>NC_136063.1:1071418923-1072826423 GCF_964261635.1 Lissotriton helveticus | reverse complement strand
TTTTTCATTATAAAATTGATTTTATGGACTCTACCAAAAATGATTCAAAATGTCATTTGGATCGGGCCTCATGTTGAATAACCACTTTTTAAACCCTCACAGTTACCAAAATTGTCATTTTTACAGAATTTTGTTTACTCGGAAGCTTCACTTTTGTCCAATTCCAGGCACAGAAATCACTTTAAACACACTTATTTTAGTTGAAAAAGTAATAATTCACATCCAACAGTAATTTAAAGTCAAAAGATTAAATGTTAAAATTTCATCATCTTTTTTTTATTTATTTTTTATTTATTTATTTATTTATTTTAATTTTGGTTAATATTTTTATTTTTTTATTTATTATTATTATTTTTTTTGTTTAAATATTGTACTTTCGACTGGTCCGGGGTCATCGTTTTTCATCATAAAATTGATTTTATGGACTCTACCAAAAATGATTCAAAATGTCATTTGGATCGGGCCTCATGTTGAATACCCACTTTTTAAATCCTCACAGTTACCAAAATTGTCATTTTTACAGAATTTTGTTTACTCGGAAGCTTCACTTTTGTCCAATTCCAGGCACAGAAATCACTTTAAACACACTTATTTTAGTTGAAAAAGTAATAATTCACATCCAACAGTAATTTAAAGTCAAAAGATTAAATGTTAAAATTTCATCATCTTTTTTTTTTTTGTTTAAATATTGTTCACTATTTTTTATTTATTTATTTATTTATTTATTTATTTTTAAATATTGTATGTTCGACTGGTCCGGGGTCATAGTTTTTCATCATAAAATTGATTTTATGGACTCTACCAAAAATGATTCAAAATGTCATTTGGATCGGGCCTCATGTTGAATAAATACTTTTTAAACCCTCACAGTTACCAAAATTGTCATTTTTACAGAGTTTTGCTTACTCAGAAGCTTCACTTTTGTCCAATTTCAGGCACGGAAATCACTTTAAACACACTTATTTTAGTTGAAAAAGTAATAATTCACATCCAACAGTAATTTAAAGTCAAAAGATTAAATGTTAAAATGTCATCATCTTTTTTTTTAATAAAAATTTTTTTTTTCAGTATTATATTTATTTTTTTTAGTTTTTTTTGTATTTATTTATTTTTAAATATTGTACGTTCGACTGGTCCGGGGTCATCGGTTTTCATCATAAAATTGATTTTATGGACTCTACCAAAAATGATTCAAAATGTCATTTGGATCGGGCCTCATGTTGAATAACCACTTTTTAAACCCTCACAGTTACCAAAATTGTCATTTTTACAGAGTTTTGCTTACTCAGAAGCTTCACTTTTGACCAATTTCAGGCACAGAAATCACTTTAAACACACTTATTTCAGTTGAAAAAGTAATAATTCACATCCAACAGTAATTTAAAGTCAAAAGAATAAATGTTAAAATTTCATCTTTTCTTTTTTTTTGTATTTAATTTTTTTTATTTATTTATTTATTTATTTATTTATTTTAAATTTTGTTTAATTTTTTGTAATTTTTTTTGTATTTTTTTTTTTTTAATATTGGACGTTCGACTGGTCCGGGGTCATCAGTTTTCATCATAAAATTGATTTTATGGACTCTACCAAAAATGATTCAAAATGTCATTTGGATCGGGCCTCATGTTGAATAACCACTTTTTGAACCCTCACAGTTACCAAAATTGTCATTTTTACAGAGTTTTGCTTACTCAGAAGCTTCACTTTTGACCAATTTCAGGCACAGAAATCACTTTAAACACACTTATTTTAGTTGAAAAAGTAATAATTCACATCCAACAGTAATGTAAAGTCAAAAGATTAAATGTTAAAATTTCATCATCTTTTTTTTTTTTTTTTTTTTTTAATATTTTTATTTTATTTTCATTTTTTGTATTTATTATTTTAAAATATTGTATGTTCGACTGGTCCGGGGTCATAGTTTTTCATCATAAAATTGATTTTATGGACTCTTCCAAAAATGATTCAAAATGTCCTTTGGATCGGGCCTCATGTTGAATAAATACTTTTTAAACCCTCACAGTTACCAAAATTGTCATTTTTACAGAGTTTTGCTTACTCAGAAGCTTCACTTTTGTCCAATTTCAGGCATAGAAATCACTTTAAACACACTTATTTTAGTTGAAAAAGTAATAATTCACATCCAACAGTAATTTAAAGTCAAAAGATTAAATGTTAAAATTTCATCATCTTTTTTTTTATTTTTATTTTTTATTATTTATTTATTTCTTTATTTTAATTTTGGTTAATATTTTTATTTTTTTTATTTATTATTATTATTATTTTTTTTGTATTTTTTTTGTTTAAATATTGTACGTTCGACTGGTCCGGGGTCATCGTTTTTCATCATAAAATTGATTTTATGGACTCTACCAAAAATGATTCAAAATGTCATTTGGATCGGGCCTCATGTTGAATAACCACTTTTTAAACCCTCACAGTTACCAAAATTGTCATTTTTACAGAATTTTGTTTACTCGGAAGCTTCACTTTTGTCCAATTCCAGGCACAGAAATCACTTTAAACACACTTATTTTAGTTGAAAAAGTAATAATTCACATCCAACAGTAATTTAAAGTCAAAAGATTAAATGTTAAAATGTCATCTTTTTTTTTTTTTTGTTTAAATATTGTTCACTATTTTTTTTTTTTTTTTTATTTATTATTTTTTTTTTTTTAAATATTGTGTGTTCGACTGGTCCGGGGTGATCGTTTTTCATCATAAAATTGATTTTATGGACTCTACCAAAAATGATTCAAAATGTCATTTAGATCGGGCCTCATGTTGAATAACCACTTTTTAAACCCTCACAGTTACCAAAATTGTCATTTTTACAGAGTTTTGCTTACTCAGAAGCTTCACTTTTGTCCAATTCCAGGCACAGAAATCACTTTAAACAACTTATTTTAGTTGAAAAAGTAATAATTCACATCCAACAGTAATTTAAAGTCAAAAGATTAAATGTTAAAATTTCATCATCTTTTTTTTAATTTTTTTATTTTGTTCAATATTTTTATTTTATTTTCATTTTTTGTATTTATTTTTTTAAAATATTGTGTGTTCGACTGGTCCGGGGTCATAGTTTTTCATCATAAAATTGATTTTATGGACTCTACCAAAAATGATTCAAAATGTCATTTGGATCGGGCCTCATGTTGAATAAATACTTTTTAAACCCTCACAGTTACCAAAATTGTCATTTTTACAGAGTTTTGCTTACTCAGAAGCTTCACTTTTGTCCAATTTCAGGCACAGAAATCACTTTAAACACACTTATTTTAGTTGAAAAAGTAATAATTCACATCCAACAGTAATTTAAAGTCAAAAGATTAAAAGTTAAAATTTCATCATCTTTTATTTTAATTAAATTTTTTTTTTTCAATATTTTATTTATTTTTGTTAGGTTTTTTTGTATTTATTTATTTTTAAATATTGTACGTTCGACTGGTCCGGGGTCATCGGTTTTCATCATAAAATTGATTTTATGGACTCTACCATAAATGATTCAAAATGTCATTTGGATCGGGCCTCTTGTTGAATAACCACTTTTTAAACCCTCACAGTTACCAAAATTGTCATTTTTACAGAGTTTTGCTTACTCAGAAGCTTCACTTTTGACCAATTTCAGGTACAGAAATCACTTTAAACACACTTATTTCAGTTGAAAAAGTAATAATTCACATCCAACAGTAATTTAAAGTCAAAAGAATAAATGTTAAAATTTCATCATCTTTTCTTTTTTTTTTTTATTTAATTTTTTTTATTTATTTATTTATGTATTTTAAATTTTGATTAATCTTTAGTAATTTTTTTTTGTATTTTTTTTTTAATATTGGACGTTCGACTGGTCCGGGGTCATCGTTTTTCATCATAAAATTGATTTTATGGACTCTACCAAAAATGATTCAAAATGTCATTTGGATCGGGCCTCATGTTGAATAACCTACTTTTTAAACCCTCACAGTTACCAAAATTGTCATTTTTACAGAATTTTGTTTACTCGGAAGCTTCACTTTTGTCCAATTCCAGGCACAGAAATCACTTTAAACACACTTATTTTAGTTGAAAAAGTAATAATTCACATCCAACAGTAATTTAAAGTCAAAAGATTAAATGTTAAAATTTCATCATCTTTTTTTTTTGTTGTTTAAATATTGTTCACTATTTTTTATTTATTTATTTATTTATTTATTTATTTTTAAATATTGTATGTTCGACTGGTCCGGGGTGATCGTTTTTCATCATAAAATTGATTTTATGGACTCTACCAAAAATGATTCAAAATGTCATTTGGATCGGGCCTCATGTTGAATAACCACTTTTTAAACCCTCACAGTTACCAAAATTGTCATTTTTACAGAGTTTTGCTTACTCAGAAGCTTCACTTTTGTCAAATTTCAGGCACAGAAATCACTTTAAACACACTTATTTTAGTTGAAAAAGTAATAATTCACATCCAACAGTAATTTAAAGTCAAAAGATTAAATGTTAAAATTTCATCATCTTTTTTTTTTTTGTTTAAATATTGTTCACTATTTTTTATTTATTTATTTATTTATTTATTTATTTTTAAATATTGTATGTTCGACTGGTCCGGGGTGATCGTTTTTCATCATAAAATTGATTTTATGGACTCTACCAAAAATGATTCAAAATGTCATTTGGATCGGGCCTCATGTTGAATAACCACTTTTTAAACCCTCACAGTTACCAAAATTGTCATTTTTACAGAGTTTTGCTTACTCAGAAGCTTCACTTTTGTCAAATTTCAGGCACAGAAATCACTTTAAACACACTTATTTTAGTTGAAAAAGTAATAATTCACATCCAACAGTAATTTAAAGTCAAAAGATTAAATGTTAAAATGTCATCTTTTTTTTTTTTTTTTGAAATGTAATTTTTTTTATTTATTTATTTATTTATTCATTTTTTTAAATTTTGTTTAATTTTTTTTTTTTTTTTTTTTTTTAAATATTGTACGTTCGACTGGTCCGGGGTCATCGTTTTTCATCATAAAATTGATTTTATGGACTCCACCAAAAATGATTCAAAATGTCATCTGGATCGGGCCTCATGTTGAATAACCACTTTTTAAATCCTCACAGTTACCAAAATTGTCATTTTTACAGAGTTTTGCTTACTCAGAAGCTTCAACTTTTGTCCAATTTCAGGCACAGAAATCACTTTAAACACACTTATTGTAGTTGAAAAAGTAATAATTCACATCCAACAGTAATTTAAAGTCAAAAGATTAAATGTTAAAATTTCATAATCTTTTTTTTTTTTTTTCTTTTTAATTGTTTTTTTTTATTTTAATTTTGGTTAATATTTTTAATTTTTTATTTATTATTATTATTTTTTTTTTTTTTTAATATTGTACGTTCGACTGGTTCGGGGTCATCGGTTTTCATCATAAAATTGATTTTATGGACTCTACCAAAAATGATTCAAAATGTCATTTGGATCGGGCCTCATGTTGAATAACCACTTTTTAAACCCTCACAGTTACCAAAATTGTCATTTTTACAGAGTTTTGCTTACTCAGAAGCTTCACTTTTGACCAATTTCAGGCACAGAAATCACTTTAAACACACTTATTTTAGTTGAAAAAGTAATATTTCACATCCAACAGTAATTTAAAGTCAAAAGATTAAATGTTAAAATGTCATCATCTTTTTTTTTTGTTTAAATTTTGTTCAATATTTTTTTTAAATTTATTTTTATTTAAATATTGTATGTTCGACTGGTCCGGGGTCATCGTTTTTTATCATAAAATTGATTTTATGGACTCTACCAAAAATGATTCAAAATGTCATTTGGATCGGGCCTCATGTTGAATAACCACTTTTTAAACCCTCACAGTTACCAAAATTGTCATTTTTACAGAGTTTTGCTTACTCAGAAGCTTCACTTTTGACCAATTTCAGGCACAGAAATCACTTTAAACACACTTATTTTAGTTGAAAAAGTAATAATTCACATCCAACAGTAATTTAAAGTCAAAAGATTAAATGTTAAAATTTCATCATCTTTTTTTTTTTTGTTTAAATTTTGTTCAATATTTTTTTTTATTCATTTTTATTATATAATTTTTTTAAATATTGTATGTTCGACTGGTCCGGGGTGATCGTTTTTCATCATAAAATTGATTTTATGGACTCTACCAAAAATGATTCAAAATGTCATTTGGATCAGGCCTCATGTTGAATAACCACTTTTTAAACCCTCACAGTTACCAAAATTGTCAGTTTTACAGAGTTTTGCTTACTCAGAAGCTTCACTTTTGTCCAATTCCAGGCACAGAAATCACTTTAAACACCCTTATTTTAGTTGAAAAAGTAATAATTCACATCCAACAGTAATTTAAAGTCAAAAGATTAAATGTTAAAATTTCATCATCTTTTTTATTTTATTTTTTATTTTGTTCAATATTTTTATTTTATTTTCATTTTTTGTATTTATTTTTTTTAAATATTGTATGTCCGACTGGTCCGGGGTCATCGTTTTTCATCATAAAATAGATTTTATGGACTCTACCAAAAATGATTCAAAATGTCATTTGGATCGGGCCTCATGTTGAATAACCACTTTTTAAACCCTCACAGTTACCAAAATTGTCATTTTTACAGAATTTTGTTTACTCGGAAGCTTCACTTTTGTCCAATTCCAGGCACAGAAATCACATTAAACACACTTATTTTAGTTGAAAAAGTAATAATTCACATCCAACAGTAATTTAAAGTCAAAAGATTAAAAGTTAAAATTTCATCATCTTTTTTTTTTTTTTTTTTTTTTAAATTTTTTTTTAAATTTTGTTCAATATTTTATTTTATTTTTTTGTATTTTTTTTTTTTAATATTGTACGTTCGACTGGTCCGGGGTCATCGTTTTTTATCATAAAATTGATTTTATGGACTCTACCAAAAATGATTCAAAATGTCATTTGGATCGGGCCTCATGTTGAATAACCACTTTTTAAACCCTCACAGTTACCAAAATTGTCATTTTTACAGAGTTTTGCTTACTCAGAAGCTTCACTTTTGTCCAATTCCAGGCACAGAAATCACTTTAAACAACTTATTTTAGTTGAAAAAGTAATAATTCACATCCAACAGTAATTTAAAGTCAAAAGATTAAATGTTAAAATTTCATCATCTTTTTTTTTTTTAATTTTGTTCAATATTTTTATTTTATTTTCATTTTTTGTATTTATTTTTTTAAAATATTGTATGTTCGACTGGTCCGGGGTCATAGTTTTTCATCATAAAATTGATTTTATGGACTCTACCAAAAATGATTCAAAATGTCATTTGGATCGGGCCTCATGTTGAATAAATACTTTTTAAACCCTCACAGTTACCAAAATTGTCATTTTTACAGAGTTTTGCTTACTCAGAAGCTTCACTTTTGTCCAATTTCAGGCACGGAAATCACTTTAAACACACTTATTTTAGTTGAAAAAGTAATAATTCACATCCAACAGTAATTTAAAGTCAAAAGATTAAATGTTAAAATTTCATCATCTTTTTTTTTAATAAAATTTGTTTTTTTCAGTATTTTATTTATTTTTTTAAGTTTTTTTTGTATTTATTTATTTTTTAATATTGTACGTTCGACTGGTCCGGGGTCATCGGTTTTCATCATAAAATTGATTTTATGGACTCTACCAAAAATGATTCAAAATGTCATTTGGATCGGGCCTCATGTTGAATAACCACTTTTTAAACCCTCACAGTTACCAAAATTGTCATTTTTACAGAGTTTTGCTTACTCAGAAGCTTCACTTTTGACCAATTTCAGGCACAGAAATCACTTTAAACACACTTATTTCAGTTGAAAAAGTAATAATTCACATCCAACAGTAATTTAAAGTCAAAAGAATAAATGTTAAAATTTCATCATCTTTTCTTTTTTTTTTATTTAATTTTTTTTATTTATTTATTTATTTATTTTAAATTTTGTTTAATTTTTTGTAATTTTTTTTTGTATTTTTATTTTTTTTAATATTGGACGTTCGACTGGTCCGGGGTCATCAGTTTTCATCATAAAATTGATTTTATGGACTCTACCAAAAATGATTCAAAATGTCCTTTGGATCGGGCCTCATGTTGAATAAATACTTTTTAAACCCTCACAGTTACCAAAATTGTCATTTTTACAGAGTTTTGCTTACTCAGAAGCTTCACTTTTGTCCAATTTCAGGCATAGAAATCACTTTAAACACACTTATTTTAGTTGAAAAAGTAATAATTCACATCCAACAGTAATGTAAAGTCAAAAGATTAAATGTTAAAATTTCATCATCTTTTTTTTTTTTTTTTTAATTTATTTATTTATTTATTTTTTTAATTTTGGTTAATATTTTTATTTTTTTATTTATTATTATTATTTTTTTTGTTTTTTTTTTTAAATATTGTACGTTCGACTGGTCCGGGGTCATCGTTTTTCATCATAAAATTGATTTTATGGACTCTACCAAAAATGATTCAAAATGTCATTTGGATCGGGCCTCATGTTGAATAACAACTTTTTAAACCCTCACAGTTACCAAAATTGTCATTTTTACAGAGTTTTGCTTACTCAGAAGCTTCACTTTTGACCAATTTCAGGCACAGAAATCACTTTAAACACACTTATTTTAGTTGAAAGAGTAATAATTCACATCCAACAGTAATTTAAAGTCAAAAGATTAAATGTTAAAATTTTATCATCTTTTTTTTTTTTTGTTTAAATTTCGTTCAATATTTATTTTTTTTTTTTTTTTTTTTTAATATTGTATGTTCGACTGGTCCGGGGTCATAGTTTTTCATCATAAAATTGATTTTATGGACTCTACCAAAAATGATTCAAAATGTCATTTGGATCGGGCCTCATGTTGAATAAATACTTTTTAAACCCTCACAGTTACCAAAATTGTCATTTTTACAGAGTTTTGCTTACTCAGAAGCTTCACTTTTGTCCAATTTCAGGCACAGAAATCACTTTGAACACACTTATTTTAGTTGAAAAAGTAATAATTCACATCCAACAGTAATTTAAAGTCAAAAGATTAAATGTTAAAATTTCATCATCTTTTTTTTTTTTTTTTAATTTAAATATTTGTTTTTTAAATTTTGTTCAATATTTTTTATTTATTTTTTAAATTTAATATTTATTTTTTTTTAAATATTGTACGTTCGACTGGTTTGGGGTCATCGTTTTTCATCATAAAATTGATTTTATGGACTCTACCAAAAATGATTCAAAATGTCATTTGGATCGGGCCTCATGTTGAATAACAACTTTTTAAACCCTCACAGTTACCAAAATTGTCATTTTTACAGAGTTTTGCTTACTCAGAAGCTTCACTTTTGACCAATTTCAGGCACAGAAATCACTTTAAACACACTTATTTTAGTTGAAAGAGTAATAATTCACATCCAACAGTAATTTAAAGTCAAAAGATTAAATGTTAAAATTTTATCATCTTTTTTATTTTTTGTTTAAATTTTGTTCAATATTTTTTTTTTTTTTTTTTTTTAAATATTGTATGTTCGACTGGTCCGGGGTCATCGTTTTTCATCATAAAATTGATTTTATGGACTCTACCAAAAATGATTCAAAATGCCCTTTGGATCGGGCCTCATGTTGAATAAATACTTTTTAAACCCTCACAGTTACCAAAATTGTCATTTTTACAGAGTTTTGCTTACTCAGAAGCTTCACTTTTGTCCAATTTCAGGCACAGAAATCACTTTAAACACACTTATTTTAGTTGAAAAAGTAATAATTCACATCCAACAGTAATTTAAAGTCAAAAGATTAAATGTTAAAATTTCATCATCTTTTTTTATTTTATTTTTTTTATTATTTATTTATTTCTTTATTTTAATTTTGGTTAATATTTTAATTTTTTTTATTTATTATTATTATTTTTTTGTATTTTTTTTGTTTAAATATTGTATGTTCGACTGGTCCGGGGTCATCGTTTTTCATCATAAAATTGATTTTATGGACTCTACCAAAAATGATTCAAAATGTCATTTGGATCGGGCCTCATGTTGAATAACAACTTTTTAAACCCTCACAGTTACCAAAATTGTCATTTTTACAGAGTTTTGCTTACTCAGAAGCTTCACTTTTGACCAATTTCAGGCACAGAAATCACTTTAAACACACTTATTTTAGTTGAAAGAGTAATAATTCACATCCAACAGTAATTTAAAGTCAAAAGATTAAATGTTAAAATTTTATCATCTTTTTTTTTTTTGTTTAAATTTTGTTCAATATTTTTTTTTTTTTTTTTTTTTTTAAATATTGTATGTTTGACTGGTCCGGGGTCATCGTTTTTCATCATAAAATTGATTTTATGGACTCTACCAAAAATGATTCAAAATGTCATTTGGATCGGGCCTCATGTTGAATAACCACTTTTTAAACCCTCACAGTTACCAAAATTGTCATTTTTACAGAGTTTTGCTTACTCAGAAGCTTCACTTTTGTCAATTTTCAGGCACAGAAATCACTTTAAACACACTTATTTTAGTTGAAAAAGTAATAATTCACATCCAACTGTAATTTAAAGTCAAAAGATTAAATGTTAAAATGTCATTTTTTTTTATTTTTTTTTATTTAATTTTTTAATTTATTTATTTATTTATTCATTTTTTTAAATTTTGTTTATTTTTGTTTTATTTTTTATTTTTTATTTTTCTGTATTTTTTTTTTAAATATTGTACGTTCGACTGGTCCGGGGTCATCGTTTTTCATCATAAAAGTGATTTTATGGACTCTACCAAAAATGATTCAAAATGTCATTTGGATCGGGCCTCATGTTGAATAACCACTTTTTAAACCCTCACAGTTACCAAAATTGTCATTTTTACAGAATTTTGTTTACTCGGAAGCTTCACTTTTGTCCAATTCCTGGCACAGAAATCACTTTAAACACACTTATTTTAGTTGAAAAAGTAATATTTCACATCCAACAGTAATTTAAAGTCAAAAGATTAAATGTTAAAATTTCATCATCTTTTTTTTAATTTTATTTTTTTTATTTATTTATTTATTTATTTATTTTAATTTTGGTTAATATTTTTATTTTTTTATTTATTATTATAATTTTTTTTGTATTGTTTTTTTTTAAATATTGTACGTTCGACTGGTCCGGGGTCATCGTTTTTCATCATAAAATTGATTTTATGGACTCTACAAAAAATGATTCAAAATGTCATTTGGATCGGGCCTCATGTTGAATAAATACTTTTTAAACCCTCACAGTTACCAAAATTGTCATTTTTACAGAGTTTTGCTTACTCAGAAGCTTCACTTTTGTCCAATTTCAGGCACAGAAATCACTTTAAACACACTTATTTTAGTTGAAAAAGTAATAATTCACATCCAACAGTAATTTAAAGTCAAAAGATTAAATGTTAAAATGTCATCATCTTTTTTTTTAATTAAATTTTTTTTTTTCAATATTTTATTTATTTTTTTTAGTTTTTTTTGTATTTATTTATTTTTAAATATTGTACGTTCGACTGGTCTGGGGTCATCGGTTTTCATCATAAAATTGATTTTATGGACTCTACCAAAAATGATTCAAAATGTCATTTGGATCGGGCCTCATGTTGAATAACCACTTTTTAAACCCTCACAGTTACCAAAATTGTCATTTTTACAGAGTTTTGCTTACTCAGAAGCTTCACTTTTGACCAATTTCAGGCACAGAAATCACTTTAAACACACTTATTTTAGTTGAAAAAGTAATAACTCACATCCAACAGTAATTTAAAGTCAAAAGATTAAATGTTAAAATGTGATCAATATTGACAATTTTTTGAACGTTCGACTGGTCCGGGGTCATCGTTTTTCATCATAAAATTGATTTTTTTTGGACTACCAAAAATGATTCAAAATGTCATTGGATTGGGCCTCATGTTGAATAACCACTTTTTAAACCCTCACAGTGACCAAAATTGCCATTTATTAGAGTTTTGCTTACTCAAAAGCTTCAATTTTGACCAACTTCAGGCACAGAAATGACTTTAAACACACTTATTTTAGTTGAAAAAGTAATAATTCACATCCAACAGTAATTTAAAGTCAAAAGATTAAATGTTAAAATTTCATCATCTTTTTTTTTGTTTTTGTTTTTTTAATTTTTTTTTTTTTTTTGTTCAATATATATATTTTTTTTTTGTATTTTTTTTTTTTTTAATATTGTACGTTCGACTGGTCCGGGGTCATCGGTTTTCATCATAAAATTGATTTTATGGACTCTACCAAAAATAATTCAAAATGTCATTTGGATCGGGCCTCATGTTGAATAACCACTTTTTAAACCCTCACAGTTACCAAAATTGTCATTTTTACAGAGTTTTGCTTACTCAGAAGCTTCACTTTTGTCCAATTCCAGGCACAGAAATCACTTTAAACAACTTATTTTAGTTGAAAAAGTAATAATTCACATCCAACAGTAATTTAAAGTCAAAAGATTAAATGTTAAAATTTCATCATCTTTTTTTTTAATAAAATTTGTTTTTTTCAGTATTTTATTTATTTTTTTAAGTTTTTTTTGTATTTATTTATTTTTTAATATTGTACGTTCGACTGGTCCGGGGTCATCGGTTTTCATCATAAAATTGATTTTATGGACTCTACCAAAAATGATTCAAAATGTCATTTGGATCGGGCCTCATGTTGAATAACCACTTTTTAAACCCTCACAGTTACCAAAATTGTCATTTTTACAGAGTTTTGCTTACTCAGAAGCTTCACTTTTGACCAATTTCAGGCACAGAAATCACTTTAAACACACTTATTTCAGTTGAAAAAGTAATAATTCACATCCAACAGTAATTTAAAGTCAAAAGAATAAATGTTAAAATTTCATCATCTTTTCTTTTTTTTTTATTTAATTTTTTTTATTTATTTATTTATTTATTTTAAATTTTGTTTAATTTTTTGTAATTTTTTTTTGTATTTTTTTTTTTTTTAATATTGGACGTTCGACTGGTCCGGGGTCATCAGTTTTCATCATAAAATTGATTTTATGGACTCTACCAAAAATGATTCAAAATGTCCTTTGGATCGGGCCTCATGTTGAATAAATACTTTTTAAACCCTCACAGTTACCAAAATTGTCATTTTTACAGAGTTTTGCTTACTCAGAAGCTTCACTTTTGTCCAATTTCAGGCATAGAAATCACTTTAAACACACTTATTTTAGTTGAAAAAGTAATAATTCACATCCAACAGTAATGTAAAGTCAAAAGATTAAATGTTAAAATTTCATCATCTTTTTTTTTTTTTTTTTTTTAATTTATTTATTTATTTATTTTTTTAATTTTGGTTAATATTTTTATTTTTTTATTTATTATTATTATTTTTTTTGTTTTTTTTTTTAAATATTGTACGTTCGACTGGTCCGGGGTCATCGTTTTTCATCATAAAATTGATTTTATGGACTCTACCAAAAATGATTCAAAATGTCATTTGGATCGGGCCTCATGTTGAATAACAACTTTTTAAACCCTCACAGTTACCAAAATTGTCATTTTTACAGAGTTTTGCTTACTCAGAAGCTTCACTTTTGACCAATTTCAGGCACAGAAATCACTTTAAACACACTTATTTTAGTTGAAAGAGTAATAATTCACATCCAACAGTAATTTAAAGTCAAAAGATTAAATGTTAAAATTTTATCATCTTTTTTTTTTTTTGTTTAAATTTCGTTCAATATTTTTTTTTTTTTTTTTTTTTTTTTTAATATTGTATGTTCGACTGGTCCGGGGTCATAGTTTTTCATCATAAAATTGATTTTATGGACTCTACCAAAAATGATTCAAAATGTCATTTGGATCGGGCCTCATGTTGAATAAATACTTTTTAAACCCTCACAGTTACCAAAATTGTCATTTTTACAGAGTTTTGCTTACTCAGAAGCTTCACTTTTGTCCAATTTCAGGCACAGAAATCACTTTGAACACACTTATTTTAGTTGAAAAAGTAATAATTCACATCCAACAGTAATTTAAAGTCAAAAGATTAAATGTTAAAATTTCATCATCTTTTTTTTTTTTTTTTAATTTAAATATGTTTTTTAAATTTTGTTCAATATTTTTTATTTATTTTTTAAATTTAATATTTATTTTTTTTTTAATATTGGACGTTCGACTGGTCCGGGGTCATCAGTTTTCATCATAAAATTGATTTTATGGACTCTACCAAAAATGATTCAAAATGTCCTTTGGATCGGGCCTCATGTTGAATAAATACTTTTTAAACCCTCACAGTTACCAAAATTGTCATTTTTACAGAGTTTTGCTTACTCAGAAGCTTCACTTTTGTCCAATTTCAGGCATAGAAATCACTTTAAACACACTTATTTTAGTTGAAAAAGTAATAATTCACATCCAACAGTAATGTAAAGTCAAAAGATTAAATGTTAAAATTTCATCATCTTTTTTTTTTTTTTTTTTTTAATTTATTTATTTATTTATTTTTTTAATTTTGGTTAATATTTTTATTTTTTTATTTATTATTATTATTTTTTTTGTTTTTTTTTTTAAATATTGTACGTTCGACTGGTCCGGGGTCATCGTTTTTCATCATAAAATTGATTTTATGGACTCTACCAAAAATGATTCAAAATGTCATTTGGATCGGGCCTCATGTTGAATAACAACTTTTTAAACCCTCACAGTTACCGAAATTGTCATTTTTACAGAATTTTGTTTCCTCGGAAGCTTCACTTTTGTCCAATTCCAGGCACAGAAATCACTTTAAACACACTTATTTTAGTTGAAAGAGTAATAATTCACATCCAACAGTAATTTAAAGTCAAAAGATTAAATGTTAAAATTTTATCATCTTTTTTTTTTTTTTGTTTAAATTTCGTTCAATATTTTTTTTTTTTTTTTTTTTTTTTTTAATATTGTATGTTTGACTGGTCCGGGGTCATAGTTTTTCATCATAAAATTGATTTTATGGACTCTACCAAAAATGATTCAAAATGTCATTTGGATCGGGCCTCATGTTGAATAAATACTTTTTAAACCCTCACAGTTACCAAAATTGTCATTTTTACAGAGTTTTGCTTACTCAGAAGCTTCACTTTTGTCCAATTTCAGGCACAGAAATCACTTTGAACACACTTATTTTAGTTGAAAAAGTAATAATTCACATCCAACAGTAATTTAAAGTCAAAAGATTAAATGTTAAAATTTCATCATCTTTTTTTTTTTTTTTTTAATTTAAATATTTGTTTTTTAAATTTTGTTCAATATTTTTTATTTATTTTTTAAATTTAATATTTATTTTTTTTTAAATATTGTACGTTCGACTGGTTTGGGGTCATTATTTTTCATCATAAAATTGATTTTATGGACTCTACCAAAAATGATTCAAAATGTCATTTGGATCGGGCCTCATGTTGAATAACAACTTTTTAAACCCTCACAGTTACCAAAATTGTCATTTTTACAGAGTTTTGCTTACTCAGAAGCTTCACTTTTGACCAATTTCAGGCACAGAAATCACTTTAAACACACTTATTTTAGTTGAAAGAGTAATAATTCACATCCAACAGTAATTTAAAGTCAAAAGATTAAATGTTAAAATTTTATCATCTTTTTTTTTTTTTGTTTAAATTTCGTTCAATATTTTTTTTTTTTTTTTTTTTTTTTTTAATATTGTATGTTCGACTGGTCCGGGGTCATAGTTTTTCATCATAAAATTGATTTTATGGACTCTACCAAAAATGATTCAAAATGTCATTTGGATCGGGCCTCATGTTGAATAAATACTTTTTAAACCCTCACAGTTACCAAAATTGTCATTTTTACAGAGTTTTGCTTACTCAGAAGCTTCACTTTTGTCCAATTTCAGGCACGGAAATCACTTTAAACACACTTATTTTAGTTGAAAAAGTAATAATTCACATCCAACAGTAATTTAAAGTCAAAAGATTAAATGTTAAAATTTCATCATCTTTTTTTTTAATAAAATTTGTTTTTTTCAGTATTTTATTTATTTTTTTAAGTTTTTTTTGTATTTATTTATTTTTTAATATTGTACGTTCGACTGGTCCGGGGTCATCGGTTTTCATCATAAAATTGATTTTATGGACTCTACCAAAAATGATTCAAAATGTCATTTGGATCGGGCCTCATGTTGAATAACCACTTTTTAAACCCTCACAGTTACCAAAATTGTCATTTTTACAGAGTTTTGCTTACTCAGAAGCTTCACTTTTGACCAATTTCAGGCACAGAAATCACTTTAAACACACTTATTTCAGTTGAAAAAGTAATAATTCACATCCAACAGTAATTTAAAGTCAAAAGAATAAATGTTAAAATTTCATCATCTTTTCTTTTTTTTTTATTTAATTTTTTTTATTTATTTATTTATTTATTTTAAATTTTGTTTAATTTTTTGTAATTTTTTTTTGTATTTATTTTTTTTTTAATATTGGACGTTCGACTGGTCCGGGGTCATCAGTTTTCATCATAAAATTGATTTTATGGACTCTACCAAAAATGATTCAAAATGTCCTTTGGATCGGGCCTCATGTTGAATAAATACTTTTTAAACCCTCACAGTTACCAAAATTGTCATTTTTACAGAGTTTTGCTTACTCAGAAGCTTCACTTTTGTCCAATTTCAGGCATAGAAATCACTTTAAACACACTTATTTTAGTTGAAAAAGTAATAATTCACATCCAACAGTAATTTAAAGTCAAAAGATTAAATGTTAAAATTTTATCATCTTTTTTTTTTTTTTGTTTAAATTTCGTTCAATATTTTTTTTTTTTTTTTTTTTTTTTTTAATATTGTATGTTCGACTGGTCCGGGGTCATAGTTTTTCATCATAAAATTGATTTTATGGACTCTACCAAAAATGATTCAAAATGTCATTTGGATCGGGCCTCATGTTGAATAAATACTTTTTAAACCCTCACAGTTACCAAAATTGTCATTTTTACAGAGTTTTGCTTACTCAGAAGCTTCACTTTTGTCCAATTTCAGGCACAGAAATCACTTTGAACACACTTATTTTAGTTGAAAAAGTAATAATTCACATCCAACAGTAATTTAAAGTCAAAAGATTAAATGTTAAAATTTCATCATCTTTTTTTTTTTTTTTTTAATTTAAATATTTGTTTTTTAAATTTTGTTCAATATTTTTTATTTATTTTTTAAATTTAATATTTTTTTTTTTTTAAATATTGTACGTTCGACTGGTTTGGGGTCATTATTTTTCATCATAAAATTGATTTTATGGACTCTACCAAAAATGATTCAAAATGTCATTTGGATCGGGCCTCATGTTGAATAACAACTTTTTAAACCCTCACAGTTACCAAAATTGTCATTTTTACAGAGTTTTGCTTACTCAGAAGCTTCACTTTTGACCAATTTCAGGCACAGAAATCACTTTAAACACACTTATTTTAGTTGAAAGAGTAATAATTCACATCCAACAGTAATTTAAAGTCAAAAGATTAAATGTTAAAATTTTATCATCTTTTTTATTTTTTGTTTAAATTTTGTTCAATATTTTTTTTTTTTTTAAATATTGTATGTTCGACTGGTCCGGGGTCATCGTTTTTTATCATAAAATTGATTTTATGGACTCTACCAAAAATGATTCAAAATGTCATTTGGATCGGGCCTCATGTTGAATAACCACTTTTTAAACCCTCACAGTTACCAAAATTGTCATTTTTACAGAGTTTTGCTTACTCAGAAGCTTCACTTTTGTCCAATTCCAGGCACAGAAATCACTTTAAACAACTTATTTTAGTTGAAAAAGTAATAATTCACATCCAACAGTAATTTAAAGTCAAAAGATTAAATGTTAAAATTTCATCATCTTTTTTTTTTTTTAATTTTGTTCAATATTTTTATTTTATTTTCATTTTTTGTATTTATTTTTTTAAAATATTGTATGTTCGACTGGTCCGGGGTCATAGTTTTTCATCATAAAATTGATTTTATGGACTCTACCAAAAATGATTCAAAATGTCATTTGGATCGGGCCTCATGTTGAATAAATACTTTTTAAACCCTCACAGTTACCAAAATTGTCATTTTTACAGAGTTTTGCTTACTCAGAAGCTTCACTTTTGTCCAATTTCAGGCACGGAAATCACTTTAAACACACTTATTTTAGTTGAAAAAGTAATAATTCACATCCAACAGTAATTTAAAGTCAAAAGATTAAATGTTAAAATTTCATCATCTTTTTTTTTAATAAAATTTGTTTTTTTCAGTATTTTATTTATTTTTTTAAGTTTTTTTTGTATTTATTTATTTTTTAATATTGTACGTTCGACTGGTCCGGGGTCATCGGTTTTCATCATAAAATTGATTTTATGGACTCTACCAAAAATGATTCAAAATGTCATTTGGATCGGGCCTCATGTTGAATAACCACTTTTTAAACCCTCACAGTTACCAAAATTGTCATTTTTACAGAGTTTTGCTTACTCAGAAGCTTCACTTTTGACCAATTTCAGGCACAGAAATCACTTTAAACACACTTATTTCAGTTGAAAAAGTAATAATTCACATCCAACAGTAATTTAAAGTCAAAAGAATAAATGTTAAAATTTCATCATCTTTTCTTTTTTTTTTATTTAATTTTTTTTATTTATTTATTTATTTATTTTAAATTTTGTTTAATTTTTTGTAATTTTTTTTTGTATTTATTTTTTTTTTAATATTGGACGTTCGACTGGTCCGGGGTCATCAGTTTTCATCATAAAATTGATTTTATGGACTCTACCAAAAATGATTCAAAATGTCCTTTGGATCGGGCCTCATGTTGAATAAATACTTTTTAAACCCTCACAGTTACCAAAATTGTCATTTTTACAGAGTTTTGCTTACTCAGAAGCTTCACTTTTGTCCAATTTCAGGCATAGAAATCACTTTAAACACACTTATTTTAGTTGAAAAAGTAATAATTCACATCCAACAGTAATGTAAAGTCAAAAGATTAAATGTTAAAATTTCATCATCTTTTTTTTTTTTTTTTTTTTTATTTATTTATTTATTTATTTTTTTAATTTTGGTTAATATTTTTATTTTTTTATTTATTATTATTATTTTTTTTGTTTTTTTTTTTAAATATTGTACGTTCGACTGGTCCGGGGTCATCGTTTTTCATCATAAAATTGATTTTATGGACTCTACCAAAAATGATTCAAAATGTCATTTGGATCGGGCCTCATGTTGAATAACAACTTTTTAAACCCTCACAGTTACCAAAATTGTCATTTTTACAGAGTTTTGCTTACACAGAAGCTTCACTTTTGACCAATTTCAGGCACAGAAATCACTTTAAACACACTTATTTTAGTTGAAAGAGTAATAATTCACATCCAACAGTAATTTAAAGTCAAAAGATTAAATGTTAAAATTTTATCATCTTTTTTTTTTTTGTTTAAATTTCGTTCAATATTTTTTTTTTTTTTTTTTTTTTTTTTAATATTGTATGTTCGACTGGTCCGGGGTCATAGTTTTTCATCATAAAATTGATTTTATGGACTCTACCAAAAATGATTCAAAATGTCATTTGGATCGGGCCTCATGTTGAATAAATACTTTTTAAACCCTCACAGTTACCAAAATTGTCATTTTTACAGAGTTTTGCTTACTCAGAAGCTTCACTTTTGTCCAATTTCAGGCACGGAAATCACTTTAAACACACTTATTTTAGTTGAAAAAGTAATAATTCACATCCAACAGTAATTTAAAGTCAAAAGATTAAATGTTAAAATTTCATCATCTTTTTTTTTAATAAAATTTGTTTTTTTCAGTATTTTATTTATTTTTTTAAGTTTTTTTTGTATTTATTTATTTTTTAATATTGTACGTTCGACTGGTCCGGGGTCATCGGTTTTCATCATAAAATTGATTTTATGGACTCTACCAAAAATGATTCAAAATGTCATTTGGATCGGGCCTCATGTTGAATAACCACTTTTTAAACCCTCACAGTTACCAAAATTGTCATTTTTACAGAGTTTTGCTTACTCAGAAGCTTCACTTTTGACCAATTTCAGGCACAGAAATCACTTTAAACACACTTATTTCAGTTGAAAAAGTAATAATTCACATCCAACAGTAATTTAAAGTCAAAAGAATAAATGTTAAAATTTCATCATCTTTTCTTTTTTTTTTATTTAATTTTTTTTATTTATTTATTTATTTATTTTAAATTTTGTTTAATTTTTTGTAATTTTTTTTTGTATTTATTTTTTTTTTAATATTGGACGTTCGACTGGTCCGGGGTCATCAGTTTTCATCATAAAATTGATTTTATGGACTCTACCAAAAATGATTCAAAATGTCCTTTGGATCGGGCCTCATGTTGAATAAATACTTTTTAAACCCTCACAGTTACCAAAATTGTCATTTTTACAGAGTTTTGCTTACTCAGAAGCTTCACTTTTGTCCAATTTCAGGCATAGAAATCACTTTAAACACACTTATTTTAGTTGAAAAAGTAATAATTCACATCCAACAGTAATGTAAAGTCAAAAGATTAAATGTTAAAATTTCATCATCTTTTTTTTTTTTTTTTTTTTTATTTATTTATTTATTTATTTTTTTAATTTTGGTTAATATTTTTATTTTTTTATTTATTATTATTATTTTTTTTGTTTTTTTTTTTAAATATTGTACGTTCGACTGGTCCGGGGTCATCGTTTTTCATCATAAAATTGATTTTATGGACTCTACCAAAAATGATTCAAAATGTCATTTGGATCGGGCCTCATGTTGAATAACAACTTTTTAAACCCTCACAGTTACCAAAATTGTCATTTTTACAGAGTTTTGCTTACACAGAAGCTTCACTTTTGACCAATTTCAGGCACAGAAATCACTTTAAACACACTTATTTTAGTTGAAAGAGTAATAATTCACATCCAACAGTAATTTAAAGTCAAAAGATTAAATGTTAAAATTTCATCATCTTTTTTTTTTTTTTTTTTTTAATTTATTTATTTATTTATTTTTTTAATTTTGGTTAATATTTTTATTTTTTTATTTATTATTATTATTTTTTTTGTTTTTTTTTTTAAATATTGTACGTTCGACTGGTCCGGGGTCATCGTTTTTCATCATAAAATTGATTTTATGGACTCTACCAAAAATGATTCAAAATGTCATTTGGATCGGGCCTCATGTTGAATAACAACTTTTTAAACCCTCACAGTTACCGAAATTGTCATTTTTACAGAATTTTGTTTCCTCGGAAGCTTCACTTTTGTCCAATTCCAGGCACAGAAATCACTTTAAACACACTTATTTTAGTTGAAAGAGTAATAATTCACATCCAACAGTAATTTAAAGTCAAAAGATTAAATGTTAAAATTTTATCATCTTTTTTTTTTTTTTGTTTAAATTTCGTTCAATATTTTTTTTTTTTTTTTTTTTTTTTTTAATATTGTATGTTCGACTGGTCCGGGGTCATAGTTTTTCATCATAAAATTGATTTTATGGACTCTACCAAAAATGATTCAAAATGTCATTTGGATCGGGCCTCATGTTGAATAAATACTTTTTAAACCCTCACAGTTACCAAAATTGTCATTTTTACAGAGTTTTGCTTACTCAGAAGCTTCACTTTTGTCCAATTTCAGGCACAGAAATCACTTTGAACACACTTATTTTAGTTGAAAAAGTAATAATTCACATCCAACAGTAATTTAAAGTCAAAAGATTAAATGTTAAAATTTCATCATCTTTTTTTTTTTTTTTTTAATTTAAATATTTGTTTTTTAAATTTTGTTCAATATTTTTTATTTATTTTTTAAATTTAATATTTATTTTTTTTTAAATATTGTACGTTCGACTGGTTTGGGGTCATTATTTTTCATCATAAAATTGATTTTATGGACTCTACCAAAAATGATTCAAAATGTCATTTGGATCGGGCCTCATGTTGAATAACAACTTTTTAAACCCTCACAGTTACCAAAATTGTCATTTTTACAGAGTTTTGCTTACTCAGAAGCTTCACTTTTGACCAATTTCAGGCACAGAAATCACTTTAAACACACTTATTTTAGTTGAAAGAGTAATAATTCACATCCAACAGTAATTTAAAGTCAAAAGATTAAATGTTAAAATTTTATCATCTTTTTTATTTTTTGTTTAAATTTTGTTCAATATTTTTTTTTTTTTTTTTTTTTTAAATATTGTATGTTCGACTGGTCCGGGGTCATCGTTTTTTATCATAAAATTGATTTTATGGACTCTACCAAAAATGATTCAAAATGTCATTTGGATCGGGCCTCATGTTGAATAACCACTTTTTAAACCCTCACAGTTACCAAAATTGTCATTTTTACAGAGTTTTGCTTACTCAGAAGCTTCACTTTTGTCCAATTCCAGGCACAGAAATCACTTTAAACAACTTATTTTAGTTGAAAAAGTAATAATTCACATCCAACAGTAATTTAAAGTCAAAAGATTAAATGTTAAAATTTCATCATCTTTTTTTTTTTTTAATTTTGTTCAATATTTTTATTTTATTTTCATTTTTTGTATTTATTTTTTTAAAATATTGTATGTTCGACTGGTCCGGGGTCATAGTTTTTCATCATAAAATTGATTTTATGGACTCTACCAAAAATGATTCAAAATGTCATTTGGATCGGGCCTCATGTTGAATAAATACTTTTTAAACCCTCACAGTTACCAAAATTGTCATTTTTACAGAGTTTTGCTTACTCAGAAGCTTCACTTTTGTCCAATTTCAGGCACGGAAATCACTTTAAACACACTTATTTTAGTTGAAAAAGTAATAATTCACATCCAACAGTAATTTAAAGTCAAAAGATTAAATGTTAAAATTTCATCATCTTTTTTTTTAATAAAATTTGTTTTTTTCAGTATTTTATTTATTTTTTTAAGTTTTTTTTGTATTTATTTATTTTTTAATATTGTACGTTCGACTGGTCCGGGGTCATCGGTTTTCATCATAAAATTGATTTTATGGACTCTACCAAAAATGATTCAAAATGTCATTTGGATCGGGCCTCATGTTGAATAACCACTTTTTAAACCCTCACAGTTACCAAAATTGTCATTTTTACAGAGTTTTGCTTACTCAGAAGCTTCACTTTTGACCAATTTCAGGCACAGAAATCACTTTAAACACACTTATTTCAGTTGAAAAAGTAATAATTCACATCCAACAGTAATTTAAAGTCAAAAGAATAAATGTTAAAATTTCATCATCTTTTCTTTTTTTTTTATTTAATTTTTTTTATTTATTTATTTATTTATTTTAAATTTTGTTTAATTTTTTGTAATTTTTTTTTGTATTTATTTTTTTTTTAATATTGGACGTTCGACTGGTCCGGGGTCATCAGTTTTCATCATAAAATTGATTTTATGGACTCTACCAAAAATGATTCAAAATGTCCTTTGGATCGGGCCTCATGTTGAATAAATACTTTTTAAACCCTCACAGTTACCAAAATTGTCATTTTTACAGAGTTTTGCTTACTCAGAAGCTTCACTTTTGTCCAATTTCAGGCATAGAAATCACTTTAAACACACTTATTTTAGTTGAAAAAGTAATAATTCACATCCAACAGTAATGTAAAGTCAAAAGATTAAATGTTAAAATTTCATCATCTTTTTTTTTTTTTTTTTTTTTATTTATTTATTTATTTATTTTTTTAATTTTGGTTAATATTTTTATTTTTTTATTTATTATTATTATTTTTTTTGTTTTTTTTTTTAAATATTGTACGTTCGACTGGTCCGGGGTCATCGTTTTTCATCATAAAATTGATTTTATGGACTCTACCAAAAATGATTCAAAATGTCATTTGGATCGGGCCTCATGTTGAATAACAACTTTTTAAACCCTCACAGTTACCAAAATTGTCATTTTTACAGAGTTTTGCTTACACAGAAGCTTCACTTTTGACCAATTTCAGGCACAGAAATCACTTTAAACACACTTATTTTAGTTGAAAGAGTAATAATTCACATCCAACAGTAATTTAAAGTCAAAAGATTAAATGTTAAAATTTTATCATCTTTTTTTTTTTTTGTTTAAATTTCGTTCAATATTTATTTTTTTTTTTTTTTTTTTTTTAATATTGTATGTTCGACTGGTCCGGGGTCATAGTTTTTCATCATAAAATTGATTTTATGGACTCTACCAAAAATGATTCAAAATGTCATTTGGATCGGGCCTCATGTTGAATAAATACTTTTTAAACCCTCACAGTTACCAAAATTGTCATTTTTACAGAGTTTTGCTTACTCAGAAGCTTCACTTTTGTCCAATTTCAGGCACAGAAATCACTTTGAACACACTTATTTTAGTTGAAAAAGTAATAATTCACATCCAACAGTAATTTAAAGTCAAAAGATTAAATGTTAAAATTTCATCATCTTTTTTTTTTTTTTTTAATTTAAATATTTGTTTTTTAAATTTTGTTCAATATTTTTTATTTATTTTTTAAATTTAATATTTATTTTTTTTTAAATATTGTACGTTCGACTGGTTTGGGGTCATCGTTTTTCATCATAAAATTGATTTTATGGACTCTACCAAAAATGATTCAAAATGTCATTTGGATCGGGCCTCATGTTGAATAACAACTTTTTAAACCCTCACAGTTACCAAAATTGTCATTTTTACAGAGTTTTGCTTACTCAGAAGCTTCACTTTTGACCAATTTCAGGCACAGAAATCACTTTAAACACACTTATTTTAGTTGAAAGAGTAATAATTCACATCCAACAGTAATTTAAAGTCAAAAGATTAAATGTTAAAATGTTATCATCTTTTTTATTTTTTGTTTAAATTTTGTTCAATATTTTTTTTTTTTTTTTTTTTTAAATATTGTATGTTCGACTGGTCCGGGGTCATCGTTTTTCATCATAAAATTGATTTTATGGACTCTACCAAAAATGATTCAAAATGCCCTTTGGATCGGGCCTCATGTTGAATAAATACTTTTTAAACCCTCACAGTTACCAAAATTGTCATTTTTACAGAGTTTTGCTTACTCAGAAGCTTCACTTTTGTCCAATTTCAGGCACAGAAATCACTTTAAACACACTTATTTTAGTTGAAAAAGTAATAATTCACATCCAACAGTAATTTAAAGTCAAAAGATTAAATGTTAAAATTTCATCATCTTTTTTTTTTTTTTTTTTTTTATTATTTATTTATTTCTTTATTTTAATTTTGGTTAATATTTTAATTTTTTTTATTTATTATTATTATTTTTTTGTATTTTTTTTGTTTAAATATTGTATGTTCGACTGGTCCGGGGTCATCGTTTTTCATCATAAAATTGATTTTATGGACTCTACCAAAAATGATTCAAAATGTCATTTGGATCGGGCCTCATGTTGAATAACAACTTTTTAAACCCTCACAGTTACCAAAATTGTCATTTTTACAGAGTTTTGCTTACTCAGAAGCTTCACTTTTGACCAATTTCAGGCACAGAAATCACTTTAAACACACTTATTTTAGTTGAAAGAGTAATAATTCACATCCAACAGTAATTTAAAGTCAAAAGATTAAATGTTAAAATTTTATCATCTTTTTTTTTTTTGTTTAAATTTTGTTCAATATTTTTTTTTTTTTTTTTTTTTAAATATTGTATGTTTGACTGGTCCGGGGTCATCGTTTTTCATCATAAAATTGATTTTATGGACTCTACCAAAAATGATTCAAAATGTCATTTGGATCGGGCCTCATGTTGAATAACCACTTTTTAAACCCTCACAGTTACCAAAATTGTCATTTTTACAGAGTTTTGCTTACTCAGAAGCTTCACTTTTGTCAATTTTCAGGCACAGAAATCACTTTAAACACACTTATTTTAGTTGAAAAAGTAATAATTCACATCCAACTGTAATTTAAAGTCAAAAGATTAAATGTTAAAATGTCATTTTTTTTATTTATTTTTTATTTAATTTTTTAATTTATTTATTTATTTATTCATTTTTTTAAATTTTGTTTATTTTTGTTTTATTTTTTATTTTTTATTTTTCTGTATTTTTTTTTTAAATATTGTACGTTCGACTGGTCCGGGGTCATCGTTTTTCATCATAAAAGTGATTTTATGGACTCTACCAAAAATGATTCAAAATGTCATTTGGATCGGGCCTCATGTTGAATAACCACTTTTTAAACCCTCACAGTTACCAAAATTGTCATTTTTACAGAATTTTGTTTACTCGGAAGCTTCACTTTTGTCCAATTCCTGGCACAGAAATCACTTTAAACACACTTATTTTAGTTGAAAAAGTAATATTTCACATCCAACAGTAATTTAAAGTCAAAAGATTAAATGTTAAAATTTCATCATCTTTTTTTTTATTTTATTTTTTTTATTTATTTATTTATTTATTTATTTTAATTTTGGTTAATATTTTTATTTATTATTATAATTTTTTTTGTATTGTTTTTTTTTAAATATTGTACGTTCGACTGGTCCGGGGTCATCGTTTTTCATCATAAAATTGATTTTATGGACTCTACAAAAAATGATTCAAAATGTCATTTGGATCGGGCCTCATGTTGAATAACCACTTTTTAAACCCTCACAGTTACCAAAATTGTCATTTTTACAGAATTTTGTTTACTCGGAAGCTTCACTTTTGTCCAATTCCAGGCACAGAAATCACTTTAAACACACTTATTTTAGTTGAAAAAGTAATAATTCACATCCAACAGTAATTTAAAGTCAAAAGATTAAATGTTAAAATTTCATCATCTTTTATTTTTTTTTTTTAATTGAATTTTTTTTTAATTTTGTTCAATATTTTATTTATTTTTTTTGTATTTTTTTTTAATATTGTACGTTCGACTGGTCCGGGGTCATCGGTTTTCATCATAAAATTGATTTTATGGACTCTACCAAAATGATTCAAAATGTCATTTGGATCGGGCCTCATGTTGAATAACCACTTTTTAAACCCTCACAGTTACCAAAATTGTCATTTTTACAGAGTTTTGCTTACTCAGAAGCTTCACTTTTGTCCAATTTCAGGCACAGAAATCACTTTAAACACACTTATTTTAGTTGAAAAAGTAATAATTCACATCCAACAGTAATTTAAAGTCAAAAGATTAAATGTTAAAATTTCATCATCTTTTTTTATTTTATTTTTTTTATTATTTATTTATTTCTTTATTTTAATTTTGGTTAATATTTTTATTTTTTTTATTTATTATTATTATTTTTTTTGTATTTTTTTTTTTTAAATATTGTACGTTCGACTGGTCCGGGGTCATCGTTTTTCATCATAAAATTGATTTTATGGACTCTACCAAAAATGATTCAAAATGTCATTTGGATCGGGCCTCATGTTGAATAACAACTTTTTAAACCCTCACAGTTACCAAAATTGTCATTTTTACAGAGTTTTGCTTACTCAGAAGCTTCACTTTTGACCAATTTCAGGCACAGAAATCACTTTAAACACACTTATTTTAGTTGAAAGAGTAATAATTCACATCCAACAGTAATTTAAAGTCAAAAGATTAAATGTTAAAATTTTATCATCTTTTTTTTTTTGTTTAAATTTCGTTCAATATTTTTTTTTTTTTATTTTTTTTTTTTAATATTGTATGTTCGACTGGTCCGGGGTCATAGTTTTTCATCATAAAATTGATTTTATGGACTCTACCAAAAATGATTCAAAATGTCATTTGGATCGGGCCTCATGTTGAATAAATACTTTTTAAACCCTCACAGTTACCAAAATTGTCATTTTTACAGAGTTTTGCTTACTCAGAAGCTTCACTTTTGTCCAATTTCAGGCACAGAAATCACTTTGAACACACTTATTTTAGTTGAAAAAGTAATAATTCACATCCAACAGTAATTTAAAGTCAAAAGATTAAATGTTAAAATTTCATCATCTTTTTTTTTTTTTTTTAATTTAAATATTTGTTTTTTAAATTTTGTTCAATATTTTTTATTTATTTTTTAAATTTAATATTTATTTTTTTTTAAATATTGTACGTTCGACTGGTTTGGGGTCATCGTTTTTCATCATAAAATTGATTTTATGGACTCTACCAAAAATGATTCAAAATGTCATTTGGATCGGGCCTCATGTTGAATAACAACTTTTTAAACCGTCACAGTTACCAAAATTGTCATTTTTACAGAGTTTTGCTTACTCAGAAGCTTCACTTTTGACCAATTTCAGGCACAGAAATCACTTTAAACACACTTATTTTAGTTGAAAGAGTAATAATTCACATCCAACAGTAATTTAAAGTCAAAAGATTAAATGTTAAAATTGTATCATCTTTTTTATTTTTTGTTTAAATTTTGTTCAATATTTTTTTTTTTTTTATTTTTTTAAATATTGTATGTTCGACTGGTCCGGGGTCATCGTTTTTTATCATAAAATTGATTTTATGGACTCTACCAAAAATGATTCAAAATGTCATTTGGATCGGGCCTCATGTTGAATAACCACTTTTTAAACCCTCACAGTTACCAAAATTGTCATTTTTACAGAGTTTTGCTTACTCAGAAGCTTCACTTTTGTCCAATTCCAGGCACAGAAATCACTTTAAACAACTTATTTTAGTTGAAAAAGTAATAATTCACATCCAACAGTAATTTAAAGTCAAAAGATTAAATGTTAAAATTTCATCATCTTTTTTTTTTTTAATTTTGTTCAATATTTTTATTTTATTTTCATTTTTTGTATTTATTTTTTTAAAATATTGTATGTTCGACTGGTCCGGGGTCATAGTTTTTCATCATAAAATTGATTTTATGGACTCTACCAAAAATGATTCAAAATGTCATTTGGATCGGGCCTCATGTTGAATAAATACTTTTTAAACCCTCACAGTTACCAAAATTGTCATTTTTACAGAGTTTTGCTTACTCAGAAGCTTCACTTTTGTCCAATTTCAGGCACGGAAATCACTTTAAACACACTTATTTTAGTTGAAAAAGTAATAATTCACATCCAACAGTAATTTAAAGTCAAAAGATTAAATGTTAAAATTTCATCATCTTTTTTTTTAATAAAATTTGTTTTTTTCAGTATTTTATTTATTTTTTTAAGTTTTTTTTGTATTTATTTATTTTTTAATATTGTACGTTCGACTGGTCCGGGGTCATCGGTTTTCATCATAAAATTGATTTTATGGACTCTACCAAAAATGATTCAAAATGTCATTTGGATCGGGCCTCATGTTGAATAACCACTTTTTAAACCCTCACAGTTACCAAAATTGTCATTTTTACAGAGTTTTGCTTACTCAGAAGCTTCACTTTTGACCAATTTCAGGCACAGAAATCACTTTAAACACACTTATTTCAGTTGAAAAAGTAATAATTCACATCCAACAGTAATTTAAAGTCAAAAGAATAAATGTTAAAATTTCATCATCTTTTCTTTTTTTTTATTTAATTTTTTTTATTTATTTATTTATTTATTTTAAATTTTGTTTAATTTTTTGTAATTTTTTTTTGTATTTATTTTTTTTTTAATATTGGACGTTCGACTGGTCCGGGGTCATCAGTTTTCATCATAAAATTGATTTTATGGACTCTACCAAAAATGATTCAAAATGTCCTTTGGATCGGGCCTCATGTTGAATAAATACTTTTTAAACCCTCACAGTTACCAAAATTGTCATTTTTACAGAGTTTTGCTTACTCAGAAGCTTCACTTTTGTCCAATTTCAGGCATAGAAATCACTTTAAACACACTTATTTTAGTTGAAAAAGTAATAATTCACATCCAACAGTAATGTAAAGTCAAAAGATTAAATGTTAAAATTTCATCATCTTTTTTTTTTTTTTTTTTTAATTTATTTATTTATTTATGTTTTTTAATTTTGGTTAATATTTTTATTTTTTTATTTATTATTATTATTTTTTTTGTTTTTTTTTTTAAATATTGTACGTTCGACTGGTCCGGGGTCATCGTTTTTCATCATAAAATTGATTTTATGGACTCTACCAAAAATGATTCAAAATGTCATTTGGATCGGGCCTCATGTTGAATAACAACTTTTTAAACCCTCACAGTTACCAAAATTGTCATTTTTACAGAGTTTTGCTTACTCAGAAGCTTCACTTTTGACCAATTTCAGGCACAGAAATCACTTTAAACACACTTATTTTAGTTGAAAGAGTAATAATTCACATCCAACAGTAATTTAAAGTCAAAAGATTAAATGTTAAAATTTTATCATCTTTTTTTTTTTTTGTTTAAATTTCGTTCAATATTTATTTTTATTTTTTTATTTTTTTTAATATTGTATGTTCGACTGGTCCGGGGTCATAGTTTTTCATCATAAAATTGATTTTATGGACTCTACCAAAAATGATTCAAAATGTCATTTGGATCGGGCCTCATGTTGAATAAATACTTTTTAAACCCTCACAGTTACCAAAATTGTCATTTTTACAGAGTTTTGCTTACTCAGAAGCTTCACTTTTGTCCAATTTCAGGCACAGAAATCACTTTGAACACACTTATTTTAGTTGAAAAAGTAATAATTCACATCCAACAGTAATTTAAAGTCAAAAGATTAAATGTTAAAATTTCATCATCTTTTTTTTTTTTTTTTTAATTTAAATATTTGTTTTTTAAATTTTGTTCAATATTTTTTATTTATTTTTTAAATTTAATATTTATTTTTTTTTAAATATTGTACGTTCGACTGGTTTGGGGTCATCGTTTTTCATCATAAAATTGATTTTATGGACTCTACCAAAAATGATTCAAAATGTCATTTGGATCGGGCCTCATGTTGAATAACAACTTTTTAAACCCTCACAGTTACCAAAATTGTCATTTTTACAGAGTTTTGCTTACTCAGAAGCTTCACTTTTGACCAATTTCAGGCACAGAAATCACTTTAAACACACTTATTTTAGTTGAAAGAGTAATAATTCACATCCAACAGTAATTTAAAGTCAAAAGATTAAATGTTAAAATGTTATCATCTTTTTTATTTTTTGTTTAAATTTTGTTCAATATTTTTTTTTTTTTTTTTTTTTTAAATATTGTATGTTCGACTGGTCCGGGGTCATCGTTTTTCATCATAAAATTGATTTTATGGACTCTACCAAAAATGATTCAAAATGCCCTTTGGATCGGGCCTCATGTTGAATAAATACTTTTTAAACCCTCACAGTTACCAAAATTGTCATTTTTACAGAGTTTTGCTTACTCAGAAGCTTCACTTTTGTCCAATTTCAGGCACAGAAATCACTTTAAACACACTTATTTTAGTTGAAAAAGTAATAATTCACATCCAACAGTAATTTAAAGTCAAAAGATTAAATGTTAAAATTTCATCATCTTTTTTTATTTTATTTTTTTTATTATTTATTTATTTCTTTATTTTAATTTTGGTTAATATTTTAATTTTTTTTATTTATTATTATTATTTTTTTGTATTTTTTTTGTTTAAATATTGTATGTTCGACTGGTCCGGGGTCATCGTTTTTCATCATAAAATTGATTTTATGGACTCTACCAAAAATGATTCAAAATGTCATTTAGATCGGGCCTCATGTTGAATAACAACTTTTTAAACCCTCACAGTTACCAAAATTGTCATTTTTACAGAGTTTTGCTTACTCAGAAGCTTCACTTTTGACCAATTTCAGGCACAGAAATCACTTTAAACACACTTATTTTAGTTGAAAGAGTAATAATTCACATCCAACAGTAATTTAAAGTCAAAAGATTAAATGTTAAAATTTTATCATCTTTTTTTTTTTGTTTAAATTTTGTTCAATATTTTTTTTTTTTTTTTTTTTTTAAATATTGTATGTTTGACTGGTCCGGGGTCATCGTTTTTCATCATAAAATTGATTTTATGGACTCTACCAAAAATGATTCAAAATGTCATTTGGATCGGGCCTCATGTTGAATAACCACTTTTTAAACCCTCACAGTTACCAAAATTGTCATTTTTACAGAGTTTTGCTTACTCAGAAGCTTCACTTTTGTCAATTTTCAGGCACAGAAATCACTTTAAACACACTTATTTTAGTTGAAAAAGTAATAATTCACATCCAACTGTAATTTAAAGTCAAAAGATTAAATGTTAAAATGTCATTTTTTTTTATTTTTTTTTTTATTTAATTTTTTAATTTATTTATTTATTTATTCATTTTTTTTAATTTTGTTTATTTTTGTTTTATTTTTTATTTTTTATTTTTCTGTATTTTTTTTTAAATATTGTACGTTCGACTGGTCCGGGGTCATCGTTTTTCATCATAAAAGTGATTTTATGGACTCTACCAAAAATGATTCAAAATGTCATTTGGATCGGGCCTCATGTTGAATAACCACTTTTTAAACCCTCACAGTTACCAAAATTGTCATTTTTACAGAATTTTGTTTACTCGGAAGCTTCACTTTTGTCCAATTCCTGGCACAGAAATCACTTTAAACACACTTATTTTAGTTGAAAAAGTAATATTTCACATCCAACAGTAATTTAAAGTCAAAAGATTAAATGTTAAAATTTCATCATCTTTTTTTTATTTTATTTTTTTATTTATTTATTTATTTATTTATTTTAATTTTGGTTAATATTTTTATTTTTTTATTTATTATTATAATTTTTTTTGTATTGTTTTTTTTTAAATATTGTACGTTCGACTGGTCCGGGGTCATCGTTTTTCATCATAAAATTGATTTTATGGACTCTACAAAAAATGATTCAAAATGTCATTTGGATCGGGCCTCATGTTGAATAACCACTTTTTAAACCCTCACAGTTACCAAAATTGTCATTTTTACAGAATTTTGTTTACTCGGAAGCTTCACTTTTGTCCAATTCCAGGCACAGAAATCACTTTAAACACACTTATTTTAGTTGAAAAAGTAATAATTCACATCCAACAGTAATTTAAAGTCAAAAGATTAAATGTTAAAATTTCATCATCTTTTATTTTTTTTTTTTAATTGAATTTTTTTTTAATTTTGTTCAATATTTTATTTATTTTTTTTGTATTTTTTTTTAATATTGTACGTTCGACTGGTCCGGGGTCATCGGTTTTCATCATAAAATTGATTTTATGGACTCTACCAAAATGATTCAAAATGTCATTTGGATCGGGCCTCATGTTGAATAACCACTTTTTAAACCCTCACAGTTACCAAAATTGTCATTTTTACAGAGTTTTGCTTACTCAGAAGCTTCACTTTTGTCCAATTTCAGGCACAGAAATCACTTTAAACACACTTATTTTAGTTGAAAAAGTAATAATTCACATCCAACAGTAATTTAAAGTCAAAAGATTAAATGTTAAAATTTCATCATCTTTTTTTATTTTATTTTTTTTATTATTTATTTATTTCTTTATTTTAATTTTGGTTAATATTTTTATTTTTTTTATTTATTATTATTATTTTTTTTGTATTTTTTTTGTTTAAATATTGTACGTTCGACTGGTCCGGGGTCATTGTTTTTCATCATAAAATTGATTTTATGGACTCTACCAAAAATGATTCAAAATGTCATTTGGATCGGGCCTCATGTTGAATAAATACTTTTTAAACCCTCACAGTTACCAAAATTGTCATTTTTACAGAGTTTTGCTTACTCAGAAGCTTCACTTTTGTCCAATTTCAGGCACAGAAATCACTTTAAACACACTTATTTTAGTTGAAAAAGTAATAATTCACATCCAACAGTAATTTAAAGTCAAAAGATTAAATGTTAAAATGTCATCATCTTTTTTTTTTAATTACATTTTTTTTTTTTTCAATATTTTATTTATTTTTTTTAGTTTTTTTTGTATTTATTTATTTTTAAATATTGTACGTTCGACTGGTCCGGGGTCATCGGTTTTCATCATAAAATTGATTTTATGGACTCTACCAAAAATGATTCAAAATGTCATTTGGATCGGGCCTCATGTTGAATAACCACTTTTTAAACCCTCACAGTTACCAAAATTGTCATTTTTACAGAGTTTTGCTTACTCAGAAGCTTCACTTTTGACCAATTTCAGGCACAGAAATCACTTTAAACACACTTATTTTAGTTCAAAAAGTAATAACTCACATCCAACAGTAATTTAAAGTCAAAAGATTAAATGTTAAAATGTGATCAATATTGACAATTTTTTGAACGTTCGACTGGTCCGGGGTCATCGTTTTTCATCATAAAATTGATTTTTTTTGGACTACCAAAAATGATTCAAAATGTCATTGGATTGGGCCTCATGTTGAATAACCACTTTTTAAACCCTCACAGTGACCAAAATTGCCATTTATTAGAGTTTTGCTTACTCAAAAGCTTCAATTTTGACCAACTTCAGGCACAGAAATGACTTTAAACACACTTATTTTAGTTGAAAAAGTAATAATTCACATCCAACAGTAATTTAAAGTCAAAAGATTAAATGTTAAAATTTCATCATCTTTTTTTTTGTTTTTGTTTTTTTAATTTTTTTTTTTTTTTTGTTCAATATATATATTTTTTTTTTGTATTTTTTTTTTTTTAATATTGTACGTTCGACTGGTCCGGGGTCATCGGTTTTCATCATAAAATTGATTTTATGGACTCTACCAAAAATAATTCAAAATGTCATTTGGATCGGGCCTCATGTTGAATAACCACTTTTTAAACCCTCACAGTTACCAAAATTGTCATTTTTACAGAGTTTTGCTTACTCAGAAGCTTCACTTTTGACCAATTTCAGGCACAGAAATCACTTTAAACACACTTATTTTAGTTGAAAAAGTAATAATTCACATGCAACAGTAATTTAAAGTCAAAAGATTAAATGTTAAAATTTCATCATCTTTTTTTTTTTTGTTTAAATTTTGTTCACTATTTTTTATTTATTTATTTATTATTATTTTTTTTTAAATATTGTATGTTCGACTGGTCCGGGGTGATCGTTTTTCATCATAAAATTGATTTTATGGACTCTACCAAAAATGATTCAAAATGTCATTTGGATCGGGCCTCATGTTGAATAACCACTTTTGAAACCCTCACAGTTACCAAAATTGTCATTTTTACAGAGTTTTGCTTACTCAGAAGCTTCACTTTTGTCAAATTTCAGGCACAGAAATCACTTTAAACACACTTATTTTAGTTGAAAAAGTAATAATTCACATCCAACAGTAATTTAAAGTCAAAAGATTAAATGTTAAAATTTCATAATCTTTTTTTTTTTTATTTTTTTTTTTTAATTTTGGTTAATATTTTTTTTTTTTTTATTTATTATTATTTTGTTTGTATTTTTTTTGTTTAAATATTGTACGTTCGACTGGTCCGGGGTCATCGTTTTTCATCATAAAATTGATTTTATGGACTCTACCAAAAATGATTCAAAATGTCATTTGGATCGGGCCTCATGTTGAATAACCACTTTTTAAACCCTCACAGTTACCAAAATTGTCATTTTTACAGAATTTTGTTTACTCGGAAGCTTCACTTTTGTCCAATTCCAGGCACAGAAATCACTTTAAACACACTTATTTTAGTTGAAAAAGTAATAATTCACATCCAACAGTAATTTAAAGTCAAAAGATTAAATGTTAAAATGTCATCATCTTTTTTTTTTTTTTTTTTTAATTTTTTTTTTTTTTTTTTAATTTTGGTTAATATTTAAAAAAAATTATTTATTATTATTTTTTTTTGTATTTTTTTTTTTTAAATATTGTACGTTCGACTGGTTCGGGGTCATCGGTTTTCATCATAAAATTGATTTTATGGACTCTACCAAAAATGATTCAAAATGTCATTTGGATCGGGCCTCATGTTGAATAACCACTTTTTAAACCCTCACAGTTACCAAAATTGTCATTTTTACAGAGTTTTGCTTACTCAGAAGCTTCACTTTTGACCAATTTCAGGCACAGAAATCACTTTAAACACACTTATTTTAGTTGAAAATGTAATAATTCACATCCAACAGTAATTTAAAGTCAAAAGATTAAATGTTAAAATTTCATCATCTTTTTATTTATTTTTTTGTATTCATTTTTTTATTTTTTTTATTTTGGTTAATATTTTTATTTTTTTATTTATTATTATTTTTTTGTATTTTTTTTGTTTAAATATTGTACGTTCGACTGGTCCGGGGTCATCGTTTTTCATCATAAAATTGATTTTATGGACTCTACCAAAAATGATTCAAAATGTCATTTGGATCGGGCCTCATGTTGAATAACCACTTTTTAAACCCTCACAGTTACCAATATTGTCATTTTTACAGAATTTTGTTTACTCGGAAGCTTCAATTTTGTCCAATTCCAGGCACAGAAATCACTTTAAACACACTTATTTTAGTTGAAAAAGTAATAATTCACATCCAACAGTAATTTTAAGTCAAAAGATTAAATGTTAAAATTTCATCATCTTTTTTTTTTTTTTTATTTAAATTTTTTTTTTAATTTTGTTCAATATTTTATTTTATTTTTTAGTATTTTTTTTTTTTTTTTAATATTGTACGTTCGACTGGTCCGGGGTCATCGTTTTTTATCATAAAATTGATTTTATGGACTCTACCAAAAATGATTCAAAATGTCATTTGGATCGGGCCTCATGTTGAATAACCACTTTTTAAACCCTCACAGTTACCAAAATTGTAATTTTTACAGAGTTTTGCTTACTCAGAAGCTTCAATTTTGACCAATTTCAAGCACAGAAATCACTTTAAACACACTTATTGTAGTTGAAAAAGTAATAATTCACACCCAACAGTAATTTAAAGTCAAAAGATTAAATGTTAAAATTTCATCATCTTTTTTTTTTTTTTTATTGAATTTTTTTTTTTTTTTTTGTTCAATATTTTATTTATTTTTTTTGTATTTTTTTTTTTTAATATTGTACGTTCGACTGGTCCGGGGTCATCGGTTTTCATCATAAAATTTATTTTATGGACTCTACCAAAATGATTCAAAATGTCATTTGGATCGGGCCTCATGTTGAATAACCACTTCTTAAACCCTCACAGTTACCAAAATTGTCATTTTTACAGAGTTTTGCTTACTCAGAAGCTTCACTTTTGTCCAATTTCAGGCACAGAAATCACTTTAAACACACTTATTTTAGTTGAAAAAGTAATAATTCACATGCAACAGTAATTTAAAGTCAAAAGATTAAATGTTAAAATTTCATCATCTCTTTTTTTATTTTATTTTTTGTATTTATTTATTTATTTCTTTATTTTAATTTTGGTTAATATTTTTATTTTTTTATTTATTATTATTATTTTTTTTGTATTGTTTTTTTTTAAATATTGTACGTTCGACTGGTCCGGGGTCATCGTTTTTCATCATAAAATTGATTTTATGGACTCTACCAAAAATTATTCAAAATGTCATTTGGATCGGGCCTCATGTTGAATAACCACTTTTTAAACCCTCACAGTTACCAAAATTGTCATTTTTACAGAATTTTGTTTACTCGGAAGCTTCACTTTTGTCCAATTCCAGGCACAGAAATCACTTTAAACACACTTATTTTAGTTGAAAAAGTAATAATTCACATCCAACAGTAATTTAAAGTCAAAAGATTAAATGTTAAAATGTAATCATCTTTTTTTTTTTTTTTTATTTAATTTTTTTTTTTAATTTTGTTCAATATTTTATTTTATTTTTTTTTTTTTAATATTGTACGTTCGACTGGTCCGGGGTCATCGTTTTTTATCATAAAATTGATTTTATGGACTCTACCAAAAATGATTCAAAATGTCATTTGGATCGGGCCTCATGTTGAATAACCACTTTTTAAACCCTCACAGTTACCAAAATTGTCATTTTTACAGAGTTTTGCTTACTCAGAAGCTTCAATTTTGACCAATTTCAGGCACAGAAATCACTTTAAACACACTTATTGTAGTTGAAAAAGTAATAATTCACACCCAACAGTAATTTAAAGTCAAAAGATTAAATGTTAAAATTTCATCATCTTTTTTTTTTTTTATTGAAATTTTTTTTTTTTTTTTGTTCAATATTTTATTTATTTTTTTTGTATTTTTTTTTTTTAATATTGTACGTTCGACTGGTCCGGGGTCATCGGTTTTCATCATAAAATTGATTTTATGGACTCTACCAAAATGATTCAAAATGTCATTTGGATCGGGCCTCATGTTGAATAACCACTTTTTAAACCCTCACAGTTACCAAAATTGTCATTTTTACAGAGTTTTGCTTACTCAGAAGCTTCACTTTTGTCCAATTTCAGGCACAGAAATCACTTTAAACACACTTATTTTAGTTGAAAAAGTAATATTTCACATCCAACAGTAATTTAAAGTCAAAAGATTAAATGTTAAAATTTCATCATCTTTTTTTTTATTTTATTTTTTTTATTTATTTATTTATTTATTTATTTTAATTTTGGTTAATATTTTTATTTTTTTATTTATTATTATAATTTTTTTTGTATTGTTTTTTTTTAAATATTGTACGTTCGACTGGTCCGGGGTCATCGTTTTTCATCATAAAATTGATTTTATGGACTCTACAAAAAATGATTCAAAATGTCATTTGGATCGGGCCTCATGTTGAATAACCACTTTTTAAACCCTCACAGTTACCAAAATTGTCATTTTTACAGAATTTTGTTTACTCGGAAGCTTCACTTTTGTCCAATTCCAGGCACAGAAATCACTTTAAACACACTTATTTTAGTTGAAAAAGTAATAATTCACATCCAACAGTAATTTAAAGTCAAAAGATTAAATGTTAAAATGTCATCATCTTTTTTTTTTTTTTTTTTTAATTTTTTTTTTTTTTTTTAATTTTGGTTAATATTTAAAAAAAATTATTTATTATTATTTTTTTTGTATTTTTTTTTTTTAAATATTGTACGTTCGACTGGTTCGGGGTCATCGGTTTTCATCATAAAATTGATTTTATGGACTCTACCAAAAATGATTCAAAATGTCATTTGGATCGGGCCTCATGTTGAATAACCACTTTTTAAACCCTCACAGTTACCAAAATTGTCATTTTTACAGAGTTTTGCTTACTCAGAAGCTTCACTTTTGACCAATTTCAGGCACAGAAATCACTTTAAACACACTTATTTTAGTTGAAAATGTAATAATTCACATCCAACAGTAATTTAAAGTCAAAAGATTAAATGTTAAAATTTCATCATCTTTTTATTTATTTTTTTGTATTCATTTTTTTATTTTTTTTATTTTGGTTAATATTTTTATTTTTTTATTTATTATTATTTTTTTGTATTTTTTTTGTTTAAATATTGTACGTTCGACTGGTCCGGGGTCATCGTTTTTCATCATAAAATTGATTTTATGGACTCTACCAAAAATGATTCAAAATGTCATTTGGATCGGGCCTCATGTTGAATAACCACTTTTTAAACCCTCACAGTTACCAATATTGTCATTTTTACAGAATTTTGTTTACTCGGAAGCTTCAATTTTGTCCAATTCCAGGCACAGAAATCACTTTAAACACACTTATTTTAGTTGAAAAAGTAATAATTCACATCCAACAGTAATTTTAAGTCAAAAGATTAAATGTTAAAATTTCATCATCTTTTTTTTTTTTTTTATTTAAATGTTTTTTTTAATTTTGTTCAATATTTTATTTTATTTTTTAGTATTTTTTTTTTTTTTTAATATTGTACGTTCGACTGGTCCGGGGTCATCGTTTTTTATCATAAAATTGATTTTATGGACTCTACCAAAAATGATTCAAAATGTCATTTGGATCGGGCCTCATGTTGAATAACCACTTTTTAAACCCTCACAGTTACCAAAATTGTAATTTTTACAGAGTTTTGCTTACTCAGAAGCTTCAATTTTGACCAATTTCAAGCACAGAAATCACTTTAAACACACTTATTGTAGTTGAAAAAGTAATAATTCACACCCAACAGTAATTTAAAGTCAAAAGATTAAATGTTAAAATTTCATCATCTTTTTTTTTTTTTTTATTGAATTTTTTTTTTTAATTTTGTTCAATATTTTATTTATTTTTTTTGTATTTTTTTTTTTAATATTGTACGTTCGACTGGTCCGGGGTCATCGGTTTTCATCATAAAATTGATTTTATGGACTCTACCAAAATGATTCAAAATGTCATTTGGATCGGGCCTCATGTTGAATAACCACTTTTTAAACCCTCACAGTTACCAAAATTGTCATTTTTACAGAGTTTTGCTTACTCAGAAGCTTCACTTTTGTCCAATTTCAGGCACAGAAATCACTTTAAACACACTTATTTTAGTTGAAAAAGTAATAATTCACATGCAACAGTAATTTAAAGTCAAAAGATTAAATGTTAAAATTTCATCATCTTTTTTTTATTTTATTTTTTGTATTTATTTATTTATTTCTTTATTTTAATTTTGGTTAATATTTTTATTTTTTTATTTATTATTATTATTTTTTTTGTATTGTTTTTTTTTAAATATTGTACGTTCGACTGGTCCGGGGTCATCGTTTTTCATCATAAAATTGATTTTATGGACTCTACCAAAAATTATTCAAAATGTCATTTGGATCGGGCCTCATGTTGAATAACCACTTTTTAAACCCTCACAGTTACCAAAATTGTCATTTTTACAGAATTTTGTTTACTCGGAAGCTTCACTTTTGTCCAATTCCAGGCACAGAAATCACTTTAAACACACTTATTTTAGTTGAAAAAGTAATAATTCACATCCAACAGTAATTTAAAGTCAAAAGATTAAATGTTAAAATGTAATCATCTTTTTTTTTTTTTTTTATTTAATTTTTTTTTTTAATTTTGTTCAATATTTTATTTTATTTTTTTGTATTTTTTTTTTTTTTAATATTGTACGTTCGACTGGTCCGGGGTCATCGTTTTTTATCATAAAATTGATTTTATGGACTCTACCAAAAATGATTCAAAATGTCATTTGGATCGGGCCTCATGTTGAATAACCACTTTTTAAACCCTCACAGTTACCAAAATTGTCATTTTTACAGAGTTTTGCTTACTCAGAAGCTTCAATTTTGACCAATTTCAGGCACAGAAATCACTTTAAACACACTTATTGTAGTTGAAAAAGTAATAATTCACACCCAACAGTAATTTAAAGTCAAAAGATTAAATGTTAAAATTTCATCATCTTTTTTTTTTTTTTTTATTGAAATTTTTTTTATTATTTTGTTCAATATTTTATTTATTTTTTTTGTATTTTTTTTTTTTTAATATTGTACGTTCGACTGGTCCGGGGTCATCGGTTTTCATCATAAAATTGATTTTATGGACTCTACCAAAATGATTCAAAATGTCATTTGGATCGGGCCTCATGTTGAATAACCACTTTTTAAACCCTCACAGTTACCAAAATTGTCATTTTTACAGAGTTTTGCTTACTCAGAAGCTTCACTTTTGTCCAATTTCAGGCACAGAAATCACTTTAAACACACTTATTTTAGTTGAAAAAGTAATAATTCACATCCAACAGTAATTTAAAGTCAAAAGATTAAATGTTAAAATGTCATCATCTTTTTTTTTATTTTTATTTTTTTATTTATTTATTTATTTATTTATTTTAATTTTGGTTAATATTTTTATTTTTTTATTTATTATTATTATTTTTTTTGTATTGTTTTTTTTTAAATATTGTACGTTCGACTGGTCCGGGGTCATCGTTTTTCATCATAAAATTGATTTTATGGACTCTACCAAAAATGATTCAAAATGTCATTTGGATCGGGCCTCATGTTGAATAACCACTTTTTAAACCCTCACAGTTACCAAAATTGTCATTTTTACAGAATTTTGTTTCCTCGGAAGCTTCACTTTTGTCCAATTCCAGGCACAGAAATCACTTTAAACACACTTATTTTAGTTGAAAAAGTAATAATTCACATCCAACAGTAATTTAAAGTCAAAAGATTAAATGTTAAAATTTCATCATCTTTTTTTTTTTTTTTTTTTTTTATTATTTATTTATTTCTTTATTTTAATTTTGGTTAATATTTTTATTTTTTTTATTTATTATTATTATTTTTTTTGTATTTTTTTTGTTTAAATATTGTACGTTCGACTGGTCCGGGGTCATCGTTTTTCATCATAAAATTGATTTTATGGACTCTACCAAAAATGATTCAAAATGTCATTTGGATCGGGCCTCATGTTGAATAAATACTTTTTAAACCCTCACAGTTACCAAAATTGTCATTTTTACAGAGTTTTGCTTACTCAGAAGCTTCACTTTTGTCCAATTTCAGGCACAGAAATCACTTTAAACACACTTATTTTAGTTGAAAAAGTAATAATTCACATCCAACAGTAATTGAAAGTCAAAAGATTAAATGTTAAAATTTCATCATCTTTTTTTTTAATTTAATTTTTTTTTTCTTTTTCAATATTTTATTTATTTTTTTTAGTTTTTTTTGTATTTATTTATTTTTAAATATTGTACGTTCGACTGGTCCGGGGTCATCGGTTTTCATCATAAAATTGATTTTATGGACTCTACCAAAAATGATTCAAAATGTCATTTGGATCGGGCCTCATGTTGAATAACCACTTTTTAAACCCTCACAGTTACCAAAATTGTCATTTTTACAGAGTTTTGCTTACTCAGAAGCTTCACTTTTGACCAATTTCAGGCACAGAAATCACTTTAAACACACTTATTTTAGTTGAAAAAGTAATAACTCACATCCAACAGTAATTTAAAGTCAAAAGATTAAATGTTAAAATTTGATCAATATTGACAATTTTTTGAACGTTCGACTAGTCCGGGGTCATCGTTTTTCATCATAAAATTGATTTTTTTTGGACTACCAAAAATGATTCAAAATGTCATTGGATTGGGCCTCATGTTGAATAACCACTTTTTAAACCCTCACAGTGACCAAAATTGCCATTTATTAGAGTTTTGCTTACTCAAAAGCTACAATTTTGACCAACTTCAGGCACAGAAATGACTTTAAACACACTTATTTTAGTTGAAAAAGTAATAATTCACATCCAACAGTAATTTAAAGTCAAAAGATTAAATGTTAAAATTTCATCATCTTTTTTTTTTTTTTTTATTTAATTTTTTTTTTTATTTTGTTCAATATATATATATATTTTTGTATTTTTTTTTTTTAATATTGTACGTTCGACTGGTCCGGGGTCATCGGTTTTCATCATAAAATTGATTTTATGGACTCTACCAAAAATAATTCAAAATGTCATTTGGATCGGGCCTCATGTTGAATAACCACTTTTTAAACCCTCACAGTTACCAAAATTGTCATTTTTACAGAGTTTTGCTTACTCAGAAGCTTCACTTTTGTCCAATTTCAGGCACAGAAATCACTTTAAACACACTTATTTTAGTTGAAAAAGTAATAATTCACATCCAACAGTAATTTAAAGTCAAAAGATTAAATGTTAAAATTTCATCATCTTTTTATTTTTTTATTTTTTTTTTATTATTTATTTATTTCTTTATTTTAATTTTGGTTAATATTTTTATTTTTTTTATTTATTATTATTATTTTTTTTGTATTCTTTTTTGTTTAAATATTGTACGTTCGACTGGTCCGGGGTCATCGTTTTTCATCATAAAATTGATTTTATGGACTCTACCAAAAATGATTCAAAATGTCATTTGGATCGGGCCTCATGTTGACATGTTGAATAAATACTTTTTAAACCCTCACAGTTACCAAAATTGTCATTTTTACAGAGTTTTGCTTACTCAGAAGCTTCACTTTTGTCCAATTTCAGGCACAGAAATCACTTTAAACACACTTATTTTAGTTGAAAAAGTAATAATTCACATCCAACAGTAATTTAAAGTCAAAAGATTAAATGTTAAAATTTCATCATCTTTTTTTTTAATTTAATTTTTTTTTTCTTTTTCAATATTTTATTTATTTTTTTTAGTTTTTTTTGTATTTATTTATTTTTAAATATTGTACGTTCGACTGGTCCGGGGTCATCGGTTTTCATCATAAAATTGATTTTATGGACTCTACCAAAAATGATTCAAAATGTCATTTGGATCGGGCCTCATGTTGAATAACCACTTTTTAAACCCTCACAGTTACCAAAATTGTCATTTTTACAGAGTTTTGCTTACTCAGAAGCTTCACTTTTGACCAATTTCAGGCACAGAAATCACTTTAAACACACTTATTTTAGTTGAAAAAGTAATAACTCACATCCAACAGTAATTTAAAGTCAAAAGATTAAATGTTAAAATTTGATCAATATTGACAATTTTTTGAACGTTCGACTGGTCCGGGGTCATCGTTTTTCATCATAAAATTGATTTTTTTTGGACTACCAAAAATGATTCAAAATGTCATTGGATTGGGCCTCATGTTGAATAACCACTTTTTAAACCCTAACAGTGACCCAAATTGCCATTTATTAGAGTTTTGCTTACTCAAAAGCTACAATTTTGACCAACTTCAGGCACAGAAATGACTTTAAACACACTTATTTTAGTTGAAAAAGTAATAATTCACATCCAACAGTAATTTAAAGTCAAAAGATTAAATGTTAAAATTTAATCATCTTTTTTTTTTTTTTTTATTTAATTTTTTTTTTATTTTGTTCAATATATATATATTTTTTTGTATTTTTTTTTTTTAATATTGTACGTTCGAATTTTCCGGGGTCATCGGTTTTCATCATAAAATTGATTTTATGGACTCTACCAAAAATAATTCAAAATGTCATTTGGATCGGGCCTCATGTTGAATAACCACTTTTTAAACCCTCACAGTTACCAAAATTGTCACTTTTTACAGAGTTTTGCTTACTCAGAAGCTTCACTTTTGTCAAATTTCAGGCACAGAAATCACTTTAAACACACTTATTTTAGTTGAAAAAGTAATAATTCACATCCAACAGTAATTTAAAGTCAAAAGATTAAATGTTAAAATTTCATAATCTTTTTTTTTTTTTTTTAAATTTATTTATTTATTTATTTTTTTTAATTTTGGTTAATATTTTTATTTTTTTATTTATTATTATTTTGTTTGTATTTTTTTTGTTTAAATATTGTACGTTCGACTGGTCCGGGGTCATCGTTTTTCATCATAAAATTGATTTTATGGACTCTACCAAAAATGATTCAAAATGTCATTTGGATCGGGCCTCATGTTGAATAACCACTTTTTAAACCCTCACAGTTACCAAAATTGTCATTTTTACAGAATTTTGTTTACTCGGAAGCTTCACTTTTGTCCAATTCCAGGCACAGAAATCACTTTAAACACACTTATTTTAGTTGAAAAAGTAATAATTCACATCCAACAGTAATTTAAAGTCAAAAGATTAAATGTTAAAATTTCATCATCTTTTTTTTTTTTTTTTTTATTTAAATTTTTTTTTTTAATTTTGTTCAATATTTTTTTTTTTTTTTTTTTATTTTTTTTTTTTTAATATTGTACGTTCGACTGGTCCGGGGTCATCGTTTTTTATCATAAAATTGATTTTATGGACTCTACCAAAAATGATTCAAAATGTCATTTGGATCGGGCCTCATGTTGAATAACCACTTTTTAAACCCTCACAGTTACCAAAATTGTCATTTTTACAGAGTTTTGCTTACTCAGAAGCTTCACTTTTGTCCAATTCCAGGCACAGAAATCACTTTAAACACACTAATTTTAGTTGAAAAAGTAATAATTCACATCCAACAGTAATTTAAAGTCAAAAGATTAAATGTTAAAATTTCATCATCTTTTTTATTTATTTTTTTATTTTGTTCAATATTTTTATTTTATTTTCATTTTTTGTATTTATTTTTTTAAAATATTGTATGTCCGACTGGTCCGGGGTCATAGTTTTTCATCATAAAATTGATTTTATGGACTCTACCAAAAATGATTCAAAATGTCATTTGGATCGGGCCTCATGTTGAATAAATACTTTTTAAACCCTCACAGTTACCAAAATTGTCATTTTTACAGAGTTTTGCTTACTCAGAAGCTTCACTTTTGTCCAATTTCAGGCACAGAAATCACTTTAAACACACTTATTTTAGTTGAAAAAGTAATAATTCACATCCAACAGTAATTTAAAGTCAAAAGATTAAATGTTAAAATTTCATCATCTTTTTTTTAAATTAAATTTTTTTTTTTTTCAAACTTTTATTTATTTTTTTTAGTTTTTTTTTGTATTTATTTATTTTTAAATATTGTACGTTCGACTGGTCCGGGGTCATCGGTTTTCATCATAAAATTGATTTTTTGGACTCTACCAAAAATGATTCAAAATGTCATTTGGATCGGGCCTCATGTTGAATAACCACTTTTTAAACCCTCACAGTTACCAAAATTGTCATTTTTACAGAGTTTTGCTTACTCAGAAGCTTCACTTTTGACCAATTTCAGGCACAGAAATCACTTTAAACACACTTATTTTAGTTGAAAAAGTAATAATTCACATGCAACAGTAATTTAAAGTCAAAAGATTAAATGTTAAAATTTCATCATCTTTTTTTTTTTTGTTTAAATTTTGTTCACTATTTTTTATTTATTTATTTATTATTTATTTTTTTTAAATATTGTATGTTCGACTGGTCCGGGGTGATCGTTTTTCATCATAAAATTGATTTTATGGACTCTACCAAAAATGATTCAAAATGTCATTTGGATCGGGCCTCATGTTGAATAACCACTTTTGAAACCCTCACAGTTACCAAAATTGTCATTTTTACAGAGTTTTGCTTACTCAGAAGCTTCACTTTTGTCAAATTTCAGGCACAGAAATCACTTTAAACACACTTATTTTAGTTGAAAAAGTAATAATTCACATCCAACAGTAATTTAAAGTCAAAAGATTAAATGTTAAAATTTCATAATCTTTTTTTTTTTTTTTTTTTTTTTTTAATTTTGGTTAATATTTTTTTTTTTTTTATTTATTATTATTTTGTTTGTATTTTTTTTGTTTAAATATTGTACGTTCGACTGGTCCGGGGTCATCGTTTTTCATCATAAAATTGATTTTATGGACTCTACCAAAAATGATTCAAAATGTCATTTGGATCGGGCCTCATGTTGAATAACCACTTTTTAAACCCTCACAGTTACCAAAATTGTCATTTTTACAGAATTTTGTTTACTCGGAAGCTTCACTTTTGTCCAATTCCAGGCACAGAAATCACTTTAAACACACTTATTTTAGTTGAAAAAGTAATAATTCACATCCAACAGTAATTTAAAGTCAAAAGATTAAATGTTAAAATGTCATCATCTTTTTTTTTTTTTTTTTTTTAATTTTTTTTTTTTTTTTTTAATTTTGGTTAATATTTAAAAAAAATTATTTATTATTATTTTTTTTTGTATTTTTTTTTTTTAAATATTGTACGTTCGACTGGTTCGGGGTCATCGGTTTTCATCATAAAATTGATTTTATGGACTCTACCAAAAATGATTCAAAATGTCATTTGGATCGGGCCTCATGTTGAATAACCACTTTTTAAACCCTCACAGTTACCAAAATTGTCATTTTTACAGAGTTTTGCTTACTCAGAAGCTTCACTTTTGACCAATTTCAGGCACAGAAATCACTTTAAACACACTTATTTTAGTTGAAAATGTAATAATTCACATCCAACAGTAATTTAAAGTCAAAAGATTAAATGTTAAAATTTCATCATCTTTTTATTTATTTTTTTGTATTCATTTTTTTATTTTTTTTATTTTGGTTAATATTTTTATTTTTTTATTTATTATTATTTTTTTGTATTTTTTTTGTTTAAATATTGTACGTTCGACTGGTCCGGGGTCATCGTTTTTCATCATAAAATTGATTTTATGGACTCTACCAAAAATGATTCAAAATGTCATTTGGATCGGGCCTCATGTTGAATAACCACTTTTTAAACCCTCACAGTTACCAATATTGTCATTTTTACAGAATTTTGTTTACTCGGAAGCTTCAATTTTGTCCAATTCCAGGCACAGAAATCACTTTAAACACACTTATTTTAGTTGAAAAAGTAATAATTCACATCCAACAGTAATTTTAAGTCAAAAGATTAAATGTTAAAATTTCATCATCTTTTTTTTTTTTTTTATTTAAATTTTTTTTTTAATTTTGTTCAATATTTTATTTTATTTTTTAGTATTTTTTTTTTTTTTTAATATTGTACGTTCGACTGGTCCGGGGTCATCGTTTTTTATCATAAAATTGATTTTATGGACTCTACCAAAAATGATTCAAAATGTCATTTGGATCGGGCCTCATGTTGAATAACCACTTTTTAAACCCTCACAGTTACCAAAATTGTAATTTTTACAGAGTTTTGCTTACTCAGAAGCTTCAATTTTGACCAATTTCAAGCACAGAAATCACTTTAAACACACTTATTGTAGTTGAAAAAGTAATAATTCACACCCAACAGTAATTTAAAGTCAAAAGATTAAATGTTAAAATTTCATCATCTTTTTTTTTTTTTTTTATTTAATTTTTTTTTTTATTTTGTTCAATATATATATATATTTTTGTATTTTTTTTTTTTAATATTGTACGTTCGACTGGTCCGGGGTCATCGGTTTTCATCATAAAATTGATTTTATGGACTCTACCAAAAATAATTCAAAATGTCATTTGGATCGGGCCTCATGTTGAATAACCACTTTTTAAACCCTCACAGTTACCAAAATTGTCATTTTTACAGAGTTTTGCTTACTCAGAAGCTTCACTTTTGTCCAATTTCAGGCACAGAAATCACTTTAAACACACTTATTTTAGTTGAAAAAGTAATAATTCACATCCAACAGTAATTTAAAGTCAAAAGATTAAATGTTAAAATTTCATCATCTTTTTATTTTTTTATTTTTTTTTTATTATTTATTTATTTCTTTATTTTAATTTTGGTTAATATTTTTATTTTTTTTATTTATTATTATTATTTTTTTTGTATTCTTTTTTGTTTAAATATTGTACGTTCGACTGGTCCGGGGTCATCGTTTTTCATCATAAAATTGATTTTATGGACTCTACCAAAAATGATTCAAAATGTCATTTGGATCGGGCCTCATGTTGACATGTTGAATAAATACTTTTTAAACCCTCACAGTTACCAAAATTGTCATTTTTACAGAGTTTTGCTTACTCAGAAGCTTCACTTTTGTCCAATTTCAGGCACAGAAATCACTTTAAACACACTTATTTTAGTTGAAAAAGTAATAATTCACATCCAACAGTAATTTAAAGTCAAAAGATTAAATGTTAAAATTTCATCATCTTTTTTTTAATTTAATTTTTTTTTTCTTTTTCAATATTTTATTTATTTTTTTTAGTTTTTTTTGTATTTATTTATTTTTAAATATTGTACGTTCGACTGGTCCGGGGTCATCGGTTTTCATCATAAAATTGATTTTATGGACTCTACCAAAAATGATTCAAAATGTCATTTGGATCGGGCCTCATGTTGAATAACCACTTTTTAAACCCTCACAGTTACCAAAATTGTCATTTTTACAGAGTTTTGCTTACTCAGAAGCTTCACTTTTGACCAATTTCAGGCACAGAAATCACTTTAAACACACTTATTTTAGTTGAAAAAGTAATAACTCACATCCAACAGTAATTTAAAGTCAAAAGATTAAATGTTAAAATTTGATCAATATTGACAATTTTTTGAACGTTCGACTGGTCCGGGGTCATCGTTTTTCATCATAAAATTGATTTTTTTTGGACTACCAAAAATGATTCAAAATGTCATTGGATTGGGCCTCATGTTGAATAACCACTTTTTAAACCCTAACAGTGACCCAAATTGCCATTTATTAGAGTTTTGCTTACTCAAAAGCTACAATTTTGACCAACTTCAGGCACAGAAATGACTTTAAACACACTTATTTTAGTTGAAAAAGTAATAATTCACATCCAACAGTAATTTAAAGTCAAAAGATTAAATGTTAAAATTTAATCATCTTTTTTTTTTTTTTTTATTTAATTTTTTTTTATTTTGTTCAATATATATATATTTTTTTGTATTTTTTTTTTTTAATATTGTACGTTCGAATTTTCCGGGGTCATCGGTTTTCATCATAAAATTGATTTTATGGACTCTACCAAAAATAATTCAAAATGTCATTTGGATCGGGCCTCATGTTGAATAACCACTTTTTAAACCCTCACAGTTACCAAAATTGTCACTTTTTACAGAGTTTTGCTTACTCAGAAGCTTCACTTTTGTCAAATTTCAGGCACAGAAATCACTTTAAACACACTTATTTTAGTTGAAAAAGTAATAATTCACATCCAACAGTAATTTAAAGTCAAAAGATTAAATGTTAAAATTTCATAATCTTTTTTTTTTTTTTTTAAATTTATTTATTTATTTATTTTTTTTAATTTTGGTTAATATTTTTATTTTTTTATTTATTATTATTTTGTTTGTATTTTTTTTGTTTAAATATTGTACGTTCGACTGGTCCGGGGTCATCGTTTTTCATCATAAAATTGATTTTATGGACTCTACCAAAAATGATTCAAAATGTCATTTGGATCGGGCCTCATGTTGAATAACCACTTTTTAAACCCTCACAGTTACCAAAATTGTCATTTTTACAGAATTTTGTTTACTCGGAAGCTTCACTTTTGTCCAATTCCAGGCACAGAAATCACTTTAAACACACTTATTTTAGTTGAAAAAGTAATAATTCACATCCAACAGTAATTTAAAGTCAAAAGATTAAATGTTAAAATTTCATCATCTTTTTTTTTTTTTTTTTTATTTAAATTTTTTTTTTTAATTTTGTTCAATATTTTATTTTTTTTTTTTGTATTTTTTTTTTTTTAATATTGTACGTTCGACTGGTCCGGGGTCATCATTTTTTATCATAAAATTGATTTTATGGACTCTACCAAAAATGATTCAAAATGTCATTTGGATCGGGCCTCATGTTGAATAACCACTTTTTAAACCCTCACAGTTACCAAAATTGTCATTTTTACAGAGTTTTGCTTACTCAGAAGCTTCACTTTTGTCCAATTCCAGGCACAGAAATCACTTTAAACACACTAATTTTAGTTGAAAAAGTAATAATTCACATCCAACAGTAATTTAAAGTCAAAAGATTAAATGTTAAAATTTCATCATCTTTTTTATTTATTTTTTTATTTTGTTCAATATTTTTATTTTATTTTCATTTTTTGTATTTATTTTTTTAAAATATTGTATGTCCGACTGGTCCGGGGTCATAGTTTTTCATCATAAAATTGATTTTATGGACTCTACCAAAAATGATTCAAAATGTCATTTGGATCGGGCCTCATGTTGAATAAATACTTTTTAAACCCTCACAGTTACCAAAATTGTCATTTTTACAGAGTTTTGCTTACTCAGAAGCTTCACTTTTGTCCAATTTCAGGCACAGAAATCACTTTAAACAAACTTATTTTAGTTGAAAAAGTAATAATTCACATCCAACAGTAATTTAAAGTCAAAAGATTAAATGTTAAAATTTCATCATCTTTTTTTTAAATTAAATTTTTTTTTTTTTCAAACTTTTATTTATTTTTTTTAGTTTTTTTTTGTATTTATTTATTTTTAAATATTGTACGTTCGACTGGTCCGGGGTCATCGGTTTTCATCATAAAATTGATTTTTTGGACTCTACCAAAAATGATTCAAAATGTCATTTGGATCGGGCCTCATGTTGAATAACCACTTTTTAAACCCTCACAGTTACCAAAATTGTCATTTTTACAGAGTTTTGCTTACTCAGAAGCTTCACTTTTGACCAATTTCAGGCACAGAAATCACTTTAAACACACTTATTTTAGTTGAAAAAGTAATAATTCACATGCAACAGTAATTTAAAGTCAAAAGATTAAATGTTAAAATTTCATCATCTTTTTTTTTTTTGTTTAAATTTTGTTCACTATTTTTTATTTATTTATTTATTATTTTTTTTTTTTAAATATTGTATGTTCGACTGGTCCGGGGTGATCGTTTTTCATCATAAAATTGATTTTATGGACTCTACCAAAAATGATTCAAAATGTCATTTGGATCGGGCCTCATGTTGAATAACCACTTTTGAAACCCTCACAGTTACCAAAATTGTCATTTTTACAGAGTTTTGCTTACTCAGAAGCTTCACTTTTGTCAAATTTCAGGCACAGAAATCACTTTAAACACACTTATTTTAGTTGAAAAAGTAATAATTCACATCCAACAGTAATTTAAAGTCAAAAGATTAAATGTTAAAATTTCATAATCTTTTTTTTTTTTTTTTTTTTTTTTTAATTTTGGTTAATATTTTTTTTTTTTTTATTTATTATTATTTTGTTTGTATTTTTTTTGTTTAAATATTGTACGTTCGACTGGTCCGGGGTCATCGTTTTTCATCATAAAATTGATTTTATGGACTCTACCAAAAATGATTCAAAATGTCATTTGGATCGGGCCTCATGTTGAATAACCACTTTTTAAACCCTCACAGTTACCAAAATTGTCATTTTTACAGAATTTTGTTTACTCGGAAGCTTCACTTTTGTCCAATTCCAGGCACAGAAATCACTTTAAACACACTTATTTTAGTTGAAAAAGTAATAATTCACATCCAACAGTAATTTAAAGTCAAAAGATTAAATGTTAAAATGTCATCATCTTTTTTTTTTTTTTTTTTTTAATTTTTTTTTTTTTTTTTTAATTTTGGTTAATATTTAAAAAAAATTATTTATTATTATTTTTTTTTGTATTTTTTTTTTTTAAATATTGTACGTTCGACTGGTTCGGGGTCATCGGTTTTCATCATAAAATTGATTTTATGGACTCTACCAAAAATGATTCAAAATGTCATTTGGATCGGGCCTCATGTTGAATAACCACTTTTTAAACCCTCACAGTTACCAAAATTGTCATTTTTACAGAGTTTTGCTTACTCAGAAGCTTCACTTTTGACCAATTTCAGGCACAGAAATCACTTTAAACACACTTATTTTAGTTGAAAATGTAATAATTCACATCCAACAGTAATTTAAAGTCAAAAGATTAAATGTTAAAATTTCATCATCTTTTTATTTATTTTTTTGTATTCATTTTTTTATTTTTTTTATTTTGGTTAATATTTTTATTTTTTTATTTATTATTATTTTTTGTATTTTTTTTGTTTAAATATTGTACGTTCGACTGGTCCGGGGTCATCGTTTTTCATCATAAAATTGATTTTATGGACTCTACCAAAAATGATTCAAAATGTCATTTGGATCGGGCCTCATGTTGAATAACCACTTTTTAAACCCTCACAGTTACCAATATTGTCATTTTTACAGAATTTTGTTTACTCGGAAGCTTCAATTTTGTCCAATTCCAGGCACAGAAATCACTTTAAACACACTTATTTTAGTTGAAAAAGTAATAATTCACATCCAACAGTAATTTTAAGTCAAAAGATTAAATGTTAAAATTTCATCATCTTTTTTTTTTTTTTTATTTAAATTTTTTTTTTAATTTTGTTCAATATTTTATTTTATTTTTTAGTATTTTTTTTTTTTTTTAATATTGTACGTTCGACTGGTCCGGGGTCATCGTTTTTTATCATAAAATTGATTTTATGGACTCTACCAAAAATGATTCAAAATGTCATTTGGATCGGGCCTCATGTTGAATAACCACTTTTTAAACCCTCACAGTTACCAAAATTGTAATTTTTACAGAGTTTTGCTTACTCAGAAGCTTCAATTTTGACCAATTTCAAGCACAGAAATCACTTTAAACACACTTATTGTAGTTGAAAAAGTAATAATTCACACCCAACAGTAATTTAAAGTCAAAAGATTAAATGTTAAAATTTCATCATCTTTTTTTTTTTTTTTATTGAATTTTTTTTTTTTTTTTTGTTCAATATTTTATTTATTTTTTTTGTATATTTTTTTTTTTAATATTGTACGTTCGACTGGTCCGGGGTCATCGGTTTTCATCATAAAATTTATTTTATGGACTCTACCAAAATGATTCAAAATGTCATTTGGATCGGGCCTCATGTTGAATAACCACTTTTTAAACCCTCACAGTTACCAAAATTGTCATTTTTACAGAGTTTTGCTTACTCAGAAGCTTCACTTTTGTCCAATTTCAGGCACAGAAATCACTTTAAACACACTTATTTTAGTTGAAAAAGTAATAATTCACATGCAACAGTAATTTAAAGTCAAAAGATTAAATGTTAAAATTTCATCATCTTTTTTTTATTTTATTTTTTGTATTTATTTATTTATTTCTTTATTTTAATTTTGGTTAATATTTTTATTTTTTTATTTATTATTATTATTTTTTTTGTATTGTTTTTTTTTAAATATTGTACGTTCGACTGGTCCGGGGTCATCGTTTTTCATCATAAAATTGATTTTATGGACTCTACCAAAAATTATTCAAAATGTCATTTGGATCGGGCCTCATGTTGAATAACCACTTTTTAAACCCTCACAGTTACCAAAATTGTCATTTTTACAGAATTTTGTTTACTCGGAAGCTTCACTTTTGTCCAATTCCAGGCACAGAAATCACTTTAAACACACTTATTTTAGTTGAAAAAGTAATAATTCACATCCAACAGTAATTTAAAGTCAAAAGATTAAATGTTAAAATGTAATCATCTTTTTTTTTTTTTTTAATTTAATTTTTTTTTTTAATTTTGTTCAATATTTTATTTTATTTTTTTGTATTTTTTTTTTTTTAATATTGTACGTTCGACTGGTCCGGGGTCATCGTTTTTTATCATAAAATTGATTTTATGGACTCTACCAAAAATGATTCAAAATGTCATTTGGATCGGGCCTCATGTTGAATAACCACTTTTTAAACCCTCACAGTTACCAAAATTGTCATTTTTACAGAGTTTTGCTTACTCAGAAGCTTCAATTTTGACCAATTTCAGGCACAGAAATCACTTTAAACACACTTATTGTAGTTGAAAAAGTAATAATTCACACCCAACAGTAATTTAAAGTCAAAAGATTAAATGTTAAAATTTCATCATCTTTTTTTTTTTTTATTGAAATTTTTTTTTTTTTTTTGTTCAATATTTTATTTATTTTTTTTGTATTTTTTTTTTTTAATATTGTACGTTCGACTGGTCCGGGGTCATCGGTTTTCATCATAAAATTGATTTTATGGACTCTACCAAAATGATTCAAAATGTCATTTGGATCGGGCCTCATGTTGAATAACCACTTTTTAAACCCTCACAGTTACCAAAATTGTCATTTTTACAGAGTTTTGCTTACTCAGAAGCTTCACTTTTGTCCAATTTCAGGCACAGAAATCACTTTAAACACACTTATTTTAGTTGAAAAAGTAATATTTCACATCCAACAGTAATTTAAAGTCAAAAGATTAAATGTTAAAATTTCATCATCTTGTTTTTTTATTTTATTTTTTTTATTTATTTATTTATTTATTTATTTTAATTTTGGTTAATATTTTTATTTTTTTATTTATTATTATAATTTTTTTTGTATTGTTTTTTTTTAAATATTGTACGTTCGACTGGTCCGGGGTCATCGTTTTTCATCATAAAATTGATTTTATGGACTCTACAAAAAATGATTCAAAATGTCATTTGGATCGGGCCTCATGTTGAATAACCACTTTTTAAACCCTCACAGTTACCAAAATTGTCATTTTTACAGAATTTTGTTTACTCGGAAGCTTCACTTTTGTCCAATTCCAGGCACAGAAATCACTTTAAACACACTTATTTTAGTTGAAAAAGTAATAATTCACATCCAACAGTAATTTAAAGTCAAAAGATTAAATGTTAAAATTTCATCATCTTTTATTTTTTTTTTTTTATTGAATTTTTTTTTAATTTTGTTCAATATTTTATTTATTTTTTTTGTATTTTTTTTTAATATTGTACGTTCGACTGGTCCGGGGTCATCGGTTTTCATCATAAAATTGATTTTATGGACTCTACCAAAATGATTCAAAATGTCATTTGGATCGGGCCTCATGTTGAATAACCACTTTTTAAACCCTCACAGTTACCAAAATTGTCATTTTTACAGAGTTTTGCTTACTCAGAAGCTTCACTTTTGTCCAATTTCAGGCACAGAAATCACTTTAAACACACTTATTTTAGTTGAAAAAGTAATAATTCACATCCAACAGTAATTTAAAGTCAAAAGATTAAATGTTAAAATTTCATCATCTTTTTTTATTTTATTTTTTTTATTATTTATTTATTTCTTTATTTTAATTTTGGTTAATATTTTTATTTTTTTTATTTATTATTATTATTTTTTTTGTATTTTTTTTGTTTAAATATTGTACGTTCGACTGGTCCGGGGTCATTGTTTTTCATCATAAAATTGATTTTATGGACTCTACCAAAAATGATTCAAAATGTCATGTGGATCGGGCCTCATGTTGAATAAATACTTTTTAAACCCTCACAGTTACCAAAATTGTCATTTTTACAGAGTTTTGCTTACTCAGAAGCTTCACTTTTGTCCAATTTCAGGCACAGAAATCACTTTAAACACACTTATTTTAGTTGAAAAAGTAATAATTCACATCCAACAGTAATTTAAAGTCAAAAGATTAAATGTTAAAATGTCATCATCTTTTTTTTTTAATTAAATTTTTTTTTTTTCAATATTTTATTTTTTTTTTTTAGTTTTTTTTGTATTTATTTATTTTTAAATATTGTACGTTCGACTGGTCCGGGGTCATCGGTTTTCATCATAAAATTGATTTTATGGACTCTACCAAAAATGATTCAAAATGTCATTTGGATCGGGCCTCATGTTGAATAACCACTTTTTAAACCCTCACAGTTACCAAAATTGTCATTTTTACAGAGTTTTGCTTACTCAGAAGCTTCACTTTTGACCAATTTCAGGCACAGAAATCACTTTAAACACACTTATTTTAGTTGAAAAAGTAATAACTCACATCCAACAGTAATTTAAAGTCAAAAGATTAAATGTTAAAATGTGATCAATATTGACAATTTTTTGAACGTTCGACTGGTCCGGGGTCATCGTTTTTCATCATAAAATTGATTTTTTTTGGACTACCAAAAATGATTCAAAATGTCATTGGATTGGGCCTCATGTTGAATAACCACTTTTTAAACCCTCACAGTGACCAAAATTGCCATTTATTAGAGTTTTGCTTACTCAAAAGCTTCAATTTTGACCAACTTCAGGCACAGAAATGACTTTAAACACACTTATTTTAGTTGAAAAAGTAATAATTCACATCCAACAGTAATTTAAAGTCAAAAGATTAAATGTTAAAATTTCATCATCTTTTTTTTTGTTTTTGTTTTTTTAATTTTTTTTTTTTTTTTGTTCAATATATATATTTTTTTTTTGTATTTTTTTTTTTTTTAATATTGTACGTTCGACTGGTCCGGGGTCATCGGTTTTCATCATAAAATTGATTTTATGGACTCTACCAAAAATAATTCAAAATGTCATTTGGATCGGGCCTCATGTTGAATAACCACTTTTTAAACCCTCACAGTTACCAAAATTGTCATTTTTACAGAGTTTTGCTTACTCAGAAGCTTCACTTTTGACCAATTTCAGGCACAGAAATCACTTTAAACACACTTATTTTAGTTGAAAAAGTAATAATTCACATGCAACAGTAATTTAAAGTCAAAAGATTAAATGTTAAAATTTCATCATCTTTTTTTTTTTTGTTTAAATTTTGTTCACTATTTTTTATTTATTTATTTATTATTTTTTTTTTTTAAATATTGTATGTTCGACTGGTCCGGGGTGATCGTTTTTCATCATAAAATTGATTTTATGGACTCTACCAAAAATGATTCAAAATGTCATTTGGATCGGGCCTCATGTTGAATAACCACTTTTGAAACCCTCACAGTTACCAAAATTGTCATTTTTACAGAGTTTTGCTTACTCAGAAGCTTCACTTTTGTCAAATTTCAGGCACAGAAATCACTTTAAACACACTTATTTTAGTTGAAAAAGTAATAATTCACATCCAACAGTAATTTAAAGTCAAAAGATTAAATGTTAAAATTTCATAATCTTTTTTTTTTTTTTTTTTTTTTTTAATTTTGGTTAATATTTTTTTTTTTTTTATTTATTATTATTTTGTTTGTATTTTTTTTGTTTAAATATTGTACGTTCGACTGGTCCGGGGTCATCGTTTTTCATCATAAAATTGATTTTATGGACTCTACCAAAAATGATTCAAAATGTCATTTGGATCGGGCCTCATGTTGAATAACCACTTTTTAAACCCTCACAGTTACCAAAATTGTCATTTTTACAGAATTTTGTTTACTCGGAAGCTTCACTTTTGTCCAATTCCAGGCACAGAAATCACTTTAAACACACTTATTTTAGTTGAAAAAGTAATAATTCACATCCAACAGTAATTTAAAGTCAAAAGATTAAATGTTAAAATGTCATCATCTTTTTTTTTTTTTTTTTTTAATTTTTTTTTTTTTTTTTTAATTTTGGTTAATATTTAAAAAAAATTATTTATTATTATTTTTTTTTGTATTTTTTTTTTTAAATATTGTACGTTCGACTGGTTCGGGGTCATCGGTTTTCATCATAAAATTGATTTTATGGACTCTACCAAAAATGATTCAAAATGTCATTTGGATCGGGCCTCATGTTGAATAACCACTTTTTAAACCCTCACAGTTACCAAAATTGTCATTTTTACAGAGTTTTGCTTACTCAGAAGCTTCACTTTTGACCAATTTCAGGCACAGAAATCACTTTAAACACACTTATTTTAGTTGAAAATGTAATAATTCACATCCAACAGTAATTTAAAGTCAAAAGATTAAATGTTAAAATTTCATCATCTTTTTATTTATTTTTTTGTATTCATTTTTTTATTTTTTTTATTTTGGTTAATATTTTTATTTTTTTATTTATTATTATTTTTTTGTATTTTTTTTGTTTAAATATTGTACGTTCGACTGGTCCGGGGTCATCGTTTTTCATCATAAAATTGATTTTATGGACTCTACCAAAAATGATTCAAAATGTCATTTGGATCGGGCCTCATGTTGAATAACCACTTTTTAAACCCTCACAGTTACCAATATTGTCCTTTTTACAGAATTTTGTTTACTCGGAAGCTTCAATTTTGTCCAATTCCAGGCACAGAAATCACTTTAAACACACTTATTTTAGTTGAAAAAGTAATAATTCACATCCAACAGTAATTTTAAGTCAAAAGATTAAATGTTAAAATTTCATCATCTTTTTTTTTTTTTTTATTTAAATGTTTTTTTTAATTTTGTTCAATATTTTATTTTATTTTTTAGTATTTTTTTTTTTTTTTAATATTGTACGTTCGACTGGTCCGGGGTCATCGTTTTTTATCATAAAATTGATTTTATGGACTCTACCAAAAATGATTCAAAATGTCATTTGGATCGGGCCTCATGTTGAATAACCACTTTTTAAACCCTCACAGTTACCAAAATTGTAATTTTTACAGAGTTTTGCTTACTCAGAAGCTTCAATTTTGACCAATTTCAAGCACAGAAATCACTTTAAACACACTTATTGTAGTTGAAAAAGTAATAATTCACACCCAACAGTAATTTAAAGTCAAAAGATTAAATGTTAAAATTTCATCATCTTTTTTTTTTTTTTATTGAATTTTTTTTTTTAATTTTGTTCAATATTTTATTTATTTTTTTTGTATTTTTTTTTTTAATATTGTACGTTCGACTGGTCCGGGGTCATCGGTTTTCATCATAAAATTGATTTTATGGACTCTACCAAAATGATTCAAAATGTCATTTGGATCGGGCCTCATGTTGAATAACCACTTTTTAAACCCTCACAGTTACCAAAATTGTCATTTTTACAGAGTTTTGCTTACTCAGAAGCTTCACTTTTGTCCAATTTCAGGCACAGAAATCACTTTAAACACACTTATTTTAGTTGAAAAAGTAATAATTCACATGCAACAGTAATTTAAAGTCAAAAGATTAAATGTTAAAATTTCATCATCTTTTTTTTATTTTATTTTTTGTATTTATTTATTTATTTCTTTATTTTAATTTTGGTTAATATTTTTATTTTTTTATTTATTATTATTATTTTTTTTGTATTGTTTTTTTTTAAATATTGTACGTTCGACTGGTCCGGGGTCATCGTTTTTCATCATAAAATTGATTTTATGGACTCTACCAAAAATTATTCAAAATGTCATTTGGATCGGGCCTCATGTTGAATAACCACTTTTTAAACCCTCACAGTTACCAAAATTGTCATTTTTACAGAATTTTGTTTACTCGGAAGCTTCACTTTTGTCCAATTCCAGGCACAGAAATCACTTTAAACACACTTATTTTAGTTGAAAAAGTAATAATTCACATCCAACAGTAATTTAAAGTCAAAAGATTAAATGTTAAAATGTAATCATCTTTTTTTTTTTTTTTTATTTAATTTTTTTTTTAATTTTGTTCAATATTTTATTTTATTTTTTTGTATTTTTTTTTTTTTTAATATTGTACGTTCGACTGGTCCGGGGTCATCGTTTTTTATCATAAAATTGATTTTATGGACTCTACCAAAAATGATTCAAAATGTCATTTGGATCGGGCCTCATGTTGAATAACCACTTTTTAAACCCTCACAGTTACCAAAATTGTCATTTTTACAGAGTTTTGCTTACTCAGAAGCTTCAATTTTGACCAATTTCAGGCACAGAAATCACTTTAAACACACTTATTGTAGTTGAAAAAGTAATAATTCACACCCAACAGTAATTTAAAGTCAAAAGATTAAATGTTAAAATTTCATCATCTTTTTTTTTTTTTTTTATTGAAATTTTTTTTATTATTTTGTTCAATATTTTATTTATTTTTTTTGTATTTTTTTTTTTTTAATATTGTACGTTCGACTGGTCCGGGGTCATCGGTTTTCATCATAAAATTGATTTTATGGACTCTACCAAAATGATTCAAAATGTCATTTGGATCGGGCCTCATGTTGAATAACCACTTTTTAAACCCTCACAGTTACCAAAATTGTCATTTTTACAGAGTTTTGCTTACTCAGAAGCTTCACTTTTGTCCAATTTCAGGCACAGAAATCACTTTAAACACACTTATTTTAGTTGAAAAAGTAATAATTCACATCCAACAGTAATTTAAAGTCAAAAGATTAAATGTTAAAATGTCATCATCTTTTTTTTTATTTTTATTTTTTTATTTATTTATTTATTTATTTATTTTAATTTTGGTTAATATTTTTATTTTTTTATTTATTATTATTATTTTTTTTGTATTGTTTTTTTTTAAATATTGTACGTTCGACTGGTCCGGGGTCATCGTTTTTCATCATAAAATTGATTTTATGGACTCTACCAAAAATGATTCAAAATGTCATTTGGATCGGGCCTCATGTTGAATAACCACTTTTTAAACCCTCACAGTTACCAAAATTGTCATTTTTACAGAATTTTGTTTCCTCGGAAGCTTCACTTTTGTCCAATTCCAGGCACAGAAATCACTTTAAACACACTTATTTTAGTTGAAAAAGTAATAATTCACATCCAACAGTAATTTAAAGTCAAAAGATTAAATGTTAAAATTTCATCATCTTTTTTTTTTTTTTTATTGAATTTTTTTTTTTAATTTTGTTCAATATTTTATTTATTTTTTTAGTATTTTTTTTTTTTAATATTGTACGTTCGACTGGTCCGGGGTCATCGGTTTTCATCATAAAATTGATTTTATGGACTCTACCAAAATGATTCAAAATGTCATTTGGATCGGGCCTCATGTTGAATAACCACTTTTTAAACCCTCACAGTTACCAAAATTGTCATTTTTACAGAGTTTTGCTTACTCAGAAGCTTCACTTTTGACCAATTTCAGGCACAGAAATCACTTTAAACACACTTATTTTAGTTGAAAATGTAATAATTCACATCCAACAGTAATTTAAAGTCAAAAGATTAAATGTTAAAATTTCATCATCTTTTTATTTATTTTTTTGTATTCATTTTTTTATTTTTTTTATTTTGGTTAATATTTTTATTTTTTTATTTATTATTATTTTTTTGTATTTTTTTTGTTTAAATATTGTACGTTCGACTGGTCCGGGGTCATCGTTTTTCATCATAAAATTGATTTTATGGACTCTACCAAAAATGATTCAAAATGTCATTTGGATCGGGCCTCATGTTGAATAACCACTTTTTAAACCCTCACAGTTACCAATATTGTCCTTTTTACAGAATTTTGTTTACTCGGAAGCTTCAATTTTGTCCAATTCCAGGCACAGAAATCACTTTAAACACACTTATTTTAGTTGAAAAAGTAATAATTCACATCCAACAGTAATTTTAAGTCAAAAGATTAAATGTTAAAATTTCATCATCTTTTTTTTTTTTTTTATTTAAATGTTTTTTTTAATTTTGTTCAATATTTTATTTTATTTTTTAGTATTTTTTTTTTTTTTTAATATTGTACGTTCGACTGGTCCGGGGTCATCGTTTTTTATCATAAAATTGATTTTATGGACTCTACCAAAAATGATTCAAAATGTCATTTGGATCGGGCCTCATGTTGAATAACCACTTTTTAAACCCTCACAGTTACCAAAATTGTAATTTTTACAGAGTTTTGCTTACTCAGAAGCTTCAATTTTGACCAATTTCAAGCACAGAAATCACTTTAAACACACTTATTGTAGTTGAAAAAGTAATAATTCACACCCAACAGTAATTTAAAGTCAAAAGATTAAATGTTAAAATTTCATCATCTTTTTTTTTTTTTTATTGAATTTTTTTTTTTAATTTTGTTCAATATTTTATTTATTTTTTTTGTATTTTTTTTTTTAATATTGTACGTTCGACTGGTCCGGGGTCATCGGTTTTCATCATAAAATTGATTTTATGGACTCTACCAAAATGATTCAAAATGTCATTTGGATCGGGCCTCATGTTGAATAACCACTTTTTAAACCCTCACAGTTACCAAAATTGTCATTTTTACAGAGTTTTGCTTACTCAGAAGCTTCACTTTTGTCCAATTTCAGGCACAGAAATCACTTTAAACACACTTATTTTAGTTGAAAAAGTAATAATTCACATGCAACAGTAATTTAAAGTCAAAAGATTAAATGTTAAAATTTCATCATCTTTTTTTTATTTTATTTTTTGTATTTATTTATTTATTTCTTTATTTTAATTTTGGTTAATATTTTTATTTTTTTATTTATTATTATTATTTTTTTTGTATTGTTTTTTTTTAAATATTGTACGTTCGACTGGTCCGGGGTCATCGTTTTTCATCATAAAATTGATTTTATGGACTCTACCAAAAATTATTCAAAATGTCATTTGGATCGGGCCTCATGTTGAATAACCACTTTTTAAACCCTCACAGTTACCAAAATTGTCATTTTTACAGAATTTTGTTTACTCGGAAGCTTCACTTTTGTCCAATTCCAGGCACAGAAATCACTTTAAACACACTTATTTTAGTTGAAAAAGTAATAATTCACATCCAACAGTAATTTAAAGTCAAAAGATTAAATGTTAAAATGTAATCATCTTTTTTTTTTTTTTTTATTTAATTTTTTTTTTAATTTTGTTCAATATTTTATTTTATTTTTTTGTATTTTTTTTTTTTTTAATATTGTACGTTCGACTGGTCCGGGGTCATCGTTTTTTATCATAAAATTGATTTTATGGACTCTACCAAAAATGATTCAAAATGTCATTTGGATCGGGCCTCATGTTGAATAACCACTTTTTAAACCCTCACAGTTACCAAAATTGTCATTTTTACAGAGTTTTGCTTACTCAGAAGCTTCAATTTTGACCAATTTCAGGCACAGAAATCACTTTAAACACACTTATTGTAGTTGAAAAAGTAATAATTCACACCCAACAGTAATTTAAAGTCAAAAGATTAAATGTTAAAATTTCATCATCTTTTTTTTTTTTTTTTATTGAAATTTTTTTTATTATTTTGTTCAATATTTTATTTATTTTTTTTGTATTTTTTTTTTTTTAATATTGTACGTTCGACTGGTCCGGGGTCATCGGTTTTCATCATAAAATTGATTTTATGGACTCTACCAAAATGATTCAAAATGTCATTTGGATCGGGCCTCATGTTGAATAACCACTTTTTAAACCCTCACAGTTACCAAAATTGTCATTTTTACAGAGTTTTGCTTACTCAGAAGCTTCACTTTTGTCCAATTTCAGGCACAGAAATCACTTTAAACACACTTATTTTAGTTGAAAAAGTAATAATTCACATCCAACAGTAATTTAAAGTCAAAAGATTAAATGTTAAAATGTCATCATCTTTTTTTTTATTTTTATTTTTTTATTTATTTATTTATTTATTTATTTTAATTTTGGTTAATATTTTTATTTTTTTATTTATTATTATTATTTTTTTTGTATTGTTTTTTTTTAAATATTGTACGTTCGACTGGTCCGGGGTCATCGTTTTTCATCATAAAATTGATTTTATGGACTCTACCAAAAATGATTCAAAATGTCATTTGGATCGGGCCTCATGTTGAATAACCACTTTTTAAACCCTCACAGTTACCAAAATTGTCATTTTTACAGAATTTTGTTTCCTCGGAAGCTTCACTTTTGTCCAATTCCAGGCACAGAAATCACTTTAAACACACTTATTTTAGTTGAAAAAGTAATAATTCACATCCAACAGTAATTTAAAGTCAAAAGATTAAATGTTAAAATTTCATCATCTTTTTTTTTTTTTTTATTGAATTTTTTTTTTTAATTTTGTTCAATATTTTATTTATTTTTTTAGTATTTTTTTTTTTTAATATTGTACGTTCGACTGGTCCGGGGTCATCGGTTTTCATCATAAAATTGATTTTATGGACTCTACCAAAATGATTCAAAATGTCATTTGGATCGGGCCTCATGTTGAATAACCACTTTTTAAACCCTCACAGTTACCAAAATTGTCATTTTTACAGAGTTTTGCTTACTCAGAAGCTTCACTTTTGTCCAATTTCAGGCACAGAAATCACTTTAAACACACTTATTTTAGTTGAAAAAGTAATAATTCACATCCAACAGTAATTTAAAGTCAAAAGATTAAATGTTAAAATTTCATCATTTTTTTTTTTTTTTTTTTTTTTTATTATTTATTTATTTCTTTATTTTAATTTTGGTTAATATTTTTATTTTTTTTATTTATTATTATTATTTTTTTTGTATTTTTTTTGTTTAAATATTGTACGTTCGACTGGTCCGGGGTCATCGTTTTTCATCATAAAATTGATTTTATGGACTCTACCAAAAATGATTCAAAATGTCATTTGGATCGGGCCTCATGTTGAATAAATACTTTTTAAACCCTCACAGTTACCAAAATTGTCATTTTTACAGAGTTTTGCTTACTCAGAAGCTTCACTTTTGTCCAATTTCAGGCACAGAAATCACTTTAAACACACTTATTTTAGTTGAAAAAGTAATAATTCACATCCAACAGTAATTGAAAGTCAAAAGATTAAATGTTAAAATTTCATCATCTTTTTTTTTAATTTATTTTTTTTTTTCTTTTTCAATATTTTATTTATTTTTTTTTAGTTTTTTTTGTATTTATTTATTTTTAAATATTGTACGTTCGACTGGTCCGGGGTCATCGGTTTTCATCATAAAATTGATTTTATGGACTCTACCAAAAATGATTCAAAATGTCATTTGGATCGGGCCTCATGTTGAATAACCACTTTTTAAACCCTCACAGTTACCAAAATTGTCATTTTTACAGAGTTTTGCTTACTCAGAAGCTTCACTTTTGACCAATTTCAGGCACAGAAATCACTTTAAACACACTTATTTTAGTTGAAAAAGTAATAACTCACATCCAACAGTAATTTAAAGTCAAAAGATTAAATGTTAAAATTTGATCAATATTGACAATTTTTTGAACGTTCGACTAGTCCGGGGTCATCGTTTTTCATCATAAAATTGATTTTTTTTGGACTACCAAAAATGATTCAAAATGTCATTGGATTGGGCCTCATGTTGAATAACCACTTTTTAAACCCTCACAGTGACCAAAATTGCCATTTATTAGAGTTTTGCTTACTCAAAAGCTACAATTTTGACCAACTTCAGGCACAGAAATGACTTTAAACACACTTATTTTAGTTGAAAAAGTAATAATTCACATCCAACAGTAATTTAAAGTCAAAAGATTAAATGTTAAAATTTCATCATCTTTTTTTTTTTTTTTTATTTAATTTTTTTTTTTTTTTTGTTCAATATATATATATATTTTTGTATTTTTTTTTTTTAATATTGTACGTTCGACTGGTCCGGGGTCATCGGTTTTCATCATAAAATTGATTTTATGGACTCTACCAAAAATAATTCAAAATGTCATTTGGATCGGGCCTCATGTTGAATAACCACTTTTTAAACCCTCACAGTTACCAAAATTGTCATTTTTACAGAGTTTTGCTTACTCAGAAGCTTCACTTTTGTCCAATTTCAGGCACAGAAATCACTTTAAACACACTTATTTTAGTTGAAAAAGTAATAATTCACATCCAACAGTAATTTAAAGTCAAAAGATTAAATGTTAAAATTTCATCATCTTTTTTTTTTTTTATTTTTTTTTTATTATTTATTTATTTCTTTATTTTAATTTTGGTTAATATTTTTATTTTTTTTATTTATTATTATTATTTTTTTTGTATTCTTTTTTGTTTAAATATTGTACGTTCGACTGGTCCGGGGTCATCGGTTTTCATCATAAAATTGATTTTATGGACTCTACCAAAAATGATTCAAAATGTCATTTGGATCGGGCCTCATGTTGACATGTTGAATAAATACTTTTTAAACCCTCACAGTTACCAAAATTGTCATTTTTACAGAGTTTTGCTTACTCAGAAGCTTCACTTTTGTCCAATTTCAGGCACAGAAATCACTTTAAACACACTTATTTTAGTTGAAAAAGTAATAATTCACATCCAACAGTAATTTAAAGTCAAAAGATTAAATGTTAAAATTTCATCATCTTTTTTTTTTATTTAATTTTTTTTTTCTTTTTCAATATTTTATTTATTTTTTTTAGTTTTTTTTGTATTTATTTATTTTTAAATATTGTACGTTCGACTGGTCCGGGGTCATCGGTTTTCATCATAAAATTGATTTTATGGACTCTACCAAAAATGATTCAAAATGTCATTTGGATCGGGCCTCATGTTGAATAACCACTTTTTAAACCCTCACAGTTACCAAAATTGTCATTTTTACAGAGTTTTGCTTACTCAGAAGCTTCACTTTTGACCAATTTCAGGCACAGAAATCACTTTAAACACACTTATTTTAGTTGAAAAAGTAATAACTCACATCCAACAGTAATTTAAAGTCAAAAGATTAAATGTTAAAATTTGATCAATATTGACAATTTTTTGAACGTTCGACTGGTCCGGGGTCATCGTTTTTCATCATAAAATTGATTTTTTTTGGACTACCAAAAATGATTCAAAATGTCATTGGATTGGGCCTCATGTTGAATAACCACTTTTTAAACCCTAACAGTGACCCAAATTGCCATTTATTAGAGTTTTGCTTACTCAAAAGCTACAATTTTGACCAACTTCAGGCACAGAAATGACTTTAAACACACTTATTTTAGTTGAAAAAGTAATAATTCACATCCAACAGTAATTTAAAGTCAAAAGATTAAATGTTAAAATTTAATCATCTTTTTTTTTTTTTTTTATTTAATTTTTTTTTTATTTTGTTCAATATATATATATTTTTTTGTATTTTTTTTTTTTAATATTGTACGTTCGAATTTTCCGGGGTCATCGGTTTTCATCATAAAATTGATTTTATGGACTCTACCAAAAATAATTCAAAATGTCATTTGGATCGGGCCTCATGTTGAATAACCACTTTTTAAACCCTCACAGTTACCAAAATTGTCACTTTTTACAGAGTTTTGCTTACTCAGAAGCTTCACTTTTGTCAAATTTCAGGCACAGAAATCACTTTAAACACACTTATTTTAGTTGAAAAAGTAATAATTCACATCCAACAGTAATTTAAAGTCAAAAGATTAAATGTTAAAATTTCATAATCTTTTTTTTTTTTTTTTAAATTTATTTATTTATTTTTTTTTTTTAATTTTGGTTAATATTTTTATTTTTTTATTTATTATTATTTTGTTTGTATTTTTTTTGTTTAAATATTGTACGTTCGACTGGTCCGGGGTCATCGTTTTTCATCATAAAATTGATTTTATGGACTCTACCAAAAATGATTCAAAATGTCATTTGGATCGGGCCTCATGTTGAATAACCACTTTTTAAACCCTCACAGTTACCAAAATTGTCATTTTTACAGAATTTTGTTTACTCGGAAGCTTCACTTTTGTCCAATTCCAGGCACAGAAATCACTTTAAACACACTTATTTTAGTTGAAAAAGTAATAATTCACATCCAACAGTAATTTAAAGTCAAAAGATTAAATGTTAAAATTTCATCATCTTTTTTTTTTTTTTTTTTATTTAAATTTTTTTTTTTAATTTTGTTCAATATTTTATTTTATTTTTTTGTATTATTTTTTTTTTTAATATTGTACGTTCGACTGGTCCGGGGTCATCGTTTTTTATCATAAAATTGATTTTATGGACTCTACCAAAAATGATTCAAAATGTCATTTGGATCGGGCCTCATGTTGAATAACCACTTTTTAAACCCTCACAGTTACCAAAATTGTCATTTTTACAGAGTTTTGCTTACTCAGAAGCTTCACTTTTGTCCAATTCCAGGCACAGAAATCACTTTAAACACACTAATTTTAGTTGAAAAAGTAATAATTCACATCCAACAGTAATTTAAAGTCAAAAGATTAAATGTTAAAATTTCATCATCTTTTTTTTTAATTAAATTTTTTTTTTTTTCAAACTTTTATTTATTTTTTTTAGTTTTTTTTTGTATTTATTTATTTTTAAATATTGTACGTTCGACTGGTCCGGGGTCATCGGTTTTCATCATAAAATTGATTTTATGGACTCTACCAAAAATGATTCAAAATGTCATTTGGATCGGGCCTCATGTTGAATAACCACTTTTTAAACCCTCACAGTTACCAAAATTGTCATTTTTACAGAGTTTTGCTTACTCAGAAGCTTCACTTTTGACCAATTTCAGGCACAGAAATCACTTTAAACACACTTATTTCAGTTGAAAAAGTAATAATTCACATCCAACAGTAATTTAAAGTCAAAAGAATAAATGTTAAAATTTCATCATCTTTTCTTATTTTTTATTTAATTTTTTTTATTTATTTATTTATTTATTTTAAATTTTTTGTATTTTTTGTAATTTTTTTTTGTATTTTTTTTTTTTAATATTGGACGTTCGACTGGTCCGGGGTCATCAGTTTTCATCATAAAATTGATTTTATGGACTCTACCAAAAATGATTCAAAATGTCATTTGGATCGGGCCTCATGTTGAATAACCACTTTTTGAACCCTCACAGTTACCAAAATTGTCATTTTTACAGAGTTTTGCTTACTCAGAACCTTCACTTTTGACCAATTTCAGGCACAGAAATCACTTTAAACACACTTATTTTAGTTGAAAAAGTAATAATTCACATCCAACAGTAATTTAAAGTCAAAAGATTAAATGTTAAAATTTCATCATCTTTTTTTTATTTTTTTTTATTTAATTTTTTTTTAAAATTTTGTTCAATATTTTATTTTATTTTTTTGTATTTTTTTTTTTTAATATTGTACGTTCGACTGGTCCGGGGTCATCGTTTTTTATCATAAAATTGATTTTAAGGACTCTACCAAAAATGATTCAAAATGTCATTTGGATCGGGCCTCATGTTGAATAACCACTTTTTAAACCCTCACAGTTACCAAAATTGTCATTTTTACAGAGTTTTGCTTACTCAGAAGCTTCACTTTTGTCCAATTCCAGGCACAGAAATCACTTTAAACACACTAATTTTAGTTGAAAAAGTAATAATTCACATCCAACAGTAATTTAAAGTCAAAAGATTAAATGTTAAAATTTCATCATCTTTTTTATTTATTTTTTTATTTTGTTCAATATTTTTATTTTATTTTCATTTTTTGTATTTATTTTTTTAAAATATTGTATGTCCGACTGGTCCGGGGTCATAGTTTTTCATCATAAAATTGATTTTATGGACTCTACCAAAAATGATTCAAAATGTCATTTGGATCGGGCCTCATGTTGAATAAATACTTTTTAAACCCTCACAGTTACCAAAATTGTCATTTTTACAGAGTTTTGCTTACTCAGAAGCTTCACTTTTGTCCAATTTCAGGCACAGAAATCACTTTAAACACACTTATTTTAGTTGAAAAAGTAATAATTCACATCCAACAGTAATTTAAAGTCAAAAGATTAAATGTTAAAATTTCATCATCTTTTTTTTTAATTAAATGTTTTTTTTTTTTCAAACTTTTATTTATTTTTTTTAGGTTTTTTTTGTATTTATTTATTTTTAAATATTGTACGTTCGACTGGTCCGGGGTCATCGGTTTTCATCATAAAATTGATTTTATGGACTCTACCAAAAATGATTCAAAATGTCATTTGGATCGGGCCTCATGTTGAATAACCACTTTTTAAACCCTCACAGTTACCAAAATTGTCATTTTTACAGAGTTTTGCTTACTCAGAAGCTTCACTTTTGACCAATTTCAGGCACAGAAATCACTTTAAACACACTAATTTTAGTTGAAAAAGTAATAATTCACATCCAACAGTAATTTAAAGTCAAAAGATTAAATGTTAAAATTTCATCATCTTTTTTATTTATTTTTTTATTTTGTTCAATATTTTTATTTTATTTTCATTTTTTGTATTTATTTTTTTAAAATATTGTATGTCCGACTGGTCCGGGGTCATCGTTTTTCATCATAAAATAGATTTTATGGACTCTACCAAAAATGATTCAAAATGTCATTTGGATCGGGCCTCATGTTGAATAACCACTTTTTAAACCCTCACAGTTACCGAAATTGTCATTTTTACAGAATTTTGTTTCCTCGGAAGCTTCACTTTTGTCCAATTCCAGGCACAGAAATCACTTTAAACACACTTATTTTAGTTGAAAAAGTAATAATTCACATCCAACAGTAATTTAAAGTCAAAAGATTAAATGTTAAAATTTCATCATCTTTTTTTTTTTTTTATTGAATTTTTTTTTTAATTTTGTTCAATATTTTATTTATTTTTTTAGTATTTTTTTTTTTTTAATATTGTACGTTCGACTGGTCCGGGGTCATCGGTTTTCATCATAAAATTGATTTTATGGACTCTACCAAAATGATTCAAAATGTCATTTGGATCGGGCCTCATGTTGAATAACCACTTTTTAAACCCTCACAGTTACCAAAATTGTCATTTTTACAGAGTTTTGCTTACTCAGAAGCTTCACTTTTGTCCAATTTCAGGCACAGAAATCACTTTAAACACACTTATTTTAGTTGAAAAAGTAATAATTCACATCCAACAGTAATTTAAAGTCAAAAGATTAAATGTTAAAATTTCATCATCTTTTTTTTATTTTTATTTTTTTATTATTTATTTATTTCTTTATTTTAATTTTGGTTAATATTTTTATTTTTTTTATTTATTATTATTATTTTTTTTGTATTTTTTTTGTTTAAATATTGTACGTTCGACTGGTCCGGGGTCATCGTTTTTCATCATAAAATTGATTTTATGGACTCTACCAAAAATGATTCAAAATGTCATTTGGATCGGGCCTCATGTTGAATAAATACTTTTTAAACCCTCACAGTTACCAAAATTGTCATTTTTACAGAGTTTTGCTTACTCAGAAGCTTCACTTTTGTCCAATTTCAGGCACAGAAATCACTTTAAACACACTTATTTTAGTTGAAAAAGTAATAATTCACATCCAACAGTAATTTAAAGTCAAAAGATTAAATGTTAAAATTTCATCATCTTTTTTTTTAATTTAATTTTTTTTTTCTTTTTCAATATTTTATTTATTTTTTTTAGTTTTTTTTGTATTTATTTATTTTTAAATATTGTACGTTCGACTGGTCCGGGGTCATCGGTTTTCATCATAAAATTGATTTTATGGACTCTACCAAAAATGATTCAAAATGTCATTTGGATCGGGCCTCATGTTGAATAAATACTTTTTAAACCCTCACAGTTACCAAAATTGTCATTTTTACAGAGTTTTGCTTACTCAGAAGCTTCACTTTTGTCCAATTTCAGGCACGGAAATCACTTTAAACACACTTATTTTAGTTGAAAAAGTAATAATTCACATCCAACAGTAATTTAAAGTCAAAAGATTAAATGTTAAAATTTCATCATCTTTTTTTTTAATAAAAATTTATTTTTTCAGTATTTTATTTATTTTTTTTAGTTTTTTTTGTATTTATTTATTTTTAAATATTGTACGTTCGACTGGTCCGGGGTCATCGGTTTTCATCATAAAATTGATTTTATGGACTCTACCAAAAATGATTCAAAATGTCATTTGGATCGGGCCTCATGTTGAATAACCACTTTTTAAACCCTCACAGTTACCAAAATTGTCATTTTTACAGAGTTTTGCTTACTCAGAAGCTTCACTTTTGACCAATTTCAGGCACAGAAATCACTTTAAACACACTTATTTCAGTTGAAAAAGTAATAATTCACATCCAACAGTAATTTAAAGTCAAAAGAATAAATGTTAAAATTTCATCATCTTTTCTTATTTTTTCTTTAATTTTTTTTATTTATTTATTTATTTATTTTAAATTTTTTGTATTTTTTGTAATTTTTTTTTGTATTTTTTTTTTTTAATATTGGACGTTCGACTGGTCCGGGGTCATCAGTTTTCATCATAAAATTGATTTTATGGACTCTACCAAAAATGATTCAAAATGTCATTTGGATCGGGCCTCATGTTGAATAACCACTTTTTGAACCCTCACAGTTACCAAAATTGTCATTTTTACAGAGTTTTGCTTACTCAGAACCTTCACTTTTGACCAATTTCAGGCACAGAAATCACTTTAAACACACTTATTTTAGTTGAAAAAGTAATAATTCACATCCAACAGTAATTTAAAGTCAAAAGATTAAATGTTAAAATTTCATCATCTTTTTTTTATTTTTTTTTATTTAATTTTTTTTTAAAATTTTGTTCAATATTTTATTTTATTTTTTTGTATTTTTTTTTTTTTAATATTGTACGTTCGACTGGTCCGGGGTCATCGTTTTTTATCATAAAATTGATTTTAAGGACTCTACCAAAAATGATTCAAAATGTCATTTGGATCGGGCCTCATGTTGAATAACCACTTTTTAAACCCTCACAGTTACCAAAATTGTCATTTTTACAGAGTTTTGCTTACTCAGAAGCTTCACTTTTGTCCAATTCCAGGCACAGAAATCACTTTAAACACACTAATTTTAGTTGAAAAAGTAATAATTCACATCCAACAGTAATTTAAAGTCAAAAGATTAAATGTTAAAATTTCATCATCTTTTTTATTTATTTTTTTATTTTGTTCAATATTTTTATTTTATTTTCATTTTTGTATTTATTTTTTTAAAATATTGTATGTCCGACTGGTCCGGGGTCATAGTTTTTCATCATAAAATTGATTTTATGGACTCTACCAAAAATGATTCAAAATGTCATTTGGATCGGGCCTCATGTTGAATAAATACTTTTTAAACCCTCACAGTTACCAAAATTGTCATTTTTACAGAGTTTTGCTTACTCAGAAGCTTCACTTTTGTCCAATTTCAGGCACAGAAATCACTTTAAACACACTTATTTTAGTTGAAAAAGTAATAATTCACATCCAACAGTAATTTAAAGTCAAAAGATTAAATGTTAAAATTTCATCATCTTTTTTTTTAATTAAATGGTTTTTTTTTTCAAACTTTTATTTATTTTTTTTAGGTTTTTTTTGTATTTATTTATTTTTAAATATTGTACGTTCGACTGGTCCGGGGTCATCGGTTTTCATCATAAAATTGATTTTATGGACTCTACCAAAAATGATTCAAAATGTCATTTGGATCGGGCCTCATGTTGAATAACCACTTTTTAAACCCTCACAGTTACCAAAATTGTCATTTTTACAGAGTTTTGCTTACTCAGAAGCTTCACTTTTGACCAATTTCAGGCACAGAAATCACTTTAAACACACTAATTTTAGTTGAAAAAGTAATAATTCACATCCAACAGTAATTTAAAGTCAAAAGATTAAATGTTAAAATTTCATCATCTTTTTTATTTATTTTTTTATTTTGTTCAATATTTTTATTTTATTTTCATTTTTTGTATTTATTTTTTTAAAATATTGTATGTCCGACTGGTCCGGGGTCATCGTTTTTCATCATAAAATAGATTTTATGGACTCTACCAAAAATGATTCAAAATGTCATTTGGATCGGGCCTCATGTTGAATAACCACTTTTTAAACCCTCACAGTTACCGAAATTGTCATTTTTACAGAATTTTGTTTCCTCGGAAGCTTCACTTTTGTCCAATTCCAGGCACAGAAATCACTTTAAACACACTTATTTTAGTTGAAAAAGTAATAATTCACATCCAACAGTAATTTAAAGTCAAAAGATTAAATGTTAAAATTTCATCATCTTTTTTTTTTTTTTATTGAATTTTTTTTTTAATTTTGTTCAATATTTTATTTATTTTTTTAGTATTTTTTTTTTTTTAATATTGTACGTTCGACTGGTCCGGGGTCATCGGTTTTCATCATAAAATTGATTTTATGGACTCTACCAAAATGATTCAAAATGTCATTTGGATCGGGCCTCATGTTGAATAACCACTTTTTAAACCCTCACAGTTACCAAAATTGTCATTTTTACAGAGTTTTGCTTACTCAGAAGCTTCACTTTTGTCCAATTTCAGGCACAGAAATCACTTTAAACACACTTATTTTAGTTGAAAAAGTAATAATTCACATCCAACAGTAATTTAAAGTCAAAAGATTAAATGTTAAAATTTCATCATCTTTTTTTTATTTTTATTTTTTTATTATTTATTTATTTCTTTATTTTAATTTTGGTTAATATTTTTATTTTTTTTATTTATTATTATTATTTTTTTTGTATTTTTTTTGTTTAAATATTGTACGTTCGACTGGTCCGGGGTCATCGTTTTTCATCATAAAATAGATTTTATGGACTCTACCAAAAATGATTCAAAATGTCATTTGGATCGGGCCTCATGTTGAATAACCACTTTTTAAACCCTCACAGTTACCGAAATTGTCATTTTTACAGAATTTTGTTTCCTCGGAAGCTTCACTTTTGTCCAATTCCAGGCACAGAAATCACTTTAAACACACTTATTTTAGTTGAAAAAGTAATAATTCACATCCAACAGTAATTTAAAGTCAAAAGATTAAATGTTAAAATTTCATCATCTTTTTTTTTTTTTTATTGAATTTTTTTTTTAATTTTGTTCAATATTTTATTTATTTTTTTAGTATTTTTTTTTTTTTAATATTGTACGTTCGACTGGTCCGGGGTCATCGGTTTTCATCATAAAATTGATTTTATGGACTCTACCAAAATGATTCAAAATGTCATTTGGATCGGGCCTCATGTTGAATAACCACTTTTTAAACCCTCACAGTTACCAAAATTGTCATTTTTACAGAGTTTTGCTTACTCAGAAGCTTCACTTTTGTCCAATTTCAGGCACAGAAATCACTTTAAACACACTTATTTTAGTTGAAAAAGTAATAATTCACATCCAACAGTAATTTAAAGTCAAAAGATTAAATGTTAAAATTTCATCATCTTTTTTTTATTTTTATTTTTTTATTATTTATTTATTTCTTTATTTTAATTTTGGTTAATATTTTTATTTTTTTTATTTATTATTATTATTTTTTTTGTATTTTTTTTGTTTAAATATTGTACGTTCGACTGGTCCGGGGTCATCGTTTTTCATCATAAAATTGATTTTATGGACTCTACCAAAAATGATTCAAAATGTCATTTGGATCGGGCCTCATGTTGAATAAATACTTTTTAAACCCTCACAGTTACCAAAATTGTCATTTTTACAGAGTTTTGCTTACTCAGAAGCTTCACTTTTGTCCAATTTCAGGCACAGAAATCACTTTAAACACACTTATTTTAGTTGAAAAAGTAATAATTCACATCCAACAGTAATTTAAAGTCAAAAGATTAAATGTTAAAATTTCATCATCTTTTTTTTTAATTTAATTTTTTTTTTCTTTTTCAATATTTTATTTATTTTTTTTAGTTTTTTTTGTATTTATTTATTTTTAAATATTGTACGTTCGACTGGTCCGGGGTCATCGGTTTTCATCATAAAATTGATTTTATGGACTCTACCAAAAATGATTCAAAATGTCATTTGGATCGGGCCTCATGTTGAATAAATACTTTTTAAACCCTCACAGTTACCAAAATTGTCATTTTTACAGAGTTTTGCTTACTCAGAAGCTTCACTTTTGTCCAATTTCAGGCACGGAAATCACTTTAAACACACTTATTTTAGTTGAAAAAGTAATAATTCACATCCAACAGTAATTTAAAGTCAAAAGATTAAATGTTAAAATTTCATCATCTTTTTTTTTAATAAAAATTTATTTTTTCAGTATTTTATTTATTTTTTTTAGTTTTTTTTGTATTTATTTATTTTTAAATATTGTACGTTCGACTGGTCCGGGGTCATCGGTTTTCATCATAAAATTGATTTTATGGACTCTACCAAAAATGATTCAAAATGTCATTTGGATCGGGCCTCATGTTGAATAACCACTTTTTAAACCCTCACAGTTACCAAAATTGTCATTTTTACAGAGTTTTGCTTACTCAGAAGCTTCACTTTTGACCAATTTCAGGCACAGAAATCACTTTAAACACACTTATTTCAGTTGAAAAAGTAATAATTCACATCCAACAGTAATTTAAAGTCAAAAGAATAAATGTTAAAATTTCATCATCTTTTCTTATTTTTTCTTTAATTTTTTTTATTTATTTATTTATTTATTTTAAATTTTTTGTATTTTTTGTAATTTTTTTTTGTATTTTTTTTTTTTAATATTGGACGTTCGACTGGTCCGGGGTCATCAGTTTTCATCATAAAATTGATTTTATGGACTCTACCAAAAATGATTCAAAATGTCATTTGGATCGGGCCTCATGTTGAATAACCACTTTTTGAACCCTCACAGTTACCAAAATTGTCATTTTTACAGAGTTTTGCTTACTCAGAACCTTCACTTTTGACCAATTTCAGGCACAGAAATCACTTTAAACACACTTATTTTAGTTGAAAAAGTAATAATTCACATCCAACAGTAATTTAAAGTCAAAAGATTAAATGTTAAAATTTCATCATCTTTTTTTTATTTTTTTTTATTTAATTTTTTTTTAAAATTTTGTTCAATATTTTATTTTATTTTTTTGTATTTTTTTTTTTTTAATATTGTACGTTCGACTGGTCCGGGGTCATCGTTTTTTATCATAAAATTGATTTTAAGGACTCTACCAAAAATGATTCAAAATGTCATTTGGATCGGGCCTCATGTTGAATAACCACTTTTTAAACCCTCACAGTTACCAAAATTGTCATTTTTACAGAGTTTTGCTTACTCAGAAGCTTCACTTTTGTCCAATTCCAGGCACAGAAATCACTTTAAACACACTAATTTTAGTTGAAAAAGTAATAATTCACATCCAACAGTAATTTAAAGTCAAAAGATTAAATGTTAAAATTTCATCATCTTTTTTATTTATTTTTTTATTTTGTTCAATATTTTTATTTTATTTTCATTTTTGTATTTATTTTTTTAAAATATTGTATGTCCGACTGGTCCGGGGTCATAGTTTTTCATCATAAAATTGATTTTATGGACTCTACCAAAAATGATTCAAAATGTCATTTGGATCGGGCCTCATGTTGAATAAATACTTTTTAAACCCTCACAGTTACCAAAATTGTCATTTTTACAGAGTTTTGCTTACTCAGAAGCTTCACTTTTGTCCAATTTCAGGCACAGAAATCACTTTAAACACACTTATTTTAGTTGAAAAAGTAATAATTCACATCCAACAGTAATTTAAAGTCAAAAGATTAAATGTTAAAATTTCATCATCTTTTTTTTTAATTAAATGGTTTTTTTTTTCAAACTTTTATTTATTTTTTTTAGGTTTTTTTTGTATTTATTTATTTTTAAATATTGTACGTTCGACTGGTCCGGGGTCATCGGTTTTCATCATAAAATTGATTTTATGGACTCTACCAAAAATGATTCAAAATGTCATTTGGATCGGGCCTCATGTTGAATAACCACTTTTTAAACCCTCACAGTTACCAAAATTGTCATTTTTACAGAGTTTTGCTTACTCAGAAGCTTCACTTTTGACCAATTTCAGGCACAGAAATCACTTTAAACACACTAATTTTAGTTGAAAAAGTAATAATTCACATCCAACAGTAATTTAAAGTCAAAAGATTAAATGTTAAAATTTCATCATCTTTTTTATTTATTTTTTTATTTTGTTCAATATTTTTATTTTATTTTCATTTTTTGTATTTATTTTTTTAAAATATTGTATGTCCGACTGGTCCGGGGTCATCGTTTTTCATCATAAAATAGATTTTATGGACTCTACCAAAAATGATTCAAAATGTCATTTGGATCGGGCCTCATGTTGAATAACCACTTTTTAAACCCTCACAGTTACCGAAATTGTCATTTTTACAGAATTTTGTTTCCTCGGAAGCTTCACTTTTGTCCAATTCCAGGCACAGAAATCACTTTAAACACACTTATTTTAGTTGAAAAAGTAATAATTCACATCCAACAGTAATTTAAAGTCAAAAGATTAAATGTTAAAATTTCATCATCTTTTTTTTTTTTTTATTGAATTTTTTTTTTAATTTTGTTCAATATTTTATTTATTTTTTTAGTATTTTTTTTTTTTTAATATTGTACGTTCGACTGGTCCGGGGTCATCGGTTTTCATCATAAAATTGATTTTATGGACTCTACCAAAATGATTCAAAATGTCATTTGGATCGGGCCTCATGTTGAATAACCACTTTTTAAACCCTCACAGTTACCAAAATTGTCATTTTTACAGAGTTTTGCTTACTCAGAAGCTTCACTTTTGTCCAATTTCAGGCACAGAAATCACTTTAAACACACTTATTTTAGTTGAAAAAGTAATAATTCACATCCAACAGTAATTTAAAGTCAAAAGATTAAATGTTAAAATTTCATCATCTTTTTTTTATTTTTATTTTTTTATTATTTATTTATTTCTTTATTTTAATTTTGGTTAATATTTTTATTTTTTTTATTTATTATTATTATTTTTTTTGTATTTTTTTTGTTTAAATATTGTACGTTCGACTGGTCCGGGGTCATCGTTTTTCATCATAAAATTGATTTTATGGACTCTACCAAAAATGATTCAAAATGTCATTTGGATCGGGCCTCATGTTGAATAAATACTTTTTAAACCCTCACAGTTACCAAAATTGTCATTTTTACAGAGTTTTGCTTACTCAGAAGCTTCACTTTTGTCCAATTTCAGGCACAGAAATCACTTTAAACACACTTATTTTAGTTGAAAAAGTAATAATTCACATCCAACAGTAATTTAAAGTCAAAAGATTAAATGTTAAAATTTCATCATCTTTTTTTTTAATTTAATTTTTTTTTTCTTTTTCAATATTTTATTTATTTTTTTTAGTTTTTTTTGTATTTATTTATTTTTAAATATTGTACGTTCGACTGGTCCGGGGTCATCGGTTTTCATCATAAAATTGATTTTATGGACTCTACCAAAAATGATTCAAAATGTCATTTGGATCGGGCCTCATGTTGAATAACCACTTTTTAAACCCTCACAGTTACCAAAATTGTCATTTTTACAGAGTTTTGCTTACTCAGAAGCTTCACTTTTGACCAATTTCAGGCACAGAAATCACTTTAAACACACTTATTTTAGTTGAAAAAGTAATAACTCACATCCAACAGTAATTTAAAGTCAAAAGATTAAATGTTAAAATTTGATCAATATTGACAATTTTTTGAACGTTCGACTGGTCCGGGGTCATCGTTTTTCATCATAAAATTGATTTTTTTTGGACTACCAAAAATGATTCAAAATGTCATTGGATTGGGCCTCATGTTGAATAACCACTTTTTAAACCCTCACAGTGACCAAAATTGCCATTTATTAGAGTTTTGCTTACTCAAAAGCTACAATTTTGACCAACTTCAGGCACAGAAATGACTTTAAACACACTTATTTTAGTTGAAAAAGTAATAATTCACATCCAACAGTAATTTAAAGTCAAAAGATTAAATGTTAAAATTTCATCATCTTTTTTTTTTTTTTTTATTTAATTTTTTTTTTTATTTTGTTCAATATATATATATTTTTTTGTATTTTTTTTTTTTAATATTGTACGTTCGACTGGTCCGGGGTCATCGGTTTTCATCATAAAATTGATTTTATGGACTCTACCAAAAATAATTCAAAATGTCATTTGGATCGGGCCTCATGTTGAATAACCACTTTTTAAACCCTCACAGTTACCAAAATTGTCACTTTTTACAGAGTTTTGCTTACTCAGAAGCTTCACTTTTGTCAAATTTCAGGCACAGAAATCACTTTAAACACACTTATTTTAGTTGAAAAAGTAATAATTCACATCCAACAGTAATTTAAAGTCAAAAGATTAAATGTTAAAATTTCATAATCTTTTTTTTTTTTTTTTTAATTTATTTATTTATTTATTTTTTTTAATTTTGGTTAATATTTTTATTTTTTTATTTATTATTATTTTGTTTGTATTTTTTTTGTTTAAATATTGTACGTTCGACTGGTCCGGGGTCATCGTTTTTCATCATAAAATTGATTTTATGGACTCTACCAAAAATGATTCAAAATGTCATTTAGATCGGGCCTCATGTTGAATAACCACTTTTTAAACCCTCACAGTTACCAAAATTGTCATTTTTACAGAATTTTGTTTACTCGGAAGCTTCACTTTTGTCCAATTCCAGGCACAGAAATCACTTTAAACACACTTATTTTAGTTGAAAAAGTAATAATTCACATCCAACAGTAATTTAAAGTCAAAAGATTAAATGTTAAAATTTCATCATCTTTTTTGTTTTTTTTTTTATTTAAATTTTTTTTTTTAATTTTGTTCAATATTTTATTTTATTTTTTTGTATTATTTTTTTTTAATATTGTACGTTCGACTGGTCCGGGGTCATCGTTTTTTATCATAAAATTGATTTTATGGACTCTACCAAAAATGATTCAAAATGTCATTTGGATCGGGCCTCATGTTGAATAACCACTTTTTAAACCCTCACAGTTACCAAAATTGTCATTTTTACAGAGTTTTGCTTACTCAGAAGCTTCACTTTTGTCCAATTCCAGGCACAGAAATCACTTTAAACACACTAATTTTAGTTGAAAAAGTAATAATTCACATCCAACAGTAATTTAAAGTCAAAAGATAAAATGTTAAAATTTCATCATCTTTTTTTTTAATTAAATTTTTTTTTTTTTCAAACTTTTATTTATTTTTTTTAGTTTTTTTTTGTATTTATTTATTTTTAAATATTGTACGTTCGACTGGTCCGGGGTCATCGGTTTTCATCATAAAATTGATTTTATGGACTCTACCAAAAATGATTCAAAATGTCATTTGGATCGGGCCTCATGTTGAATAACCACTTTTTAAACCCTCACAGTTACCAAAATTGTCATTTTTACAGAGTTTTGCTTACTCAGAAGCTTCACTTTTGACCAATTTCAGGCACAGAATTCACTTTAAACACACTTATTTTAGTTGAAAAAATAATAATTCACATCCAACAGTAATTTAAAGTCAAAAGATTAAATGTTAAAATTTCATCATTTTTTTTATTTTATTTTATTTTTTATTTTATTTTTTTAAATTTTGGTTAATATTTTTTATTTTTATTTATTATTATTATTTTTTTTGTATTTTTTTTGTTTAAATATTGTACGTTCGACTGGTCCGGGGTCATCGTTTTTCATCATAAAATAGATTTTATGGACTCTACCAAAAATGATTCAAAATGTCATTTGGATCGGGCCTCATGTTGAATAACCACTTTTTAAACCCTCACAGTTACCAAAATTGTCATTTTTACAGAATTTTGTTTACTCGGAAGCTTCACTTTTGTCCAATTCCAGGCACAGAAATCACATTAAACACACTTATTTTAGTTGAAAAAGTAATAATTCACATCCAACAGTAATTTAAAGTCAAAAGATTAAATGTTAAAATTTCATCATCTTTTTTTGTTTTTGTTTTTTTTTAAAAAAAATTTTTTTTATTTTGTTCAATATATATATTTTTTTTTTGTATTTTTTTTTTTTAATATTGTACGTTCGACTGGTCCGGGGTCATCGTTTTTTATCATAAAATTGATTTTATGGACTCTACCAAAAATGATTCAAAATGTCATTTGGATCGGGCCTCATGTTGAATAACCACTTTTTAAACCCTCACAGTTACCAAAATTGTCATTTTTACAGAGTTTTGCTTACTCAGAAGCTTCACTTTTGTCCAATTCCAGGCACAGAAATCACTTTAAACAACTTATTTTAGTTGAAAAAGTAATAATTCACATCCAACAGTAATTTAAAGTCAAAAGATTAAATGTTAAAATTTCATCATCTTTTTTTTTTTTTTTAATTTTGTTCAATATTTTTATTTTATTTTCATTTTTTGTATTTATTTTTTTAAAATATTGTATGTTCGACTGGTCCGGGGTCATAGTTTTTCATCATAAAATTGATTTTATGGACTCTACCAAAAATGATTCAAAATGTCATTTGGATCGGGCCTCATGTTGAATAAATACTTTTTAAACCCTCACAGTTACCAAAATTGTCATTTTTACAGAGTTTTGCTTACTCAGAAGCTTCACTTTTGTCCAATTTCAGGCACGGAAATCACTTTAAACACACTTATTTTAGTTGAAAAAGTAATATTTCACATCCAACAGTAATTTAAAGTCAAAAGATTAAATGTTAAAATTTCATCATCTTTTTTTTTAATAAAAATTTATTTTTTCAGTATTTTATTTATTTTTTTTAGTTTTTTTTGTATTTATTTATTTTTAAATATTGTACGTTCGACTGGTCCGGGGTCATCGGTTTTCATCATAAAATTGATTTTATGGACTCTACCAAAAATGATTCAAAATGTCATTTGGATCGGGCCTCATGTTGAATAACCACTTTTTAAACCCTCACAGTTACCAAAAATGTCATTTTTACAGAGTTTTGCTTACTCAGAAGCTTCACTTTTGACCAATTTCAGGCACAGAAATCACTTTAAACACACTTATTTCAGTTGAAAAAGTAATAATTCACATCCAACAGTAATTTAAAGTCAAAAGAATAAATGTTAAAATTTCATCATCTTTTCTTTTTTTTTATTTAATTTTTTTTATTTATTTATTTATTTATTTTAAATTTTTTGTATTTTTTGTAATTTTTTTTTGTATTTTTTTTTTTAATATTGGACGTTCGACTGGTCCGGGGTCATCAGTTTTCATCATAAAATTGATTTTATGGACTCTACCAAAAATGATTCAAAATGTCATTTGGATCGGGCCTCATGTTGAATAACCACTTTTTGAACCCTCACAGTTACCAAAATTGTCATTTTTACAGAGTTTTGCTTACTCAGAACCTTCACTTTTGACCAATTTCAGGCACAGAAATCACTTTAAACACACTTATTTTAGTTGAAAAAGTAATAATTCACATCCAACAGTAATTTAAAGTCAAAAGATTAAATGTTAAAATTTCATCATCTTTTTTTTATTTTTTTTTATTTAATTTTTTTTTAAAATTTTGTTCAATATTTTATTTTATTTTTTTGTATTTTTTTTTTTTAATATTGTACGTTCGACTGGTCCGGGGTCATCGTTTTTTATCATAAAATTGATTTTATGGACTCTACCAAAAATGATTCAAAATGTCATTTGGATCGGGCCTCATGTTGAATAACCACTTTTTAAACCCTCACAGTTACCAAAATTGTCATTTTTACAGAGTTTTGCTTACTCAGAAGCTTCACTTTTGTCCAATTCCAGGCACAGAAATCACTTTAAACACACTAATTTTAGTTGAAAAAGTAATAATTCACATCCAACAGTAATTTAAAGTCAAAAGATTAAATGTTAAAATTTCATCATCTTTTTTATTTATTTTTTTATTTTGTTCAATATTTTTATTTTATTTTCATTTTTTGTATTTATTTTTTTAAAATATTGTATGTCCGACTGGTCCGGGGTCATAGTTTTTCATCATAAAATTGATTTTATGGACTCTACCAAAAATGATTCAAAATGTCATTTGGATCGGGCCTCATGTTGAATAAATACTTTTTAAACCCTCACAGTTACCAAAATTGTCATTTTTACAGAGTTTTGCTTACTCAGAAGCTTCACTTTTGTCCAATTTCAGGCACAGAAATCACTTTAAACACACTTATTTTAGTTGAAAAAGTAATAATTCACATCCAACAGTAATTTAAAGTCAAAAGATTAAATGTTAAAATTTCATCATCTTTTTTTTTAATTAAATGTTTTTTTTTTTCAAACTTTTATTTATTTTTTTTAGTTTTTTTTTGTATTTATTTATTTTTAAATATTGTACGTTCGACTGGTCCGGGGTCATCGGTTTTCATCATAAAATTGATTTTATGGACTCTACCAAAAATGATTCAAAATGTCATTTGGATCGGGCCTCATGTTGAATAACCACTTTTTAAACCCTCACAGTTACCAAAATTGTCATTTTTACAGAGTTTTGCTTACTCAGAAGCTTCACTTTTGACCAATTTCAGGCACAGAATTCACTTTAAACACACTTATTTTAGTTGAAAAAATAATAATTCACATCCAACAGTAATTTAAAGTCAAAAGATTAAATGTTAAAATTTCATCATTTTTTTTATTTTTTATTATTTTTATTTTATTTTTTTAAATTTTGGTTAATATTTTTTATTTTTATTTATTATTATTATTTTTTTTGTATTTTTTTTGTTTAAATATTGTACGTTCGACTGGTCCGGGGTCATCGTTTTTCATCATAAAATAGATTTTATGGACTCTACCAAAAATGATTCAAAATGTCATTTGGATCGGGCCTCATGTTGAATAACCACTTTTTAAACCCTCACAGTTACCAAAATTGTCATTTTTACAGAATTTTGTTTACTCGGAAGCTTCACTTTTGTCCAATTCCAGGCACAGAAATCACATTAAACACACTTATTTTAGTTGAAAAAGTAATAATTCACATCCAACAGTAATTTAAAGTCAAAAGATTAAATGTTAAAATTTCATCATCTTTTTTTGTTTTTGTTTTTTTTAAAAAAAAATTTTTTTTATTTTGTTCAATATTTTTTTTTTTTTTTTGTATTTTTTTTTTTTAATATTGTACGTTCGACTGGTCCGGGGTCATCGTTTTTTATCATAAAATTGATTTTATGGACTCTACCAAAAATGATTCAAAATGTCATTTGGATCGGGCCTCATGTTGAATAACCACTTTTTAAACCCTCACAGTTACCAAAATTGTCATTTTTACAGAGTTTTGCTTACTCAGAAGCTTCACTTTTGTCCAATTCCAGGCACAGAAATCACTTTAAACAACTTATTTTAGTTGAAAAAGTAATAATTCACATCCAACAGTAATTTAAAGTCAAAAGATTAAATGTTAAAATTTCATCATCTTTTTTTTATTTTTTAATTTTGTTCAATATTTTTATTTTATTTTCATTTTTTGTATTTATTTTTTTAAAATATTGTATGTTCGACTGGTCCGGGGTCATAGTTTTTCATCATAAAATTGATTTTATGGACTCTACCAAAAATGATTCAAAATGTCATTTGGATCGGGCCTCATGTTGAATAAATAGTTTTTAAACCCTCACAGTTACCAAAATTGTCATTTTTACAGAGTTTTGCTTACTCAGAAGCTTCACTTTTGTCCAATTTCAGGCACGGAAATCACTTTAAACACACTTATTTTAGTTGAAAAAGTAATATTTCACATCCAACAGTAATTTAAAGTCAAAAGATTAAATGTTAAAATTTCATCATCTTTTTTTTTTATAAAAATTTATTTTTTCAGTATTTTATTTATTTTTTTTAGTTTTTTTTGTATTTATTTATTTTTAAATATTGTACGTTCGACTGGTCCGGGGTCATCGGTTTTCATCATAAAATTGATTTTATGGACTCTACCAAAAATGATTCAAAATGTCATTTGGATCGGGCCTCATGTTGAATAACCACTTTTTAAACCCTCACAGTTACCAAAATTGTCATTTTTACAGAGTTTTGCTTACTCAGAAGCTTCACTTTTGACCAATTTCAGGCACAGAAATCACTTTAAACACACTTATTTCAGTTGAAAAAGTAATAATTCACATCCAACAGTAATTTAAAGTCAAAAGAATAAATGTTAAAATTTCATCATCTTTTCTTTTTTTTTATTTAATTTTTTTTATTTATTTATTTATTTATTTTAAATTTTTTGTATTTTTTGTAATTTTTTTTTGTATTTTTTTTTTTTAATATTGGACGTTCGACTGGTCCGGGGTCATCAGTTTTCATCATAAAATTGATTTTATGGACTCTACCAAAAATGATTCAAAATGTCATTTGGATCGGGCCTCATGTTGAATAACCACTTTTTGAACCCTCACAGTTACCAAAATTGTCATTTTTACAGAGTTTTGCTTACTCAGAACCTTCACTTTTGACCAATTTCAGGCACAGAAATCACTTTAAACACACTTATTTTAGTTGAAAAATTAATAATTCACATCCAACAGTAATTTAAAGTCAAAAGATTAAATGTTAAAATTTCATCATCTTTTTTTTATTTTTTTTTATTTAATTTTTTTTTAAAATTTTGTTCAATATTTTATTTAATTTTTTTGTATTTTTTTTTTAATATTGTACGTTCGACTGGTCCGGGGTCATCGTTTTTTATCATAAAATTGATTTTATGGACTCTACCAAAAATGATTCAAAATGTCATTTGGATCGGGCCTCATGTTGAATAACCACTTTTTAAACCCTCACAGTTACCAAAATTGTCATTTTTACAGAGTTTTGCTTACTCAGAAGCTTCACTTTTGTCCAATTCCAGGCACAGAAATCACTTTAAACACACTAATTTTAGTTGAAAAAGTAATAATTCACATCCAACAGTAATTTAAAGTCAAAAGATTAAATGTTAAAATTTCATCATCTTTTTTATTTATTTTTTTATTTTGTTCAATATTTTTATTTTATTTTCATTTTTTGTATTTATTTTTTTAAAATATTGTATGTCCGACTGGTCCGGGGTCATAGTTTTTCATCATAAAATTGATTTTATGGACTCTACCAAAAATGATTCAAAATGTCATTTGGATCGGGCCTCATGTTGAATAAATACTTTTTAAACCCTCACAGTTACCAAAATTGTCATTTTTACAGAGTTTTGCTTACTCAGAAGCTTCACTTTTGTCCAATTTCAGGCACAGAAATCACTTTAAACACACTTATTTTAGTTGAAAAAGTAATAATTCACATCCAACAGTAATTTAAAGTCAAAAGATTAAATGTTAAAATTTCATCATCTTTTTTTTTAATTAAATGTTTTTTTTTTTTCAAACTTTTATTTATTTTTTTTAGTTTTTTTTTGTATTTATTTATTTTTAAATATTGTACGTTCGACTGGTCCGGGGTCATCGGTTTTCATCATAAAATTGATTTTATGGACTCTACCAAAAATGATTCAAAATGTCATTTGGATCGGGCCTCATGTTGAATAACCACTTTTTAAACCCTCACAGTTACCAAAATTGTCATTTTTACAGAGTTTTGCTTACTCAGAAGCTTCACTTTTGACCAATTTCAGGCACAGAATTCACTTTAAATACACTTATTTTAGTTGAAAAAATAATAATTCACATCCAACAGTAATTTAAAGTCAAAAGATTAAATGTTAAAATTTCATCATTTTTTTTATTTTTTATTTTTTTTATTTTATTTTTTTAAATTTTGGTTAATATTTTTTATTTTTATTTATTATTATTATTTTTTTTGTATTTTTTTTGTTTAAATATTGTACGTTCGACTGGTCCGGGGTCATCGTTTTTCATCATAAAATAGATTTTATGGACTCTACCAAAAATGATTCAAAATGTCATTTGGATCGGGCCTCATGTTGAATAACCACTTTTTAAACCCTCACAGTTACCAAAATTGTCATTTTTACAGAATTTTGTTTACTCGGAAGCTTCACTTTTGTCCAATTCCAGGCACAGAAATCACATTAAACACACTTATTTTAGTTGAAAAAGTAATAATTCACATCCAACAGTAATTTAAAGTCAAAAGATTAAATGTTAAAATTTCATCATCTTTTTTTGTTTTTGTTTTTTTTAAAAAAAAAAAAATTTTTATTTTGTTCAATATTTTTTTTTTTTTTTTGTATATATTTTTTTTTAATATTGTACGTTCGACTGGTCCGGGGTCATCGTTTTTTATCGTAAAATTGATTTTATGGACTCTACCAAAAATGATTCAAAATGTCATTTGGATCGGGCCTCATGTTGAATAACCACTTTTTAAACCCTCACAGTTACCAAAATTGTCATTTTTACAGAGTTTTGCTTACTCAGAAGCTTCACTTTTGTCCAATTCCAGGCACAGAAATCACTTTAAACAACTTATTTTAGTTGAAAAAGTCATAATTCACATCCAACAGTAATTTAAAGTCAAAAGATTAAATGTTAAAATTTCATCATCTTATTTTTTATTTTTTAATTTTGTTCAATATTTTTATTTTATTTTCATTTTTTGTATTTATTTTTTTTAAATATTGTATGTTCGACTGGTCCGGGGTCATAGTTTTTCATCATAAAATTGATTTTATGGACTCTACCAAAAATGATTCAAAATGTCATTTGGATCGGGCCTCATGTTGAATAAATACTTTTTAAACCCTCACAGTTACCAAAATTGTCATTTTTACAGAGTTTTGCTTACTCAGAAGCTTCACTTTTGTCCAATTTCAGGCACGGAAATCACTTTAAACACACTTATTTTAGTTGAAAAAGTAATAATTCACATCCAACAGTAATTTAAAGTCAAAAGATTAAATGTTAAAATTTCATCATCTTTTTTTTTAATAAAAATTTATTTTTTCAGTATTTTATTTATTTTTTTTAGTTTTTTTTGTATTTATTTATTTTTAAATATTGTACGTTCGACTGGTCCGGGGTCATCGGTTTTCATCATAAAATTGATTTTATGGACTCTACCAAAAATGATTCAAAATGTCATTTGGATCGGGCCTCATGTTGAATAACCACTTTTTAAACCCTCACAGTTACCAAAATTGTCATTTTTACAGAGTTTTGCTTACTCAGAAGCTTCACTTTTGACCAATTTCAGGCACAGAAATCACTTTAAACACACTTATTTCAGTTGAAAAAGTAATAATTCACATCCAACAGTAATTTAAAGTCAAAAGAATAAATGTTAAAATTTCATCATCTTTTTTTTATTTTTTTTTATTTAATTTTTTTTTAAATTTTGTTCAATATTTTATTTTATTTTTTTGTATTTTTTTTTAATATTGTACGTTCGACTGGTCCGGGGTCATCGTTTTTTATCATAAAATTGATTTTATGGACTCTACCAAAAATGATTCAAAATGTCATTTGGATCGGGCCTCATGTTGAATAACCACTTTTTAAACCCTCACAGTTACCAAAATTGTCATTTTTACAGAGTTTTGCTTACTCAGAAGCTTCACTTTTGTCCAATTCCAGGCACAGAAATCACTTTAAACACACTAATTTTAGTTGAAAAAGTAATAATTCACATCCAACAGTAATTTAAAGTCAAAAGATTAAATGTTAAAATTTCATCATCTTTTTTATTTATTTTTTTATTTTGTTCAATATTTTTATTTTATTTTCATTTTTTGTATTTATTTTTTTAAAATATTGTATGTCCGACTGGTCCGGGGTCATAGTTTTTCATCATAAAATTGATTTTATGGACTCTACCAAAAATGATTCAAAATGTCATTTGGATCGGGCCTCATGTTGAATAAATACTTTTTAAACCCTCACAGTTACCAAAATTGTCATTTTTACAGAGTTTTGCTTACTCAGAAGCTTCACTTTTGTCCAATTTCAGGCACAGAAATCACTTTAAACACACTTATTTTAGTTGAAAAAGTAATAATTCACATCCAACAGTAATTTAAAGTCAAAAGATTAAATGTTAAAATTTCATCATCTTTTTTTTTAATTAAATTTTTTTTTTTTTCAAACTTTTATTTATTTGTTTTATTTTTTTTTTTTGTATTTATTTATTTTTAAATATTGTACGTTCGACTGGTCCGGGGTCATCGGTTTTCATCATAAAATTGATTTTATGGACTCTACCAAAAATGATTCAAAATGTCATTTGGATCGGGCCTCATGTTGAATAACCACTTTTTAAACCCTCACAGTTACCAAAATTGTCATTTTTACAGAGTTTTGCTTACTCAGAAGCTTCACTTTTGACCAATTTCAGGCACAGAATTCACTTTAAACACACTTATTTTAGTTGAAAAAATAATAATTCACATCCAACAGTAATTTAAAGTCAAAAGATTAAATGTTAAAATTTCATCATTTTTTTTATTTTTTATTTTTTTTATTTTATTTTTTTAAATTTTGGTTAATATTTTTTATTTTTATTTATTATTATTATTTTTTTTGTATTTTTTTTGTTTAAATATTGTACGTTCGACTGGTCCGGGGTCATCGTTTTTCATCATAAAATAGATTTTATGGACTCTACCAAAAATGATTCAAAATGTCATTTGGATCGGGCCTCATGTTGAATAACCACTTTTTAAACCCTCACAGTTACCAACATTGTCATTTTTACAGAATTTTGTTTACTCGGAAGCTTCACTTTTGTCCAATTCCAGGCCCAGAAATCACATTAAACACACTTATTTTAGTTGAAAAAGTAATAATTCACATCCAACAGTAATTTAAAGTCAAAAGATTAAATGTTAAAATTTCATCATCTTTTTTTGTTTTTGTTTTTTAAAAAAAAAATTTTTTTTTATTTTGTTCAATATTTATTTATTTTTTTTGTATTTTTTTTTTTTTAATATTGTACGTTCGACTGGTCCGGGGTCATCGTTTTTTATCATAAAATTGATTTTATGGACTCTACCAAAAATGATTCAAAATGTCATTTGGATCGGGCCTCATGTTGAATAACCACTTTTTAAACCCTCACAGTTACCAAAATTGTCATTTTTACAGAGTTTTGCTTACTCAGAAGCTCCACTTTTGTCCAATTCCAGGCACAGAAATCACTTTAAACAACTTATTTTAGTTGAAAAAGTAATAATTCACATCCAACAGTAATTTAAAGTCAAAAGATTAAATGTTAAAATTTCATCATCTTTTTTTTTTTTTAATTTTGTTCAATATTTTTATTTTATTTTCATTTTTTGTATTTATTTTTTTAAAATATTGTATGTTCGACTGGTCCGGGGTCATAGTTTTTCATCATAAAATTGATTTTATGGACTCTACCAAAAATGATTCAAAATGTCATTTGGATCGGGCCTCATTTTGAATAAATACTTTTTAAACCCTCACAGTTACCAAAATTGTCATTTTTACAGAGTTTTGCTTACTCAGAAGCTTCACTTTTGTCCAATTTCAGGCACGGAAATCACTTTAAACACACTTATTTTAGTTGAAAAAGTAATAATTCACATCCAACAGTAATTTAAAGTCAAAAGATTAAATGTTAAAATTTCATCATCTTTTTTATTTATTTTTTTATTTTGTTCAATATTTTTATTTTATTTTCATTTTTTGTATTTATTTTTTTAAAATATTGTATGTCCGACTGGTCCGGGGTCATAGTTTTTCATCATAAAATTGATTTTATGGACTCTACCAAAAATGATTCAAAATGTCATTTGGATCGGGCCTCATGTTGAATAAATACTTTTTAAACCCTCACAGTTACCAAAATTGTCATTTTTACAGAGTTTTGCTTACTCAGAAGCTTCACTTTTGTCCAATTTCAGGCACAGAAATCACTTTAAACACACTTATTTTAGTTGAAAAAGTAATAATTCACATCCAACAGTAATTTAAAGTCAAAAGATTAAATGTTAAAATTTCATCATCTTTTTTTGTTTTTGTTTTTTTTAAAAAAAAAATTTTTTTATTTTGTTCAATATTTATTTATTTATTTATTTTTTTTTTTTTTTAATATTGTACGTTCGACTGGTCCGGGGTCATCGTTTTTTATCATAAAATTGATTTTATGGACTCTACCAAAAATGATTCAAAATGTCATTTGGATCGGGCCTCATGTTGAATAACCACTTTTTAAACCCTCACAGTTACCAAAATTGTCATTTTTACAGAGTTTTGCTTACTCAGAAGCTTCACTTTTGTCCAATTCCAGGCACAGAAATCACTTTAAACAACTTATTTTAGTTGAAAAAGTAATAATTCACATCCAACAGTAATTTAAAGTCAAAAGATTAAATGTTAAAATTTCATCATCTTTTTTTTATTTTTTAATTTTGTTCAATATTTTTATTTTATTTTCATTTTTTGTATTTATTTTTTTAAAATATTGTATGTTCGACTGGTCCGGGGTCATAGTTTTTCATCATAAAATTGATTTTATGGACTCTACCAAAAATGATTCAAAATGTCATTTGGATCGGGCCTCATGTTGAATAAATACTTTTTAAACCCTCACAGTTACCAAAATTGTCATTTTTACAGAGTTTTGCTTACTCAGAAGCTTCACTTTTGTCCAATTTCAGGCACGGAAATCACTTTAAACACACTTATTTTAGTTGAAAAAGTAATAATTCACATCCAACAGTAATTTAAAGTCAAAAGATTAAATGTTAAAATTTCATCATCTTTTTTTTTAATAAAAATTTATTTTTTCAGTATTTTATTTATTTTTTTTAGTTTTTTTTGTATTTATTTATTTTTAAATATTGTACGTTCGACTGGTCCGGGGTCATCGGTTTTCATCATAAAATTGATTTTATGGACTCTACCAAAAATGATTCAAAATGTCATTTGGATCGGGCCTCATGTTGAATAACCACTTTTTAAACCCTCACAGTTACCAAAATTGTCATTTTTACAGAGTTTTGCTTACTCAGAAGCTTCACTTTTGACCAATTTCAGGCACAGAAATCACTTTAAACACACTTATTTCAGTTGAAAAAGTAATAATTCACATCCAACAGTAATTTAAAGTCAAAAGAATAAATGTTAAAATTTCATCATCTTTTCTTTTTTTTTATTTAATTTTTTTTATTTATTTATTTATTTATTTTAATATTTTTGTATTTTTTGTAAATTTTTTTTGTATTTTTTTTTTTTTTAATATTGGACGTTCGACTGGTCCGGGGTCATCAGTTTTCATCATAAAATTGATTTTATGGACTCTACCAAAAATGATTCAAAATGTCATTTGGATCGGGCCTCATGTTGAATAACCACTTTTTGAACCCTCACAGTTACCAAAATTGTCATTTTTACAGAGTTTTGCTTACTCAGAACCTTCACTTTTGACCAATTTCAGGCACAGAAATCACTTTAAACACACTTATTTTAGTTGAAAAAGTAATAATTCACATCCAACAGTAATGTAAAGTCAAAAGATTAAATGTTAACATTTCATCATCTTTTTTTTTGTTTTGTTTTTTAAATTTATTTATTTATTTATTTTTTTATTTTGGTTAATATTTTTATTTTTTTATTTATTATTATTATTTTTTTGTATATTTTTTTTTTAATATTGTACGTTCGACTGGTCCGGGGTCATCGTTTTTTATCATAAAATTGATTTTATGGACTCTACCAAAAATGATTCAAAATGTCATTTGGATCGGGCCTCATGTTGAATAACCACTTTTTAAACCCTCACAGTTACCAAAATTGTCATTTTTACAGAGTTTTGCTTACTCAGAAGCTTCACTTTTGTCCAATTCCAGGCACAGAAATCACTTTAAACACACTTATTTTAGTTGAAAAAGTAATAATTCACATCCAACAGTAATTTAAAGTCAAAAGATTAAATGTTAAAATTTCATCATCTTTTTTTTTTATTTTTTTTTAAATTTTGGTTAATATTTTAAATTTTTTATTTATTATTATTTTTTTTTGTATTTTTTTTTTTAAATATTGTACGTTCGACTGGTTCGGGGTCATCGGTTTTCATCATAAAATTGATTTTATGGACTCTACCAAAAATGATTCAAAATGTCATTTGGATCGGGCCTCATGTTGAATAACCACTTTTTAAACCCTCACAGTTACCAAAATCGTCATTTTTACAGAGTTTTGCTTACTCAGAAGCTTCACTTTTGACCAATTTCAGGCACAGAAATCACTTTAAACACACTTATTTTAGTTGAAAAAGTAATAATTCACATCCAACAGTAATTTAAAGTCAAAAGATTAAATGTTAAAATTTCATCATCTTTTTTTTTTTGTTTAAATTTTGTTCAATATTTTTTTTTTATTCATTTTTATTATATAATTTTTTTAAATATTGTATGTTCGACTGGTCCGGGGTGATCGTTTTTCATCATAAAATTGATTTTATGGACTCTACCAAAAATGATTCAAAATGTCATTTGGATCGGGCCTCATGTTGAATAAATACTTTTTAAACCCTCACAGTTACCAAAATTGTCATTTTTACAGAGTTTTGCTTACTCAGAAGCTTCACTTTTGTCCAATTTCAGGCACGGAAATCACTTTAAACACACTTATTTTAGTTGAAAAAGTAATAATTCACATCCAACAGTAATTTAAAGTCAAAAGATTAAATGTTAAAATTTCATCATCTTTTTTTTTAATAAAAATTTATTTTTTCAGTATTTTATTTATTTTTTTTAGTTTTTTTTGTATTTATTTATTTTTAAATATTGTACGTTCGACTGGTCCGGGGTCATCGGTTTTCATCATAAAATTGATTTTATGGACTCTACCAAAAATGATTCAAAATGTCATTTGGATCGGGCCTCATGTTGAATAACCACTTTTTAAACCCTCACAGTTACCAAAATTGTCATTTTTACAGAGTTTTGCTTACTCAGAAGCTTCACTTTTGACCAATTTCAGGCACAGAAATCACTTTAAACACACTTATTTCAGTTGAAAAAGTAATAATTCACATCCAACAGTAATTTAAAGTCAAAAGAATAAATGTTAAAATTTCATCATCTTTTCTTTTTTTTAATTAAATTTTTTTTATTTATTTATTTATTTATTTTAATTTTTTTTGTATTTTTTGTAATTTTTTTTTGTATTTTTTTTTTTTTAATATTGGACGTTCGACTGGTCCGGGGTCATCAGTTTTCATCATAAAATTGATTTTATGGACTCTACCAAAAATGATTCAAAATGTCATTTGGATCGGGCCTCATGTTGAATAACCACTTTTTGAACCCTCACAGTTACCAAAATTGTCATTTTTACAGAGTTTTGCTTACTCAGAACCTTCACTTTTGACCAATTTCAGGCACAGAAATCACTTTAAACACACTTATTTTAGTTGAAAAAGTAATAATTCACATCCAACAGTAATGTAAAGTCAAAAGATTAAATGTTAAAATTTCATCATCTTATTTTTTTTTTTTTTTTTTGTTCAATATTTTTATTTTATTTTCATTTTTTGTATTTATTTTTTTAAAATATTGTATGTTCGACTGGTCCGGGGTCATAGTTTTTCATCATAAAATTGATTTTATGGACTCTTCCAAAAATGATTCAAAATGTCCTTTGGATCGGGCCTCATGTTGAATAAATACTTTTTAAACCCTCACAGTTACCAAAATTGTCATTTTTACAGAGTTTTGCTTACTCAGAAGCTTCACTTTTGTCCAATTTCAGGCATAGAAATCACTTTAAACACACTTATTTTAGTTGAAAAAGTAATAATTTACATCCAACAGTAATTTAAAGTCAAAAGATTAAATGTTAACATTTCATCATCTTTTTTTTTGTTTTGTTTTTTAAATTTATTTATTTATTTATTTTTTTATTTTGGTTAATATTTTTATTTTTTTATTTATTATTATTATTTTTTTGTATTTTTTTTTTTTTAATATTGTACGTTCGACTGGTCCGGGGTCATCGTTTTTTATCATAAAATTGATTTTATGGACTCTACCAAAAATGATTCAAAATGTCATTTGGATCGGGCCTCATGTTGAATAACCACTTTTTAAACCCTCACAGTTACCAAAATTGTCATTTTTACAGAGTTTTGCTTACTCAGAAGCTTCACTTTTGTCCAATTCCAGGCACAGAAATCACTTTAAACACACTTATTTTAGTTGAAAAAGTAATAATTCACATCCAACAGTAATTTAAAGTCAAAAGATTAAATGTTAAAATTTCATCATCTTTTTTTTTTTTTTTTTTTTTTAATTTTGGTTAATATTTTAAATTTTTTATTTATTATTATTATTTTTTTGTATTTTTTTTTAAAATATTGTACGTTCGACTGGTTCGGGGTCATCGGTTTTCATCATAAAATTGATTTTATGGACTCTACCAAAAATGATTCAAAATGTCATTTGGATCGGGCCTCATGTTGAATGACCACTTTTTAAACCCTCACAGTTACCAAAATTGTCATTTTTACAGAGTTTTGCTTACTCAGAAGCTTCACTTTTGACCAATTTCAGGCACAGAAATCACTTTAAACACACTTATTTTAGTTGAAAAAGTAATAATTCACATCCAACAGTAATTTAAAGTCAAAAGATTAAATGTAAAAATTTCATCATCTTTTTTTTTTTTGTTTAAATTTTGTTCAATATTTTTTTTTTATTCATTTTTATTATATAATTTTTTTAAATATTGTATGTTCGACTGGTCCGGGGTGATCGTTTTTCATCATAAAATTGATTTTATGGACTCTACCAAAAATGATTCAAAATGTCATTTGGATCAGGCCTCATGTTGAATAACCACTTTTTAAACCCTCACAGTTACCAAAATTGTCAGTTTTACAGAGTTTTGCTTACTCAGAAGCTTCACTTTTGTCCAATTCCAGGCACAGAAATCACTTTAAACACACTTATTTTAGTTGAAAAAGTAATAATTCACATCCAACAGTAATTTAAAGTCAAAAGATTAAATGTTAAAATTTCATCATCTTTTTTATTTATTTTTTTATTTTGTTCAATATTTTTATTTTATTTTCATTTTTTGTATTTATGTTTTTTAAATATTGTATGTCCGACTGGTCCGGGGTCATAGTTTTTCATCATAAAATTGATTTTATGGACTCTACCAAAAATGATTCAAAATGTCATTTGGATCGGGCCTCATGTTGAATAAATACTTTTTAAACCCTCACAGTTACCAAAATTGTCATTTTTACAGAGTTTTGCTTACTCAGAAGCTTCACTTTTGTCCAATATCAGGCACAGAAATCACTTTAAACACACTTATTTTAGTTGAAAAAGTAATAATTCACATCCAACAGTAATTTAAAGTCAAAAGATTAAATGTTAAAATTTCATCATCTTTTTTTTTAATTAAATTTTTTTTTTTTCAAACTTTTATTTATTTTTTTTAGTTTTTTTTTGTATTTATTTATTTTTAAATATTGTACGTTCGACTGGTCCGGGGTCATCGGTTTTCATCATAATATTGATTTTATGGACTCTACCAAAAATGATTCAAAATGTCATTTGGATCGGGCCTCATGTTGAATAACCACTTTTTAAACCCTCACAGTTACCAAAATTGTCATTTTTACAGAGTTTTGCTTACTCAGAAGCTTCACTTTTGACCAATTTCAGGCACATAATTCACTTTAAACACACTTATTTTAGTTGAAAAAATAATAATTCACATCCAACAGTAATTTAAAGTCAAAAGATTAAATGTTAAAATTTCATCATCTTTTTTTTAATTAAATTTTTTTTTTTTCAAACTTTTATTTATTTTTTTTAGTTTTTTTTTGTATTTTTTTTGTTTAAATATTGTACGTTCGACTGGTCCGGGGTCATCGGTTTTCATCATAAAATTGATTTTATGGACTCTACCAAAAATGATTCAAAATGTCATTTGGATCGGGCCTCATGTTGAATAACCACTTTTTAAACCCTCACAGTTACCAAAATTGTCATTTTTACAGAGTTTTGCTTACTCAGAAGCTTCACTTTTGACCAATTTCAGGCACAGAAATCACTTTAAACACACTTATTTCAGTTGAAAAAGTAATAATTCACATCCAACAGTAATTTAAAGTCAAAAGAATAAATGTTAAAATTTCATCATCTTTTCTTTTTTTTTATTTAATTTTTTTTATTTATTTATTTATTTATTTTAAATTTTTTGTATTTTTTGTAATTTTTTTTGTATTTTTTTTTTTTAATATTGGACGTTCGACTGGTCCGGGGTCATCAGTTTTCATCATAAAATTGATTTTATGGACTCTACCAAAAATGATTCAAAATGTCATTTGGATCGGGCCTCATGTTGAATAACCACTTTTTGAACCCTCACAGTTACCAAAATTGTCATTTTTACAGAGTTTTGCTTACTCAGAAGCTTCACTTTTGACCAATTTCAGGCACAGAAATCACTTTAAACACACTTATTTTAGTTGAAAAAGTAATAATTCACATCCAACAGTAATGTAAAGTCAAAAGATTAAATGTTAAAATTTCATCATCTTTTTTTTTTTTTTTTTTCTTTTTCAATATTTTTATTTTATTTTCATTTTTTGTATTTATTTTTTTAAAATATTGTATGTTCGACTGGTCCGGGGTCATAGTTTTTCATCATAAAATTGATTTTATGGACTCTTCCAAAAATGATTCAAAATGTCCTTTGGATCGGGCCTCATGTTGAATAAATACTTTTTAAACCCTCACAGTTACCAAAATTGTCATTTTTACAGAGTTTTGCTTACTCAGAAGCTTCACTTTTGTCCAATTTCAGGCATAGAAATCACTTTAAACACACTTATTTTAGTTGAAAAAGTAATAATTCACATCCAACAGTAATTTAAAGTCAAAAGATTAAATGTTAACATTTCATCATCTTTTTTTTTGTTTTGTTTTTTAAATTTATTTATTTTTATTTTTTTTAATTTTGGTTAATATTTTTATTTTTTTATTTATTATTATTATTTTTTTGTATTTTTTTTTTTTAAATATTGTACGTTCGACTGGTCCGGGGTCATCGTTTTTCATCATAAAATTGATTTTATTGACTCTACCAAAAATGATTCAAAATGTCATTTGGATCGGGCCTCATGTTGAATAACCACTTTTTAAACCCTCACAGTTACCAAAATTGTCATTTTTACAGAGTTTTGCTTACTCAGAAGCTTCACTTTTGTCCAATTTCAGGCATAGAAATCACTTTAAACACACTTATTTTAGTTGAAAAAGTAATAATTCACATCCAACAGTAATTTAAAGTCAAAAGATTAAATGTTAACATTTCATCATCTTTTTTTTTGTTTTGTTTTTTAAATTTATTTATTTTTATTTTTTTTAATTTTGGTTAATATTTTTATTTTTTTATTTATTATTATTATTTTTTTGTATTTTTTTTTTTTAAATATTGTACGTTCGACTGGTCCGGGGTCATCGTTTTTCATCATAAAATTGATTTTATTGACTCTACCAAAAATGATTCAAAATGTCATTTGGATCGGGCCTCATGTTGAATAACCACTTTTTAAACCCTCACAGTTACCAAAATTGTCATTTTTACAGAATTTTGTTTACTCTGAAGCTTCACTTTTGTCCAATTCCAGGCACAGAAATCACTTTAAACACACTTATTTTAGTTGAAAAAGTAATAATTCACATCCAACAGTAATTTAAAGTCAAAAGATTAAATGTTAAAATTTCATCATCCTTTTTTTTTTTTTTTATTTAATTTTTTTTTTTATTTTGTTCAATATTTTATTTTATTTTTTTGTATTTTTTTATTTTTTAATATTGTACGTTCGACTGGTCCGGGGTCATCGTTTTTTATCATAAAATTGATTTTATGGACTCTACCAAAAATGATTCAAAATGTCATTTGGATCGGGCCTCATGTTGAATAACCACTTTTTAAACCCTCACAGTTACCAAAATTGTCATTTTTACAGAGTTTTGCTTACTCAGAAGCTTCACTTTTGTCCAATTCCAGGCACAGAAATCACTTTAAACACACTTATTTTAGTTGAAAAAGTAATAATTCACATCCAACAGTAATTTAAAGTCAAAAGATTAAATGTTAAAATTTCATCATCTTTTTTTTTTTTGTTTAAATTTTGTTCAATATTTTTTTTTTATTCATTTTTATTATATAATTTTTTTAAATATTGTATGTTCGACTGGTCCGGGGTGATCGTTTTTCATCATAAAATTGATTTTATGGACTCTACCAAAAATGATTCAAAATGTCATTTGGATCAGGCCTCATGTTGAATAACCACTTTTTAAACCCTCACAGTTACCAAAATTGTCAGTTTTACAGAGTTTTGCATACTCAGAAGCTTCACTTTTGTCCAATTCCAGGCACAGAAATCACTTTAAACACACTTATTTTAGTTGAAAAAGTAATAATTCACATCCAACAGTAATTTAAAGTCAAAAGATTAAATGTTAAAATTTCATCATCTTTTTTATTTATTTTTTTATTTTGTTCAATATTTTTATTTTATTTTCATTTTTTGTATTTATTTTTTTAAAATATTGTATGTCCGACTGGTCCGGGGTCATAGTTTTTCATCATAAAATTGATTTTATGGACTCTACCAAAAATGATTCAAAATGTCATTTGGATCGGGCCTCATGTTGAATAAATACTTTTTAAACCCTCAAAGTTACCAAAATTGTCATTTTTACAGAGTTTTGCTTACTCAGAAGCTTCACTTTTGTCCAATTTCAGGCACAGAAATCACTTTAAACACACTTATTTTAGTTGAAAAAGTAATAATTCACATCCAACAGTAATTTAAAGTCAAAAGATTAAATGTTAAAATTTCATCATCTTTTTTTTTAATTAAATTTTTTTTTTCAAACTTTTATTTATTTTTTTTAGTTTTTTTTTGTATTTATTTAATTTTAAATATTGTACGTTCGACTGGTCCGGGGTCATCGGTTTTCATCATAAAATTAATTTTATGGACTCTACCAAAAATGATTCAAAATGTCATTTGGATCGGGCCTCATGTTGAATAACCACTTTTTAAACCCTCACAGTTACCAAAATTGTCATTTTTACAGAGTTTTGCTTACTCAGAAGCTTCACTTTTGACCAATTTCAGGCAGAGAATTCACTTTAAACACACTTATTTTAGTTGAAAAAATAATAATTCACATCCAACAGTAATTTAAAGTCAAAAGATTAAATGTTAAAATTTCATCATTTTTTTTTTTTTTTTTTATTTATTTTTTTTTTTTTTTAATTTTGGTTAATATTTTTTATTTTTATTTATTATTATTATTTTTTTTGTATTTTTTTTGTTTAAATATTGTACGTTCGACTGGTCCGGGGTCATCGTTTTTCATCATAAAATAGATTTTATGGACTCTACCAAAAATGATTCAAAATGTCATTTGGATCGGGCCTCATGTTGAATAACCACTTTTTAAACCCTCACAGTTACCAAAATTGTCATTTTTACAGAATTTTGTTTACTCGGAAGCTTCACTTTTGTCCAATTCCAGGAACAGAAATCACATTAAACACACTTATTTTAGTTGAAAAAGTAATAATTCACATCCAACAGTAATTTAAAGTCAAAAGATTAAATGTTAAAATTTCATCATCTTTTTTTGTTTTTGTTTTTTTTTTAATTTTTTTTTTTTAATTTTGTTCAATATTTTTTTTTTTTTTTTGTATTTTTTTTTTTTTAATATTGTACGTTCGACTGGTCCGGGGTCATCGTTTTTTATCATAAAATTGATTTTATGGACTCTACCAAAAATGATTCAAAATGTCATTTGGATCGGGCCTCATGTTGAATAACCACTTTTTAAACCCTCACAGTTACCAAAATTGTCATTTTTACAGAGTTTTGCTTACTCAGAAGCTTCACTTTTGTCCAATTCCAGGCACAGAAATCACTTTAAACAACTTATTTTAGTTGAAAAAGTAATAATTCACATCCAACAGTAATTTAAAGTCAAAAGATTAAATGTTAAAATTTCATCATCTTTTTTTTTTTTTTTTTTAAATTATTATTATTATTTTTTTTTTTAATTTTGGTTAATATTTTAATTTTTTTATTTATTATTATTTTTTTTTGTATTTTTTTTTTTAAATATTGTACGTTCGACTGGTTCGGGGTCATCGGTTTTCATCATAAAATTGATTTTATGGACTCTACCAAAAATGATTCAAAATGTCATTTGGATCGGGCCTCATGTTGAATAACCACTTTTTAAACCCTCACAGTTACCAAAATTGTCATTTTTACAGAGTTTTGCTTACTCAGAAGCTTCACTTTTGACCAATTTCAGGCACAGAAATCACTTTAAACACACTTATTTTAGTTGAAAAAGTAATAATTCACATCCAACAGTAATTTAAAGTCAAAAGATTAAATGTTAAAATTTCATCATCTTTTTTTTTTTGTTTAAATTTTGTTCAATATTTTTTTTTTATTCATTTTTATTATATAATTTTTTTAAATATTGTATGTTCGACTGGTCCGGGGTGATCGTTTTTCATCATAAAATTGATTTTATGGACTCTACCAAAAATGATTCAAAATGTCATTTGGATCGGGCCTCATGTTGAATAAATACTTTTTAAACCCTCACAGTTACCAAAATTGTCATTTTTACAGAGTTTTGCTTACTCAGAAGCTTCACTTTTGTCCAATTTCAGGCACGGAAATCACTTTAAACACACTTATTTTAGTTGAAAAAGTAATAATTCACATCCAACAGTAATTTAAAGTCAAAAGATTAAATGTTAAAATTTCATCATCTTTTTTTTAATAAAAATTTATTTTTTCAGTATTTTATTTATTTTTTTTAGTTTTTTTTGTATTTATTTATTTTTAAATATTGTAAGTTCGACTGGTCCGGGGTCATCGGTTTTCATCATAAAATTGATTTTATGGACTCTACCAAAAATGATTCAAAATGTCATTTGGATCGGGCCTCATGTTGAATAACCACTTTTTAAACCCTCACTTTACCAAAATTGTCATTTTTACAGAGTTTTGCTTACTCAGAAGCTTCACTTTTGTCCAATTTCAGGCACAGAAATCACTTTAAACACACTTATTTTAGCTGAAAAAGTAATAATTCACATCCAACAGTAATTTAAAGTCAAAAGATTAAATGTTAAAATTTCATCATCTTTTTATTTTTTTTATTTATTTATTCTTTTTTTTTAAAATTTTGGTTAATATTTTTATTTTTTTAAATATATTATTATTATTTTTTGTATTTTTTTTTTTTTAAATATTGTACGTTCGACTGGTCCGGGGTCATCAGTTTTCATCATAAAATTGATTTTATGGACTCTACCAAAAATGATTCAAAATGTCATTTGGATCGGGCCTCATGTTGAATAACCACTTTTTGAACCCTCACAGTTACCAAAATTGTCATTTTTACAGAGTTTTGCTTACTCAGAACCTTCACTTTTGACCAATTTCAGGCACAGAAATCACTTTAAACACACTTATTTTAGTTGAAAAAGTAATAATTCACATCCAACAGTAATGTAAAGTCAAAAGATTAAATGTTAAAATTTCATCATCTTTTTTTTTTTTTTTTTTTTGTTCAATATTTTCATTTTATTTTCATTTTTTGTATTTATTTTTTTAAAATATTGTATGTTCGACTGGTCCGGGGTCATAGTTTTTCATCATAAAATTGATTTTATGGACTCTTCCAAAAATGATTCAAAATGTCCTTTGGATCGGGCCTCATGTTGAATAAATACTTTTTAAACCCTCACAGTTACCAAAATTGTCATTTTTACAGAGTTTTGCTTACTCAGAAGCTTCACTTTTGTCCAATTTCAGGCATAGAAATCACTTTAAACACACTTATTTTAGTTGAAAAAGTAATAATTCACATCCAACAGTAATTTAAAGTCAAAAGATTAAATGTTAACATTTCATCATCTTTTTTTTTGTTTTTTTTTTAAATTTTTTTTTTTTTTATTTTTTTTTATTTTGGTTAATATTTTTATTTTTTTATTTATTATTATTATTTTTTTGTATTTTTTTTTTTAAATATTGTACGTTCGACTGGTCCGGGGTCATCGTTTTTCATCATAAAATTGATTTTATTGACTCTACCAAAAATGATTCAAAATGTCATTTGGATCGGGCCTCATGTTGAATAACCACTTTTTAAACCCTCACAGTTACCAAAATTGTCATTTTTACAGAATTTTGTTTACTCGGAAGCTTCACTTTTGTCCAATTCCAGGCACAGAAATCACTTTAAACACACTTATTTTAGTTGAAAAAGTAATAATTCACATCCAACAGTAATTTAAAGTCAAAAGATTAAATGTTAAAATTTCATCATCTTTTTTTTTTTTTTATTTAATTTTTTTTTTTATTTTGTTCAATATTTTATTTTATTTTTTTGTATTTTTTTATTTTTTAATATTGTACGTTCGACTGGTCCGGGGTCATCGTTTTTTATCATAAAATTGATTTTATGGACTCTACCAAAAATGATTCAAAATGTCATTTGGATCGGGCCTCATGTTGAATAACCACTTTTTAAACCCTCACAGTTACCAAAATTGTCATTTTTACAGAGTTTTGCTTACTCAGAAGCTTCACTTTTGTTCAATTCCAGGCACAGAAATCACTTTAAACACACTTATTTTAGTTGAAAAAGTAATAATTCACATCCAACAGTAATTTAAAGTCAAAAGATTAAATGTTAAAATTTCATCATCTTTTTTTTTTTGTTTAAATTTTGTTCAATATTTTTTTTTTATTCATTTTTATTATATAATTTTTTTAAATATTGTATGTTCGACTGGTCCGGGGTGATCGTTTTTCATCATAAAATTGATTTTATGGACTCTACCAAAAATGATTCAAAATGTCATTTGGATCAGGCCTCATGTTGAATAACCACTTTTTAAACCCTCACAGTTACCAAAATTGTCAGTTTTACAGAGTTTTGCATACTCAGAAGCTTCACTTTTGTCCAATTCCAGGCACAGAAATCACTTTAAACACACTTATTTTAGTTGAAAAAGTAATAATTCACATCCAACAGTAATTTAAAGTCAGAAGATTAAATGTTAAAATTTCATCATCTTTTTTATTTATTTTTTTATTTTGTTCAATATTTTTATTTTATTTTCATTTTTTGTATTTATTTTTTTAAAATATTGTATGTCCGACTGGTCCGGGGTCATAGTTTTTCATCATAAAATTGATTTTATGGACTCTACCAAAAATGATTCAAAATGTCATTTGGATCGGGCCTCATGTTGAATAAATACTTTTTAAACCCTCAAAGTTACCAAAATTGTCATTTTTACAGAGTTTTGCTTACTCAGAAGCTTCACTTTTGTCCAATTTCAGGCACAGAAATCACTTTAAACACACTTATTTTAGTTGAAAAAGTAATAATTCACATCCAACAGTAATTTAAAGTCAAAAGATTAAATGTTAAAATTTCATCATCTTTTTTTTTAATTTAATTTTTTTTTTTCAAACTTTTATTTATTTTTTTAAGTTTTTTTTTGTATTTATTTAATTTTAAATATTGTACGTTCGACTGGTCCGGGGTCATCGGTTTTCATCATAAAATTAATTTTATGGACTCTACCAAAAATGATTCAAAATGTCATTTGGATCGGGCCTCATGTTGAATAACCACTTTTTAAACCCTCACAGTTACCAAAATTGTCATTTTTACAGAGTTTTGCTTACTCAGAAGCTTCACTTTTGACCAATTTCAGGCAGAGAATTCACTTTAAACACACTTATTTTAGTTGAAAAAATAATAATTCACATCCAACAGTAATTTAAAGTCAAAAGATTAAATGTTAAAATTTCATCATTTTTTTTTTTTTTTTATTTATTATTTTTTTTTTTAAATTTTGGTTAATATTTTTTGTTTTTATTTATTATTATTATTTTTTTTGTATTTTTTTTGTTTAAATATTGTACGTTCGACTGGTCCGGGGTCATCGTTTTTCATCATAAAATAGATTTTATGGACTCTACCAAAAATGATTCAAAATGTCATTTGGATCGGGCCTCATGTTGAATAACCACTTTTTAAACCCTCACAGTTACCAAAATTGTCATTTTTACAGAATTTTGTTTACTCGGAAGCTTCACTTTTGTCCAATTCCAGGAACAGAAATCACATTAAACACACTTATTTTAGTTGAAAAAGTAATAATTCACATCCAACAGTAATTTAAAGTCAAAAGATTAAATGTTAAAATTTCATCATCTTTTTTTGTTTTTGTTTTTTTTAAAATTTTTTTTTTTAAATTTTGTTCAATATATATTTTTTTTTTTGTATTTTTTTTTTTTTTTAATATTGTACGTTCGACTGGTCCGGGGTCATCGTTTTTTATCATAAAATTGATTTTATGGACTCTACCAAAAATGATTCAAAATGTCATTTGGATCGGGCCTCATGTTGAATAACCACTTTTTAAACCCTCACAGTTACCAAAATTGTCATTTTTACAGAGTTTTGCTTACTCAGAAGCTTCACTTTTGTCCAATTCCAGGCACAGAAATCACTTTAAACAACTTATTTTAGTTGAAAAAGTAATAATTCACATCCAACAGTAATTTAAAGTCAAAAGATTAAATGTTAAAATTTCATCATCTTTTTTTTTTTTTTTTTTTAATTATTATTATATTTTTTTTTTTTAAATTTTGGTTAATATTTTAAATTTTTTATTTATTATTATTTTTTTTTTGTATTTTTTTTTTAAATATTGTACGTTTGACTGGTTCGGGGTCATCGGTTTTCATCATAAAATTGATTTTATGGACTCTACCAAAAATGATTCAAAATGTCATTTGGATCGGGCCTCATGTTGAATAACCACTTTTTAAACCCTCACAGTTACCAAAATTGTCATTTTTACAGAGTTTTGCTTACTCAGAAGCTTCACTTTTGACCAATTTCAGGCACAGAAATCACTTTAAACACACTTATTTTAGTTGAAAAAGTAATAATTCACATCCAACAGTAATTTAAAGTCAAAAGATTAAATGTTAAAATTTCATCATCTTTTTTTTTTTTGTTTAAATTTTGTTCAATATTTTTTTTTATTCATTTTTAATATATAATTTTTTTAAATATTGTATGTTCGACTGGTCCGGGGTGATCGTTTTTCATCATAAAATTGATTTTATGGACTCTACCAAAAATGATTCAAAATGTCATTTGGATCGGGCCTCATGTTGAATAAATACTTTTTAAACCCTCACAGTTACCAAAATTGTCATTTTTACAGAGTTTTGCTTACTCAGAAGCTTCACTTTTGTCCAATTTCAGGCACGGAAATCACTTTAAACACACTTATTTTAGTTGAAAAAGTAATAATTCACATCCAACAGTAATTTAAAGTCAAAAGATTAAATGTTAAAATTTCATCATCTTTTTTTTAATAAAAATTTATTTTTTCAGTATTTTATTTATTTTTTTTATTTTTTTTTGTATTTATTTATTTTTAAATATTGTACGTTCGACTGGTCCGGGGTCATCGGTTTTCATCATAAAATTGATTTTATGGACTCTACCAAAAATGATTCAAAATGTCATTTGGATCGGGCCTCATGTTGAATAACCACTTTTTAAACCCTCACAGTTACCAAAATTGTCATTTTTACAGAGTTTTGCTTACTCAGAAGCTTCACTTTTGTCCAATTTCAGGCACAGAAATCACTTTAAACACACTTATTTTAGCTGAAAAAGTAATAATTCACATCCAACAGTAATTTAAAGTCAAAAGATTAAATGTTAAAATTTCATCATCTTTTTATTTTTTTTATTTATTTATTCTTTTTTTTTTAAATTTTGGTTAATATTTTAATTTTTTTATTTATTATTATTATTTTTTGTATTTTTTTTTTTTAAATATTGTACGTTCGACTGGTCCGGGGTCATCAGTTTTCATCATAAAATTGATTTTATGGACTCTACCAAAAATGATTCAAAATGTCATTTGGATCGGGCCTCATGTTGAATAACCACTTTTTGAACCCTCACAGTTACCAAAATTGTCATTTTTACAGAGTTTTGCTTACTCAGAACCTTCACTTTTGACCAATTTCAGGCACAGAAATCACTTTAAACACACTTATTTTAGTTGAAAAAGTAATAATTCACATCCAACAGTAATGTAAAGTCAAAAGATTAAATGTTAAAATTTCATCATCTTTTTTTTTTTTTTTTTTTTTGTTCAATATTTTTATTTTATTTTCATTTTTTGTATTTATTTTTTTTAAAATATTGTATGTTCGACTGGTCCGGGGTCATAGTTTTTCATCATAAAATTGATTTTATGGACTCTTCCAAAAATGATTCAAAATGTCCTTTGGATCGGGCCTCATGTTGAATAAATACTTTTTAAACCCTCACAGTTACCAAAATTGTCATTTTTACAGAGTTTTGCTTACTCAGAAGCTTCACTTTTGTCCAATTTCAGGCATAGAAATCACTTTAAACACACTTATTTTAGTTGAAAAAGTAATAATTCACATCCAACAGTAATTTAAAGTCAAAAGATTAAATGTTAACATTTCATCATCTTTTTTTTTGTTTTTTTTAAATTAATTTTTTTTTAAATTTTTTTTATTTTGGTTAATATTTTTATTTTTTTATTTATTATTATTATTTTTTTGTATTTTTTTTTTTTAAATATTGTACGTTCGACTGGTCCGGGGTCATCGTTTTTCATCATAAAATTGATTTTATTGACTCTACCAAAAATGATTCAAAATGTCATTTGGATCGGGCCTCATGTTGAATAACCACTTTTTAAACCCTCACAGTTACCAAAATTGTCATTTTTACAGAATTTTGTTTACTCGGAAGCTTCACTTTTGTCCAATTCCAGGCACAGAAATCACTTTAAACACACTTATTTTAGTTGAAAAAGTAATAATTCACATCCAACAGTAATTTAAAGTCAAAAGATTAAATGTTAAAATTTCATCATCTTTTTTTTTTTTCTTTTATTTAATTTTTTTTTATTTTGTTCAATATATTATTTTATTTTTTTGTATTTTTTTATTTTTTAATATTGTACGTTCGACTGGTCTGGGGTCATCGTTTTTCATCATAAAATTGATTTTATTGACTCTACCAAAAATGATTCAAAATGTCATTTGGATCGGGCCTCATGTTGAATAACCACTTTTTAAACCCTCACAGTTACCAAAATTGTCATTTTTACAGAATTTTGTTTACTCGGAAGCTTCACTTTTGTCCAATTCCAGGCACAGAAATCACTTTAAACACACTTATTTTAGTTGAAAAAGTAATAATTCACATCCAACAGTAATTTAAAGTCAAAAGATTAAATGTTAAAATTTCATCATCTTTTTTTTTTTTGTTTAAATTTTGTTCAATATTTTTTTTTTATTCATTTTTATTATATAATTTTTTTAAATATTGTATGTTCGACTGGTCCGGGGTGATCGTTTTTCATCATAAAATTGATTTTATGGACTCTACCAAAAATGATTCAAAATGTCATTTGGATCAGGCCTCATGTTGAATAACCACTTTTTAAACCCTCACAGTTACCAAAATTGTCAGTTTTACAGAGTTTTGCATACTCAGAAGCTTCACTTTTGTCCAATTCCAGGCACAGAAATCACTTTAAACACACTTATTTTAGTTGAAAAAGTAATAATTCACATCCAACAGTAATTTAAAGTCAAAAGATTAAATGTTAAAATTTCATCATCTTTTTTATTTATTTTTTTATTTTGTTCAATATTTTTATTTTATTTTCATTTTTTGTATTTATTTTTTTAAAATATTGTATGTCCGACTGGTCCGGGGTCATAGTTTTTCATCATAAAATTGATTTTATGGACTCTACCAAAAATGATTCAAAATGTCATTTGGATCGGGCCTCATGTTGAATAAATACTTTTTAAACCCTCAAAGTTACCAAAATTGTCATTTTTACAGAGTTTTGCTTACTCAGAAGCTTCACTTTTGTCCAATTTCAGGCACAGAAATCACTTTAAACACACTTATTTTAGTTGAAAAAGTAATAATTCACATCCAACAGTAATTTAAAGTCAAAAGATTAAATGTTAAAATTTCATCATCTTTTTTTTTAATGAAATTTTTTTTTTTTCAAACTTTTATTTATTTTTTTTATTTTTTTTTTGTATTTATTTAATTTTAAATATTGTACGTTCGACTGGTCCGGGGTCATCGGTTTTCATCATAAAATTAATTTTATGGACTCTACCAAAAATGATTCAAAATGTCATTTGGATCGGGCCTCATGTTGAATAACCACTTTTTAAACCCTCACAGTTACCAAAATTGTCATTTTTACAGAGTTTTGCTTACTCAGAAGCTTCACTTTTGACCAATTTCAGGCAGAGAATTCACTTTAAACACACTTATTTTAGTTGAAAAAATAATAATTCACATCCAACAGTAATTTAAAGTCAAAAGATTAAATGTTAAAATTTCATCATTTTTTTTTTTTATTTATTTATTTATTTATTTTTTTTTATTTTTTTTAATATTTTTTATTTTTATTTATTATTATTATTTTTTTTGTATTTTTTTTGTTTAAATATTGTACGTTCGACTGGTCCGGGGTCATAGTTTTTCATCATAAAATTGATTTTATGGACTCTAACAAAAATGATTCAAAAAGTCATTTGGATCGGGCCTCATGTTGAATAAATACTTTTTAAACCCTCACAGTTACCAAAATTGTCATTTTTACAGAGTTTTGCTTACTCAGAAGCTTCACTTTTGACCAATTTCAGGCACAGAAATCACTTTAAACACACTTATTTTAGTTGAAAAAGTAATAATTCACATCCAACAGTAATGTAAAGTCAAAAGATTAAATGTTAAAATTTCATCATCTTTTTTTTTTTTTTTTTTTTTTTCAATATTTTTATTTTATTTTCATTTTTTGTATTTATTTTTTTAAAATATTGTATGTTCGACTGGTCCGGGGTCATAGTTTTTCATCATAAAATTGATTTTATGGACTCTTCCAAAAATGATTCAAAATGTCCTTTGGATCGGGCCTCATGTTGAATAAATACTTTTTAAACCCTCACAGTTACCAAAATTGTCATTTTTACAGAGTTTTGCTTACTCAGAAGCTTCACTTTTGTCCAATTTCAGGCATAGAAATCACTTTAAACACACTTATTTTAGTTGAAAAAGTAATATTTCACATCCAACAGTAATTTAAAGTCAAAAGATTAAATGTTAACATTTCATCATCTTTTTTTTTGTTTTTTTTTTAAATTTATTTTTTTTTAAATTTTTTTTATTTTGGTTAATATTTTTATTTTTTTATTTATTATTATTATTTTTTTGTATTTTTTTTTTTTAAATATTGTACGTTCGACTGGTCCGGGGTCATCGTTTTTCATCATAAAATTGATTTTATTGACTCTACCAAAAATGATTCAAAATGTCATTTGGATCGGGCCTCATGTTGAATAACCACTTTTTAAACCCTCACAGTTACCAAAATTGTCATTTTTACAGAATTTTGTTTACTCGGAAGCTTCACTTTTGTCCAATTCCAGGCACAGAAATCACTTTAAACACACTTATTTTAGTTGAAAAAGTAATAATTCACATCCAACAGTAATTTAAAGTCAAAAGATTAAATGTTAAAATTTCATCATCTTTTTTTTTTTTTTTTATTTAATTTTTTTTTATTTTGTTCAATATTTTATTTTATTTTTTTGTATTTTTTTATTTTTTAATATTGTACGTTCGACTGGTCCGGGGTCATCGTTTTTTATCATAAAATTGATTTTATGGACTCTACCAAAAATGATTCAAAATGTCATTTGGATCGGGCCTCATGTTGAATAACCACTTTTTAAACCCTCACAGTTACCAAAATTGTCATTTTTACAGAATTTTGTTTACTCGGAAGCTTCACTTTTGTCCAATTCCAGGAACAGAAATCACATTAAACACACTTATTTTAGTTGAAAAAGTAATAATTCACATCCAACAGTAATTTAAAGTCAAAAGATTAAATGTTAAAATTTCATCATCTTTTTTTGTTTTTGTTTTTTTTTAAATTTTTTTTTTTTTATTTTGTTCAATATTTTTTTTATTTTTTTGTATTTTTTTTTTTTTTAATATTGTACGTTCGACTGGTCCGGGGTCATCGTTTTTTATCATAAAATTGATTTTATGGACTCTACCAAAAATGATTCAAAATGTCATTTGGATCGGGCCTCATGTTGAATAAATACTTTTTAAACCCTCACAGTTACCAAAATTGTCATTTTTACAGAGTTTTGCTTACTCAGAAGCTTCACTTTTGTCCAATTTCAGGCACAGAAATCACTTTAAACACACTTATTTTAGTTGAAAAAGTAATAATTCACATCCAACAGTAATTTAAAGTCAAAAGATTAAATGTTAAAATTTCATCATCTTTTTTTTAATTAATTTTTTTTTTTTCAAACTTTTATTTATTTTTTTTAGTTTTTTTTTGTATTTATTTAATTTTAAATATTGTACGTTCGACTGGTCCGGGGTCATCGGTTTTCATCATAAAATTGATTTTATGGACTCTACCAAAAATGATTCAAAATGTCATTTGGATCGGGCCTCATGTTGAATAACCACTTTTTAAACCCTCACAGTTACCAAAATTGTCATTTTTACAGAGTTTTGCTTACTCAGAAGCTTCACTTTTGACCAATTTCAGGCAGAGAATTCACTTTAAACACACTTATTTTAGTTGAAAAAATAATAATTCACATCCAACAGTAATTTAAAGTCAAAAGATTAAATGTTAAAATTTCATCATTTTTTTTTTTTTATTTATTTATTTATTTATTTTTTTAATTTTTTTAAATATTTTTTATTTTTATTTATTATTATTATTTTTTTTGTATTTTTTTTGTTTAAATATTGTACGTTCGAGTGGTCCGGGGTCATCGTTTTTCATCATAAAATTGATTTTATGGACTCTACCAAAAATGATTCAAAATGTCATTTGGATCGGGCCTCATGTTGAATAACCACTTTTTAAACCCTCACAGTTACCAAAATTGTCATTTTTACAGAATTTTGTTTACTCGGAAGCTTCACTTTTGTCCAATTCCAGGCACAGAAATCACATTAAACACACTTATTTTAGTTGAAAAAGTAATAATTCACATCCAACAGTAATTTAAAGTCAAAAGATTAAATGTTAAAATTTCATCATCTTTTTTTGTTTTTGTTTTTTTAAAAATTTTTTTTTTTTAATTTTGTTCAATATTTTTTTTTTTTTTTTGTATTTTTTTTTTTTTAATATTGTACGTTCGACTGGTCCGGGGTCATCGTTTTTTATCATAAAATTGATTTTATGGACTCTACCAAAAATGATTCAAAATGTCATTTGGATCTGGCCTCATGTTGAATAACCACTTTTTAAACCCTCACAGTTACCAAAATTGTCATTTTTACAGAGTTTTGCTTACTCAGAAGCTTCACTTTTGTCCAATTCCAGGCACAGAAATCACTTTAAACAACTTATTTTAGTTGAAAAAGTAATAATTCACATCCAACAGTAATTTAAAGTCAAAAGATTAAATGTTAAAATTTCATCATCTTTTTTTTTTTTTTTTAATTGTGTTCAATATTTTTATTTTATTTTCATTTTTTGTATTTATTTTTTTAAAATATTGTATGTTCGACTGGTCCGGGGTCATAGTTTTTCATCATAAAATTGATTTTATGGACTCTACCAAAAATGATTCAAAATGTCATTTGGATCGGGCCTCATGTTGAATAAATACTTTTTAAACCCACACAGTTACCAAAATTGTCATTTTTACAGAGTTTTGCTTACTCAGAAGCTTCACTTTTGTCCAATTTCAGGCACGGAAATCACTTTAAACACACTTATTTTAGTTGAAAAAGTAATAATTCACATCCAACAGTAATTTAAAGTCAAAAGATTAAATGTTAAAATTTCATCATCTTTTTTTTTAATAAAAATTTATTTTTTCAGTATTTTATTTTTTTTTTTTAGTTTTTTTTGTATTTATTTATTTTTAAATATTGTACGTTCGACTGGTCCGGGGTCATCGGTTTTCATCATAAAATTGATTTTATGGACTCTACCAAAAATGATTCAAAATGTCATTTGGATCGGGCCTCATGTTGAATAACCACTTTTTAAACCCTCACAGTTACCAAAATTGTCATTTTTACAGAGTTTTGCTTACTCAGAAGCTTCACTTTTGACCAATTTCAGGCACAGAAATCACTTTAAACACACTTATTTCAGTTGAAAAAGTAATAATTCACATCCAACAGTAATTTAAAGTCAAAAGAATAAATATTAAAATTTCATCATCTTTTCTTTTTTTTTTTATTTAATTTTTTTTATTTATTTATTTATTTATTTTAAATTTTTTGTAATTTTTTGTAATTTTTTTTTGTATTTTTTTTTTTTAATATTGGACGTTCGACTGGTCCGGGGTCATCAGTTTTCATCATAAAATTGATTTTATGGACTCTACCAAAAATGATTCAAAATGTCATTTGGATCGGGCCTCATGTTGAATAACCACTTTTTGAACCCTCACAGTTACCAAAATTGTCATTTTTACAGAGTTTTGCTTACTCAGAACCTTCACTTTTGACCAATTTCAGGCACAGAAATCACTTTAAACACACTTATTTTAGTTGAAAAAGTAATAATTCACATCCAACAGTAATGTAAAGTCAAAAGATTAAATGTTAAAATTTCATCATCTTTTTTTTTTTTTTTTGTTCAATATTTTTATTTTATTTTCATTTTTTGTATTTATTTTTTTAAAATATTGTATGTTCGACTGGTCCGGGGTCATAGTTTTTCATCATAAAATTGATTTTATGGACTCTTCCAAAAATGATTCAAAATGTCCTTTGGATCGGGCCTCATGTTGAATACATACTTTTTAAACCCTCACAGTTACCAAAATTGTCATTTTTACAGAGTTTTGCTTACTCAGAAGCTTCACTTTTGTCCAATTTCAGGCATAGAAATCACTTTAAACACACCTATTTTAGTTGAAAAAGTAATAATTCACATCCAACAGTAATTTAAAGTCAAAAGATTAAATGTTAACATTTCATCATCTTTTTATTTTTATTTTTTTTTTAATTTTTTTTTTTAATTTTTTTTTTAATTTTGGTTAATATTTTTATTTTTTTATTTATTATTATTATTTTTTTTATTTTTTATTTTTTAAATATTGTACGTTCGACTGGTCCGGGGTCATCGTTTTTCATCATAAAATTGATTTTATGGACTCTACCAAAAATTATTCAAAATGTCATTTGGATCGGGCCTCATGTTGAATAACCACTTTTTAAACCCTCACAGTTACCAAAATTGTCATTTTTACAGAATTTTGTTTACTCGGAAGCTTCACTTTTGTCCAATTCCAGGCACAGAAATCACTTTAAACACACTTATTTTAGTTGAAAAAGTAATAATTCACATCCAACAGTAATTTAAAGTCAAAAGATTAAATGTTAAAATTTCATCATCTTTTTTTGTTTTTGTTTTTTTAAAAAAAAATTTTTTTTAATTTTGTTCAATATTTTTTTTTTTTTTTTTGTATTTTTTTTTTTTTTAATATTGTACGTTCGACTGGTCCGGGGTCATCGTTTTTTATCATAAAATTGATTTTATGGACTCTACCAAAAATGATTCAAAATGTCATTTGGATCTGGCCTCATGTTGAATAACCACTTTTTAAACCCTCACAGTTACCAAAATTGTCATTTTTACAGAGTTTTGCTTACTCAGAAGCTTCACTTTTGTCCAATTCCAGGCACAGAAATCACTTTAAACAACTTATTTTAGTTGAAAAAGTAATAATTCACATCCAACAGTAATTTAAAGTCAAAAGATTAAATGTTAAAATTTCATCATCTTTTTTTTTTTTTTTTAATTGTGTTCAATATTTTTATTTTATTTTCATTTTTTGTATTTATTTTTTTAAAATATTGTATGTTCGACTGGTCCGGGGTCATAGTTTTTCATCATAAAATTGATTTTATGGACTCTACCAAAAATGATTCAAAATGTCATTTGGATCGGGCCTCATGTTGAATAAATACTTTTTAAACCCACACAGTTACCAAAATTGTCATTTTTACAGAGTTTTGCTTACTCAGAAGCTTCACTTTTGTCCAATTTCAGGCACGGAAATCACTTTAAACACACTTATTTTAGTTGAAAAAGTAATAATTCACATCCAACAGTAATTTAAAGTCAAAAGATTAAATGTTAAAATTTCATCATCTTTTTTTTTAATAAAAATTTATTTTTTCAGTATTTTATTTATTTTTTTTAGTTTTTTTTGTATTTATTTATTTTTAAATATTGTACGTTCGACTGGTCCGGGGTCATCGGTTTTCATCATAAAATTGATTTTATGGACTCTACCAAAAATGATTCAAAATGTCATTTGGATCGGGCCTCATGTTGAATAACCACTTTTTAAACCCTCACAGTTACCAAAATTGTCATTTTTACAGAGTTTTGCTTACTCAGAAGCTTCACTTTTGACCAATTTCAGGCACAGAAATCACTTTAAACACACTTATTTCAGTTGAAAAAGTAATAATTCACATCCAACAGTAATTTAAAGTCAAAAGAATAAATGTTAAAATTTCATCATCTTTTCTTTTTTTTTTTATTTAATTTTTTTTATTTATTTATTTATTTATTTTAAATTTTTTGTAATTTTTTGTAATTTTTTTGTTGTATTTTTTTTTTTTAATATTGGACGTTCGACTGGTCCGGGGTCATCAGTTTTCATCATAAAATTGATTTTATGGACTCTACCAAAAATGATTCAAAATGTCATTTGGATCGGGCCTCATGTTGAATAACCACTTTTTGAACCCTCACAGTTACCAAAATTGTCATTTTTACAGAGTTTTGCTTACTCAGAACCTTCACTTTTGACCAATTTCAGGCACAGAAATCACTTTAAACACACTTATTTTAGTTGAAAAAGTAATAATTCACATCCAACAGTAATGTAAAGTCAAAAGATTAAATGTTAAAATTTCATCATCTTTTTTTTTTTTTTTTTTGTTCAATATTTTTATTTTATTTTCATTTTTTGTATTTATTTTTTTAAAATATTGTATGTTCGACTGGTCCGGGGTCATAGTTTTTCATCATAAAATTGATTTTATGGACTCTTCCAAAAATGATTCAAAATGTCCTTTGGATCGGGCCTCATGTTGAATACATACTTTTTAAACCCTCACAGTTACCAAAATTGTCATTTTTACAGAGTTTTGCTTACTCAGAAGCTTCACTTTTGTCCAATTTCAGGCATAGAAATCACTTTAAACACACTTATTTTAGTTGAAAAAGTAATAATTCACATCCAACAGTAATTTAAAGTCAAAAGATTAAATGTTAACATTTCATCATCTTTTTATTTATTTATTTTTTTTAATTTTTTTTTTTATTTATTTTTTAATTTTGGTTAATATTTTTATTTTTTTATTTATTATTATTATTTTTTTTATTTTTTATTTTTTAAATATTGTACGTTCGACTGGTCCGGGGTCATCGTTTTTCATCATAAAATTGATTTTATGGACTCTACCAAAAATTATTCAAAATGTCATTTGGATCGGGCCTCATGTTGAATAACCACTTTTTAAACCCTCACAGTTACCAAAATTGTCATTTTTACAGAATTTTGTTTACTCGGAAGCTTCACTTTTGTCCAATTCCAGGCACAGAAATCACTTTAAACACACTTATTTTAGTTGAAAAAGTAATAATTCACATCCAACAGTAATTTAAAGTCAAAAGATTAAATGTTAAAATTTCATCATCTTTTTTTTTTTTTTTTTATTTAATTTTTTATTTTTATTTTGTTCAATATTTTATTTTATTTTTTTGTATTTTTTTTTTTTTTAATATTGTACGTTCGACTGGTCCGGGGTCATCGTTTTTTATCATAAAATTGATTTTATGGACTCTACCAAAAATTATTCAAAATGTCATTTGGATCGGGCCTCATGTTGAATAACCACTTTTTAAACCCTCACAGTTACCAAAATTGTCATTTTTACAGAGTTTTGCTTACTCAGAAGCTTCACTTTTGTCCAATTCCAGGCACAGAAATCACTTTAAACACACTTATTTTAGTTGAAAAAGTAATAATTCACATCCAACAGTAATTTAAAGTCAAAAGATTAAATGTTAAAATTTCATCATCTTTTTTTTTTTTTTTTTTTTTTAATTATTTTTTTTTTTTTAAATTTTGGTTAATATTTTAAATGTTTTATTTATTATTATTTTTTTTTTGTATTTTTTTTTTTAAATATTGTACGTTCGACTGGTTCGGGGTCATCGGTTTTCATCATAAAATTGATTTTATGGACTCTACCAAAAATGATTCAAAATGTCATTTGGATCGGGCCTCATGTTGAATAACCACTTTTTAAACCCTCACAGTTACCAAAATTGTCAGTTTTACAGAGTTTTGCTTACTCAGAAGCTTCACTTTTGTTCAATTCCAGGCACAGAAATCACTTTAAACACACTTATTTTAGTTGAAAAAGTAATAATTCACATCCAACAGTAATTTAAAGTCAAAAGATTAAATGTTAAAATGTCATCATCTTTTTTTTTTTTTTTTTATTTTGTTCAATATTTTTATTTTATTTTCATTTTTTGTATTTTTTTTTTTAAATATTGTATGTCCGACTGGTCCGGGGTCATAGTTTTTCATCATAAAATTGATTTTATGGACTCTACCAAAAATGATTCAAAATGTCATTTGGATCGGGCCTCTTGTTGAATAAATACTTTTTAAACCCTCACAGTTACCAAAATTGTCATTTTTACAGAGTTTTGCTTACTCAGAAGCTTCACTTTTGTCCAATTTCAGGCACAGAAATCACTTTAAACACACTTATTTTAGTTGAAAAAGTAATAATTCACATCCAACAGTAATTTAAAGTCAAAAGATTAAATGTTAAAATTTCTTCATTTTTTTTTTTTTTTAATTTATTTATTTATTTATTTTTTTTAATTTTGGTTAATATTTTTTATTTTTATTTATTATTATTATTTTTTTTGTATTTTTTTTGTTTAAATATTGTACGTTCGACTGGTCCGGGGTCATCGTTTTTCATCATAAAATAGATTTTATGGACTCTACCAAAAATGATTCAAAATGTCATTTGGATCGGGCCTCATGTTGAATAACCACTTTTTAAACCCTCACAGTTACCAAAATTGTCATTTTTACAGAATTTTGTTTACTCGGAAGCTTCACTTTTGTCCAATTCCATGCACAGAAATCACATTAAACACACTTATTTCAGTTGAAAAAGTAATAATTCACATCCAACAGTAATTTAAAGTCAAAAGATTAAATGTTAAAATTTCATCATCTTTTTTTGTTTTTGCTTTGTTTTAAAAAATTTTTTTTAATTTTGTTCAATATTTTATTTTATTTTTTGTATTTTTTTTTTTTTTAATATTGTACGTTCGACTGGTCCGGGGTCATCGTTTTTTATCATAAAATTGATTTTATGGACTCTACCAAAAATGATTCAAAATGTCATTTGGATCGGGCCTCATGTTGAATAACCACTTTTTAAACCCTCACAGTTACCAAAATTGTCATTTTTACAGAGTTTTGCTTACTCAGAAGCTTCACTTTTGTCCAATTCCAGGCACAGAAATCACTTTAAACAACTTATTTTAGTTGAAAAAGTAATAATTCACATCCAACAGTAATTTAAAGTCAAAAGATTAAATGTTAAAATTTCATCATCTTTTTTTTTTTTTTTAATTTTGTTCAATATTTTTATTTTATTTTCATTTTATGTATTTATTTTTTTAAAATATTGTATGTTCGACTGGTCCGGGGTCATAGTTTTTCATCATAAAATTGATTTTATGGACTCTACCAAAAATGATTCAAAATGTCATTTGGATCGGGCCTCATGTTGAATAAATACTTTTTAAACCCTCACAGTTACCAAAATTGTCATTTTTACAGAGTTTTGCTTACTCAGAAGCTTCACTTTTGTCCAATTTCAGGCACGGAAATCACTTTAAACACACTTATTTTAGTTGAAAAAGTAATAATTCACATCCAACAGTAATTTAAAGTCAAAAGATTAAATGTTAACATTTCATCATCTTTTTTTTTTTTTTTTTTTTAAATTTATTTATTTATTTATTTATTTAATTTTGGTTAATATTTTAATTTTTTTATTTATTATTATTATTTTTTTGTATTTTTTTTTTTTAAATATTGTACGTTCGACTGGTCCGGGGTCATAGTTTTTCATCATAAAATTGATTTTATGGACTCTTCCAAAAATGATTCAAAATGTCATTTGGATCGGGCCTCATGTTGAATAACCACTTTTTAAACCCTCACAGTTACCAAAATTGTCATTTTTACAGAATTTTGTTTACTCGGAAGCTTCACTTTTGTCCAATTCCAGGCACAAAAATCACTTTAAACACACTTATTTTAGTTGAAAAAGTAATAATTCACATCCAACAGTAATTTAAAGTCAAAAGATTAAATGTTAAAATTTCATCATCTTTATTTTTTTTTTTTATTTAAATTTTTTTTTTAATTTTGTTCAATATTTTATTTTTATTTTTTGTATTTTTTTTTTTTTAATATTCTACGTTCGACTGGTCCGGGGTCATCGGTTTTCATCATAAAATTGATTTTATGGACTCTACCAAAATGATTCAAAATGTCATTTGGATCGGGCCTCATGTTGAATAACCACTTTTTAAACCCTCACAGTTACCAAAATTGTCATTTTTACAGAGTTTTGCTTACTCAGAAGCTTCACTTTTGTCCAATTTCAGGCACAGAAATCACTTTAAACACACTTATTTTAGTTGAAAAAGTAATAATTCACATCCAACAGTAATTTAAAGTCAAAAGATTAAATGTTAAAATTTCATCATCTTTTTTTTTAATTAAATTTTTTTTTTTCAATATTTTATTTATTTATTTTAGTTTTTTTTGTATTTATTTATTTTTAAATATTGTACGTTCGACTGGTCCGATCCAAATGACATTTTGAATCATTTTTGGTAGAGTCTATAAAATCAATTTTATGATGAAAAACGATGACCCCGGACCAGTCGAACGTACAATATTTAAAAAAAAAATACAAAAAATTAAAAAAAATACAAAAAATAAAAATAATACAAATAAAAAATACTAATAATAAATACATAAATAAAAAAAATAAAAATTAAATAAAAAAAAAAAAGATGACATTTTAACATTTAATCTTTTGACTTTAAATTACTGTTGGATGTGAATTATTACTTTTTCAACTAAAATAAGTGTGTTTAAAGTGATTTCTGTGCCTGAATTTGGACAAAAGTGAAGCTTCTGAGTAAGCAAAACTCTGTAAAAATGACAATTTTGGTAACTGTGAGGGTTTAAAAAGGGGGTATTCAACATGAGGCCCGATCCAAATGACATTTTGAATCATTTTTGGTAGAGTCCATGAAATCAATTTTATGATGAAAAACGATGACCCCGGACCAGTCGAACGTACAATAGTTAAAAAAAAAAATACAAAAAAATAAAAAAAATACAAAAAATAAAAATAATTAAACAAAATTAAAAAAAATAATAATAAATACATAAATAAAATTAAAATAAAAATAAAAAAAAAAAGATGACATTTTAACATTTAATCTTTTGACTTTAAATTACTGTTGGATGTGAAATATTACTTTTTCAACTAAAATAAGTGTGTTTAAAGTGATTTCTGTGCCTGAAATTGGACAAAAGTGAAGCTTCTGAGTAAGCAAAACTCTGTAAAAAGGACAATTTTGGTAACTGTGAGGGTTTAAAAAGTGGTTATTCAACATGAGGCCCGATCCAAATGACATTTTGAATCATTTTTGGTAGAGTCCATAAAATCAATTTTATGATGAAAAACGATGACCCCGGACCAGTCGAACGTACAATATTTAAAAAAAAAAAATACAAAAAAAAAAAAAAATAAATAAAAAAAAAAAAATATTGAACAAAATTAAAAAAAATAAATAAATAAAAAAAATTACATTTAAATAAAAAAAAATTTAAAAAAAGATGATGACATTTTAACATTTAATCTTTTGACTTTAAATTACTGTTGGATGTGAATTATTACTTTTTCAACTAAAATAAGTGTGTTTAAAGTGATTTCTGTGCCTGAAATTGGTCAAAAGTGAAGCTTCTGAGTAAGCAAAACTCTGTAAAAATGACAATTTTGGTAACTGTGAGGGTTTAAAAAGTGGTTATTCAACATGAGGGCCGATCCAAATGACATTTTGAATCATTTTTGGTAGAGTACATAAAATCAATTTTATGATGAAAAACGATGACCCCGGACCAGTTGAACGTACAATATTTAAAAAAAAAATACAAAAAATAAAAAAATATACAAAAAACTAAAAATAATAAAAATAAAAAATAATAATAATAAATACATAAATAAAAAAATAAAAAATGTAATAAAAAAAAAAAAAGATGACATTTTAACATTTAATCTTTTGACTTTAAATTACTGTTGGATGTGAATTATTACTTTTTCAACTAAAATAAGTGTGTTTAAAGTGATTTCTGTGCCTGAATTTGGACAAAAGTGAAGCTTCTGAGTAAGCAAAACTCTGTAAAAATGACAATTTTGGTAACTGTGAGGGTTTAAAAAGTGGTTATTCAACATGAGGCCCGATCCAAATGACATTTTGAATCATTTTTGGTAGAGTCCATGAAATCAATTTTATGATGAAAAAGGATGACCCCGGACCAGTCGAACGTACAATATTTAAAAAAAAAATACAAAAAAATACAAAAAATACAAAAAATAAAAATAATTAAACAAAATTAAAAAAAAAAAATAATAAATACATAAATAAAATAAAAAAAAAAATAAAAAAAAAGATGACATTTTAACATTTAATCTTTTGACTTTAAATTACTGTTGGATGTGAATTATTACTTTTTCAACTAAAATAAGTGTGTTTAAAGTGATTTCTGTGCCTGGAATTGGACAAAAGTGAAGCTTCTGAGTAAGCAAAACTCTGTAAAAATGACAATTTTGGTAATTGTGAGGGTTTAAAAAGTGGTTATTCAACATGAGGCCCGATCCAAATGACATTTTGAATCATTTTTGGTAGAGTCCATAAAATCAATTTTATGATGAAAAACGATGACCCAGGACCAGTCGAACGTACAATATTTAAAAAATAAATAAATACAAATATTTAAATTAAAAAAAAAAGATGATGAAATTTTAACATTTAATCTTTTGACTTTAAATTACTGTGGGGTGTGAATTATTACTTTTTCAACTAAAATACGTGTGTTTAAAGTGAATTCTGTGCCTGAAATTGGACAAAAGTGAAGCTTCTGAGTAAGCAAAACTCTGTAAAAATGACAATTTTGGTAACTGTGAGGGTTTAAAAAGTGGTTATTCAACATGAGGCCCGATCCAAATGACATTTTGAATCATTTTTGGTAGAGTCCATAAAATCAATTTTATGATGAAAAACGATGACCCCGGACCAGTCGAACGTACAATATTTAAAAAAAAAAATACAAAAAACAAAAACAAAAAATAAATTTTTAATTAAAAAAAAAAAAAAATGATGAAATTTTAACATTTAATCTTTTGAATTTAAATTACTGTTGGATGTGAAATATTACTTTTTCAACTAAAATAAGTGTGTTTAAAGTGATTTCTGTGCCTGAAATTGGTCAAAAGTGAAGCTTCTGAGTAAGCAAAACTCTGTAAAAATGACAATTTTGGTAACTGTGAGGGTTTAAAAAGTGGTTATTCAACATGAGGCCCGATCCAAATGTCATTTTGAATCATTTTTGGTAGAGTCCATAAAATCAATTTTATGATGAAAAACGATCACCCCGGACCAGTCGAACGTACAATATTTAAAAAAAAAAATACAAAAAATAAATAAAAATACAAAAAATAAAAATAATTAAACAAAATAAAATAAAAATAATAATAAATACATAAATAAAAAAAAAAGAAATTCAATAAAAAAAAAAAAACAAAAGATGATGCCATTTTAACATTTAATCTTTTGACTTTAAATTACTGTTGGATGTGAATTATTACTTTTTCAACTAAAATAAGTGTGTTTAAAGTGATTTCTGTGCCTGAAATTGGTCAAAAGTGAAGCTTCTGAGTAAGCAAAACTCTGTAAAAATGACAATTTTGGTAACTGTGAGGGTTTAAAAAGTGGTTATTCAACATGAGGCCCGATCCAAATGACATTTTGAATCATTTTTGGTAGAGTCCATAAAATAAATTTTAAGATGAAAAACGATGACCCCGGACCAGTCGAACGTACAATATTTGAAAAAAAAATACAAAAAAAAATTGAACAAAATTTAAAAAATTAAAAAATTAAAAAAAGAAATTTTTTTAAAAAAAAGATGAAATTTTAACATTTAATCTTTTGACTTTAAATTACTGTGTGATGTGAATTATTACTTTTTCAACTAAAATAAGTGTGTTGAAAGTGATTTCTGTGCCTGAAATTGGTCAAAAGTGAAGCTTCTGAGTAAGCAAAACTCTGTAAAAATGACAATTTTGGTCACTGTGAGGGTTTAAAAAGTGGTTATTCAACATGAGGCCTGATCCAAATGACATTTTGAATCATTTTTGGTAGAGTCCCTAAAATCAATTTTATGATGAAAAACGATGACCCCGGACCAGTCGAACGTACAATATTTAAAAATAAATAAATTAAAAAAAAATTAAACAAAATAAAAAAATAAAATAAAAATAAATACATAAATAAATTAAAAAAAAAAAAAAAAGATGATGACATTTTAACATTTAATCTTTTGACTTTAAATTACTGTTGGATGTGAATTATTACTTTTTCAACTAAAATAAGTGTGTTTAAAGTGATTTCTGTGCCTGAAATTGGTCAAAAGTGAAGCTTCTGAGTAAGCAAAACTCTGTAAAAATGACAATTTTGGTAACTGTGAGGGTTTAAAAAGTGGTTATTCAACATGAGGCCCGATCCAAATGACATTTTGAATCATTTTTGGTAGAGTCCATAAAATCAATTTTATGATGAAAAACGATGACACCGGACCAGTCGAACGTACAATATTTAAAAAAAAAAATATATATATATATATTGAACAAAATTAAAAAAAATATATATAATCATTTAAATTTAAAAAAAAAAAATGATGAAATTCTAACATTTTATCTTTTGACTTTAAATTAATGTTGAATGTGAATTATTACTTTTTCAACTAAAATAAGTGTGTTTAAAGGGATTTCTGTGCCTGAAATTGGACAAAAGTGAAGCTTCTGAGTAAGCAAAACTCTGTAAAAATGACAATTTTGGTAACTGTGAGGGTTTAAAAAGTGGTTATTCAACATGAGGCCCGATCCAAATGACATTTTGAATCATTTTTGGTAGAGTCTATAAAATCAATTTTATGATGAAAAACGATGACCCCGGACCAGTCGAACGTACAATATTTAAAAAAAAAATACAAAAAAAAAACAATATATATATATATTGAACAAAATTAAAAAATATATATATAATAATTTAAATTAAAAAAAAAAATGATGAAATTCTAACATTTTATCTTTTGACTTTAAATTAATGTTGAATGTGAATTATTACTTTTTCAACTAAAATAAGTGTGTTTAAAGTGATTTCTGTGCCTGAAATTGGACAAAAGTGAAGCTTCTGAGTAAGCAAAACTCTGTAAAAATGACAATTTTGGTAACTGTGAGGGTTTAAAAAGTGGTTATTCAACATGAGGCCCGATCCAAATGACATTTTGAATCATTTTTGGTAGAGTCTATAAAATCAATTTTATGATGAAAAACGATGACCCCGGACCAGTCGAACGTACAATATTTTAAAAAAACAAAATACAAAAAAATATATATATATATATATTGAACAAAATTTAAAAAAATGTATATAATAATTTAAATTAAAAAAAAAAAAATGATGAAATTCTAACATTTTATCTTTTGACTTTAAATTAATGTTGAATGTGAATTATTACTTTTTCAACTAAAATAAGTGTGTTTAAAGTGATTTCTGTGCCTGAAATTGGACAAAAGTGAAGCTTCTGAGTAAGCAAAACTCTGTAAAAATGACAATTTTGGTAACTGTGAGGGTTTAAAAAGTGGTTATTCAACATGAGGCCCGATCCAAATGACATTTTGAATCATTTTTGGTAGAGTCCATAAAATCAATTTTATGATGAAAAACGATGACCCCGGACCAGTCGAACGTACAATATTTAAAAAATAAATAAATACAAATATTTCAATTTAAAAAAAAGATGATGAAATTTTAACATTTAATCTTTTGACTTTAAATTACTGTTGGGTGTGAATTATTACTTTTTCAACTAAAATAAGTGTGTTTAAAGTGATTTCTGTGCCTGAAATTGGACAAAAGTGAAGCTTCTGAGTAAGCAAAACTCTGTAAAAATGACAATTTTGGTAACTGTGAGGGTTTAAAAAGTGGTTATTCAACATGAGGCCCGATCCAAATGACATTTTGAATCATTTTTGGTAGAGTCCATAAAATCAATTTTATGATGAAAAACGATGACACCGGACCAGTCGAACGTACAATATTTAAAAAAAAAAATATATATATATATATATTGAACAAAATTAAAAAAAATATATATAATAATTTAAATTAAAAAAAAAAAAAATGATGAAATTCTAACATTTTATCTTTTGACTTTAAATTAATGTTGAATGTGAATTATTACTTTTTCAACTAAAATAAGTGTGTTTAAAGTGATTTCTGTGCCTGAAATTGGACAAAAGTGAAGCTTCTGAGTAAGCAAAACTCTGTAAAAATGACAATTTTGGTAACTGTGAGGGTTTAAAAAGTGGTTATTCAACATGAGGCCCGATCCAAATGACATTTTGAATCATTTTTGGTAGAGTCTATAAAATCAATTTTATGATGAAAAACGATGACCCCGGACCAGTCGAACGTACAATATTTAAAAAAAAAATACAAAAAAAAAAAATATATATATATATTGAACAAAATTAAAAAAATATATATATGTAATAATTTAATTAAAAAAAAAAATGATGAAATTCTAACATTTTATCTTTTGACTTTAAATTAATGTTGAATGTGAATTATTACTTTTTCAACTAAAATAAGTGTGTTTAAAGTGATTTCTGTGCCTGAAATTGGACAAAAGTGAAGCTTCTGAGTAAGCAAAACTCTGTAAAAATGACAATTTTGGTAACTGTGAGGGTTTAAAAAGTGGTTATTCAACATGAGGCCCGATCCAAATGACATTTTGAATCATTTTTGGTAGAGTCTATAAAATCAATTTTATGATGAAAAACGATGACCCCGGACCAGTCGAACGTACAATATTTTTTTTTAAAAAATACAAAAAAAATATATATATATATATTGAACAAAATTAAAAAAAATGTATATAATAATTTAAATAAAAAAAAAAATGATGAAATTCTAACATTTTATCTTTTGACTTTAAATTAATGTTGAATGTGAATTATTACTTTTTCAACTAAAATAAGTGTGTTTAAAGTGATTTCTGTGCCTGAAATTGGACAAAAGTGAAGCTTCTGAGTAAGCAAAACTCTGTAAAAATGACAATTTTGGTAACTGTGAGGGTTTAAAAAGTGGTTATTCAACATGAGGCCCGATCCAAATGACATTTTGAATCATTTTTGGTAGAGTCTATAAAATCAATTTTATGATGAAAAACGATGACCCCGGACCAGTCGAACGTACAATATTTAAAAAAAAAAAATACAAAAACAAAAAAAAAAAATTAAAAAAAAAAAAAAAACATTTAAATAAAAAAAAAAAAAATGATGAAATATTAACATTTAATTTTTTGAATTTAAATTACTGTTGGATGTGAATTATTACTTTTTCAACTAAAATAAGTGTGTTTAAAGTGATTTCTGTGCCTGAAATTGGTCAAAAGTGAAGCTTCTGAGTAAGCAAAACTCTGTAAAAATGACAATTTTGGTAACTGTGAGGGTTTAAAAAGTGGTTATTCAACATGAGGCCCGATCCAAATGACATTTTGAATCATTTTTGGTAGAGTCCATAAAATCAATTTTATGATGAAAAACGATGACCCCGGACCAGTCGAACGTACAATATTTAAAAAAAAAAAATACAAAAAAAAAATATATATATATATATATTCACTGAAAAAACCATAGGTTATAGACCATATATAGTTAGGAATTAGCATTTAAAAAACCTTATTTTACTCACACAAAACCATTGAAATTCCATATATAGTTAGTTGCACTAACTATATATGGCGCACCCGCAATCCACTGCTGATCATGTCACATATTACATCATTCATGACATGGTCAGTGACATCACTGATGACATCACTGATGACATCTCAAATGACATCACTGATGACATCACTGATGACAACATCCAGTGACTGTATTTTTCTGTAAAGTTAAAATATGTCTTGAGTGGATGTATAAGTGTCTGGATGAAGGATTTAGTAGGTGCATGACTGACTGTATGAGTGAGTGATTAAATGTGTCTCACTGAATGCATGGGTTAGTGACTAAACTGTCTTAATTTGTGCATCATTATGTCTGTTGTTCTGTAAACTGCTGCATGTGTTGATCATTAGCTATACGAGAGGCTATATGTGTTATTAATTGGTTGCCCAAGTATTTCTATGGGAGATTGAGTTTGTGTGGGGGTGGCTGGAAGGTGTGAGACTCTATGCATAGATGTGTGAGCAGTTTATTCACTAGGTGTATGAGTTCAAGAGTGCATGTGGAAACAGCTACATGGGCAGTTGACTGTGTGCATGAGTGTATTGATGAGTGAATGGATATCTCAATGCTACATGTCATAGTAAGTACATATGTAAAACACAGTACATGTGAGAGTTGGCATATATAAATAACTGTGCATGAGAGCCACTGAATGAGTGAGTGGTTGTATCGATCATTGTGAACTTGTATCAGGGATTGTATAAGAGAGTAAATATGTGTTAGTATATGTTTCAATAAGTAAGGTGTGTTTAACTGTATAGTTGAAGAAATGGAGGTGAGATTGTTTCTTTGCATGACTGACTGGGTGTGTGAGTAACTCCATGGATGAGTGGCAGTGTGTGAGTGTCTGTATACACTGAGTGTATCTAAGGTTATATTAGAGTCTGAAGAGGTTTATCGTATTAGCACAAGAATGATGTCAAATGAGATGTCATCAGTGATGTCATCAGTGATGTCATTTGAGATGTCATCAGTGATGTCATCAGTGATGTCACTGACCATGTCATGAATGATGTAATATGTGACATGATCAGCAGTGGATTGCGGGTGCGCCATATATAGTTAGTGCAACTAACTATATATGGAATTTCAATGGTTTTGTGTGAGTAAAATAAGGTTTTTTAAATGCTAATTCCTAACTATATATGGTCTATAACCTATGGTTTTTTCAGTGAATTTTCAAGGTTTTGTAAATGCTAATTCCTAACTATATATGGTCTATAACCTATGGTTTTTTCAGTGAATTTCAATGGTTTTTTAATAGCAAATATCATAAGCTGTCGAATGTCAAGTACGTGGTAAGTAAAAACATTTTCGTGTTTATGCACACTGATCTGCTTTGAATGCTGCCCCCCACCCCTCATTTCTATTAGGAGTACTCTCTCTTTGCAGATAGTGAAGGGTAGTTAACGCAGCCCTTTGCCCCCTTTGTAATCCGTCGTGCCTGCTTCTCTCTCCATTTGATTGATTGTTCTCTTTGGTTCATTCTCTATTTACAAACAAGCACAGAGTCGCAATACTCTGTTTAGTCTTTGCAGATAGCGAAAAATCGTGTAAAAAAACAAAAGGAATCGAGCAAAATCAGTAGGCCACTAATGGGATCTCTTTTTGACCTCGCTAAAATAGAAACATTAGGAACAACCTGTTGAAAATAGCAATGCGTATGTACATAAGCGGCGTTCATTTGTGTTCACAGTACCCCTTGTTGATTGTTTCAATCGAGCATTGAATTGTTCGATGTTAATTCTCTTAAGGATCTTCTCTACCTGCAAACGAGGAAGAATAGGAATATTCTCTCTCCCTTTGCAGATAGTGAAGGGTAGGTAACGCAAGCCTTTAACACGTCGTACCTATTTCATTCCTCATTGATTGATTGATTGTCCGAACATTGACTGTTTGGGAATTAGTTCTTTTTGGAGGTATTCCCTGTTTGCAAATAAACGTAGGAAAATCTTTGCAAGTAGTGAAAGGGTACGTAATGCGGACCTTTCTCCCCCGTTGTAATCTGTCATGCCTATCTACTCCCCACTGATTGATGCACCTGTTTCACCCGGACCATTTACTAGACATACGTCATCTGGCCCGACCAGAGAGCACCCCTAGTGAAAAGGACATATGCAATAATAACGAAGTGATCACTGTATCCTGTTAACAGAAACTTTAGCATGAAACAACCTGGAAAGAAAAGAATAGGAAAACGAAAATCAGTAGGCCACTGATGAACATGAACTTTTATTAAACAACGAACAAAGAAACGATAACATAACGTAATGATAAAACCTATTAATGTCCTAGAAACAAGAAAACGTTAAAATATGCCAGTGGTGAGAGACCAGAAAAACAGTAAGAGAAACCAAATCACCCCTCGCTGTCCCACCGCCTGCCACGCCAAAAAAATCGATAGACTAGGGAAAATGCAAGTCAGTAGAACATCCGCCCCCACTCTGGAAACTTCCAAGGTGGGGCAGGGTTCCGGCTACGCCCAGCCGGGAGCAGCCCATATAAGGCAGGTCCTGCTGCCACGCCTCGGCCAGGAGATCCTAACGTAGGGTGTAGCCGGAGGAGAGGCCGAGACCAACGGGACCCGGCCAGGGGATTGCCTTTACAACGCTGAACAGTTGCAGGGGGGGGGAATGTCTCCTCGACCCTCCCCTCTCTCTCCCAGTCCGGCCGCGGTGGCCCTTGAGAGTTGCAGGTAGTCCCGCCACATGCTCTTCCGGTCCGGCCACCAACGGTCGGGGGGCCGAGGCCGACGGAATCCGGCTGCAGCCGATAAACCAAGAAACCCGTTCATGGGGCCAGAGCCAGGGGCGTCCGGCCGACATCTACCGGAAGCCCGGCCCGAAGACGGACGGGACACTTCTTCTTTCTTGTATAATTGCTGCAACAACCCTGGGGGGGGATGTCTTGCACATGCCTCCGACCCCCCCCCCTCGTCCTCATCGCCTGGTCCGGCCATAACAAATCTCAAGCGAGACGCCGTGGGGTGCACTGGGAGGGAGAGACGGTGCGAACAGGCCTCTCCCGCCTCCCCAGTGGAGGCTTCCCAGCTGCACCCTCAGCGGTCCAGGCGCCCGGAAAAGAGTTCTTCCACTGTGGCCATGCTGCAACGTCTCGCCCGGCAGGGTGGAGCCCGTCCGCTCATTTGACCCCGCGATCGCCAGTAGCTACCGAACTCTCAAAATGGCGGTCGACCTGGCAAGAGCGGGCCCAGCATAAAGAAATGGCCCGGTCACTGGTTGACTCCACCACCGTAGTCCTCCACGACCTTGAAGATTCTAGAGGAGCCGCGGGAGTCTCCGACCCCCGATGGGGAATGACTGCCATGATCACCCGTGGAGTGACGAAACTGTATCCGCGGGACGTCGGCGCCAGCCTCACTTTGAATTACTAGAATCCTGCAGACCTCACTTCCGGTGAAAGCACAGTGTGACCCGGTAGGAAAAATTGTTGCACCCCCTCCCCTTTTTGACTGATAGTTCAAACCACCGATCCTTTCCTTTGCCCTTTTAACGGAACTTTGGACTGCCTCCCCCTCTTTTACATTTTCTAGAGAAAACAAAACATTAACCACTACATTAGCATAGCAGTTGACACCAGAACTGTTTTCAAATTGAAAACCAACAACATCTTCAACAGAATCCTTTTTGTTTCTGCTGTGACCCTGCTCCAGCACAGGCATTGTCCCCAGCAGTAATTCTGCAATGCCGGTAAGAATAGCTGTGGTGCCTACTGGACTCACTCACCCCCGCGGCGCCCCACGCCGTTATTTGCTGGACGGCAACTTGCTAGACATCACCTTCGTGACATCCAGATTTCAGCGCGTTCTGCTGCCTTGGAACTATTCGCACAACAGACCGCTACTGACAAGAATATTTCATTATTGGTGCTGTCAATTTCAATAAATCTATTGGATAATTCAAAAGAAATTGCCACGGTCTCTTCGTTGTTTAAATGTTTTTACTGTTTTTGTTTTGTTGTATATATTTATATGTTATTAAAGTTTTATATTCCTACTACTTTGTTGGAGTGCTATATATTTTTTATGTGACACATAATTGTAAAAACTTTGATGTACAAAGAGTCATTCCTGGAATCTTCCGCTTCAGGCTCGGTCCCCTCCCCAATCACAATACAGGATAGTTTTCAGATAGTAGGAACACGTGTGGTGTGACGGATCTCATCGGGTGTGGGCCTTGATCTACTATAACTCCTTTGAAGAGGGGTGATTCTTTACAGCTGGGGCCATAAACTACATCTGCAGGGCTAGCTGATAGCCTGGACAATCGGACACAGAGGAAGAGGAGTGTCACAGGGTGCGGTAGTGAATAGGGCGAAAGGGAGGTGTCGGGCGGGCACAGTGTGATTCTCAGGGAAGAGCAGCGCAGATGGGGGGAGGTTTATTGCCCATGCATAAGACAGAGAGCGGGGGTGACCAGTGCCTGGGGAAGATGCTTGCGAGGGTGAGGAGCCATGCTACGAATCGACAGCGTGCAGAGAGTGGGTCTGGTCAAGACATCTAAAATGGCTGCCGTGCACGACAAAAGTGTGGCATTTCAAAAAAGGCAAGATGGCGCAGACAATGTTTTTCAACACTTCCTCATTTCCTTCGAATCGAACGTTAACAGACGTTGGGGCATATTACCAAAGTTAAGCGATATTTATCGCTAACGATGCTTACCAACCAATTTTTTACCACTAAGCATCGTCAGAAATTATCGAAGATAAACCTTACTATTATCAAGGTTTATCGCAAATGCGATAATAAACGGCCGCAATGCATGAATATCGCTAAAAACTCAGCGATATTCATGCATTACCGAGCTAATACTCTTAGCCATGTTATCCACCTCCCATTGGATAACATGGCTAAGAACTGCTCAGGGCAGGTGTTACTTTTTGGAGATATTCGCGCTTAGCGCGAATATCTCCAAAAGTTGGTAATAGGAGATAGATATCTTGCATGTTGTAATGCAAGTTATTGTGGTATATGGAACTCATACCATAATCTCTCAGGAAAGCAGAAACTGATCCTTTTGGGACCGCCTAAAAAGGCCTAGGGGGTGAGGAGTACTCTACTTTGCCCCCTTTTCACGTTCCGAACTATTTTATTTTACTCTCTTCTGTAATTACACAAAATACCAGCGATAAGATGCATCGGAGACACACAGTGAGAGAAAGGAGGCCGGAGATGAAGAAGACATGTCAAATACACATTGGAGATAATATAGTGGCAGAAGGGAAGTAAATATGAGTAAACTTACCATGTAACATAAAAATGTTGCACTCTATACTATAAGTCTCATTTTATACTACAATCACTTCGCTACAACCTCATAAATTAAAAATAAAAATAAATAATGTCTCAAACAATTTTTGATTTCTAAATATAAATTTATTCTTCAGAATTTTCTAAATTTGAAACAACTAGTAACATGTCCTCATCAGTAATTTCCTCTTCAATCATCTCATCTGGAATCTCCTCATTAAAAGTCTGCAATGATGATTCTTGTAACTCTATGGTCTCCAAACACTCGATAAATTCGCCATCAAGAGATTGATCAAAAAAATCATTCAAGTCATCTCCTCCTTCTGACAATATTTCATTATTGGTGCTGTCCATTTCAATCAATGTAGTGGAATCATTCAAGTCATCTCCTCGTGACAATATTTCATTATTGGTGCTCTCAATTTCAATCAATGTAGTGGAATCATTCAAGTCATCTCCTCCTTGTGACAATATTTCATTATTGGTGCTGTCCATTTCAATCAATCTAATGGAATCATACAAGCCATCTCCTCCTTGTGACAATATTTCATTATTGGTGCTCTCAATTTCAATCAATGTAGTGGAATCATTCAAGTCATCTCCTTGTGACAATATTTCATTCTTGGTGCTGTCCATTTCAATCAATCTAATGGAATCATACAAGTCATGTCCTCCTTGTGACAATATTTCATTATTGGTGCTCTCAATTTCAATCAATGTAGTGGACAATTCAAAAGAAATTGCCACGGTCTCTTCATTGTGAGCCATTTTATTTTGAAATTGCTTGCTGTAAATTGCAGAAAAAAATAATCACTTTCATTTATCGTTTTTAGTAATACATAATATAAAACTAACTTCATCAAGTATTTAGTATAACAGAAGGACTGCAAATAAATAACAGAAAACATTTTTCAAATTATCTTCAAGTGTACAACATAGTTCCCCTTACAAATTAACAACTCACCTTTTTAAAAGTAGCAGAAGTGTTAGTACTGTGTAAATCAAACACCAGAAATTCACCACCAAAAATTCCTCACAAATGTACCTCAGACAGTAGTATCACAAAATGGCTGTGGTTTCCTCTCATTTGACATATATACATAACCAATTAACTTTCATCACACACAAATACAAAACCAAAGTAACATTTTAATTGGTTCTAAATTTCAACACTTTCAAATGTGTTTTCCCCATGCAATTTTCCATAGGACATTTACATACGTCTACAGCCTGAATGGCTGAACGGAATTACACCAAACTTGGCAAAATGGTACATCAAACCTAAGAGGTCAGGAAGGATCTACTATGCCCCCTTATGGTCATTTCCCCCTTCGCTTTGGCCTCCTCTTGTCTCTCAATCCTACCGAGAGACAAGATGGCGGCCGCTACGGACTGTTTGGAATGTTGACAGACGCCGGAGAACCAATCAGCTTCGCAAAGCTCCGTAACGCGAAAAGTACGCGAAGCGGAGCGCTGTTACAGATATATATCTTTTTTTGAACGTTAATTTCTCAAAATCCACTGGAGCACATATATTGAGACCTAGCAAAGGCACATCGGGCTACCAGTCCCTAATATTTTACCAAGTTTCGTGCAAATCCATTCAGCCGTTCGATTATTATTATTATTATTTTTTTTTGCCCCGCGGGGCCCTTTTAAAACCTCCACATCAAACCTAGGGGGTCAGCGAGGATCTACTATTCCCCCTTATGGTCATTTGCCCCTTCGCTTTCGCCTCCTCTTGTCTCTCGATCCTACCGAGAGACAAGATGGCGGCCGCTACGGACTGTTTGGAATGTTGACAGACGCCGGAGAACCAATCAGCTTCGCTTCACAAAGCTCCGTTGCGCGAAAAGTACGCGTCCTGGGACGCTGCCCGGTCCGCTGTTACAGATATATATCTTTTTTTAAACGTTAATTTCTCAAAATCCACTGGAGCACATATATTGAGACCTACAAAAGGCACATCGGGCTACCAGTCCCTACAATTTTGCCAAGTTTCGTGCAAATCCATTCAGCCGTTCGGGCTAAAAGTGAGGCCAACCGCCCTATGGAAAACTCAATGTTAAAAACACGTTTTGGGACCCCCCTTTTTTCTCGGCCCCCACTGGACGAACCCCCCCCAAATTTTCAAGGGCTGCTCAGAAACAAAATGTGCCATTTTCCTGAAAATTTCAGCCAATTCCGTCCACAAACGCCAAAGTTATTAGACATAGAATTTTCAAAAAACCCATAGAGAAAAAATCCTAACTATATATACCTACTGGCGACCGCCAGTAGGTAATATTGAACAAAATTAAAGAAATATATATATAATAATTTAAATTAAAAAAAAAAAAATGATGAAATTCCAACATTTAATCTTTTGACTTTAAATTACTGTTGGATGTGAATTATTACTTTTTCAACTAAAATAAGTGTGTTTAAAGTGATTTCTGTGCCTGAAATTGGACAAAAGCGAAGCTTCTGAGTAAGCAAAACTTTGTAAAAATGACAATGTTGGTAACTGTGAGGGTTTAAAAAGTGGTTATTCAACATGAGGCCCGATCCAAATGACATTTTGAATCATTTTTGGTAGAGTCCATGAAATCAATTTTATGATGAAAAACGATGACACCGGACCAGTCGAACGTACAATACTTAAAAAAAAAAAAAATACAAAAAAATACAAAAAATACAAAAAAAATAATAATTAAACAAAATTTAAAAATAAATAAATACATAAATAAAAAAAATTACATTTAAATAAAAAAAAAAATAAAAGATGATGACATTTTAACATTTCATCTTTTGACTTTAAATTACTGTTGGATGTGAATTATTACTTTTTCAACTAAAATAAATGTGTTTAAAGTGATTTCTGTGCCTGAAATTGGTCAAAAGTGAAGCTTCTGAGTAAGCAAAACTCTGTAAAAATGACAATTTTGGTAACTGTGAGGGTTTAAAAAGTGGTTATTCAACATGAGGCCCGATCCAAGTGACATTTTGAATCATTTTTGGTAGAGTCCATAAAATCAATTTTATGATGAAAAACGATGACCCCGGACCAGTCGAACGTACAATATTTAAAAAAAAATATACAAAAAAATAAAAAAATACAAAAAAAAAAAATTATTAAACAAAATAAAAAATAATTAATAATAATAAATACATAAATAAAAAATAAAAAAATTAAATAAAATAAAAAAAAAAAAAGATGACATTTTAACATTTAATCTTTTGACTTTAAATTACTGTTGGATGTGAATTATTACTTTTTCAACTAAAATAAGTGTATTTAAAGTGATTTCTGTGCCTGAAATTGGTCAAAAGTGAAGCTTCTGAGTAAGCAAAACTCTGTAAAAATGACAATTTTGGTAACTGTGAGGGTTTAAAAAGTGGTTATTCAACATGAGGCCCGATCCAAATGACATTTTGAATCATTTTTGGTAGAGTCCATAAAATCAATTTTATGATGAAAAACGATGACCCCGGACCAGTCGAACGTACAATATTTAAAAAATAAATAAATACAAATATTTAAATTTAAAAAAAAGATGATGAAATTTTAACATTTAATCTTTTGACTTTAAATTACTGTTGGGTGTGAATTATTACTTTTTCAACTAAAATAAGTGTGTTTAAAGTGATTTCTGTGCCTGAAATTGGACAAAAGTGAAGCTTCTGAGTAAGCAAAACTCTGTAAAAATGACAATTTTGGTAACTGTGAGGGTTTAAAAAGTGGTTATTCAACATGAGGCACGATCCAAATGACATTTTGAATCATTTTTGGTAGAGTCTATAAAATCAATTTTATGATGAAAAACGATTACCCCGGACCAGTCGAACGTACAATATTAAAAAAAAAAAATACAAAAAAATAAATAAATAAATAAAAAAAAAAAACATTTAAATTACAAAAAAAAATGATGACATTTTAACATTTAATCTTTTGAATTTAAATTACTGTTGGATGTGAAATATTACTTTTTCAACTAAAATAAGTGTGTTTAAAGTGATTTCTGTGCCTGAAATTGGTCAAAAGTGAAGCTTTTGAGTAAGCAAAACTCTGTAAAAATGACAATTTTGGTAACTGTGAGGGTTTAAAAAGTGGTTATTCAACATGAGGCCCGATCCAAATGACATTTTGAATCATTTTTGGTAGAGTCCATAAAATCAATTTTATGATGAAAAACGATGACCCCGGACCAGTCGAACGTACAATATTTAAAAAATAAAAATAAAAAAAAAATAAAAAAAAATTTACATTAAAAAAAAATAAAAAATGATGAAATTTTAACATTTAATCTTTTGAATTTAAATTACTGTTGGATGTGAAATATTACTTTTTCAACTAAAATAAGTGTGTTTAAAGTGATTTCCGTGCCTGAAATTGGTCAAAAGTGAAGCTTCTGAGTAAGCAAAACTCTGTAAAAATGACAATTTTGGTAACTGTGAGGGTTTAAAAAGTGGTTATTCAACATGAGGCCCGATCCAAATGACATTTTGAATCATTTTTGGTAGAGTCCATGAAATCAATTTTATGATGAAAAACGATGACCCCGGACCAGTCGAACGTACAATATTTAAGAAAACATTCAAAAAAATAAAAAAAATACAAAAAATAAAAATAATTAAACAAAATAAAAAAAATATTAATAATAATAAATACATAAATAAAACAAAAAAAATTTAAATAAAAAAAAAAAAAAAAGATGACATTTTAACATTTAATCTTTTGACTTTAAATTACTGTTGGATGTGAATTATTACTTTTTCAACTAAAATAAGTGTGTTTAAAGTGATTTCTGTGCCTGAAATTGGTCAAAAGTGAAGCTTCTGAGTAAGCAAAACTCTGTAAAAATGACAATTTTGGTAACTGTGAGGGTTTAAAAAGTGGTTATTCAACATGAGGCCCGATCCAAATGACATTTTGAATCATTTTTGGTAGAGTCCATAAAATCAATTTTATGATGAAAAACGATGACCCCGGACCAGTCAAACGTACAATATTTGAAAAAAAAATACAAAAAAAAATTTGAACAAAATTTAAAAAAAGAAAAATTAAAAAAAAAGAAAAATTAAAAAAAAAAGATGAAATTTAAACATTTAATCTTTTGACTTTAAATTACTGTGTGATGTGAATTATTACTTTTTCAACTAAAATAAGTGTGTTGAAAGTGATTTCTGTGCCTGAAATTGGTCAAAAGTGAAGCTTCTGAGTAAGCAAAACTCTGTAAAAATGACAATTTTGGTAACTGTGAGGGTTTAAAAAGTGGTTATTCAACATGAGGCCCGATCCAAGTGACATTTTGAATCATTTTTGGTAGAGTCCATAAAATCAATTTTATGATGAAAAACGATGACCCCGGACCAGTCGAACGTACAATATTTTAAAAAAAATATACAAAAAAATACAAAAATACAAAAAATAAAAATAATTAAACAAAATAAAAAATAATTAATAATAATAAATACATAAATAAAAAATAAAAAAATTAAATAAAAAAAAAAAAAAAAAAGATGACATTTTAACATTTAATCTTTTGACTTTAAATTACTGTTGGATGTGAATTATTACTTTTTCAACTAAAATAAGTGTATTTAAAGTGATTTCTGTGCCTGAAATTGGTCAAAAGTGAAGCTTCTGAGTAAGCAAAACTCTGTAAAAATGACAATTTTGGTAACTGTGAGGGTTTAAAAAGTGGTTATTCAACATGAGGCCCGATCCAAATGACATTTTGAATCATTTTTGGTAGAGTCCATAAAATCAATTTTATGATGAAAAACGATGACCCCGGACCAGTCGAACGTACAATATTTAAAAAATAAATAAATACAAATATTTAAATTTAAAAAAAGATGATGAAATTTTAACATTTAATCTTTTGACTTTAAATTACTGTTGGGTGTGAATTATTACTTTTTCAACTAAAATAAGTGTGTTTAAAGTGATTTCTGTGCCTGAAATTGGACAAAAGTGAAGCTTCTGAGTAAGCAAAACTCTGTAAAAATGACAATTTTGGTAACTGTGAGGGTTTAAAAAGTGGTTATTCAACATGAGGCACGATCCAAATGACATTTTGAATCATTTTTGGTAGAGTCTATAAAATCAATTTTATGATGAAAAACGATTACCCCGGACCAGTCGAACGTACAATATTAAAAAAAAAAAAATACAAAAAAAAAAATAAATAAATAAAAAAAAAAAACATTTAAATTACAAAAAAAAAATGATGACATTTTAACATTTAATCTTTTGAATTTAAATTACTGTTGGATGTGAAATATTACTTTTTCAACTAAAATAAGTGTGTTTAAAGTGATTTCTGTGGCTGAAATTGGTCAAAAGTGAAGCTTTTGAGTAAGCAAAACTCTGTAAAAATGACAATTTTGGTAACTGTGAGGGTTTAAAAAGTGGTTATTCAACATGAGGCCCGATCCAAATGACATTTTGAATCATTTTTGGTAGAGTCCATAAAATCAATTTTATGATGAAAAACGATGACCACGGACCAGTCGAACGTACAATATTTAAAAAAAAAAAATAAAAAAAAAAAAAAAAAAAAATTTACATTAAAAAAAAATAAAAAATAATGAAATTTTAACATTTAATCTTTTGAATTTAAATTACTGTTGGATGTGAAATATTACTTTTTCAACTAAAATAAGTGTGTTTAAAGTGATTTCCGTGCCTGAAATTGGTCAAAAGTGAAGCTTCTGAGTAAGCAAAACTCTGTAAAAATGACAATTTTGGTAACTGTGAGGGTTTAAAAAGTGGTTATTCAACATGAGGCCCGATCCAAATGACATTTTGAATCATTTTTGGTAGAGTCCATGAAATCAATTTTATGATGAAAAACGATGACCCCGGACCAGTCGAACGTACAATATTTAAAAAAACATTCAAAAAAATACAAAAAATACAAAAAATAAAAATAATTAAACAAAATAAAAAAAATATTAATAATAATAAATACATAAATGAAAAAAAAAAATTTAAATAAAAAAAAAAAAAAGATGACATTTTAACATTTAATCTTTTGACTTTAAATTACTGTTGGATGTGAATTATTACTTTTTCAACTAAAATAAGTGTGTTTAAAGTGATTTCTGTGCCTGAAATTGGTCAAAAGTGAAGCTTCTGAGTAAGCAAAACTCTGTAAAAATGACAATTTTGGTAACTGTGAGGGTTTAAAAAGTGGTTATTCAACATGAGGCCCGATCCAAATGACATTTTGAATCATTTTTGGTAGAGTCCATAAAATCAATTTTATGATGAAAAACGATGACCCCGGACCAGTCAAACGTACAATATTTGAAAAAAAAATACAAAAAAAAATTTGAACAAAATTTTAAAAAAGAAAAATTAAAAAAAAAGAAAAATTAAAAAAAAAAGATGAAATTTAAACATTTAATCTTTTGACTTTAAATTACTGTGTGATGTGAATTATTACTTTTTCAACTAAAATAAGTGTGTTGAAAGTGATTTCTGTGCCTGAAATTGGTCAAAAGTGAAGCTTCTGAGTAAGCAAAACTCTGTAAAAATGACAATTTTGGTAACTGTGAGGGTTTAAAAAGTGGTTATTCAACATGAGGCCTGATCCAAATGACATTTTGAATCATTTTTGGTAGAGTCCATAAAATCAATTTTATGATGAAAAACGATGACCCCGGACCAGTCGAACGTACAATATTTAAAAAATAAATAAATAAATACATAAATAAATAATTAAACAAAAAAATAAATAAATAAATAAATACATAAATAAAAAAAATAAAAAAAATACAAATAAAATAAAAAAGATGATGACATTTTAACATTTAATCTTTTGACTTTAAATTACTGTTGGATGTGAATTATTACTTTTTCAACTAAAATAAGTGTGTTTAAAGTGATTTCTGTGCCTGAAATTGGTCAAAAGTGAAGCTTCTGAGTAAGCAAAACTCTATAAAAATGACAATTTTGGTAACTGTGAGGGTTTAAAAAGTGGTTATTCAACATGAGGCCCGATCCAAATGACATTTTGAATCATTTTTGGTAGAGTCCATAAAATCAATTTTATGATGAAAAACGATGACCCCGGACCAGTCGAACGTACAATATTTTAAAAAAAATAATAATGAATAAATAAATAAATAATTAAACAAAAAATAAATAAATAAATAAATAAATACATAAATAAAATAAAAAATTAAAATTAAAAAATAAAAAAAGATGACATTTTAACATTTAATCTTTTGACTTTAAATTACTGTTGGATGTGAATTATTACTTTTTCAACTAAAATAAGTGTGTTTAAAGTGATTTATGTGCCTGAAATTGGTCAAAAGTGAAGCTTCTGAGTAAGCAAAACTCTGTAAAAATGACAATTTTGGTAACTGTGAGGGTTTAAAAAGTGGTTATTCAACATCAGGCCCGATCCAAATGACATTTTGAATCATTTTTGGTAGAGTCCATAAAATCAATTTTATGATGAAAAACGATGACCCCGGACCAGTCGAACGTACAATATTTAAAAAAAAAAATACAAAAAAATATATATATATATATATATATTGAACAAAATTAAAAAAAATATATATATAATAATTTAAATTTAAAAAAAAAAAATGATGAAATTCTAACATTTTATCTTTTGACTTTAAATTAATGATGAATGTGAATTATTACTTTTTCAACTAAAATAAGTGTGTTTAAAGTGATTTCTGTGCCTGAAATTGGACAAAAGTGAAGCTTCTGAGTAAGCAAAACTCTGTAAAAATGACAATGTTGGTAACTGTGAGGGTTTAAAAAGTGGTTATTCAACATGAGGCCCGATCCAAATGACATTTTGAATCATTTTTGGTAGAGTCCATGAAATCAATTTTATGATGAAAAACGATGACACCGGACCAGTCGAACGTACAATATTTAAAAAAAAAAATACAAAAAAATAAAAAAATACAAAATATAAAAATAATTAAACAAAATAAAAAAAAATAATAATAAATACATAAATAAAAAATAAAATAAAAAATAAATAAAAAAAAGATGATGACATTTTAACATTTAATCTTTTGACTTTAAATTACTGTTGGATGTGAATTATTACTTTTTCAACTAAAATAAGTGTGTTTAAAGTGATTTCTGTGCCTGAAATTGGACAAAAGTGAAGCTTCTGAGTAAGCAAAACTCTGTAAAAATGACAATTTTGGTAACTGTGAGGGTTTAAAAAGTGGTTATTCAACATGAGGCCCGATCCAAATGACATTTTGAATCATTTTATGTAGAGTCTATAAAATCAATTTTATGATGAAAAACGATGACCCCGGACCAGTTGAACGTACAGCCCCTGGTAGGCCTTGGATGCACATGCCCTGAGCACCTATATTGCATGGTACAGGGGCTGACAAGGTGTCCAGTACCAAATTGGTGATGTACCTATAGTACATGTATGTGAATTTAGAGAGAGAGCAGAAGGCTTTGGGTCTGATTAGCAGGCCCACCGCCACATTAAGTCGAAAACCAGTGAAGCAATAAGCAAAAATTGGGGTGACCATAGGATAGCAGACCCTACTCTCCAACAGTCAGGACATCCCAGGGCTTCAAATAGGGCCTCTTCCTGGATCCCATACCAGTCCACTCCCTTCCTCCATCTCCGCACAGTAGGCGCCTTGGCCTGGGACCAGTGCGCTGCTATGTCTCTCTTGGCCACCGCCACAGCTGTCCCCAAAAGGCGCTTATCCACCCTAGAGCCATCCAAGCCATCAAACACCCCCAACAGCATACGTATTGGATCGTGGGAAACCTCCTAGCCCAGGGCCTTGGTAAGCTCACGCTCCACCCCCTCCAAAACGGCGCCAGCGCCGGACAGCACCATAGCATATGATAAGAATCGGCAGGGGCGAAGGCGCATCTTGGGCATGCTGGAGAGGGGTTCAACCGGGCCCGAAAGAGACGTACCGGGGTGAGGTATGCCGCATGAAGGTAGTACAGTTGAACCAGGCGTAACTTGGAGGACATGGTCAGGGTTTTGGGCGCCATGAGGGCGGCCCTCCAATCCGCCTTTTCTAGGGGCCCAGCCATCCCTCCCATAGAGCCCTAAGCTGATCTAGGGAAGCGGGAACATTGTTTACCAGGGACCAGTATATGCGGGACAACCCTCCCGCGCCCTAGGTTCCCCATCATCACCTGGTCCTCCAGCGGGCTGAACTCTGGAAGGGAGACAGGAGGTGAAACATATGTGTAGAGGGCGTGTCTGAGTTGCAGATATCTATAGAGCTGGGAGGGAGGAAGGGCGTGGCGTTGCTGCAGGTCTGCAAAGGAGTGGATGTGGTATCGCACCCAAACATCACCGAGCACTGAAACCCCAATGAGGTCCCATCACCGGAACCCCTGCAGGGACTAAACCTCCTGCCTCCAGGACCCATGCCAAAGTGGCGTCTGTCGAGTGAGTTTCCGGTCCCACCCCACGTGACATAGCGCCGCGCGCCACGCCAGAAATACCATCCTGGTGACCGATGGCATTGCCTGTGGCACTGGGCTACCATACAAAAGCGCCTGGACCCGCGTGAAATCCAACATACTAAGTTACTCACGATAGGCAGGGTCGGACCAGCCGCCCGCATACCAGTCGTGGATGACAATGAGTTTCGTGGCCAGGTAGTGGAGGTGGAGATCGGTCACCCCATACCCCCATCAAAGGGGGGGATACGACAGTGTGCCAGGGATAAGCACGGTCTCCCTCCTTCCGAGAGAAACCGGGTGAGGACGCCATCAAGCTCGCGAAACCAACTACCCAGGAGATGGATAGTAATGTTCTGCAATATGTAAAGGAAACGGGGGAGGACCATCATTTTAAAGAGTGCGCTTCTGCACAAGGGGTTTAGGGGAGGGTCTGCCATCTCTTGTGATCTGCCTTCATCCTGACGACCAAAGGCGTAACATTCAAGGCCCACTCAAGCTCCGGTAGAAGAGCTACCCAGACGCCAAGGTATTTAACCGAATGTCTCATTAGGGGGATATCCAACTGCCAGTCGTAGCATTCCCTAGAGGGATGCAGTGGGACCAAAGTGGACTTTGCCGCATTGAGGCGCAGCCCGGAGACCCGCTCGAAAGCAGACAGAACCTCCAGGCACCTGAGGCCAGAACTATCCGGGTCCGCCAGGTATAGCAGAACGTCGTCTGCATATAGGGCTATCTTGTCCACCTGGCTCGAGTCCCAGGCCCAACCCCGGATAAGTGGATCCTGCCGGATGAGCGCCGCCAGGGGCTCTATCGCTAACGCGAACTAGAGGGGGAAAAGGGGACACTCCTGGCGCTTGCCCCTCCGGATCGGGAAGGCCTCAGAAAGCTCCCCATTAATGAGTACACGGGCTCGGGGAGTAGTGTAGAGAACTTTGATAAGATGGTGGAACGAGGGACCGAAACCCATCCTGTCCAACACATCCTGCAGATAATCCCAGTTCACTGTGTCGAAAGCCTTCTCGAAGTCTATAAAGAGCAGCGCTAGGTACGGGGTTAGCCGCTCACGGTGGGCCAGAGCCAGGTGGAGACGGCGGATGCAGTGGCGAGTGCCCCTAGCAGGCATGAACCCGCACTGGTCAGGGTGGACCAGGTCCTGCAGGATCATGACCCCTCAAGCCACGGCCCTCGCAGCGGGAGGTTTTATGCGCCCGTTCGAGCTGGATGAGGTTAGGGAGGCAATCATGCACATGCAATCTGGGAAGGCTACAGGTACGGACGGCATTCCTATAGAGTTCTACAAAACGTATATAGATCAGATGGCCCCTATACTGCATGAGGTGTATGAGGATTCGCTGGACACTGGCTCCCACCATCTATAAAGGAGGCTCTCATTATCTCACTTCTGAAGCCCGGGAAGTCACCCCGTCAGTGTGATTCCTACAGGCCACTGTCCCTTCTTAATTGCGATGCCAAAATTCTAGCTAAGCTTATGGGAAACCGTCTTAGCCTACTGATGGAAAATCTGATCCTCCCCGACCAATCGGGTTTTGTACCCAGGAGAGCTACCTCTCATAATTTAAGAACCCTCTTTACCATTTTAAATAACGTTTCCCCAGAGCTGCCCTTGGCGGCTGTTTTTGTAGATGCCACTAAGGCTTTTGATTCAGTTGAGTGGGACTATATCTTCGGGGTGATGTTACGAATGGGTTTCCCACCCCTCTTCCTCTCCTGAATCCAGCTACTATACCACTTGCTAAGGTTCTAATAAACGGTCGCATTTCCCAGGCTTTACCAATTACCAAAGGCACCCGGCAGGGGTGCCCCCTATCCCCCTTACTTTTCGCGCTTGCGATTGAGCCATTGGCGGCAAAACTGAGGCAACACCATAATGATAAAACCCTACGCTGCAATATGAGGCAGATAATTATATCTCTATATGCTGACGATATCACTTTATATATTCGAGACCCACAACAAAATTTAAACCCGGTCCTCAGAGAATTTATAGTCTTTAGGAAACTCTCGGGGATTCAAATAACTGGGGAAAAGCCTGCATTTTTCCCCTAACGACAGCAACGACTCGTTTCCTGCTGGATTACCCCTTAGAGTGGTGCGACCAGGATCTGCGCTATCTGGGCATTAATATTACTAGGGATAGAGACGAACAGATGCTCCTTAATTATGGCACAGAGCTGAACCAGATAACAGACTACGGGGCATATTATCAAGGGCCATATCGCCGCTTTTGCGGCAATTTTTGCCGAAAAAAACGGCGATGTTTTTATCGCCCGATTATCAACCCTGCGCTAACATGCGTTAGCGCAAGCTTTCAGGGGTTAGCTGTCGCTTTTTTTATCACCTTGCATGTCAGCGATATTTATCGCTAATGACATGCAAGGTAGGCGTTCCTAACCAAATTTACACAGTAAAAGTAGCGAACACCACTTTGCTGTATTACCAATGTTTTCCCACGATAAAAGAATTTGCGCTAAGCCCTGATGTACGCAGGTTTTTACACCTGATAACATTCTGACTAAACGCGGTGTTATATGGAGGTATGAGACCAGCTTCTATTCCAGTACGCTTTCAGTGTACTGTGGCCTTGCACAAAAAGTGCCTGCATCTGTTGTGTCTGCTATGTGCCTCTAATGCTTTTTCAGAGTAGTGTGTAAATGCACAATAGTGCCTATATCTGGTTCTTTCAGAAGTATTCACTCGTTACCTTAATTATTATCGCCACTAACGCACCGCTGGCATGCCGATGCCAAGGTATCGCATTATTTACTACCGCATGTTTGCGGGAATCATCGCATACTTTCACAGACAGCATCGCATGTTCCCAAAGTCTTGATAATATGACGGAAGGAATGCGAAATTTCTCAGTTAAAGTGTGCGATACAAAAAAGCAAAATATGTGGCACAGGCGATAATTATGTCCCTTACTTGATAATATGCCCCATAGTCACCTGTTGGATCACACTACCCCTCTCAATGGCAGGGCGGGCGTCCGGAATTAAAATGGTGATACTCCCCCAACTACTCTATCTCTTTTTAAACGTTACATTACATCCAGGGGGATATTTTTTTAAACACTCAGGTCAGAGTTGATACGTTTGGTGTGGGGAGGTAAACAGCCGAGACTACAGTGGAATATACTTACCAGACCCCACTCGCAAGGTGGGTTTGATATACCAAACTTTGAATTATACTACATAAGTGTGCAGGCCTACTACGCATTCTACTGGGTGCATCAGCCAAGATATATGCCACAAGTGGCAGAGGAAAACTGGCTTGCGGACCCCATCCCCATTGACGGCGAAATATATGACACACCTCGCGCTAGGGAAAAGACACCGACCACTGTTACATGCACAATCACTGCATGGCAGCGTATAGGTCGCATGCTGGAAGCCCCCCTGCTTTATTCCTCACTGCTGCCTCTCACGTATCATCTCAAAATGCCCCTCCTCCAAGAGAAAACATTCCATAAATTCAAGGAACGAACTCACATTAAAACCTGGGGGGACCTCTACCACAATGGTCAATTCCGTAAGGCCGAGCATATATTTCAGGGATTGCAACAAACTCCTTTGATGCCTTTTTATATATATGACTCAGACAGGGAGTCTGCTCACTAACACCGGAGTTTTTTCGGACGAACCCCCTTGCTCCATTACAGTTGGTACTAAAAAGTACGACGGCAGGCCGCCTCGTGTCCATGATATACCATATAGTACACACACAGAAAGTGGAACCAGCTACACTATCACGCACACGATGGAGTGCAGAGATGGGATTTGATTTGACAGATGAACAATGGGAATACTGCTGTTCACAAACTGAACAGGTGTCGGCCAGCCGCAGGCTACATATAACACACTACAAGTGTCTCTATCGGTTGTAATAAACCCCAGCCAAGTTGTTTAGATACAAACTATGAGACTCGGACAGATGTGACAGATGCCAGGCATCAGGAGCTGACTTTCTGTACCTGGTCCGGGAGTGTTCGGGAGTGCATGATTACTTGAGTCAGGTCTTTGCAGCCATAGACCTGATGACAGGTACCCACGTTGAGCCCACACCGTTGCTGGCCTTACTGGGCTTTGTCAAGCCAATACAGACAGCACACTCCAAGTATGTAGCCCTTGCACTGCTCATGGCCAAGAGGCGAGTGGCTTGCCGCTGAGGCAGGGGGAGGGCACCCAAATTCAAGGTCTGGATAGATGACTTGGTTTTCTGTCAGGAACAACTCACAACATATGCGGAACTGCTACCTTGGACCTCCAGACCCAGAGATATTTGGGGGCCCCTGACGGGCTACCTTTTGGTGCACCAGCGCGAGAACCAAACTGCTGAAACTGAGATGCCTGCGCCCTAAGGTGTCACGAGGGAAGGTACCACTGCCATGTCTATACATCCCTCACGAATAAAAGTTATACTGTCCCTAAATACATGTATTCCATCCCAGAACACCCAGACATGCTATGCCACACATGCGTCTGGAAACCACCGTAACAGCTGAAACATAGCATAGCTAAGCTAAGAATGTGTAACAAAAAATTAGCACTGCCTGTCAGATGAGGTCATATGTCCTGTCCTACTGTAATGTCAATCATGCATTAGTTTATGAAGTGATACCATATTGTGCCTTACTGTCCTACATTGGTGTAAGCCAACATACAAGGAGCTAGGCGAGCATACTGTATTGGTAATGTGCCGAATGTTTATGCACAAATACTTTCGTTGAATTGTCTGTTTGAAAATCAAGAAAGAAAACGTATTTAAAAAAAAAAATTAACACCAAGGATCGTCCCTGTTAGGAGGGCATTAAGGCGTCTGAGATTGGCGGTGAAGGTGTCGCCAAGAGGGAGGTGTGGAGGTGCGCACTGGTAGCTCCCCAAAGGCTATCTGCATCAGGGGGATACTCAGCATCCTCGAAGAGCCACAAAGCTTGCAGCCTCGGAGGTTGTAATCGAGTGTGTTCCATGCTAAAGAAATATTCCAACAGCGGCTGCCAAATTTTGGTGAAGTTAGTGTTCCGGAGCTGCAGGCTTGCCGTGAGTAGTTCCATTGCCATTGTGTGCCACATGTGGGTGAACCAGACGTTAATCGAGGGTGTTTCAGCTTTTTTCCAGTAGAGGGCAATAATTTGTTTGGTGGCACCAAGCATGTGGAGGCTTAAATGCCAATCCCGGCGAGTCATGCATGCAGGTTCACCACCCTGAGGTTCAGGACAACCGTATCCGGGTTTGCAGGCAGTGGGCAACCTATTACCAGCCTGATATGACTGCGCACCTCCTTCCAGTAGATGATCAAGAGTGGGCACGTCCACCAAATATGCCAAAAGTCTCCCGGGGCATTAGTGCAACGCCAACATAGAGGTGAGGAAGTGGGGAACGTTTTGTGCAGCCTGTGCGGGGTGTAATACCACTGGGTCATAACCTTATATGCAGTTTCCTGCTGGGGCATGCTACGGAAAACCTTCAGGATGTCACGCCATAAGTAATCCCATTGAGTGGGTGTACAGTCCACGTCTGACATTGACTGCCAACACATCTGGTAAGCATGTAGAGCTGTCAGAAGCACGTACCAGACTTGATCTTCCACAGAATCCAAATGGCCAAAGTTCACTACACTGATGAATTTTCTCAATTCCCCAAAACCACTGTGGACCAGAGGTTAGTCTGCCCAAGGTACTGAGGGGAAATGGGAAGAGAAGAGAGACTGCCACTGCAGTGTTTCTTCTGGCAGAACGTCACAGGACTGGACTTCCTGCACCTAAAATTACAAACTACTTATTACTTGGTACCCAAACCTCCCACTGCATTAACTCTCTAAGCTTCAAGGAATACATATACTCTTGGTACCTGAGTTCTCAGTGGAATTTGCTTCTCTCTTAGAGTATGTCTTTTAGTACTTCTGTCCTGTAGATAACTGACTTTTCTTATTTATACAATAACTACCCAAACACCTGGTATCTAAAGTGATCCATCATGCACTTACGGCTGAGTTCGTCCGCCCTGGCCTTCAGAGAACCTGCCAGGTGTTGAACCACCAGGGTCATGCCCAGATGTTCCAGCCAATGCCAGAGGCGCAGGGCCTCCTGGCATAGGGTCCACGACCCCACCCCGCCCTGTTTGTTGCAGTACCACATGGCGGTGGTGTTGTCCATGAACACCTGCACTACACTCCCCCGGACAGAGGGGAGGAATGCCTTCAGTGCAAGCCGGATCGCCCGCAGCTCCAGAAGGTTGATATGGAGCTGGGACTCCGCCGGAGACCAGAGGCCTCTGATCTCCGCCTCTCCCATGTGGCCCCCCCAGCCCTGGAGGGACGCGTCCGTCACAACTACGTTCTCCGGTTGGGGTAGGGAGAGGGATCTGCCGCTGAACCAATCACGGTCCGTGAGCCACCACTGCAACTGTTTTGCAGTGCCCTCCGAGATCAAGGCATGGTCGGACAAGTTGCCCTGATGCTGGGCCCACTGAAACTTCAGGTACCACTACAGAGCCTGCATCCGCCACCTGGCGTGATGAACCAGAAGGATCCAGGAGGCCATCAGCCCCAGAAGCCGCAGCGTCAACCTGACCGAGACTCGGGATAATGGCTGAAAGATCAGAATCATAGCCTGATTATCCCAAACCTGCTGTTCGGGAGGATAAACCCGAAACTGCGCTGAGTCTAGAACCGCTCCGATGAAGAGGAGCTTCTGATCTGGACACATGTGTGACTTCGGCACATTGATGGAGAACCCCAGCAGGTGCAGGGGGTCGGCCGTAGTCTGGAGGTGGCTGATGACTGTCTGGGGCGAGCCCGCCTTCAACAACCAGTCGTCGAGGTAGGGGAAGACTGAAACCCCTAACTTGCGCAGATGAGCTGCGACCACCGCCATCACTTTCGTGAGCACCCGTGGGGCGCTGATAAGACCGAAGGGGAGAACGGTAAACTGAAAGTGCTCGTGGCCTACCGTGAACCGCAGGTAACGCCGGTGGGCCGGCAGGACGGGAATATGAAAATAAGCGTCCTGCAAGTCCAACGCTGCCATCCAGTCTCCCGGGTCCAGGGCAGCTAGGACCTGAGCTAGTGTCAGCATCTTGAACTTCTCCTGCCGGAGGAAGCCGTTGACGTTCCGCAGGTCTAAGATAGGGCGTAGGCCCCCTTTGCCCTTCTTGGGTACCAGAAAGTAGTGGGAGTAACAACCACACCCTACTTCTGGCCAAGGTAAGTGCTCGATGGCCCCCTTGGCCAGGAGGGCCGTAACTTCCTCTCTGAGAAATGTCAAGTGATCCCCCGACACGCGGTGGTACTGCGGTGGCATGGCTGGAGGGGTCGCCTCGAAGGGGAGGGAGTAGCCCCTTCGGACGATTTGCAGCACCCACCTGTCCGATGTAACAGTGCGCCAGTGGAGGTGGTGATGGCGAACCCTGCCCCCCGCTGGCGTCACATGGGCCTGAAAGCTTGGACTAGGAAGGTTTCGAGGCGGATGCTGCAGGGGCAGGTGTGGACTGACCGCGCCGTTGTCCCCGACTGCCGCCACGGCGGTTTCCACAGCCGCCACCGCGCTGGATGTTAGACTGCTGTGCGTGGCTGGCAGCACATATGGGGGCGCCCCTTCCTTGGCCACGAAAGGAGCGAAAGGCACCCGTTTGCTGGTGCGGGCCGAAAGGCCCAAGGGCTTGGCCGTAGCCCTGGAGTCCTTAAAGCGCTCAAGCGCATGGTCTACCTTGTCGCCAAAGAGGTGACGGCCATCAAACGGCATGTCCATAAGAGTGTTATGGACATCAGCCGAGAAGTTGGCGGACCTCAACCAGGCGTGGGGATGAATCGCCACCGTCATTGCCATCGCTCTGCCCTGTGAGTCCGTGGTATCCAGCCCACACCGGATGGAGTACCGTGCCACATCTCGACCCTCCGCAAGGGCTTGGGTGAGTTTAGTCCGGCGACACAAAGGGATGTACAAAAGTTCCCCGGGAAGAGTGACGGAGAGGGGTGTGTGTGCTAGTGAGTGGGGGGAATCCCCTAGTTGGAACTAGAACCCTCACACACCCAGCAAGCTAGGTGTCATGCTTCATCATATGGGCTCTGCTCCTCGTCAGACTGGCGCTGCAATGTCTGACGGGCTCCCGAAACCGGGGCTCTTTAACGGAGATCTTCTGTTCCCGCCATATGGTGCATGCGTGTGAGAGGGCCTGTGGAGTGTGGTCGTGACGTGGGGGTTAGGTTAAAAAAGGTGAGTCAGTCTACATACCGAATTTATTCTCGTAGTAGACTCCCTTGGTTAAAAACGGTGGTGTGGGAGGGGAGAGACAATGACCCTAACACTATTAGGGTGAATTGGACTACTACCCTCAGTTATCGGTCAACATGTTTCTTGCCTAGTGGCAATTCTTCAGGACCTAAGCAGGATCGTACCACACAGTGAAAATACTAGTGACAAATATATACAAAAAATAGAGGTAGGGGGTCAACACTTGCAGGCAGGTATACGTCAGTAATACCAAGGTGCAGGCTAGTCAGTCCTGCTGCAATGTGAATGCCTGTAGGAATGAAATAAGATATGAAAATAGACATAATTCACAGCAACTGCAGTGATAGATTTTATACCTCAAAAACATAGTGAGCGCACACACACCCACAGTAACCGTGCAAGTTAAAACCCGAGCATAACAGTTGCTAATAGTGGCAAACCATCAGTGTGATCAAATGGTACCAGTCATTGCATGCATCGGTTGAAATAAAACTGAAGAAACAACAATTAACAATGCTGTGCAATCTGAGGAGTGTAAACTGAATAACCTTACCCTAAACCGGATCCCTGGTGGACCTCTCAGTCTGCTCCCGTGGGACTGGCAGGGGAGGTATAGTACCTAGTTATCAGGAGACAATTGTATTTTATGGGGTGTATAGGCTCCTGACGATATTGTTTGGGGTGCTGCCAAACAGGTGTGGTCTAAACAAGTGGCCCACGCGACGAGGTAAGGTAAAGTACCTTCCCCTGCGCCCCGAGCACTAGAGTCGTCCGGTGTGTCTCCCGCTGCCATGACAGGCCAGGACTACACCAACAACAAGGGGGCGGGAGCGGACAACAGGGCCAGCGCCCGCCGTCGCCGTGCTGTTACCCAAACACTGTGTTTAAGGAGCAATTTGCGAGCTGGCAAAGCAGCTGGGCAAAGTGGCCGCGCCCGCCCCACACCTATGACAAGGCGCGCTGCACCATAGTGCAGCGGGAGACGGCCACCCAGAGAGTCAGATACTCCTGGGATGCAGTGGGGGTTACAAGAAGAGCTTACCCGGTCCGTCGACGATGTTCCACGGCGGTTACCTAAGGAAATCCCTCACCTTCAGTGGCAGCAGTCCGAACGGGTTCACCTACCCCACGAACAGCGTCTAGGATATGACGCGGAGCAGCTGGTGACGAGCTCCATGCGCGGGCAGTATTTAAGCGCCATAGAGATTGCCAGTAGTAGCGTCGCTCTCAATTACAGGGCCGCCCCCACCCATGACAGCGCATGTGTGGTATGCAGGGCGACTTGTTGGTAGATCGGCTGACGACTATGGCGGCCATCTTAAGGAGATAAAACTACGAGGCAAACAGGAGGGGAACTGGGCTAATGGTTGTACTGTTTACACTGTTTCGGCAGTCGAACAACTGCAATTGTCCAGACGCCAGGGTAGTCAAATGTTAATACATTTCTGTGTAGCCAGGAGACAGGGGACGCCCCCACCCCAGACTGCGCAAGAGTTTAAAATGCGACTTGTTAGGGGGCCGACTGTCGGCTGTGGCGGCCATCTTGGAAAGGTGGCAACAAGAAGGGGAGGAGGGTGATAGTGACTCAGTCTACAGAGCTGGGCAGTGGGACTGTAGGTTTGTGAAAGTCTACCTGACTAGATGTTGAATTGTCAATTGGTCTAGACTCAAATCAGAGGAACAGTATGTGAAGCGTACCATAACCCATACTAGACACTGCGTGAGGTAGGGTCACAGAGTCATGTTCCTAGTGAGACCCACGGGACAGAGTCATTAAGTCCGACCTGGTCCAATCGGAGACGGTGGACCCATCTTTGTTCAATCCTGAACAAGGCTTTTCTGGAAATGGCTGGGTGGGCTTCTAACACCAACCAAGTGAGGCTGTCTGCTGTGTGGTTGTTTTGGGAAAAATGTTCATACAATCTGGTATGTGTTCTATGGCACCTGATGTTACTCTTGTGTTCTAGAATCCTTACTTTAACGTGCCTCATGGTCATTCCTATGTACTTTTTGCCACAAGTTTAGTCCGGACCTCCTCCGGACATTGTGGCAGCACGTCCGCAACCGTGTCCCACAGAGAGTGGGTGTAGCGGCCCAAGAGGCATGCGGTGTTGACTGACAGCAACCCCAAACTCAAGGATGAGAATACTTTCTTTCTGTACTGCTCATACCTCTTGGATTCCCGATCGGGGGGAGCCGTCGGGAATGCTGTCTGGGAGTTAGAGGCCTGGATGACCAGGCTCTCGGGGTGGGGTGGGTGGACAGGAAAGCAGGGCCGCCCGGAGCCGGGCGGTGGCGTCTGGCCATGTTCCTGTCTACAGGTTGACCTGTAGCAGGCCTGGATCAGGTGCCCAAAAGAACGTCAGACAAGGCCTCATTAAATGGCAGAAGAGGCTCGGCCGAGCTTGCCTGCGGTTTAAGGACCTCAGTGAGGAGGTTAGTCCACACGGCCGTGACGGGGAGCTCAAGGTGTAATGCCTTGGCTGCCCGCGTCAACACCTCACTATAAGCAGCCCCCTCCTCCGTAGCCACGGTAGGAGGGGAGACAAAACCAGTGTCTGGGGAGGTATCCAGACCACTGGCATCCACTAGCTCTCCTGACCAGTCCTGGTAAGACTGACACTCCCGTGCCAGAGGGTCTTCAGACCCCTCCCAATCCCCCTCACCACCCATCTCCTGATACTCAGGACCAAAGGATGGGGTAGGGTTATAGAAGTAGAAATCTCCCATCGGCGTCGTATCCGGCGCCGAGTGGCGATGGTCAGGCGCCGGACCCGAATCGAGGGAGGGATCAGGGAGTGGGGCGACACCATAGTGGCTGGCGCCAGCGAGGTCGTGAGGTCGACCGGCGGCGACCTGGATCCAGAACCGGATCCTGTGGGAGCCTGAGGCGCAGGGACCGAAGACACCGGCGGCGTCGGGACCGAAGCACCCGACGGCGTCAGGGCCGAAGCACCCAACCTGCTGGGACTCCCAGTCGGGGCCGCAGAGCCCGAAGGCACCGCGGAGCCCGACGGAGGAGTGAGCGACCTCATGGCCGAGAGGAAGGCCTCGATCTCCTCCGGCGTCGCGTGCTGCCCAGGGACCGTCGGGTATGGAGCAGGCCGCGATGCCCACGGCTCCGGTGGAGCCGCGTGGGCAGTGTCACCCGAACCCCCGGCCATGTCGCGCGAGCGCCTGGGGGAGTCGGAAGATCGATGACGTCTCTTTGACTTCTTGTGCTTACCTGAGGAGCCTGAAGACCGTGGACGACTCCCGGAGCCATGGTGGCTCCAACCCCGCGACCAGTTCCTCGACCTCTTCGCGGACCGGGACCTCGAGCGGCACGGGGCCAACTGCCGAAACTCGAGCCGCTTGCGGGACCGCTCCCGCCTAGCCTTAGACATCAAGGCTCGATAGTCGGAACAGGCCTTGTCGTCGTGGTTGAGGCCTAGGCAATGAAGACACCGGCGATGGGGGTCGGTGACCGACATCAGTCGGTCGCAGTCGGCTCAGGGGATGAACACGGACATCCCTACCGGCACCGTCTGAGTCGTACAGACTTCGAAGTGATCGAAAAAGTTTAGTAAAAAATTGACTATGGGCACCACTTTTTCCGGATCGGCGCTTGCTGGCGCGGAAAAAAGAAGAACTGACGTCAGCGCGCGAGGGCGGCGTCCAAGTACTCCGGCGACGTCATTCCGGCGCCCACAACGCCAACGACGGACACGTAGCCGCAGACGACGCCTACCACGCGCAAGGGTACTGCTACGCAAACATTTCCGGATCCAGTCTGATGCCTGGGGATATTCTAAGGTAAGGAATCTAATACTAACCTGTTTCTTTCAGATTCTCGCGCTACAGCAACCGCCAGTGATGACTGACAATGCAAATCTCTAGCAACGACCATCCACGATGCCCAACAGGATCTTCGTAATACATCGATGACCATCCAGGATGCCCAGCCTGCTCTATGTGCTAGAGCGGCGACCATCTGTGACGATCTCCCTGCTCCTCCCCATGAACCGAACTCTATGCGCTAGACTTTAAAAGGTAACTTTTTCAGTGGGACTAACATGGTCCTTGTATCCAACCCACACTCCATCACAGTTGGTCTGAACTTGTGACTTTCACCCAGTCTCACACAACCAGATAGCTGCGAGTAGTTTGTTTTGCTTTTAGGCGTTATAATACCTAAATCTTCAAAATTGCATATCTTGAGTTCAACTGATTAGATTTTTGTCATTTTAGTATTAAAGAATTTATTACATTTTCCTCTATTTTTCTAAATTGGTGTGGGATTTTCCTTGTGTTATGTTTTTACCTTATTACAGTTTGAGTCCTACATACATACTTTACACATTACCTCTAAGTTAAGCCTGAATGTTTTTCTGGAATGCTACCAGAGAGTTAAGCACTGGTTAATTTGGTGACTTTTGTAGTTTACCCTGACAAGGATTGTGGCTGTTGCCTGAGAAGGGCTCCCAACCCCACCATATAGTTTACACTATGGGACATATTTACAAGCCCTTATCGCCACCACAACATCACTTTTAGTGACGTTGTGGTGGTGATAAGGGCTTTACCTTCTTTACAAGGCAGCTTTAAGCCACTTATTGTGGCATAAATTTGCCTTGTATATAAGGCACCCTTTCACACTGTGCTCAGCGTGAAAGGGGAGTGCAATGGGTGTTGCAGTGGACGTTCCACCGCAACACTCATTGATTTTGACCCAGCCCCCTAGTTACAAGGGTGGCGTAAATAGGCAGCGCCAAAATGAAGACCAGGGACAACCTGGTCTTAAACAGATGAAACAAGGTGAAATGCTTTATTTCTCCTCGTTTTTGCTGTTTCCAGGTGTGCTGCGCAGCACACATACAAACAGCAAATTGCCATTGATTGTTTATGTGCAGGAAGGCGACCCTACCTGCACATAAATAATAGCCCCCAAAAATGACGTTTTGCAACTTATATGTGTACTGCATTGAGTATCACGCATTATAAATAAATAAATAAAATAAAATTTACAATACAACATTTAAAGATTGTCTACGTGCAGGAAGGGAGACATTCCTGCACATAAACAATCTTCCCCTCAATGCAGACAACCTTGCACTAATGTGCAAGGGTGCCTGCGTTTGCCCTAGGCTCCTAAGTTTAGCGCCAGCACAGGGGGAAACACAGGGCTGCACCATATTGTTGTAAATATAGTGCAACCCAGAGTGTGAGGCTCACCTGGATTTTCCGCAGGGGCGAAGTAGAAGGAACAGATGCTGGGTCCCAACTTCCCTCACCCACCTCCTTTGCCCAACAAAGTCAAAGCAAAATAGGAGAAGGTGGGGAAGAGGGGGAAACAGAACAAGGAAAGGGAAAAGGAGTAGAATCCACGTATCCGTCCGGTGTGGTGTTGCATTGCGTATGTTTCCTAATGTGAAAAGATACAATGTTGAGTATGAGTCTAAAACTACGAGACTCCTATACAGTACCTGTGGTAAATGTAGGAGTATACCTGTGAAAAACAAGCATTTGCAATGCAATAGGTCTCGCATTAGGAAAGTTTGAGCTATTGGTATTGTAAATGATACATTTTGTATTTATGTGTTGGTTTTGAAAATAGCTAAATTAATAGCTTTGTAATTTAAAATTCCAATAGTTGTAACTTTCGCAAATGTGACACCTATAGCATTTGTATTGCAAAATGTGTTGTATTTATGTGACTTAGATGTATTGATATTACAAATAACAATGGCTTTTAATTTTTAAATAATTAATACTTAAATAAAAGTTATTGTAATTTGAACTGGCAATAGCTTAAACTTTTGTAAATAACTTTTGTGAAGATTATGTTCAGTGTATTTTATTGTGACGAAAATCCAAGAACAGAAGTGAAATTTTAACATCTTTTTGTGACATTTGTAATAAAGCTTGAAACATTGAGAGAACATATTTGAACCAGTTGATGTTGAGTGGTTGCACAGATTGATGCTGTGGTGGAGCTGAGTGATGTTGTGGTAGCGACGAGTGATGCTGTGGCGTTCAGTGATGCTGTGGTAGCGCTAAGTGATGTTGTTGTGCCCCTGAGTGAAACTGTGGTGGTGCTGAGTGATGCTGTGGTGATGCGATAGATAGAGATAGATAGATAGAGGGGGAGGGTGACAGATAGGCAGAGGGGGAGGGCGATAGATAGAGGGAGGGCGATAGAGGGAAGGCGCTAGATAGAGGGAGGGCGATAGATAGAGGGAGGGTGATAGATAGAGGGAGGGCGATAGATGGAGGGAGGGAGGGCGATAGATAGAGGGAGGGAGGGCGATAGATAGAGGGAGGGAGGGCGATAGAGGGAGGGCGATAGATAGATAGAGGGAGGGCGATAGATAGAGTGAGGGAGGGCGATAGATAGAGTGAGGGAGGGCGATAGATAGAGTGAGGGAGGGCGATAGAGTGAGTGAGGGTGATAGAGAGAGTGAGGGCGATAGAGTGAGTGAGGGCTATAGAGTGAGGGCGGTAGAGTGAGGGCGGTAGAGTGAGGGACAAAACACCGACCTGTCAGACCAGCCCTTCTGGAACTGTCCGGTTGTCCAGTAGGCCAGTCCAATCCAGCATGGGAAGTAATCTCAGCCCTGTGAATTCTTTTGAAAGCTGCCCAATTTTTCTTTTTGCATGTGACGTATCGAACAAGCCTACTTCTGTGAGTTGCATGCGAGTGTGAAAGAGGTGTTCTGTTCTCCCACGTAAACTGGGGTGAACAACCTTTACAACGCAACTTTTACCACGCAGTGCCTTTACGACGCAACTTTTACAACGCAAACCATTACAACGCATTGCTCTGGGGGGCGCTCTAGGATAGGGAATATGTTTAATGTACTATCCAACACCTTCCCTACTATCCACGGGGACTGGAGTTGGAATAGTAAATTAAACTATTCACAATCCAGCGCTCAAAAGCACTATGCGTTGTAATGGTATGCGTTGTAAAAACCGCGTTGTAAAAGCATGCGATGTAAAAGCATGCGTTGTAATGTCATACATCCGTAAACTGGTGTTACTTTTATCAAACTTGGTGGCACTCAGTTTATCAACTCTGAAAGGATGAATTGCTGATTTAGCCGTGCTGGGAATGATACTTATTGGCTGGAAGTCACACAAACAAACGTCAGCAGCAAGCGACTGACTCACAGGTCATTCATTAAAACACGTATTCATTGAAGCATCCATTCCATTGACTCTAGCACCTCAACTGCATGGACGGTGGTCACTAGAGGGGAGAGCACTGAGTGGGGTTTGAATGCATAAAGAAATGAGTGCAGGGACAGGGTAAACTGTAATTCCATTAAAGCCCTAAAATACATTGAAGCCACCTTGGGCAACTGGTTAATTCTTCCGCTTAGCAGCCTGCTGTATTTAAGCTTACTGTTGAAAATGGCTGACTACCTGCTAGCACTCAGAGGCGACCTTGCTGTTCAAATACAAGAAAAAACGAGAATAAACGTTGCATAGGCAATGGTCGCATGGTAGGGGAGGAGGCGCAAGAGAGGGATGGGCTCAAGGGGAGGCCTTTAAAGGGGAATTTTCCAGGACAGCGGGAGGCTCAATGGAGGCAAATGGATGGGGGGGTGTCAGAGTTTGGGAGCACGAGGTTTGTGCAAGAAAGGAAGGAGGGTCGGAGTCTCAGGGCAAAGGGACGTGCAATTTTATTGATGTTAATTGATGTGTTTTTATATAGCGCGGACTTTACCCGAGGGTGTCAGAGCACGTCACGAATAGGAACAATAGTGTGGCTCGTGGCGTTGTTTGATGAGGCCTTCTGTGCATGAGTGCACCAGTAAAGAGAACCAGAAGGAAAGGCAGGAAAAAAGGTGCATTCCTTTGAAGTCTGATGGCCTGCTTCTGTGAGTTACATGCGTGTGGGAAAGAGGTGTTCTGTTCTCCCACGTAAACTGGTGTTACTTTTATCAAATTTGGTGGCACTCAGTTTATCAACTCTGAAAGAATGAAATTTCTAATTTGGCCGTGCTGGGAATGATACTTATTGCCTGGAAGTCACACAAACAAACGTCAGCAGCAAGCGACTGACTCACAGGTCATTCATTGAAACACGTATTCATTGAAGCATCCATTTCATCGACTCTAACACCTCAACTGAATGAACGGCGGTCACTAGAGGGTTTTATGTTACGCTACGCTACGCTACGCTACGCTACGCTACGCTACGCTATGCTGTGCTTTGTTGTGTTGTGTTGTGGTGTGCTGTGTCATCACCCTATGCTGTGTTTGGTATGCTATGTTGCGGTGCACTACGTTACGCTATGATATGGTATGTTCTGCTACGTTATGTTATGCCACGCTATGTTACGTTTTGTTCATTTGGGCAGCCCATTTGTATAGGTCTTGTAGCCTGTGGTTAGAGAAGGGGCGAGAGAGTGCCATGGGGAGCGGTATGAGGGTTGGGGGATAGGAGGAGAAGACGGCGATAGATGTCCGGACCGGGTGGTAGGGTGGGAAGAATGTAGAAAAGCGTAGCTGGAGGGAAGGGTTTCCAGAAATACAGAGAGCGTGAGGCAGATGCCTATGGACTGCAGCGGTGATGGAAGAACGTGGCATGGGGGCGGGTGGTAAGACTGAGGGGGCGCATTCCTTTGAAGTCTGATGGGGGGGCGGGAGAGCGGCTTCGGATCGGATTCCTTTGAAGTGTGATGCCGAGGCTCAGACAAATGGTGGTGTGGGAGCGGCTTCCTTTGAAGTCTGATGCCGAGGCATGGTGTGGTATGTGGCTGGGCAGGATGATCACGCGCCTGGATCACATGAACTATACGCGATCCACAGCTAGGTAGACTTTTCGGACCGCTTACTATAATCTCGCCTATTCAATGATGTGGCACAAAAAGATGCTGGGCCGGAATGGGATAATTACGTAATTCAAGAATCAGTAAATAATAACATTCTCTTCTTTTTTACAGAAAAAGAGAGAAAAAAATGCATCAAAGCAGAGAATACACTCCACAACGCTGAAAGAGTTCAGAATCAGATAAGTAATTTAGTCTCAGGACAAGCATAAATATCTTGCCTCCTACCTTAACTAGGAACTATGACTCTTTAAATACTTCTATAGTTCTTTTTTCGCAGGAACAGTGTCAGGAAAAGCTACCCAAAGAAAAGTAACTAGGCTGGCTGGCAAGGGCGCGCCGATGCAGAAACTATGCCCCTGAAGAGGAGCAGCAACCCGGAAGTACGGAATCAGAAGACGTCAGGAGGGGAACGCAAGAAATGCTCCAGCTCTCAGGAGCGGACACGAGAATATAGGTAAGTGCGGGCAAAAGGATAGGCGGGGGCATGACAGAATGCGAAAACGCATTCCCCCCGCAGACCACCCCTGTTTGATGACCTCAAGCACCGCCCCCGCTAGTCGACGAGAGTTGGCGAGCGGGGCATGCGCTGGAGGATGCGGGTGGGGCTGTAAGTGCTGCTGCAGTTGTAGTGTAGTTCCTATATTCCCAATAGGCTCTGCGCATTGGAATAATATCTTCAGTAGTATAGACGTAGGACAGAGGTTAACTAGGTCTTCTACTGACTATATTAGACTTAAGTTGTGTGTGCCAGCTAGCTCAGAGTTCACTAGAAACTTTCTCGAATAGGCAAGGAGGAGTTTAACCTCCCTGGATAGACAAGAAGGGATTTAGTTTCTGACAACCATAGAACATGACAACTTTGCTCTCCCTGATTAAGAGTATATCTCTAGAGACGTGTGAAAACAAAAGACAGCTATTTTACTCAGTCAATACGTGCATACTTAGGGCCCGATTCACAGAACTAACTTAAGACAAAATCCTAAACTTACTACCATTTTGGTATTCACAGAAGGCACTTACTCATTTTGCTATACACAGAATGCACTTACTCATTTCGGTATTCACAGAAGTTAAGAGTCCTAACTTTAGGACTCTTAAATGCCTTCTGTGAATACCGAAAGTCTTAAAGTTAGGATTTTTCTCCATTTAGTAGTAGTAAAGTTAGGACTCCTAACTTTAGGACTCCTAAATGCCTTCTGTGAATACCGAAAGTCTTAAAATTAGGATTTTTCTCAATTTAGTAGTAGTAAAGTTAGGACTCCTAAATTTTGGACTCCTAAATGCCTTCTGTGAATACAGAAAGTCTTAAAATGTTTTTTTTTCTCAGTTTAGTAGTAGTAATGTTAGGACTCCTAACTTTAGGACTCCTAAATGCCTGCTGTGAATACTGAAAATCTTAAAATTAGGATTTTTCTCAATTTAGTAGTAGTAAAGTTAGGACTCCTAACTTTTGGACTCCTAAATGCCTTCTGTGAATACCAAAAGTCTTAAAATTGGGTTTTTTCTCAGTTTAGTAGTAGTAAAGTTAGGACTCCTTACTTTCGAACTCCTAAATGCCTGCTGTGAATACCGGAATTCTTAAAATTAGGATTTTTCTCAATTTAGTAGTAGTAAAGTTAGGACTCCTAACTTTCGGACTCCTAAATGCCTTCTGTGAATACCAAAAGTCTTAAAATTTGTATTTTTCTCAACTTTACTACTACTAAACTGAGAAAAATCCTAATTTAAATACTTTCGGTATTCACAGAAGGCATTTAGGAGTCCTAAAGTTAGGAGTCCTAACTTTACTACTACTAAATTGAGAAACATCCTAATTTTAAGACTTTCGGTATTCACAGCAGGCATTTAGGAGTTCTAAAGTAAGGAGTCCTAACTTTACTACTACTAAACTGAGAATAAACCCAATTTTAAGACTTTCGGTATTCACAGAAAGCATTTAGGAGTCCAAAACCTAGGAGTCCTAACTTTACTACTACTAAATTGAGAACAATTCTAATTTTAAGACTTTCAGTATTCACAGCAGGCATTTAGGAGTTCTAAAGTAAGGAGTCCTAACTTTACTACTACTAAACTGAGAAAAAACACCATTTTAAGACTTTCGGTATTCACAGAAGGCATTTAGGAGTCCAAAAGTTAGGAGTCCTAACTTTACTACTACTAAATTGAGAACAATCCTAATTTTAAGACTTTCGGTATTCACAGAAGGCATTTAGGAGTCCTAAAGTTAGGAGTCCTAACTTTACTACTACTAAATTGAGAAAAATCCTAACTTTAAGACTTTCGGTATTCACAGAAGGCATTTAAGAGTCCTAAAGTTAGGACTCCTAACTTCTGTGAATACCGAAATGAGTAAGTGCATTCTGTGAATAGCAAAATGAGTAAGTGCCTTCTGTGAATACCAAAATGGTAGTAAGTTTAGGATTTTGTCTTAAGTTAGTTCTGTGAATCGGGCCCACCGTTCCACCAGATTGTAGAGAAAAGAAGAGACGGGCGTTTTCAATAAAAGGTGTTATTTATTGAGCAGTCTCTTTTCTCATACAAGAGAAATGAATCGCTACAATTGCAATACTTAGGGTTAAGTAGAATGCCTATAGTAAAAGCAGGATTATGAAATAATACTGTAAAAGCATGGATATGGTTTCTTAGCCATATGACACTTTAAAATGGATAAAATAGATACATACATATATACATTGACTAATCGTACTCAACTGGTGCTTCTAACTACGCCCTCCCCGGTGTACCTGACCTGAGCCTAATACGTGGGAGGGAGTAAGTAAGTAGCAGTTTAAGTTAAGCTTGTTTTGACAAGAATCTGACTCAAGAATTCTCTGTAAGGGTTTAGTCAGCTCAGTACCTGGGATTTAGAAGGCAGGAGAGCTGGTATCTCTTTCTCAGGACTCGGTATCCCAGTCACCCGCAAAGGTGGGCTGGAAACGCCGGAGGCTGGATTTCTCAGCAAGAAAAAAGACAGCGTCTTCCTCAGCACGTCAAAAAGGGAGGGGCTGCGTCCGTGGGCTCTCGCATCAGCTGGGCTCTCCGGCAAGTAGTCGCTGCTCCAGGTTCATCACCAGCGTGTCTTTGCTTTTATAGCAGCGTTGGTATATTTATACCTGAAAGGTGCCGGGTTTGACGTAAGGATGGACATAAGACGTCAATAAAGATGTCACTAAGAACTGGTCGTTCTTACAGGGCTCTACAGGAGTTCTCGAATGGAATCAAAACAATTGCAGGCGGGGATTTCCCAGGTTACTGGAGGTTTGGATTTGTTTAAGAACTCGGTGTGCTTTCTAGGGTGCTGGAGGAATAGTGCTTGCTTAATGTGACAGCATGCGCTATGACTAATTTATGAAACGGGTTTCTGTGCCGTTGTAGGGATAATATTGATTTATAACTGGACAAGGGCCAAGAATAGGAATATCGATACAGGTACCTAGATAAACACACTACACCCACTCCATGAATTCATGTCCATATTTACTAAACTAAGCAATAGTAAACATATCTAATAGTGCATGTGTATACCGAACCACCCCAAAATGCATTTTTTGCATTGTAAAATGGCGTATGCGAAATACACGAAACATGAGTATAGGTACAGTATTTCAAGCAGAGTAATCATTCATTAAATAGGATGCATATATCAGCGGAATGATTTTTTTGCGGAATAACACATGAAATGGCTCTTATTACAGAAAAAAAGTTCAAGACCACTTCATCACATATAAATACAGTTATTTGTAAATATGCTAGAGGCTGAGGTAATTTTTTTGTCTCTAGAGTTCCTAAAAATAGAAGCTCTGTTCTCTAAGAATAGTTCTACTTTAAGCAGAGGATGAGTGCCAAAAAAAAGTAAATATTTTGGAATCGGGAAAAAGGTTTTCGTTTTCAGGGGAAGAAGAAAAAATAGTTCCAAAATAGTCCCAGTAGCTTTGTTTTTCAAAGCTGAAGGCCAAATTCAGAGTTCAGGGAACGCTGTGTGCTCGTTTGCTTAAAGTTATTCTTTCTGTTCGGGGGAAAACATCATTTCAGACAGACTTTCAAAAAAACAGTTTACCGCCTCAGGTGAAAGTTCGACCAAGTTGGAGAATGCCGCTACCATGCAGTCATTAGCATGATCGCTTTCAATGATGTTTTGATCAGCATTGCTTACAGAAGGTCATACCTGGTTGATGCTGCTCTCATCTTGTACTTCACTACCCTTTAATCGTAGTGGTGAAGTTTCCACGAATGCCGTCATCAGGATAGGTAACCGCTGGGGACAACACAATGCACGAGCCTTTACTGGACTTAGCAAAGTATCTGTATCCAATGGTACTTCCGATTGTAGTGTAAGACAGGTGTCTAACACGCATTCCTCTCCGCATAGCATACATCTTAACACAGGTAAGATACAATTCTGCCAGGTGGGTCTGAATGAAAGAAACCAGGTCATATTCAGATCTCGTAGCCGGGCTAATCCAAGGACTTTAGTTATGCGGTCCCGATAGCGTATAGCTAGGATCGTTTCTTCCATTGTTGCTGGAGTCTTGTCTGTGACATGGCTTGCCATAACGAAGCAGGAGTATCAAAAATAAAATGCCTGCTACGAGTCCCAACAGGAGTGGTAGGCCGCCAAAGACAGAATGGACAAAGTTAGGAAAAATTCCCAGGACTGCTTTGAATGGTGTCAATAGTCCCGAAAAAATTGGCTTAAATACACTCGCGATACCATTCGTATCAGAAATGTTTAAGATTTCGTTTAGCATTTCTGCGAAGTGTAGGGGGCAATTTGTTGATAATAATGCATGTATCTCTGTCGTTGTCCTTGCAACTTGGAGATCATACGTTTCTTTCGATGACGTCAAGGGCACAGGCGTCTGTAGAAGCTCAGACTTCATTCTGCTCAAAGTATCAATTCGAATATAAGAGATATTCAAACTGGGCCAAATTTTTCCCTCCCTGTCTGGAGTGTCGTTTGGATATGATACTTCCATACAACAAGTGACCATGGAACTCACGCTTACCAGATAAGCTTTTCCTGGCACCAAGCCACAACATCTGTGATCCACAATTAGAATGTAGCTCCCGTTAGAAAGCCGTCTAAAGAATGGTTCTATTCGAGTTGCAGGTGTGCCAAGCTGGTGACATGAAAGGTTATTTGAAGTCCCCTCACAGGCCCCATGTAAATTAATACCCTGACACAAGAGTATACCACTTAATGATTTTTCACAATTATTACCACTAAGAAATACACTCTGTCCCTTTTCACTATAACATGTGTGTGTGTAAGGTAATTTCCATGTTGACTTAATGTATCCTTTACCCAACCTTTCATACTGGCCTGCCTGTATATACTTTTGGCAGTATCGAAATTTGAAAGTTGTTATCGGAATAGTTATGATTCCGTGTATTATCCATTCAATGACAGGTCGTTCTGACATTGTCAATGGTAATCTCTCAAGTTTTTCAATGCTCAGAATTGTATATTCCGCTCCCTTTTGTGCCAAGCTGATTTGTGTATCAGTAAGGTTAAAGATAGTGAATAATGACGTTGTGTTGATTAAACGCCAAGGCACGTAGCCTGAACGCAGATTTTGTAACGTCCAGCCAAGCTGTACAATAGAGCGCAATTGAGACTGACCATGTTGTAGCATTAGTAAGTCTTGTTCTATTATATCGATTGCAGATGATACAATACTGTCCAGTGAATATATTCTGGAAGACAGAGTCATTAACCCATTGACCACAACAGAAAGTGATTTTTCCAAATTAATACGATCTATTTCCCGTATTTTCTCTGCTGTCTCAATTTGAGTTTCTTTCCAAGCTTCGTTGTAAGCTGCATATATAGAGGCCGCTATGAAACGTTTTTGACGCTGTTTGCGTGGTCCCATAATGAAATCACGCAAGTCAGCACCTTCTTTAAGTAAAGTCAAGTGTTGCTTAATTTCAGCCAGTGTGGATGTCTGTAGTCATTCGAGGCAGAGTTTTCCTACACTGTATGTTGTTACAATTACCTGGATGTTGTCTCTGGGAGTATCTAGGGTCTGGCCTGGTCAATGTGAACCCCTGTATTTTGTTCAGGAATCTATCTTGACAGTTATTTGTGTCTGTGGGCCAGATCAACAATTTCTTCCAATCAGGATGTGTTCTGTTTTGGTTTAAAATATGGGATACGTCTATCTCAACCTCTGTAGTGCTATTACTGTCAGGTGTTGGCTTTGGAATAGACGGTTTATTTAAGTCTTTGATTTTGGCTAGACCAAGACAGGTTGTCTGTTGAATTGTGTCATTCAAGAATATAATTTGTTCTGGGATCATGCAGGCTCTAAATAATGATTCTATACCTTGGACCTGCCACTCTTTGGTACCCCAGATGGTTTTCGTTTCAATATTATTGTTCCAGAAATCAAAACCGAATGTATTCATTTTTTCATAAAATGTTTCTGAATAGATTAATTTTGTATTTGTCAGCATGGTTTTCATTCCTGTCTTATTTAACAGTTTGAAATAAAACGTTTCTGCATCACTTGTGTTAAACCCTGAGAAGTATGAAAATGTATCATAAAATGTTTTCGAACTACCTTTTGGTGGAGTTGCACAATGTTCCCATTGATTATAATTAAAAACATTTCTAGGTTGAGCAGATTTATGCAAATAATGGTTAGCATAGTGGTTGTAAAAATACATCTGGTCATAATTAGATGAACCCTGTAAATAATCATGTTCTGTAAATTTAGCTGACATAACTAGGTCTGACATCATATCATTAATACTTACAAAGTCCCAATCATCAGAGAATGTGCTCGGTTTTACAAAGTCACTTAATGAAACCTTAAATTGATGAGGATACTTCAAGAGCTCGACCGGGCCATATATATCGTAATCAGTTTTGTCCCATGCTACCCCACCGGGTATAGGATTGGCTGTGAAGTTTACTGAAGAAAGTTCTCTTTTCTCGATGTGTGAAGACTTGTGTGGTTTTAGGACCAAGTTGATATTCTGACTTGCTGTGTCCATTGTAATATATTTTCCTTCAATATAGTGTCCCAAGCATATTACCATGATGAGCCAAAGTAGGAGGAAAAGTACACCTAGCACCACCCAAAATTCAATCCATGGAGAAATCAGATAGGTTTCTTGTAGTTGATGAAAGAGTTTCTTTGCTTGGTCTTTAAACGTCTTGGATGTTGTCGGCTGTTCCTCAGGTTCACTCGGATCCTCAGAAAAGTCATCGAAATTGATGAAATAGCCTGATGCAGTTCTGTCAATTGTTTCAATTGCTTCTGGATTTATTTTTGCTTTTGGAATTTTCTTTGTTTCATTAGCATAGTCTGTGGCTACATCATTGTAGATTGGTGTTTCTTGACGAACTGTTGCAATTTGGGTTTCAAGAGGCATAAGCTCCATGGCTTTGTTGCATAGTCCTTGTTGATTCACTGTAGGTTTATCAAATGTGATTAGTCTCTCAGTTTGAACCTCTTGATTTGTAGCAAACTTTGGTGTTCTGCTATTTCCTAGGAGTCCACTTGGCCTACTACTTATTATTGGCCACATGATTGTGGTTTAACCAGGTCGATGGATACAACTCGGTTCTCCTTTTTACCAGCAAGGGGCGGTAGTACAACTGATCTTGTCCCGTTGACAGCTAAGATAGGTACTGTTTTTCTGTAAGAAGGCCCAAATTCCTTATTCACCGCGATTTTCTCTCTGACCAGATCCCCAATCTTTGGAATCCAGACAGGCCTTGCTGGGACAGGTGGTTTCTCTTCAGTGGCTGTTGGCTGTTGTTTCAACTTTATGTTGCTCAGGTCTTTTCTTTTTTCATTTAAGTCCTGTAAAATAGCCAAACGATCTTTGATATCAAAGCATTTTCATTTTACCACTGAAGTTTGACTATCGAGGTCCTGGATTAGCATTCTAGTCCTGAACAATAGTTTGTACGGACTGAGACCTTTCAGAGAATTTCTTGGCAGATTATTAAGACTACGTTGGACACTTATTAAATGTTTGACCCACCCAGCCCCCGAACCTAATACCCTTGGCGTTATAGATTGCTCTATGCCTCGGTTTTTTCTTTACACCATCCCGTTTCCCTCAGGAAGGAAGTGATAAGAGTCCTGCAATGCAATGCCCATGCTGGCCGTGGCCCCCACATAAGCCCGAGAGCTAAATGCAGGACACTGGTCAGAATGTAGCATGCCCATGGCGTATATGCCACTATAGACTCGCAAATCTTTATATAACAGTTCTGGCGTCAGCCGAAAGCTGGGGTCTACATTTTAAGTGAAACTAGTCTCTATATGTTAATATGACGCATTATTCCTACTGGGGTTTGCAAGTAGATAGCCTTATCCTATTTTAAGCGGAATGCCATGGTAATACACCGTCTCGTTCGCCACTGCGGTCTCTGTTGCAGTCTGGGCAGTTTATTGCGAATTTGTGATGTTGCAGGCTCATTCCTGGCCACCAGTATATTGATTGTAATTCTTCCAGAGATTCCTTCATCTTAAGGTGTCTAAGACCCTCACCCATATGTGCGTCTGCTATTAACAAGACTCTCCTGTTCGTGTTTGGAATTACTCTGTCCCCCACTCCAGGGATTTGAGCAAAAGGAACGGAGTTTGCATCGATTATGTATGTATAATTGAGTGGATAGTTGATGGGTAGCGTTGAGCAGTCGCCTTTTGATGACGTTTTCACCGCCAGCATTGTTTCCCCGTCAATGTATTTTTCCGAACGCTTTTTTTTGTAGCTACGGAAGCCGGCTTTGTGGCTTCCGCTGTGGCTGTCTCAGCCAATGAATTCCCTGCAACGTGAACGCCATCACGCTGATGACTCAGTGAATGTATCACGTGAGTCATTGGTAGTTCTTTCTGTAAAAGAACTACTTGTTCCCAAAGCGATTTTTGCTTGATTGTGGCACCTTTGTCATCTTTGTAACCATTTTCAACCCATTTCTGCAAGTCGTTATTGTATGATTTGACGCAGTAATGCAAATCGCACACTATTAGTGTCGGGAATTCGCGATCGGCATTATCCAGCGCCATTTTTAACGCTATTATTTCAGTTTGTTGTTCTGAATTATTTTCCACTGAGTGTGATTTTGTTACCAGAGGTCTCAATTTACCTCCGCGCCACACGTTTTTTACAATCTCGCATGTGGCGTTATAGGCTTGCTTTCCCCAAACTGAGGGTTGTGCATGTCCGTCTGTATATATTACACAGGCGTACTGTTGTATGGGCAGAATGTCGATTGGCAGAGGATATTCTCTTTCATATTCTAGATTATTTAATTTTTTCATGTTCGGGTCAAAATAGTATTTTACTTTGTCTGTAGCAAGAGAATTTTCCCATTGTATCCATTTTGGATTTAATGCCATGGTAGGTAAATTACATGGGCTTGTTAGTGCCTCAAAGGCTGATTCTGCTGTTAACACAGTAATCCGTCTGCCTTGGGCCTGGGCTCTTTCTTTTGCTATAGCTGTTTGAACCGCATGTACAATGTTTTCCTTAATACTGAATGTTTTTTCATCTTCTGTGTTCAAATGTGATTTGTATGCTATTGGTACCGTTTCTCCCTCATTAGAGGTTAGGTATGTGAATCCGCATCTTCCTGGGATGACTCGAATCACAAGGTTGCGTGTGTTATCGCGTGTTTGCAATTTTGTTTTAGCTAACATGTCTGTTTGCAATGATCTCAAAATTTCTGTGTGTTTTTGAGTCTAATTGATTGTTTTAAAATCTGGTTTTATTAGGTCATAGAGAGGTTTAACCCTCTCTGCATAATTTAGAATGTAAGTTCTTCCGAAATTCAGGAAACCTAGAATTGATTGTAAGTTTTTCAGCGTTCTTGGTGCTTGGATTACAGCACATTTCTCTAAGAAATTGTCAGCCAGGCTTTTGCCTTCACTTGATACTTCATATCCTAAAAACAGGACAGTTAGATGGGCAATCCGTGACTTCTTAAAGTTGAATTTGTAACCCTCTGCTGCGAACCCAAGTATTATGGTGTTCACTCTTTTCAAGTGAGTATCCAAGTCAACATTGTTAGATAGATGTCATCGACATAAGATAATGCCTCATCATCATACATTTGTAGTAACTCTGTTACTCTTGCTGAGAATAATCCTGGGCTGTTCTTGAACCCCTGTGGCAAACGACAGAAATTTTCTGCAAAACATTTATTGAGAACGCGGTCAAATATCTGCTTTCAGTAGCTATATTTTGACAAAAGAATCCATTAGATATGTCTAATGTTGTTTTGTTTTTTTTGCGCACTATGTTATTCATTAGTGCTGCACTGTGTGAGTTTTGTACTGCAAAAGTTTTGCAACATGAGTTTAGATGTCTGTAGTTCAAAACTAGACGATATGAATCGTCTGGTTTGGAGACAGGAAACAAAGGATTGTTCATTTGTGAGGTGCAAGTTTCAATCACCCCCTGGTATTCAAGTTGATCTAAGATCTCCCTGACCTGTTTTTTAGCTTCTTGCTTAATTGGGTACTGCCTCTGTGCAGTTGGTTGTGATTTTAACTGGATTTTGTGAGGAGGAGAGTCCTCATCCCATCCCACATGGTTTTTATATAATGCAGGAGCCTGGGCTACTGCCCACGTTCTTGCAAGTGTATATTTTTTATGAATTGGAATGTGATTTGAGAAGGCAGGCATAATTATTTTTTCGCCATGAGGGCACTCCCTGACAAACTCCGATGGCCAGTCTTTTTCAGCTAAAAGGATGTCATAGCCTTTGGAAAGGTTATCCCAAAATAGACCCCTTATTTTCCTAGTCTTATCTCCCTCTATACGTAATGTTATTTCGTATATTTTATGAGGTTTGCTAACTCTGGTATCTGCAGTTTCCACCTGAATGTATTCATTCGTGTCCACTGTCTCCAGATGATTCATCAGGATCTTGCGAGCTATGCTCACTTCTGCTGCGCTGTCTAGCATTGTCTGAGCCCACTCTCCGTTTTTCAGCTGTGTCCTCAGTATCTTCGGCATGTTTGATTACTTTAATACTGGCTACCTTCTTTTTTGGAAATTGTAATTTTTTACTTTGATGAGCAGGTTCCTTGTCTTTGGACTTGACGTGCTCTTCCCTTTGTTCTGACCGTCCTCTTCTTTCCGATTTCTGCGAGGAAGTCTGAAAAGATCGAGAGGGACGTGTATCAATATCTTGATATCTATCAGGTTTCTTCAAATTATCCCTATTTCTAAGGTTATATCTTTTCTCAGAGGGCTCCCTCTGGGGAGACTTGTGTCCTTGGTCCGGAGATCTTTTTCTCCGCCGAGGAGACCTTCCTCTGGACTGGAATCTTTTTTCTTTGGGAGTGGATTGTTTATTTCCATCCCAGCTCTTTTTTGTAGTGTTTAAATAATTTTTAATACATATTTTTTCAGGATTTTCAGTTAGTTGGGGTTTTACTGGTTTCCCACCCAAACTATCTCTTCCTAGTTCTTCATAGGATTTTTCTATGATTCTGGCAAGTTCAAATGGTTGGTCTGCTATATCTGTTTCTTTCAGTTTCTGGCGGATCGCCACAGATGCTGCTTCTCCTTTTATGTTGGATAACAATAAAGCTGAGACCTGCTTGAAGTCTTTCAGTAATTTCATACCCAGAGTTAAAGCAGGTTCTGGACCGTATTCATTTTGAATCTGTTTTAGCACATCTGGTATTACCGCCATAGACGGAACACCATGTGTTTTTGTGTAGATAGAAGCAAAGACTGTGCCCCAAGTGTCACAGTCCTCTACATGTGGTGCGATCCCCATTGGAAGACAGATAGTCAGAATTCTGTGTTTCTCAACCGGGGTAGTAGCCGGAAATACTGCCTCTATTTGAGTGATTTTTTGTGCTAACCAGAAGGGAATTTGTTCCCGTTTTATGGGTACTTTACCTAGACAGGATTGTATGTTCTGTGGTGTGATTTTACTTGTGTTCCCCTGATGAGGGGTCAGCTGTGGAATGTTAATAGCTGGTTGGACTGTTGAAGTCCGCATTACATATTGGACTAATTGTCTATGTATTTTAATTAGTACTTTTAGTTGGACTAGAAGTTCTGGTATAGACATTTTTTCAATGTCTGGATGTGGTGTGTAGCTGGCTAGAACCGGCCACGTTGTTCCTGGTCTACCTAGTGGACCGAGCCTGGTGATGTGATTATTATGTTTTAGGGCGCCTTTAAACCAGAGCAGGTGCTCTTGGTATTTTAATGGGATTTCCACCTCCTCGAAAGGAGTGTACTCATCCGGAGGTTCCTCTATTTTGTAATAGTGGAAGTCGTGTGTGACAGCGTTTGCTGCTGGAAAGTTTATCCATGAATAGAATACCTCTGTCTGCCGATATTCATGTGCCTCAATTACGAATATGACTTTTACCACCTCTCGGTGTTAGTCCATTTTCTATACGTTTTAAAGTTATAGTTTTTCTTATGTTGACCGGGATGAGTATTGCATCTGGGTCAGTCTGTAGGAGACTTGTGTCATCCGCTAAGAGTTGAGCCGCTAGTCTAGCTGCCTCCCTTTCTTCTTCGTTGTCTGACATTTTACTGACAGAAAGGTTTTTGTCGCAGATCAGGTTTCCAAGGAAACAAAGATTAGGTGCACAATATTTTGGAACACTGTATCCTTTAACGTTGAATAAACCAAAAACTATACATAGGAATCTCTTCCTACTAAGTTCCGGCTGATTTTAACCTTTGACCCACTCCAGACGTCTTTGGAGTATTAACGGGAAAAGGGTCTGTGTGAAAAAGCACGACTGAGTTACTCTAATGTCTTGCGTTAGATTTATCGCCTTACCAAACCGTTGGGCGCCATGTAGTGTAGTTCCTATATTCCCAATAGGCTCTGCGCATTGGAATAATATCTTCAGTAGTATAGACGTAGGACAGAGGTTAACTAGGTCTTCTACTGACTATATTAGACTTAAGTTTTGTGTGCCAGCTAGCTCAGAGTTCACTAGAAACTTTCTTGAATAGGCAAGGAGGAGTTTAACCTCCCTGGATAGACAAGAAGGGATTTAGTTTCTGACAACCATAGAACAGGACAACTTTGCTCTCCCTGATTAAGAGTATATCTCTAGAGTTGTGTGAAAACAAAAGACAGCTATTTTACTCAGTCAATACGTGCATACTTAGTTTCACCAGATTGTAGAGAAAAGAAGAGACGGGCGTTTTCAATAAAAGGTGTTATTTATTGAGCAGTCTCTTTTCTCATACAGGAGAAATGAATCACTACAATTGCAATACTTAGGGTTAAGTAGAATGCATATAGTAAAAGCAGGATTATGAAATAATACTGTAAAAGCATGGATATGGTTTCTTAGCCATATGACACTTTAAAATGGATAAAATAGATACATACATATATACATTGACTAATCGTACTCAACTGGTGCTTCTAACTACGCCTACCCCGGTGTACCTGACCTGAGCCTAATACGTGGGAGGGAGTAAGTAAGTAGCAGTTTAAGTCAAGTTTGTTTTGCCAAGAATCTGACTCAAGAATTCTCTGTAAGGGTTTAGTCAGCTCAGTACCTGGGATTTAGAAGGCAGGAGGGCTGGTATCTCTTTCTCAGGACTCGGTATCCCAGTCAACCGCAAAGGTGGGCTGGAAACGCCGGTGGCTGGATTTCTCAGCAAGAGAAAAGACAGCGCCTTCCTCAGCGCGTCAAAAAGGGAGGGGCAGCGTCCGTGGGCTCTCGCATCAGCTGGGCTCTCCGGTAAGTAGTCGCTGCTCCAGGTTCATCACCACCGTGTCTTTGCTTAAGGCAGCGTTGATATATTTATACCTGAAAGGTGCCTGGTTTGACGTAAGGATGGACTTAAGACGTCAATAAAGATGTCACTAAGAACTGGTCGTTCTTACAGGTCTCTACAGGAGTTCTCGAACGGAATCAAAACAATCGCAGGTGGGGATTTCCCAGGTTACTGGAGGTTTGGATTTGTTTAAGAACTCGGTGTGCTTTCTAGGGGGCTGGAGGAATAGTGCTTGCTTAATGTGACAGCATGCGCTATGACTAATTTATGAAACGGGTTTCTGTGCCGTTGTAGGGATATTATTGATTTATAACCGGACAAGGGCCAAGAATAGGGATATCGATACAGGTACCTAGATAAACACACTACACAGTCAGCGCAGCATGACACTGTGTTTCTGAAGTGGCGGAGTGCGGCGTTAAGCCAGGAAGGCAGACGCAGCTCTCGGTCATTTTGTTGTAAATACGCCCCTATATGCTTGTAAACTGGATCTCTGACCCCACACCTGACATGCAATAGAAGGAAATGAAACAAGGCAACTGTGAAATTGAAAGTAATGTCTGCTTTAATAAACGCTCACAAATATGTCTTGCAATTTGTAAATAAAAAAAAATCTGTAATAAACATTGTATTAGAAATTACTCTGCATTTCACTGTGAAAAATGTGTTTACTATTTCACTGTCATTGTAGTAACATGTTAGACATCTGTGCTTGTTCGAATTGTTCTACTGCTATAAAAACTCGGAAAATAGTGTCTGTCACATATTGCTCTTCCTAAAAAATATAAAAATACATGTATGTATTACTTCTAACTTCAGGACAATAAAGCCATAATCACAAGAGAAGACAGAACTCTTTTGAAGCATTGACCACACTTGTCCTAAAGCTGCACTAGTTAAAACCTTTGAAATGTCTTGTGGTAATATTACTTTCGCACAATATTATCACAATAAGTTTGAGGTAAAACACATAATATAATTATTGCTATTTCACGTCACACAGAAGTGCAACACCACGCAAAATCCAATGGTCAGGTGATTGGACTGTTCGAAGGTCTACTGCTGCAATATAATTCAAATCTGTGCGTACTGGCTTCTTGTATATCGGGCATGAATACAACGAGACATCTTTGGTATCTGTAAAAAGAAAACAGGCAACAGTTAGCTACAAAGTTGAAACATTTCTCTTCTGCTTTGTAGGTTAAGATCTAGACTGGCAATCGGAATCACCCATCCTTTCTTGTCACCTTCCTTCTCTAGTCCCCTCACTTGATCTATTAATGTGGTATGACAATGCCCCTTTGGATTCCGTATGTGGCACATATCTGTATCACCTTTGTTTTAATTACACTTAGGCCCTGATTACGAATGGGCCTGTGTGTTGTGACAGCTGTGTAGACCCATTTGTGCAGGGGTCAGAATTACGAGGTTGATAGTATTAACTGCATCCAGCAATTATTGGGTGTATGAAATATCTTACCATTTGTTAAATTTTGCAAAGTCAAACCCGACGGACCTTAACAGGAGAAAAGCATACCCTATTCATCATATCATGCAAATTCTGGTAGGGAAGATCCGAAATCTACATGTTACTTCACAGAAACCCATAATAAGTGCTATTTATGTGTGATCACCAAGAAAACTATCCTAAGAAACACATTTTGAAACAAACATCCTCCAATCATAGAATGATGAAGAAAGAGAAATAGAGAGAACAATGAAGGCCGAAGAGCATCACTAGCAAGACAAGAACGGTAAAAAAAAAAAACGCTCTTGTACTAAGAACCTTAATAGATACATAAGGCATCCTCCGAAGTAATGAAACAATTACGTTCATTGAAGAGAGGGAAGGAAATACACAAGTACAATTAAGGAGGTTGAACCAGGTCATCAAGAAGGGTGTACGTAAAATGCAGCAACGTACACCGTATAGAAGGTCAGACGACCATACGTGCAAAACACACACACTGAAGTAAAAGACATCTACAAGAGATCTGTAGGAAAGTGGGAGATGCTTTCATGGTAACCCCCACTTTTTTGCTGGCGATATTCGGTTTTCTGACTAGTCTGACTCGGAGCCTGTTAATCTGGACCCCAGTTGCTGTGCTTCCTCCCTAAATTTGACTATGGTAAGCACTTTGGTGACTTCCCAGTTGGCTACTTGTTTACTCATGTAAGACCCTAGTGTATGGTACTAAGGTAACCAAGGCATAGGTACACCATGGGTCTCCCATGGGCTGCAGCATGTATTATGCAACCCATGACAGACCCCTCAAACTGTGTATACAGGCCTGCATTGCAGCCTCTGTAAGCTGGTGCTACAACCACTTATGACAGATATACGTTTTATTATATCTGAGGTCACTGCACGTAAAACCTATAAGTCACCCCTAAGGTAGAGCTTTCAATCCTGAAGGCAGAGTGCTAGATTATATATGTGAGGGTGTCCTGCACAAACAGGATACCCACTACAAACCCCGGAGTCGATTCTCCAGGCTCAAGAGCGGTCAGCAATTTTGGCACATATAGTGGCCATGCGTCATTACGTGACGGTTAACTCTATACTGGCTGTGCTGAACCTGGGCATGTTTGGTATCAAACCCCAACACTGTTACTGGAGTTGGAGGTATGATTCCATGCACCAGGGGGCTCCTCCGAGAAGTCCTCTGTGCACCCAGTACCAGCCTTCCAGGGTCTCACAGCCAGCTAGCGCTGCTGCTGACCCAGACACGATTCTGCCCTCCTGCTGCTGAGCTGAGTTGAAGGAGGGGAAGGTAGCAGAATAGGTTTCCTGTCACAAGGAGGTGTGACCACCTCCAAATGGGACTTACTGTATTGGGCTTTGGTGGAGGTGCTTGCCCGCACCACCAGACTGCTTTGCAGTGCATATTTGGTGCCCTCCTTGCATACTCCGGTTTGAGATAGCTCAGGGAGCCCTTAGCTCCCAATCTGACACAAACATGGACTAAGCAAACTCCCATCTGTCCAGCCCCTCCCCTGAGAGGGACCCTTGAATTGTCTGAACCCTTTCCCTAGGGTACTTAAGGGCTTATCTGTGGATGGTTCTTCAGATTCGTTGTTGGATAAGAATCAAGCTCTAAACCACTATAACTTCTACCGTCTGGGCACCTTGGATTTTGCTGGACTTCACGTGGAGCCGAGACTGCACCATGGAAGGCTACTGCTGTTCCTTGTCTTGCTGTTCTGCAAGCCTTTTTCGTCGTCCATGCCTGTGTTTTATCCAAGTTCTTCTCCAGGCCTGTGGGCATCAAAGAGACCCTAAGGAATCTCTGTAGAGTGAAGCAGTTACTCCCCTGCATCTGCAGGCAGTGCAAGAAAGCTGACCGGTCTGCTGCTCCTGATGACCCATGAACTCCGAAAGGCTCAGCAACACAGGTGGTGGTCATGCAACTCCCTAGAGGCCTGACCTGTCCTCTCAGCTAGAATGGGGCCAGGATCCCTCATCGGAACTGCTGGAACCGAATCCCTGTGCACGCATTGACTTGCCGTTGCCAAGTCTTGTTGACTCTGTCCCCCCGAGAGCTTTGAGATGCAAGAAGCTCCAGCCTCCAGTATCTCTTCCTGCCAAGGTCTTCGTCCTCACAGAATACTCTGTGCCACAGGCCTGCATCTTTGGTGAGCTGCTCAACGTCCTCTTGCCATTTCTGTGCCTTCGGCCTGTGGGTCCTCTTTGGCTTCAGTGGGGTCCCCTGCTTGCTCGGGCCCTGCCTGACTAACTTGCATTTGGCGAGTCCCTAGCTGGTCCTAATGCTGCACCCTTTTCTTTTACCATGTCCCTAGTATATAGCACCTTAGTACCATTGTGAGAAGTTGGCCTGATATATGATGTTTCCAATTCTGGAACCACCTTGTATCAGTCCAAATATCCCCTTATGGTGTCTGGTTGTAAGTCAACCTTATAGACAAGCTATCTTAATGGTAGCATAGACTAAGCAGCCTTAAAGGCTTAACTCAAGAGGTCGTGTTAAGCGAGCTGTTTTACCAATCACCATCCTGTAATACCAAATGAAAGGACACCACACAAGTATATATTATAAAAATATATGTATTTATTACTCACAATAATCCCCAGTACTCTTTATGAATAAAGGGGCACAAGCGTTAAATCAAAAGCACAGTATAACATACAAAGTTGCACAATTATGGATGAGGGCGAGGGGCCACTCAGACCATATACTAAACAAGTGGTATAAGAGATACCAATCGAACAGTGGTTAGGCCTAGGGCCTAGGGAATCGCTGGGAGCAGTCGGGACAAGCAATGCTGAAGTCGGGAAAAGCCCGCGGGATTCGGGTGCAGCGCTGAAAGCGCACGCATGCACCAATGTTAGTCAATGGTGCGTAAAAGTTAAACAAATAGAGTTTAAGGACACTTCCGCTGAACCTAGAGGGACAAAACTTAAGACACAGACCCTAGAGGTGTGTACCAGTGTGGGAACACTGGCGTTGCAATGTTACCTCACCCACAGGAAGCGGGTGCACAGGGTCGAAGTAGTGTCCGGTTTCGTCACGCTGGTTCTTGGTGCTTGAAGCTGAAGAAGCTGCAGGCGCTGTGAAGGAGAAGTGTCCGGTGGGATCCAAGGGTGGATCGAAGTCGAAAAGTACCTGAAAGCAGAGGGGACAGAGTCTGGGTCATTCAGCAGTGACCAGGGTGGAACCAGGACGGAACCAGGCAATGTCGGGCGCAATCAGGTGGTTGTCGAGGAGCTTCTCTCCACTGTCACGTGGGCTCTGGGGCATCTACGAAGTCCAGGAGCAGGTCAAGATCTGTCCCACGTAGGTTCTCACTGTCGGCACTGTCGGCTTCAAGATTGGAGCAAACAACACTTGGCAAAAGCAATCCACGTGGAACCGGAAGATTGCTTCTCACTCGGACCAGAAGGGTCAGAGTGGGGGCTCCTTTTCAGGGGAGCTGGTGCAAATCTGGAGCAACCAGAATCGCAAGTTGTAATTCAAGTTTCGTCGGCACAGGGGCCACAAGCCGGCTGGCAAGTGACCGGGCCAACGCGTTGAGCCAAAAGAAGCAAAAGGGCCCCACGCAGCACTCGTCGAGTGTAGAGGGGTGAACTTCGGTGCAAGAGTGGCTCAGGGTTGGGGCTTCTTAAACCCCGGTGTACAGCTTCGAGGGTCACTCGTGGGCTGCACGGTCAGCGTCTCGTGGTCTTTCCAAGATGGCGTGCCCCACACTTCCGGTCGCCTCCACGGGTCTCAGCTCTGCAGGGACTGTGGATCGGGCTGTTCGAAGGCAGGCAAGCTTGATCTCGTCGATCTCTGTCGCTCGAGTTCTGGCGGGAACTGCAACAAAGCAGACGTCGAGGTGCTGGATGGTGCCTGTTTGCACAGGGTGGTCACTCCTTGACCACAAGAGAGATTCTTCAGTCTTCTACGTTGAGTAGGATGTCGAAGGGTCCAGAGTTTCATTTCTTATGTTTCATCAGGATAATCTGAAGTGCATTGGCACTGCTCCCACTCTTATTCGAATCTGGGGGGCTGGATTACCTGCTAGGTCCCCTCCTATGGGTGGGACCCAGGAAGGGGGTGGATACACCCCTTTCCGTTGATCCAGGCCGTGCTGGGACTGGGGCTGGTGTGCCCTAGAACTGGTTTGACCGGATTATGCAAGGGGAAGCCTTGTGCTCCCCATGCAGTGTCTGGTTTCTTTCAAACCTCCCTGCTACAATCCACTATCTCCTGTCTGGGGGGGTGTGACACCTCTCTGCGACAGGAAACCCTTTGTCCAGGCCCCTTTGGCTGAGTTTCGGTCAGCTTCAGGGGGTCAGACTTGTGTCTGTGGCAGAAGCATCCATTTTGTGGATCTGAGGCACTTTTAGAAATTAACCGCATTTCAGTAAAGTAACATGTCTTACCCCTCTAGAGGGGTGGAATGCTATCCCCGTCGCCCGAACTGGCAAGGGGATAGTATTCCAAATCGTATGACACCTTACACGACATGTTTTGATAAAGCCAAACCAAAGTTGCTATATAACCGCGAGGATTATAATGCACTTAAGAGTATATGGTATGGCATTATCCTGGAACAGCTTAGGGAGTTGTTCCCAATGGCTGCAGACAGGCTCAGCTCATGCTAGAGCTCCATCTCACATTAAACCACGCACTCTGCCTCCAGGATTGATGAGGCCTTCCATAGGAGTGGCTCACAGGTTTATATGTGTCCAGATATAGGTTTAGATATAGGTATACTATATCTAAGCAAGGGGTGATTACACCACCTTACCCCAGCTGAGTGATCAGCCAGTGGTGTCAATTTAAGAACCAGCCAGGAGTGGCAAAAGATATGCTGCAGCCCCTGGTAGGCCTTGGTGGCACCTATGCCCTGGGCACCTATAGTGCATGGTACAGGGGCTGACAAGGAGTCCATTTCCAATTGTGGTATGTACCTAGGGTACATGGAATCCATTTTACAGAGAGAGCAGATGGCCTGGGGCCCTGATTAGCAGGGAACCAGGTCAACTAAGTCAAAAACCAGCTAAACACAAGGCAAAAAATCTGGGGTAACCATAGTCAGGTAGCCACCTTCCTACAACCATATACTAGGGACTTACAAGGGTACACCAGTAGCTAATTGTGGGTGTACTGAAATACTTAACTGCTGACAGGGCTTGTTGGTGCTCCCACCTGATACCGACCCCTTGGTTCTTGACTTCAAACGTGAGACAGCTCGTGAACGGCTCCTGGTCTTCTACAGAGTTGCCTGGTCCTCGCAGCTGCAGTGACAAGGTGACCATCATCACCCCAGCATCTTCTGACATTGGTGGTCATGGGACTTCTGTGTCTCCTGGTCACTTCAGAGTGACATAGACTCTGTCCCCTTGCTTGCAGGTTACCCTCTTCAAGAATCCATCCTTGGATACATATCTGTAACACCTTTGTTTTAATTACACTTAGGCCCTGATTACGAATGGGCCAAGGGCGGGCCCGCACGAGCCCGTCAGAGACCAGAAGAGGCTGGGCTGGGCCACCCTCTAAGCCCTCAGACACGGAGGAAAAGGTAACGTTTTTATATAAACTGTGAAGTTGCTGGTGTTCCTATCAAGCAAACCATGTCAGCTCGTAATGGAGGAGGGAGAAAAGTAGTGGGAACAGGGTATGTAGCAGGGACCCTCGATCAATTTATTACGAGGGCCTCCTCAGTACTGGTCTGCACACAATTGACCTTATAAGTACACATGTAATGCAGGCCGAAACTAAACAGTCAACAACATAAACCTCTGCACCTAACAAATGCAAAAATTTCCATCATTTGGAAATCATAGTCAGCTTAAGCTCTGCAAATATCACAATAACAACTAACCCTGGGCGAAGCACTACGCTACGCTCGCGGAGTTTGCGAAGTTTGCGCAACTTCGCACTATGCGAGCTGCACGTAGCACAGTGCGAACACACGTAGTGCAGCATAGCGTAGTGCAGCGGTCATTTTTTGCTTGTTCGCGGTCCTGAACGTCATGTTTGCGACCGCGAGCAAGCAAAATGACATCCCGGCGAGATTCTCAACGCGGGGAGGTCAGGTTTCTCATTGTGAGTGGTTGCGCATGCTCGCGACCGCTCTCAATGAGAAACTACCTGTTCGCGTTGAGAAAGGTGCCGCTCGAGTAATAATCTACTCGAGCAGCAGAAAACTACAGCTCGCACTGTGCAAGATGCCGTTTTCAATGCTTGCACAGTGCCGGATGCTTGTCCGCACTGCGCAATCATTGAAAACGTATCTTGCACAGTGCGAACATGCTACTACGCAGCTCGCGTAGTGCTACGTGAAGTTCGCGTAGTGCGAAGTGCACTTCGCGTAGCTTCGCGTAGCGCTACTTCGCGAACTTCGCCCACCCTTAATAACAACCCTGGCTCTGACAATCCAAAAAGAGCTCATCCGAGATATAGTAGACAGTCAACCTACAAAAGCATGTATCACAGCAGCACACTGGAACTGCCAGCCCCTAAAATTGACCCTGCTGTGTCAAAGGACACTTTCAAAACCCAGTCCAAAAGAGGATTAAATCTAGATTATGGTGCACAAATAAGAAATAAGCTTATAAAGACCCTCATTGAGTGCACCCCATCAAAAGTAGTATTTCCTAAACTATGGTAACCTAGTAATGTTACTCGCAGAGCTTACCGGACTTTGGCAGCAGCAGCAGCGGGGCATAGGAGAGGGGAGAACCACGCTCCCCAGGAGACAGCGGGGCTGAGAGCCGCCCTACCGCCACGCCCTGACCACACCAAGTGCTCATTACCTCTTGCGTCTACTGCTTCGCGGGAGACGCTCACAGAGCTTACCGGACTTTGGCAGCAGCAGCAGCGGGGCATACGAGAGGGGAGAACCATGCTCCCCAGGAGACAGCGGGGCTGAGAGTCGCCCTACCGCCACGCCCTGACCACAACAGGTGTATTTAACTAGTCTCTCATTTTTGTCCCGCGGGACGCGTGCGGGCGCACGCCGGGCGAAGCCCAGGCCAAGGGCGGGCCTGCATGAGCCCATCAGAGACCAGAAGAGGCTGGGCCCCCCTCTAAGCCCTCAGACACGGAGGAAAAGGTAACGCTTTTATATAAACTGTGCAGTTGCTGGTCTTCCTATCAATTCATAAAAGGGGGTGGTGATGGACAGAGCATCTGAATTAAGCAGAACACTCATACCCAGTCAAAAGATCAGGGCTTGATCCATCACCGTTTTTTAGCTCACTGCACCATCCCAGTTCAGAACCTGGCTACATGCAAATTAGTCTGTCCCTGGCCCAGTGCATCATGGGAACAGGGCAGACCAAACTACCAAGCCAATTCTTTACTGGAAAGGAAACAAGCTTCCGGGGACCGGTTTCTGGCATTACAGCCGTCTTCGGCCCGGCTTGCTTGAATCCTGATGGTGCAGTGAGCAAGGGACTCATGTCTGAGCATACCCTTCCACTCCTATAGTGGCCAAAACGATTCATAAAAGGGGATGGTGATGGACATCACCACCCCCCTTTTTGAATCATTTGTTCAAAAATACAGACATTTGAACTAAGTTATTTTTATAAGCCCGTAAATATTGGATTCAATGGAGGGCGTTGGGATGACCGAATGGGGAGCACCTTGCAGTCAGATAGAAGGTGTGGTTTGGTCCCGAGAGAGAGGGGTGAGTACTCAGGAGGCACACTCACAAGTGAGGGAGATAGCCCAAACAAGAGAAGTGTTTGTTCTCCCGCTGCGCAATAAATATGCACCATTGGTTGGGGCAGACACCTTAGTGAGGTAGACTGACTGCCCGATGGTGAGGTTAGTATAGAAGGAGAATCACAGATAAGGAACAAAAGAAGGGAACCCCCACACGAAGGAACCCCGGACAGGATTCAATTAAAATCAGGTATTCCAATTCAAGTAGTACCGACAGACACGCACATAGATAATGAGCCCTCTAGGACTCTATCTGCCCCCTTTAGAGACCAGTGGAGTACCTTAGAACTAGTGTCCTGGAATGTAGCAGGTTTATCAGCCAAATTCCAGAACACTGAATGTCTGGAATACATTAACAGGTTTAATATTATCTGCATTCAAGAAACCCGGGAACTGGATCCCACTAACTTCAACTTGGTCGGGTACAAGTCCTTTGGTATTCCAGCAGGTAGTTCATCGGCAGGAAGAGCTAGGGGTGGTCTCCTAATTTGGGTTCAGTTGAGTTTAGATGGAGTCTGGACAGATCTGAAATGGAATTCAGACTGCATGATGGTGGTACATTTTAAGAGTAAGGAACTTAGTTTAACATTGGTAAATTTTTACAACGCAGGAGGATGTAAAGCAGGTGAGTTGGAGGAAAAACTTGGGTCACAAAGAGAAGCAAAAAAGGGCGCAATGGCCCCAGTGTTTTTAATAGCAGGGGATTTTAACTGCCACCTATGTCAAAAACTGTTGCCGTTGACAGAATAATGGACAACATGCAACTCTGAAGAAGGGGCACACTTTGAACATTCCCCGGAAGGTAGGGACCTAAGTAGGGTGATGAAGGGCTACAGCATAAAGCACTCAATGGATCTGTTACATATTAAACAAAATGAGCAGTTTAACCCAACATACAAAGGAAGAGGATGTAGTTCCTATATTGATTTCATACTTGTATCAGACCTGTTAAAACAAAGAATAGTGAATTTCTCGATTGACTGTAGTGGGTTTAGTGATCATAATCCACTAGTATTGTCAGTGACCATCTCAAAGATTAGAAAGGCTAAAATTAGGGGGGCTGAGGATGGTAGGGAGACAGTTATAGCTCAAGGACGGCGCCTTAAATGGGCCAAACTAAATGGCGAGAGCTTCTATAAATCTCTGTTGGAAAAGGGGAAACAACATATAGAGATGTGTCTAGATCTTTCGGTAACTGGTCCTCCACTGGGGAAGGCCTTTGAAGACTAAGCATGGGCGGATTTTGCTAATCTGGCATTCGCGAATTTGCGTATTTGTGAACTCGCAATCCGCAAAACCTGCGAACTCTCGCGAATTTGCGGATTTTTTTTTTGTGTTCGCAAGGGTTTCTGCCAGTTCGCGAGGGTTTTGTACCAGTTCGCAATTGCGAACTTACTTGTCGGCTCGCAACGGTCGCGACTTTGTTGTTTCTAAGTCTGGTTCATCATCACAGGTTCACAGCACCCTCTGTTTCACCACTGCCACCCTCTGATTCACCCATGCCACCCTCTGGTACATCACTGCCACCCTCTGATTCATCACTGTAGATTATGGGGGGGAAAAGCAAGCACACCTGCCCTGTTTCAACTGACATGAATTAATTTCTGGTTCATCACTGTAGATTATGGGGGGGAAAGCAAGCACACCTGCCCTGCTTCAACTGACATGAATTAATTTGGGGTTGATTAATGTGTCACTGAATTTAAACTTCCTGTCTGGCACCTGCTTCCTTATCCGTAATTTGCTTTCTGTTGCAGTGCAATTTTTTTCCCAGGACCTTTGTGGCCTACTTGTAGCTATTCTATGAGCCTGCTGTGAGGGTCAGAGCAGGGTCATAGAATAGTTGCAAGTAGGCAACTGAACTCTGGAGGGGCCCCTCAGGAAGCACTACAGAGAATGGTTACTAATGATGAGTTTGAACTTTTGCACCTGCTGAGTGCTTTCAGTTTTGCAAAACTCGTTTTTCTGCAGAACAGCAACTGTAATGCCCCAAACAAACTTACTTGTGAAAGTTGATTTCTAATCCAAAAGTGATCCAAAGAAAGTCAAAAAGGCCTCAAATCAAAAAAAGTGCAGGCAAATGTCAACCTGAGGAGATATTCTGATAAAAATCTTCATTTTCAGAAGGTTTATGCTGCTTGCTGGTGGATTTCTTGTGCAGAATTGTAAATTTTGTAATTTTGCGAGTGCGACATTGTTGCTGCCCGCCGCATCTACATGTTCGCAATTGCAAACTCTCGCGATGCGTCGCCAAACTCCCGCGGGATCCCGCAGCAAGATCCAAAATGGCGCAGCACTCGCAAAATATTGAGAAAAACAACTCGGCAAACGCTGAATGACGGTAAGTGAACGCCGCACGCCGCAATATTGTACCACCAAGCAAAGAAATCCGCTGCGTGCAAATTTGCGGATTTTCGGTAAATTTGCGAGAGTTCGCGGATTGCGAATTTACCGAAAATCCGCAAAATCCGCGAGCGGAACGGATTTTACGCTCATGCTTATTGAAGACGTAGGAAGACTAGTAGATACCCTAATGCGCCACACAGGAAAGGGTAAGATACAAACAGACTCTAAGTGGTTTGACAGAGGGTGCTCCCTAGCCTAATAAAACCTAAGAACTGCTCTCAAACAGAAGCCACGAGACACCCAAAAGGTTATGTACTGTAGACTAACCTATAAGCAGGCAGTAAGTCAAAGACAGAATGCGATCCAGATCAAGATGTGGGAAGGGAGCAGCGGAAAAGAGAGATCTTTCACCTTTTTGGAAGACAGTCAATCCCTGTTTCCAGGATGGTAATAGCCCACAGATAGCGTCTAATGTATTCCCGGAGCAGTGGGTGGAACACTTTAGAGTTTTGTATAATAGAGGGACCACCGCTGCCCAGGAGTACAGGGGTGGGTGAGAGAGGGGCCCTAGTATTCACACTGAAGGAGATTGTGGAGGGTATAAAGGGCCTGACCCGTAATAAGGCGCCAGGACCGGATGCTATTCCTCCGGATCTCTTCTTAAGTGAGGTAGTCCTGTGGGGCCCTATTCTAACTTCTAAGAGGGAATCAGGTGTGACTTTGGCATGTTGACTGTGAACCCCAGCGAGTGCAGCAGGTTCGCCATAGCCTGGAGGTGGGAGACAACAGCCTGGAGCTAGCCCACCTTCAACAGCCAGTCATTGAGATAGGGGAAGACTGGAACCCCTGATCTGCGCAGATGAGTTGCGACAACTGCCATCACTTTCATGAACACCCAAGGGGCGCTGGAAAGGCCAAAGGGGAGCACAGTAAACTGAAAATACCTGTGGCCTTTCGTGAACCATAGTTAATGCCTGTGGGCTGGTGGAACAGGGAATGGAAATAATCATCCTGCAAGTCCAATGCTACCATCCAATGTCCGGGATCGAGGGCGGACAGGACCTGAGCCAACATGAGCATTTTAAACTTCTCCTTCCAGAAGAAGAGATTGAGAGTCCTGATGTCTAAGATAGTCCTTCTTGGTTACCAGGAAGTAGTGGAAGTAACAACCAAAACCTACTTCTGGAACAGGGACCCTTTCAATAGCTCCCTTTGCCAAGAGAGCTGCAACTTCCTGGTGGAGAAGGGCCAAGTGATCCTCTGACATGCAATGGAGTACTGGTGATGTGGAGGGAGGGGTAGTCTCAAAGGGGAGGGAGTAGCCCCTTTGGACTATCTGCGAAACCCACCTGTCTGACTTGTTGTTCTGCCAGTGGGTGAGGTGATGGCGAATCCTGCTGCCCACTTGCCTCTGATGCCCTGAAAGGTGGGACTAGGAGGGTTTGAATATGAAGTAATGTTGGTTCTTTCGGGAACAGAATTGCTTTCTTACTTACTGAATAAAAAACCTTAGAAAAGATAAACACTTGTGATAATGGAGAAAAAGGAAAACAAAAGAACACACAAATCATGAGTAAATCAAAAGAATATATTGAAGGAAGGAATTACTTTTTTTATTTTTTTACTTTCTAGTGTATAAATCACACTATTAGGCTGCCACAAGCAATAAACAAAACGGCGCAAATGCTGAGGTGACAAGGTGCAAAAAAGTGCTGGTTGTGAACAACATATATAGTAATCCATTATTGATTAAAATTGATCAATTCAGATAACATCCATCCCTAGATACATAAATCTCTGAACCGCTTGGGATTTGAATTTCCTTTTGACATGGAGCAGAGAGAATAGGGTCAGGATTATCACAAGCATGTCGATTTTTTGACCCAAACGTTCTGAGGGGCACTGGGTTACCTCATTATACCAGATGTAGGAGGGTTTGGAGGCTACTGCCCGCTGGCCCCCAGACCTGCATCGCTGGGTCCCACATCTGCGGCCATGCAGAGACTGGGTAGCTTGTGCATTCCAGTGGCCAAATTGGGTGGAAAGTGGTAGGGCATCCCTTCTGTAGCCAAGAAAGGGGCAAAAAGCAGACTGCATGGGGCGAGATGTAGCCGCGAGGACCAAGGCTCTGGCCATAGCCCTATAATCTTTAAAGCGCTCGAGGGCTGATTCCGCCTTGTTACCGAACAGGTGATGGCCATCATAGGGCTTGTCCAGTAGGGTGGATTGGACATCCCCAGAGAAACCAGATGTCCTCAACCAGGTGTGGTGCCTCAAGGCTACTGATGTGGAAACTGTTCTAACCAGGTAGACGGCGGTATCCAGCACCTACCGTATGGAGGGCTTAGCTGCACCGCGACCCTCTGCCACTGTGAGGGTGAGAACGGCCCGGGCCTCCCCCAGGCACCGTGGCAGCACTTGCACAATCATATCCTACACAGTATGGGTATAAAATCCCAACAGGCATGTGGTGTTCACCAACCGCAGCGCTAAGCTGGCGAAAGAAAACATCTTTTTCCCAAGGTGGTCCAGCTTCTTGGATTCCCTATCTGGGGATAAGGGGTAGGGCAGTAGGGAAAGCGCCTTTAAAAGACAAGGCGTGGACAAGTTCTCGGGGTAAGGTGTTGGGGGAGGAAATGTGGTTCGCCCGGGGCCGGGCGGTGGCGTCGGGCAATCATCCTGTCCACAGGAGCCTCTGTGCTGGGCTTGGACCAAGTGCCCAGAAGGACGTAGGTGAGGGCTTTCTTAAAAGGCAGCAGGGGCTCCGAAGAGGCCGCTGCCGGTTGAAGTACCTCTGTCAGGAGGTTACCCATGACTGCCACTGTGGGAAGCTCAGCAGCCCTACGCAACACCACAGCGTACGAAGATCCCGCCTCTGTAGCCACGGTAGCAAGGGAGAGCATGCTAAGGTCTAGGGAGGTAACCAAACTACTGGCATCACCCAGGTCCTCTCGCCAGTCCGGCTCTTCAAGCTGGTCAGCGAAAGGGTCTACAGATCCCCTCCGGCTGCCACTCAGGGAGGTAGGGAACAACAGGGAAGAACGGAGGTACGAAAGTACCTTTCAGCACCAGTACTGACGTTGAGCAACGTCGGCCCGGCATCGTTTCAAAGTCGGGGGTAAGGCTGGGGTTGATGTCCGTTGTGGGAACAACTGATGTTGTGGGTGTCGTCACTGGAATCGGTGCCGGGGAAGATACCGTGAGGTCAACAGGTGCTGATCCAGAACCAGGCCTGGATCCTCAGGGGCCCTCTGGCACCGGAGCCACCGGCATCGAAAGCCCAGGGCCCCCTGACAAGTCTCCAGGGCCCAAAGGCACGCCGGCGGAGTCGGGCTGCACAAATATGCTTTGACACGCTTCGTAAAAAGCTCAAAGCTGGGCAGGGGATGCTCCAGCTCCGGAAAAGGGAGGGAAAGGGGGGGAAGCGGAGCCATCCCAGAAGAGAGCACTAAAAATGGAGCTGGACAGTGACAACGCTCCTGGTCTCCCGTTGCGTCAGCCGATGGACAGGGAGAAGGCGAAGAGTGACGATGCTTCTCCGCATTCTTCTTGTGCTTCGACTTACCAGAGGAGTGCGAAGACTTCGATGATGAGCGGTGGTGGCTCTGCGACTGGTCCCGAGACCTTCTTCTCGACCGGGACATTAAACGACGCGGAGCAGACTGCCAGGCCTCCAAGAGCTTTCAGGAACCGCTCCTGCAAAGACTTCGCAATCATGGCCCGACAGTCGGAGCAAAACTTCGGGTCATTGTCGTACTCTATGCACCAGAGGCACATGAAGTGCGGATGTGTGACGGACATCAATTTGTGACAAGAGTCACAAGGCTTATTGTTGGTCCGACGAAGGGGCATCCCTCTTGCTACCGGGACTCAAGACTCAAAAAGGACATTGACAAAAGTCAAAAAAAGTTTAGTCAAAAAAATTACTAAGGGGCAAGCTCTCTCCGTATCTGCGCTGGCTGGCGCGGAAAAAGAAAGAACTGAGTCAGTGTGCAGGGACGGCATCTGAATAGACACTGCAACGTCATCCAGGTGACCACGATGCTGGCGATGAATGCGGAGTTGGCTGACGCCACATACTGACATGCAGAGGTACTGCTAAAGAAAAATTCTCCAGATCCAGTCTGATGCCTGTGGGTAATTTTAAGGTAAGGAATCTATAACTAATGGTCTCTTTCAGATACAAGATATTGACAAAGAAGTAGTTAAAGAGTTCAAATCCAACATAAACAAATCCATATGGGTCAGCTATTTGCTGAACCATTATTCGGTGACCCAAAATGGATCTCGGGCAAGTGTATACCTAGGCAAGGAAGGGGCAGTCGGATAATAAAGAACCAAAATGGAGCCCAGCAGAAATTAGTCCGGGGGCATTCCGTGAACAACTAGTGAATGTGATCGATAAAGCTTGCACTGGAGGTGCACCAGGCCCAAATGGCCAGTCACAGGCCCTTTTCAAGGATAAGTCTCAGTTTTGAGCTAATGAATTAACCAGCTTGTTCAATTCAATCCTGTACTCATAAGTCATCCTGGACTGCTGGAGAGGTTCCATAATATACCCAATGGTCAAAGGGACCGCTAACAAAAACCCAGCAAACAATAAACCTCCTGGATAACTAATCAATATACTGTGCAAGGTTTCTACTCCAGGACCTGTACAACTGGGTAATCAAGTAGAAAATCATTCCATTGAACTAAACAAGGTTCCGTACATGGTGCATCACTCTCTCTAATCTATCTGCTCAAGCAATCTGTATGGAAAGACTTTTTACAGCTAAATTGACCTTATTTGCATGTTTTGTCAACTAAAGTTGCCTTTAAAGAAATCTATAAGGGCTGAAATAAAAAAAACTTAGGAATTCCTTCACATTACTCAGAGCAATTCACCTACTGTACACAAACACCTGGCTTCATGTAAAACTAGGCAACAACAGCAAGCTTTTTCGAAAGGTCCATATTGAAACTGGTCTCAACCAAAGGTGCATGTTTGTCCCCCTACTGTTCAATCTGTACATTTTAGATTTGTCACCTGTTCTCAATGAGGTTAATGCGCATGCCTGAAAATTGGAAGGTCAAACTATATGGACAACCTCCTTCTACTCAGTAACACGCAGGTAGTGCTCCAAAGACTTCATAAAATGTTGCGCGCCTTCACTATCAAATCCAAATTGGTCATCATCTTCGGTAAAACCAAGATTCTCAACATAGGAAAGAAAATCATTATTGCTAGTTCATGGAACATAAATTGTGTAAAAACTGAGACTATTTGGGAGCTATTATTGATAACTTGCAAGGGATCTTGTTACAAAAATGACTTCTGGTTAGTTATAAGATTCAAACTGAAAGTAACACTCCAGCAGGAGATGACTACAAAGTGTCGATGGACAACTGAGCAAAAATGCAAAAAAGAGAAAGAACACACGGGGAACCTAGGATATTTTGAAAATGTGAATCTTATTTAGACATGAAGTATTCGAATGGGGTAAAATATTTACAGCAACATCTTTATGCAAAGAAGCCAAACACACATTGTGCTAACAGTACATAAAAATAACTATTCCATATGCAAGAATGAGAGTCACAAATGAAACAAAAATATGTAACTATCAAAGGAAATAATTTCCACTTGGAAATAGATGTAATGGTCGACGTTTCGGTCTGTTCCGCTTTCGTCTTTTCAGACCATCTTCAGGACAGTAAGTTTGGTGCTGTCTGATGAACCACTCAGATGTGAGAAGGTCGCTTCTCTGAGAGTTATACTTTAAGATGAAATTGGGACTTGCAGCAGCAGCTGTCTAAATGGTGGTTACGAGTAATGTGGCCACCGAATGATGAACCAATGATTTCCTTTATTCTGCGAGGATAGAACACTGCGCTCTGAAACGGTGCAGAATAAAATTCTGATATGAGCATGCGCGGTACCGATTGTCAGTGCCTGCGCTTTGGTTGTGGCTTTGTAAGCTGTACCCAGTGTACACAGATTAGTGTACAGGTGTAGTAACATGAACGCAATATAAACAGAGAATCGCTACTGGAAACGGTGACAAAAGACCAGGAACCACCACCCATGACCTGTGTCACCACCTATAATACAGCGCCAAATCAAGTTTCCAGTATTATCCGCAAACATTGGAAGATAATCAATTCAGGCACCAGAGAATGGGCTCATAGCAGAATACACTACTCTCCCGCACATGGGCATGCTCACAGCAGGATACACTACTCTCCCGCACATGCTCAGCATAGCCATGACTCAGCGTGTCCCCGCACATGGGCATGCTCACAGCAGGATACACTACTCTCCTGCACATGTGCAGCATAGCCATGACTGAGCGTGTCCTCGCACAGTCTGTTTTCTCTGTTCTTCCCTGCACAGGTGTTCCGAATGATGCAGATTGCATTTTAGGCACAAACACGGCCCAGGACAGTCTTACAGAGGCTGCAGAGACGACAAGAGGTTCAACGCAGACAATGACCGAAAGTTTCGTGAGTAAACTGTGCTTCAGCTACGAGCCGGGTAAGCTCTCTCTCCACAGGTCCCTAACCCTCTGAGGCCCCTTTATATTCCTAGGGTCCACTCCTCTGCCGGACTACTCCATGGGGCTAATTTTGCAACAAGCCAACGTGAGAATAATCTTCCTTTCATGCACCTACCGCCATTTTTTTGTGTTGATGCGCTTACGATGTTTAGCCCACCACAAAGCTTCATGTATATATGATAACTTTCACCTTAGTCATACCACCAATATGGCTACACCTTTTGCCGTTTATTTATCATCTACACAGCACAATAGATATCGGTAATCAAACTGTCTTGTGAATATCTTACTATACTAAGACTCTCCCCTGTATGTGTGTTTTGTCATACTTGTTGTATGCCCAATAATGCTCTAAGTGGAGATCCCCCTCACACATGTAAAGCACCTTAGCGAGTGCTACACATTTTCAAAATTACACAATCACTTAAAATTAAGTAATCTGCACCTACACACTTTGGTCCTGAGGAAAGCAGTTTTAATCCTAAAGGCCTGGCTGAAACATGCAGAGCACACCTGGATGTAGGATACCCTAATTAATACTCCTATAACATCCAACGGCCTTTTTTAAAATGCTAACAGTGACCCAGTTATTAAAATATAATTTACGCTCGAGTACTGGGATCCCTGTATAGCTTATAACTTTCACCTTCACGTCACTACACACTCAGAAACGGTAAACAGTCAAAATATCGACTACAAAATATCGAATGGACATAATATCGAGTTTAAAATATAGAATGGACAAAATATCGAATGGACAGAATATAGACATCAAAAATATCGTTTTTAAGGTAAGTAATGTAATATCGAATGTTAAAAATATAGACAGTTAAAATATCGAAGTATATAATATAGGTTATTAAAATTATCGAATTTTTAATAATATCGAATTTTTTATAGTGTTTTTTATGTTATTATATGTGTTAAAAGTGTGTATTTATGTTATAATTTATTTTAATTAATAAATTTTGTTTTTTTAATTTTTGCGTAATTTAATTCTGTAGCGAGTTGTGGGTTTATAGGGGAATAGGGTGGGAAGTAATTTAAATACAATTAATTAAATATGTAAATTTATTTATTGGTATTCATTTTTAATTAATTAATTGTTAATTAATTTATATTTGGTGATTAATGAAATTTTAATTGGCAATTAATTTGAATTAATTGATTAATTGTTAATTATGTTAATTTTACTAATTTATTTTCTGTAGCGGTTTGTGGGTGTATAGGGGAATAGGGTGGGAAGTAATTTAATTATAATTAATTAAATATGTAAATTTATTTATTGGAATTAATTTTTAATTAATTGTTAATTAATTTATATTTGGTAATTAATTACATTTTAATTGGCAATTAATTTTAATTAACTGATTAATTGCTAATTATGTTAATTTTACTAATTTATTGTCTGTAGTGGGTTGTGGGTTTATAGTGGAATAGGGTGGGAAATAATTTATTTATAATTAATTAAATAAAACAATTTATTTAATTTTATTTCATTTGAATTAATTGTTAATTAATTTTTCAATGTTAAATTATTAATTGTTAATTTGTAATTAATTTGTATAAATAGGTAAATAATTGTAATAAATAATTTTAATTTGTAATTTTAATTGATTATTTATTATATTATATTAAATTGGTAATTACTTTTAATGAATTTTTTATAGATATTAATTTATATTTATTGAAATAATATATGAAGTATTTAATTTCCCTGCTGTTGTACTCTCTGGAGTGGGAATAGTATTTTTTACCACTATGCTATCCAACGCTTTCCCTACTGTTGCACTCTTTGGAGTGGGAATACTAATTTCAACCCCTACGCTATCCAATGCTTTCTCTACTGTTGCACTCTTTGGAGTGGGAATAGTAATTTTTACCCCTGCGCTATCCAACGCTTTCCCCACTGTTGCACCCACTGGAGTGGGAATAGTAATTTTTACCTCAACGCTATCCAACGCTTTCCTCACTGTTGCATCCACTGGAGTGGGAATAGTAATTTTTACCTCTACGCTATCCAACGCTTTCCCTACTGTTGTACTCAATGGAGTGGGAATAGAAATTTTTACCCCTACGCTATCCAAAGATTTCCCTACTGTTGCACTCTTTGGAGTGGGAATAGTAATTTTAACCCCTACGCTATCCAACGCTACACCACCATTAGTTCAGAGCACTCCTGAGGCGGAAAGCCGGGAGTTAGGCCCCCGACCCTCATTTTAAAACTTTTAAAAATTGTTATTTGCATAGTTGTTGTTCTTAAAAAATTTGCACTTTAGCTGCTAATTTTGCACAGCCTTACCTTTCCCGCCTGGGACACTTGGGACGCTCAATCCTTTCACGTCCAGCAGTCCGAGGGCCGAGTCAGGGCCACACTCGGACCTACAGAAGCTCCCGAAGGGCGACGACTTTGGCCGCCATCTTAGTGAAGAAAGTACGGTCAGCGCTCTAGCGGCCGGGCGAATTACAGCCCGCGCGCTTAAAAGCAACCCACAAGAGCGAGGAGACCTACTACACCACCATTAGTTCAGAGCACTCCTGAGGCGGAAAGCCGGGAGTTAGGCCCCCGACCCTCATTTTAAAACTTTTAAAAATTGTTATTTGCCTAGTTGTTGTTCTTAAAAAATTTGCACTTTAGCTGCTAATTTTGCATAGCCTTACCTTTCCCGCCTGGGACACTTGGGACGCTCAATCCTTTCACGTCCAGCAGTCCGAGGGCCGAGTCAGGGCCACACTCGGACCTACAGAAGCTCCCAAAGGGCGACGACTTTGGCCGCCATCTTAGGGAAGAAAGTACGGTCAGCGCTCTAGCGGCCGGGCGAATTACGGCCCGGGCGCTTAAAAGCAACCCACAAGAGCGAGGAGACCTACTACACCACCATTAGTTCAGAGCACTCCTGAGGCGAAAAGCCGGGAGTTAGGCCCCCGACCCTCATTTTAAAACTTTTAAAAATTGTTATTTGCATAGTTGTTGTTCTTAAAAAATTTGCACTTTAGCTGCTAATTTTGCACAGCCTTACCTTTCCCGCCTGGGACACTTGGGACGCTCAATCCTTTCACGTCCAGCAGTCCGAGGGCCGAGTCAGGGCCACACTCGGACCTACAGAAGCTCCCGAAGGGCGACGACTTTGGCCGCCATCTTAGGGAAGAAAGTACGGTCAGCGCTCTAGCGGCCGGGCGAATTATGGCCCGGGCGCTTAAAAGCAACCCACAAGAGCGAGGAGACCTACTACACCACCATAAGTTCAGAGCACTCCTGAGGCGGAAAGCCGGGAGTTCGGCCCCCGACCCTCATTTTAAAACTTTTAAAAATTGTTATTTGCATAGTTGTTGTTCTTAAAAAATTTGCACTTTAGCTGCTAATTTTGCACAGCCTTACCTTTCCCGCCTGGGACACTTGGGACGCTCAATCCTTTCACGTCCAGCAGTCCGAGGGCCGAGTCAGGGCCACACTCGGACCTACAGAAGCTCCCGAAGGGCGACGACTTTGGCCGCCATCTTAGGGAAGAAAGTACGGTCAGCGCTCTAGCGGCCGGGCGAATTACGGCCCGGGCGCTTAAAAGCAACCCACAAGAGCGAGAAAACCTACTACACCACCATTAGTTCAGAGCACTCCTGAGGCGGAAAGCCGGGAGTTAGGCCCCCGACCCTCATTTTAAAACTTTTAAAAATTGTTATTTGCATAGTTGTTGTTCTTAAAAAATTTGCACTTTAGCTGCTAATTTTGCACAGCCTTACCTTTCCCGCCTGGGACACTTGGGACGCTCAATCCTTTCACGTCCAGCAGTCCGAGGGCCGAGTCAGGGCCACACTCAGACCTACAGAAGCTCCCGAAGGGCGACAACTTTGGCCGCCATCTTAGGGAAGAAAGTACGTTCAGCGCTCTAGCGGCCGGGCGAATTACGGCCCGGGCACTTAAAAGCAACCCACAAGAGAGAGGAGACCTACTACACCACCATTAGTTCAGAGCACTCCTGAGGCGGAAAGCCGGGAGTTAGGCCCCCGACCCTCATTTTAAAACTTTTAAAAATTGTTATTTGCATAGTTGTTGTTCTTAAAAAATTTGCACTTTAGCTGCTAATTTTGCACAGCCTTACCTTTCCCGCCTGGGACACTTGGGACGCTCAATCCTTTCACGTCCAGCAGTCCGAGGGCCGAGTCAGGGCCACACTCGGACCTACAGAAGCTCCCGAAGGGCGACGACTTTGGCCGCCATCTTAGGGAAGAAAGTACGGTCAGCGCTCTAGCGGCCGGGCGAATTACGGCCCGGGCGCTTAAAAGCAACCCACAAGAGCGAGGAGACCTACTACACCACCATGAGTTCAGAGCACTCCTGAGCCGGAAAGCCGGGAGTTAGGCCCCCGACCCTCATTTTAAAACTTTTAAAAATTGTTATTTGCATAGTTGTTGTTCTTAAAAAAATTGCACTTTAGCTGCTAATTTTGCACAGCCTTACCTTTCCCGCCTGGGACACTTGGGACGCTCAATCCTTTCACGTCCAGCAGTCCGAGGGCCGAGTCAGGGCCACACTCGGACCTACAGAAGCTCCCGAAGGGCGACGAATTTGGCCGCCATCTTAGGGAAGAAAGTACGGTCAGCGCTCTAGCGGCCGGGCGAATTACGGCCCGGGCGCTATAAAATGGAGGCTATTTCCCGTCCGCGCAGCGGGCGGGCGCAGCGGGCGCGCCGATGGCCATGTGACCAGCTAGCGGAGTTCTTTGATAGCAAAATACAAAAAATTCTTGATAGCCTTGATAGCCTTCCCCAAGTGCCCGCGACACTATCGATAGAAGTCCCCCCCCGTTTCTTCCAGCCCCCAACTCAAGGCGTTCAGCGGCATTACTAGGGAAGACTTCTGTAACACGCTAGCCATCATAAAAAGTGGCTCTCCATCTGACCCAGCCCCTATGCACATCCTCAAACAAATTCTGAGTACGATCTCATCTACGGCCACAGAGCTGTTAAACACCTCATTCGCCACGGGCATAGTCCCCCCGAGCTGGAAACAAGCCAAAATCAAAACGCTCCTTAAGAAACCAGGCCTAGACTCTTCAGACCTGGCCAATTTCCGCCCAATCTCCCTGCTTCCGGGAATGGGCAAAGTGGCCGAGAAGGTGGTGAATAGGCAGCTCTCAGAATACTTGGAGAAGAACGGCCTACTGAGTGACTCCCAAACGGGTTTTCGCCCAGGCCAGAGCACAGACACTGCCCTCTTAGTGGCTACAGAAGAGGCAAGATGCATCTTGGATTCAGGGGGATCAGCGGCCCTGATCCTCCTGGACCTAAGCGCTGCATTTGATACCGTTGACCATACAACCTTGGTCCAGCGCCTCACCAAATTGGGCATCACTGGGTCAGCCCTCAGATGGCTGGAATCCTTCCTCGAGAAAAGATCCTTTAGGATTTGGGAAAATGGCTCGATGTCCAAACCCATTCCCCTTCAGTGTGGGGTTCCTCAGGGCTCCTCCCTGAGCCCCACACTGTTCAATGTCTATATGGCCCCATTAGAGGAGGCAGTAGCCCCCTTCGGGATCAAATCCATTAGCTACGCAGACGACACACAACTTATCATCTCGCTGTCACAACAAAGGGGACACCCATCCGACCTCTCAAGATGCCTAACTGCCATTTCCTCTTGGATGACTGACTCCAAACTCAAACTTAATGGAGCTAAGACCGAGATTATGGTCATGGGCCACCCACTTTCATCCTTGTCCTCTGAGCATTGGCCTCCCTGTATGGGGGACCTACCATCGCCAAAGGAGAAAGTTAAAAGCCTCGGGGTTTGGTTTGAACCCCAATTAACATTCAAAACCCATGCTCAGAAGGTGGCAGGAGGGTGCTTTGGATTACTGCGGGCTGTAAGGAAGGTCCTCCCCCTTCTTCCTTTCGAATCGAGAAAACTCCTAATCCAGGGCCTAATTTTGTCCAGACTAGATTATGGCAACGCCCTCCTCCTGGCGGCGCCTCAGGCCTCGATCAATATCTTGCAGCGAGTACAGAACCCTGCAGCCAGGCTTCTTATGGGGGCTCCCAGATGGGCTTCAGCCAAACCTTTGCTCAGAGCTCTACATTGGCTCCCAATTCAGGAGCGAATCTCCTTCAAGTCACTCTGTATTGCCTACAAATCTCTGCAAGGTAACGGCCCTCCGGCCCTGAGGGGTTTGATCTGTCCATATAAACCGGCACGGGCCCTTCGGTCCGACGGAGAAAACCTGGCCATCACACCCAGAGAGATGAAAGCTCGCACTGGAGGCCGCCGGTTCTCGCTGAATGCAGCAAAAAAGTGGAATGCCCTTCCCAGGGATCTACGGAAGGAACCCTCCTACCTGAAATTTAGAAAATCACTTAAAACCTTCCTTTTCCCCAAAGCCCCCTAATTTCTTTCCTCTGGTGTTCTGTTATTAATGTACCAGCGCTGGGACGCTCTTGGGCAGCCATGCGCTCTATAAACCCAATTTCATTTCATTTCATTTCCCTACTATTGCAATATTTGGAGTGGGAATAGTAATTTTTACCCCTACGCTATCCAACGCTTTCCCTACTGTTGCACTCTTTGGAGTTGGAATAGTAATTTTTACCCCTATGCTATCCAACGCTTTGCCTACTGTTGCACCCACTGGAGTGGGAATAGTAATTTTTACCCCTACGCTATCCAACGCTTTCCCTACTGTTGCCCTCACTGGAGTGGGAATAGTAATTTTTACCCCTACGCTATCCAACGCTTTCCCTACTGTTGCACCCACTGGAGTGGGAATAGTAATTTTTACCCCTACGCTATCCTACGCTTTCCCTACTGTTGCACTCACTGGAGTGGGAATAGTAATTTTTACCCCTACGCTATCCAACGCTTTCCCTACTGTTGCACTCTTTGGAGTGGGAATAGTAATTTTAACCCCTACGCTATCCAACGCTTTCCCTACTGTTGCACTATTTGGAGTGGGAATAGTAATTTTTACCCCTACGCTATCCAACGCTTTCCCCACTTTTGCACCCACTGGAGTAGGAATAGTAATTTTTACCCCTACGCTATCCAACGCTTTCCCTACTGTTGCACCCACTGGAGTGGGAATAGTAATTTTAACCCCTACGCTATCCAACGCTTTCCCTACTGTTGCACTATTTGGAGTGGGAATAGTAATTTTTCCCCCTACGCTATCCAACGCTTTCCCTACTGTTGCACTCTTTGGAGTTGGAATAGTAATTTTTACCTCTACGCTATCCAACGCTTTCCCTACTGTTGCACTCTCTGGAGTGGGAATAGTATTTTTTACACTTCTGCTATCGTACGGTAATAATGTTGGATATTATTTAATTATATTATGTTACTGTATATATATGTTTTAACAAATATGATTGTAAAAAGTTTTTTTTATAACTTTCATTAATTATTTAATAATAAGTTAATTTAAGTTTTTTTGAGTATATTTTAGTAATTAATTTTTAATATTAATTTAATTTAACACTGTTTTTAATAAAGTCGATATTTTTATAAACTATATTTTTGTAAACGATATTTTGTACTCGATATTTTTGTACTTACCTGTTTGTAGATACAAACTCGATACTCTGTCTGTCGATATTTTGTCATTGATATTTTTGCTACTCGATATTCTGTCCCTCGCTATTATGTCAGTGATCCCTCAGAAACATACCTGCTCCGCTGTATTCAGGCATTGAAGCACACCCTGGACACACTCGGTGTCACTGGGTGGACCCGATGATGAAGCATGCCACCAACCAGGTTGGTAGGTGAGGGCTCCATGAGCAAACAAAAGGGTTTGTACCCTGTCGTACAGTCTTGAGTCTATGTAAATTCACAAATAGGCTAGTCCTTATTGATTTCACATATAAAACCCTGGGGATACGGACTAGCTACCTAGTCCTCTCTCTCTCCTTTGATAGTGATAAACAATAGGTGTAAAAACGCTGAGTGACTGGATTTCTAATAGCCAAAAGGTATAGGTCTAGCTACAGACTTGTTAACTACACCTCACAGGCTCAGATTCGTCTTGATAATGGCCTGGCCGAACAAGATCTGGCAAGCAGAGGTTCTATGATACACTTGTGTCACAGGCTTCAATCTGCTAAAACGTATACCTTTGAGCTGCCCTAGAAGCAAGGGTCCCTACTTGGTCTAAGGTACTTACCTCTGCCAATTAGAGACCCCCAGATCTAACAATGTTGGACAGCGGTGTGGATTTTGAACTAATATTTTCACTTGACCTGCAGTGATTTCATGTACATCACTAGTCTAGTTTAGCAGCACAGGTTGCACAAGATTTTTTCTTTTTGGTGAAACCTATTTTTGAAAAGGTTAGGAAGCATCATGTCTCAGAAAGTAGCAAGCGAAGGAGTGGAATTGGAATTTGAAATTCAGGAGCTACTCATCTATAAAAAGGAGCAGCTGAAGCAATTCTGCAAACAGCTTGGATGCCCAGTGAAGGGCAGCTCAAACAAGGAAGAGCTACAGAAAGCTCTAAGGGCCTGGTGGGAGGCCAAACATGTTGATTCAGAGGATGTTACTGGAGAGGGAGGCACACAGGAGAATGCTTTTGGGTCCAGTGATTTGCCAGTGAAAAGGCCAGCTTCTAGGGTTGGCAGCAACCACTCCAGTAGGGTTATTTCTCCAGAGGAGCTGGAGGATAATCAGAGAGCTAGGGCCCATGAGATTGAGCTTTTTAAACTCAAAGCCCAAGCAGAAGAGAGGAGACTGCGCCTTGAAACTGAAAAGAAGGCGGAGGAGGGGAGGAATGCCTTCGCTTTTGAAGAGAGGAAACTCCAGTTGGCTCATGAGTTGAGCAAGAGGGAGCTGGACATTAAAGCCAAACAGGTGGAGTCCAGTCCTAATGGTGGCAGCGCACAACCAGTACAGGCGGGTAAAGTATACATACCAAAAGATCTGGTACAGAATTATCAGAGGGGTGAGGATATTTATGTGTGGTTTAGATCATATGAGCTTGCCTTGAAGATGAATGAAGTGCCTGAGAAGAATTGGGGGGCAGGTTTGTGGAAGCATTTTGAGGCCTCTGGGAGGGAAGTCTTGGCACCCTTAGAAGCAGCAGGTACTTTATCCTACCCCGCTATGAAGGAGGCTTTATGCCTCAGGTATGGGCTCACTCCAGAACAGTACCGCCAGAAGTTTAGGAACTTCAAGAAGCTTGATTCTAGTACTTGGGTGGAGTGTGTGAGTATGTACACGCGTGCACTGGAAGGTTGGATAAAGGGCAGCAAAGTTACTGATTATGTGGGGTTGTGTCACTTGATTAGTTGGGAGCACTTGAGTAGTTTATGTGTTCCAGAGCTGCGCCAGCATCTTTTAGACAGCAAGTTAACTGATCCCAGTGAGCTTGCTAAAGAGGCGGACCGCTGGACTCGCACCAGGGTCCACAAGGGGGTGGTAAGTACCCCAGCCAAGGGTGGACATGGTCCAAAGCAGAAGAGTGGGGGGGACAAGGGTAATCAAAAGCAGTCTTCTACAGGGCCCCAAAATAGTTCCCAGGAGAAGGAGTCTTAAACCCCAAAGCCTAAGAAGTCCCGGCCCCCTAAGGGCAGGCAGGACAACAGGTCCCCGCCTACTTGCTATGCATGTAGGGAGGTGGGGCACATTGCCCCCAAATGTCCAAAGAAACCTCCAACACCCACTGGTGCTCCAACCCCGGGGTTAGCCAGTGTAGCTTTGGGAGGGGATTTGATTTCCAGTGGGGAGGAGGGGTTAGCAGTGATGACCCTTGTCTCTTTAGGAGACTAAGAGATGGCCCAGGAAACCTTGCTGCCCCTAAACACTAAAAACATATGGGCAGAAGGTGACCATCAATGGAAAGGAGATAGAGGCTCTGAGAGACACAGGGGCCAGCGTGACATCTGTCAGGTGTCAGTGGGTGTCTGAAGAGCAAATCATTCCCAAGGTACTCCGTCCTGTGGTGGCATCTGACAGTTCAGTGCGCCTCTGCAAGTTGGCACGTGTTCCATTTGAATGGGGAGGAGTCTCCGGTATTTTGGAAGTTGTAGTAAGTGATGCCTTGCCTGTAGATTGTCTATTAGGTAATGACCTGGAGAGCTCTCCATGGAAAGAGGTGGAGCACAGAACTCATTTGGAAATGTTGGGCTTGCCCGTGTGGATCTGTGTGACCACACAGGCAATGGCAGCCAGTAAGGGTGGATTAGCAGAACTGAAGCCTGGAACAATGGCCCAGGGACCAGCCAAGAGAGGAAGGGGTAGAGGGCGCGGGAAACCAGCCCCCACCGTTCCCACGGCCCAGGAGGAAGCAGAACCTGAGGGGGATTCCCTGGAACCTACAGGGGAGCAGGTGGCCGAACTGGGGGAATTGCCTGAGCTGTCCCAGTGGCAGCAAGAGGGTGGTCCCTCCAGGGAGGAATTCTTCCAGGCTCAGACGGAGTGCCCTTCTCTCAAAGGTGTACAGCAGCAGGCTGCAGACCAGGCAGCAGGCCTGGGGTCCAAGGAACATTTGATTTACTGGGAGGATGACTTACTTTATAGTGAGCCTAAGTTCGCTGAGCCCGTGCAGCCCGTATGCTGGTGGTGCCCGAGTGCTTCAGGAACTTCCTACTGGGTCTGGCTCATGACGTGCCTCTTTCAGGACATCTGGGGCAAGACAAGACCTATCACAGGCTTGTCACCCACTTTTACTGGCACCAGATGAAGAAGCACGTCGCTGCCTTTTGTAAGTCTTGCCAAACTTGTCAGGCCAGTGGCAAGAGCGGAGGGAAGTGCGTGGCACCCCTCCAACCCTTTCCTGTGGTGAGCACCCCTTTTGAGCAGGTGGGCATTGACATCGTGGGGCCCCTGGACCCCAAGACAGCCTTCGGCAACAGGTTTATCCTTGTCTTGGTGGACCATGCCACCCCGTACCCGGAAGCAGTCCCGCTCAGGACAGTCACAGCCCCCGTGCTGGGCCGTGCCTTAATGGGGATCTTTTCCCGTGTGGGGTTCCCCAGAGAAGTGGTCTCCGACAGGGAGACAAACTTCATCTCTAGGTACATGAAGTCTCTGTGGTAGGAGTGTGGGGTGACATACAAGTTCACCACTCCTTACCACCCTCAAGGAAATGGGTTGGTTGAAAGATTCAACCGCACCCTCAAAGGCATGATTATGGGCCTAGAAGAGCCCATGAGGCGGAAGTGGGACGTCTTGTTACCATGCCTGTTGTTTGCCTACAGGGAGGTGCCTCAGAAATCCTTAGGGTTCAGTCCCTTTGAGTTGCTGTATGGCCACCCTACTGAGGACCTCTCACTCTGGTGAAGGAGGGGTGTGAGAAATCCGGTGGGAAAACCCCTCAGGATGTGTTCTGCTATGTGCTGGCCATTCGCAACCATCCCAAGCGCTTCAGGAAGCTCGCTCAAGAGAACCTGGAGGCTAGCCAGGAGGAAATGAAGAGATGGTACGACCAGAAAACTTCTCTGGTTGAGTTCCACCCTGGTCAGAAAGTGTGGGTGATGGCACCGGTGGAGCCTTGTGCGCTCCGTGACAAGTGGACCGGGCCATATGAGGTGGTAGAGAGCAAGAGCGAGGTTACCTACTTGGTTAACATGAAGACTCCCAGGCAGCCCCTGAGAGTGTTGCACGTGAACCGCCTCAAACCCCACTTTGAGAGGTCTGAAGTGACTATGCTCATGGCTACAGATGCTGGAGAGGAAGAGGATAATGATCCTCTCCCTGACCTCTTGGCAGCCAAGGAGAAAGATGGGTCAGTGGATGGTGTGGTCCTCTCGCCCACCCTGACCCCAGAGCAGCAGAAGGACTGTCGCCAGGTCTTGGGGCAGTTCGCCCCCCTGTTCTCCCTGACCCCAGGTGTCACCAAATGGTGCGTCCACGATGTGGACACTGGAGATAGTCTGCCTGTGAAACAGAAGTTTTACAGGGTGGCTGACAAGGTCAGAGCTGGTAGCAAGAAAGAAGTTTCCAAGATGTTGGCACTAGGGGTAATTGAGCCCTGTAGCAGCCCCTGGGCTAGCCCAGTGGTCTTAGTGCCTAAGAAAGCTGCTACCCCCGGTGGCCCCCCAGAACTCCGGTTCTGCGTGGACTACCGTGGGCTCAATGCGGTCACCAAGACTGACGTGCACCCCATCCCCAGAGCTGATGAGCTGGTGCATCGGTTGGAACTGCCCAGTACCTCAGCACCTTTGATTTGACTTCAGGGTACTGGCAGATTGCCTTAACTGAGGGGGCCAAGGAGAGGTCCGCATTTTCAACGCCAGAGGGACACTTCCAGTTCCGTGTCATGCCCTTTGGGTTGAAAAATGCCCCTGCCACATTTCAGAGACTGGTCACCCAGGTATTGGCAGGGCTGGAGCAATTCAGCGCTGCATACCTGGATGACATTGCTGTGTTCAGCTCCACTTGGGAGGAACACCTGCAACAACTCTCTGAAGTGTTGAAGGCTCTACAGAAGGCATGCCTCACTATCAAGGCCAGTAAGTGCCAGATAGGGCAGGGATTAGTGGTGTACTTGAGACACCAGGTGGGGAGCGGCCAGGTGGCGCCCCTACAGGCAAAGATTGATACCATTCTGGCTTGGGAACCCCCCAAGACTCAGACTGAGGTGAGAGCCTTTCTAGTTCTCACCGGGTATTACAGACGGTTTGTCAAAGGTTATGGCACCATTGTGGCCCCTTTGACAGAGCTGACATCTAGAAATCAGCCCAGGAAAGTGAATTGGACCGAGGCCTGTCAAACTGCTTTTGACACCCTCAAAACTGCCATGTGCACAGCACCGGTGCTTAAGGCACCTGACTTTTCCAGTGAGTTCATTGTGCAAACTGACGCTTCAGAGCAAGACGTGGGAGCAGTACTCTCACAAATCAACGATGAGGGCGGAGACCAACCAGTGGCTTTCATTAGTAGGAGGCTACTCCCCAGTGAACAGAAATGGAGTGCCATTGAAAGGGAAGCTTTTGCTGTGGTCTGGGCTCTGAAGAAGCTGTGGCCCTACCTGTTTGGGACTCACTTCCATGTTCAGACCGACCACAGGCCCCTCAGATGGTTAATGCAGATGAGGGGTAAGAATCCAAAACTGTTGAGGTGGTCCATTTCCCTACAGGGGATGGACTTTACGGTGGAGCACCGCCCTGGTACAGAACACGCCAACGCTGATGGTCTGTCCAGATTCTTCCGCCTTAGTGATGAGGACTCCCAAGAGGTTGGGTAGTTCTCCCCACTTTCAGCTGGAGGGGACACGTGTTAGACCTGACACCCTTGATGTGGTTTTCCCCCATCTTTTTGCCTCTGACTCCTGTATTTTTGATGCTGTGCTGGATTTCGTTTTTGCTGGTTTAGATGCTTTGGACACTCTGCCACTGCTGATCAGTGCCAGAGTGTAAGTGCTCCCTATGTAAATTGTCATATTGATTGGGTATACCTGATTGGCATATTTGTATCACCATGAAGTCCCTAGTAAAGTGCACTGTGTGTGCCAGGGCTGGTGATGACAGATGCTACTAGTGGGTCTGCAGCGCAGATTGCGCCACCCACATAAGTAGCCCTAAAATGGTGTCTCAGGCCTGCCAGCGCAGTGCCTGTGTGCAGTCAGAGGACTGCCATGTCCGCCTGGCCAGTGTCCCCACTGGCTGGGCCTAACCCTTCCCTGTCTGTGCACATCAGTCACCCCTATGGAAGGCTCAAGGTACCCCCCTGGGCAGGGTGCAGTGTATGGGTAAGGTAGAGCATGTACTAGTGCAGGTCACATGCTCTGGTAGTGAGCAGCAGCCATTTTTTGTGCTCACTGCTGTAAGGTTATCTTGCTCCATAGAATAACATGGGGGAGGCTGGTCCCAATGGACACCAGCCTATATTCTCATAGGAACAAGATGGGACATAAGTGATTGATATCCCTGAACTCAGAATTTAATAACACATATTTTAGGAAAGGTTGTTTTTAAATCCTGTGTTTGAGAATAGTACTTTTAGAAAGTGGCTGTTCTCTTGTCTAACCTTTCTGTGTGCCTGCGTCTGCTTGTGGATTGACTGTCTGGTTTGAGGGTGACAGGGGCTGCAGAGCCCCCAGGAGGTTGTCTGAGTCAGCCCGTGGATGAAAGGCTGCATCTGCTGCCAGGGAAGTGGGAGGAGATAGCACCTGGGAGTGAATAGGGCTGTGCCTGCCTAACCACAATGCTGGCTCCACCTCCCGCTGGGCGACTGTCACCTCTGTCCCTGATACTGAAAGAGAGAAGGAATCCAGGAAAGCCCCAGTGCTCCAGCAACACCCAGAACTGGTTTAGACCGGGCTCAGGGCCCACTTGCACAAAGACTTCAAAGAACTTCAAAGAATTTTAGGGGTATAAGAGAAGGACCCCTGACAACAGAAAATTAGATTCTACAATCAAGAGGAGCCTCTGCTAGAAGCAGGACTGCTGGAGAACTAAAGGAAGATTGCCATGCTGTGTGCTCTAAGGGGTGACCTGTTTTGCTGTTCAACTAAAAGCTGAGAAGAAGAAAGGGACTTTGCTGTGTGCTGTGACCCTGCCTGCTTGACCTACAAAGACTTTGCTGTGTGCTGTGTCTCTGAATCTCCAAGGGACTGAGAAGAGCTGGCCTCCTGTTTTGCAACCCAGGGATATAAAGGTTGCCAAGGACTACAAAACTCTGCTGTGTCCCCTGAAGCTGCTGTGTGCTGAAGAGATCGTGAGCACTGCTGTTTGCCCTGTGTATCGCGCTGGCTGCTCTCTGACCCGATCGAGAGTGCGGCGCTGACCACGCCTGCCGTGTTGCAAGATCGACGTGTTCATCGACATGTGTTTTGTGGAGACCGAAGGGTTGTGGGCCTCCCCAGTGCAGGGCGCATCGAAACAACCTGTGTGCAGTTTCACCACCGCGGCCCGGGGTTAGAAAACACCCTACGAAGTGCCCCGGACCTTGCCGGGACAGACGCAGTGAAGATCGAGCCCGCTGCTCTCTGATTGGAGGAGAGAGCCGAGCCCCCTCACTAATGCCGCGATGGGATTGGCCCGTGCGCCGTAGCGTCATCGCCGAGGCAGTGCGGGGGTTGGTTGCCAAGGACGCGTCATCGCGGGCCTGCCCCCGGAGCCGCACTGCCATTGGCCAACTCCCGTGTGAGTGTGGAGGCTTGCCCAGAACGCCGCAACCGGATTGGCCCACGGCGTCATCCTCAGCGAAGCGCCGTGACCAGCGAGGGATCCAGCATCGAGTCCTCTCCGGGACCCGGCCTCGCCGAGGAAGCCGCGTGTGAGTTCACAGCCCCTGGCCTGTTGTCCCGACAATAGGGTGTTGCTGAATCTCCCCGCCGCTCGTTGGATTGCCGAGAGCGGGCGGGAGAGCAAACGGGACCGGCCGGGGCTGACATCAGAGGTTTACTAACATCGAGGCTTCTGTGGTGAGCGCGTCATCACAAGGAGCGGGATATTAACCCGCTAGCGACCGTGAAGGTGCTGGCATAACCATCCGTGAGGCGCTCACCTTGTTGGGGCTCAGTAGTTTGAAGAGCCAGTGTGTTAAGTTATTTACCTGCTGGCATTGCTTTTGCGGCTCGTCGTTTTTGAGAGCTAGCTTGAACTACGTCAGTAGCATTCTTTTTTACTACTGATTTTAAGAGACTGGAGACTGATTTTTATATAAGAACTTCCTGCAGCACAGGTTGCACAAGATTTTTTCTTTTTGGTGAAACCTATTTTTGAAAAGGTTAGGAAGCATCATGTCTCAGAAAGTAGCAAGCGAAGGAGTGGAATTGGAATTTGAAATTCAGGAGCTACTCATCTATAAAAAGGAGCAGCTGAAGCAATTCTGCAAACAGCTTGGATGCCCAGTGAAGGGCAGCGCAAACAAGGAAGAGCTACAGAAAGCTCTAAGGGCCTGGTGGGAGGCCAAACATGTTGATTCAGAGGATGTTACTGGAGAGGGAGGCACACAGGAGAATGCTTTTGTGTCCAGTGATTTGCCAGTGAAAAGGCCAGCTTCTAGGGTTGGCAGCAACCACTCCAGTAGGGTTATTTCTCCAGAGGAGCTGGAGGATAATCAGAGAGCTAGGGCCCATGAGATTGAGCTTTTTAAACTCAAAGCCCAAGCAGAAGAGAGGAGACTGCGCCTTGAAACTGAAAAGAAGGCGGAGGAGGGGAGGAATGCTCTCGCTTTTGAAGAGAGGAAACTCCAGTTGGCTCATGAGTTGAGCATGAGGGAGCTGGACATTAAAGCCAAACAGGTGGAGTTCAGTCCTAAAGGTGGCAGCGAACAACCAGTACAGGCGGGTAAAGTATACATACCAAAAGATCTGGTACAGAATTATCAGAGGGGTGAGGATATTTATGCGTGGTTTAGATCATATGAGCTTGTCTTGAAGATGAATGAAGTGCCTGAGAAGAATTGGGGGGCAGGTTTGTGGAAGCATTTTGAGGCCTCTGGGAGGGATGTCTTGGCACCCTTAGAAGCAGCAGGTACTTTATCCTACCCCGCTATGACGGAGGCTTTATGCCTCAGGTATGGGCTTACTCCAGAACAGTACCACCAGAAGTTTAGGAACTTCAAGAAGCTTGATTCTAGTACTTGGGTGGAGTGTGTGAGTATGTACACGCGTGCACTGGAAGGTTGGATAAAGGGCAGCAAAGTTACTGATTATGTGGGGTTGTGTCACTTGATTAGTTGGGAGCACTTGAGTAGTTTATGTGTTCCAGAGCTGCACCAGCATCTTTTAGACAGCAAGTTAACTGATCCCAGTGAGCTTGCTAAAGAGGCGGACCGCTGGACTCGTACCAGGGTCCACAAGGGGGTGGTAAGTACCCCAGCCAAGGGTGGACAGGGTCCCCAGCAAAAGAGTGGGGGGGACAAGGGTAATCAAAAGGAGTCTTCTAAAGGGCCCCAAAATAGTTCCCAGGAGAAGGAGTCTCAAACTCCCAAGCCTAAGAAGTGCCTGCCCCCTAAGGGCAGGCAGGACAACAGGTCCCCGCCTACTTGCTATGCATGTAGGGAGGTGTGGCACATTGCCCCCAAATGTCCAAAGAAACCTCCAGCACCCACTGGTGCTCCAACCCCGGGGTTAGCCAGTGGAGCTTTGGGAGGGGATTTGATTTCCAGTGGGGAGGAGGGGTTAGCAGTGATGACCCTTGTCTCTTTAGGAGACTAAGAGATGGCCCAGGAAACCTTGCTGCCCCTAAACACTAAAAAATATGGGCAGAAGGTGACCATCAATGGAAAGGAGATAGAGGCTCTGAGAGACACAGGGGCCAGCGTGACATCTGTCAGGTGTCAGTGGGTGTCTAAAGAGCAAATCATTCCCAAAGTACTCCGTCCTGTGGTGGCATCCGACAGTTCAGTGCGCCTCTGCAAGTTGGCACGTGTTCCATTTGAATGGGGAGGAGTCTCCGGTATTTTGGAAGTTGTAGTAAGTGATGCCTTGCCTGTAGATTGTCTATTAGGTAATGACCTGGAGAGCTCTCCATGGAAAGAGGTGGAGCACAGAACTCATTTGGAAATGTTGGGCTTGCCCGCGTTGATCTGTGTGACCACACGGGCAATGGCAGCCAGTAAGGGTGGATTAGCAGAACTGGAGCCTGGAACAGTGGCCCAGGGACCTGCCAAAAGAGGAAGGGGTAGAGGGCGCGGGAAACCAGCCCACATCGTTCCCACGGCCCAGGAGGAAGCAGAACCTGAGGGGGATGCCCTGGAACCTACAGGGGAGCAGGTGGCCAAACTGGGGGAATTGCCGGAGCTGTCCCAGTGGCAGCAAGAGGTTGGTCCCTCCAGGGAGAAATTCTGCCAGGCTCAGAAGGAGTGCCCTTCTCTCATTGGTGTGCGGCAGCAGGCTGCACACCAGGCAGCAGGCCTGGGGTCCAAGGAACATTTGATTTACTGGGAGGATGATTTACTTTATAGTGAGCCTAAGTACGCTGAGCCCGGTGCAGCCCGTATGCTGGTGGTGCCCGAGCGCTTCAGGAACTTCCTACTGGGTCTGGCTCATGACGTGCCTCTTTCAGGACATCTGGGGCAAGACAAGACCTATCACAGGCTTGTCACCCACTTTTACTGGCCCCAGATGAAGAAGCACGTAGCTGCCTTTTGTAAGTCTTGCCAAACTTGTCAGGCCAGTGGCAAGAGCGAAGGGAAGTGCGTGGTACCCCTCCAACCCTTTCCTGTGGTGAGTACCCCTTTTGAGCGGGTGGGCATTGACATCGTGGGGCCCCTGGACCCCAAGACAGCCTTAGGCAACAGGTTTATCCTGGTCTTGGTGGACCATGCCACCCGGTACCCGGAAGCAGTCCCGCTCAGGACAGTCACAGCCCCCTTGCTGGGCCGTGCTTTAATGGGGATCTTTTCCCATGTGGGGTTCCCCAGAGAAGTGGTCTCCGACAGGGGGACAAACTTCATCTCTAGGTACATGAAGTCTCTGTGGGAGGAGTGTGGGGTGACATACAAGTTCACCACTCCTTACCACCCTCAAGGAAATGGGTTGGTTGAAAGATTCAACCGCACCCTCAAAGGCATGATTATGGGCCTAGAAGAGCCCATGAGGCGGAAGTGGAAAGTCTTGTTACCATGCCTGTTGTTTGCCTACAGGGAGGTGCCTCAGAAATCCTTAGGGTTCAGTCCCTTTGAGTTGCTGTATGGCCACCCTACTGAGGACCTCTCACTCTGGTGAAGGAGGGGTGGGTGAAATCCCGTGGGAAAACCCCTCAGGATGTGTTGTGCTATGTGCTGGCCATTCGCAACCAGACCAAGCGCTTCAGGAAGCTCGCTCAAGAGAACCTGGAGGCTAGCCAGGAGGAAATGAAGAGATGGTACGACCAGAACACTTCTCTGGTTGAGTTCCACCCTGGTCAGAAAGTGTGGGTGATGGCACCGGTGGAGCCTTGTGCGCTCCGTGACAAGTGGACCGGGCCATATGAGGTGGTAGAGCGCAAGAGCGAGGTTACCTACTTGGTTAACATGAAGACTCCCAGGCAGCCCCTGAGAGTGTTGCACGTGAACCGCCTCAAACCCCACTTTGAGAGGTCTGAAGTGACTATGCTCATGGCTACAGATGCTGGAGGGGAAGAGGATAGTGATCCTCTCCCTGACCTCCTGGCAGCCAAGGAGCAAGATGGGTCAATGGATGGTGTGGTCCTCTCGCCCACCCTGACGCCAGAGCAGCAGAAGGACTGTCGCCAGGTCTTGGGTCAGTTCGCCCAACTGTTCTCCCTGACCCCAGGTGTCACCAAATGGTGCCTCCCGATGTGGACACTGGAGATAGTCTGCCTGTGAAACAGAAGTTTTACAGGGTGGCTGACAAGGTCAGAGCTAGTATCAAGGAAGAAGTTTCCAAGATGTTGGCACTAGGGGTAATTGAGCCCTGTAGCAGCCCCTGGACTAGCCCAGTGGTCCTAGTGCCTAAGAAAGCTGCTACCCCCGGTGGCCCCCCAGAACTCCGGTTCTGCGTGGACTACCGTGGGCTCAATGCGGTCACCAAGACTGACGCGCACCCCATCCCCAGAGCTGATGAGCTGGTGGATCGGTTGGGAGCTGCCCAGTACCTCAGCACCTTTGATTTGACTTCAGGGTACTGGCAGATTGCCTTAACTGAGGGTGCCAAAGATAGGTCCGCATTTTCAACGCCAGAGGGACACTTCCAGTTCCGTGTCATGCCCTTTGGGTTGAAAAATGCCCCTGCCACATTTCAGAGACTGGTCAACCAGGTATTGGCAGGGCTGGAGCAATTCAGCGCTGCATACCTGGATGACATTGCTGTGTTCAGCTCCACTTGGGAGGAACACCTGCAACAACTCTCTGAAGTGTTGAAGGCTCTGCAGAAGGCATGCCTCACTATCAAGGCCAGTAAGTGCCAGATAGGGCAGGGATCAGTGGTGTACTTGAGACACCAGGTGGGGAGCGGCCAGGTGGCGCCCCTACAGGCAAAGATTGATACCATTCTGGCTTGGGAACCCCCAAGACTCAGACTGAGGTGAGAGCCTTTCTACGTCTCACTGGGTATTACAGACGGTTTGTCAAAGGTTATGGCACCATTGTGTACAAGACGCCACTCCAATATATGACAGCTTACTCAACTCTACGCTACACCTCTCATCTCTATTGCACTCCATGCCATTCTACTGTACAACACACCACTCTATGACACTTTACTCGACTGTTTGCTACGCCACTCCACTCTGCTCTCCGACACCATACTGAACGATACTCTACTCAAAGACATTGGACCCTAGGCGAGGTGGGGGGACCTGTTTCAGAGTAGTGCCCTACTGGACGCGCACTAATGTTTCCTATTGTGTAACCCTGTGATCTGTCTTGCTTCCCAAAGGATTGCTTATAACGGTGATGTCTGCACTCTATCGGGCCATGAGAAGGTAACTTGACTTTTTCACGTACTCTATTAAGATGTCACGTTTGGGGGGGATTCGTTCTGTTTTTATATGTTAGACTGTGTTTCTATTGCACAACTTCTCTGTACAGTCGGATGGGAGACGGCTCCCTGGAAGACATAGGAGGGGGAATGATTGGAAAACTGCGGATACTAGAGATACGTGGGTACTTTATGCAAACGATTATGTTTATCCTTGTGGCACTTCCCAACTCTACGCCGCCCAGCCTCCAGGATGTGGGCCTAGTGGCTGTGTACTATCCTGGAAGTTAACTTTGGTTGATTTCACCTCTCAGTGCCTGCGAGTGGCTATACTTGATTATGTCTTTATATGTTTTCCGCAGTAAACATATTAAAAAAAAAAAAGACACTGGACCCTATAATTTGAAACACATTTTTATGAGAAAAACCTTTGTTATTGTTGGTAAAACTTTATTTATTCTTTTTATACAAACAAACTACACTAACATTACAAATTCTCAAGAAATAGTTATGTCTTAAATTTATCATCTATACATTACTACAACTGGATGTAATCTTTCTAAACAAACTAAACGTAAACAACACAAACATTAGACATTTTTAAACTGATATCCTAAATGCATAATTTATGCACCACCTTCAAATTAATATAATTCATGCACCCAGAAACATTTGGTAGCCACATTACATGAACTATAAATCGCCACTCTACCATGAACTGTGTACTCACAACTGATGTGATTTGCAATGTGATAAGTGTTGTTGTAAATGCTAACATTTCAGATGGTATAAGTAAGGTAACATGAAAGACTATAAGCAGTGTATGGAGAAGGCACCAGTTAGAGGTAATTCAGTGTGGCTACCAAGTCCAATGCACTGTGTATGGAGGTGCACAAGTTATAATAATTTTAAGGTGGTGCTACATTTTAAATGTAAGGTAGAAATATAAGTTTCAAATGTTTGTCTAGTTCAACTTTGGTTTGTATGGAAAGAATAAATAAAGTTATAATCATTTAAATGTTGTGAGGTAATTATACATTTAAGGTATGATCATAACTTTATAATTTCTAATGTTTGCGTAGTTTAAGTTTGGATTATAGCTTTTGTAACTATAACTAAGGGTAAAGCTTAGTTTTTTTAAATTGGAAAATATATATATATTTATACATATATTTATCAAAGCTCCAAGTTTACCCTAGCAATGAGCTGCACTCAAACACAAGTGTAGGGCTGCAATCATTTATTCGGGTAGGCCGCTGACGACGCCTGCCGGCGGGCAGAGGTATTGCTACGCAAAATTTTCCGGATCCAGTCTGACGCCTGGGGATATTCTAAGGTAAGGAATCTATCACTAACTAATGTCTCTTGCAGATATATCGTTACACAAGTAGTAACTTGTGCATCTGAAAGAGACACGTTAGTGATAGATTCCTTACCTTAGAATAGATACCCCAGCAATACAACCCCGGTGGTGGGTCTGCGAACCAATAATCACACTAGAAAGTCCTGGAGGACGGAACGGCCAAAGAAGCCATCCCTCCAAACTTGGCTGTCCAGGCAGTAGTGTCGTGTAAACGTGTGCAGCGAGGCTCACGTAGCTGCCTGGCAAATGTCCTGCAAGGGCACTCCTCGGCCCAGGGCAGTGGTAGTCACTGTGGCCCGAGTGGAATGAGCCCTCAATCCCACAGGGGGTTCCTTCTTAGCCAAGGAGTAACACGCCTGGATACACAAGATGATCCACCGAGAGATGGTCCGCTTGTGCACCGCCTTTCCCTTCTTAGCGCCCACGTAACCAACAAAGAGTTGGTCATCCACCCAGAACTGGCGTGTGCGATCCAGATAGTAAGAGAGCGCACGCTTTGGGTCCAGACGGTGGAGCCTCTCTTCCTTTTCGAGGGATGCGGAGGTGGAAAGAAGGTGGGCAAGGTAATGGACTGCCCGATGTGGAAGGCCGTGACAACCTTGGTCAGGAAAGAGGGTCTTGTCCGCAACACAACCTTGTCCAGATGGACAGAGAGGAAAGGAGGTGTGGAAGAAAGAGCCTGGAGCTCGCTCACTCCCCTGGCAGAGGTGATGGCAACCAGGAAAGCAGTCTTCAGAGTAAGAAGACGGAGTTATGGAGTGGATCAAAGGGAGCACACATTAGGTAAGTAAGAACAAGGTTCAAGTCCCACTGGGGCATCACAAAAGGAACAGGAGGGAACATGTGTGTGATGCCCTTCAAAAACCTATTTACAACTGGGGACTTGAACAAAGAAGGCTGATCAGGTAGCCTTAAGAAGGCAGAAAGGGCAGAAAGGTACCCCTTGATAGTGCCCAGAGCAGAGCCCTGCTGGGCAAGAGAAAGAAGGAAGAGGAGAACCTCAGAAAGGGGTGCAGAGAGTGGATCCACAGCCTTTGCTGTGCACCATGCCACAAATCTGTTCCACCTGCAGGCGTATACCGACTTTGTGGAGGGACGCCTGGCTGCAAGAATGACATTACAGACTTAAGGAGGCAAGTCAAATGGCCTCAACTGCCGCCGTGCAATCTTCAAGCTTGTAGGTGGAGACTGGACAGGTTCGGGTGGAGGACCGTCCCCTGCTGCTACAACAGAAGGTCCTCCCGAAGAGGCAGACGAATCGGGGGATCGACTGACATGCTGAGTAGCTCGGGATACCAGTATCTTTGTGCCCAGTCCGGAGCCACAAGGATAACCTGGGCCCGGTCGCGCCTGATCTTCTTCAGCACTCTGGGCAGAAGTGGTATAGGCGGAAAGGCGTACAATAGACCGCAACTCCACTTGCGACGAAAAGCGTCTCCGAGCGAGTGCCACCTCGGAAATTCCAATGCGCAGAACTGATGAAATTGCCTGTTCTCTTCTGTGGCGGATAGATCTAACCAAGGCTCTCCCCACTGCTGAAAGAGACCTTGTGCCATGTCCGAGTTCAGACTCCATTCGTGATCCATCATGCACCAACAGCTGAGTTCGTCCGCCCTGGCATTCAGAGAACCTACCAGGTGTTGAACCACCAGGGCCACGCCCTGATGTTCCAGCCACTGCCAGAGGCGCAGAGCATCCTGGCATAGGGTCCACGACCCCACCCCGCCCTGTTTGTTGCAGTACCACATGGCGGTGGTGTTGTCCGTGAACACCTGCACTACACTCCCCCGGACAGAGGGGAGGAATGCCTTCAGTGCAAGTCGGATCGCCCGCAGCTCCAGAAGGTTGATGTGGAGCCGGGACTCCACCGGAGACCAGAGGCCTCTGATCGCCGTCTCTCCCATGTGGCCTCCCCAGCCCAGGAGGGACGCGTCCGCCACAACCACGTGCTCCGGGTGGGGTAGGGAGAGGGATCTGACACTGACCCAATCGCGGTCCGTGGGCCACCACTGCAACTGTCTTGCAGTGCCCTCCGAGATCAAGACATGATCAGACAAGTTGCCCTGATGCTGGGCCCACTGAAACTTCAGGTCCCACTGCAGAGCCCTTATCCGCCACCGGGCGTGATGCACCAGAAGGATGCAGGAGGCCATCAGCCCCAGAAGCCGCAGCGTCAACCTGACCGAGACTCGAGATAAAGGCTGAAAGATCAGAATCAGAGCCTGAATATCCCGAACCCGCTGTTCGGGAGGATAAACCAGAAACTGCGCCGAGTCTAGAACCGCCACGATGAAGAGGAGCTTCTGAGAGGAACACAGGTGTGACTTCGGCACGTTGATGGAGAACCCCAGCAAGTGCAGGAGGTCGGCCGTAGTCTGGAGGTGGCTGACGACTGTCTGGGGGCGAGCCCGCCTTCAACAACCAGTCGTCGAGGTAAGGGAAGACTGACACCCTTAACCTGCGCAGATGAGCTGCGACCACCGCCATCAGTTTCGTGAACACCCATGGGGCGCTGGTAAGGCCGAAGGGGAGCACGGTAAACTGAAAGTGCTCGTGGCCTACCGTGAACCGCAGGTAACGCCGGTGGGCCGGCAGGACAGGGATGTGAAAATAAGCGTCCTGCAAGTCCAACGCTACCATCCAGTCTCCAGGGTCCAGGGCAGCTAAGACCTGAGCCAAAGTCAGCATCTTGAACTTCTCCTTCCGGAGGAAGCCGTTGACGTTCCGTAGGTCCAAGATAGGGCGTAGGCCCCCTTTGCCCTTATTGGGTACCAGAAAGTAGTGGGAGTAACAACCAAACCCTACTTCTGGCCCAGGAACGCGCTCGATGGCCCCCTTGGCCAAGAGGGCCGTGTCTTCCTCTTGCAGAAGTTGCAAGTGATCCCCCGACACGCGGTGGAATTGCGGTGGCATGGCTGGAGGGGTCGACTCGAAGGGGAGGGAGTAGCCCCTTCAGACGATTTGCAGCACCCACCTGTCCGACGTGACAGTGCGCCAGTGGAAGAGGTGATGGCGAACCCTGCCCCCCACTGGCGTCACATGGGCCTGAAAACACGGACTAGGAAGGTTTTGAGGCAGGTGCTACGGGGGAAGGTGTGGACTGGCCTCGCCGTTGTCCCCGACCGCCGCCAAGGCGGTTTCCACGGCCGCCACCGTGCTGCGGAACATTCTGCAGTGCGTGGCTGGCAGCACATGTGGGGGCGCCCCTTCCGTGGCCACGAAAGGAGCAAAAGGCACCCGATTGCTGGCGTGTGGCCGAGAGGCCCAAGGACTTGGCCGTAGCCCGGGTGTCTGCTTGGTCTGCTTTGTCGCCAAAGAGGCGACGGCCATCGAACGGCATGTCCAGAAGAGTGGCATGGACATCGGCTGAAAAGTTGGCGGACCTCAACCAGGTGTGGCGTCGAACCGCCACCGTCGTTGCCATAGCCCTGCCCAGTGAGTCCGTGGTATCCAGCCCACACCGGATGGAATATCGTGCTGCATCTCGACCCTCCGCAAGGGCTTAGGCGAGTTTAGCCCGGACCTCCTCCGGACATTGGGGCAGGATGTCCGCGACCGTGTTCCACAGGATGTGGGTGTAGCAGCCCAAGAGGCATGCGGTATTAACAGACCGCAGTCCCAAACTCAGGGACGAGTCAAGTCAAGTCAAGTCAGAGAATTTATATAGCGCACTACATACCCATAGGGTCTCAAGGCGCTTGAGGAGGGGTGGGGAATTACTTGTCAAATATCCACGTTTTAAGTTGCTTTCTGAATGCTAGGTGGTTCTGGGTAAGGCGAAGGTAAGTGGGAAGTGAGTTCCAGGTTTTAGCTGCCAGGTAGGAGAAGGATCTACCTCCCATGGTGGTTTTGTTGATGCGAGGTACAGTGGCAAGGGCTTGGTTGGATGATCGTAGCTGGCGGGAGGGGGTGTAGAAGGAAAGTCGTGTGTTGAGGCATTCTGGTCCGATTTCGTAGAGTGCTTTGTGTGCGTGGGTTAGGAGCCGGAAAGTGATCCTCTTATTGACGGGAAGCCAGTGGAGGTTTTTCAGGTGACCAGAGATATGTTCTTTACGTGGGATGTCTAATATGAGCCTGGCTGAGGAGTTTTGGATCCGTTGGAGTTTTTTCTGGAGTTTAGCGGTAGTATCGGCGTAGAGGGTGTTTCCATAGTCCAGTCGGCTCGTGACCAGAGCGTGGGTGACCGTTTTCCTAGTTTCGGTGGGGATCCAACGAAATGTTTTTTTAAGCATGCGAAGAATGTTGAAGCAGGATGAGGAGACGGCGTTGACTTGTCTGTTCATTGAAAGTGAGGAATCCAGGATGACGCCCAGGTTCCGAGCGTAGTCTGTCGGGATGGGTGCTTTTCCAAGGGCTTCTGGCCACCAGGAGTCGTCCCATGCGGAGGGGGAGGTACCTAAGATGAGGACTTCTGTTTTATCCGAGTTCAGTTTCAGACGGCTGTGTTTCATCCATTCGGCAACTTCTTTCATTCCTTCGTGTAGGTTAGTTTTGGCGGTGCTGGGGTCATTGGTGAGTGATAGGATCAGTTGAGTGTCATCCGCGTAGGAGATGATGTTGAGGTTGTGTTGGCGGGCGATGGCCGTGAGGGGGCTCATGTATACGTTGAAAAGGGTGGGGCTGAGTGAAGATCCTTGTGGTACGCCGCAGATGACTTCAGTGGCCTCTGACTTGAATGGTGGAAGGCGGACTCTCTGAGTTCTTCCGGAGAGGAACGAGGTGATCCATTCTAGTGCTTTTCCTTGGATTCCGATGTTTCTGAGGCGCTGTAGAAGGGTGCTATGGCAGACTGTGTCGAAAGCTTCGGAGAGGTCGAGGAGGATGAGGGCGACTGTGTCTCCATTGTCCAATAGAGTTCGAATGTGGTCTGTTGCTGCGATGAGGGCGGTCTCAGTGCTGTGTTTTGCTCGGAAGCCGGACTGTGAGGAGTCGAGGGATTTGTTGGCTTCGAGGAAGGCGGCGAGCTGGTTGTTGACAGCTTTCTCGATGACTTTGGCCGGGAATGGAAGGAGCGAGATGGGGCGGTAATTTTTGAGTTCGGTGGGGTCCGCTGTGGGTTTTTTCAGAAGGGCGCTGAGTTCAGCGTGTTTCCAGCTTTCCGGGAAGGTGGCGGAGTTGAAGGAGCAGTTGATGACGTCTCGGAGGTGCGGTGCTATGATGGAGTCTGCTTTGTTGAAGATGTGGTGAGGGCATGGGTCTGTGGGGGATCCTGAGTGGATGGAGTTCATCAGGCGGATGGTGTCCTCAGTGGAGATTGGGTTCCAGTCATTAAGGATGTTCGAGGGGGGTGAAGGTCCAGCAGATGGTTGGGTGGGTTGGTGTCCGGGTTGGTCGTCGAAGCTGTTGTGGATGTCTGCAATTTTGTTGTGGAAGAATGAAGCTAGGGAGTCGCAGAGGGCTTGAGAGGGGGTGATGTCGTTAGAGTTGGCCGAGGGATTGGTAAATTCCTTGACGATGTTGAAAAGTTCCTTGCTGTTGTGGGCGTTGTTATCTAGTCGGTCCTTGAAGGCGGTTTTCTTGGCCTTTCGGATCAGTTGGTGGTGTATGCGGGTGGCGTTTTTGAAGGCGTCCTTGGTGCCGGGGGTTGGGTCTTTTTTCCAGGCCTTCTCAAGGGAGCGGCAGAGTTTCTTGGATTTCTTAAGATCATCGTTGAACCATGAGGACTTCTTGCTGCCAAGTTTGCTTTGTCGTTTTTTCAGTGGTGCTAGGATGTCGGCGCTGTTGGATAACCATAGGGTGAGGTTGGTGGCGGCTTGGTCGGGGTTTGAGGAGTGGGCTGGGGGGTTTAGAAGAAGCGATGAGGAGATCTGGTCGATGGTGATTTTGTTCCAGTTTCTTAGCAGAGTTGGTTGGGGGTGGTTGTTGGGTTTGGGCTTGTTGTAGGTAAAGTGAACGCAGCTGTGGTCAGTCCAGAGGAGAGCCGTAGTGTGGCTGAAGGAGACATGGTTGCTGGAAGTGAAGATAGGGTCGAGAGTGTGACCTGCGATGTGGGTGGGGGAAGTGACCAGTTGTTTAAGTCCGAGGTTGGCGAGGTTGTCCAAAAGGGTGGTGGAGTTGCGGTCGTTGTTCTTTTCAAGGTGAAAATTGAGGTCTCCCAGAAGGATGTAATCTTTGGAGGGGAGCGTGTGTGAGGTGATGAAGTCCGTGATGTCTTCACTGAATTGTGCGCGGGGTCCTGGTGGCCTGTAAAGGAGGGTGCCTCTGAGTGTGGTCTTGGGGTCGATGTGGATCTGGAAGTGAAGGTGTTCAGAGTTGGCGAGATTGACGTCAGAGCTAGTTGAGATGTGGATGGATTTCTTATGTACGATAGCGATTCCTCCTCCTGTGTGGCCGGTACGGTCCTTGCGTATGATCTTATAATTTTCAGGGATGGCAATGGTGATGTCTGGGGCGGAGGAGGCGTTCATCCATGTTTCTGTTAAGAAGGCGACGTCCGGAGAGATGGTGTCAAGTAGATTCCATAGGTCAATGGCGTGCCTGTGGACCGATCGGGTATTGAGCAAGATGCATTGTAGGTAGTTGGGGTCGGAAATCTGTGGTGTGATCGTAGCGGAGTTGTTGACGGTGCCGGTGAATTTGCAGGAGTAGCATGAGAAAGGTCCATGGGTGTGTCCAGGAGCGGCTTGGACGCAGTTGGGGTAGCGGCCGGGGTTAAGGGCTAGGAGGGTGGTGGCATCGTAGGTAATGCGGGAGGGCTGGGCAATGCGAGGACCAGGGGGTCTGGCACAGGGCGCGGTCCAGGCGCGGACGGGCGTAGACGGGCTTACCTTTGGCGCACCTTCTTCCCGAATTGTTCATACCTCTTGGATTCCCGATCGGGTGGAGCCACCGGGAATGCGGTCTGGGAAGTGGAGGCCTGGATGACCAGACTCTCGGGGGTGGGATGGCTGGACAAAAAGCAAGGGTCACCCGGGGCCGGGCAGTAGCATCTGGTCACGTTCCTATCCACAGGCTGACCTGTGGCGGGCTCGGACCAAGTGCCCACAAGAACGTCACACAAGGCCTATTTAAACGGCAGCAGAGGCTCAGTGGAGCTTGCCTGCTGTTTAAGGAACTCAGTGAGGAGGTTAGTCCTCACGGCCGCGACGGGGAGCTCAAGGTGTAAGGCCTTGGCCGCCCGCGTCAACACTACACTGTAAGCAGCCCCCTCCTCCATAGCCACGGTGGGAGGGGAGACAAATCCAGTGTCTGGCGAAGTGTCAAGTCCACTGGCCTCCCAAGCTCATATGTCCAGTCCTGATGAGACTGGCATTCTTGTGCCAGAGGGTCCACTGGCCCCTCCCAATCACCCTCGTCACCCATCTCCTGCAGATCAGGGTCAACAGACGGGGCCGGTTCGTGGAAATAGAAATCTCCAAAGGCCGTCGGGAGCGGCGCCCAGCGGCGCCGCTCCGGCGCCAGAACCGGACCGAGGATAGGATCGGGGACAGCGTCCATAGTGGGCGCCGGGGGCGACACCCGCAGGGCCGGCACCGGTTGAGGTCGAACGGCGATGACCCAGATCTGGAAGCGGATCCAGTGAGGGCCTGCGTCGCCGGGACCGAAGTCGCCAGCGGCACCGGGGCCGAAGCACCCGACGGCGTCGGAGCCGAAGCACCCGACCCGCTAGGCCCTCCAGCCAGGGCTGTTGGGCCCGGAGGCGCCACGGAACCCGGCTGAGGAGGGAGGGACCTCATGGCCATGATGTACCGCTCGACCTCCTCTGGCGTCGCATCATGCCCAGGGACCCAAAGGTGTGGGGCAGGCGGCCACGTCCGCAACTCCGTCGGACCCACGTGGGTGGTGTCACCCGAACCCCTGGCCGCATCGCGCGAGCGTCGGGGAGGGTCTGAGGAACAATGACGTCTCTCCGACCTCTCATGCGTCTTGGACTTGGATCTGACGACCGATGTCCACTCACGGAGCTGTGAGGACTCCGACCCCATGACTGGTCCCTCGACCTCCTGTGGGACCGGGACCTGGAGCGGCGCGGGGCCGACTGCCGGAGCTCAAGTCGCTTGCGGGACCGCTCCCGCCTAGCTTTAGACGTCAGGGCCCGGCACTCGGAGCAGGTGCGGTCGTCGTGGTCGAGGCCTAAACACTTGAGGCACCGGCAATGGGGGTCGGTAACCGACATTAGTCGGTCGCACTTGGAACAGGGTTTAAACCCGGGCATCCCTACCGGCACCGTCGGAGTCAAAGACTCAAGTAGAGAAATGATCACAAGATCAAAAAGGTTTAGTCAAAAAATGACTAAGGGGTAGAGCTTCTCCGGATCTGCGCTAGCTGGCGCGGAAAAAAGAAGAACTGACGTCAGCACGCATGGGCGGCGTCTAAGTACTCCGACGACGTCATTCCGGCGCTAACGACGCCGACGACGGATGCGATCTCGCGGACAACGCCTGCCGGCGCGCAGGGGTATTACTACGCAAAATTTTCCAGATCCAGTCTGACGCCTCTGGATATTCTAAGGTAAGGAATCTATCACTAACGTGTCTCTTTCAGATACATATATTTATATATAAAAATATATCAGCGGAAACTCCGTCAAACACCATGGATTCCTTTCCAGAAAACGGAGCACAACCCACGAAATAGCGCAGCAAGAATTACTTTATTGCTCACCGACCTCTACAGCCATGACGCATTTCAGCCCGTCAAGGGCCTTGATCACATAAAAATATATATATGTAGATATATATTATATGGGTTGAATGTGCTTTTGTAGAGACTCTGTGAATTCACTACTGAAGTAAATAAATAAATAAAATAACATTGTGGAATGACTTACTGTTGTTCTCAGCATAAATCCTGATAACAGGCATCATCTCAAAAAGCACTTTAGGTTTGCATTCAATAAACTTCAAATTCCTTTTGTCCCAGCCAGCTCCTTCTAAGTACAGCCCATATACATAGACACCCCTGGCTGGAGGTAGAGTAATGTCATCTTTCATCCACTTGGTGACTTCATTACACAGCACTACACTGTCCAATGCCCATCCTTTGTTAGCACGGGTAATCTCCTATGAAAAACAAATACAACATTTATTAAAACTTCGAAGGATAGAAATACAGAATTTTATTAAATGTAATAGAACATGTGTTTTGTTGTGATTTTTGTTACACTGCACCATATCAAGCATGTTACAATGCTTCCCTTTACTGCCTTTGTCAACTACGAGTTTCCAAAGCACTATTAATTATAACATATCAACTGCATGGAACTCTATTGAATGGTTTATTAATCAATAAAGTAATGCCCTGGGATGCTACAAAATACATCAAAGAAAGTAGAGATTGATTCAAAGTCAAAGGTGTAAACAATGAGTGCTATCGCCATCACTACATTTATGGCATATGCATGGAGTATGTTGCAGTGAAACTACTGACTTTCTCTTTATGCTATGTTAAGCAGATCACCTAGCAAATCTGCTTTTTACTGACCAACATCTGTAGACAGAAACAAGTATGGCAATTGTGGGCAGTATCCAATGGCATGCTAAAGCTCACTGCAAAACTGCCTTCTGTCCACCCGAGGATGAAGACCAATGTTTGTAGCTTGGCTAATAGCGCTCTGATTTTATCTTTATCTGTAGCCGACCTAGCCACAGGGTAGAGGTGCACTTTACATAAAAGATAACAAAGCTGATCTAGAAATATTATCATCTTGCATGTACCAAATAGGAAAAAGACAAATAAATAGTGAGTGATGGCTAATATAGCAAACACAGGATTGATCTAATAAGTATAGTTTGATGCAGTAAGATATTAGATCTTTACAGAAGTCTAACAGTTCTGGGTTGCATCTGATGTGGTCAGGAATGGTGTTTCAAAGTCTTGTGGGAAAGCATAAGAAGGTCTGTTTGGAAGTTTTGGACATTTTGGGATATGGGGATTTCGAGGATTGGTCTTCCTCAGTTACTTGTATTTCTTTACTACGGGTGAGTTTCAGTTTCACCTTCAGGTATGATGGTAATCCCTTATGGCTGGTTTTGTAGGTTATGTACGAAGTGCTGAAGTTGATCCTTGTCTTGAGAGCAAGCCAGTGGAGTTACTTTAGGACGGATGTGATATGGTTCTCGTGGCTCCTTTATCAAGCCTGGTGGACACATCGGACCCGATTCACAGAACTAACTTAAGACAAAATCCTAAACTTACTACTTTTGGTATTCACAGAAGTTAGGATTTTGTCTTAAGTTTGTCTTAAGACAGACTTAAGACAGACTTAAGACAAAATCCTAACTTAAGTCTGTCTTAAGACAAACTTAAGACAAAATCCTAACTTCTGTGAATACCAAAAGTAGTAAGTTTAGGATTTTGTCTTAAGTTAGTTCTGTGAATCGGGCCCATCAAGTGCAACTCAAAGAGAAACATTAAAGGATTTGGGAACGATTGACAGTAGTACATTACTAACATCTATGTGGGTGAAAACAAGAAACTGAACACTGTTTCTCTAATCTGAGCAGGTGCAATTGATAGAAGGCAATTTGGTTAGCTTGCAATTTGATCTTAAAATGTTCACATCCATACTAGTCCAATGTCTACATCAAGTGTGGCCCCAACTGGCTTCTCCATGCCAATCTGTCATCATCAAAAATGGCCAAGCCAGTGATAATACCCGATTGGCTGTCACTTTGATTGAGACTGCGGAGAGATGAAACCAAACAATGCCCCTCCTATCTCTCGATACGGAGAAGGCCTTCGACACAGTGGATTGGCCCTACCCATCGAAACTCCTCGCCAGGAGTCTATTAAGGCCAAAAATGAAGACATTCATACTAGTGAACTTCAAACAAACAATTGCCAAACTTAAAAACAATGGGGGCTACATGGCAGAGGTCCCCCTTACATGAGAATGAGGCAGGGGTGTCCCCTCTCCCTGCTGGTGTTCAACAGGCGATAAAACCACTCATCACCAATATCACACATTACTCTAATATTCAGGGACTGCCAGTGGGAACCAGAGAACACAAAGTAGCACTGTTCATGGATAATATCCTTTGTTTTATGACTAACCTCAATATAACAGTCCCTGCTTTACTGGCAGAGCTAGACTGCTTCTCCTTGGTCTCAGGCTTCGAAATTTACTGCTCTACATCGCAGGGTACATGGGTAGCAGAACCACAGGAGGAGATGTGTGCACCTCTTTAACATAATGGTTTTTCATGGAACAGGGTGGCTATTCAATACTTACTTGGGTGTGGTCCTACTGACCCTGTCCTTCTATGACAGCATCATTTGCCCTTTGATCACTGCCCTTTTCAAAGACCTATTCCAAAAGGGCAAACTGGAAATTTCCTAAATGGGTAGATTAAACAGCCTAAATATAAGTTTTATGCCCGCTTGATTTAAGTCCTACAGACGCTTCCCCTAAAAATACCTAGACAAATGTTAATGCACATCAGGAAACAGATGCTGAATTTCTACGGCAGGGCAAATCCCCGCCAAGTGCTGTTCTTGAACCTCTCACGGCCTATGACAGATGGCTGTTTTGGCTTCCCATACATAGGGACCTAATCCTGAGTGGTATAGATTTGCCCGCCACTAAACTGGAATTACAACCCAGATGGCAAACCCTGGGTACAGGTGGAACAGACATTTTCCCTGGATGCATTTAGGCATCTGCTGTGGCTATATGACAAGACTTGGATGGATTCCTAGACCCCTCCCTACAATGATGACTACTGGAACACTGGCAATCCCTCTCTGGAGAAAGCATCTCCTTCCCACCCATTCCCTTTCATCCTACTGATTAACAACCCATATTTTCTCCTCAGGAATTACAGTTCCTGGTTTTCAATCCTTGAACCAAGTGTACCCCTCTTTCCTGAGGGAGTTTTATACCAATGGGGACCCCAGGGCAGGGGTGACTTGACCAATTACTTCCAACTCACCAGAATAGATGCTTTTACACTCACACAAGCCTTACACTGGGTGGGAGAGACATATGTTTTGGGGACACTTGTGCAGGGAAAAGTCTTGCCTCGAGTCCCTCTTCACTAACAATGTCTGCCGCAGTGGCGTTTTTGTGGCTCTACTAGTACATCTTAGAGCTAAACCCTCATAGGAGACACATATCCCTGCTGATACTTGGATGTCTAGCTGACAAAGGGCTGTGAAGTCTTCAATATGTGTGTGACACAAAAAGAATGCTTACCAACTACTCACACAATGGCACCTCACTCTCACTATATGACACAAGATATTCAAACTAGAATGAGAGGCAACAACCAAACATGTGAGCACAAAGGCTCAATCCAAAGTAAGGGTAGTAGATACTTTTCAAATGTATTTGTCTTTTATTCAGGTTCTTCATCTGAAAGCAAAAGTGCAACCAATGCATTTCACCTTAACAAAGGCTTCCTCAGGACTGCAAACATGCAACAAATTACATTTTCAAGAGGAGTGAGTGACTGCACCTGCCTGCATGGGGACGTCTGGAGGATCCATGAGACCACCCTTCTCCCCTCAAGAGGGCTCCCTTTAGAAGACGCACTAAAAGTGTACCACCTTTTTTTGGTGCACATTCAGTGTGCCTCCTAAAGGAATGTTGGTCGCTGCACCCACATCCATAATACGGCGCAGGAGCAAACTGATTTTCTCATTTGCACGTGGCCATACCTCCATGAAAATGAGGGCACGCCCTCTAATGATAGCGTTGGCGCTACATGTCCGCCAGCACTATATGTATTACAGAAGTGGTCACATAAGTGTCTGTGTCCCTTTCTGTAATACCAAAGAACACCGGGGGGCACACAAAGCGGGCGCACATGCCAGTTGTGCCTCAGGGGCACTCTCTGTAATAGAGCCCCTGTTGTGCAATATTTCCTGCAAATTCATCTTACAGAGACGGTCCATTTCAAGTAAATTTAAAGGACTCCAATCATAGAATATAAACTGTGTTTATTCTTTAGCTATATTGTTTTTACTATAACATCTGCCGTAACATGATTCACAATTGTTCATAGCTGATTCCTACTCCATGGATTTCTTTCTGAGAGGGGTAGGTTTGTACTTCCACAGAACGAACTGTAAATTGGGTAGCCCCTGTATCAATCAGAAATTAAATGGGCATTGACTTACCCATCAATTTATGGGCAACTCTGGTCTAGCTCCAGAACTGTACCAAGCAAGAACCCCCCCCCCCCCGGCACCATCATTGTGAGCTACTCCCAGTCATTTCATCATTTAAAATCAGGGGGGTATATTCACAATAACGTGTGATAACTACCGCAAGAGTAGCGTAACGCAATTTTCAACATCGCAGCCAATCACGGGAAAGCAACTCAGTGACAACGTGGAATTCCCAACACGGCGGTAGCATGCGATAGTCTGCCGACACCGCGGCCAGTGCCCGCGACACAACCACCTTGACGGAGATAACAATACAAACCCCAACGCAAAAAAATATGCGATGGGCAAAAGTGCGATAAGAAAACAGTGACAACCAGCGCGAGGGCAGCAATACACACACGGGAAAAAGCACAAGAACAGCATACTTTAAAAGCCACAGAACAAAATCCAACAGTGGAGTACCACAGATACACCCTGGCCAACTGCAGAGGACTACATGTAGACCACAACTACCGAGCACTGTGGAAGAACAGAACCAACAGGCACACTGCATGAAAGAGACCAGTGGCAGACAAATACTGAGGCGCACGAGCGACACACCCACCATTCAGCATACACACATAGGCAGGAGTGCACCTCGACATTGACAATATCCCGGTACAAACAGCACCCCCACCACATTTGAATATAGGACACAACTGATTCCGCAAATGTGCATGACCTGGCAAATCACATTTGAAATTGCAGGGAAAAGTAACATTAAAATGTACAAGTACAAGCTGAAACCTGCAAATATGTTTTATTCACACATGCAGTGCATATGAACATTTACTAATGTTGCTTGATTGCCATGGACGGCCACATTGTGAAATGCTAGTGAGAAGTAAGTGTCAATGATGGTTTTCCTATTGGCCATTCATGCTGCTGCTTCAGTGGGATGTGGCCCACTTGCCCCATCACCACCATCATCCTCCGGTACCTCTGGGACTAGGATCCATGGGGCCCTGGTGTGAACACAGATGTTGTGCAACACACAACATGCAACGATCAGCATGCACACGATGTCCGGGCTATACAGGAGCTTCCCGCCTGTGCCGTCCAGGCACCTGAAACGTGACTTCAACACACCAAATGTGCGTTCCACGATGCCCCAGGTGCATATGTGGCCGCATTGTACTGCCTCAGGGTAGGTGTGTACAGATCTCGGAAGGGCAGAGTGCATATCCTTGATCACCTGTGACAGTGCAGGGAGAAAAGAGTCAATACTTGGTTCGGCCGAATGTGATGGTAGGTCCACCAATCCAGTGACGCCTGTGCTGGCTGTGTGTGGGGTGAGTGTAAGCCAGCCCGCAGGGAGTAGCTGATGCTGGAAACTGCACCAACAGGCACCCAGAAATGCAATGTTAGAACTACAAGGGGGGATGACATGATTTGTACAGAGCTAGTGGTCCCGGATGCACAGCGGGCAAAATGGGTCCACCGCCAAAGGACGCTGACCTGCGGGAGACTGGGGTAGGGTCATGTGGGCAGAGCAGTGCCTCAAATGTGTGATGGCTGCATTACCCAACTCCACAAGTTCAACTGTTGTGTGGTTGTGGTGCCATGAAATGTCTCTTTTGGGTGCAGGGGTAGGCCAGTATGACCATGGAGTGGTGTGGTTGTGTCTGGCAGGTGGTTGTGTAGTTGTACATGCTGATTATGGTTTGGTCATGTATGTCTTCCCACAGTTGTGCATTGTGCTGTGGAGACATTGGGATTTGTGGTGTGTTGACTTGGTACTTACCAACGAGCAGTCCCGTTCCATATGTGCCATCCTGGAAGCGCTGGTTGATGATGGACTGTCGGAAGATGAAGGAATCGTGCACACTGCCTGGGTAGTTGGCACCAATGTCGTAGTTGGTGACAACATTGTTGAAGAGTCCCCAGTTGTCCAATATTGCTTGATCATTGATGGAATGTGTGTGCTTTCTGTTGCAGTAGTGGTGTGCAGTATCCGCAGGGGGCACAAGTGGGACATGTGTGCAGTCGATTGCCTCCAACACGGCTGATGCAGCGCTACTCCGGAAATAACTTCTAGAACCTCATCACCTTTCCCTGAAGTATTTATTCATGCATTTACTCATCAGTGGGGCCCATAACACTGTAAGTCACTTATACACACTTTTTCTCTACTTCATGGATTGGTGAAAATCAAAGGAGAGCTGCTGGATCATAGCGGAGTGTCTAAATTAAACTAAATATTTATAATATGTATATATGCAGTTTAAATTGTTTTACCATGGTTTTATCAACAAGATAATTTATTCAGACACACCACCATTATTTGTCAATGGATCTGCTAGTAAAAAATTAGGCTATGGATGAACAAGACCAGCTTAATTCTTCATTTATCTAATTTTTATTCAAAGCGAATCTTCTAGCATGACCTGTATTTATTCGTTTAATACAAAATAGATTTAAGGAAAAGAAAGAATTTTAACTCATACATTTATATTTCATTTTAATTCAAAGCTCAGAAAATAAGCACATTATTATTGAATTAATAGGACACGACTATTAGCAAAGACAATAATAGTTCCCAAAGTTCATTTCCCTATTTTCTCTAGCTAATGACCTCATCTAAAGACTCCGTACTCATTCAAGTAAAGTTAAAGTTCAGAAAAATTCAAGTTCTTTACGCCTCAGGAAAATTCAGCATTCCGGCAGCTTGTCAGGATACACAGATGGAAATCGAAGAAGAGAGTTTCTTCTTAAGCCCGGACACACTCTTTTATACCCTTTTTTCCCTACTTAAACTATCTACAAAAGTAACTATCAGTGCCTTTAACAGTTTTGATTGGTCAATCCAAGGGGTGGATGAGCATAACCTCATCATCTTATTGTTTAATTTCTGCAAGTTTAGCTCAATGAAAATGGTCTTTGTCCTTATTATATCCGCTTCGCTCATTTCCTTTAACTAGTAAGTTTTAGTTTCTTTCCCACGTTTCTCAGCACGGATGTCCATTTTGCTGGCACTCAGCTGGACTTTCAGGGCACGCTGTTCTTGACCCATTCGGTACAGGCACAGGCATCTCGGGCTCGCCTACAATTCCTTTCACCCCTGTGCATGTGTACAGTGCTTCAATCTCAGAGTCACAGGAACGTCCATTTTATTCTAGGCCGCATGGGCCTGAACGGGAACTATTATAGAAATAAACACAATTAAACGTTAATTGTTGAATTATAACCCTTCTGTTTACCTTCTCCCTTACTAAGGTATCCCAGTTAGTTATTACCTAACAAATAAAGCAAAAAATATATGTGATTTGCTCACCAGTCTTCATGTTTTGCCACAAATAAACAAACAGAAAGCACATTCATGCCGCTTTTGGTTAGTTTATAGCTGCTGCATTAATTTTGGACGCAACAACATCACTTAGTTAGTCGATTATAGTTTGCAACATGGGCAAATTAGTTTTCCCCGTGTACTTGTGTGTGTGCATTCTATTCTATGTTGATTCATTTTCAAAACCACACAATTATTTCATTTTATTGTTATGAGTAAGTGACTTCACGAGGGGTATACAAAATTTTGTTTTTCCACCTCGCTCCATCATGGCCGGGAATCCGGCAATGGCTTAGGAGCCTTGCTTTGTCTCCAGCTGTTCCTGGGCAGTGTTGGGGAAGTGAAGGTACTGGGGTATGAAGCTGAGGATGGCATCCAGGACAGGTGTGATGAACTTGGATAGGGCTGGCTGTGTGACCCCTCCGACTCTGGCAGTTGTTGGTTGGAAGGTACCAGAGGCCAACAGGTGCAGCACAGCCAGCAGCTTTGTTGCGGAGGGATGTTGGTTCTCTGCTGTATTGGGACCGTCAGCTTGTGGGCGATGTGGGTCATGATGCGGTGAATAGTTGTCCTTTTGAGCCTGTAGTGGGCAATGACATCCTCGGGCTTCAGGTCTGTGAGAGTGGTGTATTTTCGGTAGGTCCGCTGTCTTACTCTGCGCTGCCTCTGTGGTGGTCCGGGGGGTGGGGGTGCGGGTCCGGGGGGGGCAGTGGTGGTGGGTGTTGTGGCCCTGTTGGGGCTCAGAGCTGCATGATGAGTAGCTCCATGGCGTTGTTTGTTCTTTGGGTATGGCTGTGTGCGGGCCTCCGTTGCCTTCTGCAGGTAGTCTTCCGTCTTTACACCTGCTTGAGGCAAGTGTTAAATACCTGCGGCTGCCACGGCTTATCGCCTGTTTTGGCTTTGCTACGCGGATCTGTCACTTCGTTGTGGTGGTGGTGTTTTTTTGTGTGTTTCTGCACGGGAACACCTACTCTGCATCTCATTAGCATTAGTTTGTGGTGTCCGCCGTGTTGTTAGGTTTTGGGCCTATTATCGCGGGAATTCTGACGATGTCTGCTGCACCAGCTTGTGAATGGTGGGTAAATTTATCATGACTTTGGCTGTGCTAAAGTGCTGTTAATTTGGGGATAGCTCCTTGTGAATATGCCCCACAGTGTTTTGTTGGTATCCTTCATTATATGGCATTTTATTTCTCATGTTTTGTTGCATTACTTGGCTGCTGCCATAGATATTCAAAATGATGCCTGATTCTGCACATTCAGCTCTGTATTTTGCATATTCAACGTCATATTGGGGTTGCAGAACTTGTTCCGAATTCACCAGTAGTATAGTAAAAGGGGGTTCAGAATAAAAAAAAGTCATCAATAAATGTTTTAAGACGGACAATAGTCTCTGTTTCATTTTTCAATGTAACTGCATTATAAAAATAAATAAAGAGCAACCTGCGTTTACTAGGGAATATTTAAAGGGTGCCCAAGATTGTTTTATTGTTATATTGTTATAACCTCTACTATACAATTATAATGCAGTTTACCTAGGGTTTAAGGCCGCCACTGGCCTGCCCACTTGAGGAGCGGGTAGCTAGGACTGAGTGTGAGGAAAAAGCATCAAGATAAAGGCAACCCTCAGTGTCCCAAGTTTCACATAAACAAATAAAGTTAACATTCTTCAGCATACCCAGCCAATCAACATCTGTGAGTTTGGTCTGGACCCTAGCAATATTCCAACTGAGAACCCTAATGCAGTCTTGGGTTATAATGACAGGTTCCTGATTCGGAATAACATAATTCTGGATATCTGTGATGGATATAGGGTCCAGTCAGTCTGGATCATCAAGCTCACTCAGAGGTAGAAAACGTGTACTTAAAGGTAAAGCAGTAGCGTCCAATAAAACATAAGAGTTTGTTGGCCCACGACAAGACTTTCCCTGTTGCAAATTCCAATCTCTCGTGACCCCACTATCAGAATTTTTAGGCGGGTTAAAGAAACCCAGAGGAGGAACAGTTATACAATCCATTAATCCGCCTTTTGATTCTAGAGCGTGAAAAATGTAACCCGCCTACACAGGATTGTTAAAGTTCTTTATTTTTTTTTGTTTAAATCTTTTTATTAGGTTTTACATTACACATTTTCATGTGGGACTTCAGACTTATCCCAGTTAAATCATTACGTATGCAATTGTTGAACATCAGCGATACTTACAGAGCAACATTTCCATTTAGGTTCTATTCCTCCAAGTACGGTTACATATCATCACCCATAGATCTATAACTGGTTTGTCCCGTTATGCGATGATGTGTCCTGTTGTGTCTTGTCCCTTGGGCAACATGATGGTGAGGACTGGTGTAGCTTCCTCCTCTCTGTCTGTTTGTGCTATCCCTTGCTATGTGTCTGATCATTGATACTCTTATGAATAAGTCGGCTTCCAAACCGCCGTTAGAAACTTAACTGTAAACCATGGGAAGAAACGTCTCCCATAAACGGAGGGGAGGGGGAACACAAGGGGCGGGCAAGGGCGAGTGGTAGTGATGGGTGATGCGTGAGCTGGCTACTGGTCTGAGGGGTGAGTCGTGGGTAACTCGGGGGAGGGGAAAAGGAGCTGCTATGGGGATAGACAACAGTCCCAGTGGTATCATCTGCCTATCCCATTCAATCCTCCCACCTGGGTATCACTCGATCGGTATTGGCGCTTGTGACCTGGGGGGGTTGAGAAGGGTCGCAGGGTGGGGGCTGTGTCATCTCCGGTGTCTCCCCTGCTGTCGTCTCTTGCTTGAATTAATAATTGCACCCACTCCATAGAGATTGGGTGTTTGCGTGTACCTTTCACTTCTTCCTCTCTCAAAGTCTCCTCCTCTGCTGCCCCCCATTTGTTTACCACCCCTACCCAAGCTGCCTCCGGTGGTCCTGTAGGAGCTCTCCAGTGCATGGCTATGTTTCTTTTCTCCAGGAGGATGGCTAGGGACGTGAATCGCCATTGCAATTTTTCAGACTTCTTTTTCCAGAAACCCCCTAAGGCGCATGCTTCCCATGTGGTTATGTGCAGAAGGTTTACCGTTGTTTGAAGCGTGCGGTGTACCTTGTCCCAATATTGTTGTTTGGAGGGGCAATCCCAGAACATGTGCCTAAAGTTTGCCTCTAGCGCCTGACAACGGGGGCATGTGAATTGTGTATCCGGATAGTAGCGGTGCAGTATATCCGGCGTGAGATATTAAACTGTATGTTTTTGAATCATGCATTTCTGGAAACCTTTTTAGGGTATTCCAAGGCCTGGTTCCACTCTTTATCATGGAATGCTCGACCCACATCATTTTCCCATGACTGTCACAATCCGTCCAGGGAGACGTTAGTCAGTTCCCGAATTGCCTTGTAGTGCCACGTTACTAAGTGTCTACCTGCTTCCATTAGTAATATGTGTAGCACTGGATGTTTTGGGGGTTCCCCATCCCGCAGGTCCCAACATTGGCGACCGCTGTCTAAGAGTTGCCTATGCATTAGAAATTGCCCCTGCGGGAGTTCATACCATTCAACCATCTGAGCATATGTCTTCAGTTGCCCCTCATGGAACAGAGCTTCCACCTCTGTCACATCATGATTGGTCCACACCTGCAGGGCTCTCGCGGGATAATATTCTTCCTTTTGGGGAAATCCCACTAGGGGAAGCAATGGAGAGTACAGCAGTCGCCCCTTCGACATTCGGTGTACTCGTATCATGCATTTGCGATCTATGGAAACCTGCAACCGATGTGTGCGGACAGGCATGGTGCCCGGCAATAACATTCTTCTGATAGCGGGAAGGGGTAGCCTGCCAGCCACAGTGATTGTTTCTCCTATGTGCCTCTCTGCTGTCCAGTGAGACAACCACTGAACTTGCACTGCGAGGAAATATGACTCAAAGTAGGAGGCTCCCAAACCTCTGCAAGTCGTGGGTAGATATAACGTGCGTAGTGCTACTCTATGACGGCCATCTCCCCAGATCAGCGCTGTGAGCAGCGCGTCCATGTCCCGGAAGAAGGATCGTGGTGGGACCACTGGAAGATTCGTGAAGTAATATAACATTCTGGGAGCCATTATCATTTTTGCTATGGTTACACGCTCGATGGGCGCCAAAGGTAGTGTCTTCCATAAGCCCACCGCTGATCGTAGGCCTGCCAGCACTTTGCGATTTATTTTATTTATTTATTTATGCGATTTTAAAGCGCGCAAATACGCTTACGGGTGTCTCGGCGCTGATTTTACAGAACTCTCTCTTGTGGAGAAAATGGTAATTTATGCTGAAAACAGCCACGTCTTAAGTTTCTTTCTGAAATTCAGAAGCGTGGGAGCGGTTTTGATCTGGAAAGGTAACGTGTTCCAGAGTTTGGCTGTTGATATGGTGAAACATCTGTCTCCCCAGTTGGTCCTTCTTGTGCGTGGAACTTTCAGCAAGTGGGCTGAGGAAGAGCGTAAGATTCTTAAATGCTCTGGCGGGGAAAAAGCTTTTTTTAGAAATAGTGGGCCTGAATTATTGATGGCCTTATAGGCTATGCATAAAGCTTTGAATTTAATCCGGCTCCTAACAGGGAGCCAGTGCAACTGTCTGATATAGGGGGAAGTGGATGTAAATTTGGGGATGGATAGTAGAATCCTGGCTGCGGCATTTTGTACCATCTGTAGTCTATTGAGGACCTTTTCTTGGGCGTTCAGTAGGAGGGAGTTGCAGTAGTCTGTTCTTGAGAACACCAGTGTGCTGATTAAACTTTTGCCCGCAGATGGGGGAAGGTATGGAAGTAGTTTTTTAATCCTTTTTAGGATAAAAAAGGCTGAAGATACCACCGAGTTAGCATGTTGGAGAAAGGTCATCTTGTTGTCAAATATGACTCCCAAGTTATGTACCTTGACTACCGGTTGGGGAGGTGCTCCCATCTGAGGTGGCCACCACTGGGGGGACCAGGTGGGTTGCAAGTTCCCGAATGTCATCACCTCTGTCTTGTCAGAGTTTAATTTCAAGCAGTTAGATGACATCCAGGAACTTATTGCCAGCATTCCCTCTTGGAAATTTGCCGCGACTGAGGTACCGTCTTTGTATACCGATAACACCAGCTGAGTGTCATCAGCATACGTAGTTAGGGCAATTCCGTAGGATTTTATGACCCTCGCCAAGTCCGAGACATAAATATTGAAAAGTGTCGGGCTTAGCGAGGAGCCCTGTGGTACTCCGCAGGGGAGAAAAAAGGTCTGGGACGTGTAATTGCCCATCTTAACTGTCTGAGGACGGTTGGCCAAGAACGAGACAAGGAGTTCTTTGGCTTTGTTTTTAATTCCTAATGCCGAGACACGGTCGATCAAGGTGACATGATCAACCGTGTCGAAAGCTGCGGAGAGATCCAGAAGTATTAGAACCGCCGATCCTCCCTTATCCATTGTAGTCCTTATCTCGTCTGCTGCTTTGAGCAGCGCTGTCTCCGTTCCGTGCCCTTGTCTGAACCCAAATTGGGTATCATCCAGTAGGTTATTGTCGTTGATGAATTTCGAAAGTTGCGTATTCATGATTTTTTCGAAAATCTTTGCTGGGAAGGGGAGACAGGCAATAGGTATATAGCTGGCGGGAAGAAGAGGGTCTAAGGAGGGCTTTTTTAAAAGTGGCTTAATAATAGCCTCCTTCCAAACCGATGGATATGTGCCTGTTAGGAACATTGCATTGCAGATTGTGGTTAGGGCAGGAGCAATAGCTTCCGGGATGCGATTCAGGATCGCTGACGGACACGGGTCAAGAGGAGAACCCGATTTAGTACAGGCCACAAGATGTTGAATATGTTCCTGGGTGGTCGGTTCGAAACCTACAAAGTTTGGTGAGTTGTTGATAGGGGGTACCTTAAGGAGAGGAGGTGGGGAGGAGTGAGAGAAGGTCGAAAAGATGGAACTCACCTTCTCCTCGAAGAATTTGGCCAAAGAATCTGAAAGGGCCTGAGATCCTTCTAAACGTGGGGCCGGGGGGTTGGACAGACGAGTGACAACCTGAAATAGTTCTCCTACCGAGCTTTTTGCCTGGTTGATTTGAGATGTGTAGTAAAGACTTTTTTCTGATGCAATTTGCTTTTTATAGTTGGAGAGGGCACTTTTATATGTCATTTTGTCGGCAGGGCTAAAATTACGGCGCCACTGCCTTTCCAAGTTCCTGCAATATTGTCTCTGTATTCTTAAGGGTTCCGTGAACCACTGTGCTGAGGGGAATTTTCTCCTGCGGTGAGAGGTTTTAATCGGAGCTAATTTGGTACAGGCTATGTTTAGATTGCTCAGAAAGTTGGAGGACGCTAATGCGGGATCCTGTTCATTTGGGGTGGTAATATCATACATCAGTTCTGCTAGCTGGTCAAGGTTGATATGTTTCCAATCTCTAAAGGAGACTGGAGTCGGGGATGTGGCAGGAAGTTTGGTGGAGTTGATGTTAATAGAGAAGCAAACAGCTGCATGGTCCGTCCAGATTAGGGGAATTACCTGGGTGACGGAGATATGCGGGTTGCTGATGAATAGCCCATCTAAGGTGTGACCCGCTTGATGGGTGGGTTCTTTTACCATTTGCAGAAACCCGGCTGCTTCTAGGTCATTAATTAGGAGTGATGTGTCCGGATCATTGAAAGCTTCAAGGTGGAAATTGAAATCTCCTAAAAATGTAAAATGGGGGGATCCTACCGAAGCCTCGATTAAATTGCCTAAGTTCGTAAGAAATTTCGATCTAGAACCGGGGGGGCGGTAAATTAAGATGCCCTTGAAGGATGTTTTGCCTGAAAGGCCAATGGTGAAAAGAGACGCCTCGCACTCAGGGTGTTTTACTTCTGCCATTGTGATTGTAAGGTGGTCTTTATAGATGATAGCTATACCTCCACCCTTTTTTTTAGATCTATCCAGTCTACATACACAGTAATTAGTAGGAGTGGCAGCGCTAAAATCTGGGCCGGAGGATTCGTCGCTCCATGTCTCCGTGATAAATAGAAGATCCAATTTATGTGTATCGATAAAGTCGGATATTTCTACTTTATGTTTAGGAAGAGATCGTGCATTTATTAGTGCTGCTGACACTTGCCGCGGGGCAGTCGAGAGGGGGGTAGAGATATATTCTATACACATCGGACATTTGTGCGGTCCTATGGTGGGGTTTGTGTATTCAAGTTGAGGTGGGGCGTGAGGCGTGTTTAACACATACCTGAGTTTCAGGAGTTGAGAGAATGTATAAGTGCATCTTGACGTATTCAGGCTTAGGCATGGCAATGATGTATCAGGAAGGGGGGCCCTGGGCCCGTCCTCGGCGCGGACGAGCGCAGACGAGCTTGCCTTATGCGCGCCTTCGGCGCGCAATCGTCACGCCCGCTGCGCGGCCGGTACCTGAGCATGATTTATGGCACCGGAAGGGTGACGTAGCGGGGGGGTGTGATGGTTACCCTCGTAGAGGTCCTCCGGGCAATGATATAGTCACACTCCCAGGTATCTGGGGGCCGCTTCTCTCCACGTCAATGTCTGAGTGCCTATCACAATGTCCTGAGGCCGAGTGGGTAAATCGTTGATTTTTCCCAGTTGACTCTGAGACCTGAGGTCTCCCCAAATTCCTGCAATGCTGCCCATATCGGGGTTAGATCGCCCGTTACGTCCCGAACATAAATCAGAAGATCATCTGCGTATAATGATACGCAGTGTATTGTATCCGCTATCGGGATTCCCCACGTTTCCCCCTCTCATCGTAATCTTATGGCCAAAAGCTCCACCTCCAGTGCAAAGAATTGTTAAAGTTCTTTAGCATGCAATCACCCAGTACCATTTTCTGAGTTTGACCTATCCAGCCCACCTTGCGAACCATTATAATTTCTTCTGCCAGCACCTGCGTGGGAGTATAACAAGCATTTGCCCTGGTTGCCAACCAGTAAACTAAATTATTTTTAAGTTGATTGAAATTTTCCTCTGTACTCTTCCTCACAGGTGGCACGCCCACCAGCATGACAACGTAATGTGTGGCCACTGGAAGCATTTGGATAGTGATGTTGGCAGTACACTAACAAGGCTTTTTGAGATGTACTAGGAGCGGTCAAATCTGGATTGCTAGAGCTTCCCTGATGAATTAGTTGAGACATACCAAGGTCTTGTTGCCCAGAATTAGCCCCCATTATACATGATGGGCAAGTTTGGCTATAAGTATAAGTGCACAAAGATGATTTATTTATTTTATTTTATTTGAGAAGTTTTGTATCGCGCTGGCTAGACCCGGAGGTATCAGAGCGCTTTACATGAGGATCAGCGAGTTACAGGTTACATAGTTACATCAATTAAATCAAAGAATCACGGAGGGAGGTGGAGGAGAGAAGGAGACACAATGTTGAAACGAGGAAGACCATGTCAGATGGCCAGCTTGGTAGGTGACGGCCAAGGGTGTAAAACAAGGGCCAGACTCCTCTATAGCTGCATATGGCAGCTCCACCGGGCATCGGCCAAGGTTGCTCGTGCACCGAGGTGAGTACAAACAGTTTTGGTATCCGCCCAGGGGGCATCGTCAAAGGTCCATCGAAAAGTTCCATCAAAGTTCCACCGGTCATTGTCCATGTTGATCCGTCTCTGTGGTGTGTATAATGTTCAGGGTTTCAGTCCGGGGACATCGTCAAAGATCAATTGGCAGCACCCATCCCGGAATTACTGGGAAGCTAAGACTTACTGTGGGGTTGATATGCATTCGATAGCAATGCTTCCTGCGTCGGTTCAGGGAAACCTTCTGAAGAGTGGCTACGGCGCCATCTTGCCTCCACCGTCGCCTCCTGCCTCGCCACAACAAAGCTGGCAAAAAGGTCAGTGTGGCATAGATGCAGTCCCTGATTCCTGGGTGAACCCAGTGTTCCTCCAGTGGTTCCAGAACCTCCCAGTCGTACCTTTTAGCTCCTTTCCCAAAGGATCTGTGGCCCAGGACCTTGTGGGGGGATGATTGGATTCAGCCACAAGGCTTCCCCCTTCACGAGATGGGATCAGTGGCAGCCACCTTAGGGTCAGGCACGGGTGATGATCATGCCCCACAGCCATTAGGGGGCACTACCGCCCAGTTGGCAGAGCTATGTGTTCTGGTGCTTCCACTGGAGTTTGCTGATCCTCGTGTGACTACTCTAATTGTAAGTGACTCGTCCTACTGTGGTCAGTCTTTCAATAACAATTTATTCTTTTGGACTCAGAATGAATATCAAGATTCCAAAGGTAGCACAATCAAACACAGAATGCTTTGGGTTCGAGTCGCAGAACTTAAAGAGCGTCTGCCTCTCGTGAATGTAATTCATACTCTTGGTCACCAGCGCGTAGGAGTACACGCTGTTTGTAACAGTCTTGCTGATGAAGCAGCAAAGAAGCAGTGGCAACTTGTGTAGTAGCAGCAGTTACACGTTCCAAAAGTAAGATTGATAATGACATCTTGGCAGCCATTGCTTCAACAGGGAAGGTAGGTAATTACCCTAGAGGTTTCCCTTCTAGATACTCTTATCATTTAAGTCCTGATAAAGTTCCCTATGTGAGAATTAACGACTTTGGTGACAGGTTGATTCCCAACGCGGTCTACCACCCGTGAATGGTCATTTCCCTTGCGGAGGGTGTAGCGTTTGCCATCTTACCAGAGCAACCAAGACTGTTGACCTACCAGATGGCAAACTCTGGCACCTCAGAGGACACACTAATTGCAACTCCAGCAATGTTATTTATCTGGTAACACCCTAGTAATGTCAGGTGCCGTAAGAGCACTACCAAATTAACTACTCATTTTTTGGAACAAGGGCATTGTCCAAATGACATTAGGTGGACAATAATAGAGCAACTGAATTTAACCAGTGAACATTCCATTTTTGAAAAGGAACAAAGATGGATTTACCGGCTCTCGACGCATATACGTGGACTAAATGATGAAATACCATGGATTACAGTTATGCGTCGGTAATCCTCCTACTTTGCGATACAATTATGTTTTTATGTACTGGTGTTACATTTACACGGTTGCTGCTTTCTGCCCCAATAAAGTGGTTCAAAACTTTTACACCAAATTGATCTAATCTAACTATTTTCCCTCGGTACATGGTGGGAGCACCCTGTAACCGTCTGACTAAACCTGTCATGGTAGCATCCCAAAACCTTGTTACTAAACCTGACATGGTTAGAACTAAACCTTGTCTTTAGATTTATACGCTCTGTGTTAGGTAATGAAACTACATACCTTTTTTTGAAGATTCGAACAGGTTAAAACCTTTTTATCCCTATTTGGTCCCTGCAGTCATCCCTGCATTTATTCTAAATCTAAAAAACAATAATTTGGTGTACATTTCACTTTAATGCTCATATTTTACATCTTGGATCCTTAGAGCTTAAATCGTAGCTTATGATCTTAGTCTACGATATTAATCTCTTAATAAAACAGGGGTCGGATCTGCCTCTTCTCTTTAGCATATTTGGCTACCACAGGTAGTCTGTCTTTTATTAGGATTAGCAGAGCTATCTGTGTTCTGCCAAATCATTGAAAACCTGTGCCGAGTAATTTTATTTCCATCGCTAGTGGCCCAGGGATACACATGCTGCACTCCTGGCTGTCACTTTGTTGACATAACGGCATGGGAAAAACATCCCGAGCACTAACGAGCTGCTTTGTTATTATTAACAAACAGGCAGGTTCAATTACTTACGCGGTCCCTTTAAACAACCGAGTCACCAGCTAACCACGTGATCGGAATTGACGTGCATTTGTACAACGTCTTTTCCGTTTCTCTGCTTGTTTTCGGGCCGTGGCTTTGGACGTTTATAGGTTGCTCAGAGGGGAGTCGCCAGGGAGAAAGTAAGTCTATTTTGGCTTTTTCCGCCTTTGTGTTTGTTTTTGTTTGACCTCTTAATACTTTGGTGCCGATGGTCAAGTTAATTAAAGCTCTTAAATAACGCGCTTGGGAGCAGACGATAGAGTTGATTAACATTATTTCCCCTGCCCGTTTTTTGCTCCACAGATGACCCGGGCGTGAAGAATTGCCCCCTACCATGCGCCCATGAGGCTCTATTTCTAAATATAACGAGTGAGTCTTTGGTCCAAACCTACTTCCTGTATGAAGGTGTTTTTATTGTTAACTCTTGTTAATATATTTATTTCAATACGGACACTTGTTGAAACTTTTATGTGCCTGATATAGACAATTCACTCTTGCTTCGTGTACTAAGAGAGAGCACGTTAGCCTAAAATAGGTTTTGCACTTCTGGCGTAGTTATACTAATAATGTAGTTATTTTGGTCATATCTTTGAAATAATTTTTCTTTGATTACAGTGGAACAAATGTTCCATTTTTGAGATAATCTTAATGACACCAAACAAAACAGTGATGAAATGTCGCAGTTTGGCATTATTAATATCATTAACACACTGCGTTTTTTGCTATTTTAAGTTCAGAAAGTGATACTGTTCTGCAGTTTATCCATTGTTTTTCTTTTCTATATCTATTGATATATTTCAGAAATCATATCTCTCACGACCTGGGGAGGACGCACGAGGAAGTACCTGTGCCGTGACTACATACAAGTTTGTATGTGTGTTGTCTCGCTATAGTTGGTTTTTGTGCCTTAGTGTACACCAACCACCAAGCGAGTCTTTTGTTTCGTTTTTCTTGTTTGGTCCTGATGAAATCTGAGCTTATTTATAGCTCCTTATAGCAGAAACATGTCATGTCGACCATTGTTGTTTTTTTGTATCGGACTTCCTGGTTTGAATTAACATGACCAAATGTATGTCCGCTTCACTAATGTTTTTAATGGAGTTAGAACTACCCCTCTATTAAAATCATTTTCTGATCTTGGGAGTAGTCCACACTCCTTTTAGATTCACTTCTTCAAGCACCTGTGGTTACCATATCACTTTTCTATGCAAGAACCCAATGAAGACAACTGGCATCCGACTTCTAGTTGGTGCCTGAGGGTTCTTTTTTATCACCTTTAACTGCACTACTTTCTGTTTTCTTTTCTCCTACGTATTCCTCCTTTTGTTTAGGTGGCAGAAATTACTTGACTGCTCTTAGTTTTTCATTTATGTTTATGTCGCTCTTTTGTTGGTTTTCATTGATTCTCAACGCGGACTTCAGGCAAACCTTGATAACAGCCGCTCACAAGGGCATGGCCTCGGCTCAAGATAGCGTTTCAGCGACTGTATCTATCCTACAGCAACGTTACTGGTGGCTTGGTTTGTACAAACAGACCTGTGAATATGTCCTTACTTGTGACATTTGCCAGCAGATTAAACATTCGACTGCTGTGTGTCCACCACAGACACAGCGGTACAAATCTAATAAACCACTTGGGTGTGCTTATTTAGATCACTGCGGTCCTTTCTATTCTGATACTGTGTATAAGTTTGTCTTATTTGTAGTGGATTTGTGCACTCACGTTCCTGCCAGCATACCATAGCAATCTTCATTATTTAAAAGCAAATAGCTACAGTTAGCCAGTAACGTGAAAGTTGGTGTTATAGCCGGGACTGAATTTCCCTTTAAAATGCATGCTAAATTCAGAGTATTCGAATTGCACGAGCTGTACAATTGTATGTTCTTGCAAACCAGTGAATGGTCAGGTGTAGAAGTGCTCTCTTCTCCTTTTAAGTAAACCTCTTTACCCTCCCTCAGGGACCTATAGGTAAATGGCAGAGACCACACTTCATGGAGATATGCACTACCCAATGGTTCATATCTGCCTATGGCATAATGTTTCATGCACAAACTGAATGTAAACAGGGGAAAAGGAAGCGTTATCAACCCATGAATTAGCCATACAGCTGAATTCCTTTCGGCAACAGAAAAAGGTTAAGGTTCCAACTTTTCAATATGCAAAAGGGAATATGTAGCATCCTTCATTGACATAAATTGCTGTTTATCAGTCAAATTAAACAGTAAAAATAGAGAGGATGTGGTCATATAGTTCCAAGGCTCTTTACCAGCCTTTAAAGTTTGCAAAGTCCACACAAACTGCATAATGGAACGTAATTGATTTTGACCATGGTACAAAACAGACACTTCATCTTGAACAACATCAACAACAGATGAAACAATATTATCTAATGTATAAATTTGGGAACAAAGGGTATTAATGCTATTGTCAACAACTGCAAGCACTTTTTCTAAATTGGCTTGATTGATAGCCCGTAATCTAGAAGCAGCTTCAATTTGAGACAGTTTCCAAACTTCGTTGTAAACAACATATACCCATCTTTTTGACCTGTCTCCTACAGGACCTTTAACAAAGTCATTCAAATCAACATCATCAGATAGTTTAGACAAATAAACTTTAACTGATGCTAAAGTGGAATGTTTAAGCCAGTTCTGACATAACTTGCCTACAGAATAGGTAGTAACAGAATGGGCGGCCTCAAAACGGTGATGCACTCTAACCTGTGTAAAGCCAGGGGTCAGACCCAGAAAACGATGTTGGCATGAATCTGAACTTTTTTGCCATAATAACCAACCATGGGGATTCAACCTGGAAATATTAAAAGAGGAATTTAGTAACAAGGACTGTAATTCATCAATTGACATATCGGTGTGATTGGACCATGTTGGGTATTCTCCCAGATCAGGAGGAGAAGGAGCATTTAATTTTTTAGACGTAGCCAATCCCAAGCAATTGGTTTGTGAAATAGTCGAGTTCAAAAACAACATATGATTCGGGATGAGGCATGGATGATGAAAAGCTTCAGTGCCCTGTATTTGCCAACTGTGAGAAGTTGGCCTGATGTATGATGTCTCCAATTCTGGGGGCACCTTGTATCAGTCCAAACAATCCCTTATGGTGGTGGTTGTAAGTCAACCTTAAAAGACAAGCTACCCTAGTGGTAGCATGGACTAAGCAGCCTTCAGGCTAAACTCAAGAGGGCATGTGCAGCCAGCTGTTTTACCATATGCAATCCTGTAATATCAAATGAAAGGACACCACACAAGTTATATATTATAAAAATATATGTATTTATTACTAGAATAATCCCCTGTACTCTTTATGATTATAGAAGCCCAAGCGTTTAAACAAAAGCACAGTTTAACATATGAAAGTTGCACAATTATGGATGAGGCCGGTGGCCACTCAAACCATATATCAAAAAAGTGGTATAAGTATCACTTTACGAACAGTGGTAAGGCCTGAGGCCTTGGGAATCACTGGGACTACACTGGACTAACAGCAGTTAGGACGGGAGTAGCCCGCGGGATTTGGGTGCAGCGCTAAAAGCACAAGCATGCACCAATGCAAAGTCAATGATCCGTAAAAGTTATTGAGTTACAGTTTAAGGAGTCTTCCGACTGGAATAGAATTACCACACTTTAAACTAGGACACTAGAGGTGTAAACCAATACAGGAGCGTTCATGAGTTACCTCACCCACAGGAAGCGGGTGCATAGGTGCCAAAGTGTGTTTGGTTTCGTCGTGTAGATCTATGGAGCCTAGAGATGAAGATGCTGCAGGCGGCCAGGAGAGAAGAGTCCGGTTGGATCCAAGGGTGGATAGAAGATGTAGAGTACCTGAAAGCAGAGCGTACCGAGTCTGGGTCACTAGCCAGTGACCAGGAAGGAACCAGGAAGGAACCAGGAAGGAACCAGGCGATGTCGGGCGCAATCAGGTGGTTGTTGAGAAGCTTGTCTCCGCTGCCACGTGGACTCTGGGGCACCGAGGATAACCTGGAGTGAATCACGAGCTGTCCCACGAAGGCTCTCGCTGTCGGCAGTGTCGGCTTCCGGATCGGAGTTAACAAGCCTTGGCAAGTGCAACCCATGCAGGATTGGAAGATTGCTTTTTCTCGGACAAGCAAGGTCAGAGGGGTTGCTCCTTTTCAGGGGAGCGAGGGCCAGTCTGGAGCAACCAGACTAGCAGAGCAAATTCAAAGGTTTGTCGGTACTGGGGCCGCTAGCCAACGGGCAAGTGACCGGACCAATGCGTCGAGCAAAAAAATGCAAAAGGGCCCCAAGAGCACTGGGTGAGTGGGGAGGGGAGAACTTCAGTGCAAAAGCTGCTCGGGACTGGGGCTTCTCAAACCCCAATGCACAGCTTTGAGGGAGCATCGGGAGCTGCACGGTCAGCACTTCGTAGTTTTTCCAAGATGGCCGGCTCCACGCTTCACGTCGCATCCACGGGTCTCAGATTCGCTGGGACTGTGGATCGGGCAGCTGGAAGTCAGGGAAGCTGGGTCTTGTTGATCTCTGTTGCTCGAGTTCCGGCAGGAACTGCAACAAAGCAAACTGTTGGGCGCTGGATGGTGCGTGTTTGCACAGGTTGGTCATTCCTTGACCACAAGGGAGATTCTTCAGTCTTCCACGTCGAGTGGGATGTCGAAGGGTCCAGAGTTATGTATCAAAGTTTCAGTCAGGATAATCTGAGGGGCATTGGCACAGCTCCTACCTTTATTCCAAATCAAGGGGCTGGATTACCTGCTAGGTCCCTCCTATGGGTGGGACCCACGAAGTGGTTGGTTACTCCCCTTTCCCCTTGTCCAGTTTTGTGCCAGAGCTGGGGCTGGAGTGCCCCAGAACCGGTTTGACTGGATTTTGCATGGGACACCTTATGTGCCCCAGGCAGTGTCTAGTTTCTTTCAACCCTCCCTGCTCCAATCCACTATCTCCTGTCAGGGGTGGTGTAGCACCTCCCTGTGACAGGAAACTCTTTGTCCAAGCCTCCCATGCCAGGTTTTGGTCAGCAGCAGGAGGCCAGACTTGTGTCGGGGCAGAAGCATCCATTTTGTGATGATGAGGCTCTGGTTAGGATTAACTGCGTTTTAAGTAAAGTAACATGTCTTCTCCCTCTAGAAGGGTGGAATGCTACCCCCGTCGCCAGAACTGGCGAGGGGGTAGTATTCCAAAGTGTATGACACCTTACACGACATGTTTTGATAAAGCCAAACCAAAGTTAACAATAACTGCGAGGATTATAATGCAATTAAGAGTATATGGTATGGCAATACCCTGGAACAGCAGTAAGGAAATGGTTCCGACCTCTGCAGACAGGCTCAGCTCATGCTAGAGCACCATCTCACATAAAACCAAGCACTCTGCCTCCAGGATTGTTAAGGCCTTCCATAGGAGTGACATAGGTATATATGTGTCCAGATATAGGTTTAGATATAGGTATACTATATCTAAGCAATGGGTGATTACACCACCTTGCCCCAGCTGAGTGATCAGCCAGTTGTGTCGATTTAAATGGCCAGCCAGGGGTGGCAAAAGATATGCTGCAGCCCCTGGTAGGCCTTGGATGCACCTATGCCCTGGGCACCTATAGTGCACTGTACTGTATTTATGTTTTTTTAGTTGACTGGTGTGCAGTAGGACGTCTGATCCATAGATATTCGTTAGAATCACCATAGAAAGTACGCTAAACGGACAGCAATTGAAAAGCTGCTTCAACCGTAATTTCCAGGTATATTGACCAGAATTGCATCTTTAATACAATACTGTCTGTGAGATAGTTGTTCATTGTACACTAAAGGATTAACCGTAAACAAGTTGATCTGAGGCAAAATAGTTATAAAGTCTCTGGGAACCAGGGGAGTGACCATTAGAGTGTGCAATCTGTGGGCTGTAAGAACACGTTCAAATAATTGTATTCAGAGACATAATTGTGAGTACACTAAAATACTGTTATTTATTCTTAGATACAAAGTCCAAAAGTCTTAAATGTCCTGATGAAGGTGCCAAGATAAAGTGACACCGAAACGCCGCGTCGACCTTTTGTTAAGACCTTTTTTATTGTATATCTTGTTTTAATTGTGTATTTCTTATATGTGGTACTATCCGGAATGGTATTGGAAGAAAGTTTTAACTTTGTAATAGATTGTAACCCAAGTGGGAGGTACTCATGAATAAATTCTTCATATTTTTATAAATTTTTTCTTCATCATTTGTTTTAGTCACAGTGTACTGCATACTCTTGTGTTTGATACTTATGTTTGCTAAATCAGCAGTTATAGGTCAAAAGCATTCCCCCTGAGTTCCAGCCACAGCTATCCCTGTCTGCTACCCTTTACAGGGACTCTCCCTTTTTTTACCCACCTATAGTGCACTGTACAGGGGCTGATAAGGTGTCCAGTACCAAATTGGTGATGTACCTAAAGTACATGGATGTGAATTTAGAGAGAGAACAGCAGGCTGTGGGTCTGATTAGCAGGCCCACAGCCACATTAAGTCGAAAACCAGTGAAGCAAAAAGCAAAAATTGGGGTGACCATAGGAAAGTTGACCCTACTCCCCTACACAACGCCCCCCCCCCCACCCAAACGCAGGGACATTAAACTTAACCTTGACCAGATAAGTCTTCATGTTCTAAGTGGGAGTACCTGGAGAGACCATCTGCATTGCCATGGTCAGTCCCTGGTCTGTGCTCCACTGTAAAGTCCATCCCCTGTAGGGAAAAGGACCACCTGAGTAGTTTGGGATTTTAACCCTTCATCTGATTAAGCCACAAGAGGGGCTTATGGTCTGTCTGAATTAGGAAGTGAGTGCCAAACAAGTATGGTCTCAACTTCTTCAGGGCGCAAACCACAGCAAAGGCCTCCCTCTCAATGGCTGACCAACGTTTCTCTCTAGGGGTCAGCCTTCTGCTAATAAAAGCATTGGGCTGGTCTTGACCATCTACATTAAGTTGTGAAAGCACAGCTACCACCCCCAACTCAGAAGCATCTGTTTGGACAATGAACTCTTTGGAGTAGTCCGGACTTTTCAGGATAGGTGCAGAGCACATGGCCTTCTTCAGGTCATCAAATGCCTTTTGACAGCTAACTGTCCACTGAACCTTTTTGGGCATCTTCTTGGATCTCAGATCATTCAATGGTGTCACAATGGACCCATAGTTCTTTACAAATTTCCTGTAATACCCAGTCAGGCCCAAGAAGGCTCTGACTTGTGTCTGGGTAGTTGGAGGAGCCCAGTCCTGTATGGCCTGTATCTTGCTCTCCAATGTTTGAACCTGACCCCCACCTACTAGGTGGCCCAAGTACACAACCTTGCTCTGCCCTATCTGGCACTTGGTAGCCTTGATAGTCAGGCCTGCCTTTTGCAGGGCCTACAGAACCTTCTTCAGGTGGATCCGGTGATCCTCCCAGGTGGAGCTGAAGACAGCAATATCATCTAGATATGCTGCACAAAAGTCATCCAACCCAGCAAAGACTTGATTCACCAACCTTTGGAAGGTGGCAGGTGCATTCTTCAAACCAAAGGGCATTACCACAAACTGATAATGTCCACTGGGGGTTGAGAATGCTGTTTTGGCCTTGGACTCCTCAGCTAACCTGATTTGTCAATAGCCAGCTGTAATATCAAAATGTGCTCAGCAATTTGCCAGAAGCCAACTTATCTATGAGCTCATCTGCCCTTGGAACAGGATGAGCATCTGTCCTAGTGACAGCATTGAGACCTCTATAGTCCACACAAAATCTAATTTCTCTCTTTCCATCTTTGGTATGAGGTTTTCGCACAAGGACTACTGGGCTGGCCCATGGGCTCTCTGATGGCTCAATAACTCCAAGTTCAAGCATTTTCTGCACCTCAGCCTTTATACAATCCCTTACATGGTCAGGTTGCCTGTAGATTTTATTCTTCACAGGCAGACTGTCACCAGTGTCCACCTCATGGGTGCACCAGTTAGTTTGACTGGGTGTAAGAGACAACATATGTCTATGAGCCTGCAACACTTGTCTGCAGTCCCATTGCTGCTGGTCAGAGAGGCTGCCTGCCAAGGCTACTCCCTCCACTGAACCATCATCAGGGTTTTGGGATAACAGGTCTGGGAGAGGGTCACTCTCTTCCTCCTGTTCCCCATCTGTAGCCATGAGTAAACCCATGTCTGCCCTGTCCACATATGCCTTCAATCTGTTTACATGGAGCACCCTGTGGGGGCTCCTAGGGGTGCCAAGGTCCACCAAGTAGGTGACCTCTCCCTTTTTCTCAAGTATGGTGTGGGGTCCAGACCATTTGTCTTGGAGAGCTGCTGGGGCCACTGGCTCCAACACCCACACCTTCCGCCATGGCTGGTACTCAGTCAGAACAGCCTTTTGGTCATGCCAAGCTTTCTGTAATTCTTGGCTGGCCTCCAGGTTTTTGGATGCTCTCTCCATGTACTCAGCCTTCCTGGAGCGGAGACCAAGTACATAGACCACAATATCAAGCTTAGGCTTTTTGAGAGGTAACTCCCATCCTTCCTTCACAAGACACAATGGACCCCTCACAGGGTGGCCAAACAAAAGTTCAAAAGAGTTGTGGGACCTCTCTGTAAGCAAAGAGCAAGCAGGGTAAAAGGATGTCCCATCTTCACCTAAGCTTTTCAGGTAACCCTTTTATCATTCCCTTTAGGGTCTTGTTGAACCTTTCAACAAGCCCATTGCACTGTGGATGGTAGGGTGTGGTGAACTTATAGTTCATTCCACACTCTTTCCACATTGCTTTCAAATATCCAGACATGAAGTTGTTACCTCTGTCTGAAAGTACCTCCTTTGGAAAGCCCACTCTGGAGAAAACTCCAAGTAGGGCCCTTGCCACAACAGGAGCTGTTGTGGTCCTCAGGGGAATTGCCTCTGGGTACCTGGTGGCATGATCCACTACCACCAGGATAAATCTGTGCCCAGATGCTGTTTGGGGATCCATTGGTCCAACAATGTCAATCCCAACTCTCTCAAAGGGCACCCCACCACAGGTAGAGGTATAAGGGGGACTTTGTTGTTCCACCTGATTTGCCACTGGCTTGGCAGGTTTCACAGGAGCAACAAAACTCCTTGGTATTCTCTGACATGTGAGGCCAGTGAAAGTGAGGGACAAGCCTGTCCCAAGTCTTGTTCTGGACTAAGTGTCCTGCAAGGGGAATATCATGGGCCAAGGTGAGAAGGAAGCCCCTAAATTGCAGAGGTATAACCAACCTCCTGGTAGCACCAGGCTTGGAGTCTCTAGCCTCTGAATAAAGGAGCCCATCATCCCAATACACTCTCTGATGACTCAATAACTCCAAGTTCAAGCATTTTCTGCACCTCAGCCTTTATACAATCCCTGACATGGTCAGGTTGCCTGTAGATTGTATTCTTCACAGGCAGACTGTCACCAGTGTCCACCTCATGGGTGCACCAGTTAGTTTGACTGGGTGTGAGAGAAAACATATGCCTGTGAGCCTGCAGAACCTGTCTGCAGTCCCATTGCTGCTGGTCAGAGTCTAAGGCTACTCCATCCACTGAACCATCATCAAGGTTTTGGGATAACAGGTCTGGGAGAGGGTCACTCTCTTCCTCCTGGTCCCCATCTGTTGCCATGAGCAAGCCCATGTCTGCCCTGTCCACATATGCTTTCAATCTGTTTACATGGAGCACCCTGTGGGGGCACCTAGGGGTGCCAAGGTCCACCAGGTAGGTGACCTCTCCCTTTTTTTCCAGTATGGTGTGGGGTCCAGACCATTTGTCTTGGAGGGCTGCTGGGGCCACTGGCTCCAACACCCATAGGGCATAGGGCCTTGACGCCCGTAGGGCAAAGTTGCGCGTTATAAGTTTAGCTTCATTCATTCATTCATTCATTCATCAATTCATTCATTCATTCTGCCCTGGCTGGTACTCAGTCAGAACAGCCATTTGGTCATGCCAAGCTTTCTGGAATTCTTGACTGGCCTCAATGTTTTTGGTTGCCTTCTCCATGTATTCAGCCATCCTGGAGCGGAGACCAAGTACATAGTCCACAATATCAAGTTTAGGCTTTTTGAGAGGTAACTCCCTTCCTTCCTTCACAAGACACAATGGACCCTTTACAGGGTGGCCAAATAAAAGTTCAAAAGGGCTGTAGCCAACCCTTTTTGTGGGACCTCTCTATAAGCAAAGAGCAGGCAGGGTAAAAGGATGTCCCCATCTTCGCCTAAGCTTTTCAGGTAACCCTTTTATCATTCCCTTTAGGGTCTTGTTGAACCTTTCAACAAGCCCATTGCACTGTGGATGGTAGGGTGTGGTGAACTTATTGTTCACTCCACACTCTTTCCACATTGCTTTCAAATATCCAGACATGAAGTTGGTACCTCTGTCTAAAAGTACCTCCTTTGGAAAGCCCACTCTGGAGAAAACTCCAAGTAGGGCCCTTGCCACAACAGGAGCTGTTGTGGCCCTCAGGGGAATTGCCTCTGGATACCTGGTGGCATGATCCACTACCACCAGTATAAATCTGTGCCCAGATGCTGTTTGGGGATCCATTGGTCCAACAATGTCTATCCCAACTCTCTCAAAGGGTACCCCCCACCACAGGTAGTGGTATTAGGGGGACCTTTGTGGTGCCACCTGATTTGCCACTGGCTTGGCTGGTGTCACAGAAGCGACAAAACTCCTTGGTGTTCTCTGACAAGTGAGGCCAGTGAAAGTGAGGGACAAGTCTCTCCCAAGTCTTATTCTGGCCTAAGTGTCCTGCTAGGGGAATTTCATGGGCCAAGGTGAGAAGGAAGCCCCTACATTGCAGAGGTATAACCAACCTCCTGGTAGCACCAGGCTTGGGGTTTCTAGCCTCTGAATAAAGGAGCCCATCATCCCAATACACTCTATGGGTACCTTGAGCATTCCCTGCAGCCTCAGCAGCAGCCTGCTGTCTGAGGGGTTCAAGAGAAGGACAAGTTAACTGAGCCTGCCCCAGATCTGCCCGTGAGGGTCCCCCTGTCCCCAGAAACTCAACCTGATCAGGTTAAAGCTCTTCCAGGACAGTCTCCTCTTGGATCACAGAATCATCCTCCTGAGAGGGCTGATCCTCAACCTGGGGCAAGTGGGAAGGCACTGCCTTAACCCTCTTGCTCTTCCTCTTGGGTTGTGGTTGGTCAATTGTTTCAAGATCCACCACAGGTTCAGGTAGGCACTTCTTGGCCTGGGACCTGGTTACAGCAAGGACATGTGCTGAAATCCCTAGCATTTCTGCATGAGTCCTATACTCCACTTCTGACCATAAGGATTCCTCTAGATCATTGCCCAAAAGACAGTCAAATGGGAGGTCTGCACTCACAACAACTTTCTTGAGGCCAGTTACCCCTCCCCAGGAGAATTTAACAACAGCCACACTATGGGCCAGATGTAGGAGAGCAAATACCGGTCGGTAACGGACGATTTCGGCCGTTACCGACCGGTATTTGGTGTTTGGCATGTAGGGGGCTTGAGACTTACAGAATCTGTAAATTTACCGATTCGGTAAATTTACCGAATCGGTAAAATACAGAATCGGTATATTTACAGATTCTGTAAATCCAGATGTAGGTGGCACCTCAAAGAGTGCCACAGGCCCTTAAGAGTCGGTATTTTACCACACAATCCTATTGTGTGGTAAAATACCGAATTCAGGTGTGCATTCACATCTGTGAATGCACACCTGTGCAATGTGACACACAGACATGCCCTTAGGGCATGTATGTGTTCCACATGTCACACAAGCCTGTACTTGGGGTGCTAGAGGGTGTCAAAGTGACACCCCCTGCACCCTTGCAGGATTCGGTATTTACCGATTCTGTAAATACAGAATCTGTATTTACCATTGATTCCTATGGGTTTCAAAGCCCATAGGAATCAATGGGAAATACGGATTCTGTATTTACAGAATCGGTAAATACCGAATGTTACAGATTCGGTAATTCTGAATTTAAAATTACCTACATCTGCCTCCTTCCTATTTACCTACTCTTAAATACCGAATCGGTAAAATTTGGTATTTAAGAGTAGGTAAATCGGAATTACCTGCATCTAGCCCTATGTGTAGTAGTGGCATTGCTAGCATTGGTCACTAGGTAGTTCTCACCTAGTATGATTTGTCCAGGGTCCACAAAGTTAGGTGTCACCATAGTGACACTGGCACATGTGTCCCTGTAGGCCTGAGCCAGTTTCTCATTGATTAAAGGCGTCTGCCTATATTTGCCCAAAGTATTGGGACTCATAGGAGTGGACACAGTCATGTCCACATCATATAGCAGAACTGCCTGAGTAGGGATTCTGACTAGGCCAGACTCCATCTCAGTACCCAGGGTTAACCCCACTATACCACTAGACAAAAAAACATAACTACAAATCCAACTGACATGAACAAACATTTTTTTAAAAGCACCAGGCAAATGTAAGTCCAAGGGGGTATCAGAAAATGTCTTTTGAACCAAACAGCAAAAATGGAAACTTTTGAAGGGGACTTAGATGGTGTAGCGTCAGTGTCAAATGAAAAGCGTGACTGAGTACACCAGGCAATGGCACATCTGTGGGGTAAGTATACTCAGTACCATCAAGGGGATCACCAGCCGGTGGGTTCAATAAAGGATTAGTAACTGTAGGCATCTCAATGGCAATGTCAGGGTTGTTGGTACTCGCCGGAGCCAAAACAGAATTTCTTTGCATAGCTGGACAAGAGACTGCTGGAATAATACTAAGAAGAATCGGGACTCGCTGTAATTTGGCATTGTCAATGGAGATGTACCTGTTTTCCTTGTGAAGTGGAGATAAAATGACTGTTCTTGTACCCTGCACGCCAAGCACAGGAACTGGTGCACAATAGGAGGGGCCGAACTCCTTCTTGTTCTCCACCTTCTCACGGACCAGGTAACCAACTCGGGAAAGCCAGCCAACTAACGGAATCTGAGGAGCATCATCAGATATGGAGGGCAAATATTCCTTTGCAAGAATGTCTCTGGTCTTTTGTAGATTCTGTAATACAGCAGAATGTCATCTACATCAAAGGGTGCGGCAGACGCCGCCATGTCTAGACCCTCAAGGTCCAGAACAAACATTTTGATGCCAAAGAGCATTTCGTATGGGGTCCGCCAACCTAGAGAAATTCTAGGGAGATTATTAAGTGCATGTTGAACACTATAGAAATGGGCCAACCAGTTCCTGCCAATTCCTAAAACCCTAGCTGTCAAGGATTGCTTTCAGTCACGGGTCATCCGCTCCACAACATGGATACAAAGCTTTTGAAGCTGATACACTGGCTTTCGTCACTGCCTCCAAGGCAGGATATAGTGTAACAACCAACATGCGTTTCCCCTACGACAGCGCTCGTTCCTTTAGAATCGCCATCTGCATTGCAGTCAAAACTTTTTCCACAGAAGAAAAACGCATTTCAGCCGAACTGTAGAAGTGTGAGGTGTAAGCAAGAGGGACTGTGTCACCCTCATTAAAAGTCAGGTAAGTGAAACCCACCACCCCAGGCACAATTCTTATTACCAGGTTGGTGTGGTTGTCACGTGTCAATAAGTATTCAGATTCAAGAAGATCAGACTGCAAAGATTGTAATATTGCAGAATGTTCAGGCAGCCAGCAAGATTTGGTAAAAGTAGGTTGTACCAAAGCATAAAGAGGCTTGATACGCTGGGCATAATCGGGAATGTAAGTACGCCAGAAATTAAAAAAACCCAGTAATGATTGTAGCTTTTTCATAGTTGTAGGAGCGCGCAATTATGCGCATTTCTCCAGGAAGTGAGGTCCCAAACCTCGACCTTCATTGTTGAGCTCATAGCCCAGGAACAACACTGTATACTCTGCAATGTGTGATTTAGCAAAGTTACATTTGTAACCTAAGTCCGCAAACTTACAAATTATGCGGTCAACACGATACAGATGTGGCCATAATTCGTCGTCTGTGAGATAAATATCATCCACATAAAAGCATGCATCAGGGTCGAGTCCCTCTAAAAGAGAGACTATGCGAGCGGCAAAGATGCCTGGGCTGTTTTTATAGCCCATGGCTAGTCTTCTGAACTGTTTTTGTTTACCACCACAGGTAAAGGCTGTTCATGGACTACTAATAGAGGACAGGTTATGGCTAAAAAAGTAATTGGATATGTCAAGTGTGGTCTTAAACCGTTTACGCACAAGACTATCCACAAGGGCTGAACTGCAAGTATTCTGTACCGCGCACGTCCGACAATGAGAGTTCAAGTGCCGGTAATCCAATACCAAACGGTACGAGCCATCAGGCTTGGTCACAGTAAAAAGAGGATTATTCATCGGAGACACACACGTTTCGATCACACATTGATATTCCAAATGGTCAAGGATTTCTGCCACAGGATCTTTCGCTTAACATCGCATGGGATATTGGGGTTCAGGCTGTGGCATAGACCGCAATGGTATCTCATGCCTGGGGGAAAATTTGTCCCATCCACATTGAGTACGGTACAACGCCGGTGCAAGCAACTTAGCCTACTCTTCTGCAAAATCCAGCGCTTGCTTCTTTGGCACAGTGTGTGCAAAACTAAGGAGGATTACCTCCTCCCCTCTTGGAGCGGCCAGAACGAAGGGTGGGGGCCAGTCGGCCTATGCCAACAAAATGTCATAGGGAGAGGTCAGATTTTCCCCAAAAATCCCTTTTATAGTATGCTGTATGTCACCCTCAATTAAAAGGACTATATCATAAAGTCTGTCAGGGGGAGCCACTCTAGTGTCAGCAGTCTCAACAGCAACGAACATGCCAGTTGCTGTCGCTTTCAGAAATGGACGCAATGCTTCCCACACTACTGTAATTTCCGCCGTGCTGTCTAGCAGCGTCAGCGCCCCATGTTGGGCACCATGTTGCGGGGATTCTGCTCATACACAGAACTGTGCACAGAGACCCAGGACCTCAATGAATCGTGGTGTACCAAAAAACTCACCTCGGTACCTAAAACCCCTAACCGACTAGCATCAGTGTCTCATTAGCTCTTCGTCCTATAGCAAAGGTACCAACGATTAAACAACCCAGAACATGCGACTTAGGATACACTCAGGATTGGTGGGAATCAAGAACACTCTTTCGTTTTATTCTCATACCAGTCCACAAAATGGGTAAAAAGAGACACAATAAAGTTTAAAATGTTTATTTTGGCAATGTGCTATAAGGTGCAGTGTTTTTACTAACATAAGCAGGCATATGATTAAAAATAATACAATCAGCATTGTTACAATTCTATAAAACACAAAGGGAGAAATCATATTATAATGATAGTGGAAACCGGTCCAATAGTGTCTTGTATGCCACCCTCCCTAGCTAGGAACTAGGTTTTATATAATAATAGAAGGTCTCTTAGGCTTGAATGGGAACCCCATACTTCCAAGATCAGCAGGAGTGAATCACATCAAGATCTGCAAAAACTCTCCCTCTCTCTGGAAACAGATTTTCTCCAAGTGTGCTAATCATGCATGCAGTGCAATATTAGGCGCTAGAATTTCAGTGAGCCACAGCTGTGTCCATAGCGTGAGCCGATCAGCCCGAATAACAGCTTACATTGTTTTGTTAACCTTGGAGGCTTCTACACACACTGTACAGACAGAGATCGCGGTGTAAGTCTAGGGATGTAGAAAACAAGGTTTTCTCATGTGAATAAAAGTCAAGCAGTCTAACTTATAATAACAGATACAGGCAGTGTTGTGTGCAAAAGCTGCAAAGTGGCAAAATGGCATTTAAATGACTAAAAGGCTAAGCTAACATAGCAATGTGTGCACACAAGGCCCTGCCTTCACTTCAAGTAAAGCTCTCACACCTGCTGAAAGAGACTTGCGCCACCTCTGGATGGAAATGCCATTCGTGATTCAATAGGCATCGAGAGCTGAGTTTGCCTGCCCAGATGTCCAGGGAACAAGCAGGTTATGAACTATCAAGGATATGGCCTCCTGTTCCAGCCATGTCCGGAGACACAGACCTCTTGACAAATGGTCCACAACCCCACATCGCCCTGTTCATTGCAGTACCACATGGCGGTGGTTTTGTCCATGAACACTTGAACCAGCTTTCCCTTTAATGAAGGAAGAAAGCCTTTCAATGCCAAGCAAATCATCCAGAGCCCAGCAAGTTGACGTGGAGTCTGGATTCCACCAGAGATAAGAGTCCTTAGATCTCCACCTCTCCCAGATGTCGGTCCCATCCCAAAAGTGACACATCTGTCACTAATGTGTGATCTGGTTGGGGAAGGAAGAGGGGTCTGCCTCTGACAATATTGCTGTTGGTCAGCCACCACTGCAGGTCCTGTGTAGTTCCCTCTGAGACCTGGACCATGTAGGAGAGATTCCCTGATGCTGCACCCCACTGGAACTTCAGGTCCCACTGCAGAGCCTGTATATGCCATCTGACATTGTCAAAATCAGGATGCAGGAGGTAAAGAGGCCCAGGAGCCTCAGAGTCATTCTCACGGAAATCCAGGATAGAGGCTGAAACATCGGTATAATAGCTTGAATATCCTGGACTCCCTGTTCGGGAGGTTAGGCCCGAAACAACACTGTATTGAGGACAGTTCGCATGAAAGGGAGGGTCTGAGAGGGAGCCAGGTGTGACTGCGGCACATTGATAGAGAACCCCAACGAATGCAGGAGGTTCACCGTAGTCTGGAGGTGGGAGACAATATCCTAGGGTGAGCCAGTCATCGAGATAAGGGAAGACTGGCACCCCTGATCTGTGCAGATGAGCTGCGACCACCGACATCACCTTGGTGAACACACAAGGGGTTCAGTACGGTCAAAGGGGAGCACCGTGAACTGAATGTGCTCGTGGTCTACCGTAAACTACAGATAGCGCAGATGAACAGGCAGGACGGGAATGTGAAAATAAGCGTCCTGCAATCCCAACACTACCATCCAGTCTCCTGGGTCTAGGGCAAACAAGAACCGAACCAGAGTGAGCATCTTGAACCTTTTCTTTTAGAGGAAGTAGTTGAGGGCTCGCAGATCTAGGATGGGCTTTAGGCCCTTTTCCTTCTTTGGGACCAGAAAGTAGCAGGAATAACAACCACTGCCTACATCTGGTGCTGAACACTCTCTATGGCTCCCTTGGCCCTGAGAATCATGACTTTCTCCTGTAGCAGAATCAGGAGATACTCCATCCACTGGACGTAAGCTGGAGGCATGGCTGGAAAGGTAGGCTCGAAGTGGGGGGTGTAGCCCCTTCGGACTATCCGAAGAACACACCTGGCTGAGTTGATGTTTTGTCAGTGGCGGAGGTGATGGTTGATCCAACCACCAACTGGCTACCCATAATATTGATGGGCCAGACGGTTTGGAGGTGGCGGGTACAGGCGGGGGGGGGTAGACTGACCTGATTTCTGGCCACCCGACCCACAGGGTTGGAATGAGCCTTGCCCACGATCATGCAGAGGTTTCTGAACTTGCATGGCCTTGTGGCTGGGGTATGGCTAGCAGCCTCTTCCATAGCCATAAATGGAGTGAAATGCAGACGGGGGACGTGTGGCCACTGAGAGGCCCAAGGACTTGGCTGTAGCCCGTGAGTCCCTAAAGCACTCTAGGGCCATATGTGCTTTGTCTCCGAAGAGACGGTGCCATCAAAGATCTTGTCCACGAGGGAAACCTGGACATCCCCAGAAAAGCCAGAAGTTCCCAGCCAGGCTTGGAGTCGAACAGCCACCGTCGATGATATCGCTCTGCCTAGCATGTCAGTAGTGTCAAGCCCACGACAAATGGCAAACTTCGCTGCATCTCTCCCATCTGATACTGCTTGGGAGGGGATGGCCCGGGCCTCCCCCGGGACCTGTGCAGCTCTTGTGCTACTGTTTCCCACAGGAAGGAGGAATAATGGTCCAATAGGCATGTGGTCTTAACTGACTACAATACAAGGCTGGCATAAGAAAAACATTTCATACCCCAACTATCCAGCCTCTTGGATTCCGGGGTTGCGTAAGGGAGCGTGCGTCTGTGATGTAGAGGCTTGGACCACCAAACTCCTGGGGATAGGGTGGATGGTGAGTAAATTTAGGTCGGCTGGTACAGGGCCATAGCAGTGGGTGATTGTCCTAGTCACAGGAGCCCCTGTGCTGGGCTTGGACCAGGTTCCCAGTAGAACATCAGTCAAGGCCTCATTGAAAGGCAGGAGGGGGTCAGAAGAGGAGACACCCAGCTGCAGGACCTCCATCAGGATGTTCGTCTTAACTGACATGAAAGCAGCTGATGGTCCAGGACCTCAGCTGCCCTTCGCACCACCATAGATTATGAAGCGTCCCCCTCTGTAGCCATGGTAGTGGACAAAAGCAGACCAGAATCTGGAGAGGTGTCCAGTTCACTGGCCTCACCTAATTCCTCATACCAGTCCATTCTTTCTCTAGCTGGTCTTGTAAAGTACCCAGCAACCCCTCCCAATCCTCTTTTCATAGCCCTTCAGAATAAGGCTGAGCAATCAATGTAGAACCAAAGGGTTCTGTCAGTGGGGGAAATGGTGCCGATAGGCGCCAATCCGGACCCGGGTCGTCGGCGATGAGAATGGGTCTGGTGCTGCCAGTGGCGTGTCGGTGGCATTGGGAGTCTCGGTGTAAAGGTCACAGTGGCACGACCAGCATCGGTCCTGATTCATGGGGGCTCGAGGCACCAGGGCCCTGGGGCACACCGGGAGGCTCAAGCCCAAATATGAAGGGCATGGGGGGTCATAAAAATTATTTGGGCTGGGTGGGAGTCGCTCCAGATCCCTGGAAGGCGGAGATGCCCAGAGCTGGCTGTAGGAACTGGGGTCACCAGTTCCCCCGGGGGTAGCCTGGCACGAGCAGGTAGGCACAAGAAAGCTTCGGTGTAAAGTGACCATTCAGCAAACACACCCACTGAGACAGGAAACGCACACAAGGACTGAGACCACACCAGTAAGTTTGAATAAAAATCAATACGTTTTATTTAAGATCAGAAGCAGGTTACTCAATAATCATGGGATCTCTGGTCCATCAAAGCATTTCATCAAAGGAGTAACGTTTCATTACTTTAGCAATACCATTCCATCGTGTCAGGAATCAGCATATCATTAAACAAGAGCAAAGCATTTCATGATGCTAGAGTAAAACATCTCAGTAATCCGAAGCAGACTTTTCAGTAATCACTTTGTGCAGAAATAAACACTGACTTAGTCAGAAGAACCATTTCATGGGGAAATAACCATTTCAGCAGGTAAGCATAACCATTTAATTAGGCAATAATAAACCAGATATCAAGCAAAGGCAGTGATTTCATTAGGCAAGGATAAACCATACATCTGGCTAAAAATGAGCATTTCAGTTATCCAGAATAAACCCTGCATAAGCTCCAGTGTCTGGCAGTCAACTTTGCCCCCAGGCAGGGCTTAACTCAATTAGCCCCGAGTCCAGGGGACTACCGCAGTCTTAGCCCAGTTCAGGGGCCTTCTTTGGCTAATTAGGGCCAACGGGGCCCAACAACAGTGTTCCCCAGGGGAGGGGCAAACTCGGGCCTCCTGTGGCCTTCCGCCCGCCTCCCCAGGGGTTACCTGGTCTCTTCGGCCCTTCCCGTGCCCTTGCGGAGGTTTCAGCGCTCTGGCAGGGGGGAGGGGGCTCACACTGACTACAGAGCCCCCTCGCCGATATTCCCAGCTTGGGCAGGGTGCAGGCTGGTCAGGGGGAGGCCCGCACGCTCTAGCGCTCCTCTCGGGGGTCTCGCTGGTTAAGGGGAGGGCTCCTACGCTCCTCGGAGCCCTCCGGCAGTGTCTCGTCCTGTTCCCGTGCCTACGAGGGAGGCGCGTTGGTTGCAGCCAATGGCTGCGTGGCTGAGGGCGGGGACGCGGCCAATGACGCGGCCGGGTGCCCCCGTCACGTGGGGTGAGTGTCCCCGCCTCTGTGGCCTAGCGCGGCCTGGTGGAATCCCTCGGCGCATCTCCTAGGTCTTCAGGCCGCGGCAGAGGGCAGCCGAGCCGGTGCCCTTCAGCTGCGGTGACACTTGGCGGCGGGGGCGAGGAGGGGGCGACTCTCTCTTGCTCCCGGGGGTGGCCGCAGGGATGTGAAGGTCTGCGCCGGGGCCGCGGCGGTCCCACAGGCCCCAATGCCTTCCGGAGTCTCCGGGCATAGCAGTGGGGGCCCCTGCAAGGTTGTACTACGGCACGGGCAGCGCCAGTGAGTCTCTGGGCTGAGGCGGTGAGTGGGAGCAAGTCAGCGCCTCAAGGAGGATCACGCTGCAGGGCACAGACACGGCGCTTGAGGCAGTCAACAAGAATAGTGCTTTGTGGGCCTAGCGCCTCAGGGCAGCAATAGTCTCTGGAGTCACAGCGCTTCTCAGGGGGGCACAGTAGGAGAGCGCTGGGTAGGTAGGGGAGTCAGCTTCATAGTCCCGGAAGTTTAGTAGGGGGGATGAGGCAGCACAGCGCAGGGGCACAGGGGGCAACCAAGGGGGGCAGAGATAGCACAGCCCGGTACCTGGTTGATCCCTAGTATTCCTGGTTAGCGCATGGGGGTTTCTTCTTGGCGCTTGGTGGTTCTGGCGCCCTTTGTAGATAGTTGCTTGAGGGGGTGGGGTTGAGTTGAAGGCTGCTGACAGGATTCCCCAGCAGGTCACTACAGGTGGTCCCTGGGTTCCCCTCCCGCCGGGCCAGATCAGTGGGCTAGTTCAGTGTTCCTCACACAGCTTGGTGGGCAGTGCCTAAACCCTGTCAGCCCCAGTAGTATAGATTCCTGACTAGGCCCTACCGCCTAGGTCTCCTGCGTAGGGTCCCCCAGGTCAGTGATGCCTCAACTGACTAAAAACTTTCCCTCCTTTCTTCATATATGCCCAGGTCAGGTGACCACTCTCTAAGGCGGCAAAAGCAGACCACGCCCCTATTCTAGAAGGTTCCAGGAGCTTCCCTACTCTAACTATGGGCAGGCAAGGCAGGCTGGTATTGCAACAATGTTTAAGGGTTCCAGCCAGCTCCTGGCAACTAGGGTGCTACTAAAAAGACCACGCTGCAGTAGCAGGGGCCTATGGCAGCCATGTTTGAAGTAGAGAGCACCTGCACCTTAGCATTGGTTAGAAATGGGAAGGCGCTCGGAGACCTAAGGCCAACAAAAAAAAAGGTGGGAAAAATGAGGCAAGGGCGAAAAAAATAGGAAAAGGCCATCCTAGGGCTGACAGGTCTAACACTGGCCCAGGCCCGTTTCATCCGAGCAAGGCCTAGAACACCAAGATTCCTCCAACACTTCGACTTTTTGTGTTTCTAATGCGTCTTACCTTACAGACTCGAAAACTTTCAGTGAGAGGATGAAGACTAAGGGCTCCAGGAGCAGTGCCCGACCCTTCCTCTAAACCGAGAACAAGATCTACCAGGCAAACAATGTAATGCTGAGTGCGAGGTTGTAAGTAATTTTAGGGATGTCCCTCAAAGCTTTCCGAGTCATGGCCCAGCAGTCGGCGCATGGTTTAGACCAAGTGTAGATCCATTACCGACATGGCGTGGTGACAAGCACTGCACAGATTGAATCCAGAAGTCTTCTTGGACATTCTACACACCAAAAAGGTTCAACAATAAATGTCAAAAAAAGCATGTTAAAAAGTGACAGAGGGTAGCTCTCTTCATGGATCTGCACTAACCGGCACAGAAAGAAAGAACAAGTTACTTACCTTCGGTAACGATATATCTGTAAGAGACATATATTAGTTATAGATTCCTTACCTTAGAATTACCCCCCCGGTGTCAGACTGGATCCGAAGAATTTTTCTTCACCAGTACCCCTACGCGTAGGTAGGTGGCGTCGTTCGACTCCGCATTTGTCGTTGACATCGTGATCACCGGAATGATGTTGCAGTATCTACTTAGACGCCGCACCTGCGCACTGAAGCCAGTTCTTTACACAACATTCCATGCCAGCATGGCAGAGCTATGCAAGACAGTGACCACTGGTGCACTCAACTAGGGCCCAGAAGGGAGTCCCTTACCCTAGAAGAACAAGTTACTTACCTTCGGTAATTATATAACTGTAAGAAACATTAGTTAGTTAGTTAGGTTAGATATAGATTCCTTACCTTAGAATCAACCCCAGGCGTCAGACTGGATCCGGAAAGTTTTTCGTCAGCAGTAACCCTGCACAGCGGAAGGTGGCCTCGGTCGACTCCGCGTCCGTCGTCAGCATCATGGTCGCCGGGATGACGTTGCGGTAGCTACATAGATACCGCCCTTACCCGCCGCCGTCAGTTCTTTACAGAACTTTTCAGGCCAGAAGAGCAGAGCCATGCAAGACACTGACCACTGGTGCACAAAACTAGGGCCCTGAAAGGATATCCTTAACCCTAGAAGTCAGTTCTCAGAACAAGGAGGATGGGTGGGGCGGGAAGGAATCTATAACTAACCTATGTTTCTTACAGATATATCGTTACCGAAGGTAAGTAACTTGTTCATCTGAAAGAAACAGTTATTTATAGATTCCTTACCTTAGAGTAGATACCCCAGCAATACCAACCCCGGAGGTGGGTCTGCGAACCAAGTTCACACCAGAAAATCCTGGAGCCAAATAAGCCGTCTCTCCGGACTTGGCTGTCCAGGCAGAAGTATCTGGTAAATATGTGCAGCGATGCCCACGTAGCTGCCTGACAGATGTCATTTAGGGAGACTCCTCAACCCAAAGTAGTAGTAGTTGCTGTCGCCCTGGTGGAATGGAAGTGCAACCCCAGTGGAGGCTCCTTCTTAGCCAAAGAATAGCAGGCTTTATTGCACAGAATGACCCACCTGGAGATGGTCCGTTTGTGCATGGCCTAACCATTCTTAGTGCCCACATAATCAACAAAGAACTGTTCGTCCACCCGGAATTGTTTTGTGCGATCCAAGTAGAAAGAAACGCATGTTTTGGATCCAGACGGTGGAGCCTATCTTCCTCTTTCAAAGGATGCGGAGGCGGTAAGAAGGTGGGCAAAGTGAAGTTTTGGCCAATGTGTAAAGAAGTAACCACCTTGGGAAGAAAGGAAGACCTAGTTCTAAGGACGACCTTGTCCGGATGGACAGCCAGAAAGGGAGGCTTGGAAGACAGGACTTGTAGCTCACTCACCCTGCGCCCAGAGGTGATGGCCACCAGAAAAGCAGTTTTCAAGGTTGAGAAGTCTGAGAGGACAGTTATGCCGTGGCTCAAAGGGAGCACACGTGAGATATGTCAGAACCAAGTTCAAGTCCCACTGGGGCAATACGAAGGGAACAAGAGGAAAAAGATGAGAAATGCCCTTAAGAAATGTATTTACAACAGGGGACTTGAAAAGAGAAGGCTGATCATGGAGCCTGAGGAAGGCTGAAATGGTTGAGAGGTAGCCCTTAAGAGTGCCCAGAGCAGAACCCTGCTGGGCCAAAGATAGAATGAACAAGAGACCCTCAGAAAGAGAGAAAGGGGATCTAAAGCCTTTGCTGTGCACCATGCCACACATTTATTCCATCTGCAGGCGTTTACTGTCTTAGTGGATGGACGCTTGGCTGCCAAGATTACATCACAGACTTCGGGGGCAGCTCAAATGACGTCAACTGCCGCCGCTCAATCTCCACGCAAGGAGGTGGAGAATGGACAAGTCTGGGTGGAGGACCGTCCCCTGCTGCTGCGATAGAAGATCCTCCCGAAGAGGCAGTCGGATCGGAGGATCGATGGCCATGTTGAGCAGCTTGGGATACCAGACTCTTCGTGCCCAATCTGGAGCCACAAGAATGACTTGGACCCGGTTAAGCTTTATCTTCTTCAGCACTCTGGGCAGAAGTGGTATAGGTGGAAAGGAGTATATAAGAATGCAACTCCACTCGCAATGAAAAGCGTCACCTAGCGAGTGCTGCCTTGAAATTGCTCACATTGCGCGTTCTCTTCGGTGGCCAATAGATCTAACCAAGGCTCTCCCCACTGCTGAAAGAGACCTTGCACCACCTCCGAGTGAAGATGCCATTTGTGAGCCATCATGCACATGCAGCTGAGTTTATCCGCCCTGGTGTTCAGTGAACCTGCCTGGTGTTGAACCACCAGGGATATGCTCTGATGTTCCAGCCATGTTCAGAGGCGAAGGGCCTCCTGACATAGGGTCCACAACCCCACCCTGCCCTGTTTGTTGCAGTACCACATGGTGGTGGTGTTGTCCGTAAACATCTGCACCACTCTTCCCCAGACAGAGGGAAGGAATGCTTTGAGTGCAAGACGGATCACCCGAAGCTCCAGAAGGTCGATGTGGAACCCGGACTCCGCAGGATACCAGCCGCCTCTGATCTCCGCCTCTTCCATGTGGCCTCCCCATCCTACAATGGATGCGTCTGTCATCACTGTCTGTTCTGGTTGGGGAAAGAAGAGGGATTTGCAGTTGACCCAATCCTGGTTTGTGAGCCACCAATGCAATTGTCCCCCAGTGGGCTCTGAGATCTGGACGCAATTGGACAGATTACCCTGATGCTGCACCCTCTGGAACTTCAGGTCCCACTGCAGAGCCCGCATTTGCCACCTGGCATGATCGACCAGCAGGATGCAGGAGCCAAGAGGTCCAGCAGCCTCAGGGTCATCCTGACCGGAACCCGGGACAGGGGCTGAAAGATCGGAATCATAGCCCGAATATCCCAGACTCGCTTTTCGGGAGGATAAACCCTAAACAGCATCATGTCCAGAACCACTCCGAAGAATAGGAGCTTCTGAGAGGGAGTCAGGTGTGCCTTCTGCACGTTGATGGAGAACCCCAGCGAATGCAGGAGGTCGGACGAAGTCTGGAGGTGGGGGACCACAGCCTGAGATGCGCTCGCCTTCAACAGCCAGTGGTCGAGATAGGGGAAGACTGGAACCCCTTATCTGAACAGATGAGCTGCGACCACCACCATAACTTTCGTGAACACCCGAGGGGCGCTGGTGAGGCCAAAGGGGAGCATGGTAAACTGAAAATGGTCGTGGCCTTCCGTGGACCGTAGGTAACGCCTGTGGGCTGGCAAGACGGGGATGTGGAAATAAGCACAAGCATCCTGCAAGTCCCACGCTACCATCCAGTCTCCAGGGTCGAGGGCAGACAGGATCTGAGCTAATATCAACATTTTGAACTTCTCCTTCCGGAGGAAGCGATTGACATCCCTGAGATCCAAGACACGACGCAGGCCTTTGTCCTTCTTGAGCACCAGGAAGTAGTGGGAGTAACAACCACAACCTACTTCTGGTACAGGGACTCACTCGTTAGCTCCCTTGGCCAAGAGTGCTGTAACTTCCTGACGGAGAAGGGCCAAGTGATCCTCCGACATGCGATGGAGTGTTGGTGGCATGGAGTGAGGGGTAGTCTCAAAGGGGAGGGAGTAGTCCCTTTGGACTATCTGCAAAACCCACCTTTCCGACATGATGTTGTGCCAGTGGAGGAGGTGATGACGGATCCGGCCACCCACTGGCAACTGGTGGCCCTGAAATGTCGGACTAGGAAGGCTTAGAGGCTGCTGCAGTGGGGGCATTGGTGGACTGACCCACCCGCTGGACCCCAGACCCATGGCGTTGGGTCCCACGTCCCCGGCTGCCCTGAGGCTGGGTGGCTTGCACTGGCCTGTGGTCCTGGGCGGAACCTGGTGTGGCACCCCTTCCATAGCCACAAAAGGTGCAAAAGGCAGACTGCACAGGACAAGAAGTGGCAGCGAGGCCAAACGATCTGGCTGTAGCTCTAGAATCCTTAAAGGGCTCAGCGCATGGTCCGTCTTTTTGCCAAACGGACTACGACCATCAAAGGGCAACTACTAAAGAGTTGATTGGACATCCCCAGAAAAGCCAGTTGATTTCAGGCAGGCGTAGTGTCTTAGGGCTACTGACGTAGAAATCGCTCAACCCAGCGAGTCGGCGGTGTTCAGCCCATGGCGAACTTTGCTGTATCTCTCTCCTCTGCAACTTCACGGGAGAGTGTATGTACGAAATCCAACAAGTGTCTGTCCTCTTCTTTGTTTAAGTTTGGGTCTAGTGGACCTGTGAGTAGGAAGGAAAAGTCCCAAAAAGGGAAAAAGCAAAATGTTTGCTAATAAATTAAAAAATATTGTCCCGGTAAGTTTTTAGGGATGGGCAGTATAAGAACAAGTGTGCAAGATTACCAATCCCTTGTTTGCAAATCCAGCATGCAGGTGTGTCTCTGATTTTTAGTTTGTGTAGGCGGGAAGGGGTCCAGAAGGGCCTCTGAATCAACATGCATTTAGTTTGAGCAAGGAATGGGGCTATCTTATATAAAAATTGGGACTTGAATATTTTAGACCACTTCTTACTACCGATTGTTAGACCATCCTCTTTTCATTTGTCCTGCATACTTTCCATGGGTTTAAAGGGATGTATGTCATTACATTGCATACTAAATACCACCACATGCCATTACAACACAGGTATTACTAGGCGATGTCAATGACAACCACATGCCATTACATCGCATACTTTGACCACGAGTATGCCTTTACCACGCTTGCCATTACAACGCAAAGGCATGCGTGGTAAAGCTATACTCGTGGTTACAATTTGCAAGGTAAGTGCAACCCTACCCCTAAACCTACACAATACACTAATCCAACCCATACACTACCCTAAACTCTAAAACACTACAACACTATCTACACTACTCCAACCCCTACACTACCCTAAAGCCTAAAACACTACTACACTACCCACACTACTCCAACCCCTACCCCTAACCCTAAAACACTACTACACTACACTACCCACGCTGCTCCCACCCCTACACTACCCCTTACCCTAAAACACTATGACACTACAACACTACCCACACTACTCCCACCCCTACACTACCCTAAATCCTACTACACTGCAACACTACCCACACTACTCCAACCCCTGCACTACCCTTAACCCTAAGACACTACTACACTACCCGCACTACTCCAACCCCTAACCCTAAAACACTACTACACTACCCACACTACTCCCACCCCAACATACCCTAAACCCTAAAACACTACTACACTACAACACAACCCACACTACTCCCACCACCACTCTACCCTAAACCCTAACACACTATTACACAACACTACTCCCACCCCTACATTACCCTAAACACTACTACACTACAACACTACCCATACTACTCCCACCCCAACACTACCCTAAACCCTAAAAGACTACAACACTATCAACACTACTCCCACCCCTACACTACCCTAAACCGTAAAACACTTCTACATTACAACACTACCCACACTACTCCCACCCCAACACTACCCTAAACCCTAAAACACTACTACACCCCTACACTACCCTAAACCACTGCCCCCACCCCAAGCACCATCAGCCTTACCCCTTTCCTCGTGGTTCCAGCATCGCCATCTCTGCTCCCGGTTCCTGCTTCCTGTGTCGTCAGAGGTGCACGTCGTTGTGAGGAAACAGCCTCTGTTTCCTCACAACGACGTGGATAGCTACCATTACACATTACATTGCATGCGTTGTAAAAAGCGCATGCGATGTAATGGTATGCGTAGTAAAAGTTGCGTGGTAATGGCTGTTCCCCTTTTAAGGGATGTTGGTGATAGAAATTTATAGATTCTTGGGACTTTGTGCCCCGTGTAGACTGGTTAATTGAAGAATTCAGGTAAGAACGGTGTTATATCGGTGTACTCTAGTTTCCAGATGCAGGATTTAAGTTTTAAGAATTTGTAGAAATCCCAATCAGTTAGGGAATGTGTGTTGAAGGTTTGCAAATTTTAGTGGGAATTTATTTGAGCCTAGTTGATTGATGGTGAAAATGCCTTGTGGAGCCCAATCTTCCCAGATAAGTCTTTTTTTTTAAAAGTGATCGATTTAAAACATGAATTTAGAAACATTGGGGCATATTACCAACAACTAGCTATAATTTTTGTCTCTAACTTGTTTAGAGACAAAAATTATCGCCGCACATCGGCGATTATTATCGCAGATAAACCTTGCTATTAGCAAGGTTTATCGCAAATGCGATAAAAAACGGCCGCAATGCATGAATATCGCTGAAAAGTCAGCGATATTCATGCATTATCGAGCAAATGCTCTTAGCCATGTTATCCACCTCCCATTGGATAACATGGTGAAGAACTGCTCAGGGCAGGTGTTAGCTTTTGGAGATATTCGCGCTTAGCGCGAATATCTCCAAAAGTTGGTAATAGGAGATAGCGATGTTAGCGACTGTTTCCAGTCGCTAACATCTTGGCACGCCCACTTTGCATGTCATTAGTGATAAATATCACTGACATGCAAAGCGGGGCCCAAGATGGTCGCTATCTCCTATTAGCTGTCACTAACTGGTGTTAGCGACAGCTTGGTAATAGGGAGATAATTTTATCTCCGCTTTCTTGGCTTTTAAAGCCAAAAAAGCGGAGATAAACCCCTTGATAATATACCCCATTAATTCTTCCCCACACCCTGACAACGATGCCAAAGGTGAACTAAGAGGCAAGTCTGTTATGTGCACTCTTTAGGAGGTCTTGTTTTCCTATTATACAAGAACAATATATTAGTTTATTAAATCAAACACAGAACGGGGTTTCGAACAGCGCACATCTTAGAGTCATGTTTTTCTAGGTCTTCTTATATGTGATAATAAAGGAAAAGAAGAGGAAGTGAAATAACACAATTGACTAGGATCACACACTTTGATTAAGTGGGGAAGCCGGGATTAATGTCAGGTTTTCTGGATTCACACTGTGCAGTTCAACAGCTAAATGCATATGCTTAGCTTCCACTATACCCACCTTACCGCCAGGTCCTCTCCCCCAAATACTGACTGCCACCCTTCTGACATCAATGCGGCCCTAGGTCACATCACAGACCAAACCTTTTGGCCCATGGAAAAAATGTTGTGAGTACCCATGGTCTACAGTGTACACATGTAGGAATTCAGTTTGATGGATAGGCAGGATTGAAGGAATGCATTATTCATATTTGGAGTTCAGTACACCTCCACCACCCAATCCTTTGCCCTCCCTCTGCTTCTTTAGAGCTCCTTCAGGTACTAAATCTCAGAATACCGTAACACTTGACCAATGGAGGTAGCTATGCTCTATTGTATCTCATGAGAGATGGCTCCAGCCAGGACTCTTGATAATGATGGATATCACCGATCACTTATTGCGAATTTAGCTACTGTCCTGTCTTGAACTGAGGGGCATATTACCAATGTTAAGCGATATTTATCGCTAACGATGCTTAGCAACAAATTTTTTAACGCTAAGCATCGTCAGAAATTATCGCAGATAAACCTTGCTATTATCAAGGTTTATCGCAAATGCGATAAAAAACGGCCGCAATGCATGAATATCGCTGAAAAGTCAGCGATATTCATGCATTACCGAGCTAATGCTCTTAGCCATGTTATCCACCTCCCATTGGATAACATGGCTAAGAACTGCTCAGGGCAGGTGTTAGCTTTTGGAGATATTCGCGCTTAGCGCGAATATCTCCATAAGTTGGTAATAGGAGATAGCGATGTTAGCGACTGTTTCCAGTCGCTAACATCTTGGCACGCCCACTTTGCATGTCATTAGTGATAAATATCACTGACATGCAAAGTGGGGCCCAAGATGGTCGCTATCTCCTACTAGCTGTCGCTAACTGGTGTTAGCGACAGCTAGGTAATAGGGAGATAATTTTATCTCCGCTTTCTTGGCTTTTAAAGCCAAAAAAGTGGAGATAAACCCCCTTGATAATATGCCCCTGAATGACCTAGCTGAAACACACAATTTATGCACATTATTTATTCTTCTTCTTCATAAAGCGGGTTCCATTCCCCGCACCAGGGGTAGTTTGGTGGAAACGTACTCTAGGTGAGAGAAGGCTTAAGATGATATTTAACTTAACTTGGTCTACTTTATACCACTTTTGATTGGTTTATTGTTTTTAATTTACCCTGGCTAGGTAAAATGCCACGCTATAAAATGCATTCCAGCCTAATGGATGTCATTTTTTAAGCATTACTGATGTCCCATATTTTGCTCCATACCCGTATTAGTATATCTGTATCAAATATGTGATGATAAAAATATAAACTTTGGTAACTATATTTGCATTCATGCAGGCAATGTTCTTGTGATGCCCCTGCATAAAAATTATTTGGACGAAAATATGTGAAATAAGTATAACCGCAACTTTGGTCCAAGGTTACTGGGCCTTCACAACAAACTGACTGACATCACAAAACCAATACAATTAATTCACTGACAAAAGCTGCAAGTTTAACTGTCAGAGTAGATGCGTTCTGCTTTATTAGTGAGAAAAACTTAGGAATAACATAAAATCAATAGCTGATGGAAGGTTGATGCTACAATGCAAAACAGCAAAAGATTTCCATATCCTACATAAAATTGGTCAGAAAAAAGTAATCACGACAAAGAACTGATCATAAGTCTACATATCAAATAGCATGTAACAACACCAGTGACTTATTAATATTTTTAAGAAGGATGTCATTCTTCACTCTTCAGTGGACAAACGTTGTGCAATGTGTACTTTGCTTAGACAATAGGGGCCTCATTTATGAAAAGTGACGCATCGCTGCGTGAAAACAGCGATGCGTCACTTTTCACTGCGCTCTCCCTGCGACATGATTGATGCGTCATATTTATAATATGACGCATCATGTCGCAAGGAGTTACAGATACGTCAGTATTTCTGACGTATCTGTAGGCGCAAAAGTGACGCATTGCTGGAGTTTGTCACAAAATTGACGCAACTCCAGCAATGCTTCCTTTCACATGGGGAAAGCCCCATGTGAAAGGGCTTGCGTCAGTCTTACGCCTGCTGTGAGGCAGGCGCAAGATTTTGACGCAACAGCATCCTAAAAGTGACGCAGTGAAATCTCATAGATTTCACTGCGTCACTATTACGAGGCTTTTTGCGGCTGAACGCCCCCTCTGCATACATTATACCTGACGCAGGTATAATGTAGCGCAGGGGTTTACAAAGTGACGCATCTGCTTAGATGCGTCACTTTGTAAATAGTGCGCATCAGGAGGCATGTTTTACGGCGCCGATGCGTCACAAAAAGTGACGCATCGGAAGCGCAAACCTCACGCATGGCTTCATAAATGAGGCCCTAGGGATTTCCAAACAAAATAACATGTCTTGAACTGCAAAGGTGCCTAGCACATTAACAAAGCCACATACATCTACGTGTTTTTATTTTTACTTTAGCATTTAAAAAACGCATAAATGATAAACAGGATAAGTTATAAGTGGAATGTACCTGTCTCATTGCAGTTAAAAATCCCTGTGGGTTAAAGAATCCGGTCATCCAAAAGCAGTTTGGCCGACCCTCAGATATCCAGACAGAAAACTGATGATTTCGGTCCAAAAGTTCCGTAAACCAGAAACCCAGGGTGCTCGAAGCCCAAGAAGCCTTAAGAGAGAGAGAGAATGAAAGCAACTTCATAACATGGAGATTTTTATTACTGAACGTTTTCTTATTGATGCGAGATCTTCCATGTTGATAGTAAACAATACACAAAGAATAACAAAAGCGCTACCGTTTGTTCTGTAGCAGCTAGTGCACACGTCTTTCACGGTGCAAAAAACACTTGACAAGATCATATGTGGCGTTTGGTAAATATCTCTATTTGCCAGTTCAAGCTGATAAAGCTATGAATGTAAGGGCTAATAGCTGTTTTTCATGATATTTAAGACCTTTTATACATTTTTATTGCTTCATAGCCACAAATTCCAACAACTCCACGAATATTCCCTTGCTATCTGATTTGACCTTCATTGACTTATAGCGCAGTCAAAGCCATGTGGTTAGGTCACCAGCATATCATATAAATTGATCATCCACCCTCACGCCTGAATCTTGCAGTATTCCTTCGCCTGTGAATCAAGTCAAATGCAAACAGTTTGCTGGAAAGGATAGTCCTCTCTGGTTCCACGCTATAGTGGAAACGTCCAACAAGTACTACTGTGGATTTAGGGTCTGTAGAGAACCCCAGTCAATATTTCACAAAGCAATTGGCCCTTTGTTCCAGGACAGACAATTAGAGTGCCTAAAAGAGGTGATCAAATGTTTTCGCAAGATCATACAGTAATGACTATGACTGGTAAAGAACAATACCTTCCTGATTATCTTTCGCATCCCATTCCTTACTCATTGAGGATTTATCCTCCACCAGCCCCAACGGCACCTATTCCCAAACTGTTTTCCAGTTCCATGGATGATGACAGTCATTGTCTTAAAAAAACTGCCTGCAAATGTACTTCCTATTTTTTCTCTCATGCCTTTTTTCAGTTTTTACTTTATGGGCTTTCAAAAGCTGCAGTGGCACTTTTGTTTATTTACTATTTTTTTCTATTTATTTTAGACTTTTAGATTTTTGAGGGGTTGGAGAAATTATTATATGTAGGGCAAGCAGGAGGCTTTACAGTGCACCAGCTGTTGAGATTCACTGGCTGTTAAAAGAAAATTACAGATATACGTGCCATCGTTGGAAATAGAAAATCAGATGATTGAGAAAACAAATCAAGGGAGGGGTTCCCCAATGAGTTGAAGAGAAGTGGAAGACATTTCCAACAACACTATGAAAACGTACAGTTGTGATCACTGTAGGTAAATTTTCTTGCAGATATTTTAGTTTCCTACCAAGTCACCAAGGATTTGTCACAGTAACAACTTAAAAAAGCCTCGACATATAAAGATGGCTATCGGAAACAAAGCCTGTGGCTTGAATCTTTGGCAAATGACCTGCCACTTCCGCACACAAAAGTAGACTACTACTTTTTATGCTCAACGGGACAAAGCAAGTAACTTCTTGAAACATCAGTGTTCTTTACCTGCATCTTGAAACGCATATCTCAAAAGGGCTAAAGGGTATCTTCATGCACATTTGTAGTTAATTATTTCAAATTGGTGGACGTGTTCCACTGTACCAAAATGGCAGAAACGATCTTTATGGGGGCGTGGCAAGACCCGGAGTGAAATGGCCGCCTAATCCTCTAGCTATGTGAAACCTGTCCTCCCCACGTCAATCCGACAACCAAATACGGTTCCCTGCGGTAGGGGAACACACCGGAAAGCAAGCGGGACATCTTCCACCGACTCCCATTGCCAAAGACTGCCTGTGCCTGTAGTTCCAGACCTTAGAGGTGACGGGCCTGATCAAACGCTGGAGCAGGGGGCTCAATTTTAGTTTTGCCGCAGGGGAGACCGGCAAGCTCGGCCTGTGTCGCCCGCGTACTCTGAACACAGCGCGCACTCGCGGCCTATCATGTCAGCTGGGTCCCCTGAAGTGGCGCCGGCCCTACCAGACGTTGTGAACGACACCCGAGACCTGGTGAGAGCAGCGCATAGCAGCCGGAACGAGTGCGGGGCACGGGAGGCAAGATCAGCGGCGGCCCAGCTTTGATCAGCGGAATATATTGGAGGTATGGTGAGGTGGAGGAGGGCTCCCAGAATGGTGGCCTGAGTAGCCCATTTCCCTTAATACACAGAAAGGGCCCTCCCCCATCTTCCCTGGGGCCCACGGAGATGCAGTAGGCGGCTTGAACCGCGAACAGCGAAGGGCATCTACGATCCCTTCTGGTGGGCTTGGAGCCTCCTGAGCAAATAGTACTTCGCCTCTTCTGCATCCATACACTGCACTGGCACCCCGTGTGGTGGTGGGTGTAGGAGAGTGGGGTCTGCAATCCCATGGCCACCCCAGATTTTTGCTTTTTGCTTCACTGGTTTACGACTTTCCCTGGCTGTGGGCCTGCTAATCAGACCCACAGCCTAGCTGTTCTCTCTCTAAAATTACAACCATGTACCCTAGGTGCATTTACCAATTGGTACTGGGACACCTTATCAGTCCCTGTACAGTATACCTTAGGTATCCAGGGCATAGGTGTACCCAGGGCCTACCAGGGGCTGCAGCATGTATTATGCCACCCCTGGCTGGCCATCTAAACAGACACAACTGGCTGCACGACAGCTGGGGCAAGGTGGTGTAATCACCCTTTGCTTTAGATATAGTTCCCTATATCTAAACCTAAAATGGACACATATATTCCTATCAGTCACTCCTAGAGAAGGCCTTATCAATCCTGAAGGCAGAGTGCTTGGAATTATGTGAGATGGTGCTCTGGCATGAGCTGAGCCCGTTTGCAGCTTGCGGAACCAAGTCCTAATAGCTGTTCCATGATAACGCTATACCATATACTCTTAAGTGCATTATAATCCTCGCGGTTAAATGCTAACTCTGGTATAGCATTATCAAAACATGTCGAGTAAGGTGTCATACGAATTGGAATACTACCCCCTCGCCAATTCTGGCGACGGGGGTAGCAATCCACCCTTCTAGAGGGACACGACATGTGTGTAACTGTAAACCCCGGTTAAAGTTAACTCGAGCCTCAGCATCACAAGATGGATGCTGCCACCACAGACACAAGTCTGACCTCCTGCTGCTGGGAGTCCTTCCAGCGAGGGAGGCTCAGACAAAGGGTTTCCTGCCTTGGGAGGTGCTAGCGCCACCCCAGACAGGATTTTGTGTATTAGGTAGGCCAAGGCTGAAAGGAATGAGACATGCCTGGGGCACACAAGGTGCCCTGTGCATACACCGGTTCCAACCAGTTGCTGGGGCACTCCAGCCCCAGCTCTGGCGGGAAACTGGACAAAGGATAGGGGGTGTAACCACCCCCCTTCCTGGTCCCACCCAGAGGAGGGACCTAGTCGTAGTGCAGCCCCCTTTAGCTGAATAAAGGTAGGAGCTGGTCCCATTCCAAGTTAGATTACTCTTGACAACTTCCATGAAGAACTCTTGACCTTCGACCTCCTGGACACCAGAAGACTGAAGAATCTCCCCTATGGTCAGGGAGTGACCATCCTGCTTCGCAGGCACCATCAAGCTCCTGTGCGGTTTGCTGCAAAGTCCTTCCATCCCGGAATCCGACGATCCAGCTCAACAAGACCCGGACCTCCAGACCTCTCTGACCTCTACCCACATCCACAGCACAGCTGGGACCCGTGGGTGCGACGAGCAACGTAGAGACAGCCATCTTGAAGAAACCTACACAGCGCTTCCAGCACGACCCCCGAGGGACCCTCGAGTGAGTGCACTGGGGACTGAGAAGCCCCACACTGACGCAGCTCCTGCACCAAAGACTAGCCCCCCAGCATCCACGTGATCTGCGTGGGGCCCTTTTGCCTGGTTGCTGCATCTCCTGTTGTCTGGTCACTTGCCGGCTGGCTCGTGACCTTTGAGACGACGATCCGAAGAATCAAACACGGCTAGTCTGGTTCCCAAGACTGGCCCTTGCTTCTCTGTGAACGAGAAGCACCCCGGACCCTCCTGGTCCACACCAGACGCCATCTTTGTTCCACCGCGTGGCTTGCATTAGCCAAGGCCTGTTGTCCAGATCGATGATCCGACACCGCTGACAGCAGCAGACTACGTGGGACAGCTTGTGCCTCCAGTCTGGTTGTGAAGAGCAGCTCCTGGTCCGCGCAGCTACAGAGAGAAGCGACCCTTCCTTCACCTGACGGCGGCGACAGCACCAGGTTCCCTCCTGGTTCCAGCACCGTCACTGGCTAGTGACCAAGACTCTGTCCCCTTCCCTTTCAGGACTTCTTCCTTCCAGTTCCATCCTTGGAACCACCGGACTCCACCATCTGGCTGCCTGCCAGCAACTCCTTGTTTCAGGCATCACTGGGATCAACGCAGCAAACCCGACGCAACTTCAGCCCTATGCACCCGCAGGCTGCGGGTTAGGTAACTAAAGCTCCTAGGTGCTGAAGTCTGTGTGCACTATCCTAGTGTTCAGGTCCACTGTTGTTTTCCCTCCATCCAGCCGGGTTCGTCCGGAATCCGTAACTCTCTAAACTGTAGCATCCATAGACGTTGGTACGCATCCCGCGTGAGAGTTCCCACTCTGCACGTGAGTCCCGTGGGCCTCCTGCTCCTTACTTACCTAGTTCGTAGCGTAGTCCCAGCGATCCTCCAGCCTCTGGATCCCCTTACAGTATTTTCTTTCCTCGCATTCCATTGTTTTGAGTATATGGTTTGTCGTGCCCCTAAGGCACACGTGTAAATATTGTGCGAACTCGTATTTCCCTTGTAGTATTGTCATGTGCTTAGCCCTCTGACCTCATAAAGAGTTCAGAGATGTTGTTATTAATAAATATATTGTTTATTTTCATAACAACCTGTGTGGTGTCCTTTCATCTGGTATTCAAGGGGTTGTCTTGTGGTAAAACAGCTGGCTTCACATGCCAAAAGAGTTTAGCCTAAGACTGCTTTGTCCATGCTACCATTAGGATAGCTGGTCTATAAGGTTGACTTACAACCAATCACCATAAGGGTTGTTTGGACTGATACAAGGTGATCACTAGAACTAGTGAGCATCATATATCAGGCCAACTTCTCACATTGGTGTGCAGCGGTTGGGATTTGAGCTTGCTGTTGTTTTTACCACGTATAATCTTGAAATATCATTTGAAAGATCACATAAGGTACTGTAGGTACATATAACAAGCTTAGAAATACTCTGAGTTCTACTGAACCAGCTGTTGTAGTAGAAAGGGCTTAGCACACCCTGACTACAACTCTTAGCAAGGGATCAGTAGGAAAACCCATAGTGTAGGTAGGTGCATCACTTACACCTCACTAGAAAGCATGTCTACCCATGGAGAGTCTTCAGAGACTCCCCTAGGGGTTAGTGACCCTCCACAGGTCCTTTCCAGATATGCAGCTCTCAGTTCCCAGGAGATGAGACAATTGTGTACCTCCAGGAAATTGAAACAGGGTTCTAACCCTACCACTCCTTTTCTGTTAGGTCTCTTAGAGACATATGATGCTAGAAAAGCTTCTCATACAGATGGGAACATGCCAGCCTTAGAAGGTACCCTTGGTGATCCTGACCTCCCTGAAACTGAGGAAGTAGAGGAGGAGGAGGATGAAGAGGATCCTTCTGGGGATGAGGCAGACAAAGGTCCTGAGCTAGTCAGCAGACTTACTAGGGCCAACTTAGACCTACATAGGGAAGGATCTGGGGGACCCCCAGTACTGACCCCGAGCAGGCCTAACTTTGGAGTTAGAAGTAAGCATGAGCGCAAAATCCGCTCCGATCGCGGATTTTACGGATTTTCGGTAAATCCGCGATCCGCGAACTCTCGCGAATTTACCGAGAATCCGCAATCCGCGATCGGAGCGGATTTTGCGGTCAAAAGTTCAAGCCTACATCATTTACGATGGCGCCGGCAAGCTGCCAGCGCCATCCTCAAATGGTTACTTAATTAGCTTCGACAGGAAGCTCTAACAGATAAGATAAAGCAGAGGCTCGAGCGCCTGCTTTATTTTATCAGTTGGAGCTTCCTGTTGAAGCTAATTAAGTAACTTTTGCAGGATGGCGCTGGCAGCTTGCCGGCGCCATCGTAAATTATTCAAACGGTGGTGTCTTCTTGAATAAATATGAAGGGCAGGGTTCATTCGGGCACGACGGTCCTGGCACAAAAAATAAACCTCAGCAGGAAACACTGCAATCGTGAGCGTTGTGGGGGCTGGGCAGGTGTGCCTTCTTCCCAAATATACCATCGAAAATCCGCTGTGATGCTCGCCAGAGGCGTTTGCATCTTTGACTTTGACGAGCGGAATCCCCGTGCTGTTCCTGTGACCAGGGGCTTCTGTCTCTTAATCTGCTGCTCTGATCGGTCTCTGACCTTTTATACACACAAGCGGCATGCACCGTCTTCCCGCCATTTACCCACTATGATGGACATTTCACTCAAGGGACCCCTGCGCACTTCGGCGCGATTGCATAGTAACACACACTTGGTCGCTGGAACTAGTTGAAGCGCAAATGCAGTGACTCATTCATCAGCCCTAAAAACAATCGTGAGCGTTGGGAGGCTGGGCAGATGTGCCTTCTTCCCAAATATACCAGGGGCTTCTGTCTCTTACTCTGCTGCTCTGATCGGTCTCTGACCTTTTATACACACAAGCGGCATGTGCGCTCGCATGGAAGCCCCGTCCGTTTGGCCCCGCCCACACACTCGAGGAAGCCCCGCCCCCAAATCCGCCGATCCGCATAATCCGCGGATTTTGCGGATCCACGATCCGTGAATCCGCAAATTCGTGAATCGTGGATCCGCAAAATCCGCCCATGCTTAGTTAGAAGAGACAGGTCTCATTCTAGGGACTCCAATAGATCTGTGCACTCTCATGCCTCTTCTCAGAGGAGAATGACTTCTCCCCAGAGGAGAATGACTCCCCCCTCAGAGGAGAGAACATGAAGCAAGGATGAAACAGGCTAATCTGAGGATCCAGAGGGAAGAACTTGCCCTTGCCAAGGAGAAGCTTGCCTTTGCTAGAGAGCAACAGTTGAGTGGGGTAGTCCCCACTGGTGGCAGCAATATCCCTAAGGATAAAGACAGGAGTTTTGATACTAGACACCTGAGTAAAATAGTGCCCCCCTTTAAACAAGGGGATGACATCCACAAATGGATGACTGCTTTGGAGAGGGCCTGCACTGTCCAGTGCATCCCCCAGAGTCAGTGGGCAGCTATATTGTGGCTCTCCTTTGAAGGTAAAGGTAGAGATAAGCTCCTCACTACTAGAGCTGAGGATGCTAACAATTACCAAGTCCTGAAGAATACACTGATTGATGGGTTTGGCTTAACAACTGAGCAGTACAGTTTGCTGTTCAGAGACACCCAGAAAATTCAGTCTCAGGATTGGGCTGACTTTGTTGATTGTGCCACTAAGGCTTTTGAAGGCTGGTTACTGGGAAGTAAAGTTACTGATTACACAGGATTGTATAATCTAATTATGAGAGAACAAATCTTAAATAATTGTCAGAATCAGTTGTTGCATCAGCACCTTATTGACTCAGATCTGACCTCTCCCTAAGAATTGGGAAAGAAGGCAGACAGATGGGTCAGGACAAGGGTCAAGCAGCAGAACCAGAACCAGGGTGGTGGCCAGAAGAAAGCAGATCCCAAGGGTAATGAGAATAAGCAAAATGACCAGAAGTCTTCAACAGGGCCCCAACAATCTAAAGAGGGTGGGTCCCAGAATTCCCAGAATTCCCAAAAAAAGAAGAATAATGGTCAGAGGAAACCATGGTGCCAGTACTGTAAAAGTAATACTCACTGGTTTAGTGAGTGCACCAAGAAAGGCCCAACTCCTACCACTACTGCCCCTAAGGCACCTGCACCCCCTAGTACAGTTAGTAGTGGTAGTAATCCTCCCAAGGCTATAGTGGGGTTAACCCTGGGAACTGAGGCGGGCTCTGACTTAGTCAGGATACCTACTCAGGCTGTTCTTGTTTGTACTGGGGACATGGATATGACCCCTACAATAAGTCCCAGTACTCTGGGCAAGTACAGGCAAACGCCTTTGATCAATGGAAAAATGGCTCAGGCCTACAGGGACACTTGTGCCAGTGTCACTATGGTGACACCAAACTTTGTGGACCCTGAACAGGTAATACTAGGTTCAGACTACCTGGTGACCAATGCTAGCAATGCCACTACCTCCCATAGTATGGCACTTGTTAATTTCTCCTGGGGACGGGTAAATGGCCTCAAAAGGGTTGTTGTTAGTTCAGACCTCCCAGTGGACTGTCTTTTGGGCAATGATTTGGAATCCTCCTTATGGTCAGATGTGGAGTATAGACTCATGTGGAAATGTTAGGTTTATCAGCACATGTCCTTGCTGTGACTAGGTCACAGGCCAAGAAATGCCCAGTTGATCTAGTGCTGGATCCTGGAAGAATGGACCAGACACTACCCAAGAGAAAGAGCAGTAGGGGTAAGGTTGACCCTTCCCCCCTGCCTCAGGTAGAGGATCAGCTCTCTCAGGAGACTGACCCCAAGACCCCAGAAGGAACTGTCCTAGAAGAGCTTGAGCCTGAACAGGTTGAGTTTCTTGGGACAGGGGGACCTTCCAGGGCAGACTTGAGGCAGGCACAGTTAGACTGTTCCTCTCTTGAACCCCTCAGACAGCAGGCTGCTGCTGAGGCTACAGGGAATGCTACAGGTTCCCATAAGGTATATTGGGACGATGGACTCCTATACTCTGAGGCAAGAGACCCCAAGCCTGGTGCTACCAGGAGGCTGGTCATCCCCTTGTCTCTCATCGCAGCCACAGACGACATCCGAACCCTACTCGACAAAGGGGCAACAGCGGCCCTCATCCTCTTGGACCTCTCCGCAGCATTCGACACGGTTTGCCACCGCACCCTAGTACAACGCCTCAGAAACGTCGGGATACAAGATAAGGCATTGGATTGGATCATCTTGTTCCTAGCCGGAAGAACCCAGAGAGTCCGCCTCCCCCTTTCAGATCAGAGGCTACCGAAGTCATCTGCGGCGTACCTCACGGATCATCACTCAGCCCCACCCTCTTCAACGTCTACATGAGCCCCCTCGCATCCATCGCACACCAACACAACCTAAACATCATCTCCTACGCGTACGACACTCAGCTAATCCTCTCCCTCGCCAAAGACCCAACCACCGTCAGAACCAACCTACACGAAGGGATGAAAGAAGTAGCCGAGTGGATGAAGAACAGCCGCCTAAAACTGAACTCAGACAAGACAGAAGTCCTCATCCTAGGATCATCCCCCTCTGCCTGGGACGACTCCTTGTGGCCCCCGGCCCTTGGCAGCGCACCCAAACCAACGGACCATGCTCGCAACCTGGGCTTCATCCTAGACTCCTCCCTCTCGATGACCAGACAAGTCAATGCCGTCTCATCATCATGTTTTAACATCCTACGCATGCTCTGAAAGATCTTCAGATGGATCCCCAAGGAAGACGGTCACCCAAGCACTTGTCACCAGCCGACTGGACTACGGTAACACCCTCTACACCGGAACCACAACCAAACTGCAGAAAATACTTCAACGCATCCAGAACGCCTCCGCTCGACTCATCCTGGACATACCTCGACAAAGCCACATAGCCGAACACCTAAGAGACCTTCACTGGCTCCCCGTCAGCAAGAGAATCACGTTCCGTCTCCTCACCCACGCACACAAGGCCCTCCACGACCTAGGATCCAAATACCTCAATAATCGCCTAACCTTTTACACTCCCACCTACCAACTGCGATCATCCAATCAAGCCCTCGCCACGATTCCACGCATCCGAAGAGCCACCATGGGAGGAAGATCCTTCTCCTACCTGGCGGCGAAGACCTGGAACTCCCTCCCCACCCACCTCCGTCTTACCCAGGACCACCTCTCGTTAAGAGCACAACTCAAAACCTGGCTGTTCGATCAATAGCGAACCCCCCCCCTCCCCCTTAAGCGCCTTGAGACCCTCTGGGTGACTAGCGCGCTATACAAATTTCTGATTGGATTGGATTGGATCCCTGAGCAGCGGGACGTCGTAGAATGACAGCAAGATTGTTTTGAGGCAAGGTCTCCCGAAACCCCAAGATGACGAAACTGTACAACGCCCTGTAGGGCTGCGATCTAGGGGTGAGAAGCATTGAAAAGGAGGGAAACTGTGTTGGAAGGATCAGTGAGACCTCTGTGTTCACTTTTGGTGACTGACTCTACCCCAGGGGAGTGCAGCTTCCCTTGGCGATCTTGGGGAAGAAGTGAGGTTTGGCATCCTAAAGAGGTGCAGGCCCATTGCAGACATAGGGAAAACATCAAGGAAACACAGGCTGGGGAGCACTGACCCACTACTATTGTCAGCTCAAACAGATGAAGAGGAAGAGCTCAGACTGCCCCCTCGGGGATCCCAGGATAAACTAAGACTCAGTGATATCATGTCTCCTGAGGCGCTTGAGGCAAAGATAGATACAAGAAGCACTGATCTCAGCCTCTTAAAGGATGACCACTGACGTCTGGCCGAGAGGGTCACCTCCACTGAGCAGACATTGACAGATATACCCCCAGAGATCACTTTATTGCAAAAGACGCTGTCTCTTATGGAAAGCAGGGTTAAGACTCTGGAACTGTGAGCAGAGGACAGCAAAAACAGATCTCACAGGAACAACATATGGATCATTGGGGTTCCGGAGAACACGAGGGCGCCAACATGTTGACCTATCTGGAAGATTGGCTACGTAACGAAGTGGAGCCAAAAGGACTTTTCCTGTTTTATGCTCTAAAGAGATCACACAGAGTGCGGCTCACCCACCTAGACCAGGGGGGCCCCTATGCCCAATAGTGGCTAGGCTCCTCCACTATAGGGATTGTGACCATATATTGGCGTAGGCCCGGCTGCGAGGGGACCTCCAAATCTATAACAATAAGATAATGATATTTCTAGATTTCACCAGGGAATTTGTGAAACAACGATCCACGTTTATTGAGGTCAAGAGGGGGTTCTGCCAGCTGAACGTTCCGTATGCCATGCTATTTCCGGCCCAACTGCGGGTGTTCACGGCATCTGAAGCCCAGACTATCCTGACCCCATAGGATGTATGGAACTAGATTGAATCAATACCGGAGTTGGGAGAGGGCTTTACGCAGGCCACACCTAGTCGACGAAAGGAGTACACTAAAAACAGGAGCCCCAGCGATAGCGGAGAGCAGACGTGAACGTCATAAAGCGCTGAGGGCTGTCTTGGTGATCAGCAACACTGGCACGAGCCTGCGCTCCTCGCTCAATGAGTAGGGAGACTAGAATTCTGAGTTTTCCAAGGGCAGTAGCTCTGCAGAAGATTCAGTCACTGTGCTGCCTAAGATAACCCCTGGCATGGTAGACGAGATCATTTGAAGGCGAGCTTTTAATAACATAGTCGAATGACTGCACTTGAGAAGTGGGGGGAGAACCGGAGTGGAGGGTTCTGCATAGCTTTTGGCCACTCTAGTTCACCTCTTGTTGTAGTTTCACTTCTACTCTTGCAAATGGACGCCAGTTGGTGTCATGTTTGGATGGGGTTAGCACTTTTACCTGTCCTGGGGAGAGGTAGTTGGAGGTTATACAGCTGGTTTACTGTTCAGTTGGGGTTTTGGCGGGCCGAGATCACCACGGATGCTCAAAGGAGGGAGGGTGAGATTAGAGTATCAAGGGCCCTTAGGCAGTGGGGATTGCTAATACAGACCTGCACATGGCACCCCCGTAGAATATAAATTCCTATTGTGGAATGTTAGAGGGATGAACTATATGATTAAAAGACACAAAGTGTATGCTTATCTTGCTCGGAGGGGGGTACAGATTGCACTATTACAGGAAACAAATTTTAAGGGCCAAAGAGAGTGATGCTTTACAGCCCAGATGGCGTGGGCAAGCATACTAAATGGATTACTTTGCCTTTGCTAGAGGGGTTTTGGTGTGGGATAAACCTGGAGTTCCATTTCAGCATATTGGCCACCTGGTGGGCCTTGAAGGGCACTATGTACTGGTTTCTGGCAGGCTAGACAACCGTGATGTCACCATTGGGAGCCTATATAGGCGAAACGAGGATCAAGTTTCAATTCTAGCGACCATCTCAAGGGCACTGGCACCACATCTTGTGGTGTTGTATATGATTTTAGGATCCTAGTGTAATTTTCCCGATTCATGCCCATATATAGGTATAAATCACCTTATCCCTATAGAGACATAGAATTCATAACCATATTTAAACTTAGCCTATGCAGTCCAAATATGGCATGGCTACTTCCACTAGTTCCGAAAATCCACAACGATTTCTTGGAAAAACCCGCCTTCAGCAGTCAGGGACTTCCCCTTGCTTGAATATTGATTTATCCAAGAACTCATGGAGTTTTTAAAGAACTGAGTCTTTGATGACGTTATTATGTCCAACCTTATGTCAAACTAGGCACCTTCAAGGTATAAATATACCCACACTTGCCCAGGCTAACACACGGTGGTTTGGAGCAGTTCGACTATCTACTTGCCCGACACCCTGCTACAGCAAGTGCCGAAGGAAGCCGACCCTCCAGCAGACGCACTGCGAGAGAAGCTGTCTTTTCTCTTGCCGAGAAATCCAGCTCCAGTTTTTCCAACCTACCCTTGCGGGTTGTTAGGGAATCGAGTCCTGAGAGAGAGATACCAGACCTCCTTCATTCTAAAGGTACGGAGCTGATTAGACCCGTAGAGAATTCTTGGATTTGATTCTTGGCAAAATAATACTGAAACTAAGCTACACCTCACTTACTTCTTCCCTTGTACTAGACCTAGGTTAGGTACACCGGGGTAGGCGTATTTTAGAAGCACCATTTGAGTACTTTTAGTCTTTATTTATTGATGTATGTATTTTATATATTTTATGGCTTAGAAACCATATCATGCTTTTACAGTAATATTTCATAATACTCTTCGTACTGTATGCATTGTACTTTGCAACTAGTATTACGATTGTAGCAGTTGATTTTTTCTGTATGAAAAAGAAGACTGTTCAATAAATACTTTTATTGAAAATGCCCGTCTTTCTATTTCTCTACACCTCTTGTGAAACGAAGCATGCACGATTGACTTAGTGAAATAACTACCTATTGTTTCCACGACTCTAGAGATACATCTCTTATTCTTGGGAAACAAAGTTGTCATGTTTATGCGGTTATCAGAAACTAATCCCTTCTTGTGTATTTGAGAAAGTTTCTAGTGATCTTTGAGCTAGCTGGCACTCACAATTAAGTCTAGTATATTCGATAGAGACCTAGTAGACCTCAGCCCTACGTCAAATCTAAAGGATATATTATTCCAATGCGCAGAGCCTATTGGGCATATAGGAACTACACTACATGGCGCCCAACGTTTTGTAAGGTGATAATTTAACGCTAGATACTAGAGTAACTCAGTCATGCTTTTCACACACAACCCCTTTTTCCCGTAAAATACTCCAATAGACGTCTGGAGTGGGTTAAAGGATATAATATCCGTCATAACTGAGTAGGACGAAAATCCTATGGAATAGTTTTTGGTTTATTCAACGTTGAAGGATAAAGTGTTCCAAAATATTGTGCACCTAATCTTTGTTTCCTTGAAACTAGTTCTGCAAGCTTTCGGTCAACAAAATGACAGAGAGTGACGATGAGAGGGATAGAGCTGCACTAGCAGCTCAGGCAGTTTTAGACGACACAAATCTCCAACAAAATGACCCGGATGCTATACTCATCCTGGTAAATATAAAGAAAACAATCACTATAAAGCTTATAGAAAATAGAGTATCATCAAGAGGTGGTAAAGTAATCTTTGTAATAGAGGCACATGAATATCGGCAGACAGAGGTATTCTTTTCATGGATTCTGTTTCCTGCAGCAAATCCAGTAACACACGAGTTTCACTACTACAAAGTAGAGGAACCTCCAGCGGAATACGTACCTTTCGAGGACATTGAAATTCCACTAACTTACCAAGAGCATCAGCTCTGGTTTAATGGTGCCCTACAACATCAAAATCGCATTACCAGGCTCGGTCTTTTAGGTAAACCCGGAGCAACATGGCCGGTACTAGCCAGCTATACACCACATCCTAACATTGAAAGAATGACAGGTCCAGAACTATTAGCTCAGCTAAAACAGCTAATTAAAATACATAGACAATTGGTTCAATATGTCATGCGGACTTTAACAGTCCAACCTGCTGTAAGAATTCCACAGCACACCCCTCATCAGGGGAACACAAACAAAATTACACCACAGACTATACAGTCAGTAATTGGTAAATTGCCCTCAAAATGGGAACAAATTCCGTTCTGGTTAGCCCAGAAAATTACTCAAATAGAGGCAGTATTCCCTGATAGAACACCTCATGAGAAACACAGGATTCTGACAATCTGTTTACCAATGGGGATTGCACCACATGTGGAGGACTGTGACACTTGGGGTACAGTTTTTGCTTCAATCTACACAAAAACACATGGTGTTCCGTCTATGGCGGTAATACCAGACGTTCTAAGACAGATTCAAAATGAATACGGTCCAGAACCTGCCTTAAATTTTGGTATGAAATTACTAAAAGATTTCAAACAAGTCTCGGCTATACTATTAGCCAGCATTAAAGGTGAAGCAGCATCCGTGGCGATCCGCCAAAAACTAAAAGAAACAGATATTACTGAGCAACCATATGAACTTGCCAGAATTATTGAAAAATCCTATGAAGAACTAGGTAGAGATAGTTTGGGTGGGAAACCAGTAAAACCACAACTAACTGAAAATCCTGAAAGGGTTTTTATTATAAATAATCTCACTACTCCTAAAAAGAAGTGGGAAAACACCAAACAGACATTTTCTAGAGAGAAGCGTTCTCAGTACTGAGGAAGGTCTCCTCAACAGGAGCCCTCTGAAAAAAGATATAACCTTAGAAATAGGGATAATTTGAGAAAACCTGATAGATATCAAGATATTGATACACGTTCCTCTCATACCTTTCAGACTTCCTCGCAGAAATCCGAAAGAAGAGGACGATCAGAACAAAAAGAAGAACGTGTGAAGTCCAAAGACGAACAGCACGTTCCAAAAAATAAGAAAACTCAATTCACCAAGAAGAAGGTAGCAAGTCTAATGATCAGACATGCCAAGGATCTTGAGGACAGAACTCAAGAACGGGGAGTGGGCCCAGACAATGTTAGACAGCGCAGCAGAGGTCACCATAGCTCGCAAGATCCTGAAGGATCATCTGGAGACACCAAGGTTTCTTTGGGCCATCATTCTTCTTCTTCTTGTTTCCATTTTGGGATCCACCCTCCTTATTAGAATTATTTTGGGGGCCTGAAGAAGATTTCTGGTCTTTTTCTTTCTTATCTCCACCCTTCTGGTCTGCCTTCTTTTGATCACCTCCATGGTTCTGGGGTTTCTGCTTAACCCTTGTTCTGACCCACTTTTCTGCCTTCTTATCCAATTCTTGGGGAGAGGTCAGATCTGAGTCAATAAGGTGTTGATGCAACTGCTGGTTCTGACAATTATTTAGGATCTGTTCTCTCATTATTAGATTGTACAATCCTGTATAGTCTGAGACTTTACTTCTCAGCAACCAACCCTCCAGAGCCTTAGTGGCACAATCAACAATTTTGAAATTTAAACTTTATGGTTTAGTTAATTAAAACCATAACAATTTGATATATGACACACAACAAGTGTAAAAAGTTATAAGATTGTCATAAAAAAATCAGTGATAAAAGGCTTGTGGTAAAAATGGAAGGTAAAAACTAAATAATTTTCATACTGTTATTTACATCGCTCTAAAAAATTATTAAGGCAGAGAAGAAATTCAAATCATTATCAATTTAAAGTCCTCATGTTGCTTTATGCATTTTTCAAATGCCTGCAGGAACTTCACCAGCTTGCAATGTATTCGTGGAGCGGTTAGATCCAAGCTTCCAATAATGGCAGATCTGCATGTTCGTAGTCTCCTGATCCGAAAGCTTTCCTTTAAAAAGTATGACCGCTCCTTGGACAGCATCTTACAATGACAGACTATGTGTATGATATCTTCTTTATGGCTACCACACAGTCGACATGTAACAGCAGCGTTCTGTTTCCAGGCAGGATCATCAGCTAGTGTCGGAAAGACGCCAAATCTCAAAGACATCAGCTTTCTTTTAATAAAAATAGAGTAGGTTGTTTCCAGGTACAGTGCCGGTGTCAATGTCTTATAGCCATTTATCACAGCCCATGAGTGCGAACGATGGGAGAAAATTTCTTTGTCTAAAACTAGTGAGTGGAATTTGGCCACTTTGTTTAGAGTCTGTTTTAGAACAGCAAATGACAGATTTTTATCCCATAAGTTTTTTGAGCACGTTGTCTCCAAGGCATGCGTGAGGAATTGATTTGCTTTAGATTTTTTGGGGTTTTGAGCTCTTGCCATAGGTAGCTGTTAAGATTTTTATCGCATGCTTTTTGCTTGATCTGATACCACACCTTAATGAAGGAGTATAATCTGCCCGGTGTTTTGTTTTTTAATCCAAACTCGAGTCGCATTTGCGCAGGTGATGAACTGCTTAGTAATCGTAATACCTTTTTATAAATTTTAGTTGTCAGGCTGTTTAGTAAGTCCGCGTCTTTTCCATGCATTGCCACACTTGCATAGGTCAGAGTTGGGAGAACTTTGTTTGCCATCACAATTAATAAGGATTTAAGTGACGGCCCTTCCAATTTTTTTGACAAAGTACTTAGTCCAAATAATAGGGCACCAGCTCTTTGAGTCAAATATTTCCTCTGTTCTTTAAAATTGAGTTTATCATCTATATAGAAACCAAGGTATTTATATGCTGAGACTTTCTCTAACGGTTTCCCCTTTAACCTAATATCAAGATGCGATCCACGTCGGTTGGTAATCAACATTGTTTTGGTTTTTGAGATGTTTAATGACAGCTTGTTTGCCAACAGGAAAGCCGAGAGTTCCGTTACTAATCCGGTTAGTCTCACCTTTGTTAGGCTCAAGAGTACTATATCATCTGCGTAAGCCAGATGGGTGAGCTGTAAAACACCTAGTTTCGGTGGATGGGCATTGCAATGGTTCAGTTTCCCGGAAAGATCAGAAATGAAGAGGTTAAATAAATGTGGAGCAAGAACACACCCCTGTTTGAGGCCGATCGTTGTGGGAACTTTTCTCGATAGTCGTGTTCCACCGCCTATTTTTACTTGCGACCAAGTATCCGAATAGAATAGTAGCAAACCCCTTAGAATATTCTCCGGTATTGCCCACGTTCTCAGTTTCGCCCACAATAAGTTACGATCTACACTGTCAAAGGCCGCCTGAAGATCAATAAAACACATATTCAGGTCCTGTTTACTACTCATGAACTTCTCCGCAATCATAGTGATGGATAGGATGTTTGCTGCTGTTCCAATCCCCTTCCTGAACCCCGTTTGATTAATGGGGATCAGGGATTTTTCGCCTGGCCAGGAGACCAAATCGTTTAATAGTAAAGATGCGAATATTTAGCCTCGACATCCTGCAATGCTATCAGACGATAATTGTTTGCTAATGATCTTTCTCCACCTTTATAAATTGGCATGAATATTGATCCTTGCCAACTTTCAGGTACTTGATTCAAGTTTTGCACATTTGAGAACAGTTCCGCCAGGCAAGGTCCCCAGAATTCAGGGGCATATTTATACGCCGCTTGTGGGATGCCATTCGGGCCTGGCGCCCCGTTGGTTTTTCCTTTTTTGATTATTTTAATTATTTCTTCCGCCGTATATGGATTATTCTGAGGGTCTGTAACCGATATGTTGCAATGTGCACTGGTCAACGTTTTACTCCATGGGACTTCTACGAGGCACATTTTGTTTTGACTTTTTGTGCATGGGTCATTACTTTGGGTTATTATCGAGGTATCTGTGAATTTTAATGCGAGAAACTCTGCCCACTCCGATTCCTGCACGTTGGAACTTAAGACGTTACAGGGTCTTGTTAACTGATTAATTGTTTGCCAAAATATACTAGTATTCTGTATTTTTGAACTGTAAATTAATTTTGACCGGAAGCTGTCGTTTGTTGACCTTTTAAATTCCCAGATCATATTTTTATATTCTTTTCTTTGTGCACGGAAGCTGGCCCATTGGGATGTACCATGATCTGCCGACTGTAACTTCCTTTGGGATTTTCGTAGTAGTCTTCGCAGGTCTTGTAACTCTTTTGGATGTTTTTTCTGTGATCCTTCGGTGCTGGATTTCACGACAGGCAGCTTCATTTTTTGTTTCAATTTTGACAAAAAGAGAGACCATCCTTGAATAGCATTCGTTGAAGAACTCCCTATCTCAGTCAATGTGTCCTTCATTGTAGAGAACCACTCATATTCATTTATGTTGGACCAATTTATCCGTTTCAAATTGACAGAGCTTAACTGGCCTTCTAGAATGTATGACGGTTGCAATCTTTCCTTGTCAAGGTTAAAGATGGTATGTTGTAGTGCATGGTCACTCAACAGGGTAAATTCAATTTGAAAACTAATCACAAAGGGGATTAGTGAAAGGCCAACCATTGTAAAGTCCAACGTGGATTGAGAATGTGGACCATAATATGTTTTACTAGGTGGTTGGTCCTCGGCAAACCTCCCATTCAATACATGCAATCCGAGAAACTCCAATTCGGTCACTAATTGGATTGCTAATTGGTCTTTCCGTGTACGAACACCTCCTTGCATCTGTTCAGGAACACCCCAGTAGCTATTATCCGTTATTAATTTATCATCATCTTCCGGTGTTAGGATCATGTTGCAATTAAAGTCACCCATGATTATTATATTAGATAGTGGGTCAGTAGACCGTAGGTCCGTAATGACTTTGCACAGTATAGCATTCTTTAATTTTTTTTTCCTTAAGTTTTGGTTGCGTATAGTAGTTAACCAGAATTGTTGACTTGCTATTGTTATTGTTTTGATCTGTTAATTTGATTCGCTGAATAGTGGGATCTGGTGATTGTAATTGTACTGAATTGATTTTTAAGGATGAGGATACATATACTGAAAGGCCACCAATGGCACGGCCATAGGTCTTACATTTTTCCGCTGCCACGCCATGATGTATAAACCCAGATAGTGCAATTTCTTCTTGTAGCCAGGTTTCCTGTAGTGCAATTATGTCACAACCACGCCATTCATCCAATGGAAGTCCTCCTTCTATCAATCGTTTCGCACCGGCAATGTTCCAGGATACCATATGTATGACCTTATTAGTATCTTGTCTCTGTTCACCTAGGAGTGGTCAGACCTTCCGTTTTACATTTAGCATACCGGGGAGCCATTTCCAGTTGTCCATCGTATTTTGTGATTCCTCATTACCCCATTGGGATTCTTCACATACTGGCGGAGGTTCAGTTCTACCCTTTGCATTAAATAGAATGGAGTATACTGGTTTCCTTTTATTTGAATGTGCATCGTCAATTCTCCTTGTGCTTTGAACTCCACACAACCTCTTCAATGGTGGCGGATAGCGGGGAGAAGTTTGATGAAATATTCGAATGCCCCACAATTGAAAGATATCCACTTTCCCCATAATTGCTTCTGCTATTTTTATTGATTTCCAAGTAGTCAAAATATGTTCAGCTGATGTATCCTTAGGGTCATTTAGAAATTCAACCAGCTCAAGATCTGCCGTGTTTATTTCTTTTAGATCATCGAATTCTGCCAATAGCTTCAGAATGTTGCTCCTGTTTAGTATGTCATGTGCCCCCTGTGATTTATACTCTGGTGACCAAATTACTTTATGCAGCTCTATACCAGCTTTATGATTGGGTGGCCTTGTCGGGATGACAGATTCCGTGATTTCCTGTGCAACCTCTGGTTTCTTTACACAGAATTTTAATGTTCTCTGCGTCAAGGAGCTTAAATCCACATTCGGCCCTTGTCGTTCGCGGTGAGGTGAGACATCTCTAATTGTGCTCTCCCGATCTGTTGTTAATTGTATCGAAGGAGCGGGAATTACTTTTTGGCCTTCATCACGACGCACTGACATTTGTGCATGGCTAATTAAACAATCTGGGGCAGTATTTTTATCTTTTGGTTGGGCATCTACCTGTGGTATTGGTGGTGTTGATTCCACTAAGCTGCCACTGGATTGCAAGTGTCCCTTCTTATCATCCTTATCCGTGCCGGGGACAATGACTTCAATGGGCTTGATCTTGTGCATTGCTTCTAGCTGCGTGGTCTTGTGGAAAAGTAAATTTTGCCATGTTCTGTGTCCCTACATGTCATCCATCATATGTTATATGTGCATGATTAATATGCATATGTTATTCCCCATGTTTGATTAAAGACGCAATTACAGTTGTGTCCACCTCTAGTATGGCAGTTTCCAGTTCTCGTGAATACTACGAATATCAGGCCTATGTAAAGCTACGTTGCCACGTTTCTCAGTGTGCACGTTATTTCATTGTAAAGTCCCCGTTTCTAGGCCTCAAAAGGGCCCGGACACCAGATTCAGCTCCTGTCTCCTGTCTCCTGAAGCCTCGCGGAGGAGCGATACAGCCCCCACCTGTATCCTCGACCCTTCACTTACTTCCTGCCTCGCAGTGCCCGGTTCAGCTTGGCCCTGCCTCTGAGTCTGCCAAGAGTATGTTATGATTCCAGATTATCAGTTCAGTCCTCTTCCTCTGCATTCCTAAGCTACTGAATCGCATCAATAGTTTCCGTCATTGTCTAGCCTTTACGGCCCCATGTTAGAGAAATACTGTATTAATGGTCATTTAATATTCTTCATCACGCACTACATGTAGAATAATGCATGGTCCAGTCTTAGTGTCTGTTAGCCTTTCCCCTCCTGACTTCTAGTTTATATCAACATGTTCTCTAAACATCAGATACTAGATACTGTTTAGGTACATGTCGCCCTGACTCTCCAGACTTCAGTCTCTGCTCCTAGCACAGAGTTCGAAGCCCCCAGCTTCTCCTAGTGATACGTCATTGCCAGTTTGCGCGCACCATCAGGTTAGAGGTCCCGGCTCCTCAGGTAGCCCCCTCCATGGTTTCCGCCCCATTCATGACATATTCTGTTACGTTTGCATCACATGTTTGTGTATACGCCCTGTTACACCTCTTTTCACCCTTATCTTTCGCGACTGCTACGCGTCACGCCTATTGCTCCACCCACTGCTACGCCTATTGCAATGTAATGCTATGTGTTTGCGTTATGTATATATGCTCATGTACTGTTATTAAAAGGGAGCCGTCATTCCCGATCCTGCCCCCGGCAGCTGCCATCCTATTCCCGTGCAGGTCGTCCTGTTCCTGTCCTTATGCTGTATTAAACCTGCAAAACTCCTACTACCTCGAATCTTGACTCTTATTTATTGAGCTATCTGTTATTCATTTATACATGCAAAAAGAGAGGTATTATTTATTTATTTACCACATAATGGCGCCCGAATAGGGACTTGCCCTTTCCCCACGCGTCGGTGAAGCCACGCCGACCCCCTGACCCTCTGCAGTCGTGACGGAACTCTTCTGCGCACCGGCAGATATTTCTGCTTCAAGTATCCCTCAGGCCCACGGAGGAGACGGAGGAGGCGGTCCAGCATCCAGACGAGACGGTGGAGGAACGCGGCGAGTCCCGACCAGAGCCCAAGCCGAGAGTCCAAGGTCCGAGGTATCCGGAGGTCCACCCGTAACTGAAGTCCGAAGTTCGTCGTCCGTCGTCGTAGCAGTCCAGTCCGATCCGAGGCCTTCCGTTCTTGCTGCCCGGTGAGTACCGTCGCTGGGGTAGTATCTAGACAGGGTCAATCTAAATTGACTCTGGTCCGTGGGTTGGTGGTACACAGACCCACAAACGAAGTGTTCACCTAGGTGGATACGGGTCTTGATGCGTCCCTTTATGGGACCGGTATGTTCCGTACTGTTTCAGCAGTGCATCCAGTAACTCTAGTCTGTTCCGTTCTCGAGAAATTCTTGTGTTTCTGTTCTCAGTATTCCAGGTAATATTCTGTCCGAACTGTTATGTTATGATGTTCTTCATGTATTTTAATGTCGTGGTATGAATGGGGAATAAGTATCGTGTTCATTGTGTATTGTATTGTGTCTAGATTACAGTCCAGTCATGCCCTTGTTTTCTAAGTTACGTCAGTTAAAAACTAGAAAGGGTCTGCTGGAAGCAGCAGTTCCAGTTCCGCCTAGGGACAGTCCAGGTCATTTTATGTATCAGAAGCATGGCATAAGTGCCATATTATATCTAGATTTATGGGTAGATTATACCAAACAGTTAGAAGAAAAGTATAGATGGCCCGTATCAGGCACATGGGATGCCGAGTGCATCATGAGAGTAGAAGAGGCATTATGGAAAAAGAAAGCCAGACAGTCACAGAAAGATGCCATCGAGTTATGGCGCAAAGAATCTTATAAAAGAACCGAAAAAGAAATCAGAAAGTCAGAATTAAGTAGAGAATCCTCAGAACGAGCACAAGAAAAAGAGTTAATCGAGATAGGTGAACGAATTAGAACTGAACAATCAGAGAGACAGAGGAATGCCCTTATTAAGGGTATGTATCCTCTCCTTGCCGAGGGCTTGCCAAAAGCGACCCCGGAGGCATCCAGTAACTTTCCGCCACCATTAGTTCCGACCAAGCTACGTCACAAACAGACCGCAGCTGATATTTTCATTTCGTCCTATTTGGACGACACAGTCCCAGAATATGCAAATCCTGTTCGCGCTCCGCCAGTCCCTGTAAATCAGGCACTTCCCGCTCCTCCAGACACCGGAGTACCTGTTACGGTACCCCCGGTCCAGCCCGCCATACAAGTCCAGCCTACATTTCCATTTCCCACTCTGCCAGGACGAAGAGCATCAGTCGACGACTCTAGTTTAGGGGCCGCAGGGGGAGGTCCTCCTCAGACCCCGCCGCCACATAAGCGTTTAACAACAGCCGAATTACATATGCAAGCGTCACAGCGTACGCCCAGACATCAGTCTGTAGCAGAAATAAGAAAAGCCCTTAATGAATGCGGCTATGATCCAGTCCCAGGAGAGGATAGTATGGTTTTATATTCATTACGTGTAAGAAGGGTGGCCGAGTATCTAGTCACCCTACCGAATATGAAAGAAGACCTAGACAGAATATATCGTTTCATCCGTACAGGGGATGATCCAGAAAGCATTGGCGAGGCCATGTCTCAAAGGAAAGCTGAGACCCAGCTCATGATATTAAAGTTTCTGATCAATTGTCTAATAAGAGAACAAGATTACCCGTCCAAAGATCAAGCCGAAATGAGAACCCTGACAAAGTGGAGTGATAATATAGCCGAGGGTAAGCACAGACCCATGAGTGCTATGGAAAGTATGTACAAGAAAATTCGTAAAGAAATAATAAGGTTACACGATCAACGTAAAGCAGCACAAGTAAGCGAGAAAGAAAGTAACTCTGATACTGAAGAGGTAGAGGACGAGAATCCCGACAGAATAGCGTATGTAGGAAAATCTAGATTTCCAGATCGCCATTTACGCCTAGAACATAAGTCTACTTTCCATCATCCAGCACCAGAACAAGGTTCTCTAGAACAAGTATTCCAAGCTACCGATCACATTCTGAAATCACGAATCGGTTACAGTGAGTTGAGTACCATGCATGAACAAGAACTAGTCCGATCAGCAGTCCGATGGATTACTGATTCTACCACTTTTCCAGACGAAATAGTGGCACAAATGTTTCTGAAAATGCCCCCAGCCGAGCAACGACTGGCGGGTATGTATATGATTCAGCACCTCATTACATTGTATGAGGGTCAGCACTCTGATCCAGGCCCGTTACATGATATCCTGAACGAGTTACTCCAGTATAGATGGAAAGGTTTAGGTACCGATTTAATTAGTGTCGTTCTAGAACAGCGTCACAAATATAGAACGTTTTTGAATCCGCATTTTGTTCATGTCTCACCCCCAGAAAGTAAACCATTTTACGTGGAGAGACAGAATCCGTTACGAGAAGTCCACCCAGTTAGAGGAACGGGTGGCGAACTAGAACGAGTGTTTGTTTACACTCCGATTACAAAGATGGAACTCCTAGAGATGAAGAAATTAATTCCCTGTCATGATAAAGATCCAGCAGGGTTCCACCGAGAATTAAAAGACATGCTCCGTATGGGAGAATACACGTATCCAGATATAATTAAAATGTTAAAGGTTCTGCTGCCCGCAGGGGTGTATGAAAAGCTCAAGGAAAAAGAATGGGAGGTGGGAGAGAAAAAGATCGATTGGGCAGTTCTAGAAGCTGAAGATAAGGCACGAGTACCAGGTACCGGTCTTGGAGCGAAATGTAAAGAATTACCTGAATTGTTGATTCAAGTTTTACCCAGATTGTTAACAACGAAAAAGGAAGACTGGGATGCAATCTCAGCCTGTAAACAGAAACAAGACGAAGACATTAGTGATTTTTATTCTAGATTTGAGAAATGTTTTAGCATCAACAGTGGTCTCAAGACGAGTAGTGAGTCATACCCTCATCTTTTTGTTACTAAATTAGTTGAGAATTCAAGTCCACCAATTAAAAATCGAGTTTTGAAAGTCGAAAGTACCTGGCAAGCTAATACCCCGTCCCAGATGTTACAGATGCTCCAATACCACCAGAATAGAATCAGGGAAGAGCAAGACCACGAAAGGAAACGTATGAAAGACACGAAAATGAAAGTACTAGTTGCACAATCTGTTCCTCAAGACAGTCAGAAGAGGGGTCCAAATCAAGCCAGTCATCCTACAGCTCCCGTTAAAGGGAACTGCAATTATTGTAAACAGCCAGGTCATTTTATAAATGAGTGTGCAGTTCTGAAACATAACATAGCTACTGGTAAGACTAAAGAAAGACCACGTCCGCCTAGACAAGAACAAGTTTCACAGATTCCTCAGCCACAGAATACACCACAGACAGTTACAGCACCGCAGCCCATCGCTGCAACACAGCACGTTACACAGCAGATGTACCAGTATGCACAGTCCGAGTATCCAGAGTACCAGCAGTATTCATGAAACAGCCTAGAGAGGGAGCTAGGCTTGCCTCTCATCGAGATACCTGTGGATCAAGAAGGTCCCTATGTTCACAGTCAAGTACTAGGGAAAGATAGAAAGTTTTTGATTGATACAGGGGCAAGTAGGACCACAATTAGCCATGCCGAAGTTCCAGGGGCTCCGCTCTCAGGCTCAAGAAATGTTTCCCTTGGATTTTCAGGAAAACCTATCGTAAATGAAATATCAAAGCCAGTTACTCTAGAAGTAGGTCCATTGTCCCGTACTACTGATCTGTTACTTACTAAGTCATGTCCAGAAAACCTATTAGGCATTAAAACACTGAAAGAATTAGGTGCAGTTATATGCTGTTCCCCATAGGGAATACGTCTGTTCCTACGTGACTTTAAGGGTCACTATGTATTACGAGATTTTGATCCCAGATTGTCTAATGTTCCGCAGCATTTATGGGCGCAAGGTCCAACTGATGTAGGTTACATGCAATCACACCCCATCGTGTGACTCTCAAGCCAGGTGTAGTGTTACCACGAATCAGACAGTACAGATTGCCACCTGAGGCTGTAGCAGCCTTATCCAAAATTATTGACGAGCTCATCGCTCAAGGAGTAGTTGTAGAAACTGACTCCAATGTATGCAATTCTCCGATCATTCCAGTCATGAAACGTACTGATCCAAATGCACCCCCAGTATATCGATTAGTGATTGATCTCCGAGAGCTTAATAAATGTATTATTCCCCAGTACCCAGTTGTCCCAGATATCTCTTCCCTGTTGACAGCCATTGATTCCGAAGCCTCATTTTTCACTGTCATAGACCTCAAGAACGCGTTTTTCAGTGTTCCCATTCATCCAGACAGCCAGTTTCTTTTCGGATTCTGTTTAAATGGAAGAAGCTATATGTTCACACGAGCTCCTCAAGGTTTCACAGAAAGTCCTAGTATTTACAGTCAAGCACTCAAGAGACAACTAGACAACATTCACATGCCAACTGACACTGCCCTGCTCCAGTATGTCGATGATCTACTGATCACAGCCCGTTCTGAACGTGCTTGCGAGCGAGCATCCCTTACAGTCTTGTATTTCCTAGCCGAGATGGGGCACAAGGTGTCCCCTTCTAAGCTTCAATTCTGTGTCCAGCAAGTGGTCTACTTAGGACACTTACTGTCCAAGAGGGGTAGGCAGTTGACACCAGACCGTATCCAGTTAATAGCGAGTCTTCCTCAGCCCAAGACCCAGAAGGAGGTACGTGCTTTTATCGGCCTCACTTCTTATTGCCGACAATGGATTCCTCAGTATGCATTTCTAGCCAAGCCACTGATACAGTTAACGACACAGGAGGCAGCCGTATCGACTGTCCTCCCTTGGACATCTGAACATACACTCAGTTTCAATGAGTTAAAGAAAGCTTTATGCCAAGCTCCAGTTCTAGCTACACCAAACTACAGTAAGCCTTTTACACTTTTCGTCACAGAACGCGAAGGTACAGCATTATCTGTTCTCACACAAGATCAAGCAGGACAATACAAGCCATGTGCTTATTTTTCGAGCACATTAGATCCTGTAGCCCAGGCTCTGCCTGCGTGCCTCAAGTCAGTTGCAGCCACAGCACTAGCTATCAGACAAAGTGATTCCATAGTCTTAGGACACTCCCTGACAGTACAAGTTCCACACTCCGTGGAAGTTCTTTTAAACCGAACACAGACTCAGCATTTGACAATTGCACGTTTAACAGGTTATGAATTGACACTGTTCCAGCCACACATAGAAATCAGACGCTGCAACGTTTTAAATCCTGCTACATTGTTACCATCAGTTACTTCGAATTCTGCCACACATGACTGTGTGGAAGTAGTTAACATTACGACAAAGCCAAGACAAGATCTGACAGATATTCCGTTACCAGATCCCGACCTGACACTTTATGTGGATGGTTCATGTATGAGAACAAGTACAGGAGAACTAGTCGCCGCGTATGCAGTGACTACCGACACCGAAGTTATTGAAACACACCGTATTGACACCCTGTCCGCTCAAGCAGCAGAGCTAGTTGCTCTGACACAAGCCTGCCTACACGCCAAGAACTTGAAAGTTAATGTTTACACAGATTCGCGCTACGCATTTGGAGTCGTACACGACTTTGGAGTGCTTTGGCAAGAGAGAGGTTTCATGACTTCTCATGGAACCAAGATTCAGCATGGTCTCCTTATTCAAGCTCTGTTAGATGCCATACATTTACCGACATCCATTGCTATCATGAAGTGCAAAGCACATACGAAAGTTACTGACACTATTTCTCAAGGTAACAATCTAGCAGATCGCACAGCCAAGCTTACAGCACAGACTCCAGACATTCCAGTTAATCCGACACAGACACACACTCCAGATCCGACTACATGTATGACAGTTAAGGACCCTACACAAGATGTCATAGATATCCAGTTACATGCTACTCCTGAAGAAATCAAGAAATGGTCCGAACAAGGAGGGGTCCAGACAGATCAAGGATGGTTAACGAAGGGTAGAGCCACATGGTTTCTCCCCGACTCTATGGTTCAAGTCATTATCAATACCGCACATAGTCCAGCACATTTAGGAGAAAAAGCTATGCTAGACAGTATCCAGAACATTTGGTTCAACAAGCATTTACGAGCTGCAGCCAAGCAGAAAGTCCGTACCTGTATGATATGTTGTCAGTTTAATCCAGGTAAAAGTGTCCCGGTGGAACAAGGGGGATTCCAGCCTCCTGACCACCCTTTTGAAGTCCTCCAGATGGATTATATTCAGATGGAGCGATGTCGAGGTTTCAAGTATGTCCTTGTAGTTGTATGCGCCTTGTCCAGGTGGACAGAAGCATATCCAGTCCCAGATTACACAGCCGCGACCACTGCCAAGCAGTTAGTTCGTGAGTTCTTCCCCCGTTATGGACTCCCTAGGGTCGTATATTCTGATAACGGCCAGCCATTCTCATCTGAGTTAATGAAGCACGTTTCCCTTTTGTTAGGATACCAGTGGAAGTTCCATTGTGTACGCCATCCTGAAGCAGCAGGTCTCGTAGAGAGACATAACCAGACCCTGAAAATTCGCATCGCCAAAGTATGTAGAGAGAAAGGTGTGGACTGGCTAGTAGCTCTGCCAGTTGCCTTGTTTTATATGCGCATGGTCGCACATTCCAGATCAGGTCTGTCCCCGTATGAGGTCGTTTTCGGCCGCCCCCCTAACATGTGGGGTACTCCTAGACCCCGAAGTATTACCGATGTTTCAAGTAATATGCTGACAGATTACCTAGCTTCCTTGATGTCTGCCCTCAACTCTTGTCGTTCACAGGTTGCCGCCGCATTTCCAGACAACACCGAGGTGGCACCGCATGAAATCGTTCCAGGATCCATGGTCCTTGTCCGGAATTTTGACCGCTCAAGTCCGCTGGAGCCACGCTGGAAGGAGCCCCGACAGGTCCTCCTCGCCACCCGTACAGCCGTGAAGTTGGAGGGTCGCAAAGGCTGGGTGCACCTTTCACATATAAAGAAGTTTTATGGACTGAAACCCGTCTCAAAGAACATTTCCCAGGATTTGAAGGATTGCCAAAATATTGTTCTCAAGGACTGTCCCGCAAAAGACATTGCTACAAACCCTCCCCTGTTAGAGAAAACTCCGCAGCAGAAGTATAAGTTGAAACTCCGGTCTAGTAAAATAAGTCAGCCAGTTTGATTGTCTAAGTCCTCCCCTAGGTGAAACGGTTAGACTGTTTCTGACATGTATAAAATAGACCCCCATAGTGAGAGAGTTAGTCAAAACTCAATCCGATGTATCATTTTTCTAAGTTTCATATTATTTCTCAGCATTATGATTTCCTGCACCAGTTATGCATTTTACCTGTGTTTCCCAGTTTCTCATGTAAATACGTCTTCTAATGCTACAGTAGAGCACACGTTTAGTGATCTACCTCCTCATGAACTCTCTTACCGCCTCGCTATGCGAAATAATTCTTTTATCCGCATGTTACATTATTCACACCAGACCAGCAATGCCACTAATTGTTGGGTGTGTGGTCGACTCCCCCCTTTCCAGACACCGAAGGGAGTTCTGCCACTTTTTCCTTATCCTTTTTCACATAATGGTTCGTGTGGAGCATGGTCCACGTTAACGTCATCCTCAACAGATATGTCTTTTCTTAACAGTACATGTTTTCCAGACAAGCAAGGTCTTCCCCACAGAATCGGGTTAGATCTAGAAAATGAAGTGTACAATTTAGGTAATTATTCTTCGAATTTCATGGTCCTGAATGTTCAGTCTGATACTACTTCAGATTTACCTGCAATTTCAGTACTACCAGTCAAAGGCGAATTATGTGTCCGAAATTATGGTTCCGTACACGTAGGTCATAGTGATTGTACTACTATTGTCAAGTATAGTGACAGTGGGAAATCTATTTTCAAAGCTTCACGTCATTCTTATTTTATTTGTGGTCAGACCGCATATGTTCGTCTGCCCCTCGATTGGGAGGGAACCTGTTACATTGCCTTCCTACTGCCACCAGTTTTCCTAGCCGCATCTGATTATCATAGAAACACACATCTAGTACACGTTAGACATAGAAGGGAGTCCCCCATTGTCGATTATACTGAAACTGCCCTAGAACAGTATACAGATTTCAACAGAGGTTTCTTTTTCTTTATAGGACCTATCCAGAATAGTAAGCTAATCCGTAGGTTAACCAGAACCCTTGAAGCTGTAGTCAATGAGACTGCCTCTGCTCTAGGTAACTTAACCGAAGAGCAATCTGCTATGAGATTTGTCGTTTTACAGAATCGTCTCGTCCTTGACGTCATACTGGCCGATAGGGGCGGGGCCTGTAGAGTCATCGGATCTAGTTGCTGCATTTTCATTCCAAATAACGCGCCGTCTGTTTATTCAGCTATAACCAGACTCCATAAAATTGCCCATCTGTTACACCAAGATCCAGGCACCTGGACATGGTCCGGTTGGTTCTGGAATATAATTTCCGCCTGGGGATGGAAAGTCTTGTCCTTTCTAGGTATTGCAGTAGCGATCATATTCAGCTGCTGCCTCTGTATACAACGTGGCCCTGCGATTTGCGGCATTTGTGCTACCTCTTGTATTCCTAGTCCCAAGCCCCGTTCTAAATCCCGTTCCAAGACAATTCGAGACGAGCAAATGATACTGTATGAAATGATAGATGGTATCATGAATATTGATGTTTCCTGATGAAACGTAGTGACAAGGAGGGAATGTGGAAAAGTAAATTTTGCCATGTTCTGTGTCCCTACATGTCATCCATCATATGTTATATGTGCATGATTAATATGCATATGTTATTCCCCATGTTTGATTAAAGACGCAATTACAGTTGTGTCCACCTCTAGTATGGCAGTTTCCAGTTCTCGTGAATACTACGAATATCAGGCCTATGTAAAGCTACGTTGCCACGTTTCTCAGTGTGCACGTTATTTCATTGTAAAGTCCCCGTTTCTAGGCCTCAAAAGGGCCCGGACACCAGATTCAGCTCCTGTCTCCTGTCTCCTGAAGCCTCGCGGAGGAGCGATACAGCCCCCACCTGTATCCTCGACCCTTCACTTACTTCCTGCCTCGCAGTGCCCGGTTCAGCTTGGCCCTGCCTCTGAGTCTGCCAAGAGTATGTTATGATTCCAGATTATCAGTTCAGTCCTCTTCCTCTGCATTCCTAAGCTACTGAATCGCATCAATAGTTTCCGTCATTGTCTAGCCTTTACGGCCCCATGTTAGAGAAATACTGTATTAATGGTCATTTAATATTCTTCATCACGCACTACATGTAGAATAATGCATGGTCCAGTCTTAGTGTCTGTTAGCCTTTCCCCTCCTGACTTCTAGTTTATATCAACATGTTCTCTAAACATCAGATACTAGATACTGTTTAGGTACATGTCGCCCTGACTCTCCAGACTTCAGTCTCTGCTCCTAGCACAGAGTTCGAAGCCCCCAGCTTCTCCTAGTGATACGTCATTGCCAGTTTGCGCGCACCATCAGGTTAGAGGTCCCGGCTCCTCAGGTAGCCCCCTCCATGGTTTCCGCCCCATTCATGACATATTCTGTTACGTTTGCATCACATGTTTGTGTATACGCCCTGTTACACCTCTTTTCACCCTTATCTTTCGCGACTGCTACGCGTCACGCCTATTGCTCCACCCACTGCTACGCCTATTGCAATGTAATGCTATGTGTTTGCGTTATGTATATATGCTCATGTACTGTTATTAAAAGGGAGCCGTCATTCCCGATCCTGCCCCCGGCAGCTGCCATCCTATTCCCGTGCAGGTCGTCCTGTTCCTGTCCTTATGCTGTATTAAACCTGCAAAACTCCTACTACCTCGAATCTTGACTCTTATTTATTGAGCTATCTGTTATTCATTTATACATGCAAAAAGAGAGGTATTATTTATTTATTTACCACAGTCTGATCACCAATGAATTTGCAATTTCTATCAGGATTTGGAGTGGGCGAGTGATTTATACCAACAAACTCGGTTTGCTGCATTTTTACAGCATGTGTAGAATTGGAAGATGTCTCCGATTGCTGGAGGTTTTTAAGAGCATTTTTAAACACTGATTTACCTCCTTTAAGCGTTTCATCACTTGCGAATGTGTCTGAGTGGCTTCCGGAGTTGCCAGTGGTTTTTGGTGGACCATGGTTCAAATTAGAAAAAATTGGATAAACTCGGTTAGCCTTGTTTAGAACAACCTCACTTATCTTGTTTCGGGCTTTCCTCTCTTTTTTCCTTTGTCTCTTGGTTAACATTTGCTTTGTGGTCTCATTATTTCTAGAGTCTTTCACAGCTGTTATTTCGGTTACTTCACTTATATTGATATTAGCCGGGGCGACATTGGCCTCATTGGAACACAGCGCTTTTGTAGTATTATCATCATCCTGTAAGATTGCCTCGTGCTTAGCACCGATTGCACCGTCCTGCATTTGATCTACATTAATCAATCTTTGATTTAGAGTTAGAATCTGGTCTAAGATGACAGGAAGGGTGCTCAATTTGTCCAGAACAGGGCCACAGGAGCAGGGGGGAGGTAATTGATAAGTATGGGCTTGTGCTCTTGTTATAATGTTATTTAAGTTGTCCAGCTTTGTATTAATCCCAGCAATGTTGGACGCGATAACACTCATTAGGTCGATTTGTATGTCCAACTTGTTGGATTGCATTGTCATAGTTGTTACGGACGTTTGCAAGACTTTTAGGAGGGGGGCAACCAAATTCACGAAGGCCTTATCCATTTGAGATTTGGTCATGGGGTCCTCTTTTGATGGATCTTTATGGTTTGAATTACCTGGTGGTGGTGATAAAGCCGGCCTTGGACCCTTTGGTCTCTGTAGGTGTTCCATGAGGCCCTCACAGGCCAGGTACTTATCCTCCTTGTCCTCCTTGTCACTATTGGTTTTACCTTCCCCCTCTAGATTCCCTTTACCTGCGAAGATCCCAAGCGGCTGATCCTTCCGATCCCTTTTGTCTGGAGGTGAACTTGTGGTGAGACTGGTACAGGCCAGCTCGGCGGGAGCAGGTTCCATCAAACCCGTTGAATTCATCGAACCCGCACTGTAAACGTCCCCAATGTCTTTAGGCTCTGTTAAACCCGAAAAGGCTGGGCTTGGACTAATTGTTGTTAACAAACCTGGGACTGCTGATTAGAAGATGTCATTGGTTTGACCACTGGGATATTATGTACCAATGCTGTAGTTATAACTTCGTAATTTTTCCCCCACGCACCTGTCGATTTTTCAATGTTTCCTAAACTCTCCATCTGGTCAATGTGTTTAAGATGCTCACAAGTATCATTTGATTGCTTACTATGAGTCATATGGGCAAGTATCATTGGTGGCATTGAAAAGTCTTTATTTGACATGGCTGCCCCGTGTTCCCCATGTTCCCCAGGGCAAGTCTCGGTTGTGGGCTCAATCGGTGTTAATAAACCCGGGACTCCTTCCGTTGATGAAAACACAACAGCCCCCGGGTCTTTCAAGAATTGGAATCGAGAACATGACGTGTTTTTGTTTTGGATTGACTTTTCAAAGAGAGAGGCAATTGGTGAGATCAGTGGATTTCGTTTTGGACTATTTGCTTTATTTATATTCAGTTTTTCCAATCTTTTCCGTTTGAGGGTGCCTCGTGAGGCTGAGATCTTATCCCCAGGTGCCTTCCTCACTTTACCAGACCTCATGGTGAAACCTGAGGCACAAGAACTCGAATTGTCTTTAGGATTATCTTTATCTTTGTCTTTATTAAATCTTAGTCCTTGATTTAAATCTCAGTCCAGAATAAATAATGATTTATGCAGACCCCTTGCTGAACCCTGCGGGGTGTTTACTCAACCTCGATAGTACAGGCTGCGCAGACTGCACACCCTCCCAAGCCTGTCTGCACCCTCTGTCTCGGCCGTGTAACCACTTTCCTACACAAGCACGACACACGAGGGGCTGGTGCAGCTGCCGTCGGGGAGGTCACGTTACGCTGATTGTGCAATTGCCAGTTTTGCAGTATTAGGCAGGGTTAAGCAGGGACAAAAGGGTGGGTATGACCCAGTCAAAATTATCTTTTTGCGGAAGTCAGTGCATTGTCAGCATACCTTAGTATAACCTAATATAACCTTTTTTCGGAACTGCGCCTTCTCGAAGGGGCACAGACGACTCTGTAAACACGCAGCTTATAGTTTTATAATGTTTGTGATAGGCAGGACTACAATTGATTATTTTTTTGGGCTTACCAAACCGGTCACTGCCCGGTGATGATAACTCTCCACCAGCTTATCGCTTGCCGCATGTGCTGAAGCCAGTTGACCACGACCTCGGAATCAGCATGCCTATCTTGGTTTTGCTTGACTTGGCACGGCTCGGCTTGGCTTATCAATCCTACAGGTCCACGATTTAGGACTGAAGCTCCCGGGCTCACATGGCCTCCCAGGTCACCCTGGCCACACAGTTGCAGGTTCCTGATGCCTGATGAAGATGTCTGATGTCAAAAATGTCAAATTGTCAAAACAAAATGTGTTTTAAAGCCAGTGGCAGTGATAGCAGAGAAGGCAGGGAATGGCAGGAATGAGGTATGATGGGCTCCCAACCCAGTGGACTCAGCGATGGTGGTCTAGCGCTTAGTGCTCAGTGTTTAGTCGCCCAGTCATCAGGGTGATTTTCGGATCAATTACCGCTGCTTTTATGCTGCGAGGCTTTCCTTTTCCTTTGCCCAATACACCAAACCAGTGGCAGCCAGTCGCTGACTATCAGCTGTTGAGGCCACAATCCACAGCCTGCAGCCCGCAGGCTACAGCAGTCCTCGGATGAAGCGGCCCTTCCGACTTCCCAACCTCGGGGCAGTATCGGACTGGATTTGCTGAGTCGTTAGCGGCCAAGCTCTCACCTCCTCGGAGCTGACGTTGGTGATTTTCCTTAAAGCGCCACCGGGATCCTGCAAGCTGCGCGTTTATCTGCCCGTAGGTCTGCCACGACCACAGCCACTAAGCTGCCCCCAGCAGAGCAAAGCAGCAGAGCAGCTACAGCGTCCAGCTCCGGTGTCCGGCGTTTCAGCAGAATGGTGTTTTCGGCAGCGGCGTGTCTCTCCCAGCTCTCTGGCACCAATCAACAAAATCAGTCCAGTCCTGAGTCTGAGATTTTTGGGTATCTCTGAACAACAACCTGTATTGCTCAGTGGTTAGGCCAAACCCATCAATAAGAGCACTCTTCAGGACAGAGTAGTTTTTAGCATCCTCAGGTCTAACAGTGAGCAGCTTGTCTCTCCCTTTCCCAGAAAAGGAGTATCATAAGATTGCTGCCCACTGATCTTGGGGAACCTGCTGTAGCATGCAGGCCCCCTCCAGAGCAGTTATCCATTTGTGGATGTCATCCCATCCCCTTCCCTATAGGGGGGCACAATCTTTGTCAGGTTTCTAGTATCATAGGACCTGTCTTTCTCTTTGGGAATAATGCTGCCACCAGTGGGTGTTTCCCCACACAATTTTTGTTCCCTTGCTAAAGCAAATTTAGCTTGGGCCAGGGCTATCTCTTCCCTCTCTATCTGGAGTTTGACAGCTCTCATCCTGGCTCTATGCTCTTTTCTCTGGGGGAAATCATTCCCCTTTGAGAAGCCCTTGAGGCACTAGAAAGGTTAGATCCCCTGGAAAGGGATCTCTCTCTTCTATTGCCTGGGAGTATTCTGCTATTGGGTCTGGGGAGGTGCTGTGTCTCCCCATCTCCATGTAGGCTCAAGTTAGCATGGCTAAGCCTTCTAACTGGGACCTGGTAATCCCCTTGATCCTGATCTGAATATGAATCACTGGATTCTGACTCTTGTCCCACCTCCTCCTCTTCTACCTCTGGGGTGATGGGGTCAGTTTCTGGGGGGTTTACCTCATCTCCTGGATTATCTGTGGGGGCTACTGTACCCTTAACAAGATCATCTGCCTCTAGGACACCTATCAGGATTGAGATAGTAGGGTTGTGACCCTTTTTCAGCCCCCTTAAGGCGCCTAAGCCACTCAAGTCTTGGAAGCTGAGTTTTCCATATCTGGAAGGTGCCATGGGCAGGTCACCTGTCACAGGTAAAGCAATTGCTTGCTCCCCTGTGCCAGGCATTACTCTAGTGAGGTGTAAGTGGGTCACTTACCTACACTAAGTGCTTTCCTACTGGAACCTTGCTAGTGAGTTGTAGTCAGGGTGTGCTACTCCCTTTAATCTACAACTACTAAGTTCAGTAGAACTTAAGTATGTTAGCTTTGTTTATATGTACCTATAGTACTTAATGTGATCTTTCAATTTGATATAAAGATTGCAATGGTAAAACAACAGCAAGCTCAAATCCCAACCGCTGCACACCAATGTGAGAAGTTGGCCTGATGTATGATGTCTCCAATTCTGGGGGCACCTTGCATCAGTCCAAACACTCCCTTATGGTGGTGGTTGTAAGTCAACCTTGTAGACAAGCTATCCTAATGGTAGCATGGACTAAGCAGTCTTTAGGCTAAACTCAAGAGGGCATGTGAAGCCAGCTGTTTTACCATATGCAATCCTGTAATATCAAATGAAAGGACACCACACAAGTTATATATTATAAAAATATATGTATTTATTACTAGAATAATTCTCTGTACTCTTTATGAGGCCAGAGGCACAAGCGTTTAAACAAAAGCACAGTTAAACATACACAAGTTGCACAGTTATGGATAGGGCCGTTGGCCACTTAAACCATATATCAAAAAAGTGGTATAAGTATCACTTTACGAACAGTGGTAAGGCCTAGGACCTTGGGAATCGCTTGGACTACACTGGACTAACAGCAGTTAAGACGGGAGTAGCCCACGGGAATCGGGTGCAGCGCTAAAAGCACATGCATGCACCAATGCAAAGTCAATGGTGCGTAAAAGTTATAAAGTTACTGTTTTGGAAGTCTTCAGACTGGAATAGAATTAAGCCACTTTAAACTAGGACACTAGAGGTGTAAACCACTACAGGAGCACCGGTGTTAAATCGTTACCTCACCCACAGGAAGCGGGTGCATAGGTGCCAAAGTGTGTCGGGTTTCGTCGTGGAGTTCTATGGAGCCTGGAGATGAAGATGCTGCAGGCGGCCAGGAGAGAAGAGTCCGGTTGGATCCAAGGGTGGATCGAATATGTAGAGTACCTGAAAGCAGAGGGGACAGAGTCTGGGTCACTTTGCAGTGACCAGGATGGAACCAGGAAGGAACCAGGCAATGTCAAGCACAATCAGGTCGTTGTCATGAAGCTTGTCTCCGCTGCCACGTGGACTCTGGGGCATCGAGGATGACCAGGAGTAAATTATGAGCTGTCCCACCAAGGTTCTCGCTGTCGGCAGTATCGGCTTCCAGATCGGAGTAAACAGGCCTTGGCAAATGCAACACATGCAGGATTTGAAGATTGCGTCTTACTCAAACCAGCAAGGTCAGATAAATCGCTCCTTTTCAGGGGAGCGAGGGCCAGTCTATAGCAACCAGACTAGCAGAGTAAATTCAAGGATTCATTGGTACTGGGGTCACTAGCCAACGGTCAAGTAACCGGACCAATGCGTCAAGCAGGAAAATGCAAAAGGGCCCCACGCAGCACTCAGTGAGTGTGGAGGAGAGATCTTCGGTGCAAAAGCTGCTCGCGGATGGGGCTTCTCAAACCCCAATGCACAGCTTCGAGGGATCCTCGGGAGCTGCACGGTCAGCACTTTGTAGTTTTTTCAAGATGGCCGTCTCCACACTTCGCGTCGCATCCATGGGTCTCAGAATCACTGGGACTGTGGATCGGGCTGTTAGAAGTCAGGGAAGCTGGGTCTCATTGATCTCTGTTGCTCGAGTTCCGGCGGGATCTGCAACAAAGCAAACTGTTGGGTGCTGGATGGTGCCTGTTTGCACAGGATGGTCACTCCTTGACCACAAGGGAGATTCTTCAGTCTTCCACGTCAAGTGGGATGTGGAAGGGTCCAGAGTTCTGCATCAAAGTTTCAGTCAGGATAATCTGATGTGCACTAGCACAGCTCCTACCTTTATTCCAAATCAAGGGGCTGGATTACCTGCTAGGTCCCTCCTATGGGTGGGACCCAGGAAGGGGTTGGTTACACCCCTTTCCCTTTGTCCAGTTTCATGCCAGAGCTGGGGCTGGAGTGCCCCAGAACCGGTTTGACTGGATTTTGCATGGGACACCTTGTGTGCCCCAGGCAGTGTCTAGTTTTTTCAACCCTCCCTGCCCCAATCCACTATCTCCTGTCTGGGGTGGTGTAGCACCTCCCTGTGACAGTAAACTCTTTGTCCAAGCCTCCCCTGCCAGGTTTCGGTCAGCAGCAGGAGGCCAGACTTGTGTCTGTGGCAGCAGCATCCATTTTGTGATGCTGAGGCTCTGGTTAGAATTAATCGCGTTTAAGTAAAGTAACATGTCTTCTCCCTCTAGAAGGGTGGAATGCTACCCCCGTCGCCAGAACTGGCGAGGGGGTAGTATTCCAAAGTGTATGACACCTTACACGACATGTTTTGATAAAGCCAAACCAAAGTTAGTAATAACCGCGGGGATGATAATGCAGTTAAGAGTATATGGTATGGCAATACCCTGGAACAGCTATAAGGAAATGGTTCCGAAAGCTGCAGACAGGCTCAGCTCAAGCCAGAGCACCATCTCACATAAAACCAAGCACTCTGAATCCAGGATTGTTAAGGCCTGCCATAGGAATGACTTATAGGTATATATGTGTCCAGATATAGGTTTAGATATAGGTTTTACTATATCTAAGCAAGGGGTGATTACATGACCTTGCCCCAGCTGAGTGATCAGCCAGTTGTGTCTGTTTGAACAGCCAGCCAGGGGTGGCAAAAGATATGCTGCAGCCCCTGGTAGGCCTTGGATGCACCTATGCCCTGGATACCTATAGTACACTGCACATGGCTTGATAAGGTGTCCAATACCAAATTGGTGGTGTACCTATAGTACATGGATATGAATTTAGAGAGAGAACAGCAGGCTGTGGGTCTGATTAGCAGGCCCACAGCCACATTAAGTCAAAAACCAGTGAAGCAAAAAGCAAAAATTGGGGTGACCATAGGAAAGCAGACCCTACTCTCCTACACACAGTTTAAACTGTCCTTAATTAATGCTGCTAAACCCCCATATAGAGGTATGATTGACAGCAATAGAGGGTCAGTGCTGTCAAGTGTTGAGTCATTATTGCTGCTACAGTGTGCAAATTAGATTCGTATTTAACAAAGTATACTTTTTATGCACATTGCAAGGCCTAGTTGATTATATACAAGAGACAAAAATGCAACAAATTAAGGAAAAAATGAAAATAACAATAAAGAATATGAAATGCATTTTTGCAGAAATGATGATTGAGATAACAGATAATTTTTGATAAAACCTCTTGATAATTTTATTTTTGGGTTATATTATTCAACTATATACTGGGGAATCATCAAACAAATCGCTTTTGCATATGTACCAGTACACATGTAAAAGAAACAATTACAAAACACACTCATCTCATTAGACTGTTACTCTTGAAGTACATGTGCCGTTTTAAAAGGAATACAATAATCACAGTTTAAGAAAATATTCAATTTGGTGGTTTTCAATGGTCACTTACCTTTTTCCATCGGGCAGGAATCCTGGCATCATACATGCAGTCCAATGCATCTCGAAGATTTTCACTCATAATGATAGTCCCATCAATGGCAAGCTTTAGATCGGTCAGTGTACCTCTTACTAGGCTAATCACCCTCTGCATTCTGTCAATTTCCTGGCGAAGAAAGATGTTCATAGGCTGGAAAGGTCCCATCTTTTGCAGTTTGTCTTTCACCTGCAATATGTATGACACGCATTTAAACTACAACTGCTGACACGTTGATAGGTTATTATTTGGCTTACTTTTTTTAATATAACAGTTTTGAAAATATTTACTGTCTGATATAGTCACTCAATGTGTGTTAGTAATGTAAGTTGAAAACACGTAGGTGCATGTTTTCATTTTATTCATCAAGTTGGTTTCTGCACATCATTGCATATATTCTACTTTTTAAAATGGTGCCACTAGTTTGTTTCCATCACTAGTGCTCTCTGCTCAGCATTTTATTTATGAGGGTTATTCATAATTGGGTATATACAAACTATTATTCTATGCGTTATTCAAACATGGTTTTGATGAGAAAGAGTTTAGCAACCTCCTACTTTTAGCACAGATCTTCTGGTGTCATTATCGCCTCTTCTTAGTAAGGTAAAAAGAGAGATTGCATATAAAGCAGTGATTAAGTGAATGGAGAGATTTCAGGTCCGATAAAAAGAATAAGAAAACCACGAGTGAGAATAGTCATATGCCCCAAAGCATCCTCAGCCATTGGCTGCTCATAAACTCAAAGATGTTATGCTGGCACAGAGAAAAGGTATTAGAATTTCCGAAGAGCCGGGAGTGACTTTGGGGCATATTACCAACCAATAGAGATAATTTTTGTCTCTAACTTATTTAGAGACAAAAATTATCGTCGCAAATCGGCGATTTTTATCGCAGATAAACCTTGCTATTAGCAAGGTTTATCGCAAATGCGATAAAAAAAGGCCGCAATGCATGAATATCGCTGAAAAGTCAGCGATATTCATGCATTATCGAGCAAATGCTCTTAGCCATGTTATCCACCTCCCATTGGATAACATGGCTAAGAACTGCTCCTGGGCAAGTGTTAGCTTTTGGAGATATTCGCGCTTAGCGCGAATATTTTCAAAAGTTGGTAATAGGAGATAGCGATGTTAGCGACTGTTTTCAGTCGCTAACATCTTGGCACGCCCACTTTGCATGTCATTAGTGATAAATATCACTGACATGCAAAACGGGGCCCAAGATGGTCACTATCTCCTATTAGCTGTCGCTAACTGGTGTTAGCGACAGCTTGGTAATAGGGAGATAATTTTATCTCCGCTTTCTTGGCTTTTAAAGCCAAAAAAGCAGAGATAAAGCCCCTTGATAATATGCCCCTTTGTTCTTCTAATGCCACATCTGAGCTCATTAGATTATATACCCGGCATTGGAAAGTGAGGGTCTTCATGCTCACTCATATTGGCAACTGCAGAGTCTATCTAGAGGAAGAACAGATGTCTTAAGATGATGATCAAATATGATATCTATGTATATTGATGATGGGCTTTCTGTTATCAAGTCGGATTTTACTTATTTCTTGTGTTGCGCATTTTAGTGGTAAATTCACCAGAAAAAAATATTGGATTTATTGATTTATGAAAAAGAAACATACTGGGGCATATTACCAACAAGTAGCGATATTTATCGCTAAATAGGCTTAGCGATGATTTTTTTATCACTGAGCATCGCCGGAATTTATCGCTGAGATAACGTGCTATTAGCAACGTTTATCTCCAAAGCGATACATTTTCCGGCGATAGCGCGAAATGCGAGACTATCGCTGAGAATACAGCGATATTCACGCCTTAGCAACGACATGCTCGTAGCCATGTTATCCACCTCCCATTGGATAACATAGCTAAGAACTGGTCTGGGCAGGTGTTAGTATTTGGAGATATTCACGCTTAGCGCAAATATTTCCATCGGTACGCCTGCCTTGCTAATAGGCGATAGCGATGTCAGCGACTGTTTTCAGTCGCTAACAGTTTGGGGACGCCCACTTTGCATGTCATTAGCGATAAATATTGCTAACATGCAAAGCGGGCCCCAAACCGCTCGCTATCGCCTAAAATCTGTTGCTAACTGCTGTTAACGACAGCTTGCTAATAGGGCAATAGAATTATCGACGTTTAGCGGCCGAAAACGGCCGCTAAAGCGGCGAAAATTCTCTATCGCCATCCTTGATAATATGCCCCACAATTCCCTGACTCACCTGCAACCCTTAGTTGCCAAAGTGCAACATGAAAAGTCAGGCGTAGGAAAATGCACTGACATGGACAAAACAATTCGGTGGAAAATAGTAAATGCTCTTCTTGTATCTGCTGTTTCTGTATCTATCTTTGGCTGAATATATATATTTTTGACGTGATAACTGAAGCAGTGTGACTTTTTATGTTTGCTCTTTTATTTACACTTATGTTTTAAAATTAGGAAATTTAAACGTTACAGCTCTTAGAAAGATATAACAGCAGCAATAATAAGCGCTATATAAAACAAATAATTATAGTACAAGATATTAAAAACAAAACTTCACACCACTCATAGTGTAGGAGGGTGGATAGCTGACTATGGTTACCCCAGATTTTTTGCCTTGTGTTTAGCTGGTTTTCGACTTAGTTGGCCGGGACCCTGCTAATCAGGGCCCCAGGCTATCTGCTCTCTCTTTAAAATGGACTTCATGTACCCTAGGTGCATAACTAAATTGGATATTGGGTCACCTTATCAGCCCCTGTACAGTGTACTATAGGTACCCAGGGCATAGGTGCATCCAAGGCCTACCAGGGGCTGCAGCATATATTTTGCCACCCCTGGCTGGCCATCCAAAATGACACAACTGGCTGATCACTCAGCTGGGGCAAGGTCGTGTAATCACCCCTTGCTTAGATATAGTATACCTATATCTAAACCTATATCTGGACACATATACACCTATAAGTCACTCCTAAGGCAGGCCTTAACAATCCTGGAGGCAGAGCGCTTGGTTTTATGTGAGATGGTGCTCTAGCATGAGCTGAGCCTGTCTGCAGCTTTCGGAACCATGTCCTTATAGCTGTTCTGGGATATTGCCATACCATATACTCTTAAGTGCATTATAATCCTCGCGGTTATTGCTAACTTTGGTTTGGCTTTATCAAAACATGTCATGTAAGGTGTCATACACTTTGAAATACTACCCCCTCGCCAGTTCTGGCGACGGGGGTAGCATTCCACCCTTCTAGAGGGCTAAGACATGTGGGTAACAGTAAATGCGGTTAAAACTAACCAAAGCCTCAGCATCACAAAATGGATGCTGCTGCCACAGACACAAGTCTGGCCTCCTGCTGCTGACCGAAACTCTGGCAGGGGAGGCCTGGACAAAAGGTTTCCTGTCACATGGAGGTGTTACACCACCCCAGACAGGAGATAGTGGATTGAGGCAGGCAGGGCGAGTGAAACTAGACACTGCCTGGGGCACACAAGGTGTCCCATGCATAGCCCAATTCAAACCGGTGCTGGGGCACTCCAGCCCCAGCTCTGGCGCGAAACTGGACAAAGGGAAAGGGGTGTTACCATCCCCTTCCTGGGTCCCACCCATAGGAGGGACCTAGCAGGTTATCCAGTCCCTTGATTTGGAATAAAGGTAGGAGCTCTGCCCATAGACTTTAGATAATCCTGACTGAAACTTTGATACAGAACTCTGGACCCTTTGACATCCCACTCTGAGGTATCGGGTTCTATCAGGTCTACATACTCTGCAGAAACACTCGAACACCATAAAACAGAAGTTGGCACGGAAACTGAAAATGCAAAGAGACAAGTTTATTAGGACCCCGTGGGGTGGTGGTACATTCCTACAGCACCCTTCGGCAATGCAAGAAGTATCACACCGAACATCGGTGCGCGACCTCTTTTATACAGTTTAACAGCAATAAAAAGGTAGGTGGTATACATTTGAACAGTTTTAGGTACATATAAGGGCATTTTTGGAACACAGCCAACATGTGGGAGGGGTTTAATACCACTGGTCAGTTGGGAGGAACATTCCTAAGGAGTGACCACTCTCTAAGTCCAAAGATCAGATGTACACATGCGCGAGACTGACCATTGCTAAAAATAGCCTGTTGCTGGGCAGGGTAAAGGTTCATTAGCATGAAGGAAGGACGAAAGGGCACGCTGACCACGAGGCCGCATGTTCATACAAAATGGAAGCCACCGAATACAAAATGGCCCCCCGCACGTTTAGTCAAGTTAACAGAAATGTTTGTGTAGCTGAGCTTAACGCTATCTCAGGTACTGCCAAATTACGACAACTCGACGTGGAAGACTGAAGATTCTCCCTTGTGGTCAAGGAGTGACCACCCTGTGCAAACAGGCACCATCCAGCGCCCAACGGTTTGCTTTGTTGCAGCTCCAGCCGGAGCTCGAGTGACAGAGATCAACAAGAACCGGATTCCCAGACATCCAACAGCCCGATCCACGGCCACAGCAAAGCTGAGACCCGTGGAGGCGGCGTGAGACGGGGGACTGGCCATCTTGAAAAGACTGCGAAGTGCTGACCGTGCAGCTCCCAAGGCACCCTCGAAGCTGTGCATTGGGGTTTGAGAAGCCCCAGCCCCGAGCAGCTCGTGCACCGAAGATCACCCCTCCACACTCACCGAGTGCTGCGTGGGGCCATTTTGCATTTTCCTGCTCGACGCGTCTGTCCGGTCACTTGCCTGTTGGCTAGTGGCCTCTACGACAACGATTCTTTGAAACTACTCTGCTGGTCTGGGTGCTCCAGACTGTCCCTCGCTCCCCTGAAAAGGAGCAGCACCTCTGACATTGCTGGTCCAAGTAAGACGCGATCTTCAATTCCTGCATGGGTTGCATTTGCCAAGGCCTGTTGATGCTGATCCGGAAGCCGGCACCGCCGACAGCGAGGGCCTTTGTGGCACAGCTTGTGATCCACTCCTGGACATCCTCAATGCCCCAGAATAAACGTGCGGTACAAAAGGGGGTGGTGAAGGACGGAGCATCTGAATCAATCAAACACTCACACCCAGTCAAAAGATCTGGGTTTAACCATCACCGTTCTTTAGCCCACTCTGCCACCCCAGTTCAGACATGGCTATATGCAAATCAGTCTGACCCTGTGCCTCATGGGAACAGTCCAGCCGGAACTGCCAAGCCATGTCTTCCCTGGACCGTAAACAAGATTCCGAGGACCGGTTTCTGGCATTCCAGCCATCTTTAGCCCGGCTTGCTTGAATCCAGTGGCAAAGTGAGCAAGGGACCCACGTCTGAGCATACCCTGCCACACTTATGGCGGCCAAAAGCAGTACAAAAGGGGGTGGTGATGGAGGGAGCATCTGATTCAATCAAACACTCACACCCAGTCAAAAGATCTGGGTTTAATCCATCACCGTTCTTTAGCCCACTCTGCCACCCCAGTTCAGACATGGCTATATGCAAATCAGTCTGACCCTGGGCCTCATGGGAACAGTCCAGCTCGAACTGGCAAGCCATGTCTTCCCTGGACCGGAAACAAGCTTCCGAGGACCGGTTTCTGGCATTCCAGCCGTCTTCAGCCCGGCTTGCTTGAATCCAGTGGCACAGTGAGCAAGGGACTCACGTCTGAGCATACCCTGCCACACTTATGGCGGCCAAAAGCGGTACAAAAGGGGGTGGTGATGGACGGAGCATCTGAATCAATCAAACACTCACACCCAGTCAAAAGATCTGGGTTTAATCCATCACCGTTCTTTAGCCCACTCTGCCACCCCAGTTCAGACATGGCTATATGCAAATCAGTCTGACCCTGTGCCTCATGGGAACAGTCCAGCCCGAACTGCCAAGCCATGTCTTCCCTGGACCGGAAACAAGCTTCCGAGGACCGGTTTCTGGCATTCCAGCCATCTTTAGCCCGGCTTGCTTGAATCCAGTGGCAAAGTGAGCAAGGGACCCACGTCTGAGCATACCCTGCCACACTTATGGCGGCCAAAAGCAGTACAAAAGGGGGTGGTGATGGAGGGAGCATCTGATTCAATCAAACACTCACACCCAGTCAAAAGATCTGGGTTTAATCCATCACCGTTCTTTAGCCCACTCTGCCACCCCAGTTCAGACATGGCTATATGCAAATCAGTCTGACCCTGGGCCTCATGGGAACAGTCCAGCTCGAACTGGCAAGCCATGTCTTCCCTGGACCGGAAACAAGCTTCCGAGGACCGGTTTCTGGCATTCCAGCCGTCTTCAGCCCGGCTTGCTTGAATCCAGTGGCACAGTGAGCAAGGGACTCACGTCTGAGCATACCCTGCCACACTTATGGCGGCCAAAAGCGGTACAAAAGGGGGTGGTGATGGACGGAGCATCTGAATCAATCAAACACTCACACCCAGTCAAAAGATCTGGGTTTAATCCATCACCGTTCTTTAGCCCACTCTGCCACCCCAGTTCAGACATGGCTATATGCAAATCAGTCTGACCCTGTGCCTCATGGGAACAGTCCAGCCCGAACTGCCAAGCCATGTCTTCCCTGGACCGGAAACAAGCTTCCGAGGACCGGTTTCTGGCATTCCAGCCGTCTTTAGCCCGGCTTGATTGAATCCAGTGGCAAAGTGAGCAAGGGACTCACGTCTGAGCATACCCTGCCACACTTATGGCGGCCAAAAGCGGTACAAAAGGGGGGGGTGATGGACGGAGCATCTGAATCAATCAAACACTCACACCCAGTCAAAAGATCTGGGTTTAATCCATCACCGTTCTTTAGCCCACTCTGCCACCCCAGTTCAGACATGCTATATGCAAATCAGTCTGACCCTGGGCCTCATGGGAACAGTCCAGCCCGAATTGCCAAGCCATGTCTTCCCTGGACCGGAAACAAGCTTCCGAAGACCGGTTTCTGGCATTCCAGCCGGCTTCAGCCTGGCTTGCTTGAATCCAGTGGCAAAGTGAGCAAGAGACTCACGTCTGAGCATACCCTGCCACACTTATGGCGGCCAAAAGCGGTACAAAAGGGGGTAGTGATGGACGAAGCATCTGAATCAATCAAACACTCACACCTAGTCAAAAGATCTGGGTTTAATCCATCACCTTTCTTTAGCCCACTCTGTCACCCCACTTCAGACATGGCTATATGCAAATCAGTCTGACCCTGTGCCTCATGGGAACAGTCCAGCCCGAACTGCCAAGACATGTCTTCCCTGGACCGGAAACAAGCTTCCGAGGACCGGTTTCTGGCTTTCCAGCCGTCTTCAGCCCGGCTTGCTTGAATCCAGTGGCAAAGTGAGCAAGGGACTCACGTCTGAGCATACCCTGACACACTTATGGCAGCCAAAAGCGGTACAAAAGGGGGTGGTGATGGACGGAGCATCCGAATCAATCAAACACTCACACCCGGTCAAAAGATCTGGGTTTATTCCATCACCGTTCTTTAGCCCACTCTGCCACCCCAGTTCAGACATGGCTATATGCAAATCAGTCTGACCCTGTGCCTCATGGGAACAGTCCAGCCCGAACTGCCAAGCCATGTCTTCCCTGGACTGGAAACAAGCTTCCGAGGACCGGTTTCTGGCATTCCAGCCGTCTTCAGCCTGGCTTGCTTGAATCCAGTGGCAAAGTGAGCAAGGGACTCACGTCTGAGCATACCCTGCCACACTTATGGCGGCCAAAAGCGGTAAAAAAGGGGGTGGTGATGGACGGAGCATCTGAATCAATCAAACACTCACACCCAGTCAAAAGATCTGGGGTTAATCCATCACCGTTCTTCAGCCCACTCTGCCACCCCAGTTCAGACATGGCTATATGCAAATCAGTCAGACCCTGGGCCTCATGGGAACAGTCCAGCCTAAACTACCAAGCCATGTCTTCCCTGGACCGGAAACAAGCTTCCGAGGACCGGTTTCTGGCATTCCAGCCGTCTTCAGCCTGGCTTGCTTGAATCCAGTGGCAAAGTGAGCAAGGGACGCACGTCTGAGCATACCCTGCCACACTTATGGCGGCCAAAAGCGGTACAAAAGGGGGTGGTGATGGACGGAGCATCCGAATCAATCAAACACTCACACCCGGTCAAAAGATCTGGGTTTAATACATCACCGTTCTTTAGCCCACTCTGCCACCCCAGTTCAGACATGGCTATATGCAAATCAGTCTGACCCTGTGTCTCATGGGAACAGTCCAGCCCGAACTGCCAAGCCATGTCTTCCCTGGACTGGAAACAAGCTTCCGAGGACCGGTTTCTGGCATTCCAGCCGTCTTCAGCCCAGCTTGCTTGAATCCAGTGGCAAAGTGAGCAAGGGACTCACGTCTGAGCATACCCTGCCACACTTATGGCGGCCAAAAGCGGAAAAAAGGGGGTGGTGATGGACGGAGCATCTGAATCAATCAAACACTCACACCCAGTCAAAAGATCTGGGTTTAATCCATCACCGTTCTTTAGCCCACTCTGCCACCCCAGTTCCGACATGGCTATATGCAAATCAGTCTGACCCTGGGCCTCATGGGAACAGTCCAGCCTGAACTGCCAAGCCATGTCTTCCCTGGACCGGAAACAAGCTTCCGAGGACCGGTTTCTGGCATTCCAGCCGTCTTCAGCCCGGCTTGCTTGAATCCAGTGGCAAAGTGAGCAAGGGACTCACGTCTGAGCATACCCTGCCACACTTATGGCGGCTAAAAGCGGTACAAAAGGGGGTGGTGATGGACGGAGCATCTGAATCAATCAAACACTCACACCCAGTCAAAAGATCTGGGTTTAATCCATCACCGTTCTTTAGCCCACTCTGCCACCCCAGTTCAGACATGGCTATATGCAAATCCGTCTGACCCTGTGCCTCATGGGAACAGCCCAGCCCGAACTGCCAAGCCATGTCTTCCCTGGACCGGAAACAAGCTTCCGAGGACCGGTTTGTGGCATTCCAGCCGTCTTCAGCCCGGCTTGCTTGAATCCAGTGGCAAAGTGAGCAAGGGACTCACGTCTGAGCATACCCTACCACACGTATGGCGGCCAAAAGTGGTACAAAAGGGGGTGGTGATGGACGGAGCATCTGAATCAATCAAACACTCACACCCAGTCAAAAGATCTGGGTTTAATCCATCACCGTTCTTTAGCCCACTCTGCCACCCCAGTTCAGATATGGCTATATGCAAATCAGTCTGACCCTGTGCCTCATGGGAACAGTCCAGCCCGAACTGCCAAGCCATGTCTTCCCTGGACCGGAAACAAGCTTCCGAGGATCAGTTTCAATCATTCCTGCCGTCTTCAGCCTGGCTTGCTTGAATCCAGTGGCAAAGTGAGCAAGGGACTCACGTCTGAGCATACCCTGACACACTTATGGCAGCCAAAAGCGGTACAAAAGGGGGTGGTGATGGACGGAGCATCCGAATCAATCAAACACTCACACCCGGTCAAAAGATCTGGGTTTATTCCATCACCGTTCTTTAGCCCACTCTGCCACCCCAGTTCAGACATGGCTATATGCAAATCAGTCTGACCCTGTGCCTCATGGGAACAGTCCAGCCCGAACTGCCAAGCCATGTCTTCCCTGGACTGGAAACAAGCTTCCGAGGACCGGTTTCTGGCATTCCAGCCGTCTTCAGCCCGGCTTGCTTGAATCCAGTGGCAAAGTGAGCAAGGGACTCACGTCTGAGCATACCCTACCACACTTATGGCGGCCAAAAGTGGTACAAAACGGGGTGGTGATGGACGGAGCATCTGAATCAATCAAACACTCACACCCAGTCAAAAGATCTGGGTTTAATCCATCACCGTTCTTTAGCCCACTCTGCCACCCCAGTTCAGATATGGCTATATGCAAATCAGTCTGAGCCTGTGCCTCATGAGAACAACCCAGCCCGAACTGCCAAGCCATGTCTTCCCTGGACCAGAAACAAGCTTCCGAGGACCGGTTTCTGGCATTCCAGCCGTCTTCAGCCTGGCTTGCTTGAATTCAGTGGCAAAGTGAGCAAGGGACGCACGTCTGAGCATACCCTGCCACACTTATGGCGGCCAAAAGCGGTACAAAAGGGGGTGGTGATGGACGGAGCATCTGAATCAATCAAACACTCACACCCAGTCAAAAGATCTGGGTTTAATCCATCACCGTTCTTTAGCCCACTCTGCCACCCCAGTTCAGACATGGCTATATGCAAATCAGTCTGACCCTGTGCCTCATGGGAACAGTCCAGCCCGAACTGCCAAGCCATGTCTTCCCTGGACCGGAAACAAGCTTCCGAGGACCGGTTTCTGGCATTCCAGCCGTCTTCAGCCTGGCTTGCTTGAATTCAGTGGCAAAGTGAGCAAGGGACGCACGTCTAAGCATACCCTGCCACACATATGGCGGCCAAAAGCGGTACAAAAGGGGGTGGTGATGGACAAAGCATCTGAATCAATCAAACACTCACACCCAGTCAAAAGATCTGGGTTTAATCCATCACCGTTCTTTAGCCCACTCTGCCACCCCAGTTCAGACATGGCTATATGCAAATCAGTCTGACCCTGTGCCTCATGGGAACAGTCCAGCCCGAACTGCCAAGCCATGTCTTCCCTGGACCGGAAACAAGCTTCTGAGGACCGGTTTCTGGCATTCCTGCCATCTTCAGCCCGGCTTGCTTGAATCCAGTGGCAAAGTGAGCAAGGGACTCACGTCTGAGCATACCCTGCCACACTTATGGCGGCCAAAAGCGGAAAAAAGGGGGTGGTGATGGACGGAGCATCTGAATCAATCAAACACTCACACCCAGTCAAAAGATCTGGGTTTAATCCATCACCGTTCTTTAGCCCACTCTGCCACCCCAGTTCCGACATGGCTATATGCAAATCAGTCTGACCCTGGGCCTCATGGGAACAGTCCAGCCTGAACTGCCAAGCCATGTCTTCCCTGGACCGGAAACAAGCTTCCGAGGACCGGTTTCTGGCATTCCAGCCGTCTTCAGCCCGGCTTGCTTGAATCCAGTGGCAAAGTGAGCAAGGGACTCACGTCTGAGCATACCCTGCCACACTTATGGCGGCTAAAAGCGGTACAAAAGGGGGTGGTGATGGACGGAGCATCTGAATCAATCAAACACTCACACCCAGTCAAAAGATCTGGGTTTAATCCATCACCGTTCTTTAGCCCACTCTGCCACCCCAGTTCAGACATGGCTATATGCAAATCCGTCTGACCCTGTGCCTCATGGGAACAGCCCAGCCCGAACTGCCAAGCCATGTCTTCCCTGGACCGGAAACAAGCTTCCGAGGACCGGTTTGTGGCATTCCAGCCGTCTTCAGCCCGGCTTGCTTGAATCCAGTGGCAAAGTGAGCAAGGGACTCACGTCTGAGCATACCCTACCACACGTATGGCGGCCAAAAGTGGTACAAAAGGGGGTGGTGATGGACGGAGCATCTGAATCAATCAAACACTCACACCCAGTCAAAAGATCTGGGTTTAATCCATCACCGTTCTTTAGCCCACTCTGCCACCCCAGTTCAGATATGGCTATATGCAAATCAGTCTGACCCTGTGCCTCATGGGAACAGTCCAGCCCGAACTGCCAAGCCATGTCTTCCCTGGACCGGAAACAAGCTTCCGAGGATCAGTTTCAATCATTCCTGCCGTCTTCAGCCTGGCTTGCTTGAATCCAGTGGCAAAGTGAGCAAGGGACTCACGTCTGAGCATACCCTGACACACTTATGGCAGCCAAAAGCGGTACAAAAGGGGGTGGTGATGGACGGAGCATCCGAATCAATCAAACACTCACACCCGGTCAAAAGATCTGGGTTTATTCCATCACCGTTCTTTAGCCCACTCTGCCACCCCAGTTCAGACATGGCTATATGCAAATCAGTCTGACCCTGTGCCTCATGGGAACAGTCCAGCCCGAACTGCCAAGCCATGTCTTCCCTGGACTGGAAACAAGCTTCCGAGGACCGGTTTCTGGCATTCCAGCCGTCTTCAGCCCGGCTTGCTTGAATCCAGTGGCAAAGTGAGCAAGGGACTCACGTCTGAGCATACCCTGCCACACTTATGGCGGCCAAAAGCGGTAAAAAAGGGGGTGGTGATGGACGGAGCATCTGAATCAATCAAACACTCACACCCAGTCAAAAGATCTGGGTTTAATCCATCACCGTTCTTCAGCCCACTCTGCCACCCCAGTTCAGACATGGCTATATGCAAATCAGTCTGACCCTGGGCCTCATGGGAACAGTCCAGCCTGAACTACCAAGCCATGTCTTCCCTGGACCGGAAACAAGCTTCCGAGGACCGGTTTCTGGCATTCCAGCCGTCTTCAGCCCGGCTTGCTTGAATCCAGTGGCAAAGTGAGCAAGGAACTCACGTCTGAGCATACCCTGCCACACTTATGGCGGCCAAAAGCGGTACAAAAGGGGGTGGTGATGGACGGAGCATCTGAATCAATCAAACACTCACACCCAGTCAAAAGATCTGGGTTTAATCCATCACCGTTCTTTAGCCCACTCTGCCACCCCAGTTCAGACATGGCTATATGCAAATCAGTCTGACCCTGTGCCTCATGGGAACAGTCCAGCCCGAACTGCCAAGCCATGTCTTCCCTGGACCGGAAACAAGCTTCCGAGGACCGGTTTCTGGCATTCCAGCCGTCTTCAGCCTGGCTTGCTTGAATCCAGTGGCAAAGTGAGCAAGGGACGCACTTCTGAGCATACCCTGCCACACTTATGGCGGCCAAAAGCGGTACAAAAGGGGGTGGTGATGGACGGAGCATCCGAATCAATCAAACACTCACACCCGGTCAAAAGATCTGGGTTTAATACATCACCGTTCTTTAGCCCACTCTGCCACCCCAGTTCAGACATGGCTATATGCAAATCAGTCTGACCCTGTGTCTCATGGGAACAGTCCAGCCCGAACTGCCAAGCCATGTCTTCCCTGGACTGGAAACAAGCTTCCGAGGACCGGTTTCTGGCATTCCAGCCGTCTTCAGCCCAGCTTGCTTGAATCCAGTGGCAAAGTGAGCAAGGGACTCACGTCTGAGCATACCCTGCCACACTTATGGCGGCCAAAAGCGGAAAAAAGGGGGTGGTGATGGACGGAGCATCTGAATCAATCAAACACTCACACCCAGTCAAAAGATCTGGGTTTAATCCATCACCGTTCTTTAGCCCACTCTGCCACCCCAGTTCCGACATGGCTATATGCAAATCAGTCTGACCCTGGGCCTCATGGGAACAGTCCAGCCTAAACTGCCAAGCCATGTCTTCTCTGGACCAGAAACAAGCTTCCGAGGACCGGTTTCTGGCATTCCAGCCGTCTTCAGCCCGGCTTGCTTGAATCCAGTGGCAAAGTGAGCAAGGGACTCACGTCTGAGCATACCCTGCCACACTTATGGCGGCTAAAAGCGGTACAAAAGGGGGTGGTGATGGACGGAGCATCTGAATCAATCAAACACTCACACCCAGTCAAAAGATCTGGGTTTAATCCATCACCGTTCTTTAGCCCACTCTGCCACCCCAGTTCAGACATGGCTATATGCAAATCCGTCTGACCCTGTGCCTCATGGGAACAGCCCAGCCCGAACTGCCAAGCCATGTCTTCCCTGGACCGGAAACAAGCTTCCGAGGACCGGTTTGTGGCATTCCAGCCGTCTTCAGCCCGGCTTGCTTGAATCCAGTGGCAAAGTGAGCAAGGGACTCACGTCTGAGCATACCCTACCACACGTATGGCGGCCAAAAGTGGTACAAAAGGGGGTGGTGATGGACGGAGCATCTGAATCAATCAAACACTCACACCCAGTCAAAAGATCTGGGTTTAATCCATCACCGTTCTTTAGCCCACTCTGCCACCCCAGTTCAGATATGGCTATATGCAAATCAGTCTGACCCTGTGCCTCATGGGAACAGTCCAGCCCGAACTGCCAAGCCATGTCTTCCCTGGACCGGAAACAAGCTTCCGAGGATCAGTTTCAATCATTCCTGCCGTCTTCAGCCTGGCTTGCTTGAATCCAGTGGCAAAGTGAGCAAGGGACGCACGTCTGAGCATACCCTGCCACACTTATGGCGGCCAAAAGTGGTACAAAAGGGGGTGGTGATGGACAGAGCATCTGAATCAATCAAACACTCACACCCAGTCAAAAGATCTGGGTTTAATCCTTCACCGTTCTTTATCCCACTCTGCCACCCCAGTTCAGACATGGCTATATGCAAATCAGTCTGACCCTGTGCCTCATGAGAACAGCCCAGCCCGAACTGCCAAGCCATGTCTTCCCTGGACCGGAAACAAGCTTCCGAGGACCGGTTTCTGGCATTCCAGCCGTCTTCAGCCTGGCTTGCTTGAATTCAGTGGCAAAGTGAGCAAGGGACGCACGTCTGAGCATACCCTGCCACACTTATGGCGGCCAAAAGCGGTACAAAAGGGGGTGGTGATGGACGGAGCATCTGAATCAATCAAACACTCACACCCAGTCAAAAGATCTGGGTTTAATCCATCACCGTTCTTTAGCCCACTCTGCCACCCCAGTTCAGACATGGCTATATGCAAATCAGTCTGACCCTGTGCCTCATGGGAATAGTCCAGCCCGAACTGCCAAGCCATGTCTTCCCTGGACCGGAAACAAGCTTCCGAGGACCGGTTTCTGGCATTCCAGTAGTCTTCAGCCCGGCTTGCTTGTATCCAGTGGCAAAGTGAGCAAAGGACTCAAGTCTGAGCATACCCTGCCACACTTATGGCGGCCAAAAGCGGTAAAAAAGGGGGTGGTGATGGACGGAGCATCTGAATCAATCAAACACTCACACCCAGTCAAAAGATCTGGGTTTAATCCATCACCGTTCTTTAGCCCACTCTGGCACCCCAGTTCAGACATGGCTATATGCAAATCAGTCTGACCCTGGGCCTCATGGGAACAGTCCAGCCTGAACTGCCAAGCCATGTCTTCCCTGGACCGGAAACAAGCTTCCGAGGACCGGTTTCTGGCATTCCAGCCGTCTTCAGCCCGGCTTGCTTGAATCCAGTGGCAAAGTGAGCAAGGGACGCACGTCTGAGCATACCCTGCCACACTTATGGCGGCCAAAAGCGGTACAAAAGGGGGTGGTGATGGACGAAGCATCTGAATCAATCAAACACTCACACCCAGTCAAAAGATCTGGGTTTAATCCATCACCGTTCTTTAGCCCACTCTGCCACCCCAGTTCAGACATGGCTATATGCAAATCAGTCTGACCCTGTGCCTCATGGGAACAGTCCAGCCCGAACTGCCAAGCCATGTCTTCCCTGGACCGGAAACAAGCTTCTGAGGACCGGTTTCTGGCATTCCTGCCGTCTTCAGCCCGGCTTGCTTGAATCCAGTGGCAAAGTGAGCAAGGGACTCACGTCTGAGCATACCCTGCCACACTTATGGCGGCCAAAAGCGGTAAAAAAGGGGATGTGATGGACGGAGCATCTGAATCAATCAAACACTCACACCCAGTCAAAAGATCTGGGTTTAATCCATCACCGTTCTTTAGCCCACTCTGCCACCCCAGTTCAGACATGGCTATATGCAAATCAGTCTGACCCTGGGCCTCATGGGAACAGTCCAGCCCGAACTGCCAAGCCATGTCTTCCCTGGACCGGAAACATGCTTCCGAGGACCGGTTTCTGGCATTCCAGCAGTCTTCAGCCCGGCTTGCTTGAATCCAGTGGCAAAGTGAGCAAGGAACTCACGTCTGAGCATACCCTGCCACACTTATGGCGGCCAAAAGCGGTAAAAAAGGGGGTGGTGATGGACGGAGCATCTGAATCAATCAAACACTCACACCCAGTCAAAAGATCTGGGTTTAATCCATCACCGTTCTTTAGCCCACTCTGCCACCCCAGTTCAGACATGGCTATATGCAAATCAGTCTGACCCTGTGTCTCATGGGAACAGTCCAGCCCGAACTGCCAAGCCATGTCTTCCCTGGACTGGAAACAAGCTTCCGAGGACCGGTTTCTGGCATTCCAGCCGTCTTTAGCCCAGCTTGCTTGAATCCAGTGGCAAAGTGAGCAAGGGACTCACGTCTGAGCATACCCTGCCACACTTATGGCGGCCAAAAGCGGAAAAAAAGGGGGTGGTGATGGACGGAGCATCTGAATCAATCAAACACTCACACCCAGTCAAAAGATCTGGGTTTAATCCATCACCGTTCTTTAGCCCACTCTGCCACCCCAGTTCCGACATGGCTATATGCAAATCAGTCTGACCCTGGGCCTCATGGGAACAGTCCAGCCTGAACTGCCAAGCCATGTCTTCCCTGGACCGGAAACAAGCTTCCGAGGACCGGTTTCTGGCATTCCAGCCGTCTTCAGCCCGGCTTGCTTGAATCCAGTGGCAAAGTGAGCAAGGGACTCACGTCTGAGCATACCCTACCACACTTATGGCGGCCAAAAGTGGTACAAAAGGGGGTGGTGATGGACGGAGCATCTGAATCAATCAAACACTCACACCCAGTCAAAAGATCTGGGTTTAATCCATCACCGTTCTTTAGCCCACTCTGCCACCCCAGTTCAGATATGGCTATATGCAAATCAGTCTGAGCCTGTGCCTCATGAGAACAACCCAGCCCGAACTGCCAAGCCATGTCTTCCCTGGACCAGAAACAAGCTTCCGAGGACCGGTTTCTGGCATTCCAGCCGTCTTCAGCCTGGCTTGCTTGAATTCAGTGGCAAAGTGAGCAAGGGACGCACGTCTGAGCATACCCTGCCACACTTATGGCGGCCAAAAGCGGTACAAAAGGGGGTGGTGATGGACGGAGCATCTGAATCAATCAAACACTCACACCCAGTCAAAAGATCTGGGTTTAATCCATCACCGTTCTTTAGCCCACTCTGCCACCCCAGTTCAGACATGGCTATATGCAAATCAGTCTGACCCTGTGCCTCATGGGAACAGTCCAGCCCGAACTGCCAAGCCATGTCTTCCCTGGACCGGAAACAAGCTTCCGAGGACCGGTTTCTGGCATTCCAGCCGTCTTCAGCCTGGCTTGCTTGAATTCAGTGGCAAAGTGAGCAAGGGACGCACGTCTAAGCATACCCTGCCACACATATGGCGGCCAAAAGCGGTACAAAAGGGGGTGGTGATGGACGAAGCATCTGAATCAATCAAACACTCACACCCAGTCAAAAGATCTGGGTTTAATCCATCACCGTTCTTTAGCCCACTCTGCCACCCCAGTTCAGACATGGCTATATGCAAATCAGTCTGACCCTGTGCCTCATGGGAACAGTCCAGCCCGAACTGCCAAGCCATGTCTTCCCTGGACCGGAAACAAGCTTCTGAGGACCGGTTTCTGGCATTCCTGCCATCTTCAGCCCGGCTTGCTTGAATCCAGTGGCAAAGTGAGCAAGGGACTCACGTCTGAGCATACCCTGCCACACTTATGGCGGCCAAAAGCGGTAAAAAAGGGGATGTGATGGACGGAGCATCTGAATCAATCAAACACTCACACCCAGTCAAAAGATCTGGGTTTAATCCATCACCGTTCTTTAGCCCACTCTGCCACCCCAGTTCAGACATGGCTATATGCAAATCAGTCTGACCCTGGGCCTCATGGGAACAGTCCAGCCCGAACTGCCAAGCCATGTCTTCCCTGGACCGGAAACAAGCTTCCGAGGACCGGTTTCTGGCATTCCAGCCGTCTTCAGCCCGGCTTGCTTGAATCCAGTGGCAAAGTGAGCAAGGGACTCACGTCTGAGCATACCCTGACACACTTATGGCGGCCAAAAGCGGTACAAAAGGGGGTGGTGATGGACGGAGCATCTGAATCAATCAAACACTCACACCCAGTCAAAAGATCTGGGTTTAATCCATCACCGTTCTTTAGCCCACTCTGCCCCCCCAGTTCAGACATGGCTATATGCAAATCAGTCTCACCCTGTGCCTCATGGGAACAGTCCAGCCCGAACTGCCAAGCCATGTCTTCCCTGGACTGGAAACAAGCTTCCGAGGACCGGTTTCTGGCATTCCAGCCGTCTTCAGCCCGGCTTGCTTGAATCCAGTGGCAAAGTGAGCAAGGGACTCACGTCTGAGCATACCCTACCACACTTATGGCGGCCAAATGCGGTACAAAAGGGGGTGGTGATGGACGGAGCATCTGAATCAATCAAACACTCACACCCAGTCAAAAGATCTGGGTTTAATCCATCACCGTTCTTTAGCCCACTCTGCCACCCCAGTTCAGACATGGCTATATGCAAATCAGTCTGACCCTGTGCCTCATGGGAACAGTCCAGCCCGAACTGCCAAGCCATGTCTTCCCTGGACCGGAAACAAGCTTCCGAGGACCGGTTTCTGGCATTCCAGCCGTCTTCAGCCTGGCTTGCTTGAATCCAGTGGCAAAGTGAGCAAGGGACGCACGTCTGAGCATACCCTGCCACACTTATGGCGGCCAAAAGTGGTACAAAAGGGGGTGGTGATGGACGGAGCATCTGAATCAATCAAACACTCACACCCAGTCAAAAGATCTGGGTTTAATCCATCACCGTTCTTTAGCCCACTCTGCCACCACAGTTCAGACATGGCTATATGCAAATCAGTCTGACCCTGTGCCTCATGGGAACAGTCCAGCCCGAACTGCCAAGCCATGTCTTCCCTGGACCAGAAACAAGCTTCCGAGGACCGGTTTCTGGCATTCCAGCCGTCTTCAGCCCGGCTTGCTTGATTCCAGTGGCAAAGTGAGCAAGGGACTCACGTCTGAGCATACTCTGCCACACTTATGGCGGCCAAACTTGCCTTAGCTCCCCTGAAAAGGAGCCCCCGCTCTGACCTTGCTGGTCCGAGTAAGAAGCAATCTTCAAATCCTGCGTGCGTTGCATTTGCCAAGGCCTGTTTACTCTGATCTGGAAGCCGACACTGCCGACAGCGAGAGCCTTCGTGGGACAGCTCGTGATTCACTCCTGGTCATCCTCGATGCCCCAGAGTCCACGTGGCAGCGGAGACAAGCTTCTCGACAACCACCTGATTGTGCCCAACATCACCTGGTTCCTTCCTGATTCCATCCTGGTCACTGGCTAGTGACCCAGACTCTGTCCCCTCTGCTTTCAGGTACTCTACATCTTTGATCCACCCTTGGATCCAACCAGACTCTTCTCTCCTGGCCGCCTCCAGCATCTTCATCTCCAGGCTCCACAGATCTCCACGGCGAAACCCGACACACTTTGGCACCTATGCACCCGCTTCCTGTCAGTGAGGTAACGATACAACACCGGTGCTCCTGCAGTGGCTTACACCTCTAGTGTCCTAGTTTTAAGTGACTAAGTTCTAGTCCAGTCGGAAGACTTCCAAAGCAGGAACTTTATAACTTTTACGCACCATTGACTTTGCATTGGTGCATGCGTGTGCTTTCAGCCCTAATCCCGCGGGCTACTCCCGTCCTAACTACAGTTAGTCCAGTGTAGTCCCAGTGATTCCCAAGGCCCTAGGCCTTACCATTGTTCGTAAAGCGGTTCTTATATTACTTATTTAACCCCTTCCGCGCTAAAGACAAAGCCAGCTCGTCATGGGCGTTACCTGCGCTACGCGCATGACGAGCTGGCTTTGTCACGTAACGTGGGATTTATGATTATTCAGCGCACAGCGGGAAAACCCGCTAGCGCTGTAGCGGTTAATATATGGTTTGAGTGGCCACAGGAGCTATCCATAATTGTGCAACTTTTGTATGTTTAACTGTGCTTTGTTTAAACACTTGTGCCTCTGCACTCATAAAGAGTACAGAGGATTATTCTAGTAATAAATACATATATTTTTATAATATATAACTTGTGTGGTGTCCTTTAATTTGATATTACAGGATTGCATATGGTAAAACAGCTGGCTTCACATGCCCTCTTGAGTTAAGCCTAAGACTGCTTAGGCCTATGCTACCCCTAGGATAGCTTGCCCATAAGGTTGAATTACAACCACCACCATAGGGGTTATTTGGACTGATACAAGGTGCTCACTAGAATAGTGAATATCATACATTAGGCCAACTTCTCACATTGGTGTGCAGCGGTTGGGATTTGAGCTTGCTGTTGTTTTACCATTGCAATCTTTATATCATTTGAAAGATCACATTAAGTACCATAGGTACATATAAACAAAGCTTACATATTTAAGTTCTACTGAACTTAGTAGTTGTAGACCAAAGGGCTTAGCACACCCTGACTACAACTCACTAGCAAGGTTCCAGTAGGAAAACACATAGTGTAGGTAAGTGCACCGCTTACACCTCACTAGAGTCATGTCTGGCACAGGTGAGCAACCCAGTTCTCTACCTGTGGCAGGTGACCTTACCAAGGCACCTTCCAGCTATGACAAACTCAGCTTTAGAGACTTGAGTGCTTTGTTCACTACAAGGGGGCTGAAAAAGGGTCACAACCCTACCATTCCTATCCTGATAGGAGTCCTAGAAAAGGATGATCTTGAGAAGTCTAGTGCAGGCCCCTCAGGCAATTTAGGAGAAGGAGTGAACCCCCCAGATGATGAGAACACCAACCCAGAGGTAGAAAATGAGGAGGTGGATCCAGATTCAGATGATCAGGGGGATATCCAGGTCCAAGTTAGGAGGCTTAGCCATGCTAACTTGAGCATACATGGGGATGGAGAGGTGAACCACCTTTCCAGTCCCAATAGCAGAATATTCCCTGGCAATAGAAGAGAGAGATCCCTTTCCAGGGAATCTAACCTTTCTAATGCCTCAAGGGGTTCTCAAAGGGGAATGACGTACCCTCAGAGAAAAGAGCATAAGGCCAGGATGAGAGCGGTCAGACTCCAGATAGAGAGGGAAGAGATAGCCCTGGCCCAAGCTAAACTTGCCTTAGCAAGGGAACAGAAATTGAGTGGAGTAGATTCCACTGGTGGCAGCAATATCCAGAAGGATAAACACAGGTCCTATGACCATTGAAACCTGACAAAGATTGTGCCCCCTACAAAGAAGGGGATGACATCCACAAATAGATGACTGCTCTGGAGAGGGCCTGCATGGTACAGCAGGTTCCCCAAGACCAGTGGGCAGCAATCTTATGGTACTCCTTTTCTGAGAAAGGGAGAGATAAGCTCCTCACAGTTAGCCCTGGGGATGCGAAAAACTACACAGTCCTGAAGAGTGCTCTTATTGATGGGTTTGGCTTAAACACTGAGCAATACAGGTTGTTGTTCAGAGATACCCAAAAAGCTCAGACTCAGGACTGGACTGATTTTGTAGATTGTGCTACTAAGGCTCTGGAGGGCTGGTTATTGGGCAGCAAAGTACATGACTATACAGGATTGTATAATTTGATTATGAGGGAGCAGATCCTTAGTAATTGTCAAAACCAGCTTTTGCACCAGCACCTGGTGGACTCAGATTTGGCCCCTCCACAAAAATTGGGTAAGAGGGCAGACAAATGGGTCAGAAACAGGATTAGGCCTAAGAATCAGGGTAATGACAAAAAGGAGGATAATTCCAAGGCTCAAGAGAAAGGTGGGGATAAATCAAAAGACAAGTCTCCCACAGGGCCCCAAAACTCCAAGGATGGGGGTGGGTCCCAAAACACTTTCTCTAACCCAAAGAAACCTTATTGCCATGCCTGTAAGCAGACTGGCCACTGGAAAACTGATAGCTGTTGTCCAAAGAATAGCAATAAAGAAAATATTCCTCCAAGTAAAGCTCCAACGAAGGATGGACGGCTGACGTGACCCTTGCACGCTGCCGTTGTGCTTCCTGTTGTGCTGAGGCCCCGCCCATGAAGGCAACGCTGGCCAAGACGCTGGCGCTCCGCTTCTAATGGCTAATGGCTAACTTCTAATGGCTAACTAACGGCTGCTCTTCTTCCCATTTCACTTTCCGATACGGAAGTCTGCAAAGCTGCCAGCTCCCGTGAACTGGAACGAACTGCAGGCTCGAACGGCAGGATCCAGGGATTACGGGTGAGACAACGGGACAGCTGAGGAGGTACCGGGGGTTCTGCCCTTGACCCTGCACACGCCCTGTCTCTTTTTGCAAATTTCCCTCCTCACCTGCTTTCACGTCAGCCCGCCTGCACCGCCTGCACATTTTCACCCTGCAGCAACCAACCATGAGCTATACAGGCTGAATACACGCTACTTTCACCGTTATATCTGGAGCCCTCGCCAAAACTCCGATATCCTCCTACACCCTGCTGCTTGATCTCGCGTTGCCCTGCTGTGAAGTTTGTTGCTTAAGCTGCCGATCCGGAGTGCCTTTGGTGTTTGTTTGGTCCCCCCGCCGCCGCTTACAAAGTCACCAAGCGGCCGCCGAGAGGGGGTTCTCAGCTAACAGAAGGTTTCGGATCCTTTCCATCCTCCTATTAACCTACGCCAAAAATCCAAGACTCATATCTCTAGGTGCTTGAAGATTCTACCGCGGCCCGAAAATATTAACCTGACATTGCGATTCCCAAATCAAATCAAACCCACAACAGCTGGCGGTATGAACTGACGGACGCCAGGAGGACTGGATGAGGAGACAGGACGGGGTTGCCTGAGCGAGTCTGCAGAGGTTCCGAGTTTTCAAGGTATCGAGGGGGTATTGGAGGGCTACCAGTATCTTGACTCTTGGGGTTCTTATAGCCCGGCTGATTGCCTCAGCTGACCTTTGTTCCTCCACCCATTGCCTGGTTCTTCGCACGACGTCCCCCGTCGCGAACTTTCTTACTCCACTGCTTGTACACTGCCTATACTACCTGTCTAGTCCTGGTCCTGCGAACACAGTGCTGTGTGGTGTTCTTTGGTGTTGGATTGGGGTTGGTTTGGTCCCCTCCGCCGCCGCTTACACAGTCATCAAGCGGCCGCTGAGCGGGGGGACCGTAACGCTCTACGGACTCTAGGTCTTCACACCTACCGCCCACCCACACTCCGCTTCTATTAGGCGACATATACCATCTGCAACTTCCTCACCTCCTTGGTATTCATAAAACATCTGCAGAGTCGCTGCAGGCTTTCATAGCAAATAGGTACAGGACATGTGTAAAAAAAAAGGAAGATTAATCACTCAGCTGATATCCCCGCCATGTCTGCGAGAGTAAAGGGCAAACAACAACAACAACAGGCTAAGTTGGAACAGGTAAAAGAACTGTTGCAATCTGTCAATAAAACCCCGCCTGTGGTCAAAGGGGAGAGAAAAAATAGACGAAAGAACCAGCAAAAGAACGCCCTGAGACAGAAGGATGCAGAGATGCAACCAGACAAAAACAAATACAACGTTCTGAGAGAACAGGACGAGAAAGATGGGGAGGATGGAGAGGTCAATGAAGACGACCAGGAGGAAGGCGAGGGGAAGGGGGGTGAAGATCCTGAAATCCAGTCCTTCCCGATCATTCAACAGTATCAAGCTCCGTTGTAACTGCCGCTGCTACAGAGAGAGGCGCCGGGAAAGGCGAGAATGGAGTGAAAGGCGAGGTGGATTTGGAGAGGAATAACAAGGGGGCTAAGATGGGCCAGATGGATACAGCGCCAAGTAAGCCACCCTTAGCCCATGAGACTGGGAACCAACTAAAGCAGTACCCCCTTTTCTCAAAACCCCTCCTCCAACAGGGGCAACAGGGGCAACATGGGCAGCTCTCGAGCCCCCCCATGCGGGGGGGGACGAAGCAGGATGGGAAAAATGACATGCCGATGCAAGAGGTTCTGAGCGCAGGAGGGGTGTCAACCAGCTCTGTTACACCTGAGTCACCAGAAACAGCGCTATCGGTAGGGGTCGACCAGGAGGACCTCGAGGAAGTAATATCTGCGGCTCCTATGCTACCTATAGCATCGGCTCTGGACAACAGCACAAGCCCAAGCCTGTCCGAAAGGCGCACCATGGGACCTCATAGTGAAGAGCTAAGCCCACAGACATCTCAAGCATCTCAAGAGAACGGGTTATTTTCCCTTCCAAATACCACAACCACAAAACCAAATTCCATTGAAATATTGCTTGGAACCATTCTCCAAGAGTTAAGAGACTTTAAACATTCCCAGGCCCAGGAGATCTCACAACTCCATATCAGGCTCACGAAAATGGAAGAATGTTTTGGGAGTCTTCCTTCAAAGGTCACCGAAGCTGAAACCAGGATTTCATCTCTGGAGGATTCGCTATCAGCAATACAGAAAGATCTGCAGGTATCCAATAGAGAAAGAGCCCAGCTAGTAGAAAAACTGCAGGACCTTGAAAACTACAACAGGAGGTCAAACCTACGTCTGGTAGGCATTCCAGAGAGACTGGAAGATAAGGAGGTAGTCAAGTGGTCAGAATCCCTCTTGAAAAAAGCCATACCCGAGCTCCAGGGGGATTTAACAAGTACACGAGCACACAGAGTCCCAGCATATAAACCCAACAATCCGAAATATCCGCGCACAATTCTGCTGAACTTTTCGGATTTTAGGGTGAATCTTAAATAGTGCTTACTCTAAGAAATCATTCAACGCGGAAGGAGTAAATAACTTTCGAATCTTTTCAGATATGTCGGCGGCTTCTGCTCACAGACGTAGAGACTTTGTTAAGATGATTGACTCTTTTAAAAGCAAGGGAGCCCAAGCTATGCTCATACAGCAGTCAAAACTAAAAGTATTGGCCAAAGGGAAGTTTTTTTATTTTTACAAGTGTACACGAAGCCCAGTCCCTTCTAGAAGGCCTAGGAGTATAGTGTATAGCTGATTCCCATTCTGTCTCATATTTTCTGGTATATTTAGGAGTATAGCCTATAGCCGACCCCTATATCGATCTGCAAGGCGGGGCTAAGGTGATGACAGGAAGCACACAAGGATGCAACTAAATGGCATCCAAAAAGAAGAATTTAAAGAGAAGGACGGAAGTGGAACACAGGGAGGTTCCGTCCACTCTAGGGGGGTTGGGGGAGCTGGGGTGGTGAAGGGGGGTGTTGCAGGGGGAAAAAAGAGAGTTCATATATTGATGAATTGTCTGTTTCATTATTAAGATCAGCTCAGAAACAGCATAGACAAGATTATTTGCCCTTAACATGGCTCTAATGTGGATAAGGTCCTGGTATTTTTGTATATGGGGTATGGCTTCGGCCCCTGTTTTCTACGCATCTATGTTGTTGCACATGGAATGATCTAGACCGCTGCTATTAATATGTATACTGCTCATTTGCTTATTTTGCACAAAGAAAGGATTAGCTACTATTAATACCCGCACTGCTTATTTGCCTATTTTGCACAAAGAAAGGGTTTGCTGTTACCTATATTCGCTGCTATTATATCTGCACTATGTATTTATTTATCGAAGTACAAAGAGGTTGTGTCTATTTGCCTATTTGCACAAAAGAGAGGTTTTTTGATAGTTATTATATTACTGTACTGCACCGTTCTTTACGCATTTATGTCTTTACACATGGAAGGATCTAGACCGCTGCTATTAATATGTATACTGCTCATTTGCTTAGTTTGCACACAGAAAGGATTAGCTGCTATTAATATCTGTACTGCTTATTTGCATATTTTGCACAAAGAAAGGGTTTGCTGCTATTATATCTGCACTGAGTATTTACTTATTGAGGTACAAAGAGGTTTTGTCTACTTGCCTATTTGCACAAAAGAGAGGGATTTTTTATATTTATTACATTACTGTATTGCACTGTTTATTTGCCTATTTTGCACATAGTAAGGATCTGCTGTTACCTATATTTTCTGCTACCATATTTGCATCAAGTATTTATCTATTGACGTACAACAAGTTTTTAACTATCTGCCTATTTGCACAAAGAGAGGTTCCCGACACTTATTTTATTATTGTACTGTTAATTAACCCTCTTAGCATACGCACTTATTATATCCATTCTTTATCATGTTTTAAAAAAAGCAAATAACATGCTGAAGTTTATCTCTTTTAATGCAAATGGTCTGAACAATGCTCGGAAAAAACCGCTATTGAATGTTGGTTAAAAAACCTAAACCCAGATATTATATATTTACAAGAGACCCATCATAGAAACCAGGTCGATGCAGACAAAATATTTAAGAGCTGGGCTTGCCATACGATATCCTCCTCAGCGGGTTTGACACAGAGAGGAGTATGTATACTGATAGGAAAACATCTAGGTTTTACTCTGACAGGTACAGTCACAGACCCTAGAGGCAGATGGGCAGTTGCCCATGGCAAATTACATAATGTAAGTATAATCCTTGCTACAATCTATGCTCCCATATTAGACGAGTGTCAGTCAATCCTACAGTTAAAGAATGCTATAACTGGCCTTCCCGGTGTAATAGTATGGGGAAGCGACTTTAATTTTTTGCAAAATACTGTATTAGATTTGTCTAAAAAAGATCGCCGTCAGAGCAAACCCCAATCTGCTTTGGCGATTAAAAGTTGTAAATTAGACCTCGATATCATGGATTATTGGCGAGCTCATAACCCTCTCAAACGAGAATATTCATGTTTCTCGGCAAAGTATAATTCCGCATCAATGTTGGATTTTTTTTTAACCTCCCATGAGTTAAAGTTACATAATTATGTTCACCTACCAAACGCTTTTTCAGATCACGCGGCAGTCTCTATGGAGGTAAATCTGGGTCTACAAGACATAAGCCCTATAAAACGATGGTTTTTAAATAAATCTAACCTTCTAGATCCTCAATGGTGTGCAGAAATTGAAGAATTCATTGAGGAGTTCTTCACATGCAATAGAGGTTCAGCCCCATTAAACACAACTTGGGATGCATTTAAGGCCACTCTACGGGGGTTAATTACATCTAAAGATGTACCAAAATACAAGGCAAGAAAGGAGGAGAAGAGCAGATTACAAACGGATCTTACAGAGGCAACCCAAGTACACTACAGGGCCAGATCAACATACTCTAGCCAAAAACTCTCCGAGGCTAAGAGTAGGATGAGGGACTTTTATTACGCCCTGGGCGAAACATATTACAATTGCTGCGCCCAGAGGACGTATGAGGACAGCGAGTATACAGGGAAGCTCCTGGCTTGGCAATCTAAAGAAAAACAGGCTCGAAACAGAATTGATCAATTAACTGACCCAATTACTAAAATACACACTAAGACCACAGCCTCAATTGGTGAGTGGTTCCTGAAACATTATGTGGGAATCTATCAAACAACAGAAGAGGCCTCATCTGATTCAATAGGGGAGTTTCTAGCTCAACTCACAATTCCCAAATTAGATGATGAAGACAAGAATTACCTTATCGAGACCTTTTCAGAGTCCGAGTTAGATGAGGTAATCGGCTCCCTCCCTAATGGTAAGGCCAACGGGGACGATGGTCTTCCAATTTAATTTTTTTTTAAATTCAAAGGAACTTTACGGAAAGAACTTTTAACTTTAGTAAATGATCTGCTCCAAGGAGGATCCCCCCGGACTCTTTTCGCTCAGCCGTTGTAGTTAGTATTTTAAAAAAGGGAAAGGACAGGGAGAATTTAAACTCGTACCGACCCATAAGTCTACTAAACACGGACTATAAAAATTTTACTAAGCTTTTAGCAAATCGATTGAATAAAATAGTGGGAAGTCTCGTATCTAAAGATCAGTGCGGTTTTATTGCAGGCAGGCAGCTCCACACAAACACAAAGTTCGTATTAGAGGCACTGGATTTTTTTAAAACTAATAAAGTGAAGGCCCAAATCTGGTTCTTAGATGCGGAGACAGCCTTCGATAAAGTGTCCTGGGACTGCCTATTTGCTATTTTACACAGTTTTAATTTCCCGAATGTTTTCATTTCTCTTTTAAAACAACTATATTTGAACTCTAGGGAACAGATCATCATCAATAATTTTAATATCGGTACATGTAAGGTCACTAGAGGTACCCGACAAGGCTGTCCCCTATCGCCAATACTATTCGCATTATTTTTTGAACCTCTAGCGATTGCGATTAGAAATATACAAACTAACACAGCCCCGGTAGCTGGTATGACTAATATAAAATTATATGCCGACGACATTGCCCTGTTTTTAGATTCTAACCCCCTAAGTCAAGCAAAAATGTAAAAAATATTTTCTGACTTTCAAAAACTAGGGGGTTATAAAATAAATGTTAACAAGACGGAAATTATTTTATTAAACTGCACTGTAGACACTTTAATACCAGAATTTAGGCAAATTTATAACCCAATTCCGAAGAGATACCTGGGAATATTTATATCGGACAATTTAGACGACTTGTTCTCACTTAATTATTCACCGCTGCTAAAAAAGGTTGAGTCCCTTTTAGAACGCTGGAATTTATTACCCCTGTCCATAATGGGCCGAGTAGCATTGATACGCATGTCAATCTTACCTCTTTTTAATTTTCTATTTAATGCAGTACCTTGCGTTATTCAGGCCTCCTTTTTTAAAAAAATGGATTCCCTAATATCTTCATTTCTTTGGGCCAAAAAGTCTCCTAGACTTGCACTTAGCACTTTATACCTTCCATCTGCACAAGGAGGGTTATCCCTCCCCAATATGAGAGAATACTACTTTGCGTCTTTTGCACACCATAGTTTTTTTTATTTTTTATTAGACACGAACGAGGCAGACAATTTTTTATGAAGAAGATGCTGCCAGAAATAAAAATAATCAATCCGATTAGAGTCACGAAAGATCCAAAGAAAATCTGTTACAAGTCCCTACAATGGATTTTTAGACAGAAAACTCAGTTTCTGAAATCCCATTCTATTCCTAGGATAAGTAACACAACGGATTTGAACAACTTTAACCTAGGGGAAGAGGGATGTATGGACCGAAAAATAATAAACCTCTGGAAAGCAAATGGTTTTGATAAAATCGATGACTTCCTGGCCGGTAACAGGTGGAAGACATGGGATCAAATTGCCAGCCAGGTGAGCCATTCTGAAATGGTCTTTTTTTATGTTGAATCCAATACTCAGGGAGCTGGATATCGGGAATCTTTACTTTAAGGAATCTATCTCTTCAGCACTGAATAATAAAACTCAAAAAAAATGAGTACCTGGATTAAAATACTAAAAGAGGATAGAAAGCAGGAATCTTCTAGTAAGATTATCGAGAGGTGGAAAAAAAGGGAGGATATTGAAATCAATCAATACATTTGGGATAAAATAAATAAATTTAATAAAACAATCTTTCGCGGCGCAAATTTTAAAGCATGCAATTTTAGAATAAATGGTTGATTTACAGAACCCCCTCTTATCTCCACAATATCTTTCCCCTAGTTGCCGATAAATGTTTTCGATGTGAGGAAAAAGGGACTTGGAAACACATCGTCTGGGAATTTCCTAAAATCCAACCACTCTGGAGGGAAATTGAAAAATATCTCTCCATTGAGCTTAAAACTCCTATAATATTCGACAATCTCGTCCCTGCTCTAGGCTGCTCAGCGACTAACACCCAATATGATGGATTTCTTTTCATAGCTTCTCTAATATCTAAATCACACATACTGCAGTCCTGGAAAACCAATCAAGTACCGACCTTTCAGGCATGGAAGGCTAAATTACTACGAACCCAGGGCAGGGAAAGAAAATATGCGGTTAGATCAGGGGCGCTCAAAAAATATGAAAAGTTCTGGGGCGGTTTTGAATCGTAAAAGTTACCTTCATAATCACCAGTCTACCTATATGCACTTTTAAGCACTTTTTTACTATATAATTACTGTTTGCACTGTATAATCATTGTGTGGAGACCTGATTGCCGATTATTTAATTTTATCCACATGCCATGTACTGTACTAAAAGTTTTTCTACAAAGGTTTTCTGTAATCCTGATCTTGATTTTATGAACTCTCAATAAAAATATAATTTAAAAAAAAAAGTAAAGCTCCAACACCTCCTGTTACTATTAGTAGTAATCCCCCAGGTGGTGGGAGCACCCCCAAGAATTTGGCTGGGTTTACTTTTGGAACTCATGTGGACTCTGGCCTAACCAGGTCCCCAACTACAGCTACTCTTGTCTGTGAAAATGGCATGGGGTTTGCCAACTTCACTGCTTGCCCAAACACTTTGAACAAGTACAGACAGGAGCCCCTCATCAATGGTCAGAAAGTTGAGGCCTATAGAGACACAGGGGCTAGTATCACTATGGTGACTGAGAATCTAGTCCCCTCAAGGCAACTTTTACCTGGTGCCACATACCAGGTGACCAATATTGATGGAGTGCAAACCAATCATCCCATGGCATTAGTAAATCTCAGCTGGGGATGTGTCACTGGCCCAAAGAGAGTGGCAGTGTCAACAAACTTGCCTGTAGATTGTCTACTGGAGAATGATTTGGAAATCTCAGCCTGGGCTGAGGTGGAACAAGAAACCCATTCTAAAATGGTAAATCTCCATGGAAAGGTTAGTGGGGCTGTGATGGCCACAGCTCCAATCCAAGATGTCCTTCCTGAACAGGTTAGGAGGGCTGTGCCAGTCTCAGCCCAATCTCAAACAGATTCCTTCCCTGAAAAGGTTAGCAGGGCTGTGATGGTAACAGCCCATACACAAACTGAGTCCCCTCGTAAAAAGGTTGGTGGGGCTGTGATGGCCACAGCCCAAACTCAAACAGATTCATGTGTTGTCAAGCCTGAAACGATGGATCACTCTACACAAACAGTGAGCATTGAGGAGGAAGAGAAATCTCCCCCCCCCCACCAGACTTTAGGAAAGGATCAGCCTCCTCAGGGAACTGATCTTACTCCTTGTGAAGAAACTGCCCCAGAGGTAGTCAGGCCTAGTCTGGCAGAGCCCCTGATGTTAGTGGACCCTTCCAAGGTGGGACCCAGTCTGGAGCAGGTAACCTGCCCCTCTCTACCCTGCCCCTGTCAGCCCAGGGCTGCAGAGGTCAAGGAGGTCAGTGAGCCCCAAAGGGCCCCCTGTCCAATAAAACATCCCCATCAGCAGATTAGGGGCACCAATGCTAGCAGCCCTAGCAAGGTGAAAACTTTAAAAACTCCTGAGGGATCTCCCTTACACCTAGTTAGGAACCTCCCCCAGATGGACACTGTTGGGCACAGCCAAACATGGGACCCAAAGGCCCCAAACCTGACCTGTCCCTCCAGTAAGCCAACAAAAGGGACCCAGCCTCCAACTGTAGGCAGCCAGAGGTTGACCCTGAGAGCACAGTGCAACTCAGTCATGGAAAGAAAGGCACCCATGGTGGATAGTGATTGGAGGAAGTTGAGCCCTACATTAGTGGAGCCTCACTTCAGTACTCTGTTGGACCCGGCCTCGTGGCGTGGTTCGCCTCTGTCCCTCCACACCCTGTGAGCGTAGGCCTGTGCCCCGAGTCCCCTGCGTAGCCTCCCCGTTAGTGTAGCCTGCACCCCGAGCCTGGTCGTCCTACTCCAGTTAAACCTAGATCCCCCTAGAACCTCGACCAGGCCTGCCTTTCCCGCTCCACGCCCGGCTCCGAGCGCCTAACCTTGCATGCCCCACAAGGCCCGGACGCCATCTTCCCTTCCCGACATCCCTGTCTCCCTGGGCCGAGCGTGACCCCGGCCCCAGCGAAACCCAGACTCCAAAGGCGCGCCAGTCCCGGCTGGGGGGGTAAAGGGCTCCCCGAGTGAGATAAGCCAGGGAGTTTCGATGGCACCTCCGGCCTCCCCTGAGGGGCTGGTGTCTGTCACACCTTTGGCCCTCCCCTGTGGGCCAGGTTCGATCACCCCTCTGGCCTCCCCGAGGGCTGGCTCCAGACCCGCTGGGCGTCTGGGAATTCCCGGACCCATCTTTCAAAGGGATCAAAGAGCCAACCGCCGGACCTCGCCAACGACCAGCCCCCAGGGCCGGAGACCTCTGCCTGCGAGGGTCTGGAGATCAAAGAGAAAAAGAACTATAACTGGGCCCGCCTGACAACTAGCGGGCAGTTGTATCTTGGACCTGAAGCCCTGCTGATCTGATCGCGGCTGACCCTAAGAAGACTCATCCGGAACCTCTGAGCCCTGCTGACGCTGTCGCGGCTCAAGCTGAACCTGCAACCATCGGAGCCCTGCTGACGCTGTCGCGGCTCAAGCTGAACTTGTAACCATCCGAGCCCTGCTGACGCTGTCGCGGCTCAAGCTGAACCTGCAACCATCGGAGCCCTACTGACGCTGTCGCGGCTCAAGCTGAACCTGCAACCATCGGAGCCCTGCTGACGCTGTCGCGGCTCAAGCTGAACCTGCAACCATCGGAGCCCTGCTGACGCTGTCGCGGCTCAAGCTGAACTTGTAACCATCGGAGCCCTGCTGACGCTGTCGCGGCTCGACCTCTAAGACCACCTGAGCCCTGCTGACGCTGTCGCGGCTCTCACAAACCTCTCCAGATCGAGCCCTGCTGACCTCATCGCGGCTCGAGGAGTACTCTGGTCCGGCTGGACCATCGAGACCACCATCCCGACCGAGCCGACTCGACGGAGGTGAGGCAGCCAGTACGACCATCATCCCGTACCCCCCGGCTCGAGGATTGAGAGCTATGCGTAGGGTACGCCGCGTACTGACCCAGAGACTAAAAGACTATCCCGCTTCCCCCTTCCCAAATCCTCCAAGACTTTGTGGTCCTTGGACCACTGTGTATATAAGAGTGCTTCCTTCGTTATTTGCTATATAAAGAACTTGTTACTAGAATCCAACGGTGTGGTGTCTGTTCGTAGTGTGGTGTGAGCTCAGTGTGTACGATCCTAGACCCGAAGTCCTCCCCGGTGGGGGACCTCCCCAATCAAGACTCGGCAAGTTCTGTGGGAGAGGTGGATCTTGGGGTGACCGGGTGAGCACAACCTAGCCCTCGGAGATCGCCCCTTCCAACATACTCCATCTCAACACCAGCCTTTTACTTTGCCAAAAAACACTACCGCTAGTAATTCCCTATGGTGGAGACCCTCTGATACCCCTAGGGTGAGGGATTGCTTAGTGGACCATGAGATAGGGGGTAACCATGCCAGTGCGGGTTCCTCCTTATATGGCCACTCAGGCAATATAGGCTTACCTGGTCAAGGATAGCCTTATCTCCTTTCGTTTGGGGGAGGGGGTTATGTAGGAGGGTGGATACCTGACTATGGTTACCCCAGATTTTTTGCCTTATGTTTAGCTCGTTTTTTACTTAGTTGGCCTGAGACCCTGCTAATTAGGACCCCAGGCTATCTGCTTTCTCTTTAAAATGGACTCCATGTACCTTAGGTGCATAACTAAATTGGATATTGGTTCACCTTATCAGCCCCTGTACAGTGTACTATAGGTACCCAGGGCATAGGTGCATCCAAGGCCTACCAGGGGCTGCAGGATATCTTTTGCCACCCCTGGCTGGTCATCCAAAATGACACAACTGGCTGATCACTCAGCTGGGGCAAGGTCGTGTAATCACCCCTTGCTTAGATATAGTATACCTATATCTAAACCTATATCTGGACACATATACACCTATAAGTCACTCCTATGGCAGGCCTTAACAATCCTGGAGGCAGAGTGCTTGGTTTTATGTGAGATGGTGCTCTAGCATGAGCTGAGCCTGTCTGCAGCTTTCGGAACCATGTCCTTATAGCTGTTCTGGGATATTGCCATACCATATACTCTTAAGTGCATTATAATCCCCGCGGGTATTGCTAACTTTGGTTTGGCTTTATCAAAACATGTCATGTAAGGTGTCATACACTTTGAAATACTACCCCCTCACCAGTTCTGGCGACGGGGGTAGCATTCCACCCTTCTAGAGGGCTAAGACATGTGGGTAACAGTAAATGCGGTTAAACTAACCAAAGCCTCAGCATCACAAAATGGATGCTGCTGCCACAGACACAAGTCTGGCCTCCTGCTGCTGACCGAAACTCTGGCAGGGGAGGCCTGGACAAAAGGTTTCCTGTCACAGGGAGGCGTTACACCACCCCAGACAGGAGATAGTGGATTGAGGCAGGCAGGGCGAGTGAAACTAGACATAGCCTGGGGCACACAAGGTGTCCCATTCATAGCCCAGTTCAAACCGGTGCTGGGGCACTCCAGCCCCAGCTGTGGCGCAAAACTGGACAAAGGGAAAGGGGTGTAACCACCCTCTTCCTGGGTCCCACCTATAGGAGGGACCTAGCAGGTTATCCAGCCCCTTGATTTGGAATAAAGGTAGGAGCTGTGCCCATAGACTTTATATAATCCTGACTGAACCTTTGATACAGAACTCTGGACCCTACGACATCCCACTCGACGTGGAAGACTGAAGAATCTCCCTTGTGGTCAAGGAGTAACCACTCTGTGCAAACAGGCACCATCCAGCGCCCATCGGTTTGCTTTGTTGCAGCTCCAGCCAGAGCTCGAGCGACAGAGATCAACAAGAACCAGATTCCCAGACATCCAACAGCCCGATCCACAGCCACAGCAAAGCTGAGATCCGTGGAGGCGACGTGAAACGTGGGACCGGACATCTTGAAAAGACTGCGAAGCGCTGACCGTGCAGCTCCCGAGGCACCCTTGAAGCTGTGCATTGGGGTTTGAGAAGCCCCAGCCCCGAGCAGCTCATGCACCGAAGATCACCCCTCCACACTCACCGAGTGCTGTGTGGGGCCCTTTTGCATTTTCCTGTTTGACGCATCTGTCCGGTCACTTGCCCGTTGGCTAGTGGCCTCTACGATGACGATTCTTTGATACTACTCTGCTGGTCTGGTTGCTCCAGACCGTCCCTCGCTCCCCTGAAAAGGAGCAGCACCTCTGACCTTGCTGGTCCGAGTAAGAAGCGATCTTCAATTCCTGCGTGGGTTGCAATTGCCAAGGCCTATTGACTCCGATTCGGAAGCCGACACCGCCGACAGTGAGAGCTTTTGTGGTTTAGCTCGTGATCCACTCCTGGTCATCCTCGATGCCCCAGAGTCCACGTGGCAGTGGAGACAAGCTTTTTGACAACCACCTGATTGCGCCCGACATCGCCTGGTTCCTTCCTGGTTCCATCCTGGTCACTGGCTAGTGACCCAGACTCTGTCCCCTCTGCTTTCAGGTACTCTACATCTTCGATCCACCCTTGGATCCAACCAGACTCTTCTCTCCTGGCCGCCTGCAGCATCTTCATCTCCAGGCTCCATAGATCTCCACGACGAAACCCGACACACTTTGGCACCTATGCACCAGCTTCCTGTGGGTGCCACCTGTATAGCCGATTATTACCACTGATTTTCCGCATTACTTGCCTGCCTACCGGAGGAGTTCTGTTCCCAGGAGCACCGGAGCAGAGACTACTGCCTGCGGGGACCGGGACGGGACTGTGAGATCCAGCATTCACAGCGCCTTGATGACCACAGCGCAGCTGGTGTCTCTTCCCGCCCCCAGCACTCCCGCAGGCTAAAAGCGGCCTGCGGTCCCCGCTCCACGGGTGCCGCCTGTATAGCCGATTATTGCCACTCCTTTTCCGCATTACTTGCCTGCCTACCGGAGTAGTTCTGTTCCCAGGAGCACTGGAGCAGAGACTACTGCCTGCGGGGACCGGGACGGGACTGCGAGACCCAGCATTCACAGCGCCTTGACGACCACAGCGCAGCTGGTGTCTCTTCCCGCCCCCAGCACTCCCGCAGGCTAAAAGTGGCCTGCGGTCCCCGCTCCACGGGTGCCGCCTGTATAGCCGATTATTGCCACTGCTTTTCCGCATTACTTGCCTGCCTACCGGAGGAGTTCTGTTCCCAGGAGCACCGGAGCAGAGACTACTGCCTGCCGGGACCGGGACGGGACTGCGAGACCCAGCATTCACAGCGCCTTGACGACCACAGCGCAGCTGGTGTCTCTTCCCGCCCCCAGCACTCCCACAGACTAAAAGCGGCCTGCGGTCCCCGCTCCACGGGTGCCGCCTGTATAGCCGATTATTGCCACTGCTTTTCCGCATTACTTGCCTGCCTACCGGAAGAGTTCTGTTCCCAGGAGCACCGGAGCAGAGACTACTGCCTGCGGGGACCGGGACGGGACTGCGAGACCCAGCATTCACAGCGCCTTGACGACCACAGCGCAGCTGGTGTCTCTTCCCGCCCCCAGCACTCCCGCAGGCTAAAAGCGGCCTGCGGTCCACGCTCCACGGGTGCCGCCTTTATAGCCGATTATTGGCACTGCTTTTCCGCATTACTTGCCTGCCTACCGGAGGAGTTCTGTTCCCAGGAGCACCGGAGCAGAGACTACTGCCCGCGGGGACCGGGACGGGACTGCGAGACCCAGCATTCACAGCGCCTTGAGGACCACAGCGCAGCTGGTGTCTCTTCCCGCCCCCAGCACTCTCTACTTAATCCCACATCTTCCCGCGGGACGCAGCTCGGGGCGAAGGCCGGGCAAAGAGCGGGTCGTTTGAGGCCGTTCGAGGACCGGAAAGACCGGGACCGGGCCACCCCCCCAGGCCGGCTGAGCATCGCTAACTTATTGTCGACAAACGCTGCTCTCTGGGAACCCACGATGACCACCAGAGAAACACGTAGCAAATCTGCATTGGCCACAGCTGGAGTTGCCAAAGGTACTATTGACAATTACTTTGTTAAAGCCGGCTCTTTGTTGATAGATGAAATTTCTGTGCTAGAACGGCGCATCTCCCAAGAGATCGATTGGGTGAGGAGATCGTCAATGGGCCCAATGGCTCTGGCTAAAACACCTTAAGGAAGGCCAGCACCTAATAGTATTATCCAGATGTGCTTACAGTCAACCCATCACGCCTCCAACTTAGATCTTACTATAGATGCCTCGAAGGATCTAGAGGACATGAGTCTCATGATCCTACCCACGACCCGCACATCGGCTGCTTTTGCCTCAGCTTCCAACAAGGATCTGACTGCCCCTTGCACTTATGTGAACACCCCGGAATTACAGAGGGGGGTAAGGGAGGGAGCAATACAAAAAAAGAAGAAGGGGGTGCAAACTAAAGGTGCCAGCAAGCCAAAATTATCTGAGTCCAAACTTGTTAGCGATGCTGGAACCCCCGGGGATAATACTCCGAGTCAACCATCCAGGAATATTAGGAATACCCCAAAACATCCTCTCGAGCGATAGAACAACCCCTTCCACAAGGTGATATTTCTATAGACTCTGCAAATGAGGACATTTCCCTTGCAGACATAGGTTCACTTATTAGGTCACTTTTAAGTCCCTTGGAAGCCCGACTGATAAAGATAGAAGCAAGACTGGTCAATATCGAGAAATCCACAGTCCAGCTTGCAGACAGCCTTAAGTCAGAAACCAAGGGCTCCAAAATAGGGTCAAATAGCATGCCTAAAAAAAGCCTAGAGCACACAATCCCGACGAAGAAAAATGATCCCCCAACCTCGCAAAATATAAAGCCCATACCCGAATCAAATAAGACGACACAATCGTTATCTGGCACTAGCAAAATCACACCACCCACGCAAATTCAAACACCAATCCCCAAGACCTCAAACACAACTAGCAAATCTACACATAAGTCAGACTCACCAGATAGAGTCAAGAATGCCAAGCGGCCTGTAGACAACATCCAGAATAACATTTGGAAACCTAAACCCGTAAACCTACCACCGGAAGCATCCCCCTACACAGTGATTCTGGCGGGAGCGCCTGAACTATCCCCCAATTCTACCGAGACGACAGCCTCGCTCAAAAACAAAGTCATCAACTGGCTGTCTATATACAGACCCCTCCCACAAGGAACAACTAGCGATGTATCCATGGTGAGACGCGTCGCTTGGGTGGGTAACCTGAGAAAGACAATTAGGGGTGATTGCATTGTGGTTAGCTTCAGGGATCCAAGGACAGCCCCGTACATCTGTAACTGGGCCCCTGACGACCAAGGGAACTTAATCCAGGCTCTCCCCCTCTCGTTCTTCTACCCATCAAGTATTTATCTAGTAGAAGATCCTAGATGGGGCCATCACCAGGAGTTACTGGGAGAGTGGGAAAGTAATAGTGCAGGGAGAAGGGAGCCCTATTATCATCATCATAGGAACATGCTCCATGAATATTCACTGTTACATGATGAGGGGGAGGGGTGGGAATATACCACTAGAAGGAGAGGGGGGAGGGGTGGTAGACAGAGAGGAGTCCCTGGTCCACATAGATTGCATCAACCAGCCTATCTCCCAATCTCAAACAGGTATAGCACCCTGGAAATGGTTGACTGACTGGCTGATTCTAATATAAGGGTGGTGGACCAACATGCTACAGTATACTCTATAGAAGATAGATCTATTACCGGAGACCAATCTGGGTCACAAATAGAAATTATTATCACCCCCGACAATCTAAATCACTCTCAGGAATATGCTAGTAGTACAGTAGTTAAAAGGGATAACATCATTAATTTAGAGCTTGAACAAGGAGAACTCCCTCAAACTCCAATGGTAAACACTATCTTCGTCCCCATAGAGAACACTCTGTCTAACATTGAGCAACCACCCCCAAGACCTGCCACGCTCAACTTAATTTCATGGAACGTGGCAGGCATTAGTAACAAAATTGAATGTCCTGATTGGCTGACGCTTATTAGCTCAAAAGGAATTTGTCTCTTTCAGGAAACCTGGGCACGAGATGAGTTCACATGCACAGGTTTCGAAGTTTTTTCTAAAAAGGCAAAGTGGGGGGGAAGGGACGCCCGTCAGGAGGGCTGGCAACCTTGATCGCCTCCCACCTGGGTTGTAGGGCTAGGTGTTTAGCTGTGGATTATGAGGATATTCTACCAGTCCTCCTAGAATGGCCAAATCTGGTTAAGTTACTGGTCATAAACATCTATTCGAGACCCGTGCCCGTATCTGGCGAATCGAAGACAATTGAGGACCTTTCGACCTTTCTGAGTGATATCCCAAGGGATCTTCCACAGCTGGTAGCGGGAGACCTCAATTCTCACTATGAGCCACTTCCTGGGTTGTTGGAAGGACCCTCCCTAGAGGAGGATGCCAGCTGCTTGATACCAGATACGGTGGCTCCTCCACCAAGAGCCTGGACACCCCTGGCATTACAAATTACAGCTCTGACCCTTAACTACGGTCTACGTGCATGTAATGGACGTACAAAAGCAGACAACCCCTGCAAATGTACATTTAACAAACCAGGTAGCGAATCCAGACTAGATTACATTCTAGCTCAAATATCAAACTGGAGACGAATAATTGATTTCAGGGTACAACCCAGACAGGATAGCGATCATAATGCCCTCATACTCAAATATGCCATGCCCGGTATAGATGACACGGGAATGGATATCGGAAATGGGACCACTGGGCTACTCCTAGAGAACAACAGGAGGAGAGTGAGGTGGGGGAAGCTGGCAACACATGATGCAAAAATATCTAGGCTCTATGCCAGAATCACCCCTGTCCTTGAAAGGGCTTTTGGCTTCTCCGATAAACTAGAAGATAGAGGGAATTTAGATTTACTGGGTCAAACCCACAAAGACTTGATAAATACATTACAGCTAGATCTATTCTCAGAAGCATCATCCAAAAGCAGTACGCTAAATAAAAAATCCTGGTATAACACCGCATGCCGGGAATCCAAACGGGAACTCTTATCCGTAATCAAGGCTCACGGATGCCGTGAAATAATACAAGGCAAAAGACGGGCATATAGGACATTACAGGCAAATGCCAAAGCCGAATGGGATCAAAAACATTGGGAAGACCTAACCGAGGCATTAGCCAATAACGATCCTCGTAAATTTTGGCGAATGGTTAACCACGGGTCAGAGGATCTCCCCTCTGCTATTGAACCTAACATTGCCCCTGCCGTATGGCAGGAACATTATCAATCTCTATACTCAACTGAGGATATGTCCTATACCAATTCCAACAGTAGTGTCAGGACTGGTATAGTGGGTGAACCATTCTTGCTAAAAGAAGTTCGCGTCGCAATTGCAGGGCTGGCAGGAGGTAAAGCACCGGGATTGGATGGGGTCCCTGGAGACCTGTACAAACAGGAACCAGAGATATGGGCACCATATCTACTGTTGATATTTAATGCGGTCCTTGGGGGAATGGAGGTTCCAGATACTTGGCTGGGCGCAGAGGTGGTCCCTATATTTAAAAAGGGATCCCCTCTGCTCCCAGCCAACTATCGCCCCATTAGCCTCATTGATGTCTCGCAAAAGCTCTTTGGCAGACTAATCCTGAACCGCTTGCAGAATTGGCTGGAAGAAACGGAACACTCTCAGCCCATACCAGGCTGGATTCAGGAGGGGTGTCTCCACAATCGACCAAGTATTTAGACTAAATCTCATATACTGGAGAAGGGCACTCATCGAGGGCGGCATATTATACACGGTCTTTGTGGACCTGCGTGCCGCCTTCGATCTAGTGCCAAGAGCAAAATTGTGGGAGGTAATGATAGAACTACGCGTCCCGAGAGATATTCTCGAGATTTTGTTTAAACTCCATCACAACAATTTCGCAAGGGTTAGATGTGGGAGATGCGGGAAACTGACCGAAAGATTCCCCGTTCGCAGAGGGGTGAGGCAGGGTTGTGTGCTGGCACCGACCCTGTTTTGCCTCTTTGTGAACGGGGTAATCTCACACCTGACCGGGATCGCCAATACCGATGCCCCAAAACTGCCCGGCAGCAGGGTGCCCGCCATTATGTTTGCGGACGACACCCTGCTGCTATCTAAAACACCAATGGGCATACAGAGGGGGCTCGATGGCTTCCAGGACTTCTGCACAGAAAGGGGCCTTGAAATAAATCCCCAAAAAACTAAATTCATGATTATGAACCCCAAGCCCCAAAAGCGTCCAAATCCTTTACTTGGTTCAGTGCGGCTGGAAAGGGTACATACTATTGAGTATTTGGGGCTAACGTTAAATGAAAATCTAACATGGGGGGCCCACAGGACAAAAGCCAATATGAGGTTAGCTCAGAAGGCGGGAGGCATCATGAGAATTGCATCAAAATCAACTTTTCGCCCTTTGTCCCCCGCTATACAAATTTATAAAATGCAGGCTCGGGGCGCTGCTACTTATGGGGGAGAAATGTGGGGTCATACGTCAGCTTCCAATATACAGGTGACGGAAAATAAATTCATAAGACAACTCACTGCTCTACCAACAAGTACCCCACTCCTACCCCTGAGATTGGATTTGGCTCTGAGGCCCATTACGGAAGAACTAGGGCTAAAGCCCCTAACATTTTGGCGCCGCATCTGGAGCAGCCAGGACCTCACTTCCTATCGATCTGAGCTGCAGGAATTTCTAACTCTACCTAATGCCGCCAAGATACCCTGGCTACATTATATAAAGACAACATGCGATACCCTCGGATTAACAGAACTGTGGTTACACCCAGAAAGTACAAGTACCAGGATCTCAGGGAAAGCACTCTCCGGAGTTTACTATGAAAAAAAGCTTACCCGAGCCATGACAACTGTCCGAGAGGGCTCCCTGACGCATGCCTTCATCTTAACTAAAGACTCATACAACTTTGAAAGTGTGTTGGATGGCATGGTCCCTGCTCTAACAAGGAAACTCTTCCTGCAATGGAGATATGGGACTCTACCCTTAAAGACATTTACTAAAGCGTGGGTGGGACAGTTGCCTACCGAGTTGTGTCCTGTTTTTGCTCAAACCAGAGAAAGCGAAGCCCATGTTATTTTCTTCTGCCCAGCCTACTCGAAAAGCAGACGATATTGGCTGGCCCCACTACTGAGAAACCTGGGATTCAGAACCTTTCTTCCTGCTTTCAGAGTTTTAAAAACAGACCTAACCCTGTCAACGGTGTTTGCCCTGGCTAAATTTTTAACAGCAATGTGGTATGCCAGAACTCGATATGTAAAGATGGCAGGGGACCTCTGAAAATTTGCTGCTTTGATACACTGCAATTTTTTGTTTTAACAGCTTTTTAAATTTTAATGATGTTTTACTGGTTGTATATCTTTTATGATCAAACGATCTAAATAAAGATTTGAAACTGAACTGATACAACACCGGTGCTCCTGTAGTGTTTTACACCTCTAGTGTCCTAGTTTTAAGTGGCTAAGTTCTAGTCCAGTCGGAAGACTTCCAAAGCAGTAACTTTATAACTTTTACGCACCATTGACTTTGCATTGGTGCATGCGTGTGCTTTTAGCGCTGCACCCGAATCCCGCGGGCTACTCCCGTCATAACTACAGTTAGTCCAGTGTAGTCCCAGCGATTCCCAAGGCCCTAGACCTTACCATTGTTCATAAAGCGGTTCTTATACCACTTATTTAATATATGGTTTGAGAGGCCACCGGGCCTATCCATAATTGTGCAACTTTTGTATATTTATTTGTGTTTTTGTTTAAATGCTTGTGCCTCTGCACTCATAAAGAGTACAGAGGATTATTCTAGTAATAAATACATATATTTGTTATAATATATACCTTGTGTGGTGTTCTTTCATTTGATATTACAGGATTGCATATGGTAAAACAGCTGGCTTCACATGCCCTCTTGAGTTAAGCCTAAGACTGCTTAGGCCTATGCTACCCCTAGGACAGCTTGCCTATAAGGTTGACTTACAACCACCAGCATAGGGGTTGTTTGGACTGATACAAGGTGCTCACTAGAATAGTGAACATCATACATCAGGCCAACTTCTCACACATAGCAGTTGTTATTCCTTGTGCTTCGCTGCAGTACTGTAATTAAAATAATGTCCAATTCAATAATATGGACTGAGCCTAAGCAGCAACATCATGTTAGTGCTAATTTGCCTAAAACACCTGCAAGAACCTGCCCTCACTAAATGAAATTCATGTAAATGTTCGATGCCATCTGCGGCAAACCTGTCCACGCTGTAAGAGTTAAAGCAAGGGCTTTACAATTTGCTAGAAACTTGAGGGCATGAATTTTCATTTAAGACAGAAAGGCACTCTCAAGATTTCTTCAACAGCCATACGGAGAGAGTATGATTATTTATGATTCTGAATGCAACCAGAAACATTCAGAAGCTGATGTAAAACAGGAAAGGGATTCCTTGGAACGTCAGAGAACATTTTCCGTTTCCAGAGGATTATCTGCTGTAAGATAAGTACCTCACACCTTGACCGTATCATTAAGGGTTGCTTCCTTGTTACCAGTACACACCAAACAACTCCCTCGTGGAACAGAAATTTATATTTTTTTTATTCTTTATTTTTTCCTTTTGTTCCTTTTCTGTTGGGAGATGTGCAGCTGCAATATGAGTAAGTACATGACACATAGAGGAATATTGTGGTTAAACATATAGGGGGGAACTTCTTATGTGTGTATTGTGTCTCACTTACAGGGCAGACAGGGTGGATCGTAGGAGAGAGGTCTACATCTCCCGAAGACATCCCTATTCTGTGTTAAGCAGCTTCAACGTTATTGTTTCTTTTGTCCCCTTTTTCCCTTTCCCCTACGGTGGTATTATCTGTGGAGTGTGATATATATATATATATATTTTTTCAGCCTATGACTCCATAGACACTTTCCACGACTTGATCATTAATGATCTAAAAAAAAACTACACGCCAATGATCCAGATCTCCGTAAAGAAAACATCACAAAGGATGAATGGAAGGCAATTATGGACCTGAAAAATGACGACAACTTAATTGTGAAACCCTCAGATAAGGGGGGGGCATTGTCCTCATGGACAGGAAGCAATACCAGAAAGAAGTATGGAGACAATTAATGGACAAGGTATGCTATAACATTGTGACAAGAGCAACACATGAGAAAAGTGTCATGGACTTTTACGAAATAATTGAAAAGTGGCATGATAAAGGAATCCTAAAGGATTTGGTCTATAAATATATCCGATGTGAGACACCAAGATACCGACTTTGAAGAACCGGGCCTTATGGGCCTGGCGGCGCAGGGTACACCTTAATCTCCGGGTTCACCTGCCTCATCGGACAGAGACACAAGACACTCTGTTTAAGCGTAGAAAACAGGGTTTATTAGCTGCAGCTAAGCACAGTTGTCCCAGTAGTACAAAGTAGGTTCGCAGGAGACTGCCACTTCAATTCCGTGGCGCACAATCTTTTATAACACACATATTTACGACATGTACTCCCAATACATACAAAGCTAACCAATAGGAGAAGTTGGAAAACAAGCTATCGAATGTCCAGAATACGCCCTTCTTTCAGACCCTGTGTGTTACCCCTCCCCACAAGTTAATCAATGCTAGTGCCATAATCTAATTTGCAGGTGGCAGGACGCATTTGTGTGCCTCAAAGGATAGTTGTGTAACGAGAGAATACAAGAAGAGAATAGCGAAGGCCAGTCGGATAAGATAAAGTGAGGAAAGAATAGGAGAGCCAAACAGTCAGTCGAGACAGAGATCAATCAGCCCAGACATGGATTAGGAGACTCGGCCAGACCCTGACTTTGGCTTCGTGAACAAGGGCAGGGAGTTACTTTTTAACAGAAGGAGACATGTAGCAGCTGGAAACGACAAAAACACTCTGATCGCCGTGCTGCCTGAGTGAAGGCAATACTAAATGGCGATGGGACACAAAATGGCGGCCAAATGTGGAAAGAAGTCGAAAATCAAGAAACCTCAACTTTCTACCACTTACCAAAAGTGCACAAATGCACTAAAAACCCACCTTGAAGACCCATAGTCTCCTCATTGAACAGTTTACTGGAAAAAGCATCCATATACATCGATTGCTTCCTGAACCCATGGGTACGAGACTTAAGCTCCTATGTTAAAGACACCGCGCGTGGGCTAAGCCCGGGCAAAGGGCGGGCCGTCTGTGGCCGTCCGGGGCCAGTCGAGGCCGGGCCGGGCCCACCCCCCTGAAAATTGCAACATGGGTAAGAAAAAACAACTATGTTATGGGGGTCAAGGTGGTCATAAAGCTAAAGTGCCAAGAAAAGCAGACACCATAATCTCGTATTTGACATCAGCTGTGGGGGTGATACGAAAAGAAATTGCAATCGTGGAAAAAGAGCTGGGCATGCCTCCCTCGGTGGTCGAGGGGGCTGAACTAGTCCCGGAAGGAGAAAATGAAGATACTTTGCCCTCACAGCCAGTACCCCCAGCTGATTTAAGCCCCTCTATACTTGTAGTACCTGAGTCAAGTGTGGGCATCCAAGTATCGCCGCCCTCCCATGAGAACGTACCTAGTATATTTACGCAACAGGCAAAGAGGTGTAGACCCACAAAGAAGTGCCAGAGAAAGACTAAACATATGAACAATCAATCGACCGACTGGGAGAATGTTATAGTAGGTAGACTCAGTGCAAAAATGGAAGAAGTAATTAGCTCACATTTAGAGCCAGGTCTCATAAGTATTGGCAAGGATATTGTGGACACATTAAATACTTGTGTTGCGGGACTACTTAGGAGATGTGATGCTCTAGAAACTTGTGTACAAGAATATCGGAGGTTATACGGTCCGGTGATTGCCTCGCAGAAGCCGCCTTCTACCAGGGTAGAGCTAAACACGTCCATGGTAAATATTAGTCCTAGCATTACTAAACCCAGTACAAATGTATCCGATGCCAAAATAGTTCCAGATGTACTTTCTAGGGCTCTTCCTCCTTTGGGTAAGGCACCAGAAAAGGCAAACAAGCAAAAATTATTTGAATTGAATCAGACAGGAAATAGACCCACACCTGCCCACTGTCAAACGAAGTTACACCTTCCACCCGAAGCAGTCCCCTTAGTGGTAGTAAATGTAAATGTAAATGTACAGGAATTTATATAGCGCAAATCACCAAGCGGTTTCTAAGCGCTTGCTTAGGGAACCCGTCCTGTTAGTCCCGTGAGATAACCCTGGCAGGGTATCCGCAAGGTGAAAGCCAGGCATCCCGCCGCGAGGGGCCGTTGTGGAGATTAAGCAAGCTATTGCCCAGAGTCGCAGAGTGTGAACCCGTGAATCGAGTAGGCACCGGAGCAAGAATTGTCGAGTCCATGGACATTTTAGGACTCAAGACCCCGCTGAGCCGGGAATTGAACCCTGGTCCCGGGCTGACCTCTGCTTCCAGGTCTGCCTCCTCTAACCAGTGAGCCACACTTCTCCACAGTACTAACAGGGGTTCCTCCATTGGGGATGAACAGTGATGAAAGTACTCAGGAACTTATGAGAAAAATTAGAAGTTGGTGCAATCATTATTCTACCGGTGACACAGACATATCTGCAAGCATATGTATGGTTAGAAGGGTGGGGGTGGGTTGGCCCACGCCAGAAGTCCATAGAAGGGGACTGCATTGTCATAAATTTTAATACACAAAACATTGCAGATCGCCTATTTTGGGATGGTTCAGAATTATTAAACTCTGGTATTAGGCCACTTCCACTGGGTTTTTTCTATCCTCCTCCGCCTGAAAGGTCATGGCATTCAGCTGCCCGACAAAGCAAAATCTCTGTCTTACACCAGAATGCAGTGCACCGCCCACAGACAGCTCTAGCAGCTCGAATCTTGCCCCGGTCTGTGGTGACGGTCTAGTGCCAATGGGCCGGAACCGGAAGGGAGCGCAGGCGGAAGCGGAAGGCGGCCATTTTAGTTAGGCGCCGACCGCGATCAGAGAAGCGGTTGTTGTCCCGGCGCTCCAGGTAATAAATAGAATTTCTTCCACAACCTGGCTCTTGTCCTTCATAAAGGGGGCTCCTATAATGGCGACGAGGATGGGATGTTTGTACTTGACCAATTCGCCTATTTGTCCATTGAATACCTTTGGGTACTCCCTGCGCCAAGCCTCATTGTCGCTGTTCTGTTCCATGTCCTGTTCCATGTCATCAAGTTGAAGGAAGGAGCAAAGCCAGTCATACACAAAGTGAGGAACATTCCTTTCAGGTGCCTGGAGGCAGTCCAAGCCGAACTGGACAGACTAGAAAAGAGTGGGGTGATACAGGCCATTGAAAGCTCGGAGTGTCTCTCGCCTTTGGTGGTGGCCCAGAAAGCAAATGGGAAGGTGAGACTGTGCATCGATCTCAGGGAACTGAACAAAAACATCATGGTCGACAAGTTTCCCCTACCCCGCATCAACGAAATGTTAGCCAAAACGAAGGGCATCAAGTGGTTCTCCACTTTGGACTTATCCTCGGCCTATCACCAGGTGAAGCTGCATCCCTCATGCAGTCATCTCACGTCCTTTATCACGCCTTTCGGTTGCTACAAATTTGTCAGGATGCCATTCGGGTTGGCGTCTGCAGCCGCAGTGTTTCAAAACCTCATGCACAGACTCTTCAGGAAGGTGGACGGGGTCCAATTCTTCCAAGATGACATTCTGATCATGGGAACGTCCAAACAGGAACACAACGAGAAGCTACACCAGGTACTTCGCACACTGCAGGAAAACAGGTTGACTGCGGAGTGGTCCAAATGCAAATTCGGGGTACCGTCAGTGACGTACCTCGGACACAAAGTGAGTGAAAGAGGCATTGAGCCAAAGAGAGCCAACATGCAAGCTATCCTGGACGCGCCAGCCCCGGGGAAGAAGGAGGACGTCAGGTCGTTCCTGGGGATGGCTGAGTATTATAGCAAATTCATTCCCAAACTTTGCCACCAAAACTCACTGCATGCGTCAATTACTCAAAGAGAGAAATGGGTTCAAATGGAACGAGGAAGAGCAGGAAGAATTTGACAAGTTGAAGCAGGAACTGAGTGAAACCATACCATTGAAAGGGTTCGATCCTGAAGCGGACTCTGTTCTCACCACCGATGCAAGTGACAGAGGCCAGGGAGCAGTGCTGATGCAGAATTCAGAGAGGGGTGAGATGGCTACCATCAGCTTCGCTTCGAGGTCCTTGGCACCGAACGAAGAAAAGTTTAGCGTCATTGAAAAAGAGATGCTGGCAGTAGTCTGGGCGATGGAGCGATTCAGGCAGTACCTTTGGGGGGCCAAATTTCTAGTGAGAACGGACCACAAACCTTTAGTAAAAGTTTTGACATCAAGTGGACATGCTCACCCCACGCCCAGAATAGCAAAAATAACGCTGCGACTGTTGGACTTTGTGTATGAGGTGGAGCAAATACCAGGGCCACAAAATAAGGTGGCTGACTTCCTGAGTCGTGCAGCAGCACAAGAAGGGGCCGACAAGCAAGTGACCCCGGGATGGGACGGCTACGTGGTAGCTACCGTTCAGGACATGGAGGGAGTGATCAGTGCCCAGGAGTGGGAAGAGGCTTACAAGTCGGACGTAGATCTGGAAGTGATTAAAGGGTATGTAGTCCATGGATGGCCTGAGAAGAGACATCTCAAAGAAACATTACGGAGGTACTGGGAGGTACGGGACGAGATGTCACTGGGGGAGATCCCCCTGTTCCTACTGAGAGGTGACACAGTGGTGCCTCCCCACGGAGTGATAGACCATTTGTTAGTACTGTTGCATGAAGGACATCAGGGCATCACAAAGACTAAGGCCTTGGCTAGGCAAATGTACTGGTGGCCAGCCATCGACTCCCAAGTGGAACGATTCGTGAGGCAATGCGAGTCTTGTGCCAAAGCGGACAAATCCCAGTGCATGCTGAGGCCTCCGTTGGGAAGGTTCCCAATACCGGATGGACCTTGGGAGATGGTGTCCGTCGACATTATGGGACCCGTTCTCAACACGGAGGGAATACAAAAGTACGCCATTGTGTTGATTGACAAGTACTCCAAATGGCCAGAGGTGGAAGTGAAGGAAACAGTGGATACAGAGACAGTGATAACATTCTTGAGAAACACATTCATCAAGGAAGGAATTCCGAAACTGATCACATGTGACAATGGGCCACAATTTACATCGGCGAAATGGGAGGTGTTTGTATCAAGAAATGTTATAGAGGTCAAACACACGCCAATATATCACCCAGCAGGGAATGGACAAGTTGAACGTTTCAACAGGGTGATCATGGGCACCATTCAGGCAGCCATAAACGACGGACTAGACTGGGAGAAGGAATTACCGAAAATGTTATGGGCCTACCGAATCACACCAGGAGGCACGGGATACAGCCCATTCAAGGGACTAAGGGGGAGAGAGCCTTTCACAAAGGACAATGCAGTATGGAGGAAGATGGTCGTGCAGAGCAAATGGTCGCCAGCTGTGGTCAGGAGAAACCTGGAAAGAGCACAGGAGACATACACTGAACATTTCAACAAGAGACACAGCGTCCAAGGAGTGACTTTAGAGAGGCGATTGGGTAAGAGTGAAAGTAGCCACCCTTAAAAGAAAGGGAGAAAGCAAGTTCACCCCACCCCTACAAGTTCTAGAACCGTACGCCAGATCTGCACTACTCAGCGATGGCAAGGTATGGTCGCAGGACAGGATGGCGAAATGCAGCAAAATCTTGCACTGGGGGACAGAGACAGACGAGTACGTAGAGGACGTAGAGAGAAGCGAGGAAGAAAGTTGTGGATGGATAAAGGAGAAAGTAGAAGAAGGCATGCAGCAAGTGGAAGATAGGGCGGGCAGAGAGGACGAGGAAGTCAGAGACACAGGTGAAGAGAATGGCGGGAGTTGCAAAGGAAGGGAAGGAAAAGGGACTGGAGTCAATGGTGAGAAGACAAGGACCGAGTGTCGCAATTCAGAAGGACAAGGAAGATAACAACGAGAAGGAGTGACTGCGACGAGAGCAGGAAGAGTTACAAGAATGCCGGAAAGATTTAAGGACTTTGAGATGGACTACTAGTAAGACAAAAGTTATTGTTAATGTGTTTGTATAAAGGGGGGAGATATGTGGTGACGGTCTAGTGCCAATGGGCCGGAACCGGAAGGGAGCGCAGGCGGAAGCGGAAGGCGGCCATTTTAGTTAGGCGCCGACTGCGATCAGAGAAGCGGTTGTTGTCCCGGCACTCCGGGTAATAAATAGAATTTCTTCCACAACCTGGCTCTTGTCCTTCATAAAGGGGGCTCCTATACGGTCATCTGCAACCCCGATGGATATAGGTTTACCTTTGGCCAATCGTTTCTCCCCATTGTCTGGAATGGAGATGAACGACTGACTAAATGATAATTCGGAGCTACCAGGTCGGACCCAAGTCCCCACATGCAAAATTGTTAGCTGGAATGTAGCAGGAATGCGAGCAAAAAGGGATAATGAAGACTGGGAGAGGCTCCTCAAATCGTTTGATGTAATAGCTCTCCAAGAGACTTAAGACCCTCTAAATAGTTTTTCCCTTGATGGCTATAGCCACTTTTGTATCCCGGCAAAACGCAGTAATATGGGCCGAGCCAAGGGGGGTTTAATTACTATGTTCACCCTAGAGCTGAAGGGCTCATTAACACAACTTGATTCAGGTTGTCACAACTGCTTAATAGCGGAACTGACAGTATCCGACACACATACAACGTTATTTATTAACTTTTATAATTCTAATGACACTGAATATAATGATTTAGTCTTATTAGAGAAATTTTTGTCCTCATATAGTGTAAATTTAAATACTTTTGAGATCATAATGATGGGGGACTTTAATACTCATCCCTGCGATAAATCCTGTGTAAATACGGATTATGAGGGGCCTTTATATGGATGTATAAAAGGGGGTGGTGATGGACGGAGCATCTGAATCAATCAAACACTCACACCCAGTCAAAACATCTGGGTTTAATCCATCACCGTTCTTTAGCCCAGTCTGCCACCCCAGTTCAGACATGGCTATATGCAAATCAGTCTGACCCTGTGCCTCATGGGAACAGTCCAGCCCGAACTGCCAAGCCATGTCTTCCCTGGACCGGAAACAAGCTTCCGAGGACCGGTTTCTGGCATTCCAGCCGTCTTCAGCCCGGCTTGCTTGAATCCAGTGGCAAAGTGAGCAAGGGACTCACGTCTGAGCATACCCTGCCACACTTATGGCGGCCAAAAGCGGTACAAAAGGGGGTGGTACAAAAGGGGGTGGTGATGGACGGAGCATCTGAATCAATCATATGGATGTATGACATTACAACGCATGCTTTTATCACGCATGCCTTTACAACGCGGTTTTTTGCAACGCATGCCTTTACAACGCATAGTGCTTTGGGGCAATGGATAGTGAATAGTTTAATTTACTATTCCAACTCCAGTCCCCGTGGATAGTAGGGAAGGTGTTGGATAGTAAATTAAACCTATTCCCTATCCTAGAGCGCCCCCCAGCGCAATGCGTTGTAATGGTTTGCGTTGTAAAAGTTGCGTCGTAAAGGCACTGCGTGGTAAAAGTTGCGTTGTAAAGGATGTTTCCCCTTCATATTCTGTCCCTATTTATTTTGAGCACTCTAAGCAGGGTGAGGAATTGGAACATTTTCTGGCCATCTGGAACCTCTATGAGTCAAGCTGTGGGGAGGATGGCCATAGGGCACTAACGTTCAAGGGGAAAGAGACAGGTACAATTATTGATTATGTTTTTTTAACTTCCTTTATTTTATCTAGGGTTTTAAGGTACAAGACTGTGATCTCTGTTTTTAGCGACCACAACCCTGTAACATTGGAGTTGGTAACAGGGGACCTCCTGGGCTTTAAGGACGTGTCACACAGGGGAGGGAAGGATATGATTGTTACAGACCAGGGTAGAAGATTAAAGTGGGCCAAGGAAGTCTGATATGGAGGTTGACATATGCCTAAACAACAAGACGCAGGGCCCTCAGATGATTGCTGCCTTTGACCATCTGTAACCAAATAAACCAAAGTTTACAGATAGGGAGGACTCAGAATACACATTCTGGAAAAAGGTGGTTTAATAACAGCTGTAGTAAGGCACATGCCGCCCTCCTTAAAGCCTTGTAGGCTAGCCCTAAAGATAGGGGCTTATAGTAACTTTAAGGACAGCCTACAAAAAAGCAATACAAACCAGAAAACTGGAATTAAAGTCGGAAGCGTGGTCTAAACTTTCATCACCTGAGGTTTTGAGAGACAGCGGGAAATTTTGGGCGACCATAAATCAACCCCTATTCTCTAATGAAGCGAACTTATCCCTCGATTGTAAAATACCAGATGATGATTGGATAGCTCACTTTGAGAAAATATATAGTCTGCCAGATAAGGAGAACGATATAGATCCTATCCTACCCGAGAATGTAGTTCCCATGGTGGTATTTGAGATTGCTGAAGTCGAAAGGGCGATAGAGGAGATGACAAAGAACAAGGCCCCTGGCCCTGATGGGGTTCCTGCTGGTTTGTTTAAGGCAGCGCCAAAATTTTGGTCAAAAATATTGACAAACGTGTTTAATGTCCTGAGCCCAAATAGTCTCCCAGCCTCCTGGCTCAAATCTATAATTGTCCCGGTCTTTAAAAAGGGGGATAGGCAGGACCCCTCCTGTTATAGGCCTATCTCCCTGATAGATTTCTCTGTAAAAATTTTGGGTCGTGTCATCTTACATAAATTGACGGAGTGGCTGGAGGACGGAGGGGTCCTGTCTAACGCACAATATGGATTTAAAGCAAAAAGGAGCACACTAGATCAATGCCTCAATCACCAACTTTTGATTGATAAATACACCAAAGCTAAGGAGGGGTCATTGTACATGGGGTTTATGGACCTCTCCTCTGCCTTTGACCTGGTCAACAGGTCAAAGCTGTGGCAGATTTTATTAAATATGGGCTTTGACCCACCCCTAGTACATTTTTTAGCTGACCTTCATTTTGGTCTTTTAGCCTCAGTGAGGGTTAACAATGAAGGGCGCTGCACTAGTCACTTTAGTTCAGAAAGGGGGGTCAGACAATGGTGCATTCTGGCCCTCCTTCTCTTTACACTGTATACTAATGCTTTAGAGCCAGCCTTAGGGGCAGTGTCACAGGACGTACCGCGTATAGGAGATCTGGTTATACCAGTTCTCCTGTACGCCGATGACGCTGTTCTTCTGGCTCGCACGGGGTAGGTCTCTAAAGGCTGTTAGATGCCTTTGGGAGCTTCATGGAGACACTGGATTTAAAAATAAATACAAAAAAGTCCCACGTTATGCTGGCAGGGAAGTGCTCCAGGAAAAACAGAGCCAAAACCTTTATTTGTGGTGCTGAGGTAATTGATAGGGTGCCCACGTTCCCCTACCTGGGGGTACCATTTGATGATAGAGGGAGCTGGGCCCTGCAATGTAATAGCAGAAGCATTGCATTTGCTAGAACGATCTCAGCTCTTTTGGGTTTTGTAAAAAAGCTGGGGGCAAGACCAGTAGAGGCAATAATGAAAGTATACAAAGCAAAATGTCTTGCGGTTGCCACGTATGACTGTTCGATATGGGAATAATCCCCCCAAGACAGAATTCAGGTGATCGAAAACAAATTCTTGAGATCAGTCCTAACGGTTCCCCAGTCAACCCCAACTTATTCGATCCATACTGAGTTGGGGGTGGGATATGTCACTGATTTGATAAAAAATAGCTCCATTAACATACTGGCTGAAGACTTGGCTTAACCAAGAAATCTCCCTGAACCATACTATACTTTAAGATTGCCTTCTGCTGGATAACGTTACCAAGATTCCCTGGCTCACTTATGTTAAATCTAGCTTTGAAAAAATAGGGCGTCCCGAGCTTTTCCTCATACCAGAGACTATAACAAGAATGGATGTCTTACAGGCAAAAAACGTTATGATGAACTTGTTATCCCTGGAGAGAGAGGAGACAGAAACCGGGAAGCCAACTATTAGAGCGAACTATGCCTTAGTTAGCTACCCTGGACCTGAATTCTATCTCACCATAGTGAACCGTCCTTATCATCGGCATCTTTTGACTAGATTTCGTTCTAATTTGATTCATTTCTCGTTAGGTCATTTTTATAATTGGTGCACCCCAGACCTTGTAGATGTGATGACTTCTCGACACAGGACACTTTACATTTCCTGCGATCGCTACAGTGATATTAGGAAGAAGTTCTTGCTGCCTATTCTGAGGGAGGCTGGGTTTATATAGGTCAGGCCAGCCCTCCTGTATCTTCAACTATTAAATACTCATCGTATAATATTTTCTGTTGCGAGCTTTTTAGTAGCCGCTGTACGAATTAGGAATAGGAATATTAGCACGTTACCCACCTTAGCTGAATTAGTTTAGTAGGATCTTCATTCTATCTGTTCGATCATATTACGTCGTCAATGAAGATATGGAACATAATAGTCCACAGCAGTTTTTTATTCTGATTTTATGAAATATTTATGTATCAATATTTTTAAAAAGAAATGTATTATTGTTTCTGGAGTATGCTTTGTAAATAATCCTTGTATAATTGTATTGTGTCTTTTTATGATATTAATTTATCGAATAAAAGTCTTTTGACTGACTGTCTGAAATTTGGAATTTACAGATTGCATCAGTGATAAAGAAGTAGCATATTTGGACTTGAGAGTATACATTGAAGAAGGAAACTGTTGGAACCGGAAGTCTCTGGTTGGCACAGGTATGCACTTGTGACAAGCAGGGACCCTCAGCTCCACGTCAGGGCAAGGGAACTACTCCTTCGAATAACCCCTGCTCACCCTCTGGGTAGTGTGGCGCGAGCAGACAAGGCTAATCCTCAGGGCAATAGTAAGTTAGGCATTCATGATCACACACAGTAAACCCACTGACCCACCACAAATGGACACCAGTCGTATGGTTGTATCAAAAATACGTATACTTTATATAAAAGATATGTTCAAGCAGGATTATCACAAGACCAAATAACGTTTAGAGATTTGAGGCCACCGGATTACAATAGGCAAGCTTAGTCTTTAAATGTTCGTTGTTCAGCAAGGTACGATGACAGGGAAATAAGAACGTTGTGGACCCTGGATCTGATATGAACTCGGGACAGAGTTCAAGTGTACCTTGCTGGTGGAAGTCCGAGGCGTTTCAGGCGCGGCTACTGGTGAGGGCGGACCCTGGACGAGGCCGATGGTTCTCCAGAGGATCTCTCCAGCTCGGTCCCCCTCGAGGAGCGAGGCGGGGGAGCTAGACTGTGGATGGTTGCGGCGATCCGGGATCAATGCAGCTCACGGGGCGAGGCGCCGTTCAGGCCTGCGGGACGTACTACTTCTTAGCACGCCGGGTCGTACTCGTGGATCTGTGGGGGGCGTCACGTTCTCGGGCAGATGGGTGCAGCACCAGGCTTCCAGTACCACAGTACGGGGAGACCTTTCTTGAGGTGCGGCACGAGCCTTGGTATGCAGGAGGGCAAAGCGAGACAGTCGGGTACATTACGCCTGAGCCTGGTTCAACCCGGTTCTGGAGTACTCTGTTGACAGGACCCTGCCGTCTTCTTTCAGGGCACAGGGCAGAGTCATCAGACGGGAGGTGGAGCCAGCATTGTGGTGGTGGAGCACAACCCTATTCAGAGTCAAGGACTACTCCGCCCACCCTTCCTGGTGTAAGCACCCCATTCACCACCTGGAGCACCCGACTGTACCCGGGAATCTCCCAGCCCTGTCACTCACACAAACCCAGACAGCAGATACACATCCTGGCAGAGGCGGCTGAACAGTTAGGCGAGCAAAGGCTAACTTTCTAAAAGTAGCATTTGCAAACACAGGATATTAAAATAAACCTTGCTAAAGGAAGTATTTTATTATTCTGAGTTCAGGCATACTAAACTTGACGTGCTACCGTGTTCCCTGAGCCTGCCGGGACTATAGCGTGTATTAGCTCCGACAGCTCATCTGGCCTAAGAGAACAGGTAGTCCTCCAATAGTGAAGAACGAGAAGGGCGGTAATTCACTACTAGGACATACCACACTCCAGGCTTGTCCTATCTTACGCTTACAATGCACCCTGCCCGTAGGCCTACCATAGGGGTGTCTGATATGAAGGTTAGGGAAGGTTCAGGGACTGGTAAGGGTGGGGGCCCTTGCGCAGTCAGCGTGACAGAACGGGACTGTACGCGGGGTCAGCAATGGCGGACCCGAGAAATATCTTACGAGGCCGCTTCTGTGGGTGGCGCAACCAGCGCTGCAGGCCCACTAGCAGCATTTGTATCTACAAGCCCCGGCACTCCTCGTGCACTTTACTGGGGACTGACAGTAAACCAAATAAGCCAATTGTGGAAATCAATTACACATACACTTTACATTGGGAGCACTTGCACTGCGGCACGGATTGGCCGTGGCGCAGTGCCCTGAGCATCAAACACTGGCAAAACATGAGGCACATCAGCAAAAAGTGAAAGGGAAACTCACGCCAAGGTGCCAGGTCTAACACGTGTCCCCTCCAGCTGAAAGGTGAGAAGAACTACCCTACCCCAGGGAGTTCCTCATCACTAAGGCGGAAAAACCTTGACAGACCGTCAGCATTGGCGTGGTCTATGCCAGGGCGGTGTTCCACCGTAAAGTCCATACTCTGTAGAGAAATGGACCACCTCAACAGTTTTGGGTTCTCACCCCTCATTTGCATCAACCATCTGAGGGGCCTGTGGTCTGTCTGAACTCGGAAGTGAGACCCAAACAAGTAGGGTCTTAGCTTCTTCAGAGCCCAGACCACAGCAAAAGCTTCTCGCTCAATCGCACTCCACTTCTGTTCCCGTGGAAGTAACCTCCGACTGAAGAAGGCCACAGGGTGATCCCAGCCCTCCTCAGTCATCTGTGAAAGGACAGCCCCTATCCCATGCTCTGAAGCGTCTGTCTGCACTAAGAACTCTTTGGAGAAATCAGGAGCACGGGCGCCATGCACATGCCCTTCTTCAGGGTGTCGAATGCTACCTGACAGGCGTCGGTCCTGATCACTTTCCGGGGCTGCTTCTTCGAAGTCAGCTCTGTCAGGGAGGCAACGATGGTGCCATATCCCTTGACAAACCTCCTGTAGTACCCGGTGAGTCCGAGGAAGGCCCTCAACTCCGTTTGGGTCTTGGGGGCTTCCCAAGCCAGGATGGTCTGAATTTTGGGTTGAAGGGGCGCCACCTGGCCGCTCCCAACTTGGTGTCCCAAATACACCACGGAACCTTGCCCGATCTGGCACTTGCTTGCCTTGATCGTGAGGCCTGCCTTGCGCAGAGCCGCCAACACTTCCCAAAGGTTTTGCAAGTGCTCTTCCCACATTCCGCTGAACACTGCAATGTCGTCCAGGTAGGCGGCACTGAACGCGTCCAGTCCAACCAACACCTGGTTGACCAACCTCTGGAAGGTGGCAGGGGCGTTTTTCATCCCGAAGGGCATGAGCCGGAATTGGTAGTGCCCATCTGGGGTTGAAAACTCTGACCTCTCTTTGGCCCCTTCGTTAAGTCAAACGTACTGAGGTACCGGGCAGCTCCCAACCGATCGATGAGCTCATCAGCTTTGGGGATGGGGTGCGCGTCAGTCTTCGTGACCGAATTGAGTCCTTGATAGTCCACACAGAACAGGAGTTCGGGTGTGGCTCCCGGCGTCGCAGCCTTCGGGACCAAGACCACTGGGCTGGCCCAAGGACTGCTGGAGGACTCAATCACACCAAGAGCAAAAATCTTTGAGACTTCCTCCTTGATGCAGGCTTGTACCCTGTCAGTCACGCGGTAAGCCTTGTGCTTCACCGGCAAGCTGTCTCCTGTGTCCACATCATGGACGCACCAATCTGTGACACCCAGAACCAGGGAGAACAAATCAGAGAATTGCCCCAGCAGCTGGCGGCAATCACTCTGCTGCTCAGGGGTCAAGGAGGGTGAGAGGTTAACTCCATCCACTGACCCATCTTGCTCGGAGGCCACCAAGAGGTCAGGAAGAGGCTCGGTCTCCTCCTCCATTCCATCATCGGTTGCCAACAGCATGCTCACTTCGGACCTCTCTAAGTGGGGCTTAAGGCGGTTAACATGTAGGACCCTCAAAGGGTTCCTGGGAGTTTGCAAGTTCACCAGGTAGGTGACACGACTCTTGCGCTCCACAACCTCAAATGGACCCGTCCACTTATCCTGAAGTGCACAGGGCTCCACTGGGGCCAAGACCCACACCTTTTGTCCAGGTTGAAGCTCTACCAGAGTGGCATTCTGGTCGTACCACCGCTTCATCTCTTCCTGGCTAGCTTCCATGTTTGCCTCAGCAAGTTGCCTGAATCGCCTGGTCTGGTTTCGAAGGCCAGCATGTAGCTATATACAATCTGGGGAGGTTTCCTGGGAGATTGCTCCCAGCCTTCCCTAACCAGACTCAGAGGTCCTCGGACCGGGTGACCGTACAGAAGCTCAAAGGGACTGAACCCGAGCGACTTCTGTGGCACCTCTCGGTACGCAAACAGTAGGCATGGTAAGAGGACGTTCCACTTATGCCTCATTGGTCCTTCTAGGCCCATAATCATGCCTTTCAGGGTTCGGTTGAATCTCTCAACCAACCCGTTTCCTTGGGGTGGTAAGGGGTGGTGAACTTGTACGTTACATCTCACTCTTGCCAAAGGGACTTCATATATTTCGATATGAAGTTGGTGCCCCTGTCAGACACCACCTATAGAGGGAACCCTACTCGTAAGAAAATTCCCATCAGTGCTCGTCCTACCACGGGGGCCGTCACTAAGGCTGGTTCCTGGGCCTCTCCTTCAGGCTCCAGGACCTCTTCAACACCCCTACTAGCTGCCATGGACCGTGTGGTCACGCACGCCCAGTCGGGTAGACCCACCATCCGCAGATGAGTCGTCTTCGCCACCTTTCCCCAAGGGGAGTTCTCTAAATCGTTCCCTAGCAGACAATCTACAGGCATGGAGGTCCTCATAGCGACTTGCAGAGTACCTGAGACCCCACCCCACTCAAAGGGAACCTGAGCCATCGGACACTGGCTCTCAGAATTGTCAGCATTGACAACCCTACAGTAGGCGTGCGGTACTACCTGCTCTTGAGACACCAGGTGCTGCCTCACTGCAGTCACACTGGCTCCTGTATCTCGAAGAGCCTCCACCTTCTTACCGTTGATGGTCACTACCTGCCCATATTTCTTAGTGTTACTGGGTAGGTAAATCTCGGGGACCATCTCACTGTCTCCTAGCGAGACTAGGGTCATCTGAACGGGATCCCCACCCATGTGGACGGCTACTTCCTCCCCAAAGTTAACATTCGCTAGTTACCAGGGTGGAGCACCAGTGGGTGCGGGTTTTGCAAATAAGCGACACTTAGGGTCAGAGGCAACTTGACCCAGGTCGTCACACCTAAAACAGGTGATGAGCCCTCTTTGAACAGGTTTACCTGTCGGGCCCCGGTTGATTTCGGGGGTGGAGGAGGCTGAGAACCTTTCCCTTAGTTCCCTTGGGGATTACTTTGGGGGCCTTTGTGGAACCCTTTCTGTTTTCCCCTGTCCCCCCCACTCTTCTGCTGGGGACCCTGCTCACCTTTGGCTGAGTCTCCCACTGGACCCTTGTGGACCCTGGTGCTGAGCCAGCGGTCCGCTTCCTCAGCAAGCTTCCTCGGTTTGGACAGCTTGCTATCGATCAGGTGCTGGCGTAACTCAGGAAAACAATTATCCGACAAGTGCTCCCATGCCATCAAATCAAGCAGCCCTTAAAAATCATTTACCTTACTGCCTTTCACCCAACCATCCAGCGCCCTGCAGAAAAAGGTCACATACTCCACATACGTACCCCCTTGAATCTTCACACACTTCCTAAACAACTGCCGGTACATTTCAGGGGTTAACCCAAATCGATTCATCAGGGCCTCTTTCATGCGTGGGTAGGAGTTGGACTCTTTAGAAGGGAGATCTAGCAGGGTATCCCGCCCCTCGGTCAGGAACCGTCCCCACAACCCCGCTCCCCATTCTCTCTCAGGGACCCGGTGGGAAGACATGGCTACCTCGTAGGCCCGGAACCACTGCCCTATGTCATCTCCCTTAAAGTACTCCTTCACCACATCTTTCGGTACGTAGACCCTTGACTCTACCTGGGCTGGCGTTGTGCTGCCACCAGGGTCTGCGTCCAAGCTCTTTGCTTTCAGCTCCAATTCTTTTAGGCGAATCTCATGCTCCAGCTGGAGCCTTTTCTCCTCCATGGCCATCTGACCTTTCAATCTGGCCATCTCCACTTCATGCGCTCTGGTTGCGGCCCTGTCTGCCAGCTCTTCTGACGACGGGCCTCCCTGCACCTCGACAAGGCTATCGGGTGGATCCACTACCACCTGATTTTCTGGCTCTCTCGACTCTTTCCAGGCTCTCAGTGCCGTCATGAGCTGGGTTTTGGTTTTGCACCCGGAGTGGGCGACTCGAAACTTTACGCAGAGGGCTTTTACTTGCTCAAGTTTGCACTTGCCAAGCCCTTCCCAGTCAACATCGTCGATTCCAGAGATAACGGAGGGTGCTCTTGCGGGGACTGAACCAGGCATGGTTTGGAGATTGGAGATCTCTTGGCAAGGACGTTATCTGTGGCTTCGTTATTGGTCTGCTCTCACTACGTGGCGATGAGTAATTCACTGTATATGAATCATAAATGCAAATCCGAAATCCTAACCGCTGGTACCAATATTGGTACCGGAAGTCTCTGGTTGGCACAGGTATGCACTTGTGACAAGCAGGGACCCTCAGCTCCACGTCAGGGCAAGGGAACTACTCCTTCGAATAACCCCTGCTCACCCTCTAGGTAGTGTGGCGCGAGCAGACAAGGCTAATTCTCAGGGCGATAGTAAGTTAAGCATTCATGATCACACACAGTAAACCCACTGACCCACCACAAATGGACACCAGTCGTATGGTTGTATCAAAAATACGTATACTTTATATAAAAGATATGTTCAAGCAGGATTATCACAAGACCAAATAACGTTTAGCGATTTGAGGCCACCGGATTACAATAGGCAAGCTTAGTCTTTAATTGTTCGTTGTTCAGCAAGGTACGATGACAGGGAAATAAGAACGTTGCGGACCCTGGATCCGATATGAACTCGGGACGGAGTTCAAGTGTACCTTGCTGGTGGAAGTCCGAGGCGTTTCAGGCGCGGCTACTGGTGAGGGCGGACCCTGGACGAGGCCGACGGTTCTCCAGAGGATCTCTCCGGCTCGGTCCCCCTCGAGGAGGGAGGCGGGGGAGCTAGACTGTGGAGGGTTGCGACAAGCCGGGATCGATGCAGCTCACGGGGCGAGGCGACGTTCAGGCCTGCGGGATGTACTACTTCTTAGCACGCCGGGTCGTACTCGTGGATCTGTGGGGGGCATCACGTTCTCGGGCAGACAGGTGCAGCACCAGGCTTCCGGTACCACGGTACGGGGAGGCCTTTTCTTGAGGTGCGGCACGAGCCTTGCTATGCAGGAGGGCAAAGCGAGACAGTCGGGTACGTTACGACGTACGGACCATCGAGGCTATGGAATGCTCTCCGTGCAGATTCCGGCTGGAGAAGATGAGACGTACCCAACGCGCTCCGTTAGCGGCGAGGCGACAGGAGAGCGGGCGGCCCGGCACTGAAGCGGAGAGCGACTCAGGGATGAGCGGGGCTCTCTACGGCGGGGCAGCCAGGCTCCGAGCTGTCACGACCTGGGAGGGGGCGAAGGCACCCGAGTCACAACTCTGGCGAGGGAATAAGAACTAAGGCCCAACAGCAGACGGGCACAAGCAGATAGAACCCAATGGTCCTTCAGCTTCTCTTGGTCCTTCTAGTCAGGCAGAGGTTCGTCGTAGTCAAAACTGGATCTGATTTGTAAGGAGCGGAGCTCCTATATTTATACTGTGTTTCTTTTGTCTTTGCAGGCCAGGGGGCCTGAGCCTGGTTCAACCCGGTTCTGGAGTACTCTGTTGACAGGACCCTGCCGTCTTCTTTCAGGGCACAGGGCAGAGTCATCAGACGGGAGGTGGAGCCAGCATTGTGGTGGTGGAGCACAACCCTATTCAGAGTCAAGGACTACTCCGCCCACCCATCCTGGTGTAAGCACCCCATTCACCACCTGGAGCACCCGACTGTCCCCGGGAATCTCCCAGCCCTGTCACTCACACAAACCCAGACAGCAGATACACATCCTGGCAGAGGCGGCTGAACAGTTAGGCGAGCAAAGGCTAATTTTCTAAAAGTAGCATTTGCAAACACAGGATATTAAAATAAACCTTGCTAAATGAAGTATTTTAATATTATGAGTTCAGGCATACTAAACTTGACATGCTACCGTGTTCCCTGAGCCTGCCGGGACTATAGCGTATAATAGCTCCGTCAGCTCATCTGGCCTAAGAGAACAGGTAGCCCTTCAATAGTGAAGAACGAGAAGGGCGGTAATTCACTACTAGGACATACCACACTCCAGGCTTGTCCTACCTTACGCTTACAATGCACCCTGCCCGTAGGCCTACCATAGGGGTGACTGATATGAAGGTTAGGGAAGGTGCAGGGACTGGTAAGGGGGGGCCCTTGCGCAGTCAGCGTGACAGTACGGGACTGTACGCAGGGTCAGCAATGGCGGACCCTAGACATATCTTACGAGGCCGCTTCTGTGGGTGGCGCAACCAGCGCTGCAGGCACACTAGCAGCATTTGTATCTACAAGCCCCGGCACTCCTCGTGCACTTTACTGGGGACTGACAGTAAACCAAATATGCCAATTGTGGAAATCAATTACACATACACTTTACATTGGGAGCACTTGCACTGCGGCACGGATTGGCCGTGGCGCAGTGCCCTGAGCATCGAACACCGGCAAAACACCTGAGGCACATCAGCAAAAAGTGAAAGGGAAACTCACGCCAAGGTGCCAGGTCTAACAGAAACATACAGACAGCTTTGTACCACAAACCCACAGCAGGAAACAGTACGCTTCATGCGAATACCTTTCATCCAGACAGTATCATCAAAGGGATCCCATTTGGGGAATTTGTGCGAATGAAAAGGAACTGCACAGTAGACAGCGAATTCCAAAAAGCAAAGGGTGAATCATTCCAAAGACTCAGAGAGCGGGGTTACAAGGAAGGTACACTTAAAGCAGCTGAAAAGAAGGGGGAACAGCTAGAGAGGAAGAATTTGATTATGGGAGAGATTAATAGCAAGGAGAGTAAATCCAACAATGAGCTGAAAATGATTACAGATTACTCAGCACAATCCCCAGAAATTAATCAAATCCTCCAAAAAAACTGGAGAGTACTGAACCTAGATAACACCATAGGGAAAGAACTCCCAGAAGTACCCCAATCACATACAGGAGAGATACTGGTGAGGAGCCATTTTTCTAAAAATCCGAAAAGGAAGGACGCAGTAACAGGATACTTTCCATGCATGAACTGCAAAGCATGCAGGAATGGGCAAAAGGTGAAGGAATTTACGATCCCAGGCAGGAAAACTAAAAGGAAAATAAACAAACTGATGAACTGCAACACTGAGTTTGCAGTGTACTGCCTAACATGCCCCTGTGGATTGAACTATATCGGGAGCACGATTCACCAAGCAAAGAAGAGAGTGCTCGAACATATGAGAGCCATTAAAAACCGAGATATGGTATATCCTATAGCAAGCCATTTTCAAGAACATCACAAGTCCAATTCCAATTTACCTAGGTACTTCTGTATGGATTACATCCCCAGAGATGAGAGAGGAGGTGATAGAGTCAAAAAATTACGGAAACTTGAGTCCAAATATATAATAGAGATGCAGTCGAAGAGTCCCACAGGAGTGAACAATGAGGAGGAGCTTTCGGTGCATATAGGATGAGTCTGGATAGAACAGTATTCGGAAGCAGAAGATTCGTGCAAATAACATCCAGGATAACACTTTGAACTTAGAACAGCAGTCTGCACATGTTTGAGATGAGGGAGAATGAGAATCAGGAAAGATGTATACATGGCACGTAGGGAGGAGATAGCAGGGACTAGAGTGTTTACCCATCCCGAGCTAGATAGTGTGACAAGCTGCTAGAAGGGAGAAATGAAAGATGCATCAGTGTAAGAGCAGAACATTGGTCACCCATTACATCTGTACACTCTCCCCTAATGCCTGGGCGGTATATTACACCTAGATTTTCCTAGTTGAGGGGGGTTGCCAAATATATAATATAAGGAGGGTATTGTTTATACACAGTGGTAAGGCTGTACGCCCATCCAGGATTAGATTGGTAGAACAGGGATTACAAGTCTCTGACCCAAATTGTTCAAAGGGTGAACAATCGAGAAGCAATGAAATGAATTATGCAGTGAATTTTATAAGCCACACCGAAGCATGAATTATACATTTTAATTGTGGTATATCATTGTAAATAGGATGTGTATATATGTATATAGAAACAACTGATAATGAATTCAATGTGGAGTAACGCACAAGTTACAACTTGTGTAACGATATATCTGTAAGAGACATTAGTTAGTGATAGATTCCTTACCTTAGAATATCCCCAGGCGTCAGACTGGATCCGGAAACTTTTGCGTAGCAGTACCCTTGCGCGTCGGTAGGCGTTGTCTGCGGCTCCGCGTCCGTCGTCGGTGTCGTGGGCGCCGTGATGACGTTGTCGGAGTACTTAGATGCCGCCTCCGCGTGCTGACGTCAGTTCTTAGACACAGCTTTACCGTGCGAGAAACGCAGAGCTATGCTAAAAACCAACACTGGTGCCGTGAAACTAGGGCCCTGAAAGGGGGTGACCTTAACCCTAGATATCGGTTCGCAGAACGGGCAGGATGGGTGGGTCGGTAAGGAATCTATCACTAACTAATGTCTCTTACAGATATATCGTTACACAAGTAGTAACTTGTGCATCTGAAAGAGACACTTTAGTGATAGATTCCTTACCTTAGAATAGATACCCCAGCAATACCAACCCCGGTGGTGGGTCTGCGAACCAATAATCACACCAGAAAGTCCTGGAGGACGGAACGGCCAAAGAAGCCATCCCTCCGGACTTGGCTGTCCAGGCAATAATGTCTTGCAAACGTGTGCAGCGAGGCCCACATAGCCGCCTGGCAAATGTCCTGCAAGGGCACTCCTCGGCCCAAGGCAGTTGTAGTCGCTGTGGCCCGAGTGGAATGAGCCCTCAGCCCAGCAGGAGGTTCCTTCTTAGCCAAGGAGTAACACGCATGGATACACAAGATGATCCACCGGGAGATGGTCCTCTTGCGCACCGCTTTCCCCTTCTTAGCGCCCACGTAACCAACAAAGAGTTGGTCATCCACCCGGAACTGGCGTGTGCCATCCAGTAGAATGAGAGCACACGTTTTGGGTCCAGACGGTGGAGCCGCCATTCCTCTTTAGAGGGATGCGGTGGCGGAAAGAAGGTTGGCAAGGTGATAGACTGCCCGATGTGGAAGGCTGTGACAACCTTGGGCAGGAAAGATGGCTTAGTACGCAACACAACCTTGTCCGGATGGACAGAAAGGAAGGGAGGAGTACAAGAAAGGGCCTGGAGCTCACTCACTCTCCTGGCAGAGGTGATGGCAACCAGGAAAGCAGTCTTCAAAGTAAGAAGGCGGAGAGGACAGTTGTGAAGTGACTCAAAGGGAGCGCATATCAGAAATGTAAGAACAAGTTTCAAGTCCCACTGAGGCATCACAAACGGAACAGGAGGAAACGTGTGTGTGATGCCCTTAAGAAATCTATTTACAATTGGGGACTTGAACAGAGAAGGCTGATCAGGCAGCCTCAGAAAGGCTGAAAGGGCAGAAAGGTAGCCCTTGATAGTGCCCAGAGCAGAGCCCTGCTGGGCAAGAGAAAGAAGGAAGAGGAGAACCTCAGAAAGAGGGGCAGAGAGAGGATCCACAGCCTTTGCTGTGCACCATGCCACAAATCTGTTCCACCTGCAGGCGTATACCGACTTTGTGGAGGGACGCCTGGCTGCCAGAATGACATTACAGACTTCAGGAGGCAAGTCAAATGGCCTCAACTGTCGCCGCTCAATCTCCAAGCATGGAGGTGGAGACTGGACAGGTTCGGGTGGAGGACCGTCCCCTGCTGCTCCGACAGAAGGTCCTCCTGAAGAGGCAGACAAACCGGGGGATCGACTGACATACTGAGTAGCTCTGGATACCAGTACCTTCGTGCCCAGTCCGGAGCCACAAGGATGACTTGGGCCCGGTCGCGCTTGATCTTCTTCAGCACTCTGGGCAGAAGTGGTATAGGCGGAAAGGCGTACAATAGACCGCAACTCCACTCGTGACGAAAAGCGTCTCTGAGCGAGTGCCGCCTTGGAAATTCCAACGTGCAGAACAGATGACATTGTGCATTCTCTTCGGTGGTGAATAGATCTAACCAAGGCACTCCCATTGTAGAAAGAGGCCTTGCACCACGTCCGAGTTCGGACGCCATTCGTGATCCATCAAGCACCGACAGCTGAGCCTGTCCGCCCTGGCGTTCAGAGAGCCTGCCAGGTGTTGAGCCACCAGGGTCACGCCCTGGCGTTCCAGGCATAGCTAGAGGCGCAGAGCCTCCTGGCAAAGGGTCCACGGTCCCACCCCGACCTGTTTGCTGCAGTACCACATGGCGGTGGTGTTGTCCGTGAACACCTGCACTACACTCCCCCGGACAGAGGGGAGGAATGCCTTCAGTGCTAGACGAATCACCCGTAACTCCAACAGGTTGATGTGGAGCCGGGCCTCCGCCGGAGACCAGAGGCCTCTGATCTCCACCTCTCCCATGTGGCCTCCCCAGCCCTGGAGGGATGCGTCCGTCACAACCACGTGCTCCAGTTGGGGAAGGGAGAGGGATCTGCCGCTGACCCAATCGCGGTCCGTGAGCCACCACTGCAGCTGTCTCGCAGTGCCCTCCGAGATTAGGACATGGTCAGACAGGTTGCCCTGATGCTGGGCCCACTGAAACTTCAGGTCCCACTGCAGAGCCCGCATCCGCCAACGGGCGTGATGCATCAGAAGGATGCAGGAAGCCATCAGCCCCAGAAGCTGCAGCGTCAACCTGACCGAAACTCGGGATAAAGGCTGAACGATCAGAATCAGTGCCTGTATATCCCGAACCCGCTGTTCGGGTGGGTAAACCCGGAACCGCGCCGAGTCGAGAACTGCTCCGATGAAAAGGAGCTTCTGAGAGGGGCACAGGTGTGACTTCGGCACATTGATGGAGAACCCCAGCTTGTGCAGGAGGTCTGCCGTTGTCTGGAGGTGGCTGACGACTGTCTGGGGCAAGCCCGCCTTCAACAACCAGTCGTCGAGGTAGGGGAAGACTGAAACCCCTAACCTGCGCAGATGAGCTGCGACCACCGCCATCACCTTCGTGAACACCCGTGGGGCGCTGGTAAGGCCGAAGGGGAACACGGTAAACTGAAAATGCTCGTGGCCTACCGTGAACCGCAGGTAGCGCCGGTGGGCCGGCAGGACGGGGATGTGAAAATAAGTGTCCTGCAAGTCCAACGCTACCATCCAGTCTCCGGGGTCCAGGGCAGCCAAGACCTGAGCCAGAGTCAGCATTTTGAACTTCTCCTCCCGGAGGAAGCCGTTGACGCTTCGTAGGTCCAAGATAGGGCGTAGGCCCCCTTTGCCCTTCTTGGGTACCAGAAAGTAGTGGGAGTAACAACCACACCCTACTTCTGGCCCAGGAACGCGCTCGATGGCCCTCTTGGCCAAGAGGGCCGAAACTTCCTCCTGCAGAAGCCACAAATGATCCCCGATACGCGGTGGTGTTGTGGTGGCATGGCTTGAGGGGTCGTCTCGAAGGGGAGGGAGTAGCCCCTTCGGACGATCTGCAGCACCCACCTGTCCGAAGTGACAGTGCACCAGTGAGAGTGGTGATGGCGAACCCTGCCCCCCACTGGCGTCACATGGGCCGAGAAGCACGGACTAGGAGGGTTTAAAGGCGGATGCTGCGGGGGAGGGTGTCGACTGGCCTCGCCGTTGACCCCGACCGCCTCCGCGGAGATTTCCACGGCCGCCACCGTGCTGGAAGTTAGTTTGCGGTGTGTGGCTGGCAGCACGTGTGGGGATGCCCCTTCCGTGGCCACGAAAGGAGCGAAAGGCAGCCAATGGCTGGCACGGGCCGACAGGCCCAAGGACTTGGACGTAGCCCTGTAGTCTTTAAAGCGCTCAAGCGCATGGTCTGCCTTGTCGCCAAAGAGGCGACGGCCATCAAACGGCATGTCCATTAGTGTGCTCTGGACATCTGCCGAGAAGGTGGCGGACCGCAACCAGGCGTGGCGTCTAACCACCACCGTCGTTGCCATCGCTCTACCTAGTGAGTCGGTGGTATCCAGCCCACACCGGATAGAATATTTGGCTGCATCCCAGCCCTCCACAAGGGCTTGGCCGAGTTTGGCCCGTACCTCCAACGGACACTCTGGCAGTACTGCCGCAACCGTCTCCCACAGAAAGTGGGTGTAGTGGCCCAAGAGGCATGCGGTGTTGGAAGACCGCAGTCCCAGACTGAGGGAGGAGAAGATCTTTTTCCCGTACTGCTCGTACCTCTTGGATTCCCTGTCCGGCGGAGCCGACGGGAACGCGGTCTGGGAATTAGAGGCCTGGATGACCAGACTCTCGGGGGTGGGGTGGGTGGACAGGAAACATGGGTAACATCTCCTGATACTCAGGGTTCTCAATTAATGGGGCCTGTTCATAGAAGTGAAACTCCCCAAGCGACGTCTGAAGCGGCGCTCTGCGGCGCCGTTCCGACGTCGGAACCGGAATGAAGGAGGCATCGGGGACGGCGCCGCCCGAGGACGGCGCCGGAGGCGACACCTGACGGACCAACGCCGGGGGGGTCGTAAGGTCCACCGGCGACAATCCAGATCCCGAAGAAGGTCCAGTGGGGTACCGTGGCACCGGGCCCAAAGGCACCGTCGGCCCCGGGACCGCTGGACCCTGCGGTGCCGGGCCCGAAGGCGCCGGCGGTGTCGGGACTGTGGGGCCCTGCGGCGCCAGGCCCGAAGGCGTCAGTGGCGTCGGGGCCGAAGCACCCGATGGCGTCGGGCCAAAGCCCCCGACCCGCTAGGGGCCCCAGACAGGTCCACTGGGCCCAAAGGCGCCGCGGAGCCCGTCGGAGGAGAGAGGGACGCGTGGGTGGTGTCACCCGAACCCCTGGCCGCATCGCGCGAGCGTCGGGGGGAGTCAGAAGAGCAATGACGCCTCTTCGACTTCTTGTGCTTCTTACCTGACGACGACTTCGACCCGGAGGAGTGGGGCCGACTCTCGGAACTGTGGTGGCTCCGAGCCCGTGACCTGTCCCTCGACCTCCCGTGGGACCGGGACCTCGCGGGACCGACTGCCGGAGTTCGAGTCGCCTGCGGGACCGCTCCCGCCTGGCTTTCGAAGAGAGGGCCCGGCAGTCGGAGCAGGCATTGTCAACGTGGTCGACGCTTAACAAGTTAGACACAGGTGGTGAGGATCCGTGACCGACATCGTGCGGTCGCAACCCTCGCAGTGCTTGAAGCCAGGCATCCCTATCGGCACCGATAGGAGTCGTAAAACTTCGAGAAAATGATCAAAAAGATTCCAAAAAGTTAGTCAAAAATTGACTGAGGGTTACTGCTTTTTCCAGATCTGCGCTTGCTGGCGCGGAAAAAAGAAGAACTGATATCAGCACGCGGAGGCGGCGTCTAAGTAATCCGACGACGTCATCACGGCGCCCACAACGCCGACGACGGACGCGGAGCCGCAGACGACGCCTACCGACGCGCAAGGGTACTGCTACGCAAAAGTTTCCGGATCCAGTCTGACGCCCGGGGATATTCTAAGGTAAGGAATCTATCACTAACGTGTTCCTTTCAGATATTTGGATCACAATACACTCTCCATACATTACAAAATGGCCCCCGTATTTACACCATGAAGGATTAACTTGTTTGTCCCTCATTGATTTCAACTAATCAACATTTTTTTCTCGGCATGAACTTTATTGTTTCGCAAATAAATGTGGTTGGAAACTTTACCTCCCCGACATTGACGAAGGCGTGTAGCCGAAACGCGTCTGTCGGGTTTTTTTGTTGCGGAATAAAACTTAAGAAAATTTCCTTCTGGTGTGCGCCTCATTTATGGTCCAGAAAGGGAGCATCATACAAATATATATAGACTCACGGATATCTCCATACAAGGGAATGGATTCATTAGCTTCAACCATCGTCCCTGCTGTATCCGGCTGTAAAGGTTAGTGTTTAACCTTCCTCTGTCTGGCAGAGTGACAAGCTCACAGTAACTTGCGGCCCTAACGATGGACACCAATACTGTTCTTACATGACTGTTGGAAACGTTGACTGCCCTAAGGATGGAGATAGATGCTTTCAGGGGAGAAAATTTTGAATTACGAAACTAAATGGGCACCGTGAGACGTGAAGTTGCAGGGTTGTCTCATTCTAGCCCTACAGGTACGTGGGGGCCCAGTACATTAGGAATTGGACACAACCTCCACCAGCGTCTCATGATGTAGATGCAGGGCAATCGACTCATACCTTGGGAAGGGGTGCAGGTCCTTCCACCATACAGGTGATACAGCCCGCACAATTACCCTTAGCTCCTCCTGAAAGATTCATTGGGGATCGAAAGAAGTTTAGTATTTTTCTGGGGCAGTGTAAACTGCACTTTATGTGCAAGCCAGCGGTGTTTCCCACTGACCAGGCTAACACTGCCTTTGTGATGTCTTATCTTGGGGGTAATGCAGCTAGTTGGTCTTTTCCCCTCATAGAGAGAGACAACCTTGTCTTGCGTAACTTCGACACCTTCTGTGAGGAAATACGCAAACTGTTTGATAGGAAGGCACACCAGCTCTCGTTAGACAGGGAATTGATTACGTTAAAACAAGGTACTCAAGATTTATTAACATACATCACCACCTTCAATAGGCTCATAGCTGAAACAGACTGGCCTATGGAGAAAAGGACATCTTTGTATTATCAGGGATTGCAAAGTGAACTAAAAGACGTCTTGGCTCAGGTGGTGCACATGACAGCCACCTGTGATGAACTCATAGACCTCACCGTTCAATTGGACCATAGACTCCAAGAAAGAAAAGAAGATAGACAACGTACTGAATCTAGATTTATACCACCCCGCCCAAGAGCTATAGCAGAAGGACATCCCCCAGCTTCTGATGGGACATAACCCATGCAGATTAGTGGCATAAAAGGTCCACTAAGTGAAGATGAAAGAGAGCAAAGGCGGAGACAATGGTTATGTATGTACTGTGGGAAACCTGGGCACTTTATCAAAGACTGCAAGGCAATAACCAAGACAACCTACAAAGAGTTCAAAGGGAACCAGAACGTGCCAGTGGTGGAATACCTGCTTGAGAACTCAGAAAACTAAAATGGCTAAACAAGTTACAGATCCCTTGTTTGAGGCCAACGGATGAAAAGGTCTGTCCAGCAGTGGTCAACACAGTCCAAAAACAGTGGCCCATATGAATGTATGTGTTTCATTGGATATACCTGGGGCAGGACTTGTACTAGTACATGCCCTGTTAGACTCAGGGGCTACGGGTAACTTTATCGACCAAAGTTATGCACAAGAAATTGGTATACCCTGCATAAAGAAGAAGGTCCCAGAACTAGTAAAGGCCGTAGACTGTACAGAGCTCACGTCTGGCCCTGTACGATACCACACCAAGCAGATTCAAATGCAGGTGGGCATGAACATTACGAGTACATCCAATTTGATTTAATAGATGCCACTCATTTCACTCTTATATTGGCCATGTCCTGGCTTACACTGCATGAACCCTTCATGCAATGGGCAGCTCGGACAGTCATGCTAAATTCCTCATATTGTATGGAACATTGTACCAAAGATAGAATCCAAGAAGCCCCCCCCAGAAGGCGAACCCTGCTGAGTTGCTTGCCAGTAGTTGTCTTACGCAAAGGGTGGGATGTATCAAAACACTACCGGAGGAATACCAGAAATATCACGCTGTGTTCAGTGAGCAAGAAGCAAGCAAGCTGCCACCACACAGGGCGTATGATTGTGTGAATGATCTGGAACTGGGAGCCAGCATTCCGTGTAGCCGCATCTATGCCCTCGCCGAAGCAGAAACGACGTATCTACAGCAATACTTGGAGAAGCTACTGTCGACTGGCTTCATTTGTCCTTCCTCTTCACCAGCGCCCTCGCCTCATTTTTTTATTCCGAAACGCGAAGGGGGCCTAAAGGCTTGTATCGATTATAGGGCAATCAACCAAGTAACCAAGAAAAATATCCCCTGCCCTTAATACCTGTCCTGCTGGATCAATTGAAAGGAGCCACTGAATTTACCAAGCTAGACTCCCGTGGAGCATATCATCTGGTGAGAGTGCGGTGAGGGGATGAATGGAAAACGGCCTTTCAAACCAAATTCGGACTATACGAATATCAGGTTATGCCTTTTGGGCTATGCAACACCCCGGCGCATTCCAATACTTCATGGATGAAGTTTTAAGAGGATTGTTGGATGTGTCATGTATAGTATATATCAACAACATCCTTGTGTACTCGGCATCCCTAGAAGAACATATAACCCATGTGGCTGCAGTTCTGGAACGGCTGCAGAAGTACGCGCTTTATGCAAAACTAGAGAAGTGCTTTTTCCATACTACAGAAGTAGAGTCCTTGGGTTATGTCATCGGCCCCAACGGACTCTATATGGATAAAAAAAAAACAAGCCATCACTAAATGGGAATCCCCTTCCTGTGTGAAAACCCTACAGAGTTTCTTGGGGTTTGCGAACTTCTGTAGAAGATTTATAAAAAAACTTCTCCTGTATCATCCAACCCTTGACACTCCTTCCCTGGAAGGGAGCTACTTTTAAGTGGACTGAATCAGCCAAAAAGGTATTCCAAACATTAAAGCTTTGTTTCACCAGTGCTGAGGCATCCTGATGCCTCTCAACCATTCATACTCGAAACAATTGCCTCTTATTACACCATTGGGGGAAATCTTTCCCAACGACACCCAGACACAGGCCAACTTCATCCTTTCACCTTCTTCTCCAGGAAGGTGTCCAATTGTGAAGAAAACTACAGTATCACTAATAAAGAACTGTTTGCCATCAAACGAGCCTGTGAGAAATGGAGACATCATCTGCTGGGGGCCAGACACACAGTGAAAATATACACAGACCACAGGAACCTGCTGTTTTCAAAGAGTGCCAGAGCCCTAACTCCTCGGCAACTACGATGGTCATTGTTTTTTGCGGACTTTGACTTTGTGATCAAATACAGACCAGGACCACAAAACGAAAAAGCTGATGCGCTTTCTAGACCCTTGCCTAATCCTGCAGTCAGTTCCGATCCTTTGGAAGAACCGCCCATCATACTACAGAAGGCTTCCTTTCCAACAGAGACAATAGCTGTAATCACCACTGATGACTTCTTGAAAGAGGCGAAGAAACAAACCACTGGCTTCGATAAAGATGCATGGGTCATAGAAGAACTACAACACCATTCTGTTAGGGATGAGTTTTTGTTTCATGATGAAAGACTGTACGTTCCTGAAGGATCACTCCAGCAACAGACCTTACAATGGATCCACGATACGACCTTGGGAGGACACATGGGAATGCAGAAAATGCTACAAACCATGTCTCGTTACTTTTGGTGGGAGTCACTTCGGAGAGACACTGCAAGATACATTTCTGAATGTTCTATTTGCACACAAGCCAAAGCACAGCATCAATGACCCAGTGGTTCATTTAGACCTATACCCACACCACCAGCTCCTTGGCACAAGGTGTCCATGGACTAAATTGTGGAGATGCCTCTTAGCTCTGGTCACAACACCATACTAGTGGTCATCGATCATCTGACCAAGATGGGCCATTTTGTCGCTCCTTCCTTGGCCGAACTAGCTACAGTCTTCTTACAACACATAGTTTGGTTACTTCGGCTACACAGAATCCCTTCAGTCATCATCACAGACAGAGGGACCCAATTCACCTCCAAATTCTGAAATCGCTGTGTGCGGTCATGAAGATCGATGCCCTTCTATCTACCAGTTATCATCCGTAAACAGACAGCGAAACAGAACGATTGAACAAGACATTAGAACAATACCTAAGGTGTTTCACATTGTTACAACAAGACAACTGGAGCACACTCTTGTGGACAGCAGAGTTCGCCAACAACAATGCGGATCATTCTTCTTTAGGATGTTCTCCATTCTTCTGTCTCAATGGTTTTCATCCCAACATGTTACCCTTTGAACTTCCTGTGGCCTCTAATCTTCCGTCTATTCAGGAACACCATGCACACCTTAAGCTAGTATTAGACGAGGCTAAAAGACACCTAGAAGGAGCATGAAGGTGGGATAAACAACAGGCAGATAAAAAGAGAAAACCAGAATCGTCCTATAAGGTAGGAGATAGGGTGTGGCTTAACACTAAACACCTGAAATCAAAGGGAACAACAGGTTGCAGCCGAAATTTGTAGGCCCCTATTCTATAGACAGAATTGTAAACCCCGTCACCATGAGACTAAAACTTCTCCCTACTTGGCGAATTCACCCAGTGTTCCACATATCCTTTCTGAAACCTTGTCTCCCGGGCACCCGTTTACCAGTGAGACCACAATCTGTGGAAATAGATGGGGAAGAGGAGTACGAGGTGCGGATCATTTTGGATTCCGAATACATTCGGGGACAAGTGCATTATCTCATTGACTGGAAAGGTTAAGGCCCTGAAGATTGCTCATGGGAACCAGTGGCTAATCTACATTGCCCTGGTCTTTTGAGGCGCTACCATTCATGATTCCACCAAACCTGTCGGACTGCTGAGATGTCGTTCAATGAGAGAGGGTACTGTCATGGCTAGGCGGAGATAGGTACATGGGGCACATACACAGAACACTGTATGAATGAATGGGTACATAACTACAACTCCCATATCTCTCTGGGAAGGCTGGCTATCGCACCTGACTGCTGGTACATAAGCCCTGCCTTTGTTTTACTCGGAGCTTGTCACTCGAGTATTTCCGGTGTAGGAGAAACTGCGTCAAGCAGCAGCGTCAGACTAGCTGCTGAACTTTGGACTTTGGTGTTCCTGTGGCATCTGCCTTCTGGACGGCTGCCATCTTTATTGATTCAAGACATTTTCCCCAGAGAACCATTATCGTGCTGCGCCTCAAACGCCCTGGTGCTGTACAAACCCTCGGAGCAGTGAAACGTCTTACTAAGTGCTGGGTAGGCATGTCCGTGACGCGCTCGATAGGATCGAGCACAACGGTAGAAACTGCAAAGGATACAGGCCGTCTTACGCTTGGTAATCGAACACAGGAGAAATGCTGCAAACCCTGAGCAGCCTTGTTGTAGCGGGGCTACCCATCTCTTCCTGGAAGCCTTCGGAGCGAGGTAAAGTCTGCGCTGGTGAAGCGCTTCTGTTTTCCTTGCCGCAGCCCTGCCAGGTTCGCACAGGAGAGAGAGAGAGAGAGAGCGGGGAATATTCCTCGCGTTATGGAAGCCTCCCGAGTGAGGTTAATGCTGCGCTGGTGAAGCGATTTAGTTTTCATTACCGTAGCCTTGCCAGATCCGCTCAGGAGAATGAGAGAAAGCGGGGCATATATCAGATCGAAGTTTCCAGAACTATGTCAAAACTGTGAGCAGCCAAATGGAGAGCGTATGTTTATTATGATTCTGAATGCAACCAGAAACATTCAGGAGCTGATGTAAAACAGGAAGAGGATTCCTTGGAACGTCAGAGAACATTTTCCATTTCCCGAGAATTATCTTCAGTAAGATAAGTACCTCACACCTTACTGTATAAATACGGGTTGCTTCCTTGTTAACAGTACACACCAAACAACTCCCACGTGGAACAGAAATGTATATTTTTTTATTCTTTATTTTTTCCTTTTGTGCCTTTCCTGTTGGGAGATGTGCAGCTGCAATATGAGTAAGTACATGACACATAGAGGAATATTGTGGTTAAACATATACGGGGAACATCTTATGTGTGTATTGTGTCTCACTTACAGGGCAGATAGGGTGGATCATAGGAGAGAGGTCTACACCTCCTGAAGACATCCCTATTCTGTGTTAAGCAGCGGCAACGTTATTGTTTCTTTTGTTCCTTTTTTCCCTTTCCCCTATGGTGGTATTATCTGTGGAGTGTGACATATATATACTCACGGATATCTCCATATAGGGGAATGGATTAATTAGCTTCAACCATCGTTCCTGCTGTATCTGGCTGTAAATGTTAATGTTTAACCTTCCTCTGTCTGACAGCTCCGGAAATGTAAATATACTACGTATGTTGAGGTGCCATATTGGAAATGTAAAAATAATATTTTTTATTATTTTCCTTTAGTAACCTTCTTTCTTATGATAATGACAGTTGCAGCAGATTCATTTCCGGTACCCTATTTCAGCAGTGTAAAAACATTAGGATCATTTTGTAGAAAAACTGAGTCAATTTTGCCAGGTGACCCATCTGGTATCAGCAGTAACTTCTAGTATGCTTACTGAAGTGACATGCCAGCTCCATTCCTCCATAGACAGCGACACATGAACTGATGAAATTAGTTTCACCCTTTTTACATGCTCCCACATAGTCCTAGGACTATGTAGTCTCAATTAACAGAGTTGTATTTATATCTTTAACAGCTTAAGATATAATGTGGGGGCACATTGGAGAATTGGAAAAAGCTGTCATATCCTTCAGAAAGAACATTACCATCTAATGGATGTTAGGTCCCACAGATTCCCTACATGAACTGATCCTAAACCATTCATGAAGGAGGAGAACATTCACCAAAGAGGAGAGCATAGAATACCAAGTACAAACTTTCACAGCATAAAGTGTTAAAACTTGTTTTTGCAAACTTTTACTTGAGCCACATCTTAATGCAATACTACTTCCTAAATCAGGGTACTGACAACCATGTAGAAACCTTACACATCAATTATTTCAGGACTCCTCAAAAGAGATCTGATGCAGCTCCCATGACTCTGGTACAGTGTGCTCCAAAAACCTCGAGTGGAGCTTTAATCTCCAACTCATGACAGTGTATAACTGTGATTGAAATCCTTATGGAGATGATCTGTTTTCCCATGGTCCCTACTCCCTGGGTATCTTAGAATGATGTAATCATGTCCCTCTTAATGGACATGTATGTGGATAAGAGGTTGGGACCCTTGCCAGAGTTCAGCTTCTAAAGAATCCCCTCTTCCTTCAAAAGGGAGAAGGAGAAAAGTAGGCATGTAGGGTAGTAACAGGCAACTTAGACTGAGACCGAATTTAGGATCTTACGTGCAGAAACACTCAGGGCCCAATTCACAGAACTAACTTAAGACAAAATCCTAACTTACTACCATTTTGGTATTCACAGAAGGCACTTACTCATTTTGGTATTCACAGAAGGCACTTAATTATTTAGGTATTCACAGAAGATAGGAGTCCTAACTTTAGGACTCCTAAATGCCTTTTGTGAATACTGAAAGTCTTAAAGTTAGGATTTTTCTCAGTTTAGGAGTAGTAAAGTTAGGACTCCTAACTTTAGGACTTCTAAATGCCTTCTGTGAATACCGAAACTCTTAAACTTAGAATTTTTCTCAGTTTAGGATTTGTAAAGTTAGTACTCCTAACTTTAGGACTCCTAAACTGAGAAAAATCCTAACTTTAAGACTTTCGGTATTCACAGAAGGCATTTAGGAGTCCTAAAGTTAAGAGTCCTAACTTTACTACTCCTAAACTAAGAACAATCCTAACTTTAAGACTTTCGGTATTCACAGAAGGCATTTAGGAGTACTAAAGTTAGGACTCCTAACTTCTGTGAATACTGAAATGAGTAAGTGCCTTCTGTGAATGCCAAAAAACGTAAGGGCCATATGTAGGTAAGTGTTTTGCGATCGCAAACCTTGCGATTCGCAGAATCCAGGGTGTATGCGATCGCAAAAGTGTTGCGATGTAGGTAAGTATTTTGCCTCGCAAAATTGGTATTCGCAAATTTAGCGATTAGCAATTTTGCATCGCAAGGAATCCGCGAAGAAATGTGCAAATTCGCAGGCTGCGCCAAAGTATTTGCGAAAATCGCAAAATGCGCCACGCAAATTGTGAATTTGCAATTTGATATGTTGCAAAAAATCGCAATTAGCGATTTGACGAAATTCGCAATTTTGCACTTCTTAAATACCACCAACTTAGAACAGGTGGTAACCAGGTGCAACCTATTTAAACAGGCCCACAATGCCACATGGGCTTCTCACAATGGCTGGCCTGTATGTAATAGCCAGGAGGCTGCGTATGTGAGAGGCTGAACAGAGAAGGAGACACCAGGAGAGGGTCTACAGAACACACATCACCCTCTTCCAGCTCACTGAGGAGGAAATCCATGTGCACAACAGGCTGCACACAGACAGTATCCTGGAGCTGATAGAGGAGCTGACACCCATACTTGAGCACCCCACATACAGGGCACATACCATTCGCACCCACATACAGGTGTTGTGCTCACTGCACCTCCTAGCATCAGGGAGTTTTCAGGGGGTAATAGGCGCAGCAGGAGGGGTCTCCCAGAATGCACTTTCACGTTTTTTCACGCTTTCCTTGATGCTATGATTCAGAGGATGCGTCACCACATACAATTCCCAAACACACAGCAGGCACTTGACCAGACCAAACAAGATTTTTACTAAATAGCACAATTCCCCCACGTGATTGGCTGCATAGACGGAACCCATGTCGCACTGTCCCCCATCACACAATGAGTATGTGTTTAGAAACAGAAACTCCTCTCATTCCTTAAACATCCAGGTAGTCTGCAATGCTAAACGTGTAATCACAGATATAGTAGCAAAATTCTCAGGAAGCACACATGATTCGTTCATTTTCCGTTACTGTGGTTTACATCGCAGACTCACAAATAGCGAGTTTGGAGAGGGATACCTGCTAGGTAATTGCATTGCACACACACACACTAGTAGGAAAGGTCTGAACTGGCAGGACATTACTTACCATCTACCTACTTTTGCCCTGCAGGAGACAGTGCATATGCTGTGCGTGACTACATCCTCACACCCTACCTCAATCCAGCCACAGCAGCAGAGCGGAGGTACAACAGTGCCCACAGAGGCACAAGATGCACCATTGAGAGGACCTTCGGAATCCTCAAAAGCCATTTCCGGTGCCTCCATAAGAGTGGAGGTACCCTACAGTACAACCCTGAGACCTGTTGCAAAATTGTGGTAGCCTGCGCAATGCTATACAACATTGCTACCAAGAAGGGCACCCCAGTGGATCTGACAGATGCAGACACATCAGATGAGGAGGATCCAGCTCCCCAACGCAGACGTGTAGGTGGAGCCGGGGCAGCTGCCGGGCGCCTGAGATGTGATGACATCCCACAGAACTACTTCTAGGTGAGAAATGAGTACACAATGCCAAATGATGATGTCCAAAAAATATGTTTATTCCCTTAACAGCAGGATACCTAATGTCACACAGCATGACTGTAAGTATGTTGGTTGCACATGTTGATGTCACAGCACAGTGCCATCATTGTTCTTAGTCACTTAGTCCATATGGCATGTGTTGCCTCACAAGATGCCATAGGTGCATGCTGCCCCTTCATCTCCGGCGTGCACGCACTGTGCTGCGCACTGGGCTCACTGCTGTCTTCCCCTGCTCTGGCCTGACGCCCACTCCGGTGTCTTTCAGCAGGAGTTGGGGTGCTCCTGCTGGACTGGCCATCAGTGTCCAAGCTGCCCAGTGTCCCAATGCCACCGGTGACTACAGCAAGCCATTGGTCAACCGCATGCGTGACCTGCACCAGGCCCCTACCCACATCCTGGCAGGAGTGTGCCATTTCGTGTTGCATGCTAACGCATCTTTTATCTAGCAGGGAGATTACGGTAGATTGGCGGTTTACAGCCTTAGTGGGGTGTTTAGGCGATGTTGTTCCTTGCGCCTGGCCAGCCTGTCTCTTCTGATCTCCCTACAATGAACCTCCAAAGCTGCAGACAAGGTATTCACCCCAAGCCTCAACTCTGACATATGGCGGTTATGTGTGGCTAGTTGGCGCTGCATTGACAAAGTTCCTTTGCCTTGCAGGAGCTGTGCATGCAACATGCTGCCCTCCAGGCCTGCAAACTGTCTGTTTCCGAGGAGGCATTGCTACTGGTAGCCCGTGCCCTGCGTCTTGCACCACTGCCGTTTGCTGTTTATGCACTGGAATGTGGTGTGTTCTGCCTTGGGACTTGGCTTGGACCTGTTTGTGAGTCCTCATCGGCATTTGTTGACTCTGACGCCATAGGTGGCAGTGTGGGAACGGTTTTGCGCCGTTTGGGTGGCGCTGGTTGTGTTTTCCTTGTTGCACCCTGCTCCTCCTGCCCTGCCACGTCCACATCTGTAGCTGTCTCCACCCCTTCAGCCACTGTATCCAGTGTTGTTGGTTGTGCTGTAAAATTAAATACACACATGAGTTGTGTGTCATGTTTATTTTTTCCAGCATTAAAGTTCGTTATACAACTAATCACATGACTACTACTTGTCTGTTTTGCACATTTTAAGTAGGACTCTTCCCTATGTACCCTTTGTATGTGTCACAGGACCAGGTATCAGTGCATGGGACTACATTTCCCATAATGCAAGTCTAGGTGAGCTTGTACACACATACTGCATTTCTACTCAGGCATGGGTGTTTGGGGCTGTGAGTGGGATGGGTATGTTTTTGGGATATTGGCATTCATCTTACCTTGTCTGGTGTCTGTATTTTCTGAGCTGTCCAGATCAGCCACGCCCGTCACAGACTCAGGCATAAGTGTGCCCTCCACCAACTCCTCCAGGGGCGTCGGCTCTGGTGCAGTTGAGGTCCCACCTCCAGTCACTTTTGCCTCTGCTAATCCGGTGGCCACCCTCTCCTCGGATCTTTGCCTCCTATCATACCACCGCTTGCGTAAGTCCTCAATTGAGCGGTGGGTTACGCTAATCGTGTTTACTTTTTCTTGTATGTCATTCCAGATTTTCCTCTTCCTGGCCTCCGGAACACGGAGTGAGCTCTTACCAAACAGGAGGTCATGTTGCCTCACAACCTCCTCTGTCAGCACCTCAAAGCTCCCTCTCAGAGAACTTTTGTTTCCTCTTTCTGCTGTGTTCCTCTGGCTGTTTGTCACCCCACTGAGAATCCATTTCAGCTCCTTGGAAATGCAGAGTCAAAAGCACACTCCCTCCTCACAGTCTCTCGGGCAGCAAATGAATCAGGAACAGGTGCAGGCAATCAGGTGCAGCATGGGGAGTCACACTCGTGGTTGTGATGTCATCATTCTGCACCTGAATTGCTATTTTCCGTTTTTGAGATTCCTTATTAGCGATTTTGCTATTAAAGAATCACTGTTTGAGTAATCGCTTTTAAATTCTGTGAATTTTTGGTAATCGCTATTTTTTTGCGATTTTTTACCTACATCGCGTTTTGCGATTCTGAAAATGCGATTCGCAGAAAATTGCATTTTCAGAATCGCAAAACAGATTTTACCTACATATGCCCCTAAATGCCTTCTGTGAATACCAAAATGGTAGTAAGTTTAGGATTTTGTCTTAAGTTATTTCTGTGAATCGGGCCCTCAGTTATTTTTTCATTTTATTTTAGAAGGACTTACAATTCACTGAGTTGTCAGACTATTTCACGAATGTCCATCAAAGATTTGAACTTTTTACTTAAAATTGTTTTATTTCTATTTATTTACTTAATTTTCTTCTGTTTTTTCCTCTTCCCAATTCGTATGTTCTAATATTTAACATGGTGTTCTTCTTTGTGTGGTTTTCCATGTACTCTATGTATGTTTCTCCCTTTTTTGCTCTTGTTTTATTCCCCTCTATTTGTTTCTTATGGGAGTAATCTCTTTAAATCAATGAACTTTGGTCCGTTTTACTTATTTGCCCCATTTTCCACTCTCCATTTGAATTTTTAACATTTCCATTGTCAGTTAACCATCTGTAATTGCTTCTTTCCCTTATCCCCTTCTAGTTTTCCTTTTTTCTGTTTTCCATTCATGTATGCATTGTGTTTTTCAAATTCTTTTTTTTTTATTTCAAAAGGTTTCTGTCACTCTCAAAGTTTTGAATTTTGAAATGACAAAGTCTTAATGTTGCACTAGTACCAAATTCATAGCCACCAGAAAAGCCACGTTCGATAAAGAATTTTAGATAGCAAAAGCAGACCCATTAAAATCTTTAAGCAAGATTAAGATCTCCTAACAGAACTTTAAATCTTTTGAGGGAACTTTATTCTATAAACCTTAATGATGCCTAGCCATAAGACGAAGTTTGAGTCATGATTTTGTTCAGGGGAGTAGATGGAAGTCTTTATTGGACTCATTTTGAGGTACGCGGGCATGTCTGCATAATCTGTTTTAAATCATCCATTCGATTCAGTAATAATTACAAATTGGGCCTCTTTATATGGCCTGATAAACCAATGACTGTGTGAGATACTAGCTCCCTCTTAGTATGCATATACATTGCCCGGAAACAATATATACATACAATATATACAATAAACATATGCGGGGCATAGCTGGGTAGGACTGGGAACGAGTCCTGGATCTCAAGAAAGTTTTGGATTTCACCTTCATGAAGGCCATGGATAGGGGGCGTGGCCAGCCAACTAACATGGCGTACGTGACTCTTTAGCGCTCCGGCCGATACCCCTAATTATCCGCAGAACTGATCCTGAAACGGCGCCATCTAAGCAAAAAAACAGGTGGGACCAGTGCACCGTTATCGCAAGGCATCTGGCAAACTTAATGGGGCACCAACCCACCAGGCGGAAATGCAGCTGGTATCCGGAGATGGAGTGCGGCCCAGGAAGGGAGCATGACCTGGCAGAAGCTGTGCGGAAGAGGACGCTGCGGAGCTGACACCGGAGACGTGGCTGAGCTCGCTGCTCCCTACGGTCGCTGCTGGGTGTGAATCCCTGCGGTGTTGCAAACTGCCTGAGGAGGTGCCTAACGGGACCCCAGGGGACGGGGCGGCGGACTAACCCCCCGGGGCCGGCTGATGGTGTGCTGAAGACGTCTGGGAGCGGCCTGGAACACTTCACGGTACCCTGGAACATCCCTCACGCAGCGAGACTGAGGTGAGAAGCACAGCCTGTGGGAACTACGGTCCTGTGGCGGCGCCCCACACCGGAGCCGCTTGCGGTGACTGGCGCGGTGTCCTGCTGCCAGAGGAGAGGTGCTGATTCCCGCTGAGGCCCCGCTGCGGGATGCGGACCCTGCGCTGTGAACTGGACGCGCGCTTGGAGAGTGCTTTACACTGCTGACCTCCCGGGAGAGGGGGAGGCCCTGAAGAGGTGCGGCGCCCCGAAGATCGCACCACGGGGTGAGCTATTGGTAGCAGGTGCTAACTAAGCGGCGTGGGAGCCTGGCAGTGGAAGACGGACCGGACGGGCGCCATTTTACAGTCGGCGCCATTTTCTGTGGAGTGAGGCCTGTGTAAGCTGTAGCCTGGAAGCATCAGGGCACGGCGAGGGGCTGGCAACTGCAGGAAGTGGGACCATGTAGGGTAAGGCAGTAGGAGCAGGGTCCTGAAGCGATCCCCATCCACCAGATAGACTGGGCAGTGGATGTAAAGCGTGGGGGCACAGCATAAAGGCGGAGTGGGGGCCCTCATGACAGTGACCCCCCCCCACATACAGAGGAAACTGGGCAGTCAGCGGTGAGACAGTGTGGCGAACACCGAGCCCGTGTGGAGGAGGCAGCTGCCCGACCGGAGCTGCTGGGCGCTTGTTGGGTGATATCAGTAAGACGGGACAGCCCCCAAAGACACAGCGCAAGCCGTAACGCGCCCGGCACATTGGAGGAGGCGAGGATGCATACCAGATCTGGACCAGCCTTAGAGGTGCAGGAAGTTGTGAAAGCCTATGGGCAGACTGTCGCACTGTTTGGGATGAGCGGTCTGGCGGGGACATTCTACGATATGCGCGCAGCTCCTGCGGCCAGGACCTGGGGAGTGCAGGGGTGACGCACTAACGAGGAAGGTGCTGCACGCAGAGGGAGCGGAATTCACAGCACCCTGCCCGGTATTGACTGCTCGCAGTGGCACGGGCTGGGACTAGCACGTGGGGACATAGAGCAACCTAGGAGGCACTGACATAAACAGACCACAAGCCCTAGCACGGCAGCGGCTGGGTGTTTGCGAAGGAAGACCCAACAACGAAGCCCAGTCATTGGAAGGTGTTGCGAGCTGCTGCCCTGCTGTGAGCCCTGACGCCCTGCCTTGTGGGGCGAACACAAGCACACGCGGACTCGCACTCCCGCCAACATAGGGAAGAATTGATCATCAGTAGTGCGACTGGCGCTGGGAGCTATACAGCGTTGCAAGTTACCTGCGAATGCCCACAGTGCAATAACTAGTGATGGGCCGAATTCACGCCAAACTGCAACAGGGATCTCTAGGTGCAACTTAGCCTGGACCCTGTGCACACGGGAACAGAGGCTGAGCGACTACAGCCCTGGCAGCCAAGATGGTCTCAGTGCTCGCTGCTGTGGAGAAAATTGGCATTGCATTGGAGCAAACCAGAACCTCCCTGGAGACCCAAATAGACAAAGTTACCTCGGACTTTACGCTGTTGCATGCGGATCACCATAAACTGGCTGAGAAGGTCACAGAGCAAGGCCACACACTCAAAGATCTACAGCCTATCACTCAAAGTCACGCAGCTGCACTACAAGACATGTTAGATCGCACACATGCCCTGGAAGATCGAGCCGAGGATGCGGAAGGGCGCTCCCTCCGTAACAACATCTGCCTGGTGGGGCTGCCAGAGAGCAAGGACGGCAGGAACCCAGAACAATAAACGGAGCATTGGCTTCGCGACCTGCTACCCCATGGCACACTGTCACCGCAGTTCGTGGTGGAGAGAGCCCACCGTTGCCGGCACAGAAACCCCAGCCAGGGACCAGACCGCCCCCATTCATCTTCAGGATACTCAACTACAGAGACAGAGATGCGGTGCTACGGGAAACATGCCAAATGGATGATCTCAGGGCTAGTGGCTGCCAAGTCATGCTTTTTCCAGACTACACCGTCCTGGTGCAACGCCGCAGGAGTAACTATACGCCAGTGAAGCACCAGCTCAAAGCACTGGACTTGCCGTACTCACTGTTGTTCCCTGCTCGTCTGAGGGTGGTGGTGAAGGAGGGGACCCGCTTCTTGGACTCCCCCGCAGAGGTCTGGGACTGGCTGGAAGAAATGGGGCGTTGAACAGGAGCAAGGCCCTCAGATCCTGAAGGCGGCAACCCAACGGGCAGAAGCAACAGATGCCGAGGATGCCGAGGGCCACGGCTTATTGTGAATTCGGAGAAGGCAGCCCGAGCCCGGAAGGCATGAGGAGGGAAAGGAGGGACGTCCTTGTAGCGGTCGCTACCATCGGTTCCACATGCGCCAAGGAACAATTTGACATTTGTATGAGAGACACCCTGGTGGTCAGTGGTTCCTCGTCACCATCAACCGAAATATCCGACGACCCCGACCTACCAGTGGTGATGCCGCAAACTGCTGATGGTATCATAGGACAATGAACTAACAGGCTGAACTCTGCTGCAGGACGCTCACTCAAGTAGATACGTAATTGCACAGTGCTGTGTTCTTCCTTGGGTTGCAGAGGTGGGAGGGCCAGTGGGATCGCTTATTACACCCGCCCTTTGGGTGATAGTGCGGTTGATGTTGCACACATGCCAGGCCAAGCTCCGTATGTTGCTGGAGAGGGCATGCACAGAAGGTCACTACACCTTGCGCTAACTGGACTCGCACACTTCTCTGAGCATTCAACTAGATGGCCCGTGAGGTACGAGGAAATGGAGGGGTATAGTCGTAGCAACACACTAACTGTGCGCGTGACCCCTAAGGCAAAGTGCTGACTTAGCCTGTATTTTCTAGTTGTTACAGAAGTTTGGACGAACACTCCGCAGTGTTCGCCCTAATTGTTATGTTGTTCTCTGTTAAATCACTGTTTTGGTTGCAGCAATCCAGAACACTTGTACATGTCCTTAGCCTCTATACACCATGGAGTGCCCCACCCCTGACGACCCTAGAGATCAAATGCACCAGTAATGACACAGGCTAATGTAGTTACGTGGAACATACGCGGCATGCACACACCAGCGCTGCGTTACTCTATATTTGCTTATCTGCAGAGGCATTCGTTTGGAATTGCCTTACTACAAGAAATGCACACAACGCAGCAGGAACTAGACAGGCTGCGCAGGCGTTGGAGGGGACAGGTGTATGGTACGGTGTATTCCGCACATGCACGGGGCATGATTGTTTGGGTGAGGGCGGGCACCCTGTTTGTCTGTCAGGAAGTGGTGACAGAACCCGACAGTAGATACACTCTGATAAAGGGGAACCTTAATGGCCAGGCAATATTATTGGGATCGTTATATGTCCCAAATGTCGATCAGCCGTCATTTATGACACAGTTGTCCTTGGTGTTGACACCTCACTCGTGACTCCCCTGGCTGCTAGGTGGGGACTTTAATTCGGTACTTGAAGTACATATAGATAGATCCTTCCCCCCCTTCGAAAGACAACAGCGGTGTCAAATGCGCAGGCGCTCACGGACTGGCTATCACACTGGGCACTGATAGATATGTGGCGCACCCTCTACCACAACAAACGTATCTATTCCTACTACTCTGCACTGCATGACTTACATGTATGCTTGGACAGGGTGGTGGGCTCACACTCTCTACAGCACCTGGTTGAAATGTCGGAATACCTGGGGTGGACGCACTTCAACCAAAACCCCTTGCACATTCAGCTCACCTGGGAGGCTGGTTGTCCCCCCATTCCCACATGGCGCCTTCAGCCTGCCTCGCTGGAGGATCCATAATTCCGTGCATCCCTCGGAACGGCTGTCCTCACGTACTTTGAACTCAATGAAGGTACGACAAGCAGTGCTCTGGTAAAATGGGAAGCCCATAAAATAGTGACTAGAGGTCACTGTCTGGGGGCCACTTGGAACATCCGTAGGCAAATATCTCTGTCACTTACCCGCCTGGAATCACAGCTATCCAATATGAGCGTGAGGGCGAGGGAGGGGGCAGACACTCGGATCGCCTGGAAGCCCTCCGGGCTCAGCATGCGGAGCTTATGGAGCAATTACGCTGCCGTAATTACACCGCTCACACTGCCCACACGCATTCTACAGCAGATAGAGTGGGCCGCCTCTTAGCTTGTTTGCTGAAGCAGGAAGGTTGATGCACCCCAATTGGATCCGTTCGTACACCAGAAGGGAATCTGGGGTACACACAACGTGAGATTCATGGTGTGATGGTGGAACATTATGCACAATTATACCGATCGAGGAGATGTTGCCAAGGCCCAGAGCTGGAAATATTCCTAGAGCCCGTCCAGCTGCCCACAGCATCAGCAACGCACCAGGAGTCACTCAATGGTCCTCCTACCTTAGACGAACTCGGGGAGGTGATCCAATCTATGGCGTCCGGGAAAACGCCAGGCCCGGACAGCGGCCCGGCCGAATATTACAAAGCCTATCGGGAACCTTTGGTACAACGGTTTCAGGCCCTCTACACTGTCGCTCTGGAGAAGGGCACGCTGCCTCACTCGATGAGCGAGGCCTACCTGGTGTCCCTGCTGAAACCAGACAGGGACCCCACAGCCCTGGGATCCTATAGACCTCTGGCGTTACTGAACGCAGACTAAGATATTCACCAAGGTGTTGGCGTACCGGCTGGCACTGGTGGTCCCCGAGTTGGTTCACAGTGATCAAAATGGATTTGTACCAAAACGCAGCACATCGCTAAATCTGCAAAGGTTTTTTAGAGTGGCGTCGGATAGTGCGGGGACGTGGCCCAGAATGGGGTGCCTTGTGCTGGACCTAGAAAAGGCCTTTGATTGTCTTGAGTGGAGCGACCTAGCGGCAGTACTAACACAATATGAGTTAGGCCCCGGATTCCTACAGATGGTTGGCCTCCTGTACAAGAATCCCACTGTCAGAGTTCGGTTGGGGCCATACATCTCTGATGCTATTTCAATATGCAGGAGCAACAGGCAGGGGTGCCCACTATCACCCCTCCTGTTTGCTCTGGCAATAGAGCCCTTAGCAGCAGTGCTGTGTGCGACGCCAGGAGATGGAATACCCCTAGGTGACGCGGTACAACAGGTGTCGCTATATGCAGACACTCTCCTGATCTACGTAAGAGACATAGAGAATATACCAGCACAGTTCAAGGTCATCTCGGGGCTCCGCGTGAACGCTGGCAAGTCCTGCATCTACACCTTCGGGGAGGGAAGCAAAGACCCGGGGTACACGTTGCATGACACGAGGGTACAGTGGAGGGAGGGCACCTTCCGCTACCTGGGCATCCAGATATACCGTCAGCCGGCAGAACTATTTGACGGTAATCTAGGAAGGGCCTTGGCGGCAATCAAGGCGCAGGTGCACTTCTGGAATACGCTCTCACTGTCGGTCACTGGTAGAGTGGCGCTATCCAAGATGGTGATCCTCCCCGTCTCCTGTATTATTTTGCTAATCTCACTCTATATATTCCGGAATCCTTTTTCGCCACACTTGCTGGATTACTCAGGGATTTCCTTTGGGGGAATGCCAGACATAGACTGGCATTGGCGATATTGTACCTGCCGACTGACCAGCGGGGTCTTGCTGCGCCCTGCTTTGAGCACTACTACTTTGCCGCACAATTACAGTGGGTCTCCCTTTGGCTTGTAGAAAGGGGCTGAGATAACACAGCGACTATGCTACCTCCCTACTCGCTGGAGAAAATCACCAGGCTTTTCCAGCCGGCCACTAAAACCGCTGGGCCGAACCCACTCCTTCTAGCGGTTGCATATAAATGTTACCGCCGCAGCCTCTACCTCACCAGAACGTTCACTCCCTATGCGCCAGCAATACCAATAGAGGGATCCCCTACTGGACCTGGAGTACTAACACATGCGGAGCCCCGGGATTGGCATGCAGCAGACGTGCAGACATTGGGAAATCTGTACCAGGACGGAACAATTCTACCATTTGAATCCCTAGCTGAGAACACAGGGCTACCGTCAGGTTACTTCCTGAGACATAGATCGTTGATCACAACACTAACTGCTAAATGGGGGGACATGACTACGGAACAGAGCCAACACCTTACCATACAGTACCTCCATGTTATGGGACGGGGACGGCATTTAATCCGCTGGTTCGCGGCGTTACTCCGAACACATGCAGCGATCAGCCTAGACCCACTCCGCCACAAGTGGGAGCAGATCTGGGGTTCCAACTGGAAGATAGGGAGTGTGAAAAAGTGCTGAAGAGCCCAGTTCATGTACTCAGAAATGTGCAATTTTGACAGATACAACTGTTTATAGTCCACAGAGCATATCTCACTCCTGAGCTGATTTACAGATACTTCCACCGCACGAATGCGGTATGCCTGCGTTGCTCTGAGCCAGATGCAGTATTAATACATATGCTCTGGGACTGTCCTGGGCTGCAAACCTACTGGAGGGCAGTCAGTGAGTGGGTGCATACATGCACAGGACACGACATCCCCTTTGAATGGCCCGCTTACCTCTTACATCAGTTCCATAGAACCCGACCAAAAAAGTAACATCTAGGTTCCTTGATCTGGGATTGGTGGTTGCCAAGCGCCTTCTCACTAAGCGGTGGAAAGCAAGTGATCCACCACACATTTATGCATGGGGATATTCACTTTTAGCTTGGGCCAAAGCAGAGGAACTTGCTATAGTGAGGGAAAAAACAATGGGACTAAGAAAAGAGCCCATAGCTACCAAGTGGGGGGGATTTCTCCAGACCCTGCGACAGACCGGAGGGGACAGCCTGGGGGTGGGCAGCTGGCAGACAGTTGATGAGACCACGCATTGGAGGCTTGATAACCCGCCAACTGTTAGCAGTAACATCAGGTACTTGCACATACTCCACGTAACGCCCGGGGCGGGCATAGCCGCAGCCAATAGAGGGGAAACTTCTATAAGGCCGATGTCAGGAGATGGGATGAAGAGGGTGGTGGGGGGACATGGGAAGGGACAATTGCACTCATGCCGGTTAATGCTGCCATGTTTTGTTTCGTTTTGATAGTTCTGACGAGAACAACTGTTCAATTGTATTTGTGGCAAGATCGGAAGAGACTCTGTAACACATGCTGATGAGACCATGCAATTACTGTACTGTAACCCTCATTCTGCGTGACATACACAGCTTGGGAGGATTAGCCCTATCCAGTATTTGTGGGGGCATAGTCATGTATATCCTGTTTAACACTCAAATTGAATGATATGACCATACCATGAATAGACGGAGTAATGTACTGATGGCTTTTGGTGTGATACGTTGCCTTTAAAGGATATGTAATGAAAAGCAAAAATAAATAAAAACAGATTTGAACAAAAAAAAATGAAGGCCATGGAGAGCTTGGCTTCCTTTTCTGAAGAGTTTTGGGGTGCATAAGGTGACAGGATTTATATGATGTTGAGACTTAGTGCTTCTCTGGGACAACAAACATGAACAGTATGGCATGGTTACAGATGTAGGTTGGTGAAATGTTACTCAGCACCTTAAGCACAAAGATTTGGGTGGTGCCATACTATGGTTCCATGATGAAATATCGATTACTAAAACATCGACCTACAAAAATATCGCCACAAATACATCGTCTACAAAAATATCGTAACCATATACTTAAACAAGGATTTACACAAATATCGATATTTTTTTATCGACTACTCTAATATCGTTAACAATTATATCGACTACATAAATATCGACTACTACATTATCGACAATATTTAAAATAACATTACCTTCTACACTAATATCGACAACACTAATATCGACTACCTTTCTACTCATATTAATATAAATAAAATATCGTCATTTTCTTTATAACCTTATATACACATTACCTTTCTGTTATTCACTTTTTCATAGTTATTTAAATTCAAAAAAAGCTTTTCTAACATATATGTATATACAATATGTATTATTTATTTATATATAATAAGAAAAAATACATTAGTAATATAAAGTATGTATGACGTTACAACACATACTTTTACAACGCATACCTTTACAACGAAATTTTTACAACGCTAAAACCATTACAACGCATGTATTTACAACGCATATTTTTACAACACAGGTACCTTTACAACGCATACCATTACAACGTAAGTATTAGTAAATATATAATAATTTTTTTAATATAAATTAATTAAAATGAATAGATTTTAATTACATTTAATTTAATTTAATTTCATTTAATTTAATGTATTTAATTAATATATTAAAACAATTTTTACCCTGTACCCCAAAAACACAAAACTGAGCCTGAACAATAAAAATACCCCTTTACCCAAAAACTAAAAACTGACCCTGAACCCTAAAAATACCCCTCTACCCAAAAACTGAAAACTGACCCTGAACCCTAAAAATACCCCTTTACCCAAAAACTGAAAACTGACCCTGAACCCTAAAAATACCCCTTTACCCAAAAACTGAAAACTGACCCTGAACCCTAAAAATACCCCTTTACCCAAAAACTGAAAACTGACCCTGAACCCTAAAAATACCCCTTTACCCAAAAACTGAAAACTGACCCTGAACTCTAAAAATTCCCCTTTACCCAAAAACTGAAAACTGACCCTGAACCCTAAAAATACCCCTTTACCCAAAAACTGAAAACTCATCCTGAACCCTAAAAATACCCCTTTACCCAAAAACGTAAAACTCACCCTGAACCCTAAAAATACCCCTTTACCCAAAAACTGAAAACTGACCCTGAACCCAAAAAATACCCCTTTACCCAAAAACTGAAAACGGACCCTGAACCCTAAAAATACCCCTTTTCCCAAAAACACAAAACTGACCCTGAACCCTAAAAATACCCCTTTACCCTAAAAGCCAAAACTGACCCTGAACCCTAAAAATATCCCTTAAAAAACCCCAAACATATTACATTTTAAATATAATTATATACTTACCAATACTTACGTTTATGCGTTGTAAAGGTACCTACGTTGTAAAAACATGCCTTGTAAATACATGCATTGTAATGGTTTTTGCATTGTAAAAGTTTGGTTGTAATGGTAGTAAGTTGTAAAAGTTGCGTTGTAAAGGTTGTATACCAATATAAACATTACCAAACACTATCATACACTCTTATCGGATTACTTTAAATCACATTTCACTAATTTTAACATTGTAATAAATATTTACCATTAAAATAAAACACATATAATACATTTGGTAATAAAAATCGAAAACAATTATTGATGCTACTAACTCTTTACAAAATAACGGCTTTCAAATTCAAACTAATGTTGTCAGCCAATGAATTTAAAATATATTTAATTGAACCAATCAAATATAACCATTAATTAACTCACTACTATAAATACAATTACAAACTTAACTTAAATTACCTTTTTTGGCCAAACTTGGAGGGAAACGGTTACCTTGCTGAAAAGAAGAGAATACACACCTACTACAACGACTACAACACAGCATACTACAACTCAAGTAAGTCAAGTCCCATTTCATTTATCATACAAACCTGTCGAAAAGTAGCTAAACTCCCTAAACTAAAAACATGGTCTTTATATTTGTTTAAATATAACTACAACATCCTATCAACAACCACCACAAGATAATAATTAAATGAAATTATGAACTGCCTTATCCATGTCTACTTAGAAAGCTTTTAAATAATTTTAAAAAGTTGCAAAGTAAAGTTGCAAAAGACTTGATATGTTATTACCTACTAATATATCCTAATACAATAAATAACACAAATTAACTTTCTTTTACAGAATATACAAACTTCATCTACCAATCTACAACTAAACTAACAACATCTTCTACTACATTAAGTAAGTATACCCACTGTGTCTATTAAGAATCAGAAAGACAAAATAAACAACTATAAAACTAAATCATTTTTTTGTACTATTCTTTACCACAACTACAGAACATTAAAGAGTGAAAATCTACATATATGAACAGAAAACATAAAATTAGCAGGAAAACAACATTGTAAGTATGTTTTTGCACTTTTTCCTTTTAACGTACACATCTCAAGAAAAGTTTTTCACTTTTAATAAAAAAACATATATATGTCTTCACAGATCTACCTTAGACATGGCAACAGGAGCTACTTTTATTACTTCTCAAAAAGGGAAAATAATGCTGAGCTACATGGGTTACACCTACACCCAAGAAAGAATAAAAGGGAATACAACTTACTGGAAATGTAGTAAATATTACTCAACTGCATGCTATGGTAGAGCAAAGACTGTTGATAACAATGTTGTAAATGTACATGAGCATAACCACCCACCCAATGTAAGAGAAGCACTAGAGACATTCAGAGAAGCTAGTACAGGCTCACAAGAAACAAGCACCACTATTTTGAAAAATGTTTTAAGCAAGGTGCCAGAACATGTCACAGGACAGTTACCTTCAATACCCAACTTGAAAAGATTAATTGCTAAAACAAAACGAGATTCTGATCCAACTCCACCAGCACCTGAAACTTTTCAAGACATTAAAATATATCCTGAATATACTATTACACACAATGAAGATACATTCTTAATGTATGATAACCACAGTCATGATAAAAGAATTTTACTTTTTGCAACAAATCGCAATTTGCAAAAACTAAAATCGTGTGAAACCTGGATGATGGACGGAACTTTTAAAGTATGTCCCAAACCTTTCTATCAACTTTACACCATCCATGGTGAATACCAAGAAACAAATATCCCTTTAATTTATACACTGCTGCCAAATAAAACAAATGCTACCTACGTAGAAATTTTAACAACTATCAAAGATTTTACTGATAATTACTATCCACAAAGAATAATAATAGACTTTGAATAGCCATGATTCAAGCTATACTTAAAATATATCCTCACACATCTATACAAGGGTGTTATTATCACTACAACCAAAGTATATGGAGGCACTTACAAAAATCTACTTTAAGCATTGAATATTCAACAAACAGTAACTTTGCTTATCAGATTAAAAAGTTAATTGCATTGGCATTTGTACCAACAACAGAAGTTGCTAACTATTACAATTTACTACTTGACAGCCCTTTCTACCGCACCAATGAGAAAAAATTAACTCCCTTCTTAGACTATTTTGAAGATACCTGGGTGGGAAGATTACATCGTTCTGGCCACCGCAGACAACCTAAATTCCAAATTCCATGGTGGAATGTGTATGCTAGTACTATGGCACAGAAAGCCAAAACTAACAACGCGGTCGAAGGATGGCATAATGCCTTCCAAGCCACAATAGGAAGAACACAACCCACACTTCATAAACTAATCCAAAGCATCAAAAAAGAGCAAAGCTACCAAGAACTAAGAATAGAGCAATCTCTATCTAAAATCGGCCCTAAACTAAGTAAACAAACATTAAATATGTACGAATACCTACAGCAAAAAATAAGAATGTACCCAAGTATCGAAGGTCTTGAATACTTAGAACTAATAGCCAAATCTATCCTTTAACAAGCAACACATAAAAACATTTCAAACAATAAATAATTTTTTTTTTTTAATGTAGTTAAATTATGTCATGTAAAAATAAATGTAATCTATTATTACAAGACATAATAAAACGACATTTAAAAAAATTGCACAATATAGCACAATCCACCCCAAACAAAAATATAATAATAACTTAACTGTTCTGCAGCTGTAGAATGTGTTCCAAGAACATGGTTTCAAGACGATTAGAACCAAAATCAATCCACATGTTTTAAAAAAATCCCCACAAAATGCCAAATATACAACTGTTTTATAAGGGTCCCACGTAGCAATACTCTGGAGAACGGAACCATAAAAAACCTGAAAAATAATCACGATAAAAACGCTCCAAAATCCCAAAAAATCAAGAAATGTAGTGAAACATTTACCTGTATTTTACAAAAAATACGAAATAAAATCCATCTGCTCACCAAAATGAACACCTGTAAATAAATAGAAACAAAACCCACCCACAATAAATACGAAAGCCAGAAAGCCTAAACATAACATATAAAACATAGGAAAACACCTGAACTAATTCATTTACACAATACATAAACCTTAATTTCATAAGAAATATCTAAGAAAGTACGTTATCAATAACGACCTTAAATAACACGTATTTTTCACATAAACTGTAAAGTACAACACATAGCAACACGTACACACTACAACTAGCTCTATAATGTATTAAAATGTAGTTAAAATTAATGTAAAATAAACTTACATTCACCAACACGAAGCAGCTCCCAACCGCGAGGTTCCGTTTTCTGAAATGACCCAAACAACGATATAGATAGACTAAAAAGTGAAGTTCAAAAAACAAAATGGCAGCACAATAAAAATAAAAATAGGACTAAATCCCCATTATTAAAAATAAACAATAGAGATGAATAGCAATTTATTTTCCATGTTTTGTAATAATGTACTTATTGTTTGTAAATAAACATATGATTAATGTAAAATATACAATAATAAATATAATATATTTATATATTAATTAATTATTGTATATTAAAAATATGTTTTTGATTGTTAAAAAATATTTTTTATATGTATAAAACTGAGCACTATTTTATGTACATACTTTAGAAAAATACAATTACATGTCAATTAATTAACATATTAAATTTAAAAAAACAAAATTTAAAATTTAATATACTAATTAATGTAATATAACAATGTATATATGACTAAAATTGCAATGTAAAATGTAAACAAATAATTGAAAAAGGTGTATTAAAATTATGTAAATGTTTGCATCAACAAATGAAAGTATGAATAAAAAAAATGTGTACAAAACTATATTACTATTGTACTTAATAAATGTTGACACTTGTGATATGTATGTAAAAATGTAGAAAATATTCATATTTGTTTATTTATAAAAATAATATTGCAACATTATATATAATAATAATTCTTAAAAAAAAAAGAATTAATTTTTTTTTATAAATAAAAAAATATAAAACATAACTCATAGAAAATACTTAACAGTAAGCAACAATAAATAACTATTTTAACTCCTATCATACATAAGTCAGATAAAGTGCTGGACAGGAAACCATAATAAATAACTATTCTAACTCCAATCCTACATAAGTCAGGGAAACTGCTGGACAGTAAACCATAATATTTGTGATATTATAACACATAAACATCACTTTATATATATTAATAACAACTCTTATCTATTATACTACAAAATAGACTATTAAATTACAATCACAAAATATGTTTTTTTGAACATAACAATAACACATTTTTTTAACCAAAATTTAAATTTCAAATTTCGAATTTTTTATAAATTTTTACATAATTTTCACAATTTTATAATTTTTAACCCAAACTTTGTTTTTTAGTTTTTCGAATCATTCTTAGCATATATTATAAGAAATACACAAACATAAAATATTACACACTTCACTTAATGTAATATAATTTAAAAATTAATTTTCTAATTTCAAATTTCAAATTTCAAAATTAAATATTGAAATTTCAAATTTCGAATTTTTTTAAAAATGTTACATAATTGTCACAATTTTATAATTTTTAACCCAAACGTTGTTTTTGTGTTTTTCGAATCATTCTTAGCATATATTATAACAAATACACAAACATAAAATATTACACACTTGACTTATTTTAATATAATTTAAAAATCAATTTTCTAAATTCAAATTTCAAATTTCAAATTTAAATATTGAAATTTCAAATTTCGTATTTTTTATAGCAATTGAATTTTTTATTAAACACTATATAAATAAAACCCACACTTAATTACAAAATTATTATATAATACATTCAATTTCAATTAAATATAATATTTTTTCATATTTCAATTTATAATTTTTTTTAATTAAATTTAAATTTTATGAAACATATTTTAATATACTACCCACCCTTATCCCCTATATCACCAACAACCCGCTACTAAATCTTTTTAAAAACCCATTAAATAAAGAATTCTGTTATTTAAATTAAATTTCAAATTTCGCCATTCAAAGTAAAAAATAAATTAAAATTTTCAAATTTTTTACCATTCTATACATATTATTTACACAACTTTTTTAAATTACTACCCACCCTTATCCCCTATAATACCAATAACCCGCTCCTAAAATATTTACAAACATTTAATTTTTTTTTACATTTTGATCCCTATAATAATAAAAATAGACATTTAATTAATAATATTTAAACATAAAACAAATTTTTCTACACTTATATAACACATTCAATTATTTTGTCGATATTATATTCAACGATATTTCTCTAAACGATATTCTATACAACGATATTTTATTTTGACGATATTTTTGTCATTATACAAAATCGATATTTACAACAACGATATTTCCTTCAACGATATTTTTTAAATTCGATATTCTTACCTCGATATTTATGCTAGTCGATATTATCCCGTCGATATTCCTGCTTTATACCCCATACTATAAACTGAAGGGGGAAAAAGTGACAAAATAAGCAAAAAAGCATTGTGATGTTCCAGAAAAAAAGAAACTGATGGGACAGGCATGCACGGTGGCACATATAGCCCTAGAGAATTGCTGATGGTCAGTTTGTGAGATGCTGCTGCTGAATAGCTCTGCCTGTTACTGGTGACTCCTCATTGCTAGAAAAAAATTCTAGATCCAATCTGGCACTTTGGAAGTCCTTTGTGCAAGGAGTCTTTGAAACACAGTAGCAATTCAAAAAGGTATTTGTGATGAACGAGATAGTTACCATTGGTAATGATGTATCTGGTAGAGACACAGTCTAGCCGCAGATTCCTTAACTTAGAATATCCCCAGCAGTCAGACTGGATCCGGAAAACTTTTTCCCCAGCCGTACCTCGGCGCACAGAGAACTGCGTCGCCTGGCTCCTTCCTGACGTCGTCCATGGAAGTGATGTCGGTGGAGCCATATAAGCCCCTGGCGCACTGGCCTCAGTTTTTTACTGTGAAACTTTTCCGCGCCACAATGCGGAGACACTACAAAAACCGCTAGAGTATGGGAACAGTGCGCCAAAAAAAGATCAAAAATCTTTGAAGCAACAATGACAAGAAATCATAAAATGATGAGAACCATCACCATGTTAAAAGAGTACGTAATACTGGAAGGGACTGAAGGGAGCAAACAGAGCATCTGCCCCTAAAAACAGTCTCGCCCTAAGAGGCAACGTAATTGGAATTGAATGGCATGACAAACGAAGGACAGTTGCAACTACAGGATGGAACTGTATAGACAATTAGTAAACGCAGGATGTAACTGTAAAGGGATGTAACTGTAAAGGACAACAAGACTGGAACAACATGACTTAAGGTAAGTGACCAGAAGTGTGTAACAACAGAGAATGTGCACCACACCCCCTATAATGACCTATGGATGGTAGCACAGTCAAATAGATCTCCAACCCAATCGACTGCATCACAGACAAGGAGACCCCAAAGTAATGGGGAAGAAATAGATGAGGGTGGAGGGAGGGTAGAAGAACATGAGAATCCCCACACTGGAAGAACCAGGGAGGAGGAGCATGGAAGGGCACATGACCTAGAAACACAAGAATGAGAACAGGTGGAAAGCCAACGTGCTAAAACAGAATGATACATCCTGCCCCAGAGGGAGGTGAACAAGAGCACCCCGCAGGGAGACTAAGGCCACCTGTAAGGAGGCAGGTAGATTGAACCCACCTGGAAAGGTCCTTGCAAACCGGGAAGGATGAACGGGCATTAAGGAATATGCGGCTAGACTGTGTCTACACCAGATGCATCGTTACCGAAAATAAGTAACTCGTTCATCTGATAGAGACATCTAGCCCAGAATCCCGAAGTTAGAATAGATACCAAAGCTATACCCTATCATGACAAATGGTTTCCGTAACTATGAAGAAAAACTAATAAACAAAAAAGCTCATAAAAAAAGATGACAAATTGTGCGTGATGAGTGTAGCCGGATGTGAGGTTATTTTACATCTCTAGAGGTTCAAAAGAAAAAAAGAAAAAACTAGACTGGGACAAAAAAAGTCTTTTTAGAGTCTTACGGTTTAAATAAAGAAGGTCAGTTGAGAGGGTCAAATGGTGCAAAAAATGATTGGAAAAACCAAACGAACCTATCATCCAGAATAGGGTAATGTAACTGAAACCAAGCACTACATAAAAATAATAGAGTGCAAATAAGAATTATAATAATGAAGGTAAATACACAGGCAGGAGGATCTTCATTAATGATTGTTGAACTGTATGGCATTTTCCCAGAGTAATTCATTGTGTACACCACACTTATATGTATTCAGTGAAAATCCAAAAGACCTCTTTTTTATGTATTTCGTTACTTTTCTTCTCATCTCTGTTCTCAATTTTTTTCTAAAATCAGCCACTTAATATCGTCAGCTGTATGGCTGAAGTCAAGATAATGTTTAACTAGAGGGGCCGTGAGTTTGGAAGTATGAATTGCAGAACGATGTTCTGTAAGACGGGTGGCAACTGAGCTGGAAGTCTCTCCTACATAGCCCAAATTGCAAGGGCATAGAATAAGGTAAATTATGTTTTTTGTCTTACAGTTCCATAATTTTTTGGCCCGACTCGTGTATCCATTGTGGACAAATGTCTCACCTTCAATCAGAGTGTCGCAAGATTTACAGGTAGAACATTTGAAAGTTACTCGTACTGGTAAAATCCCATCTAAGAATTTCTGAGCAAAGGAGGTGTCTGTGGAGAATCGCAAATGGACAAAAATGTCTTTGATGTTCAGGTTGCGACGATGAGCAAACAAAGGTTTTGAAAGTTTAAGTTGTTGATTTGGATCACTATTCAGTATGTGCCAATTTGAATTAGTGATCTGTTTGATCTTCTCGCTCATGGTGGAATGTTTTGTGACGCACACAAGTTGCATCGGGGCTATTACAATAAATGATCTCTGTCATAAAATCTAGCCCTTTTGTAAGATTCTCTGACAAGGCGATGAGGTTATCATCTATCTATGAATTTAGCTTTCATAGCTGTGCTTGTATATTAAAATCGGACAAATTTGTGCAATTGTGCAGCAATCGCAAAAATTGTCCATATGAGATACTCTGCTTTTGAGCTCGTGGGTGATAGCTGTTAAAATGTAAAAGCGTGTTTCTAGCAGTGTGCTTGCGTAAAGGTCTACTTCAAGTACGCCGGAGTTATGTCTAATCAAAATATCTAAGAATTCAACTTGTTGCTGGCTAGTTTGCACAGGAAATCGCCGATTAGTGTCTGCTAGATTAAGCCATTTCAAGAATTCTTGGAGATGTTCTTCAATGTCAGGTCAGATAAGAAAGATATCGGGCCCGATTCACAGAACTAACTTAAGACAAAATCCTAAACTTACTACTTTTGGTATTCACAGAAGTTAGGATTTTGTCTTAAGACAGACTTAAGACAGACTTAAGACAGACTTAAGTTAGGATTCAGTCTTAAGTCTGTCTTAAGTCTGTCTTAAGTCTGTCTTAAGACAAACTTAAGACAAAATCCTAACTTCTGTGAATACCAAAAGTAGTAAGTTTAGGATTTTCTCTTAAATTAGTTCTGTGAATCGGGCCCTCAGTCTATATATCTGGACCAATGTAAGACCGACTCAAAAGATGGGGCAATATCATTACGGATAAATTTGGTTTCGATAGAAAGCCATGTAGATATTTGCTACTGATGGTGCCACTTATGCTCCCATGCTTACACCCTTAATTTGTTTGAAAAAGGTGCAACCATATACAAACGTGTTATCCGTCAAAACAATTTGGAGACAGTCTAAAAAATGAGATTTAGGACTTGGACATTGAATATATCGATAAACCATGATACTGCCTCTATTGCTTCCCTCTGTGGAATGTTACTATATAGGGATTCAATGTCCAAAGTCACTAAGATGTTGCTGTACTGGTTAAAAGGAAGATTCTCAACTTTATTATTCATATCTCTCGTATCTTTGATGTAAGATGGAATTTTAGAAATATGTGGTCGAATCAGACTGTCAATGTATTTAGAGAGGGGTTCCGTGAGCAATCCAACTGTGGATACAATTGGGTGATGGGGGAGGTTCCGAAATTTTTTGTGAATCTTGAGGACACCTTCCCTTCCAAGGGAAGGCATCTTCCCTTCCGAACTGTTTAAATATTCCTGTTCTTTTCTGCTGATGTCACCCACATTGAATGCTGTCGCTGTAAGTGATTAGATTTTTTGAGCTACTTTTCAGGAAGGATTATTGGTTATTTCAGCATAAAAGTACTGATCACTTAACAAGTTCAAAAATGTTTGTTCATATATACTGGTATCGATAGCTACAATACCTTCCCCTCTGTCACAATTCTTGATGGTAACAGTTTTGTCATGGGCAAAATCTTGGAGAGAGACAAACTCTTGTTCATCAACATTGTAGATAGGTTTGGGAATGAATGCCATGGCTTGGTCTAAACAATTGAGGACAGTATGTTCAAATATTGCCACTTCTGGACCCACCTGGTCAAAGGAAGGTGTAAAAGTAGATTGAATAGATAGTCATGACCTGTTGGGCAACATGGTGGAAGGTTGCTCCTCAATGTCAAAAAACGTTTTCAATCTGATCTTACGAAAAAAGGACAAAATGTCTTGATAAAGCTCAAATATGTTGACATTGATGTGGGGTACATATGATAGACCCCTCGAGAGTAAAGTCATACAAGAGGTGTCTAAAATAGTGGATGATAAATTGAAAATGGGAATTACATCCATTGTCTCCAGTGTTGTCTGTTGCGGGTTTCCAACATTTGCTTGTTGTTCAGTTGATAATATTGGCTCTGATAGTTGCCCCTGGCCTGTGGTTGGAACCACACTCTCTGTCTGCCTCTGCGAGTTCCACGCTGGGCTAAATAAGGCTGTCTCACATGATGATTCGGATTAAAGGAATTATGTGGTCCTTGTTGCTCATAATAATATGAGTTGCTTTCACCTTCAGAATCCGAAGTGTCAGAGAAGGTGAGAACTTTCTGTTTTCTAGAGTTGTCTTGATTAAAATATTGATTTTGTTTGTAAATGTTCTCACTCAAATAGGGATAAATGTGTTTTTCCAGAGAGTTGTAGCATTTGTCTTTATTTAATTTCTTTGTTTTATGTTTAATCAAGTAATCTGTAAAGGAAGCTAGTTATTTATCTGCTTCTTCTAATTTCTTCTTTGCTTCTTCTAAAGCATTTGGGGCCATATTATCAAGAAAGGGCGATACATTATCGCCGCTTTTATCGGCAGGAAACTGCCGCTAAAGCGGCGATAATGGGCTTGAAAATATGCCCTTGTGAATTCCTATAGAAGCCCAGGTTAACACCAGACCTGGGCTTCTATGGGAATTCACAAGGGCCTATTATAAAGCCCATTATCGCCGCTTTAGCGGCAGTTTCCTGCCGATAAAAGCGGAAATAATGTATCGCCCTTTCTTGATAATATGGCCCTAGATTTTCTTATTTTATCCTCTAACTCAGCTAACTCGTTCTTCAATGTAGATGCCAGTTCTTTTGCAGTTTCTATGATGAGTATCATGAGGTCTCTGTAACACCTACTAGCTATCATGCTACATTTCTCTAGGAATTGTCTAAATTGTACAAATATTTCTGGAATATTAGGGACTCTAAGTCCCTGGGGTATACCTCTTGCGTTCAGGTACTCTAACATGAATTCGCCATGTGCTTCAATTCTTTTTCTTTTCTTTTTGAGAGTGGACAATTTGGTTGTGTCATCATTGTCTTGAATAGTTGATTTAGAGATGTTACTAAATGAATTACTAGTGCCTACTAAGATGGCAAATTCTTCGTTGGAGAAGCCAAAAGTTTTTAACTGATCCATAGTGATACTTACCAAGTGAAACAAAGCAGCCAGTAGGCTGGCAAAAGAGGGTGAACAAGAAAGAGGGCAGGGTTAACATGCAGAGTCAAAGGAAGCAAATAGAGTGTGGAGTCTAATAAAAAGTTAGGAATACATGTCAGACAATGTATACAGAGAAGGTAATTTGACCAAACACAGATATATTAACAGATATAAACAACACAAACAGTCTTACACAGATAAGCTGTGGGTAAATCAATGTAAATAACAAGGACCCCTGCAATAATATGAAATTCCTAGGTTTTGTTGCAAAGCTATACATACTAAAGTAGTGTAATCTAGCTTTGCTTTAAATCTCAATGCCTAGTGAAAACGTACACAAGCAAGGGTTAAAACAAAGTATCACCTCATATACCTATATGTAACTTGAGCTTTACACAAATGCACATATTGTACATATCTGATTACTACTTACTTGTCTACTTCAGGAACTTGACGACAAATCCTATGCTAGACAGTGTTGGCTCGCCTCCGCGCCATCGTCCAATGTTCAGAATCAGACAGGACAGCCAGATTTAGTGCGAGCACCCCAATTATTTTATCAGCAGGTGACTCTTGCTAAACCTGGGACTGTTCTATTTTATGTCCTTATTACAGTGCAGTGCTGCAATTTATAACATACAGAGCCATTGTGTCAAGGACAGTTAATCTGGGCCCTAGAGTCACGATGTTGCATGCTCTAAAAGTCAATGTTTGTGCATCCAGGAAGAGAACTTTTAAGGCTACATTCAACAAGCATGTTTCTTCTTTTCCCATAAACTGAAAAGGAAAGCTTTTCCGGAGCTTGGCCATAATATAAAGTAGAAACTGATTAATAAAATATAAAATTGCTGATTACGTTAATCTTTTTCAACAGTTCATCATTTCATGACCAACCTCAAATGGTATGTAGTCAGGGGGAAGCTTCTCCAGCATATCATCAGCCAGCCTTGCAACCACAGCCTCGCGTGTTTCAACTCCTCCACTGGAGCTGTCTTTTGGCTGAATGCTAAGGATCGTGTCCAATACATCCTTGGCGAGCTTGCTTTGGTAAGTGATATCAGCATTTGGATGCAGCCCAAACACTTCTGGGGTATCATAAACTGGTAGGCTCTGCAAAACCAAACACAACAAAATGTCATCCACAGACAAAATATTTTTAATAGGGGTGGGCGAAATGTTCATTCTGCCCGCAGAATTGGTGGAATCTGGCGACTATGCGTTACTCTTGTAATGCAGAATTCAGACCATATTTCGCCAGCTGCCACATGGCAGAATTCTTTTCCTGCAAGGCTCCAAAATGCGAATGTGAGTCAGATTTGGAGCCCCATAGTGCCATTTTCCAACGCTGGCAATCGCGGTCAAAAGGCTGCTTCTCAAGTAGATTTGCTGCTGCATGAATAGATTTTCTACTGGAGCGGCAGCAAAATCAACTCAAATGGGTGTGCGATCTTGCGCACCGCATGGAGCCATTTGCGCAGATTTTTCAGCGCTGCTCGCGCTACTGGCACTATTTTGCAGAGTGAGCAGTGCAACATGCATATTTTCTGACCGTTGGCGTAAATCTGCAGAATTTCATGGAGTTTTTAAAACTCTGTGGAATGAAAATCATCAGCTTCCACCCACCCCAAGTTTTTAAACTATTACAGTAGCTTGATGGTGAAATTGAATCAATATTAGTTTAAGCCAGGCCCTGCATTACCTGCATGTCTGTCGCACATGAGGCATTCATAGGATGATCATGAGTAAGCATAACCCACAAAATCATTAAATGAATGAATTTGTTCCTTCCCAACCTTTTAAAGATCAGCCTTCAGCAGGAATAACTCGACAAGCAAACTAAAAATAAGACTCCTATAATATCCAGGTGCATGACAATCTCATTAACTGGGTGAAGCACCATACAACTATTACAGGACACAGGGTGTAACACATGCTGCTTAGGTAAAGTGGGGTCCCCAATCCACCTGAGGGCCCCTGTGTGAGAAGTTGGTCTGGTATATGATGTCCACTATTCTGTGAGACACCTTGCACCAGTCCAAATGACCCTTATTGATGGTGGTTGTAAAGTCAACCTTATAGAAAGCTAACCTAGTGGTAGCTGTGGAGAGCAGCCTTCAGGCAAGATTTGGAGGCGAGTTAAGCTAGTTGTTTTACCAATTATAATCTCTTGAATACCAAATGAAAGCACACCACACAAGGTATATATCAAATATATATGTATTTATTCTAAACGCACAAGTTACTACTTGTGTAACGATATATCTGTAAGAGACATTAGTTAGTGATAGATTCCTTACCTTAGAATATCCCCAGGCGTCAGACTGGATCCGGAAATGTTTTGCGTAGCAGTACCCTTGCGCGTCGGTAGGCGTCATCTGCGGCTCCGCGTCCGTCGACGGCGTCGTGGGCGTCGTGATGACGTCGTCGGAATACTTAGACGCCGCCTCCTCGTGCTGGCGTCAGTTCTTGGACACAGCTTTTCTGCGCCAGAAGCGCTGAGCCATGTTAAAAACCAACACTGGTGCCATTGAAACTAGGGCCCTGAAAGGGAATAACCCCAACCCTAGATATCGGTTCGCAGAACGGGGAGGATGGGTGGGTCGGTAAGGAATCTATCACTAACTAATGTCTCTTACAGATATATCGTTACACAAGTAGTAACTTGTGCATTTGAAAGAGACACGTTAGTGATAGATTCCTTACCTTAGAATAGATACCCCAGCAATACCAACCCCGGTGGTGGGTCTGCGTACCAATAATCACACCAGAAAGTCCTGGAGGACAGAATGGCCAAAGAAGCCATCCCTCCGGACTTGGCTGTCCAGGCAGTAGTGTCTTGCGAACGTGTGCAGCGAGGCCCACGTAGCTGCCTGACAGATGTCTTGTAAGGGCACTCCCCGGCCCAAGGCAGTTGTAGTCACCGTGGTTCGGGTGGAATGAGCCTGCAATCCAACAGGGGGCTCCTTTTTAGCCAAGGAGTAACATGCCTGGATACACAAGATGATCCACTGGGAGATGGTCCTCTTGTGCACCGCTTTCCCCTTCTTAGCGCCCACGTAACCAACAAAGAGTTGGTCATCCACCCGGAACTGGCGTGTGCGATCCAAGTAGAATGAGTCCAGACGGTGGAGCCGCTCTTCCTCTTTAGAGGGGTGCGGTGGCGGAAAGAAGGTTGGCAAGGTGACTGCCCGATGTGGAAGGCTGTGACAACCTTGGGCAGGAAAGATGGCTTAGTACGCAACACAACCTTGTCCGGATGGACAGAGAGGAAAGGAGGAGTACAAGAAAGAGCCTGGAGCTCACTCACTCTCCTGGCAGAGGTGATGGCAACCAGGAAAGCAGTCTTCAGAGTAAGAAGGCAGAGAGGACAGTTGTGAAGTGGCTCAAAGGGAGCGCACATCAGAAAAATAAGAATAAGGTTCAAGTCCCACTGAGGCATCACAAACGGAACAGGAGGGAACATGTGTGTGATGCCCTTCAGATAACGAGATACAATAGGGGACTTGAATAAAGAAGGTTGATCAGGCAGCCTTAGAAAGGCTGAAAGGGCAGAAAGGTAGCCCTTGATAGTGCCCAGAGCAGATCCCTGCCGGGCAAGAGAAAGAAGGAAGAGTAGAACCTCAGAAAGAGGGGCAGAGAGGTGATCCACAGCCTTTGCTGTGCACCATGCCACAAATCTGTTCCACCTGCAGGCATATACCGACTTTGTGGAGGGACGCCTGGCTGCCAGAATGATATTACAGACATCAGGAGGCAAGTCAAATGGCCTCAACTGTCGCCGCTCAATCTCCAAGCATGGAAGTGGAGACTGGACAGGTTCGGGTGGAGGACCGTCCCCTGCTGCTGTGACAGAAGGTCCTCCCGAAGAGGCAGACGAACCGGGGGACCGACTGACATACTGAGTAGCTCTGGATACCAGTACCTTCGTGCCCAGTCCGGAGCCACAAGGATGACTTGGGCCCGGTCGTGCTTGATCTTCTTCAGCACTCTGCGCAGAAGTGGTATAGGCGGAAAGGCGTACAATAGACCGCAACTCCACTCGCGACGAAAAGCGTCTCCGAGCGAGTGCTGCCTTGGAAATTCCAACGCGCAGAACTGATGACATTGCGCGTTCTCGTCGGTGGCGAACAGATCTAACCAAGGCTCTCCCCATTGCTGAAAGAGGCCTTGCGCCACGTCCGAGTTCAGATGCCATTCGTGATCCATCATGCACCGACGGCTGAGCTTGTCCGCCCTGGTGTTCAGAGAACCTGCCAGGTGTTGAGCCACCAGGGTCCTGCCCTTGCGTTCCAGCCATTGCCAGAGGCGCAGAGTCTCGTGGCAAAGGGTCCACGACCCCAACCCACCCTGTTTGTTGCAGTACCACATGGCGGTGGTGTTGTCCGTGAACACCTGCACTACACTCCCCCGTACAGAGGGGAGGAATGCCTTCAGTGCTAGACGAATCGCCCGTAACTCCAACAGGTTGATGTGGAGCCGGGCCTCCGCCGGAGACCAGAGGCCTCTGATCTCCGCCTTGCCCATGTGGCCTTCCCAGCCCTGGAGGGACGCGTCCGTCACAAATACGTGCTCCGGTTGGGGAAGGGAGAGGGATCTGCCGCTGACCCAATTTGCGGTCCATGAGCCACAACTGCAGCTGTCTCGCAGTGCCCTCCGAGATCAGGACGTGGTCGGACAGGTTGCCATGATGCTGGGCCCACTGAAACTTCAGGTCCCACTGCAGAGCCCGCATCCGCCACCTGGCGTGATGCACCTGTAGGATGCAGGAGGCCATCAGCCCCAGAAGCCGCAGCGTCAACCTGACCGAGACCCGGGATAACGGCTGAAAGATGGGAATCAGAGCCTGAATATCCCGGACCCGCTGTTCGGGTGGATAAACCCGAAACCGCGCAGAGTCGAGAACCGCTCCGATGAAGAGGAGCTTCTGAGAGGGGCACAGGTGTGACTTTGGCACATTGATGGAGAACCCCAGCTGGTGCAGGAGATCTGCCGTAGTCTGGAGGTGGCTGACGACTGTCTGGGGCGAGCCCGCCTTCAACAACCAGTCGTCGAGGTAGGGGAAGACTGAAATCCCTAACCTGCGCAGATGAGCTGCGACCACCGCCATCACCTTTGTGAACACCCGTGGGGCGCTGGTAAGGCCAAAGGGGAGCACGGTATACTGAAAGTGCTCGTGGCCAAACGTGAACCGCAGGTAGCGCCGGTGGGCCGGCAGGACGGGGATGTGGAAATAAGCGTCCTGCAAGTCCAACGCTACCATCCAGTCTCCGGGGTCCAGGGCAGCTAAGACCTGAGGCAGTGTCAGCATTTTGAACTCCTCCTTCCGGAGGAAGCCAGTGACGTTCCTTAGGTCCAAGATAGGGTGTAGCCCCCCTTTGCCCTTCTTGGGTACCAGAAAGTAGTGGGAGTAGCAACCACACCCTACTTCTGACCCAGGAACCCGCTCGATGTCCCCCTTGGCCAAAAGGGCCGTAACTTCCTCCTGCAGAAGTCGCAAATGATCCCCGGATACACGGTGGTTCTGCGGCAGCATGGCTGGAGGAGTCGCCTCGTAGGGGAGGGAGTAGCCCCTTCGGACGATTTGCAGCACCCACCTGTCCGAAGTGACAGTGCGCCAGTGGAGGTGGTGATGTCGAACCCTGCCCCCCACTGGCGTCACATGGGCCTGAAAGCACGGACTAGGAGGGTTTTGAGGCGGATGCTGCGGGGGAAGGTGTGGACTGATCTCGCCGTTGTCCCCGACCGCCGCCACGGCTGTTTCCACGGCCGCCACCGCGTTGTGTATTACCCTGCGGAGCGTGGCTGGCAGCACGTGTGGGTACACCCCTTCCGTGGCCACGAAAGGAGTGAAAGGCAGCCGAGTGCTTGCGCGGGGCCGAGAGGCCCAAGGACTTGGCCGTAGCCCTGGAGTCCTTAAAGTGCTCAAGCGCATGGTCTGCCTTGTCGCCAAAAAGGCGAAGGCCATCAAATGGCATGTCCATTAGTGTGTTTTGGACATCGGCCGAAAAGTTGTCGGACCTCAACCAGGCGTGGCGTCTGACCGCCACCGTCGTTGCCATCGCTCTACCTAGTGAGTCGGTGCTATCCAGCCCACACCGGATAGAATATCTGGCTGCATCCCGGCCCTTCACAAGGGCTTGGCCGAGTTTGACCCGTACCTCCAATGGACACTCTGGCAGCACTTCCGCAACCGTATCCCACAGAGAGTGGGTGTAGCGGCCCAAGAGGCATGCGGTGTTGGAAGACCGCAGTCCCAGACTAAGGGAGGAGAAGATCTTTTTACCGTACTGCTCGTACCTCTTGGATTCCCTGTCCGGCGGAGCCGACGGGAATGCGGTCTGGGAATTGGAGGCCTGGATGACCAGGCTCTCGGGGGTGGGGTGGGTGGACAGGAAACATGGGTCGCCCAGGGCCGGGCGGTGGCGTCTGGCCACGTTCCCATCTACGGGCGAACCCGTAGCGGGCTTGGACCAAGTGCCCAAAAGAACGTCGGTTAAGGCCTCGTTAAACGGCAGCAGAGGCTCGGCTGAGCATGACTGTGGCTTAAGGACCTCGGTGAAGAGGTTAGTCCTCACGGCTGCGACGGGGAGCTCAAGTCCCAAGCCCTTGGCCTCCCTCATCAACACCACACTATAGGTTATCCACTCCTCCGTAACCACGGTAGGAGGTGAGACAAAGCCAGTGTCAGTCGAAGTGTCTATACCACTGGCCTCCCCAGGTTCACCTGCCCAGTCCTCTTGAGACTGGCATTCACGTGCCAGAGGGTCCTCAGACCCCTCCCAATCCTCCTCATCACCCAACTCCTGGTACTCAGGGTTAGCAAAGGATGGGGCCGGTTCATGGAAAGTGAACTCTCCGAACGGCGTCTGAAGCGGCGCCCAGCAGGGCCGCTCCGGCGCCAGAACCGGGTCGAGGGAGGCGTCGGGGATGCCGCCGCCCGAGGACGGTGCCGGGGGTGACACCTGAGGGGTCGGCGCCGGGGAGGTCGTTAAGTCCACCAGCGACGACCCGGATCCGGAACCGGATCCAGCGGGGCCCTGCGGCGCCGGGCCCGAAGTCGCCGGGGGCGTCGGAGCCGAAGCACCCGACAGCGTCCGGACCGAACCCTCCGACCCACTAGGACCCCCCAGACGGGTCCGCTGGGCCCGAAGGCACCGCGGAGCACGTCGGAGGAGAGAGGGACCTCATGGCCATGAGGAACCGCTCGATCTCCTCCGGCGCCGCGTTAGGCCCAGGGACCGGAGGGTATGAGGCCAGAAGCGGCGCCTGTGACTCCGACGGAGCCGTGTAGGCGGTGCCACCTGAACCCCCGGCCGTGTCGGGCGAGCGTCGGGGGGAGTCGGAAGAGCGATGACGTCTCTTCGACTTCTTGTGCTTACCTGACGACTTCGATCCTGAGGAGTGATTTCGATTCCCGGAGCTCCGATGGCTCCTCTACCGTGACCGGTCCCTCGACCTCCGTCCAGACCGGGACCTCTCTTGGCGCGGGGCCGACTGCCGGAGTTCGAGTCGCTTACGGGACCGCTCCCGTCTAGCCTTTGAAGTCAGGGCCCGGCAGTCGGAACAGGTCTTGTCGTCGTGGTCGACGCCGAGACAGTGGAGAACCGATGGTGAGGGTCCGTGACCGACATCAGCCGGTCGCAATCCTCACAGGGCTTAAAACCAGGCATCCCTACCGGCACCGTTCGGAGTCAAAGACTTCGAAAAAGGGTGATCAAAAGATCAAAAAAGTTTTAGTCAAAAAGTGACTAAGGTACCACTTTTTCGGATCTGCGCTGCTGGCGCGGAAAAATGAAGAACTGACGTCAGCACACGGAGGCGGCGTCTAAGTACTCCGACGACGTCATCACGGCGCCCAAGACGCCGACGACGGACGCGGAACCGCAGACGACGCCTACCGATGCGCAAGGGTACTGCTACGCAAAAAATTTCCGGATCCAGTCTGACGCCTGGGGATATTCTAAGGTAAGGAATCTATCACTAACGTGTCTCATTCAGATACAACCCATCTGCACTCTTTATGAGGTCAGAGGTAAAAGCACAATACAAGGAACTTAATTAGCATACGATAAGTTGCACAGTATACGTTATGCCCTAGGGGCCTCACAAACCATATACTAAAATAGTGGTATATGAACCACGTCTGGGATAGAAAGCAGGCCTCGAGCCTGTGGAATCGCTAGGATTTAGGAGGCCCACGGGAGATGCGTACAGTGTCTAAACACAGCCGCGGGTTACCATTGACTTTCAATGGGAAACTAACAAGTTACAAATTTACAATTTAAGGACACTTCTGTGTGAACTAGACTAGAACACTTCGAGAGTCAAGACCTACGGGAGCACCGGAGTACTCATGTTACCTCACCCACGGAAGCCGGGTGCATAGGTGTCTTTTGGTGTCGGGTTTCGTCGTCCTTTTCAATGGAGAGCTGCAAAGAAGTGCTGGAGGCGACCAGAGAAAAAGTGTCTGGGTGGATCCAAGGGTGGATGGAAGATCTGAAGAAGCTGAAAGCAGTAGGGACAGAGTCTGGGTCACTTGCCAGTAAACAGGATGGCGATGGGAAGCTGCCAGCCATTGTCGGGTGATTTCAGGTGAAAAAGGTGACGCTTGTCTCTTCAGCCACATGGTCCAGGAGGCGTCGACGATGACCAGGAGATGTATTCGAGCTGTCCCACAAAGGATCTAGTTGACTGCGTTGTTGGTATTCATATTGGACCCAACAAGCCCTGGCAAAAGCAATCCATGCAGGATGTCGAGATTGGCTTTGGTGCAGACCAGCAAGTCAGATGAACTTCTCCTTTGCAGGGAAGTTGAAGCAAGTCTGGAGCAACCAGGAAAGCAAAGTAGTTTCAAGATTGGTCTTCTTGGGGGTCCACTAGCCAACGGACTAGGAACCGCGAAGACGCTTTGAGCTGAAATGCTCAAAGAAGGCCCATGAGACTCTCGTGGAGTGTGGGCCTCTGAGCTTCGGTGTTAAAGGTGCTCGGGGCTGGAGCTTCAAGCACTACAATGCACAACTTCAAGATACCTCGGGAAGTAGGTGCAGTTTGCAAAATGCAGGATGTCCAGGAGTTCTGGTCCCACGTCTCTCGTGGCAGATAAGGGTCTCAGCTTTGCTGGAAGCTCGGGTCAGCTTCAGAGATGTCTGGAAGTCCATGTCCTGTGTCGCAGATTCTTCGGGATCCGGCGGGAGCCTCGAAAATGCAGACAGGCAAAGATGCAATTGGTGCCTGTTTGAACAGGGTGATCACTCCTTGACCACAAGGGAGATTTCTTCCATCTTCCAGTCGATATGGAATGTTGAAGGTCCAAGATATATGTTGCAGAGTTTCGTCCAGGGTAATCTAAAGTCCTAGGGACTGGGGTTCTATATTTATAGTAAGTTTAGGGGTTGGACTAACTCTAAGGTCCCTCCTAAGGGTGGACCTGGGGAGTGGGTGGTTACACCCCTTCCCCTTTGTCCAGTTTCGCTCCAGAGCTGGGTCTGAGAGCCGCAGCAACCGGTTTGAACTGGGAAATGCTTGGGGCACCTTGGGGCCGATTCACAGAACTAACTTAAGACAAAATCCTAAACGTATTACTTTTGGTAGTAGAAGGCATTTAGTAGTAGTAAAGTTAGGATTTTGTTTTAAGTTTGACTTAAGACAGACTTAAGACAGACTTAAGACAGACTTAAGACAGACTTAAGACAGACTTAAGACAAACTTAAGACAAACTTAAGACAGATTTAAGACAGACTTAAGACAAAATCCTAACTTAAGTTTGTCTTAAGTCTGTCTTAAGACTGTCTTAAGTAGTAAGTTTAGGATTTTGTCTTAAGTTAGTTCTGTGAATCGGGCCCCTTGTGTGCCCCAGGCAGTGTCTGAAAAGCATTCACTGAATGCAACCCACCATGCCCCAATACACTAAAGCCTGTCTGTGGCAGCAGCATCCATTTTGTGATGCTGGGGCTCTGTTTAAATTTAACCAGGTTTAACAGTAACTACATGTCTTCTCCCTCTAGAAGGGTGGAATGCTACCCCCGCAATCAGAACTGGTGGAGGGTAGTATTCCAAAGTGTTTGACACCTTACACGACATGTTTTGATAAAGCCAAACTAAAGTTAGCATTAACCGCAAGGAATATAATGCACTTAAGAGAATATGGTATGGCTATAACATAGAACAGCTATAAGGAGATGGTTCCGAAAGCTGCAGAGGGGCTCAGCTCATGCTAGGGCACCCTCTCAAACAAAACCAATCACTCCGCCTCCAGGATTGTCAAGGCCTGCCATAGGAGTGTCTTATAGGATAGTATGTGTCTATATATATATATATATATATATATATATATATATATATATATATATATATATATATATATATATATATATATATATATATATATACACATATATATAGAGAGAGAGAGAGAGAGGGAGAGAGAGAGAGAGATATAGGTATACTATATCTAAGTAAGGGGTGATTACACCATATTACCCAGGTTGCAATTGCAGACCTGTGGTGTCAGTTTGGAAGGCCAGCCAGGGGTGGCATCATACAGGCTGCAGCCCCTGGTAGGCCTTGGGTGCACCTATTCCCTGGGCACCTAAAGAACACTATACAGGGGCTCACAAGGGTGACCCAGTAACCAATCTGGTATGTACCTAAAGTACATGGGATCAATTTAGAGAGAGAACAGCTAGGCTGTGGCCCTGATTAGCAGGGCCATAGCCATACTGAAGTCGAAAAACCAGTGAATCACAGCAAAAAGTGGGGGTAACCATAGGGAGCAGACCCTACTCTCCTACACCCTGTATTCAACAAAAATCAATGAATATCTGTACAATATAGGAAACTCACGGTCCCCTGACCCTATTGTGCAGGAGGGGGGTTTAATTTTGCGATACACTACTGACAGGACACCTTCACACACTTATGAAATTGCACAATGAATCTGCATACCAGAATAATACATTTGCACGTACAGCATAAAAATGTATAACAAAACAAAATCACTAACTGTGTTCCTACAGAGAAGCGTGCTACACTTAAGCAAAGCAGTTCAGCACCTCTTCAGGGGTCAGGATGACTACTTCACTTCAAGTCAGTATGGACACTGACTTCAGTCCTAAAAGTGTCACCTACAAATTTGAATTTTCCGCTTAATAATCTATTTAGTTCCATTTTTTAAAACAGATTTTTATTGATATAAACAGAAAACATTAGCACTGTTGTTCATACAGTCGAGAAAAAAAATCCATACACAATGGAAACCAGTTCTAGCACAGTATTTGGTATGTAGGTCTCAGGTCATTGAGACAATTTTGTTTATTTATTTATTTATTTTTATTTATTTTATTTTTAAAGTTTTATATAGCGCTAGCTTGACCGGTAAGTATCAGAGTGCTTTCCATATACACAGTAAACAGCAGAAGAACATTCCATTACATAGCAGGCGGGCAGAAAGGAAGAAGACCAGAGAAAAAAAATACAGCATGGGAACTAAAAATGCAGTGCAGCGGAGAGGGAGAGAGCAATGAGAGAAAAGGCGAGAGTGACATAGTCCGGTCACCCACTATCCTTGAATGACCAGGGAGAGAGGAGACAACTCGGATAAAGAAGACTAGGTTAGTTGACGTTGGTCATGAAAGTATTTGTTTAGGAGATGGAGTTTCAGGTCCCTTTTGAAACAGGAGAAGGAGGGGTTGCACCTGAGGACTCCAGGGAGTGAGTTCCATATCCTGGGAGCGTGGCCAGAACACGATCGGTATTGGGTGGTTTTCTTTTTCAATTTCGGAGAAATAAGGAGGAGTGAGTTGGAGTTTCTTAGTGCTCTGGACTGACCTGCCCTAATCAGTCTGTTGTTTAAGTAGTTGGGGGCAGGAGAGTAAAGGGTTTTGTGTGTGATGCAGGCCAATTTATAGATACATCTCCCTTCCATGGGAAGCCAAGTGAGGCAGTTGAGAGTTGGAGTGATGTGTTCAAACCTATTAACTCCAGAAACGAGTCGAGCGGACATGTTCAGCTTTGCTCTAAGAGGGGCTAGGTGAGCTTTTGGAGTCCCGGTAAGGATGGCCTTCCAGTAGTCGATTTTAGAGAGAACTAGGGATTGGACTACTGTCTTGAGGTCATCGTGTGGTAGAAAAGGTTTTAGTTTCTTGAGGTGTTTTAGAGAGAAAAGAGCACTTTTTGCGGGGTTTTTGAAGTGGGACCTCCATTGATAAGTTCTTGTCAAGGGTGATGCCTAGAGACTTAACTGAGTAGGATAGGGTAAGGGGGCAGTTTAAGGCAACCAGATTCTTGAGCCATTCTTGGACTGGAACGATGGCTACTCTTTGTAGAGAATAGGATTAGTTCCGTTTTGTCTGGGTTGAGCTTTAAGTGGTTAACGTAGAACCAAGTTTGGATCTCAGTTAGGGTGGTATTGAGAAGTTGGTTGTCGCTGGGAGACTTCATCCTGAAATAGATGTGGGTGTCGTCCGCGTAAAGGTGGTAATTCACTCCAGCTTTTTTCAATATGATTGTGAGGGGCTCCATGAAGAGATTGAAGAAGAACGGGGAGAAGATCGAGCCTTGCGGGACCCCAAGTGTGACTTTAGTTGGCTTTGAGAGACAGGAGTTAATTTTAATTTGTTGTGAGCGTTGTTGAAGGAAGGAGGTGAACCATTTTAGTACTGTGCCATTTATTCCGGACCGTTTCGACAGGGTCTCCAAAAGGGCTGGATGGTTTACTGTGTCCAATGCCGCAGATTGGTCAATAAGGATGAGTAGGCAGGCATCACCTTCGTCTAGGGCCTTGTGAATGTCGTCGGAGACATTGAGCATAGCTGTTTCCGTGCTGGAGCCTTCTCTGAAACCAGATTGAAAGGCGTCGAGGAGGTTGAACTCATCAATGTGCCTATTGAGTTGGAGGAGAACACATTTCTCCAATGTTTTTGCAAGGAATGGGAGGTTAAAGATAGGTCTGAGGTTGTTAAGATCATTAGGGTCAGCCCCAGGTTTCTTGAGAATGGGTGTGATTTCTCCTAGTTGAAGGGAGTCTGGGACACAGCCTGAAGTGAGAGAGGTGTTGATGATTTTTGTCCAGAAAGGGGAAATGGTGTGGTTGAGTTCTTTTATGATTGTGGATGGGAGGGGGTCCATGGTGTGGGAGGAGGGTTTTAGATTGAAAATTATATTGAAGACCTCATATTCTGACATTAGCTCAAAGTTGGACCAATAGGCATTGTTTTTAGCTGGAGGAAGGTCTGATTGTCCTTGTTAAGAGCTCTTTCTGAGTGGTCCAGTGAGGTTGAAGGGGGGGGTTAAGGAGGAAGGGGGGTTAGCAGTTTGTAAGAAGGATTGATCAATTTTAGAGACTTTGATGGTGAAGAAGGTGGCAATTTCTTTCCATCGCTCATTGGTGGCTTCGATTTCTTGAGAGGGAGTGCAGTTAGTTTGGCTTTTAACAATGTTGAAGAGTTCTCTTGGTCTGTTTTTCGCCAGATCTAGTTAGCTGCTGAAAAAGATGCCTTTTAACTGAAGATGTGCTTTTTGTATGACCGTCGAGCAGATCTTAAATGTGTTAGGTGCAGGTGCCGCTCGGAGCCTTGAACTTGGAAAGCTGCTGCTGGGCTTTTGTCTTTGCCCTTTCCCCGGACTGCTGTGCTAACGGAGCCTGACCAACGAGGACCTTCCACTCTCAGGGATTTTACCGCTGCTGCCGGGGCCGGGACTGCGAGACCCAGGCTGCACAGCGCTCCATCATCATAGTGCACCTGGTGTCTCTTCCCGCCCCCAGCTCCCTCGCAGCTAGATAAGGCTCGCGGCCCGCGCTCCGCGGGAGCCGCCCGCAGCCTTGAACTTGGAAAGCTGCTGCTGGGCTTTTGTCTTTGCCCTTTCCCTGGACTGCTGTGCTAACGGAGCCTGACCAACGAGGACCTTCCACTCTCAGGGATTTTACCGCTGCTGCCGGGGCCGGGACTGCGAGACCCAGGGTGCACAGCGCTCCATCATCATAGCGCACCTGGTGTCTCTTGCCGCCCCCAGTTCCCTCGCGGCTAGATAAGGCTCGCGGCCCCCGCTCCACGGGAGCCGTTCGCAGCCTTGAACTTGGAAAGCTGCTGCTGGGCTTTTGTCTTTGCCCTTTCCCCCGACTGCTGTGCTAACGGAGCCTGACCAACGAGGACCTTCCACTCTCAGGGATTTTACCGCTGCTGCCGGGGCCGGGACTGCGAGACCCAGGGTGCACAGCGAGCGCTCCATCATCATAGCACACCTGGTGTCTCTTCCCGCCCCCAACTTCCTCATATAAGCACTCCTACTCCCGCGCACGTGGGACACGCGCGGGTCTCAGCCCGGGGCTATGCCTGGGCAAAGGGCGGGCCGTTTGAGGCCGTTCGAGAACGGTCAAGACCGGGACTGGGCCATCCACCCTAGTCTGCTTTCTCCCCATATCCTTCTTCTGTAAAAATCGGAACTATTTGTGCGCGACGATGACCACGAGGGAAACAAGGAGCAAAAGCACGCTGGCAGCAGCGGGAGCTGCCAAAGGTACTTTGGACAATTACTTTGTTAAAGCAGGGGCACTACTGATCGATGAAATCACGGTCTTGGAGAGGCGTATCTCACAAGAAATAGACTGTGTGAGGAGATCTTCAATGGTAGCCCTGGCACAGGCTAAGACTCCTGACAACAGACCCGAGTACATTGAGCATATTGAGTCTAATAATGGGGTAACTGGTGTTAGCGAGTCTTCTGTGAATTCAGATATAATATACTCCATCTCACACATTAGTGCAAAGGACTCCAGCGAATTTGCAGATCTGAGTATGTTAAATTTTCCATTGGTCCAACCCCACCCTATCCCACTCCCAATTCCCGACCATGCTCCCGACGTTGATAACACCAATGGTAGAGATAGTAACACATTACAGGGGGCAAGGGAAGGAGCCATCCCCAAAAGGAAAAGAGGGGTTCAAAACAAAGGGGGAAGGAAGGCAAAAACTCCAAGCTCAACCCTACTCTGGAGGTCAATAGTCCTGGACTGAGTACAACGGGGAACTTGCCTACTGACAGAGCTGAGGTCATACCTATTGAGATCCCGCTTGCAGAGACAACAGAACACACTAATACGAACCCCTTTGAGACCTCCGGCGAGGATATTACTCTTGCCGATATAGGCGTTCTTCTGAGGTCCTTATTAAGTCCCTTAGAAGCTCGGTTAATCAAGATGGAAGCCAGGCTAGTGACCATAGAGAAATCGACAGTGCAACTAGCCGACAGCTTCAAAGCAGAGAGCAAGGGCGGTAGAGGGGGGGTAGAGATAAAGAACAAGAGGAGTGTCCCGGCCGCCACCAAGACGTACAATAGTGCAGCACCCCCAGTCCGACAGGCCAAACCAACCCCCTCCCAAACTACGACCACGCAGCTCAAGGTTAATGCTGCTATTTCCAATCAACCCACAGTTCGACATGCACAACCATCCCCTTCCCAAACCATGTCTAAGCAACCCAAGGATAACGCTTCTGTTCCAAACCAGCCCCAGAAACTAGCAGTACCAACAGATGAGGCATTAGGCAATACCATCAAGTGCAGAGTAGTGAACTTGCTGCCGGAGGCGAGTCCGTATACAGTGATCTTAGCAGGGGTCCCAGAGTTAAAAAACACTTTTAAAGAATCTACCGCCTCTTTAAAGAATAAGGTGGTCAGCTGGTTATCTATGTACAGACCTCTATCGCAAGGCATAACGAGCGATGTGCTTATGGTAAGAAGGGTCCCATGGGGGGTAATTCAAGAAAATCCATCAACGGAGACTGTGTCCTGATCAGTTTTAGAGATCCTAGGACCGTCTCCCATATTTGTGGATGGTTCCCCGATGACCAGGGGAGCAATATTCAGTCCCTACCCCTCTTTTTCTTTTATCCCCCGCTAATGCATGCATCTGAGGAGGAGAGATGGGGTAGCCTCCCGGAGAGGGTGGGTGGGTGGGATGCTAGAAGGAGAGGAGATTTCCAGCATCCTAGAAGTCAACACCAAGCGTACCGTACAACAAATATTGAGGAGGAGGGTTGGGAAATGTGTCACGGGAGGGGAGGCGCCTGGGGGGGGAAGAGAGAGAGGAGAGTATCACTGCCCCAGAGTTCAGCAGCCCATATATTTTCCAACATTTAATAGGTATAGCTACTTAGACATGGTGGATTGACCGTTTATGCGCAACGGTAGGGAGCATTACTGTTGTCTCAGGGAGGGCACGGAGGTAATCAACATGCCCCCTAGATTTACCACTGATCTAACGGTAGAGACTGGGCAGCCTGAGGTCCCATTGTATAGCAAGGAGGTCAACCAAACCATTGCTGAGCCGCCTCGTAGTATATGGAACCAGGGAAAGCACCAGGAGATTCGGCCATAAGAATAACGCCCCTGGGTAGTCCAAATGATAATGTCCCCTCCCTTACCCCGGCTTCGAACCTAAGGCCACCACCTCTGAAGATAATATCATGGAATGTGGCTGGCCTGGGTAAAAAGCTGGAACAACAGGAATGGACTTCTTTTATTGACTCCAAAGATATATGCCTGTTTCAAGAAACCTGGGCGAGGGATGAGTACTCTCGCCAAGGTTTTGCGGCATTTTCCATCCCTGTGAAATGGGGGGCAGGAGCCGCCCTTCTGGAGGCCTCTCAACCTGGGTGACAACCCACCTGGGATGTCAGGCTGCACGTCTCCCCTTGGTTTCAGAGGACATATTAGTTGTGTTGCTGGAATGGTCAAACTCCCGTAGACTTGCCGTGATAAATGTGTACTCAAGACCAGTAAACATATCGCGGGAATCGCCTACCATTGAGGAATTGTCAGCCTTCCTCAGCGAAATTCCCAGGGGATTCCATTTGTGGTGGGTGGGGACTTGAATTCACATTTCGAGCCCCTTGCAGGCCTCTTGGATGGGTCCTCCCTAGAGGAGGATGCAAGGTGGTCAGTACCCCCCACGGTGGCTCCTCCCCCCAGAGCTTGGACCCCACTTGCACTACAGATTACTGCCCTAACCCTCAAATACGGTGTCAGGGCCTGCAATGGGCGTACCAAATCTGATATTCCCAGTAAACACACCTTTAATAGAGTGGGCAGGGAGTCAAGACTGGATTATGTTCTAGTCCAATTGTCCTCGTGGTCGCATATCATCGCTTTTAGGGTGATAGATAGAGTAGATAGCGACCACAACGCCCTAGAATTGGACTACGCTCTCCATGGTCAGGAGGGTAGAGACCATGTTATGGTGGCAGCAAATCTTGGGCTTCTCCTTGAAAATAACAGAAGGAGAGTAAGGTGGGAAACACTAGCCACTAGTGGAGAGAAGCTCCCCAGGCTATATACTAGACTCATTCCAATATTAGAAAAAGTGGGCATCTTAAGTGAGGAACCCAGCACCCAGGAAACTCACAAATCACTGTGGCTGGCACATGAGGAAATGATTGGGACCTTGGCGGCAGACCTCTTCTCTAAGGGACAGAGCAGAGGTGGCGGGTCTCACCGCAACACATGGTATAATGCCGCATGTCGCAAGGCGAAGGGAGATCTCTTGTCCTGCATTAAGGAGGGCAAAAGCAGACTGGAGATACAGGCCAGAAGACGGGATTATAAGAAATTGGTTACCCACGCCAAGATGGAATGGGATCAAGACAAATGGGAGGAACTCTCTATTTCTCTAGCCACTAGGGATTCCCGTAAGTTTTGGCGAATTGTCAATACGGGATCCGAGGACTTAGCATCGGCAATAGAACCGAATATTGCACCAAGGGTATGGCAAGAGCACTTTCAGTCCCTCTACACAGTGGAAGTTGGGGCCACATGCTACCTACCCCCAACCACAACTAGTCATGTAGAGGGGGACCCCTTTACAGAAAAGGAGGTGCGAGCTGCTATTGCGGGCTTGTCATCAGGCAAAGCGCCTGGGCTGGATGGCCTCCCAGGCGACCTCTTTAAACAAGAACCAAATGTATGGGCCCCCTATTTGCTGGTAATATTTAATGCTGTCTTGAAGGGCATGGAGGTGCCCCGTACTTGGCTGGGCGCAGAGGTTGTTCCTATATTTAAGAAGGGTTCGCCTCTGCTCCCAGCCAATTACAGGCCCATCAGCCTTATAGATGTTTCCCAGAAGCTCTTTGGCAGGCTAATATTAGATCGCCTCCAGAACTGGCTCGAGGAAACTGCCACTCTGAGCCCATACCAGGCGGGATTTAGAAGGGGGGTGTCTACAACTGACCAGATATACCGCCTAAACCTCATTTACTGGAGGACTGCATTAATCGAGGGGGGTAGCTTGTACACGGTGTTCGTGGACTTGCGAGCCGCCTTCGATTTGGTGCCAAGATCCAAATTATGGAGTGTGCTTGCTGACTTAGGCGTCCCGGCAGACATTCTTTCCATTCTGATGAAATTACATCAGAATAATTTTGCGCGTGTCAGGTGTGGTAGGAATGGGAACCTAACGGAAAGATTCCCCGTTGACAGAGGGGTGAGACAGGGCTGTGTGCTTGCACCGACCCTGTTCTGCCTCTTTGTGAACGGGGTAATCACCCATTGACCGGGATCGGCGACATTGATGCTTCCAAATTGCACAGGGTCAGACTGATTTGCATATAGCCATGTCTGAAATGGGGTGGCTGAGTGGGCTAAAGAATGGTGATGGATTAAACCCAGATCAGTTGACTGGGGGTGAGTGTTTGATTTGCTCAAACGCTCCGTCCATCATCCCCTTTTGTATCGCTTTGTTCGCCCTAAGTGTGGCAGGGTATGCTCAGACGTGAGTCCCTTGCTCAATTGGCCACTGGATTCAAGATAGCCTGGCTGATGAGGATTATGAATCCGAAACCGGTCCCAGGATGCTTGTTTCCGGTCCATGGAAGACATGGGTTGGCAGTTCGGGCTGGACTGTTCCCATAAGGCACAGGGTCAGACTGATTTGCATATAGCCATGTCTGAAATGGGGTGGCTGAGTGGGCTAAAGAATGGTGATGGATTAAACCCAGATCCGTTGACTGGGGGTGAGTGTTTGATTTGCTCAAACGCTCCGTCCATCATCCCCTTTTGTATCGCTTTGTTCGCCCTAAGTGTGGCAGGGTATGCTCAGACGTGAGTCCCTTGCTCACTTGGCCACTGGATTCAAGATAGCCTGGCTGATGAGGATTATGAATCCGAAACCGGTCCCAGGATGCTTGTTTCCAGTCCATGGAAGACATGGCTTGGCAGTTCGGGCTGGACTGTTCCCATAAGGCACAGGGTCAGACTGATTTGCATATAGCCATGTCTGAAATGGGGTGGCTGAGTGGGCTAAAGAATGGTGATGGATTAAACCCAGATCAGTTGACTGGGGGTGAGTGTTTTATTTGCTCAAACGCTCCGTCCATCACCCCCTTTTGTATCGCTTTCCAAATTGCATGGCAGCAGGGTGCCCACTATTATGTTTGCGGATGACACCCTGCTGCTGTCGAAATCCCCCATGGGAATACAACGGGTACTGGATGGGTTTTTTAAATTTTGCACGGAGAGGGGCCTTGAGATCAACGCCTCTAAAACAAAATACATGATCCTAAACCCCACTCCCTCAACACGCCCTAATCCCTTGCTTGGCCTAGTGCGACTAGAGAGGGTCTCTACATTTGAGTACTTAGGGGTAACCCTAAATGAGAATATGACATGGGGGACACACCTGACTAAGGCTAATATGAAACTGGTGCAGATAGCGGGTGGCATCTCCAGGATGGTGAACAAATCAACATATCGCCACTTGGCCCTGTCATTCAAATGTATAAATCCCAGGCACGGGGGGCAGTCACCTATGGGGGTGAATTGCGGGGTCACACTTCCGCCCAAAACCTGATGATTACAGAAAACAAATTCATAAGGCAGCTGGTAGCTCTCCCATCGAGCACGCCGTTACTCCCTTTGAGATTGGATATGGGCATTAGGCCAATCGCAGAAGAATTGGGACTCAAACCACTAACCTTCTGGCGACGATTATGGAGCAGCCAAGAACTCATTAATTATAGGACTGAGCTCCAGGAGTTTCTAACCTTACCAAATGCCACCCACATTCCATGGCTAAGCTCCATAAAAAGGTCATGTGAGAGCCTAGGTCTATCAGAACTTTGGACTGACCCGGCAAACGCAAGTAGCAGGATTCCACGCAAAGCACTGTCAAAAGCTTAATACGATCTAAAGCTTACTATTGCTTTGGTCAGCACTAGGGAGGGTTCCCTAACGAACCTATTCATTCAACACAAAGACTTCTACTCCCTGGAATGTGTTTTGGACGGCATGACCCCGGTGCTAACCAGGAAGTTATTTCTCCAGTGGCGATATGGCACACTACCCCTCAGGTCATTCACCAGCTCCAGGTCCTTGCCTTCGACCACAGAGCACTGCCCGGCATGCGGGCATTCCCAAAAAAATGACTTACATGTGGTACTCTTCTGTAAAGCCTACCAAAAAATCAGGAAATACTGGCTTGTCCCCCTTCTCAAAAATCTGGGCTTCAGACAGTTCCTCCCTGCGTACAGAATCTTAAAGACTGATGTGTCACCCCCAATAGTGTTCGCAGTGGCAAAGTATTTGACAGCAATGTGGCACGCTCGCACCCGCCTTTTGAAGGCGGAAGTGGATTTTTAATAATGTTATCCTATTAATGATCTTAAGCATTTTAGAGGCTGAATTGACTTACATGTTGCAGTTTAACTTTTATAAGTAATGTTTGATTGATCTGTTTAAATTGTAATAATTTTGATTGTCTGCATATCTTTTATGATCTAATAGATCGAAATAAAGATTGGTATCGGTTAGGTGCAGGGACGAGGGATTTTGTCTCCAAGACCTTTCCATTTGTCTGAGTTGGCGCCGTTCATCATTCAGCTCCACGTTAAACCAGGGTTTTGATTTGGTTCTCCTCAGTTGTTTGAGTTTGAGAGGAGCTACTTGGTTTAAGACCTCTGTCATTCTTGAGTTGAAGTGAGAAGTGAGGTCATCAGCCGTCCATGATGAGGGATGGAGTTGAAGATGGGGATGAATCTTGACTTCAAGTTTGGATAAAGGTATTTCTTTGATGTTTCTGGTTAAGAGTTTAGGTTTGACAACACAAATAGGTTGGAGGCTGGCAAGTGTGTCAATCTTGAACAGAATGAGGTGATGGTCGGACCAGTCAATGGGAATAATCTCTCTCAAGGAGATCAGATCGTTGTTTGTTATGATCGCATCTAGTGTTGCACCTTTGAAGTGAGTTGGTTTATTGCAGAGTTGCTTGAGGTTACATATTTCCAGAAGGTTGGAAAGGTTCAGGACAGTAGAGTCTTCTGGGTCATTCCAGTGGATATTGAGGTCACCCAAGAACACGTCTTTGGTGTCTGTCAAGGAGAATTGTGTTATTAGGTCTGTTAGTTCTTCGGGGAAAAGGGTACGCTCTCCAGGAGAATGGTAGATGGTCTGGAATTTGATGGGTGGGGTACCCTTGGTGGTGAGTTCGATGCCTATGTATTCAAACGATCGATATTCTGCAGGTTTGAGTTTGGTACTCTGTATTCCATCTTTAGCCAGCCGGGACTTCGGTTTCATCTGCTGGCACGCCTCACAATCAGGGAAGTTGTGGTGTTCCCCCAACCACCTCATGCAGATGGGGTGAGGACCCGTCGCCGACATCAGGCATCCACAAGACGAGCACGTCTTAAAGACATTTGCACACTGTTCCTAGACACACGCAATAGCGAAAGGGAAAAGCCTGAACAGGCCAGGAGCACGATCCGGATCCGCATTGCAAGCGGAAAAGGAAAAAACTGACGTAGGCGCGCCGGTGTGGGACTTATGTGACCTCGCTGATGTCACATACAGGGACAACGCCAGGGCAGAGTCGCGTGATGCCAGCCCCCGGCGTGCAGGGATGCCAATAATTTTTCCGGATCCAGTCTCACGCCTGAGGATAATTCTACGTTAAGGAATCTGCGGCTAGTAGTTTCTATCAGATATCCTTGATCTGCGCAGATAAGCTGGACCACTGCCATTATCTTTATGAACACCCGAAGGGCACTGTTAAGGCTAAAGGGGAGCATGGTGAACTGAAAGTACTTGTGGCCCACCTTGGACCATAAATAACGTCTATGGGCAGACAAGACGGGGATACAGAAATTAAGTGTCCTGCAAGTACTATGCCACCATCCAGTCTCCTGGGTCGAGGGCAGAGAGGACCTGGGCCAAAGTGAATATTTGAACTTCTCCTTTCACAGGAAGAAGTTGAGGGTCCAGAGGGATAGGATAGGATGCAGGCCGTTGTCCTTTTTGGGCACGAGAAAGTAGCAGGAATAACAACCACGTCCTACTTCAGGCAAAGGGACCCTCTCTATGGCCCCCTTGACCAAGAGAACTATAACTTCCTCACGGAGGAGCGCCAAATGATCTTCTGACATACGGTCATAGGAGGGGGCATGGAGGGAGGGGTAGTCTCAAACGGGAGGGAGTGGCCTCTTTAGACTATATGCAGAACCCATCTGTCCGACGTGATGGCCTGCCAGCAGTGGTGGGGATGGTGAATCCTGCCTCTGACTGGTCAATGATGGGCCTGAAATGTTAGAATAGTAGTGTTTTTAGGCAGACTGGGAAAGAGTGGACTGGCTTGTCCGCTGGCTCCCTGACCCACAAGGACGCTGGGTCCCATGTCCGTGACCACACAGAAGCCAGACTGTTTGCATGACTCAGTTGCTGGGCAAGAAAGGACATGGCTAGGTGCCCCTTCCATAGCCATGAAAGAGATGAAAGGCCGACAGAGGGGGGTGGCTGCTAGCCGTGAGGCCCAAGGATCTGCTCATTGCTCAAGATTCCTTGAAGCTATCAAGCATTGAGTCCACCTTGTTGCTGAAAAGGAGAGTACCATCAAAGGGCATGTCCATCAGGGTCGATTGGACATCCCCCGAAAAGCAAGAAGCCCTCAACCAGGTGTAGTGTTGTAATGCTTCCAAACAGACAACCGTTCTGCCCAGTGAGTGGGTAGTGTGCAGTCCACAACGAATGGTGAATTTTGCTGAGTCTTCCCCGTCAGTAACTGCCTGGGGGAGACAGGCCTGGGCCTCCTCCGGGCAATGAAGCAGAACCTATGCAATGGTATCCCAGATGGCATGGGAGTAGCGGCCCAAGAGGCAAGCAGTATTCACCAACCACAATGCCAAGCTGGAGGAAGAAAACATCCTCTTTCCAAAGTGGTCCAGCTTCTTGGATTTCCTATCAGGGGGTACAGAAGGGAATGTGCCTTTGGAAGATGAGGTTTGGACAACCAAGCTCTCTGGGGAAAGATGTTGAGTAAGGAATGTTGGGTCACCCAGAGCAGGGTGATTGCATTGGGGCATTGTCCTGTACACAGGAGCCCCAGTGCTGGGCATGGACCATGTGCCCAGAATGACATAAGTGAGGGCTTCATTAAAGCTCAAAAGAAGTTTGAGGTAGAAGCCACATGCTGAAGCACCTCTGTCAGTTGGTTAGTCCTGACGGCCACCGAAGGGAGCTCAAGACCAAGAACCTTGGCTGCCCTTCTCACCACTACTGCATAGGAAACCCCCTCCTCCATAGCCATGGAATGGGGAGAAAGCAAGCCAGGGTCAGGGGAGGTGTCCGACCCACAGGCCTCATCCAGGTCCATCCGCCAGTACGTGGGGTCTTCAAGCTAGTCAGTTAAAGAGTCCAGCTGTCCCTCCCAGTCCTCTTCACACCTCCTGGCACAAAATCAACACCAGGGATGTACACAGTGACAAAGGTCCCTTCCGGCGTTGGAACTAACGTCCATTGACATCGGTCCAGCTCTGTGTCCATGTGGGGGATAAGGATGGGGTCGACACCGGCCGGTGAACAAGGTCACATCGGGAGCGTCGACGCCGGTATTGACGTCTGGGAAGGTATTGACGTCTGGGAAGGTCAAGTTGGATCGACCGACGTCGGTCTGGATCCGATAACGGATCCACAGGGGCCTCCCAGACCCGGGGCCAAAGTCACTGGAGTTGAAGGCCTAGGGCCACTAACCAACTCCTCCCGCCCGAAAGTACACCAGCGAAGCCGGCTGCCCAGAGATGAGGTGCAGGGCCTCATAAAACAACCGTAATTGGGCAGGAGATGCTCAGGGTCCCGTAAAAGCAGCACGGTATGGCGTTGTCTCGGAAAAAGGCTCCAGTGACGGAGGTCTAGAGCAACTACGCTCTGTGTCCCGCGTTGCGTCGGCCGACTGATCGGGGTGTAGTTGAAGAATGCCTATGCTTCCAAGAATTCTTCTTGAGCTTACCTGAGCACTCCAAGGATTTTAAACGGGATGAGGAGTGCAGGCTCTGCGACAGTTCTCTGGAAATTCCTCTCAATCGAGAACAGGAGTGACGTGCAGCCGAACGTCTAACAGCTTTTGACACTGCTCCCGCAAATCCTTCAGATTCATGGCCAGGCACTCAGAACATAACTTCGTATCATGGTTGCACTCCAAGCACCAGAGGCACACGAGGGGCAGATTCGTCATGTACATTATTCGATGCCAGGATCCGCAGAACTTGAATACAACCCTACGTTGGGATATCTAGATGATACCAGGAGTCCAAGATTCAGAAAAAATCTCGTGTAAAGTCAAAAAAATATTACCCAAAAAATGGCTAAGGAGTAGCTCTATCCAGATCTGTGCTTAGGCTGGCACAGAAAAAGAAAGAACTGATGTCAGCATGCCCTTTAGCATCTATATATGTCCCAAAACATTATTTCCGGGACACATGATGCCGATGCCGAACGCGGAGCTGACCGACGCCGCCTACCGACGCACAGGGGTACTGCTGATGAAAAATCTCCAGATCGAGACTGACGCCAGGGGGAAATTCAAAAGGTAAGGAGTCTACAACTAGAAGTCTCTATCAGATATATTACTTCTCCACGGCAAAGCACTGATGGAGTAGTTTAACAAAACACTGAAGAGCATGATGGGAACTCTGCCAGAGAATCGCAGGAGGAACTCGGATCTTCTCAAGCCATGCCTCTTATTTGCCTACTGTGAGATTCTGCAGAAGAGAGTAGGGTTCAGTCCGTTTGAACTTTTGTATGGACACCCGGGAGAGGGTCCACTTGCCTTAGTAAACGATTGGTGGGAAGGAACTTCATAGTCTCCACAGAAGGATGTGACTGATTATGTGACTGGCCTCAGGAAGTTGATGGTGAAATACATGAGTCAGGCAAAGTAAAACCTTCAGGCTAGCTGAGCGCTGATGAAGGAATGGTATGACCAGAAAGCTACCCTGCCTGGTTATCAGTAGGCCAAGAGGTACTGGCTCTAAAGCCTATTTGGCTAAGGGCTTTGGATGGCAAATGGTGTGGGCCATACACATGTGTCTGATGTGAGTGAACTACTTGGTGCACATAGGTGCCAAAAGGGAAACCAAGAGGGTGTTCTATGTGAAGAGGCTGAAGAGATACCTCCAGAGAGACTACACAGTGAATGTCATGGCTATGGCAGAGGAAATTGCAGAAGGCAGTGACCATTTCCCCGACTTGCTGGATAGTGACATGAAGGATGGCACTGTGGAAGGGTGTTAGCCCCTGAGTTAATGCATGAGTAGCAGAGAGAGTGTAGAGAGGTGTTGGGGTTGTTTGCCAACCTCTTCTAACTGACACCAGGGTTGACACTTGCTGTGCGCATGACATAGATATGGGTGACAGTCTACCAGTGAAGGGCAGAATGTACAGGATGTCTGATTGGATTCAGGAACCCATTAAGGCAGAAGTTACCAAAATGTTAGACTTGGGGTCATTGAGAGCTTCCGTAGACCTGGTTCAAGTTTTGTGGTTCTAGTACCAAAACAACTGTCTACTGACTTGCGGTCGCACAAGTTACTTACATTCGGTAACGATATATCTGTAAGAGACATTAGTTAGTGATAGATTCCTTACCTTAGAATTACCCCCAGGCGTCAAACTGGATTCGGAAAGTTTTCGTCAGCAGTACCCCTGCGCGTCAGAAGGTGGCATCGTGCGGCTCTGCGTCCGTCGTAGGCGTCATGATCGCCGGGATCACATCACGGCAGCTACTTAGACGCCGCATTTGCGCTCTGACGTCAGTTCTGTACACGAATTTCCGTGCCAGGAATGCAGAGCCATGCAAGATACTGACCACTGGTGCATTGAAACTATTGTCCAGAAAGGGATGACCTTAACCCTAGAAATCAGTTCGCAGAACAGGGAGGATGGGTGGGGCGGTAAGGAATCTATAAGTAACTAATGTCTCTTACAGATATTTTGTAACTGAAGCTAAGTAACTTGTGCATCTGAAAGGGAGAAGCGTGGCTCAGTGGTTAGAGGCGGCAGACCCGAAAGCTGAGATCGGCCGTGGACCAGGGTTCGATTCCCCACCTCGGCGGGTCTCGGGCTCAAAAATTCCACAGACTCGACAATTCTCGCTCCGGTGCCTACTCGACTCACGGGGTCTCACTCTGCGACTCTGGGCAATAGCTTGATTAATCTCCACTATGGCCCCTCGCGGCGGGATGCCTGGCTTTCACCTTGTGGATACCCTGCCGGGGTATCTCACAGGGGAATACCAGGACGGGTTCCCTAAGCAAGCGCTTAGATACCGTGTCGGTGATTTGCGCTATATAAATACATGTACATTTACATTTACGTTAGTGATAGATTCCTTACCTTAGAATAGATACTCCAGAAATACCAAGCCCGTTCTGGGGTCTGCGAACCAAAATCACACCAGAAAGACACGGAGAACAGAGCGGCCAAAGAAGCCGTCCCTCCGGACTTGACTGTCAAGGCAATAATGCTTAGTAAAAGTGTGCAGCGAGGCCCACGTGGCTGCCTGACATATCTCTTGCAGGGGGAAACCATGTCTCAATGCAGTAGTAGCTGCTGTCGCCCTGGTAGAATGGGCACGCAACCCCACCGGAGGCTCCTTTTTAGCCAGAGAATAACAGGCTTTTATACCGCCCGGCCTTTCTTGGCGCCTACATAGCCAACAAAGAGCTGATCATCCACCCAGAACTGTTGTGTGCGATTCGGGTAAAATGAAAGCGCACATTTTGGGGCCAGACGGTGGAGCCTCTCTTCCTCTCTGGAAGGGTGCGGAGGCGGAAAGAAAGAAGGCAAGGTGATAGTTTGCCCAATGTGGAAGGGAGTAACAACCTTTGGCAAGAAGGAAGGACGAGTGCGGAGCACAAACTTGTCCGGATAAACAGGCAGAAAAGCAGGTTTACAGGAAAGAGTCTGGAGCTCAGTCACGCGCCTAGTGGAGGTGATGGCAACCAGGAAAGCAGTCTTCAAAGTTAGTAAACGAAGATGACAGTTGTAAAGCAGCTCAAAAGGAGCACACATCAAATAAGTAAGAACCAGATTCCGGTCCTACTGCGGCATCACAAACGGAATAGGAGGGAAAAGGTGAGTAATGCCTTTGAGAAATCTACTTACGACAGGGGACTTGAAAAGAGATGGCTGATCAGGGAGCCTGAGAAATTGCGGAAAGATAGCCCTTAATAGTGCCCAGAGCAGAGCCCTGCCAGGCCAAAGAAAGAAGGAACAAAAGGACTTCTGAAAGAGGGGCATGAAGGGGATCCACAGCCTTTGCTGTGCACCATGTCACAAATTTGTTCCACCTTCAGGAGTATACTGATTTAGTGGAGGGACGCCTTGCTGCCAGAATGATATCACAGACTTCAGGAGGCAAGTCAAATTGAATCAACTGTCACCGCTCAATCTCCAAGCAAGGATGTGGAGGCTGGACAGGTTTGGGTGGAGGATCTTCCCCTGCTGCTACGACAGAAGACCCTCCTGAAGAGGCAGTCGGGTCGGGGGATCCAAACTCATACAAAGTAGCTCGGGATACCAAACTCTTCTAGCCCAGTCCGGAGCCACAAGAATGACTTGGGCCCGGCAACGCCTGATCTTCTTGAGCACTCTGGGCAGCACTGGTATAGGCGGAAAGGCGTACAACAGACCACAACTCCACTCATGATGAAAAGCGTCGCTGATCGAGTGCTGCCCTGGAAATTCCAATGCGCTTAACTGCTGACATTGCGCGTTCTCTTCGGTGGTGAATAGATCTAACCAAGGCTCTCCCGACTGTTGAAATAGACCTTGCGCCAAGTACGAGTGAAGACGCCATTCGTGATCCATCATTCACCTGCAGCTGAGTTCGTCCGCCCTGGCGTTCAAAGAACCTGCCATGTGTTGCACCACCAAGGAAATGCCTTGACGTTCCAGCCATGTCCAGAGACACAGAGCCTCCTGACATAGGGTCCACGCCTCCACCCCGTCTTGCTTGTTGCAGTACCACATGGCGGTGGTGTTGTCAGTTAACACCTGCACTACTCTCCCCTTGACAGAGGGAAGTAATGCCTTCAGTTCAAGTAGGATCGCCCGGAGCTCCAGAAAGGTTGATATGGAGCCTGGACTCCGCCGGAGACCAGAGGCCTCCGATCTCTGCCTCTCCCATGTGGCCGCCCCATCCCAGGAGGGACGCGTCCGTCACCACTGTGTGCTCCGATTGTGGAAGGGAGATTGACACGCCCAATGCTGGTTCATGAGCCACCACTGCAACTGTTGTGCTGTGCCCTCCGAGATCTGGAGGTACTCGGACAGATCCCATTGATGCTGCGCCCACTGAAACCTCAGGTCCCACTGCAGAGCACGCATATGCCATCTGGCATGATTGGTCAGCAGGATGCAGGAGGCCATGATGCCCAGCATCCTCAAAGTTATCCTGATCGAAACCCAGGACAAGGGCCGAAAGATCGAAATCATAGCCCAAATGTTCCGGACTCGCTGTTAGGGAGGATAAACCCGAAACAGCGCCATTTGCAGAACAGCTCCGATAAAGAGGAGCTTCTGAGAGGGAATCAGGTGCGACGTTGGCACCTTGATGGAGAACCCCAGCATATGCAAGAGGTCGGCCGTAGTCTGGAGGTTGGAGACGACTGCCTGGGGCGAGCCCGCCTTCAACAACCCGTCGTCGAGATAGCGGAAGACTGAAACCCCCGATCTGCTCAGATGAGCTGCGACCATCCCCCATCACTTTCGTGAACACCAGAGGAGCACTGGTAAGGCCAAAAGGGAGCACGCTGAACTGAAAGTGCTCGTGACCTACCGTGAACCGCAGGTAACGCTGGTGGGCCGGCAGGACGGGGATATGAAAATAAGCGTCCTGCAAGTCAAACGCTACCATCCAGTCTTGCGGGTCTAGGGCAGACAAGACCTGAGAAAGTGTGAGCATCTTGAACTTCTCCTTCCGGAGGAAACGATTGACGTTCCAAAGGTCTAAGATAGGACGCAGGCATTTGTCCTTTTTTGGAACCAAGAAGTAGTGGGAGTAACAACCACGACCTAGTTCTGGCGTCGGAACGCGCTCGATGGCACCCGTGGCCAGGAGGGCTGCAACTTCCTGCTGGAGAAGTGCAAAGTGATCCCCGACATGCAGTGGTACTCAGGTGGCATGGCTGGATGGGTAGACTCGAACGGGAGGGAGTAGCCCCTTCGGACTATCTGTAAAACCCACCTGTTCGAAGTGATGGTGCATCAGTGGGGGGGGGAGGTGATGGCGAATCCTGTAGCCCACTGGCGTGTGGTGGGTCTGAAACACCGGACTAGGAAGGTTTGGAGGCAGTGGTGGCAGGGGAGGGGGTGGACTGACCCGCCCGCTGGCCCCGTGATCCACTTTGGCGGGTCCCACGTCCGCGGCTGCTCGAGACTGTTGCTGTGCAAGCCTGTGGCTTTGAAACGAACGTGTTTGGGCACCCCTTTCTTGGCCACGAAAGGAGCGAAAAGCAGAAGCTGAAGGAGTACACGTGGCCGGAAGGCCCAAGGACTAGGCCGTAGCCACGAGTCCTTAAAACGCTCCAAAAAGGCGAGTGTCATCAAAAGGCATGTCCATCAAAGTATTGTGGACATCCCCAGAAAAGCCAGTTGTCCTTAGCCAGGCGTGACAGCGTAGCACCACCGTCGTGGAAATTGCTCTGCCCAGTGAGTCAGCGGTGTCAAGGCCACAATGAATTGTGAACTTTGCTGCATCTCTCCCCTCAGCAATAGCTTGGGAAAGCACCGTCCAGGCCTCCTCTGTACACTGAGGCAGCACCTGCGTCACCGTATTCCACACAGACTGGGAATAATGGCCCAAGAGGCATGTGGTCTTCACAGATCGCAACCCTGAACTGGCGGAAGAGAAAATCTTTTTCCCAACTATTCTAGTTTCTTGGATTCCCTATCCTGAGGTGCGGAAGTGAATGCGCTTGGGGATGCAGAGGCTTGGAAAACCAAGCTCTCAGGGGTAGGGTGTGGGAGGGGAAAATGGGGTCGCCCGAGGCCGGGCAACGGCGTTGGGCCACGTTCCTATCCACAGGAGCCCCTTTGTTGGGCCTTGACCAAGTGCCCAAAAGAACGTCTGTCATTGAAGGGCAGCAGCGGCTCTGCAGAGGAAGCCGCCGGCCGAAGCACTTCTGGTTAGGCCTGACAGCCACTGTAGGGAGCTTGAGGTGGAGAGCCTCAGCGGACCTACGCAACACCACTGAATAAGTACCACCCTCCTCTGTAGCCACGGTAGAAGGAGACAGTGTGCCAGGCTCTAGAGAAAAATCCAGTCCACCTGCGTCCTCCAAATCCTCTTCCCAGGCCGGGTCTAACTCACATTGGGCTGCGAGAAGGCCTTCAGACCCCTCCCAGTCCTCCCCGTCCTCCGTAACCTGCTGGGCAGGCGGAGAAGAAGGCGGAGGATGGAGAAAGGGATAGAAATTCCCCTTCGGAAACGGCGTCAATCGACACCGCTCCAGCACCGTCTCCATGTCGGGGTCGAAGCCAGAGATGGTAGCAGTCGGGGAGCAGGCCGACGCCTTTGGTGGTGCCATAGACATTGATGCCTGTGGAGGTCGGACGAGGCCAACTGACATCGGCGGGGATCCATGCATGGGTCCATGGAGGTCTCGCGGCACCGAGGCCGGTGTCGTCGACAGCGTATGGGCTGAAGCCGGCGATGAAGGGCGAGTACCCCCAGTCAGACCAGCGGGGCCCAAAGGCACGCCGGTGGGGCCCAATGGGCCAAAGAGGCGGGCCATGGCTGACAGAAATTCCTGCAGCTGGGCCGGAGCCGTCGACGGGCCCGGGAAGGGTGGATAGGCCGTTGGCAACAGCATAGGCTCCGCCGAGGCCACAGGGGTGGCACCACCTGCACCCTCAGCCGTGTCGCGCGACAGGCTAGGCGAAGAGCGGCATCGCTTCTTCGACTTCTTGTGCTTTGTCTTACCTGACCCCGAGTGCGAAGTCTTCGTCGAACGATGGTGGTGGCTCTGCGACCGGTCCCTCGTCCTCCCATGGGACTGGGACCTTCAACGGCCCGGAGCCGACTCCGGGGCCTCAAGCAACTTTCGCGCAAAGTTTTTAGAGCCATGGCCCAGCAGTCGGGGCATGACACAGGGTTGTGTTCGCACCCCAGGCAGTAGAGACACTCGCGGTGCGGGTCCGCCACCAACATCGTGTGGGGACAGGCCTCGCAAGACTTCAAACCAGGCATCCCTATACACCAGGAGTCAAAGACTCAAAAGAACAGAGACAAAAGTCCAAAAAAACTTAGTCAAAAATTGACTGGGGTTAGCGCTCTCTCCGGATCTGCGCTTGCTGGCGCGGAAAAAGAAAGAACTGACGTCAGCGCGCAAGGCCCGCGTCTAAGTAGCTGGCGCAAAGTCATCCCGGCGATCATGACACCTACGACGAACGCGGAACCACACGACGCCACATTCCGAAGCGCAGGGGTACTGCTGACGAAAACCCTCCGGATCCAGTATGATGCCTGGGGGTAATTCTAAGGTAAGGTAAGGAATCTATCACTAACGTATCTCTTTCAGATATGTGTCGACTACTGAGCACTCAAAGAGTAGATGAGCTTGTGGATTGGTTAGGTGCTGCCATGTACTTAAGCACCTTAGATCTAACCAGTGGATATTGGCAGATTGCTTTGGGACCAAATGGCAGCATTTATGATGCCAGAGGGCCTGTCTTAGTTTAAGGTGATGCCTTTGGGTCGAAGAATGCCCTTGCCACTTTACAGCACCTGGTGAACCATGTTCTTGCAGGGTTGGAAGATTTATGTGTGGCCTACTTGGATAATATTGCAGTGTTTAACAATTCATGAAAGGACTACCTGAGGCACCTTGAACAACAGGTGTAGGCAAGGATGTAGGAGGCTAAACTGACATCAAGGCAACCACGTATCAGGTGGGGCAGTCCTCTGTAGTCTACCTTGGGCACGAGGTGGGGAATAGGAAGATATGCCTGTTGGATTCTAAGATTCAGCCTGTGATGGAGTGGGAGGTGCCTACTATCCAGACTGATGCCACGGCCTTTTTAGGATTCACCGGTTATTACAGGAACTTTGTGGCTAACTATGGAAATATAGTTGCCTCATTGACTGCTTTGACCTTTAAGCAGTCCAGGAAAGTAATAAGGACAGTGGAGCATCAAATGGCATTTGGAAAACTGAAGAAGGCGCATCATCATCAGAAAATAAGGTGGAATAACTTTTAGTAAGGCTGTGCCAACTTGGAAGGCAGAAAGTGTCCCTTCGCCCAATGGAAACTCCTGAAAGTCTGTGAGCTCCTAATAGCAAGGTGGTGTTAATTTTCCAGGTGTGAAAGTGATGCTGATTAAGTGGTCCAATATTTTCCTTTTGAATGCATGGGTCAGGTGGCAAAACACTGGGCGTAGGACGTTGCAAGTAGCAAACGCAATGTACTGAGGCACTCCTTCAATATAGGCCTAGACACACCCTTAACAATAGCTATCAATATACAAACACCAACTCGTACTTGTAAAAAAATGTGCCTTACCATGCCCATATTCTGAAATTGTCTGTTATGTCACCCTTACAGCAGTGGGCAGGATGAAAACTGGGAGGTCAAAATTACCATTCTAACCCTAGTCCTGGAATATGTTAGGAAAGTGCAATTTTCCACAAAATAGTGCATGAAGCTTACAACATAGCATGTGTATTTGTAAAGCACACATATGTCTAGACAGGTATCTCGGCACTGAATAGCCAATAATTACTGTTATCCAACAGTACTGATTTTATCGACCTCAAAAGGATGGAAGGCAGAGGAGACCTTTTGGGATTTGAACCTGTGACCATGAGGTCAAACACAGGCCTCTACAGCAAGCGCATTAGTCCACTAAGCCACCAGCCATGACATTTAATTGTTTTTATTTACTTATATTTCCTCTTACAGTCCTGGAATAGTGTGGAGAAATTAAAAAAATTCCCAAACATATTTACCAAGGTTTAAAAAGTAGTCATTTGGCAGTGACCAAAATGCTCCCTTGTAAGCGCTGCTAGTGGCAAACAAATATGAATACTGTGGTAATGTGATCAACCACATCATGCCTTGCACACTGATGCTACCAGTGAAGCTGATTTATAAAGCCATAAAGTTGAATCTAGGCAAGCTCAGCTGTTGCCTCTTGTTGACCCGCTCAGTGAATACTTTGAAAGGGAACACATAAGGAACAACCTGAAGAGAAATATTAAAACGGTTCAAACTGTTCTCCTTCACAAGACGTAAAAAGCTAAGAACATGACAGTATTGATGATTTCAATTAAAGTGGATCTATATCTGATTATGACTTTTAAGGGCTAGATACGCATTGTTGCATCTCAGCTGCTTCTGCATCGAAGGACTGAAATATCAGTGGCTTGGTGCGGGAGTCACGCATTAGCATTTAAGAAAATGAAGAGGACGGGAAATGCAGTTAATGATGTTAAGCATGCTAAAGTCAGCGCCACTGGAATTATGCAGCAGGGGAGGGCCCATATATGTGTCAGGGTTGAGTAAACAATGCGGTAGGAAAAGGCTAATTATCAGTCGTCCGTATGTCCCGGAAATACCGCTGAGAATGTGTATGGCCTTACCACATGGAGGGGATTGGGCAGCACTGGCTACGTGGGAAGAACTGGGACTACAAGTGCTGGTAGACCTCTATGAAAATGAAACTCTGTTACTGTTTCATACCCTTCAACAGAAATATGATCTTCCACGGGTGGATTATTTGCTGCATTCAGCGCTTATTTCCGCTATGCAGAGTTACTGGGGGACGGGTCTGTCAGAACCACGTATCTCCATGGGGTCCATCTAGTTAGAAGAGCTTGGAAGTGTACGAGGAATGCTAGATTCCAACTGGTACAGTTCTATATTCTGCACAGGGCGTATTTGACGCCGGCCAAGCTCAATCAATACTTTAATGCAGTAGCAGCCCAGTGTCCGAGGTGTAGTTTGGAGCGAGCCAACTTTCAGCACATGTGGGGGTGCACGAACTTAGGGACATATTGGAAGGAGGTTTTGGAACTATTGTGCCATATAACAGACCGGACATTGGGACCAGATATGGGTGTTTGTTTGTTGCACTGGTTCCCACATTCCACCAGAACGAAAGTGACAAGTACATTTATAGACCTGGGCCTTGTCATAGCCAAGAGAGAAATCACAATGCACTGGAAATCGGTAAGGGGACCAGGGGTGGGTAGATGGTGGGCGGAGTTGCTCAAAAGGGCGCAGAGTGAAAGTGCACTTAGGCTGCAACAGGCCCTGAGGACGAATAATGAAAAGGTGCTAGAGGTGGCAAGGGCGTGGGAGGCCATAGTTGTGATATTGAAGTCCCCAGAATTAGAGTCAGAGGGGGGATCGTATTTTGAGGATGTGCAAGACCCCAATGATGCATCGGAATGGGGGAAAGGAGTTGAGGTATGATTTCTGGAATCAATGGTGACCTCTGAGTAGTTATGTTATGACCTGTACTGTAACACTGAAGTTCACGTTCATTATTGCATTGGATTCTGGCGCCCTGTAATTGTTGATAGAACATGATAATGAGGCGCACCAGTGGAGGGGGGGTGCAATAAGGGTGCGGGGACATGGCGTGCTACGGTTGATGACATTTTAAATTGTTGAAATCCAATTGACGTTACATTATTGTACATCGAATTGACCTATTTTTCTTTTTTTTTGAAAATCACTAAAAATACTTAAAAAAAAAGAAAAGGCAAATTATGATGCTTAATGTGGCATATTTTATGCTAGTATTATTTCATTATTTGCCATTTTTAGGTCTTGCCTAGCGCAGCGCGCATGCGCTGCTGTAGGAGAGGGCCTCTTGTAATCACCCCAGACATTGAGAAAGCTTTCATAAAGCTTGTGCGTCTGGTTGTGAAATCCTATTGGCCTTTGTGTGTGGCTTTCAAAAAATGAAAGCACGCAATTGGCCGAAGGCGGGTGCAAGTCTCACCTGTTTGTTTACTTGTCACTCCCACAGCGTTTTGCTATCAGAAGCGAGCAGGGGCGCATAGGGGAAGCTGCATTCCTCGCATCCCACAGCGTTTTGCCTGCGGGAGCAAGCCGTGCCGCTTTCACTTTCGTGGCTTATGTTGATATAAGTTACTAAACTAAATGAATTTTGCCATTTTAAATGTATTTTTGTATTTAAACTACATAGGCGGATGAGCACAAAGAAAGTTTTATACAGACTCAGCCATTCGGCAGCAATGAACGGTTGTCCACTCGTGCACAGTGCCTATGTGGAATGGCCCAGGCCATATGCGTTTATATGTAAACTCTGTACTTTATTTCTTACAATCAGTTAGTCAGATAATGAATATAGACACAGACAACAAAATGTCTCGTGCCGCTCATGCCCAAATACTGGACGGACTCAATTTGCCTTTCTTCCTACTGAGAGCATACAATAAGCATCATTGATCCTGATTGGCTGCGTGTATCATTCAAGCAACTAGAGGCGATTCAACTTTTATTGTGCGGTCAAGAAATAGTCAAGAGAAATATTATCGTTTCAAATAAAAAGTAATCAAAATTTTCTTCGGCTTGTTTGCAATGTTCTCTGCATAATTCGCGAGAAAGGGCAATCGTCGGTTGTATGTTTTTACTCCGTTTTTACCGGTTTTCTGAGGTAAATTAAAGAGAAAGGTGGCCTAGGCAGAGGCTGCAGTTGTAAGAAGTGTTTGAGAGCCTTGCAGCCCAGCCAGCTGCCTACTAACAGCAGAGGAATGCAAAAGGGCAACTCATCTGACAGGACTCTCTCCCAGAGGTGCACGTGTCAGGCGAAAGGGTATTTGTTTTGTTTGGAGGACTGCGGTGAGAAAATAGACCTTGGTTTGCTTGGTAGTTTGGGCTGGACTGTTCCCATGAGGCACAGGGTCAGACTCATTTGCATATGGCCATGTCTGAACTGTGGTGGCGGAGTGAATTAAAGAATGATGATGGATTAAACCCAGATCAGTGGACTGGGGGTGAGTGCGTGCAATGTTCAACACTCCGTCCATCATTCCCTTTGGTTTTGCCTCACCTTTTTCTTAGACAGCTGTTACTGGTAACCCCAGGGTCAAGCAGTTAAGCTCACTTTTACGAAATATTATATCGACCGACACACCCAAGTCTTAAAAATGGAACCTATGACCAGTGCATAAATGTGACCTGTCTGGTTTTCTTGCCTGTTCATGCTGGCTTTTTTGGACGCAAAAGGCACTGGTTCTACAAGTTTTAAAACAAGCATTGGCACAGCCAATAGGTTTCACCATTGGGACCTTATAAGTGTTTAGCCATGCAACAGTTGATGTTGTTGCACCAAGGATATTGTGCTGGATAACTAAACACTTAAAAGGTCCCAAAGGCGAGACATATTGGCTCTTCCAATGCTTGTTACACTTGTTACCTGTCTGGGCATTGTTTGTACCTCTTTAGTATCAAATCAACACTCAAGTAAAGCAGTAAGCAACAGAAAGGTGAGCAGTCTAACTCTGCAAACGGCCTGCCACTGTGCAGCAACACATGTCTTTGCGTTTTCAGAAACCTTTGAACTGTTGGAGCTAGAAGCATACATTTTTTTCAGTAAAAATCTGCAGATTATGCAGCAGATTATGGATTATGTGGCAAATGCCGTTGCTGCACAATCTGTATTCTCACCTAGACTGTTTATTTCCCTGTTTTCATCTTTCTTGCAGTTCCCTTGCAGCTTAATTTCTCCTTCGACTACTCTAATTAGCTTCAAAGAGTTTGGAGTGTTTCAGAATATGTTAAATTCTAAGGAAGAGTTGAAAGGGATAGCACTGAGAAGGGGTTTTGAGAAATGGCTCCATGGTAGTGAGTCAGAAAGGCTGCAATTCACACCACCCGAAGCACACTCAACATTTCTGCGCAATGTGATAAGGACGCTCACTCTGCTTTGAAATTTTCAAATCCAGACTTCAGAAGCAGACATACTTTTTGCATGTCTAGAGTATTACCTTTAGGTCAGGTTCAAACACTAATCCTGAATGTCCTGACAATACTGCTTTTGTTGGTCAGGAAAGCAACATAGGGACATATTTACACTGCACCACAGGAACATTTTGCAGCACACATAGAAAGAACAAAATGCCATGAATGATTGTTTATGTGCAGGAAGGGGTTCCTTCCTGCAAATAAATAATCATTAAATAATGATGATTTGCTTCTTCTATGTTTGCTGCAGAAGGCAGCACACATAGAAGTAACAAAAGAAATCACCATATTGATTGTTTATGTGCAGGAAGGGACACCTTCCTGTACATGAAGAATAATTCCCTCCACAATATGGTGCAAGGGTGCCTGTATTGGCACTAGGCAGCTAATTTTAGCGCCAGCACTAGGGAAAGAACAGTTGCTCCATATTGTTGTAAATATGGTACATCCTAGCATTTTTTAGGGCCATTTTCTGCTATATGCCAGTTTCTCCTAGTCTCAATCGAAGCATTGATGGAAAGGGGAGAGGAGTTGGACATATACTTAAATCCTATTTGGGATTTGAAAAGTATTGTATTTTTAGGTATCATACAGTTTGTTGTATCATCTTCTGAGATGACCTAAAGGAACGGGTTTGGTTAGAGTTAATTTCTGAATTTGAGAATGTTATTATGTGACCTATTGGTGCTTCCCACAGCTTTAAAGCCTAAGAAGTAAAGGTTAATGGTATGTGATGTTATATTGCGTTATGGTACATTACGTTAGGGTACGTTATGCTATGTTATGTTTGTGGGACTTTTGTTTTGAGCAGCATGTCGCTACATTTGTTAATGAATATTTATCATTCCGTTTAATTGTTTAGTCATGGTAAGGTATGTCATATGCTTTCAGGAATCTCTGTAATGTGCTACCTGTATGAATGAATGCGCTAAAAATCTTTGATATTTTATTGTTACAATGGGTTTCATGGCTGTCATTTGCTCGCCTTAGAATTATTTTTTTCTGGGAGTCAGTTACATATTTTAAAGCAATGCAGTGCGTGGATGAGTGTGATATTCTCAAGTACTTTACGTGTGAATTGTTTTGATATGTACTTTGATTTGAAAATCAGGATGTGCAGATGTAGTTGCAGAGTTTTGCATACTATTGGGTGACATGCTTTGTTGGCCACGGGTCAGTTTCAGTGGCATTTCTAAGGTGTAGGGTGGATACAAGTACATCGTAAAGGACCTTAATAACATCTATTATTTTGGGGTAACTGATGTTCATAGTTTGGCAATGGCCATCTTCATAGCACATCAGAGCTATGTTGGCTCCATATTATAAGGGCTGTATGATGTTTTCGGTTGAGTTATTGTTTGATGTCTCAGTGTTGGTTGTTCTTGTTGGCAACATAATGACAGATGACCAGAAGGCATACCTGTCATACTGGGGAGGAAAAAAAAACCTTTGCAACTCTCGCCAAACCACTACTTTATGATTTGTTCTGAACCTCTTTAAAACTACCCCCCTACCTCTGCTCCCTGACTAAACCCAAACTTATCATGCTATTATGGAGTCCCACATAACCCTTTCCAAATATTCATCCAACTAACAGGCACACATGTCCACCATTCACAATGACAATTTATTTTTTCCCTCTACTAATCCACCCCTCATCCTCCTTGTTTTCAAGAGTAGCGTGCTTCTCACTGAAAGCATTTAAACACCTTATCAGGGGCAGTAAGTGCTATCTACATACAATTTACAATTACAATCTTAAGGATTTTGGAGGCCCCTTGCAACGTGTTTGTAAGGGCCCCCAAGTCGAACAAATTTGAATGTTAATACTAATTTCCTTCTAACTCAAGTCCACATGATGCCAAACAATATGTATTATATGTAAACCTTTAACAGGGTCACACTGCAACGTGCTGTTGACAGATACTATACCTACATGGCTAAATTAGATCTAAGGGTGAACATCAAAAAGACCTTTGTTGTGACTGCTGGGGTTCGAAACAAAAAAACTCGTAGTGTCTTTATAGAACACACTAAGCTGGAAACTACTATTGTATACCCCGACCTTGGTATTCTAATTGACAGCAAGGTTTCTTGGAAGCAAGCAATAGAGATGAGGAAACTTCTGTTTATTAGGGCCACCACTGCACTAGTTAATTTTGCCCACAGACTTTGTAAAAGACCCCCAACAGAAATGTTACAAATTTACCAAGCAAAATGTGTCAGTGTGGCAATTTATGGAGCTGGAGTATGGGGCCATGGAAGAGTTGAGGTCCTGCAGAAAGTGGAGAATAGTTTCTTGAGGTACCTCTTGGCGGTACCGCGTGGAACCTCCACTTTCAGCTACCATATAGAATTGGGCCTGCCCTATATGGTAGATCTAGCGAAACGCCAACCGATTCTTTTATGGCACCGAATCTGGACATCATCTAAATTACATTTCAACAGGGAAATTATGAGTGATTGCCTCGCTCTTGATAATTCACACAAATAGCTTGGCTTTCGTGTGTTAAATTTTTATTTTCTGACCTAGGTCTAATAGAGTATTACCATAATCCCCTGTTGATACTCCAGATCTAAAGAAAATTTTTTAAGAAGTGATGCCTGGCCCATTTGGAAGAACTTCGACTGACTGCGGAGTCATCCAAAAGTTCAGCCCAACACATCTTAGCGGTTCAAACTACCTTGACCATCCAGCCTTACTTGACTTTTAATTTAAATGGATTTGACAGGTTTGTGCTCATCCGTCTCGGAATGAACACATTCCACCGTCTGGTTACATTTCCCACAGTCAATGATTAGGCAAACTTACTGTCTCCTTGCCCTTGCGATGACGCTTCTTTACAAACCACATTCCACGTTGTTATGTTTTGTAGATTTTACCAGGAGACTAGAAAAAAATGGATAATACCAATACTAAAGATAATGGGTTTGCGACAATGTCGCCCAGCTTTTTTGGCAATTCTATATGTGGAAACATGGCTAGATTTTTGAAACTCTGTATAAAACATAGATCAAATCTAGAATAGCAGCTCAGAAGTACCATTGATACAAACTTTGGGAAATCCCTTTTCTGTATCTGCATCTTATTTCCCCTTATGAACTAACTTTGAACTGGCATGTTGCACGACTGCACTTTGGGAAGGACATGTTTACAAATGGAAAACGTATTTTAATTATGTTTTTTATATGCTTTCAACTAAATATTTAATGCAAACAGCTTTGTATTTTAACAACAATTGTTCTTTTTAAACACTGTACTTTTATGGTTTTTTCTGCATTTTAAAAAACCGAATAAAGAAATATTTGATTTTGATTTGATTTGATTTGAACAGGGTCACACAAAAACAATTGAAATATGTTTTGCCCACAATCCTAAAACTCCACATGAGGTGTAAAGATATGGAGTCTGAGATAGAGGCAAGTAGTGCGGGAGAGAGGTTTAGATAGAGAAAGAAGAGACAGAGGTGAAATAGAAAGTTTGCTTCTCCAGGGGACCCGTAGAAGATGGGAGCCCTTCGCACATGCTTTAAAACATCTCTGTGTCCAACATGGTCAGACGGGTTTTGATTGCTCAGTGGCAGAAAAGCAGATAGCATGAAAATGACACCCTCCTGTACATATTTGGTAACATTCCTCATAGAAAATGTGAGGAAGCAAATTTGATAGAAATCTGCGAGGCAACAACACATGAGACGTTTGTTCAATGGTGTTGTGAGGCACTGATGGCACTTTAGTCACTCTGCAGACAGGGAGTATCCTGTCTATAGTGGGATGTGGGTCTGAAATAATAGTGATGAAGTTATTTCAACCATGCTGTCTGCATGCAACATGTACAGATGGAAAAGCTGTAAGAGCTCCAGAAAAGAGTTGTCGGTCTGCAGGCCATAAAACTCTGTGCATTGTTTGTGACTGCTATACTTTTTGCCCTCTGCTTTTTCTTTAAATTCCCTCTTTGAGCGAGGGGTGGATGCACAAAAAGAGAGTACTGACACTGTGATAATGGTCAGTCACTCAACTACTTGTGATTCCACTGACCAGAGAGCTCTTATCCTTCACCCTCGCCTTGGCCCCCATCCCTCGCATCCGTTGCAGCTTCTGCGGAGGACGCTCATTCTCCTATCTCACCGCAAAGTCCTGAAACGACCTTTCACTCCACCTACACACCTTCCCATTTCGGAAGGACTTCAGGAAACAGCTCAAGACCTAGCTTTTCGACTACCAACTCTCTTACTGAGGGTCGCACAACCACCCAGCTCATGGAAACACCCTGGGGTGACAAGCTGCACTCTACAAGATCCACTGATTGATTGATTAACTGTGGTACGATTGGTGGGGATACAAAAACACTATAGCAACTTCCAGGCGATGGAACGTTTCTGGGCTAGTAGCACAGGTTGGGGCTTGTACTCAAATGTATACCCCTATTATGGAGTGGGAGCACAGACACTGTGCCATTGCCCCTTTCAGGACTACAGTCAGAAATCCAATGTGCCATACTACCTAAGGATTACACTTTGCACTGAGTTGGAGGTCTATGGGAGCAGACCAAACCACTGTCTGGTCTGCTCCCATAGAACTCCAACCCAGTGCCATCTATGGGTTCAGATTTGGGGGGCTTCGTTTGTTAAGTATGTTAGGTTTAGTAAATAATGGTGACAATCTAATCTTGACATTCACATTTCTGTTGCCGAGTACTGAACAGTGTTGTGTTACATTACATTATGTTGTGTTAGCAAGTACTTACTAGCACATGATCAGCAGTCAGGCACTCAAGGCACTAGCTAGCATACACAGGCATAACATAACCAGTCTTGAGACGCCTCCTGAAGTGGTTGATATCTCTAAAAAATGAAGATTAAGTGGATGTGTACACCATAGTTTGGTGATTCAGTCCGATAACTTCTTCAACCATGACATACTTTCCTAATCTGTTTCTACTCAAAGTAGAAAGGCCTGAGTAGGTGTCTACCATCTCAAAGGAATGTAGAGTGCTAACATGTTCTGTAAGGAAGGGTGGCTGCTACCATGTAGTATCTTCTGAACCAGAAGTATGTAAAGATATGTGACTGCAGGCCAGTAGTTGCTTCTATCGAGATTCAAGGCTGCACCATCAACAAACAACCTACAGCTTTTTCGGTCTCGCCTAGGCAGTGCTTGCACTGTCTCTCTTAGGGACAGCCTGTATTCAGGTTTTGGACTTGAAGCTCTGACCATTTCCGCCCATGTTTTCTATTGGCTCCTATTTCTGTCCATTCTAAATGGTTGCTTTTGATTTGTGAATAGGCTTAGTAGTTCCTCCTTAGTGCTGCCTTTTCTGATTGTGTAACTTCACATTAGGACTATCCCTTTTACTTGTGTTATTACTCAGTATGTTTCATTTATAGTCTGTGCGCACTATTATCATTATTTTTTTAACCCGCCCTTTTGATTTCATGGTGATCGCGTGCCTTTCTTTATTTGCCGCTCGCCGTATTTATCTTAAAGTATTTTTTTATGAAGTGCCCATGCCGCCCTTTCACTTTAATGTCTATTACTTTCAAATATGCTCCATTCCCTCCTTCCCCGATGCACGGACGCCCCGGAAAGCAGGCGCCATGTTAATTAATGAAATCCGTGGACGCCATTGTCCCGCACCCTCTCCCATCCCTCCCCCATCTATGCCCTTGGTGTGCCTTGTTTTGATGCAGTGTCCACTTCATAGTGTTTGTGTGTGTTTTTATTTGTTTTCTTTTCTATATTCAGACAGCCCTCATACACAGCGCTACCTGAACTCCGGTTGCAGCCAGTGCTCCTGCAGTTTCCTAGCACCTGCCGTTGTAACTTTTAGGTTCGCAGTCTGGGCATGCACAAGTGGAAGAATGAAGAGATAGGATCCTTGAACCTCACTGAAGTGATTAAACTACAAAGTACACACATGGAAGAGTTCTGCATAGATATCAGGTATTTTTTATTTATATTGATTGCCCAGCGCAGACTGAGCACTAAATCCAATTATATTTATTTTCACCTGCTCCCCATTGCCCTTTTAACGGTAGGCAAACTGCTGTGCTGCCTGAGAACCTTGTTTAAATATATTGCAAAACACCTGCTCAAAAAAACACGGAGCAATGCACTTTAAACCTTGTATAATTGCAAGTAAGGTATATTACTATAAATATGAAAGTCTCTCTACTAATATGCATCTTCATTATATTTGAACTGCTGCTCATATTAAATAGAGATAATGCGTTCTTTCTATTGCTTTTAGTTTGCCCCTCCTCGCTTCTCTTCTCCACACCCCAGCCTTCCTCTTCCTTGCAACACTCCTCCGCTTTTCCCTTTTTATCTCAATTTCCCCCAGTTTCCTCTTTCTGGTTAAATATATTCACCCACACTGACCGTTACTTCTCTCTCCCTTCACCTTCTCACAAATCTCTCCTCAATCCTTTTCCTGCCCCTCCGCCCTCCCTCGTTTATTGCCTACCTTCCTTCTTTGTCTCATACTTTTGTTACACACCTCTTCACCACTTTCTTTTCAATGTTTCCTTCCCCTTCTCAGTTCTGTCCCTGATTTCTTTAGTTTCCCTCAGTCCCCTTTGCTTACGTCTTCTTCTCATCTCACCAACACTCCAACTATCCCTCGTCTTATTCTCTTTCACTACCCCTTCCCCTCTCTCTGAACTCTTTCCGGACTCCCCTTTCAACTCTTCCCTAGCCCCCTCTAAATGTCCTCACTACTCTTTCAACCCAATTTTCCTCCATTAAATTCAGTTCACCAACTCCTTATTGTCAATATTTGTGTTGCCAAAACACTAATAATTCATTGGTATTGCATTTGTATGTCTGGCATTAGCCAAGAACATTTGCTTATAAACATACATCTGTACACTGTACAATTAAACATATATTTGTACATTATACACAGACTTTCAGTGGATCCTCTTCATCCATTTGTCTACTGTAGTGTTATTCACATTTTGCATCGACCTATCACAGCACACAGTTTAGAGCACAGGGTCAGCCCCTTCAGCCATTAGCTGTATTTGATGACATCCTTCTCTGCACAATAATAGTCCCTTCAATGACAGGGATGTGGGTGCAATGTGTGTTTTTACATTTATGCAGACCGGGTTTTAGACAATGCTTGTTTTCATACAGTGCATGATATGCATTGACGTAGCCAAAAGGTCAGCAGCTCCCTAGACCTATTGGCTTTGCTAATGTTGTTTGAATAGGTTTTTATTTAAGCTTCTGAGCTTGTCAGACACTTTTCATAAGACTGTTGTTTTTAATGCATATATGTTGTCTCAGTGCATCTTTAGGATTGCGTTCTTAGGTTCCAGCTTTGAAAAATTAGTGATCTTGTGAGTACAATTTAAAAATGTGCTAATTATGATGCTTGGGTTGTCTGCTGAAATCCACAAATTTTGCCTTTTGAGAAAAGTTTTCAGAATTAACCAAATGAGAAGTCTTGCATAACCTTATTGTGCATTCCACATATTGGAAGTCTTGCTACATTTCAGTAGCCCTTATTGCTACTCAAATGAACCCTTTTCCGTAGCCATATAATAATGTCAGAATGAGAAAAAAACAATAAGATTCGAAACAGATGCTTTGCAGTTTGCATGCAGCTCCTTCATGTGGTTTATAGCTCACTAGGAGCTACAAGGCTGCTGCTGAAAAAATGTTCTGGATTATCTTACCATTATCATTATCCCCTGTAATTTGCTAGGAAGACAAAGATCTCTGCAAACAATCAATCAATCAGTGGGCTTTTAAAGTGTGCTACTCACAGCGCTTGGGTGGGGAGGGGAGGGGTGATGTGGTATTCCTGAAGGTGTGCGTCTGACGTTGACTGGGAGTTCGTTCCAGACCTTAGCCCTGATGTAGGAGAAGGCTCTTCCACCTGCTCTGGTTTTGCAGATGCGCAAGTATGCTGCTAGGGCGAGGTCTGCAGAGTGGAGCTTTCTTTTGCTTACATTGGACGAGGATCTTTCGTTGAGGTATATGGGTCCAATGTTGTGTAGGAATTTGTAGGCGTGGGTGAGTAGCTTGAAGTTTACTCTCTTCTCGACGTAGAGCCAGTGCAGCAGGTGCTTTATCCACATAAGCACTTAACCACATAACTACTTACAACATAAACACCACAGCACATAAACCACAGCACATGTAGATTTTGTAACGAATTAAGCCAGAACAAGTTGACTGTCATTTTTAAATTGAGCCTAGGCAGCATGCATGCCTAGGGGATTTCCTACCCTCAAACCCCCACGTTCCTCCTCTTCTTAGGTGTCTGCTGTGTACACGGGTCCTCACTCTTTATGTGTCTCTGGCCTGCTCACCCATTCTTTCTCTTTTTCTCACAATCGTTCTGCTCCTCTGTCTCGAGTTCATTCACCATTTCCTGCACAAACTACCTATCCCTGTCTATCTTACATTATATCTATTCTGTGCAACCCTCACCTCTATCTATTCACCATGCCACATAATTCCACTACACAAATACACTCTTCACCACACAATTCCACCACACACAATTCCACATTTAAAAATCCCAGTACAAACCACATAATTCTACTCCACACCACATAAATCCACTACACTACAGACCAAAATACATAGGTAAAAGACATTGTCATTTACAGCGCCAATACCTCTAACTCTCCCAAATGCGAGACCTATTGCATTGCAAATGATTGTTACCCTATGTCAATAGGGTGAGACTCACAGGCTAACTCACTTTTTAAAAGTTCCACTGGTATGTGCTTAACTCACCCTTGGCCTAAATCAGTTAGATGCCGCACAGCGCAGGAATGGTGACTGAGCTGGATGTATTTGTGCCTAGAAAGTGTACCGTGCATGGCTAGAGCAGTGCTTTGCAGTACAAGCATTGTTAATGCATGTACTGAGCTTCTATATGCCTGTGGGGAATACAATGCATTAGAGACACAGTTCTGTGCACTGCGTACGCAATGAAAGCATGTGCTGGGTGTGTGTGTGTGCTTGCGAGGAGTACAATACAGGAAGGGTAAAGTGTTGTGCAGCATGTGCATAGTGAGTGTGTGTGCTGCTAGTGTGAATGCTTGCAAATAGCACACTATGGGCCCGATGTAGGTCGGTCGGTAACGGACGAAAATCTGTATTTTCGGCCGTTACCGATCGGTATCGAGCAATCGGGATGTAGCAGTCTGAAAACCGCCCAAATCGGGGAAAATACCGAATCGGAAAAGTTACTGAATCGTTAGAATACCGATTCGGACATTACACATAATCGGTAAATATACCGAATCGGTAACAAACCGAATCGGTAAAAATAGGGATTCGGAAAAATCACCGATTCGGTAGAATACCGATTCGGAAAAAACACAGAATCGGAAAAAAATACCGAATCGGTAAAGTCATCGAATCGGTAAAATTACCGATTCGGTATAAATCCGATTCTGTGTGAAAAACTTAAGATTGAGATGTAGGAAAGCTCTGAAATACCGAATTTGCGTCAAATTCGGTATTTAAGAATCGGTAGTTACCATAGATTGGAATCAGGTGGTAACCAGGTGCAACCTATAAAAATGGACCCAAAATGCAATTCTTCTTGCACCATGGCGGCATTTTATGTCATTGCAAGACGGCTACAGCTACAGCAGGATGGAGAGAGGGAATGGCTGAGACAGGAGCAGGTGTATAGACAGTGGATCACCCTGGTCATGCTGACAGATGCAGAGATCCTACAGAGGTACAGGCTGGACTCAGAGACCATCTTAGAGCTCATTAGGGACCTCCAACCCCTGTTGCAGCACCCCACCCCAAGGGCACACGCAATCCCAGTGCACGTGCAGGTGCTATGCAGCCTACACCTGCTTGCGTCTGGCAGCTATCAAAGTGTAGTTGCTGTGGCAGGAGGGGTGACCCAGAGCAGCCTGTCAAGGTTCTTCCACAAGTTCCTTGACGCCATGATACAAAGGATGGACCAATACATTTCCTTCCCTGCAACCCATGCAGAACTGGTACAGACAAAAGCAGACTTCTACCAGATGGCAGGATTCCCCCACATCATTGGCTGCATAGATGGCACACACATTCCGATTTGCCCCCCTGCTGACACGGAATACGTATACCGCAATCGGAAGTCACGGCACACCATAAATGTACAGGTGATTTGTAATGCGAAGTGTGTCATCACTGACGTGGTAGCAAAATTTCCAGGGAGTACCCATGACTCCTACATCTTTCAAAATAGCGGAATTTATGCACGGCTGACGGCAGGGGAATTCGGTGAAGGATACCTCCTAGGTAAGACACAGTGTCAGACCCCCAAAACCTCAATAGCAATGTGAAGTACATGTATGCATGTGAGTAATGTTACCCCTTTTCCTTCTAGGCAACAGTGCATATGCCCTCCGCTCATTCATTCTCACCCCCTACCTCAACCCCTCAACACCCAGCCAAAGGAGGTATAACCGTGCGCACAAAAGCACAAGGAATGTAGTCGAACGGACCTTCGGCATCTGGAAAAGCAGGTTCAGATGCTTGCACAAGAGCGGAGGTGCAAGGCAATATACCCCCATCACCTGCTGCAAGATAATAGCTGTCTGTGCAATGTTGCACAACCTTGCGGTCAAGAAGGGCACAGAGGTAGAGTTGTCTGACTACGAGGACCCTGACGATGACATTGCTGTGCCACAAACACAACCTGCTGGAGTGTCTACACCAAGTGATGGCAGGTTCAAACGTGAGGAGATCACAGACAACTATTTCTGAGTGAGTACAGATGCACAGACACGTTATGTATGTGAAGAAATGCAAATTTTAATTTTTGGTACAACGTTACAGCACTGATGTGAAACAAATGAGAAGATAAACTACAATGTGGGGACAGGAAATGGGCCGGGTTGCCTCACCCACACTGGCAGTGTCATTTCCTGCTGCGCTTTGCAGACCCACTGGGATGCGGCTCGGCCCCTTCTGCATGTCCGGCAGCCTCTGCGGAGCGCCTGGAGCTCCGGCGCGGCTCGGACACTGCGCTGGCCGGACTGTTGCGGCTGCTGCTGTCCCCAGCCTCGGCCACGTCCAGGGCAGGATTCACCACTGCGTTGGAAATGATGAGTGTCTCCATGGCACTGGTGATGCGGGCCATGCCCCTGGTCACCTCCGCAGTGTTTTGAGTGAGGCACCCTTCCATATTTGCTCCTCTGCGGCATAGCAGAGCTGTTGCTGCGGCAAGCCGGTTAATTGCCCGGTTTTGTACACGGGCATCCCTGCGCCTTATGTGCTCATGCTGGTCCATCTTGGCACACAGCTGTGTCATGGCAGTTGTCATTCGACCCATTCCTGTAGCTATTTCCCGGTTACTTGCCACTAAATCAACTATTCCCTTTGTCAACTCCCCCATCTGCAGGTTATGTTGACGCATTTGCCGGTGGCAAACGAGGATGGACTTGGCCTGCATCCGCTGTATTCGGACCATGCTCCCCTCAAGCCCTTGGAAGACGCTGCCCTCCCGTGATGGAATTGCACTGCTGGAAGTGCGTGGACGGGGGCAATCGGTGCTGGTCTGCTGGGTGGCCTGCTGTGCCACAGGTGTCACAGGTGTGGGTGCTGGTGCCTGACCCGCAGCTCCCTCCATGATGGACAATGGGGCCACAATACTCCTCCTGGCTGGAGCTGTGGCAGGTGCTGGCTGGGACGGTGTGGATGAGTTCTCTGGTGAGAACTGCAATGTTGGGGATTGTGACAATTGGGGGGAGTGGGGAAATAAGAGGGCATGTCCTGAGTCCTCCTCATTAGCCATGGCACTGCTGTCCTCCACCTCCTGCGAGTCATCCATGCTGCTTGGCCCTGCCACCGCACTGTCCGCTGTTGCTGGAGCTGACACTTGTGCAGCTGCTGCTCCACTACCTGATGGCGCCCCTGGAAATAAAGTAGCATTTGTCACCTGAGTGGAAATGTTTTCCTGTCACTACAATAAATGCATTGCACATGTCATTTTCATTACTCTGATTCTTTCGTAAGGTGCATTGCAGTTTTATGTGCACTGTTAAATGTTCCTACATTAGCTGTCTCCATTTCCCATCATGCATTGCTCATTTATTTTGCTAGCAGTACTGGACTGGGGTTTGGCTGTACATGGGGGCCAATGGGGAGGTGTCTGGTAGGGTGTGTCATGCTGTGCATGCTTCTTACCTTTAGCTTTGGCTCTGGCTGAGCTGTCCATGTCCCCAACTCCAACCACACTCTCCCTCTCAATCGTTGTGGACACCAGTTCCTCCAGTTCAGTGAGGGGGGGCGTGGGGTTCCTGCCGCCACCGGTCAGTCCTGCCTGCTTGTTGATCTCCGCCAATTTCCTCTTGGTGAGGCTTCGGATATCATAGAACCTCTTCTTGAGGTCATCCATGCTCCTGGGGGTCACACCAACAGCATTGACCCTCTCACTGATGGCACTCCACAGTTTCCTCTTTGTTGACTCAGGGACTGTGAGGGACTGCCTCCCATACAGCTGCCTGTGGACCCTCACCACCTCCTCCACCAATACTTGCAGCTCCATGCTGCTGAACTTGACCTTGCGCTTTCTGTCAGCCTTCTGGCTCTCAGAGCTGCTTGCCATTTCCACTGTGTTCACAGATCTCCAAAAAACTCTCTGCTGCTCACTCTCACTGCTCAGCTCTGGCTGCCTCTCCAGAAAGTTCTGATGAGTTGCACCTGCCTGGGTTGCCACTCCCTGCTAGGGTGGGGGAGGGAGCTTCCACCTCATTGGCTGCTTTCATTAGTTTCACTTCCTTGTTTGCCGATCACGTGTTTACCGAATCGGTATTTACCGAATCGGTATTTACCGATTCGGGAAATACCGAATCGGGAAATACCGATTCGGTATATACCGATTCAGTTTTGCCAATGCATTCCTATGGGCCTTTTTGGCCATACGGTTGTATTGCCATTACCGAATCGGTATCTACCGATTCGGACAATACCGATTCGGTAAGTGTCGAAACACGATACCGAATGTTACCGAATCGGTATTTTACCGATTTTTTTTCTCTACATATCATTTTCCGATTTCAGAATAACGATTCGGTAGAAATCGGTATTTTAAAATCGGTAAATGACATTTACCTACATCGGGCCCCTATGGCACAACACAGAAAGGATACAGTACTGAACAGTGTAAACAGAGTGATTGAGTATGCTGAATATAAGTGCACCTGGGGTTAAATCAATCAAGTATCTTTAAAGTGTAGCAAATCACCTGTGAGGGTCTCAAGGCGCTGGAGTTGCCAACTGATGCGTGGTGATCTGTTCATTCGAACAGCCAGGTCTTGCTGGAGAGATAGGGTGGTCCTCAGATGCAGTGGAAGGTTGTTCCAAGCTTTGGTTCCCAGGTGTGGGAAGGAGTGTCCTCCACTCTTGCCTTAGCGGATCTGGAGGGTGTCTTAAAGGAAGAGGGAGGTGGATCATAGGTGTCCGGTCGGTTGGTCGAAGATTATGCATTTGTTGATGCATGCTAGTCATTTGTTGTGCAGAGCTTTGTATGCGTGGGTTAACATCCTGAACTGGCATCTGTTCTGGATCGAGAGCCAGTGTAGCTTCTTGAGGCGGGGCTTGATGGTGTTAACCTGGGGAGGTCAAGGATGAGTCTTGCTGCTGAGTTTTGTATTGTCTGTAGTCTCTTCAGGAGGCAAGCGGTAATTCCTACATAGAGAGTGTTCCCGTAGTCCATCCTGCTGGTGACATGGGCCTGCATGATTTTTTTTTGGTGTTGACTGGGAGCCACCTAAAGATCTTGCGGAGCATGCATAGGGTGTGGATGCAGACGGATGAGACTGCATCTACCTGTTTTTTTCATACATAGTTGCTGTCCAAGATGATGCAGAGGTTGCAGGCATGGTCTGTAGGGGTGGGGGATTGGCTGAGTTTAGCGACGTTCCATTGCAGCAATTGTTACCGAAGATGAGGGCTTCTGTCTTGAGCTTGACACAGATGTCCATCACCCAGTCGACGACGCTCATCCTACATTTGTGGAAGTTGGCCCTGGAGGTGGTGGGGTCTTCTGACAGCAAGAGAATGAACTGGATGTCTTTGGCATAGGAGATGATGTTCAGTCCGTGCCATCTGACAGTGCATGTAAGAGGGTCATGTATGTGTTGAAGAAGGTGGGGCTGAGGGACGATCACACACACAGATGATCATCTTGGGTTCAGAGGTGAACAATGGGAGATGGATTTTCTGGACTCTTCAGGTGAGGTATGAGGCAATACATTTGAGGACATCTCTCTCGATTCCGATGTGGTAGAGTCTGTTGATCAAGATGTGATGGGGACAGTGTCAAAGGTGACTGACAGGTTCAGAAGGATGAGAGCTACCATTTTGCCATGGTCCAGGCGAGCCATGATGTTGTTGGTGGCTACAATCAGGGGTGTCTCAGTGCTGTAGTTGGCTCAGAATTCGGATTGAGAGGGGTCCAAGAGGTTGTTGTGTTCCCAGTTCTTGGTGAGTTGCTGGTTGATTGCCTTCTCAAGAAACTTCACTGGAAAGGGGAACAGGAAGAAGGGCCAGTAGTTTTTTTTGGTTCTGCTGAGTGAGCGGATGGTTTCTTCAGGAGAGGCCTCATTCTAACATGTTTCCAGTCCTCAGGGAAGCAAACCGAGGTGATGGAGGTGCTCTGGACCATCTTGAGCTAATTGCCAACTGTCTTGCTCCTGAGGTTGAAGACGTGGTGGGGACAGGGGCCCACCGGTGCTCCCGAGAACACTGAGTTCATGATGGAGATTGTGGCTTGAGTTGTGAGAGGATCCCAATGGGTGAGCAAGTGTTCAGGTTTCGTGTTTGCGGGTGTGAGCAGGCTGATCCTGTTGGCGGCAGAGGGTTAGGGTTTGAAGCTTTTGTAGATGACGGAGATCTTGTTGTGGAAGAAGTCCTCCAGGGAGTCGTGCAGTTCTTGGGATGGGTTGATGTCGTTCTTGGTAGCTGAAGGGTTGGAGAACTCCTTCACGATGTAGAAAAGCTCCTTTCTGTGGTTTGTGACTTTTATGCAGTCTGCTAGGGCATTCTTCTCTGTTTCTTTCAGGAGATGGTGGTATTGGTTGAGTGCTGTCTTGAAGGAGGTATGCTCTCTGTCACAGGCCCCTCCAGCTCCCTCTCTATCGCAACCCCCTCTTCCGTCCTATGCGTAGTAGTCTAGCATGCAGGGATCATGCTGCTTTACCCCTATGGTGCCCTATGCGCGCTTTGATATCATGACCAATGCTCCCCGAACACCCCACTCACTAATGCTTACCTAGTATCCCTCAAAACTGATGTTCCCCATGCTCTCTCATGACTGATGCTTCCCTAGTATCCCTCATATCTGATGTTTCCACAGTTCCCTCATGACTAATGCGCCCCAGCTTCCCTCATGGCTAGTGTCTCCCTATCACCCGTAATTTCCTTTATGCTCAAACCCCTGCAAGCATTCACCACATCCTGTGAACTTATAGCTTAACTACTCTCGCTGTTCCTAGGGCCTTACGTGGTATTCTATAAAATCACTGCAAGTTTCCCCCAGAATCCCATGAGCCAATGGCAGTCTTGCTCGCAGTGTTATTGGGGCCTTGGTGTTGTTTTCCACTATGCATGTTCGAGCGAAAACAATACATTTGTTTCCTGTTATTTGCTTCTCATCAACAAGTTGTGTAGGAGAGTAGGGTCTGCTTCCTATGGTCACCCCCACTTTTTGCTGTGATTCTATGGTTTTTCGACTTTAGTGTGGCTGTGGGCCTGCTAATCAGACCTCCAGCCCAGCTGTTCTCTCCAAATTGATACCATGTACTTTAGGTACATACCTGATTGGGTATTGGGTCACCTTTGTGATCCCCTATATAGTGTACCATAGGTACCCAGGGCATTGGTGCACCCAAGGCCTGCCAGGGGCTGCAGCATGTATTATGTCACCCCTGGCTGGCCATCCAAACTGACAACCCAGGCTGATCACTCAGCCTGGGTAAGGTGGTGTAATCACCCCTTACTTAGATATAGCATACCTATATCTACCCATATATATATAGACACATATGCACCTATAAGTCACTCCTATGGTAGGCCTCGACAATCCTGGAGGCAGAGTGCTTGGTTTTATGTGAGAGGGTGCCCTAACATGAGCTGAGCACCTCTGCAGCTTTTGGAACCATCTCCTTATAGCTGTTCTATGATTCAGCCATACCATACACTCTTAAGTGCATTATAATCCTTGCGGTTCATGCTAACTGTCTGTAAGGTGTCAAACACTTTGGAATACTAGCCCCCTGCCAATTCTGGCGGCAGGGGTAGCATTCCACCCTTCTTGAGGGAAAAGGCATGTATGTTACTGCTTTACCCGGTTAAAGTTAAACAGAGCCTCAGCATCACAAAATGGATGCTGCTGCCACAGACACGAGTCTGACCTCCTGCTGCTGGGGGAAACTCCAGCAAGGGAGGCCTGGACAATAGGTTTCCTGTCAAGGGAGGGCCAGCACCTCCTCAGACAGCCTGTAGTGTATTGGGGCAGGGTGGGTTGAATGGAAAGATGCTTTTCCAGACAGTGCCTGGGGCACACAAGGTGCTCCATGCATAGCCCGGTTCAAACCAGTTGCTGGGGCACTCCAGCCCCGCTTTGGCACAAAACTGGACAAAGGGAGAGGGGTGTAACCACCCCTTTCTCAGGTCCACCCATAGGAGGGACCTAGCAGGTAATCCAGCCCATTTTCTTAGTATAAAGATAGGTGCTGTGTCCCAGGACTTTAGATTATCCTGGAACGAAACTCTGAAACAAAACTCTTGGACCTTCGACGTTCTATTCTGACTAGAAAACTGGAGACAGCTCCCTTGTGGTCAAGGAGTGACCACCCTGTGCAAACAGGCACCACCAGTAACATGCCGGTCTGCTTTGTTGACGCTCCAGACGAAACCCGAAGACTCAGCGACACAGAAACTGGACTCTCAAACTTCTCTGACCCCGACCCACATCCACAGCTAAGCTGAGACCCGTGGCGGACACGAGGGACGTGGGACCGGACACCCTGGACATCCTGCATTTTGCTAACTGCATCGACTCCTGAGGTAACTCACAGTTGTGCATTGGGGTACGAGAAGCCCCAGACCCGAGCACCATTTTCATCGAAGCTCAGTCCTCCACACTCCACGAGTGCCGCGTGGGGCCCGCTCTTGCATTTCAGCTCACTGTGTCTTCCCGGTTGCTAGCCCGTTGGCTAGTGAGCCCCCTGAAGACAAACCTTTGAAACCAACTTGCTTTCCTGGTTGTTCCAGCATCCCTGCAAAGGAGAAGCTTCCCAGACCTTGCTGGTCTGACCTGAAGCCCATCTTCACTTTCTGAGTGGATTGCGTTTGCCAAGGCTTGTTGGGTCCAGTCCGGATAACGACACCGCAGTCAACTAGATCCTTTGTGGGACAGCTTGAATCCATCTCCTGGTTGTCATCAACACCTCCTGGTCCTCGTGGCTGCAGAGACAACCTTCACCTCTTCACCTGAGATCATCGAGACATCGCCTGGTTCCTTCCTGGTCACTGGCTAGTGACCCAGACTCTGTCCCCTCTGCTTTCAGGTTCTTCAGTTCCTGGATCCACCCTTGGATCCACCTGGACACTCTTCCTCTGGCTGACTGCAGCACTTCTTATGCAGATCTCCATTGAAAGCATCTACGAAACCGACACCAAAAGGCACCTATGCACCCGACTTCCCTGGATGAGGTAACACGAGTACTCCAGTGCTCCCGTGGGTCTTGACTCTTGAAGTGTCCTAGTCTAAAAGAGTTTTGTCGTAGTCCATCCGGAAGTGCCCTTAAACAGTAACGTTGTAACTTCTTCGTTCTCCAAAATAAGTCAATGGTAACTCGCGACTGTTTTTAGACACTGCACGCGTCTCCCGTGGGTCTCCTACTTCCTAACCGTTGGTTGTCTAGTGTAGCCCCAGCGATTCCCTAGGCCCTAGGCCTATTCACTATTCCTGAAGTGGTTCTTATACCACTTACTTAGTATATGGTTTGTGAGGCACCTAGGGCAGAACTGTATTTGTGCAACTTATTGTATGCTAATTGAGTAACTTGTGATGTACTTCAATCTCTGACCTCATAAAGAGTGCAGAGGTATTGTGTTAGAAATAAATACATATATATTTGATATATACCTTGTGTGGTGTCCTTTCATTTGGTATTCAAGGGATTATAATTGGTAAAACAGCTTGCTTCACATGCTCTCTGAAGTCTTAGCCTATGACTGCTGGTCCATGCTACCACTAGGATAGCTTGTCTATAGGGTTGACTTTACAACCACCATCAATAAGGGTCGTTTAGACTGGTGCACGGTGCCCAGCAGAATAGTGGACATCATATGCCAGGCTAACTTCTCACATTGGTGTGCAGCGGATGGGATAAGAGCTTGCTGTTGTTTTACCATCTAATCTTAAGATATCATTTGAAAGATCACATTAAAGTACCTGTAGGTACATATAAATCAAGTTCTTATAATACTTTAAGTTCTACTGAACTTAGCAGTTGTAGAGGAAAGGGCTTAGCACACCCTGACTACAGCTCCTAGAGAGGTTCAAGTAGGAAACCAATTAGTGTAGGTAGGTACACACACCACACCTCACTAGAAAATTTCCTTGGAAGCAGGCCCTAGCAGACCTCTTCAAGAAGACACCCAGAGGGTGCCCTCTAAGTATGACTCATTCACTTTTAATTAACTTAGAAGCCTGTGTGCAGTCAGAAGATTGAGACAAGGACAGAGTCCATCCTTTAACCACCTGGTAGATATCTTAGTGGCTCATGATACAGAGAATGCATCAGACACAAATAACCAAGGTAGTAGAGATGGGGGCCATCCATCCACAGAAGAGAATGTTGGGGAAGATCCAGCACTATCTGATGAGGAGGTGGATGCTGAACAGGATGAGGTTAATGAACCTATCCTGGACAACACAGGACTATCTGGAGGTGGAGAGGACCTTGGTGGGCCCCGTCCTAACCTTCCAAGTAGGCCTAACCAGAGGAGCAGAAGGAACAGATCACTGTCTAGTGGTTCTGGTCATTCTGATTCCTCAGTAGGGTCCAGTGTCTCTGCTAGGAGGAGGATGACTTCCCCTCAGAGGATAGAGCACAAAGGTAGGATGAAGCTTAGGATCAAGAGGCAGGAAGTTGCCCTTGCAAAAGAGACCCTGGCTCTTGAAAGAGAGAAAAAGTTACGTGGGTTAGAATCCACTGGTGGCAGCAATATTCCTAGAGATAGGGAAAGGTATCATGACAATAGAAACCTGAATAAGATTGTCCCTCCCTATCAGGTTGGGGATGACATCCACAAGTGGATAACTGCTTTGGAGAGGGCCTGCAAAGTACAGCTGGTACCCCAGAGTCAGTGGGCAGCAATCCTATGGCTCTCCTTTTCAGACAAAGGGAGAGACAAGCTGCTCACAGTTAGTGATGAGGATGCTAACAACTACACTGTCCTGAAGAGTGCTCTGATTGATGGGATTGACTTAACCACTGAGAAGTATAGGTAGCTGTTCAGAGACAGCCAGAAGACACAGACTCAGGACTTGACTGACTTTGTAAATTGTGCTACTAAGGCTCTGGAGGGCTGGTTACTGGGCAGTAAAGGTAATGACTATACAGGATTGTATAATTTGATCATGAGAGAACAAATACTTAACAACTGTCAGAACCAGTTATTGCATCAACACCTGATTGACTCTGATCTGACCTCTCCCCAAGAATTGGGAAAGAAAGCAGACAAATGTGTCAGAACCAGGGTGAAGCAGAAGGTACAGAACCAAGGTGGTGATCAGAAGAAGCAAGACCAAAAGGGTGGGGAGAAAGTAAAAGACCAGAAGTCTTCGCCAGGTTCCCAAAAAGCTTCTAATGGTGGGGGTCCCCAAAAGTCAGAAGGTCCAAAAAACCATAGTGCAACTTTTGTAAGGTTAACACTCGCTGGTCCAGTGAATGCACCAAAAAGGAGGCAGCTCCAGCCACCATTGCCCCTAAAGCAACTGTTCCTCCTAGTACAGCTAATAGTGGTGGTTCTCAACAGAAGGGTGTAGCAGGGTTAACCCTGGGAACTGAGATGGATTCTGGCCTAGTCAGAATACCAACTCAAGCTGTTCTTGTCTGTGATGTGTACATGGCTATGCCCTCTACTGTGAGCCCCAGTAACTTGGGCAAGTACAGACAGATTCCTTTAATCAATACCAAAGTGTCTCAGGCCTACAGGGACACATGTGCAAGTGTCACAATGGTGACACCCAACTTTGTGGACCCAAAACAGATCATACTAGGTGACTGTAGGAGAGTAGGGTCTGCTATCCTATGGTCACCCCAATTTTTGCTTTTTGCTTCACTGGTTTTCGACTTAATGTGGCTGTGGGCCTGCTAATCAGACCCACAGCCTGCTGTTCTCTCTCTAAATTCACAGACATGTACTATAGGTACATCACCAATTTGGTACTGGACTCCTTGTCAGCCCCTGTACAGTGCACTATAGGTGCCCAGGGCATAGGGGCATCCAAGGCCTACCAGGGGCTGAAGCATAGCTTTTGCCACCCCTGGCTGGTTCTTAAATTGACACAACTGGCTGATCACTCAGCTGGGGCAAGGTGGTGTAATCACCCCTTGCTTAGATATAGTATACCTATGTCTAAACCTATATCTGGACACATATATACCTATCAGCACTCCTATGGCAGTCCTTAACAATCCTGGAGGCAGAGTGCTTGGTATTATGTGAGATGGTGCTCTAGCATGAGCTGAGCCTGTCTGCAGTGGTCGGAACCATTTCCGTACTGCTGTTCCAGTGATACTGCCATACCATATACTCTAAAGTGTATTATAATCCTTACGGTTATTGCAACTCCGGTTTGGCTTTATCAAAACATGTTGTGTTTGGTGTCATACAACGTGGAATACTACCCCCTCGCCAGTTCTGCCAACGGGGGCAGCATCCCACCTCTCTATGAGGGGAAGACATGTTACTTACTGCAAATGCGGTTAATCCTAACCAGAGCCCCAGCATCACAAAATGGATACTGCTGCCACAGACACGAGTCTGGCCTCCTGCTGCTGAGCGAAACTCGACAGAGGCGGCTTGATCAAAGGATCTCCTGTCACAGGGAGGTGTCACACCACCCCAGACAGGAGATAGTGGATTGTAGCAGGGAGGGTTGAAAGAAACTAGACACTGCCTGGGGCGCACAAGGTGTCCCCAGGCAAATGCCAGCCAAACCGGTTCTGGGGCACTCCAGACCCAGTGTGGCGGGAAGCTGGACAAAGGAAAAGGGGTGTAACCACCCCCTTCCTGGGTCCCACCCATAGGAGGGACCTAGCAGGTAATCCAGCCCCTTGATTTGGAATAAAGGTAGGAGCTGTGCAAATGCACATCAGATTATCCTGACTGAAACTTATGAAAAGAAACTCTGGACCCTTCGACATCCCACTCGACGTGGAAGACTGAAGAATCTCCCTTGTGGTCAAGGAGTGACCACCCTGTGCAAACAGGCACCATCCAGCACCTCGACATTTGCTTTGTTGCAGTTCCCGCCGGAACTCGAGTGACAGAGATCGACAAGAGCCAGCTTTCCTGACTTCCAACAGCCCGATCCACAGTCTATGCAAAACTGAGACCCGTGGAGGTGACCTGAAGCGTGGGAGCGGCCATCTTGGAAAAACCACGAAGCGCTGACCATGCAGCACCCGAGGCTCCCTCGAAGCTGTGCATTGGAGTTTGAGAAGCTCCAGCCCAGAGCAGCTTTTGCACTAAAGCTCACCCCCCCACACTTGACAAGTGCTGCGTGGGGCCCTTTTGCATTTTCCTGCTTGACGCGTTGGTCCGGTCGCTTGCCCGTTGGCTAGGGGCCCCAGAACCGACGAACCTTTGAATTTACACAGCTGGTCTGGTTGCTCCAGACTGGCACTCGCTCCCCTGAAAAGGAGCACCCGCTCTGACCTTGCTGGTCCGAGTATTAAGCCATCTTCGAATCCTGCGTGGGTTGCCTTTGCAAAGGTTTGTTGACTCCGATCTGGAAGCCGACACCGCCGACAGTGAGAGCCTTTGTGGGACAGCTCGTGATCCACTCCAGGACATCCTCGGTGCCCCAGAGTCCACGTGGCAGCGGAGACAAGCTTCACGACATCGTCCTGATAGCGCCCGACATTGCCTGGTTCCTTCCTGGTTCCTTCCTGGTCACTGGCTAGTGACCCAGACTCTGTCCCCTCTGCTTTCAGGTACCCTCCAGCTTCGATCCACCCTTGGATCGCATCGGACACTTCTCTTCTGGACGCCTGCAGGATCTTCATCTTCAGGCACCATAGAACTGTCAGTCAGTCAGTCAAAGATCTTTATTCGGATAAAATGACATCCATAAAAGTACATGAAATCACAACGTCTTCCAAAACACATAAAACCACAATCTTTTTGTTTTAAGAGAAACTAATAAATCACATGATAAAATCACATAATTCATCATGGTGTGTATTTACAAATAATTTGATAGAACAAGATATCAACACATTTTAGTGCACGATAAAATACACAACAATTAAGGGCGGTTCAAAAATTCATGTCAGTAATATGTGCAAAAGGCAGCTACTTGTGCAAAATAAGCAATGTGCAAACTAAGCAAATAAAGTGCAAAACTTTTCAAGCCATGTTCAATGACGCTCTTGAGCGGACAGCAGCTTTGAGAAAACAACTGACTCTAAAAATTACTTCGTCAGAACTCAACCTCAGTAAGTCGCCAAGGGCTAAATTAAAATCAGGCTGTGCAGTCTTACGGAAATATGGCATTAAAAAATGTTTAGTATATTTTACATAAAAACCACAAAAAAGCATAAAATGTAAAAGGCTTTGTTTCCCGCCCTGGTTACATGGACAGTTTAGATTTTCTAAGTTTCTGTTAAAACCTATTGGGAAGCATAATAGGTTTTTAATGCTCCCATCCCTGAACCGAAACAATAGGCTCCTGTTCCATTTACTCATCTTTCTACACAGGTAGCCTTCCGGCAAATCAAAAGGCCTGTCGCTAGATGCCAAGATGGTTATATACCTTGTAATTGCTGGTTTTACAAGCTCTTTCAATTCCCTCTCACTGTTATAAAGATTGTACAGAGCCCTTTTTACTAAATTCTTGTGTGTGCGGTCTATTGTGTGGGGAGATGTAAATAAATGCCCCTGCTCCGCACTCACTAGACTTTTTTCCACCGCCCCGAGCCATGGAATGAGCCTGGCCCAATCCCATTTTAGACAATCCGTAATGATGTCACGGGTCACTGACGCGGCTGGATTCATCCATATTTTTAGCCAGAACAGAGCGGGTCTAGATCTTATAAAATCCTCTGTGTACTTAAGGCTCAATTCTCGGTGGCACACAAAGGTTGGGGCAGAAATAACCCCCCCCCCCCCAAAATCTTCCTACAGAACCTATTCTCCACCGTCTGTATATTGGTGCAATTCGTGTAACCCCATACCTCAGCACCATAGGTTCCTGTGGGTAGGCATTGAGTTTTATAAATTTGTAACAGTGTTATAATAACCTCAGCATGTAGGGGTTGGCGAAGGGAGGTAACAGAATTTACAGCTTTGCCCAATTTATTTCTCCCCAGGGCAACATGAGGTTGCCATGAGCCAGAGTCAGCAAACAACAGGTCTAGATATGGAAAAGTGCTTGTGCTTTTTAAAACATTATTCCCTATCAACATTTGATTAATCTTATGCTTTTTGGGGCCACAGCACATTAAAAATGATTTATTAAAATTTGTGCAAAGGCCAAGGTCTGCCATATACCTAACAAAGCCTGAAATTAAAATTCGCAGGGCATTAGGTGTGCGGGCCATAAGTACCGCGTCATCTGCATAGAGAAGAGCGGGAAGTGGTCTACCGTTGACTTGCGGGACATCAGTTGTTAATTTACACACAAAACTGCTTAGTTCATTTATATATAAAATAAAAAGCAAGGGGGCCAGAACACACCCCTGTCTGACCCCCCTACCGATAAAAATATCACTAGAGACTTCACCGGAGGTATTCAAACGGACGCAAGCTCTCAAATCGCTGTGCAGGTGGGCCAAAAAGTAAACTAAGGGTTCATCTAAACCATAATTCAACAAAATAGACCATAGACGAGAACGGTTAACAAAAGCAAAAGCAGAACTTAAATCCATAAATCCTAAATAAAGCGGCAATTTTTTTGCAATGGTATACTTTGCCATTAATAGATTTAGGTAACGAAACCCGACACATCTTTGCACCTATGCACCCGCTTCCTGTGGGTGAGGTAACTCATGAACGCCGGTGCTCCTGTAGTGGTTTACACCTCTAGTGTCTAAGTCTAAAGTTTTGTCCTTCTAGTCCAGTCGGAAGACTCTTAAAACTGTAACTCGCTAACTTTTACGCACAATTGACTTTGCATTGGTGCATGCGTGTGCTTTAGGCACTGCACCCGAATCCCGCGGGCTACTCCTGTCCTAACTATCGTTAGTCCACTGTAGTCCAAGCGATTCCCAAGGCCCTAGGCCTTACCACTGATCGAATAGTGATTGTTATACCACTTTTGATATATTGTTTGAGTGGCCACCGGCCTCATCCATAAACGTGCAACTTTCATATGTAATATTGTGCTTTTGGTTAAACGCTTGTGCTTCATTGCTCATAAAGAGTAGTGGGGATTATTCTGGGAAAAAATACATATATTTTTATAATATATAACTTTTGTGGTGTCCTTTCATTTGACATTACAGGATTGCATATGGTAAAACAGCTTGCTTCACATGCCACTTGAGTTAAGTCTTTAAGGCTGCTTAGTCCATGCTACCCCTAGGATAGCTTGTCTATAAGGTTGACTTACAACCATCACCATAAGGGATTGTTTGGACTGATACAAGGTGCCCACAGAACTGTGGACATCATATACCAGGCCTACTTCTCACAGTGACAATTACCTAGTGACCAATGCAAGCAATGTCACTACCACCCATAGTATGGCAAGTGTTAATTTCTCCTGGGGAGGGGTAACTGACCTCAAAAGAGTTGTTGTTAGTTCAGACCTCCTTGTAGAATGTTTGCTTGGCGATGACCTAGAATCTTCAGTCTGGTCTGAAGTGGAGTATAGGACTCATGCAGAAATGTTAGGTATCTCAGCACATGCTGTGACCAGGTCACATACCAAAAGTGCAACACTGAACAGGCCCTGGATCCTAAAATAATGGACCAGTTGCCTACCAGGAGGAGAAGCAGTAGGGTTAAGGCAGTGCCTCCCCCCTTGCCTCAGAATGAGGATCAGCCTTCCAAGAAAGCTGATTGTGAGACCCAAGAAGGAACTGTCCTAGAAGAGCTTGAGCCTGATCAGGTTGAGTTTCTTGGGACAGGGGGACCTTCAAGTGCAGATCTGAGGCAGGCGCATTTGGACTGCCCTTTTCTTGAACCCCTCAGACAGCAAGCTGGTGCTAAGGGTGCTGGGAATACTAATGGAACCCATAGAGTGTATTGGGATGAAGGGCTCCTGTATTCAGAGGCTAGAGACCCCAACGCCTGGTGCTTCCAGGAGGTTGGTCATACCTTTGGCATTCAGGGGCTTCCTTCTTACATTAGCCCATGATATTCCCCTTGCAGGACATCTTGGCCAGAACAAGACTTGGGACAGGCTTGTCCTTCACTTTCACTGACCCCACATGTCAGAAGACACCAAGGAATTTTGTCACTCCTGTGTCACCTGCCAAGCCAGTGGCAAATCAGGTGGCACCACAAAGGCCCCCCTAATACCACTACCTGTGGTGGGGGTTCCCTTTGAAATAGTTGGGATAGACATTGTTGGACCAATGGATCCCCAAACAGCATCTGGGCACAGGTTTATTCTGGTGGTAGTGGATCATGCCACCAGATACCCAGAAGCTATTCCCCTAAGGACCACAACAGCACCTGTTGTGGCAAGAGCCCTCCTGGGAGTGTTCTCAAGAGTGGGTTTTCTGAAGGAGGTTGTCTCAGACAGAGGTGCAAACTTTATGCCTGGATATTTGACTGCTATGTGGAAGGAGTGTGGAGTGAAATACAAGTTCACCACACCCTATCATCCACAGTGCAATGGTCAGGTGGACAGATTCGACAATACCTTAAAGGGCATGATTAAGGGTTTACCTCAAAAGCTTAGGCAAAGATGGGACATCCTACTGCCCCTGCCTTTTGTTTGCTTACAGAGAGGTCCCACAGAAGGGGGTTGGCTACAGCCCTTTTGAACTTCTGTTTGGGCACCCTGTAAGAGAACCCCTTTTTCTGGTGAAGGAAGGATGGGAGTTACCTCTCAAAGCTCCAAATCAAGACATTGTGGATTATGTACTTGGTCTCCGCTCCAGGATGGCTGAGTATATGAAAAAGGCATCCAAAAACCTTGAGCCTAGCCAGGAACTCCAAAAAGCCTGGCATGACCAAAAGGCTGTGCTGACTGTTTACCGGCCAGTGCAGAAAGTGTGGGTGTTGGAGCCAGTGGCCCCAGCAACACTCCAAGGCAAATGGTCTGGACCCCACAATATTGTTGAACAGAAGGGAGAGGTAACCTATTTGGTTGATCTTGGAACTCCCAGGAGCCCCCACAGGGTGCTTCATGTCAACAGGTTAAAAGCATATGTTGACAGGGCAGACATGGGCTTGCTCATGGCTACAGATGAGGGACAGGAGGAGGAGAGTTACCCTCTCCCAGACCTGCTTTCTCAGAACGCTGATGATGGTTCAGTTGATGGTGTAGTCTTGGCAGACAGCCTCACTGACCAACAGCAACAAGATTGCAGACAAGTTCTACAGTCCTACAGACATATGTTTTCTCTGACTCCAAGTCAAACTACCTGGTGCACTCATGAAGTGGACACTGGGGACAGTCTGCCTGTCAAGAGTAAAATCTACATGCAACCTGGCCATATCAGGGACCGTATCAGGATAGAGGTCCAAAAGATGTTGGAGTTGGGAGTCATTGAGCTCTCAGAGAGCTCTTGGGCCAGTACAGTAGTCCTGGTGCCTAAACCTCACACCCAAGATGGTAAGAGAGAGATGAGGTTTTGCGCGGATTACAGAGGTCTCAATGCTGTCATTATGACAGATGCCCACCCAATATCAAGAGCAGATGAGCTCATTGCCAGATTGGCTTCTGCCAAATTTTTCAGTACATTTGACTTGACAGGTGGCTACTGGCAGATCAGACTAGCTGATGATGCAAAAGCCAAAACAGCATTTTCAACCCCAGGAGGTCATTATCAATTTGTGGTAATGCCCTTTGAAGTGAAGAATGCACCTCCCACATTCCAAAGATTGGTGAACCAAGTCCTCTCAGGTCTGGATGACTACTGTGCAGCTTATCTTGATGATATTGCTGTCTTTAGCTCCACTTGGGAAGTTCACTTGATCCACCTGAAGAATGTTTTGGAGGCCCTGCAGAAGGCAGGACTACCTATCAAGGATACCAAGTGCCAGATAGGCCAGAGCAAGGTTGTGTACCTGGGCCAACTGGTAGGTGGAGGTCAGGTTGAACCATTGGAGAGAAAGATCCAGACCATAAAGGACTGGGCTGCTCCCACCACCCAGACACAGGTTAGGGCTTTCTTGGGCCTGACTGGGTACTATACGAAGTTTGTCAAAAGTTATGGGTCCATTGTGACACCTCTCAATGACTTAACTTCAAAGAAAATGCCAAAGAAAGTTCAGTGGACAGTAAGCTGTCAGAAGGCATTTGATGACCAGAAGCAGGCCATGTGCACTGCACCTATTCTGCAACGTCTAGACTACTCCAAAGAATTCATTGTTCAAACAGATGCTTCTGAATTGGGTGTGGGTGCTGTTCTTTCACAACTGAATAAAGATGGTCAAGACCAGCCAATAGCTTTTACTAGCAGAAGGCTGACCCCTAGAGAGAAACGTTGGTCAGCTATTGAGAGGGAGGCCTTTGCTGTAGTTTGGGACCTGAAGAAGCTGAGGCCATACTTGTTTGGTACTCACCTCAAGATTCAGACAGACCATAAGCCCCTCTTGTGGCTAAATCAGATGAAGGGTGAAAATCCCAAACTGCTTAGGTGGTCCATTTCCCTACAGGGGATGGACTTTACAGTGGAACATAGACCCGGACTGACCATGCCAATGCAGATGGACTCTCCAGATATTTCCACTTAGAACATGAAGACTCAGCTGGTCAAGGTTAGTTTAGTGTCCCTGCGTTGGGGGGGGGGGTTGTGTAGGAGAGTAGGGTCTGCTTCCTATGGTACCCCGGGCAAAGGTGCATCCAAGGCCTGCCATGGGCTTCAGTATGTATTATGCCACCCTTGGCTGGCCATCCAAACTGACACCACAGGCTGATCACTCAGCCTGGGTAAGTTGGTGTAATCACCCCTTACTTAGATATAGTATACCTATATCTACCCATATATATAGACACTTATGCACCTATAAGTCACTCCTATGGTAGGCTTCGACAATCCTGCAGGCAGAGTGCTTGGTTTTATGTGAGAGGGTGCCCTAGCATGAGCTGAGGCCCTCTGCAGCTTTCGGAACCATATCTTTATAGCTTTTCTACGATACAGCCATACCATATACTCTTAAGTGCATTATAATCCTTGCGGTTAATGCTAACTTTGGTTTGGCTTCATCAAAACATGTCTGTAAGGTGTCAAACACTTTGGAATACTAGCCCCCTGCCAATTCTGGCGGCGGGGGTAGCATTCCACCCTTCTAGAGGAAAAAGACGTATGTTACTGCTTTACCCGTTTAAAGTTTAACAGAGCCTCAGCATCTCAAAATGGATGCTGCTGCCACAGACACAAGTCTGACCTCCTGCTGCTGGGGGAAACTCCAGCAAGGGAGGCCTGGACAATAGGTTTCCTGTCGAGGGAGGTGCCAGCACCTCCCCAGACAGCCTGTAGTGTATTGGGGCAGGGTGGATTGAATGGAAAGATGCTTTTCCAGACAGTGCCTGGGGGCACACAAGGTGCTCCATGCATAGCCCGGTTCAAACCAGTTGCTGGGGCACTCCAGACCCGCTCTGGCGTGAAACTGGACAAAGGGAAAGGGGTGTAACCACCCCTTTCTCAGGTCCAACCATAGGAGGGACCAAGCAGGTAATCCAGCCCATTTTCTTAGTATAAAGATAGGTGCTGTGTCCCCAGGACTTTAGATTATCCTGGAACGAAACTCTGAAATGAAACTCTTGGACCTTCGACGTTCTATTCTGACTAGAAGACTGAAGACATCTCCCTTGTGGTCAAGGAGTGACCACCCTGTGCAAACAGGCACCACCAGTAACTTGGCGGTCTGCTTTGTTGATGCTCCCGACAGAACCTGAAGACTCAGCGAAACAGGAACTGTACTCTCAGACTTCTCTGACTCCGACCCACATCCACAGCTAAGCTGAGACCCGTGGCTGACACGAGAGACGTGGGACTGGATACCCTGGACATCCTGCATTTTGCTAACTTCATCGACTCCTGAGGTAACTCGCAGTTGTACATTAGGATACAAGAAGCCCCAGACTCGAGTGCCATTTGCACCAAAGCTCAGCCCTCTACACTCCACGAGTGCCGCGTGGGGCCCACTCTTGCATTTCAGCTCACTGTGTCTTCATGTTTGCTAGACCATTGGCTAGTGAGCCCCCTGAAGACAAAACTTTAAAACCAACATGCTTTCCTGGTTGCTCCAGGCTTGCTCCAGCTTCCCTGCAAAGGAGAAGCTCCCCAAACCTTGCTGGTCTGACCTGAAGCCAATCTTCACTTCCTGTGTGGATTGCGTTTGTCAAGGCTTGTTGGGTCCAGTCTGGATACCGACACTGCAGTCAACTAGATCCTTCATGGGAAAGCTCAAATCCAGCTCCTGGTTGTCATTGACACCTCCTGGTCCTCGTGGCTGCAGAGACAACCTTCACCTCTTGACCTGAGATCATCAAGACATCGCCTGGTTCCTTCCTGGTTCCTTCCTGGTCACTGGCTAGTGACCCAGACTCTGTCCCCTCTGCCTTCAGGTTCTTCAGTTCCTGGATCCACCTTTGGATCCACCCGGACACTCTTCCTCTGGCTGCCTGTAGCACTTCTTTTGCAGATCTCCATTGAAAGCATCTACGAAACTGACACCAAAAGACACCTATGCACCCGGCTTCCCTGGGTGAGGTAACACGAGTACTCCAGTGCTCTCGAAGTGTCCTAGTCTAAAGGGGTTTTGTGGTAGTCCATCCGGAAATGCCCGTAAACAGTAACTTTGTAACTTCTTCGTTCTCCATTATAAGTCAATGGTAACTCGCGACAGTGTTTAGACACTGCACGCGTCTCCCGTGGGTCTCCTACTTCCTAACAGTTGGTTGTCTAGTGTTGCCCCAGCGATTCCCTAGGTCCTAGGCCTATTCACTATTCCTGAAGTGGTTCTTTTACCACTGATTTAGTATATGGTTTGTGAGGCCCCTAGAGCCGAACTGTATTTGTGCAACTTATTGTATGCTAATTGAGTAACTTGTGATGTACTTCGATCTCTGACCTCATAAAGAGTGCAGAGGGGTTGTGTTAGAAATAAATACATATATATTTGATATATGCCTTGTGTGGTGTCCTTTCATTTGTTATTCAAGGGATTAAAAATGGTAAAACAGCTTGCTTCACATGCTCTCTGAAGTCTTAGCCTATGATTGCTGGTCCATGCTACCACTAGGATAGCTTGTCTATAAGGTTGACTTTACTACCACCATCAATAAGGGTCATTTAGACTGGTGCAAGGTGCCCACTAGAATAGTGGACATCATATGTCAGGCTAACTTCTCACAAGTTGCACCTGTCCATTCTGAACAGTCATAGAGAGTGTAGCAGCAAGTGTTTTACCCCAGGGCTCGAGAGTCTTGCAGACGGCCATGTGCCTCACGGGATCTAGTTAGATCCATTGAGTTTTAAAGAGGATATATAAACCCCACCAAATCTGAATCATGGCTTTGCCCCGTGCCCTGCAGAACAAGTTTCACTCTTCCCACTCACCTGAAGAATCCTGCCGGAACCAAGAAGCGCCCCAGACTCCTTAAAGTCCATCGGAACCAGTGGTTCCAATAGCACCCACTTCTTCGACACTTCCTCCTCGCTTCCTCCTTCACAGCTACTCCAGACCCCGCGTTTCCCTGAGTTAAGGCTTTGATATCTTCTCCAAACTTCAGAAAAGTTGACAAACTAGGCTAAGTACTTGATATTAGGTTTGTCTGTACTAAACCTCCTACATTAGTAAATAGGACCGAGTATCCCCGTCTTTCTGACCTTTCACACATTTTTTCTCTTGCTATTTACAAGTTGAAATGGTGCCTGGTGTATTGACAAATAGTGGAAACTGAACACTCGGATCGGGAGGTGAATGGCAATAATTGTAAAAGCCAGCATGTGAGCAGGGATAGTGTTTAAACTGCTCCTGATATCCGTTATTTAATTAGTGTTCTTGAAGCACAAGTTACTTACCTTTGGTAACGATATGTCTGTAAGAAACAGTAGTTAGTGTTAGATTCCTTACCTTAGAATATCCCCAGGCGTCAGACTGGATCTGGAAAGTTTTGCGTAGCAGTACCCCTGCGCTTCGGTAGGCGTCGTCTGCGGCTCCGCGTCCGTCGTCGGCGTCGTTGGTGCCGGGATGACATCGTCGGAGTACTTAGACGCCGCCCTCGCGCACTGACGTCAGTTCTTATACATAGCTTTTCCGCACCAGGAACACAGAACCATGATAAAAACCAACACTGGTGCCATGAAACTAGGGCCCTAAAAGAGATGAACCTTAACCCTAGATATCGGTTCGCAGAACGGGGAGGATGGGTGGAACGGTAAGGAATCTAACACTAACTACTTTTTCTTACAGACATATCATTACTGAAGGTAAATAACTTGTGCATCGGAAAGAAACAGGTTAGTGTTAGATTCCTTACCTTAGAATAGATACCCCAGCAATACCAACCCAGGTGGTGGGTCTGCGAACCAATGATCACACCAGAAAGTCCTGGAGAACAGAACGGCCAAAAAAGCCATCTCTCCGGACTTGACTGTCCAGGTAGTAGTGTCTAGCAAACGTGTGCAGCGAGGCCCACGTAGCTGCCTGACAGATGTCCTGCAAGGGGACTCCCTGACCCAGGGCAGTAGTAGCCGCCGTGGCCCGAGTAGAATGGGCCCTCAGCCTAAAAGGAGGCTCCTTTTTAGCCAAAGAGTAGCATAACTTGATGCACAACACAATCCACCGAGAGATGGTCCATTTGTGCACCGCCCGTCCCTTCTTAGCGCCCACGTAACCAACAAAGAGCTGGTCCTCCACCCGGAACTGGTGTGTGCGATCTAGATAGAAGGAGAGCGCACATTTTGGGTCCATACGGTGGAGCCTCTCTTCCTCTTTCGAGGGATGCGGAGGCGGAAAGAAGGTGAGAAGGTGATGGACTGCCCGATGTGGAAGGCTGTGACTACCTTGGGTAGGAAAGAGGGACGCGTTCTCAAGACAACCTTGTCCGGATGGACAGAAAGGAAAGGAGGTTTGGAAGAAAGAGCCTGGAGATCACTCACTCTCCTGGCAGTGGTGATGGCAACTAGGAATGCAGTCTTAAGAGTGAGAAGATGAAGAGGGCAATTGTGAAGTGTCTCGAAAGGAGCGCACATCAAAAAAGTAGGAACAAGGTTCAAGTCCCACTGAGGCATCACAAAAGGAACAGAAGGAAACATGTGAGTGATGCCCTTCAAGAATCTTTTTACAACAGGGGACTTGAAAAGAGAAGGCTGATCAGGTAGCTTTAAAAAGGCTGAAATGGCAGAAAGGTAGCCCTTGATAGTGCCCAGAGCAGAGCCCTGCTGGGCAAGAGAAAGAAGAAAGAGCAGAACCTCTGAAAGGGGGGCAGAAAGGGGATCCACAGCCTTTGCTTTGCACCATACCACAAATTTATTCCACCTGCAGGCGTATACCGATTTTGTGGAGGGACGCCTGGCTGCCAGAATCACATCACAGACTTCAGGAGGCAAGTCAAATGGCCACAACTGTCACCGCTCAATCTCCACGCATGGAGGTGGAGGCTGGACAGGTTGGGGTGGAGGACCGTCCCCTGCTGCTGCGACAGAAGGTCCTCCCGAAGAGGCAGACGAATCGGGGGATCGACAGACATGCTGAGTAGCTACGGATACCAATATCTTCGTGCCTAGTCCGGAGCCACAAGGATATCTTGGGCCCGGTCACGCCTGATCTTCTTCAGCACTCTGGGGCAGAAGTGGCATAGGCGGAAAGGCGTACAGTAGACCGCAACTCCACTCGCAACGAAAAGCGTCTCCGAGCGAATAGATCTAACAAAGGCTCTCCCCACTGCTGAAAGATGCCTTGCTCCACGTCCGAGTTCAGACGCCATTCGTGATCCATCATGCACCGACGGCTGAGCTCGTCCGCCCTGGCGTTCAGAGAACCTGCCAGGTGTTGAACCACCGAGGTCACGCCCTGATGTTCCAGCCACTGTCAGAGGCGCCGAGCCTCTTGACACAGGGTCCATGACCCCATTGCACCCTGTTTGTTGGAGTACCACATGGCGGTGGTGTTTTCCGTGAACACCTGCATTACACTCCCCCGGACAGAGGGGGGAATGCTTTCAGTGCAAGTTGGATCGCCCACAGCTCCAGAAGGTTGATGTGGAGCCGGGACTCCGCCGGAGACCAGAGGCCTCTGATCTCTGTCTCTCCTATGTGGCCCCCCCAGCCCAGGAGGGACGCATCCGTCACAACTACGTGCTCCGGTTGGGGTAGGGAGAGGGATCTGCCGCTGACCCAATCGTGGTCCGTGAGCCACCACTGCAACTGTCTCGCAGTGCACTCCGAGATCAGGACTTGGTCGGACAGGTTGCCCTGATGCTGGGCCCATTGAAACTTCAGGTCCTACTGCAGAGCCCGCATCCGCCACCGGGTGTGATGCACCAGAAGGATGCAGGAGGCCATCAGCCCCAGAAGCCGCAGTGTCAACCTGACCGAGACTCGGGATAAAGGCTGAAAGATCGGAATCAGAGCCTGAATATCCCGAACCTGCTGTTCGGGCGAATAAACCTGAAACCGTGCCGAGTCCAGAACCGCTCTGATGAAGAGGACCTCCTGAGAGGGACACAGGTGTGACATAGGCACATTGATGGAGAACCCCAGCAGGTGCAAGAGGTCGGGCCGTAGTCTGAAGGAGGCTGACGACTGTCGGGGCGAGCCCGCCTTCCACAACCAGACGTCGAGATAGGGGAAGATTGACACCCCTAATCTGCGCAGATGAGCTGCGACCACCCCCATCACTTTCGTGAACACCCGAGGGGCGCTGGTAAGGCCGAAGGGGAGCACAGTAAACAGAAAGTGATTGTGGCCTACCGTGAACCGCAGGTAGCGCTGGTGGGCCGGCAGGACAGGGATGTGAAAATAAGCGTCCTGCAAGTCCAACGCCACCATCCAGTCTCCAGGGTCTAGGGCAGCTAAGACCTGAGCCAAAGTCAGCATCTTGATCTTCTCCTTCCCGAGGAAGCCGTTGACGTTCCGCAGGTCCAAGATAGGGTGTAGGCCCCCTTTGCCCTTCTTGGGAACCAGAAAGTAGTGGGAGTAACAACCACGTCCTACTTCCGGCCCAGGAACGTGCTCGATGGCCTCCTTGGCCAAGAGGGCCGTAACTTCCTCTTGCAGAAGTTGCAAGTGATCCCTCGACACACGGCGGTACTGCGGTGGCATGGCTGGAGGGGTTGCCTCGAAGGGGAGGGAGTAGCCCCTTCGGACGATTTGCAGCACCCATCTGTCCGAAGTGATGGTCTGCCAGTGGAGGAGGTGATGGCGAACCCTGCCCCCCACCGGCGTTAAATGGGCCTGAAAGCTCGGACTAGGAAGGCTTTAAGGTGGATGCTGCGGGGGTGGATGTGGACTGGCCTCGCCGCTGTCCCCTAGCACCGCCACGGCGGTTACCACTTCCACCGCCTCACTAGATGTTAGTCTGCGGCCCGTGGCTGGCAGGACGTGTGGGGGTGCCCCTTCCTTGGCCATGAAAGGGGCGAAAGGCAGAAGGCTGCTCTCGCTGACCCGACAGGCCCAAGGACTTTGCCGTAGCCCTGGAGTCCTTAAAGCGCACAAGTGCACTGTCTGCCTTGTCGCCAAAGAGGCGACGGCCATCAAACAGCATGTCCATGAGGGTGTTCTGGACATCAGCTGAAAAGTTGGCGGACCTCAGCCAAGTGTGGCGGTGAACCGCCACCGTCATTGCAATCGCTCTGCCTAGCGAGTCCGTAGTATCCAGTCCACAACGAATATCGCCCCTCCACAAGGGCTTGGGCGAGTTTGACCCGGGCCTCCTCCGGGCAAGTTGGCAGCACGTCCGCGACCGTATCCCACAGAGAGTGGGTATAATGGCCCAGAAGGCAAGCGGTGTTGACCAACCGCAACCCCAAACTGAGTGAGGAGAACATCTTTCTAAACTGTTCATACCTTTTGGATTCCCGATCAGGAGGAGCTGATGGGAATGTGGTCTGGGAGTTAGAGGCCTGGATAACCAGACTCTCGGGGGTGGGATGGGTGGTCAGGAAGCTAGGGTTGGTGGAATCTGGCCACGTTCCTATCTACAGGGGGACCTGTAGCGGGTCTGGACCAAGTGCCCAACAGAACGTCAGTAAGGGCCTCATTGAACGGCAGTAGAGGCTCCGAAGAGCTTGCCTGCGGTATGAGGACCTCAGTGAGGAGGTTAGTCCTCACGGCTGCGACGGGTAGCTCAAGAGCCAAGGTCTTGGCTGCCCTCGTCTACACCACACTGTAGGCAGCCCCCTCCTCCGTAGCCACGGTAGGAGGGGAGACAAATCCAGTGTCGGGTGAAGTGTCCAAACCACTGGCCTCCCCTAGCTCACCTGCCCAGTCCTGAAATGACTGGCACTCCCGTGCCAGAGGCTCCTCAGACCCCTCCCAGTCCACCTCGCCCTCCATCTCCTGGTAGTCAGGTACAAAATATGGGGCGGGTCATAGAAGAATTGCTCGTCTCTCAGCATCGAATGTGGCGTCGAGCAATGCCGTACCGGCGCCGGAACCGGATCCAGGGGGGATCGGGGACGACGTCGTCCGGAGACGGCATCGGGGGTCGATGCCGGCAGGGGGGTCGTAAGGTTGACCAGCGGCGACCTGGAGCCGGACCCGACAGCTCCGTGGACGAATCCTCCGGCCTGCTTGGGCTCCCTGACATGACCGCGGGGCCCGAAGGCACCACCTCGGGACCCGATGGAGGAGAGAGCGACCTCATGGCCATGAGGAAGGCGTCAATCTTCTCCGGCGTCGCGTTCAGCCCAGGGACCGGCAGGTATGGAGCTGGCTGCGACGCCTGCTGCTCCGCTGGAGCCACGTGAGCGGTGTCACCTGAACCCCCGGCTGCATCGTGTGAGCGTCGGGGTGAGTTAGAAGAGCGGTGTCACCTCTTCGACTTCTTGTGCCTCTTACCTGAGGACTTGGAGCCCGACGAATGGTGTGACCGGTCCTTCGACCTCCTCCTTGACCGGGACCGTGAACGGCGCGGGGCCGACTGCCGCAGCTCGAGGCGCTTACGATACCTCTCCCGCCTAGCCTTCGACGTCAAGGCCCGGCAGTCAGGGCACGACTTGTCATCATGGTCGGCCCCAAGGCAATACAGGCACCGGCGATGGGGGTCGGTAACCGACATCAGTCGGCTGCAATCGGGACAGGGCTTGAAACCGGGCATTCCTACTGGCACCGATAGTCTTTACGACTCGAAACAGTATCAAAAAGGATCGAAAAAGTTAGTCAAAAAGTGACTAAGGAGTACTGCTTTTTCTGGATCTGCGCTTGCTGGCGTGGAAAAAAAAAGAACTGATGTCAGCGCGCGAGGGCGGCGTCTAAGTACTCCGACGACATCATCCCGGTGCCGACGACGGACGCAGAGCAGCAGACGACGCCTACCGACTCCCAGGGGTACTGCTAAAAAACTTTCCGGATCCAGTCTGACGCTTGGGGATATTCTAAGGCAAGGAATCTAACACTAACCTGTTTCTTTCAGATTAATCAGGTTTTGTGGATGTATTCTTTGATATATGCATCAACCTTGTACCCCATCCTATGTTTCGAAGATATCCCTAGAAGTGCAAGCCACTACAACCTTTGCTCTTGGTGTATTCTTAGGAGTACCTTAAATTATATACAGTAGTTGTAGAAATCCAATATAAATATATTAATAGTAAAAATATACACAACAGTAATAACATGAAGTAAAAATATGCACAACAATAATAACATGAGGTACATAAAGATGTCTTTTTACTAGAGGTAAAAATGCAAACAGTGTGCGCAGAGAAAAAGAAACAATATAGAAGAGCATACCGGAGTTACATAACATGCCTATAAAAATAAACAACAATTGACTAGAAGAAGAGTCCGAAGGACAGTAGGATACCTGGGAGTAGGTTGTCCTGTGGTAGCTATGATAAGGGAATAGCCAAGGCACATGGAAAGTAGATGAATAGATAGCCCGAGTTAGTGAAGGCACAAGGCTTCTTAGCCCAGAAGTTCACGCAGCTTGGCACTTCACAAGGTAGGAAAGAAAACATTATCCCGAGGTACAGAGAGACAAAATAAAAATATACTATACTCTAGGGATAGTGGGAGTATATAAGCAGAAAAGCAACAGGACCCTAGTAACATAAAAGTGTAAAAATAGCCATACAAATCAGCAGTAACCCTCAGAGGACTATGATTAGCAGTGTACATAAAAGTACTGAGGTAGTTAAAGAGGGAGGATTCAGCGTGGAGGGACTAGCGGCACAATAATCCCAGAGACAGCGATGCGTAGAATAACGAGGGGGGTGAAGTGAAGCAGCGGTCCAAGATTCGGGCAGGTTATGGAGTGTCAGAAGGCAGCCGGCAAAATAGAGGGTCAACGACAATCAGGGCGATGAAGTCAGCAATGGAATTGCAGAAGCTGTGGAGTCGTCCTGGTTGCCTGTAGGTGAAGGTGCCTGATGGTGCTTTTCCATCTATGTAGTTGGAAGTTGAGATGGTCCATCATTGGGGCCAAGTCATCTGGGGAGGTCGTGCATCGAATGGTGTCCTTGTAGATGATGGTGATTCCACCCCGTGTTTGTTGGTTCAGTCCCGGTGTGCTACCTTGTAGCCTTCCGGGATGTTGATGGCGATGTCCGGCCTGGAGGCAGACTTCAGTCAGGTCTCTGTGAGGAAGACGACGTCCGGGGTGACGGATGAGATTGTGTCCCAGATCTCCATGGTGTGTTTGCAGAGTAATCGTGCTTTGAGTAGAATGGACTGGAGTTGTACCATGGAGGTTTCACAAGTGTGGTGAACGCATTCGTGTCTGCGGTGTCACCAGTATTGTTGGTTGCATTGGTGCTTCAGGTAAAGAAGCAGTGTTGGCAAGAGAACGGTCCTCTGGTGGTGCGTGGAGGTGTGGTTTTGTGTAGACTACAGGGGTATCAATGCAGTCACTAGGACTGATGCCCATCCAATACCCAGGGCAGATGACCTCATAGACACTTTGGCCTCAGCCAAGTATCTGAGCACATTTGACCTGACAGCTGACCACTGGCAGATCAGACTAGCTGATGATGCAAAGCCCAAGACAGCATTTTCTAACCTTAGTGGGCATTAGCAATTCGTGGTGATGTCCTTCTTTTGAAAAATGCACCTGCCACTTTTCAAAGGTTGGTGAACAAAGTCCTTACAGGCCTGGAAGACTATAGTGCAGCATATCTAGATGATATTGCTGTCTTTAGCTCCACCTGGGAGGATCACCAGGTCCACCTGAGAATTGCTTTTGAGGCCCTGCAGAAAGCAGGCCTAACAATCAAGGCTACTAAGTGCCAGATAGGGCAGAGTCAGGTTGTGTACCTGGGCCACCTTGTCGGTGGAGGCCAGGTTCATCCATTGCAGAGCAAAATCCAAACCATCATGGATTGGGTTGACTCAAGTCAAGTCAAGTCAAGTCAAAACCACTTTAATCGATTAATTAAAATCATAAAAGGTACATAGTCAAATTACATCACACAATTCATAGTACACTTGAAATATTACAGATATTAAAAGTGCAAAATATTGAAATCCATAAAATACAATTTAAAAAAAAGACGGGGCTCATATAATCATATTTAGGCGACTTAATTTTTTCAACCTACCAGCTGCTACAAAATAACTTGCAATATTAAAAATATTCCAGGGGTTGTCCAGCAATTGTAAATACAGTAAAGCAGGCTTAGCCTGTAGGAACCCCTTCCCCTTTAATAGCGGTATTATAAATTTGGCTCTGATTTCACAGTAGTAATCGCAAAAAAGTATAAAGTGCATTGTGTCTTGTATTGAACTACGGTCACAGTTACAGGGTACACTATCCTCAGGGGTACTCCATCCTTCAAAGGATCCCAGAAAAAAGTGAATCAGGTTAAAGAAAAATTTAGTTAGCAACCAGCGATGATATGGCCTTTTTACTAGCTTTAAGTAGGGCTCAATGGATGTCAAAGTGACTAGTAAAAAATGAGCCCTAACAAGAGTTTTTTTTAATTCCTCTCCCTCCCGATCCTGGGACCTTTGGAACAGGAATTGCACTTTGACCCAATTGATATGTCCTCTCACAATACCCTCAGGATTTTCAAATATATCTGTTCGCCCCAATTTCGCAAACATTGATTTTATATAAAATAGCCAATGTATTTCATTCCCCTTTTCTAACCTGACACAATCTTTTATAATCCGTCGGTTTAATATCAGTTCTGGGTTAAGCCATGTTTTTAGCCAATTGATAAGAGAAACCATGCCTATCTGATCACATAAGTACCCCATCCCCAGTTCCTGGTGGGTAGCAAACGTGGGTGAAGATTGGGGAATCGATAAAACTGAGCGGAGGAATTTGTTTTCCACCTTTTGTATTTCTTCCACATGTTTGTATCTCCAGATAGCTGCACCATACAACGCTGCAGCCAGGCATTTCGCTTTATAAATAGAGAGGATCGCTTCACATGGCCTTCCCCCTAGCCGCTGAGCAAAACTTAAAACAGCTGAAGTTGATCTTCCCAATACAGATTTTTTTGCTAAAAACTGGGGAGCCCAGGAGCAACGATCATCAAACAGGACCCCTAATTAAGTAAAAGCCCTCACCCTTGTGACTTCCACCCCCTTGCAATAAAAAGTCCTTACTTTGTTTTTACACAACCCCATGGACATGGTATGAGACTTCTCACTATTTACTACCAGGTCCAAAGAGTCCATAAACTCTCCAAAGGCATTCAATAGTCTCTGTAGACCTATCAGGGTGCGGGCTAATAGGACCGCATTGTCCGCGTATAGGAGAACCTGGATGGTACTGTCCCCTATACACGGAACATCCAGGGTAGCAGTGTCCAGGGATTTAACTATGGCATTAATATACAGAGTAAAAAGTAGAGGGGCCAATATACATCCTTGTCGGACCCCTCTACCTGATTTAAAATGTCTCGAACAAGTACCAGCATGAGACAGCCTGACCGATGCCAATAAATTTCGGTGTAGGTCTGCTAAAAAGTAGACCAAGCCGGGATTAATCCCTATGTCAAGTAGAAGCGTCCACAGCTTTGATCTGTTTACCAAATCAAACGCTGTGGATAAATCCATGAAGGCTAAATACAAAGACCCCCTGGATGCCACTGTGTATTTATTAATTAACAGATACAGGTTTTGGCACTGATCTATCGTACTTCTGCTAGGCCTGAAACCATATTGGAAATCGGTTAAAATACTATTGTCAGTTACCCACTCAGAAATCTTTGTCAATATTACCTTACCCAAGATTTTGACAGAGGAGTCTATTAAAGAAATGGGGGGCGTGGGGGTGGTGATGGACGGAGCATCTGAACCAATCAAACACTCACGCCCAGTCAACAGATCTGGGTTTGATCCATCACCGTTCTTTAGCCCACTCTGCCACCCCAGTTCAGACATGGCCATATGCAAATCAGTCTGACTCTGTGCCTCATGGGAACAGTCCAGCCCGAACTGGGGTGGTGTGGAGTGCAAAAAAACTATGGATTTAGGCCCAGATCTCTGTACTGGGGTGAATGTATGACATTGTTCTGCATTCTGTCCATCAACTGTTGTTTTTGCATTTATTAAAGAAATGGGCCTGTAACATCTCGGGCCCCCTCTCTGCCCTTTTTTAAATACAGGTATAATAATAGAGTGGGCCCAAGAGGCAGGAAACCCTAAAATAACTGAGGAATTAAAAACATTTCTTAAAATGTTTGCCCATAGTTTGGAATTACTCTTATAAAGGCCCATAGGAACTCCATCCGAGCCAGGGGCCTTATTACTCGCAGACTCAATTATTGCAAGCTCCACATCCTCCTCCTCAAACACTAATCTAGAGGGGGTAGGACTACTAGTAGGGGCTACAAAAGGATCAAATATCTCATTACTTGCGTATGTTTTCAAAATGAGACAGCCACTCTTCCTCAGGAATATTAATTTCCAGTAAGCCATTTTCATCCCCTGTAATCAAGGGGCTATTTACAATCGCCCAAAACTTAGCGCTATCCTTGAGGACTTCTTTTGTCATTAAACTTTCCCAAGCCTCTGTTTTGATTTTATTTTTACGAATTTGTAAGGTTTGTTTATATTCTTTTCTAAGGCTAGCTATCAAAGTTTTGTCCCTAGGTTTAGTTTTCAGCGATTTCATCAGTTTTTGGTGAGCCCTTGAACATTTTGAGTCAAACCATCGTTTTACTGGGTATGATTTTGGCCTGGTGGTGACAGTTAAGTCCTGGTCAATCGGCTTACAAACTGTTTCAAATGCTTCTATAATTTCCCCATCCACAATAGAACAATAGATACATTTTCGGATTTCAGTGTTAACCTTTGTGCTCAGGCTATCAAAGAAATGTTCTGGGACTATTTTTGCCCATTTTAGCCTCCTCCCTCGCTCTTGAGTTTTGATGTGGCTAGGGCCTTTACTATTTGCCGTGGTATCCGAGAGTGCAGAACCATTGTCTTGCGATAATATCACTGGATTATTGTCACTAAACGGGGAATATGTAGCATTATAAAAAAAATACATGCCCTAATAGAGCAGGGGATAGGAATATAAAATCAATGATCAACTCTCTTTCTAGGCCCTTAAATGTTGCTACCCTCTCTTTTGTAACAAAAAAATTTGGTTCATAGAGGTCAGCCAAAGCCAGGAGTTCTTTCAGCGCCTCCCCCTTACATGTATGTTCAAAATGCGGCAGGGATGCATGAGCAGGCCCCTGATTTATCTTAATACAACAGTTAGCATTACATAAGTGAATATTAAAATCCCCCATAAAAATAATATGAACAAAAGTGGTTTGCTGTATTTTATATAATTATAAAAACCTAGACACAAAGCGGAGATGATCATTACGATACTCACTCTCCTCCGCATTATAGAAATTAAATAACAAGGTTTTTGAGCTATTCCCGTTAGTGATTTCCACTATTAGACAATTAGGGGAGGCAACATCTAGTATTTTTACCACTACCTTCAGTCTTACTGAAAGAAGGAGCATCAAACCCCCCTTAGCTCTCCCTGCAGAGGTTGAACGAGCTGGCTGGAAATAGGATTTAAAACCGTCCTCCCAGAAATCATTTTCCTTATCCCAAGTCTCTTGGAGGGCGACAACCTCACAGGCTGCTACTAGCTTAAGCAAATTTTGATCGTCCCTTTTCAAAAGTAGGCCTGCAATATTCCAGCTCATCAATCAATGGTATTTAGCACCCTCAGGGATATATTCATGTTCGGGAGAGAGAGGCTGAGAGATTTCCTGTATAGGACTTAGTCAGTTGACCTCATTTAATTGAGACAAAGGTGAAAACCTATTAGATAATAACAGAGAGTCATCTCTCAGGGATATCTGAGCACACAAAGATCTAGGAGTAGGAACGGAGTCTGTGCTAACCATACCCTGGCTAAAATCCCTAGCTGTGGTTTTGCGAGTTGGCCAGTCTGTCATTCTTGGGTTTTTACCTAACCCAGGACCAAATCTGGGGTGTTCCTTAATCCCTCTTATAGGTGGATAGAAATAGCCCAGAGATAATGCCCTGATTTTGCCTTCCTCTCTGTAAATCGGAGGCATCCCACAACAGCCGGGGGGCGTCGTGGGGATTGTTAAAGTTTACAATTACGCAATCACTCTTAATTGTCTTCTGGGTACATCCTAGCCAACCCACCCGTCTTGCCATTATAATATTTGCAGAGATTTCCGAGCCACCCGTACAATTAAGGTTGCACCATTTTTTAGTTTGTTTCTAGAAGAGCTTCTGTAGATTCAATTTCTCCCTCCACTAGCGGGGAAACCTTACTAATACTACAACCAGAGGGGCTGCTTCAGGGGTAGATTAATACTTGGTTGGATAACAGTTTTTTCCCTGTGCTGTGTGTCTCAGCCTAACCCCTGCTCCCTGCAAGGATTTTGTTTTCCTTCCAGCTACGCTTTTCTGGTGCGGGTCCTCAACCCCTTTTTTGCCAATAGTTCCCATAGTCGGACTATGTCTCTGTCTGGGCTTTTCGACCTGTGAGGAACTTTGTGCTCCATGTCCTCCCCCTTGTCCCCCCGTTTTCCCCATAGCAGATTTGGAAGGACATGAAGGGGGCCCAATAGTTGGAAATAGCCCTGGATCACATTTATGCATATTTAAAACTGTATTTATCCGCTCCCATTTGTCCAAAAGGTTAGCAACACAGGTGTTCAGGGTATCAATAATGTCCTTAGCTATAGTAGATAGAGCCTGCTCAAAATGGGATGAGAAAAGTTCCTCCATCATGACCCGTACATTAGACTCTGTGATACTTGTTAAAGCCGGACTCCGAATCTGTGTGGCGTTTTTTAATTCTTTTTCCCGTCTGTTCGTTTTTTTAGGGATTTCTTTGGGACAGTACATTGCTTCTTGGATTGGCCTTTGTTGTTTTTCACCTGAATAGGGGAGCTGCCAAAGTCGTCAATTATTGGACATTGGGCTGTAACCACGGGACCAACAGGGTCTATTTTCTCTATGCCAGATTGCTTGTTAATAATCACTCGAGGTTCCAACGGGATATGTTTTCCACTGGGGGTTACCAGGGGTGGGGTACCTAATATTTGGGCGGTAGTTGCATCTAAACCAAGTTCCCTTTCTGCAGACTCAATTTCCGATGTTAACACTCCCACCGCCGAAGTCAAGTAAGAGATAATTGAAGATGACTTCCTAGGGACTTTTGCTTTTACTCCCCCCTGCTCCAGGGAAGTATGGAGTTTCTGCTTACCCATATTTGATATTCACGTCAAAGAGGGGTAGCCCGGCCCAGCCTCTTCTGGCCCCTGATGGCCACAGATGGCCCGCCCTTTGCCCGGGCTTAGCCCGGCTGTGCACGCGCGCGTCCTTCAATGCGGGAACTCTGACCTCCTTTTCAAGCGCCGCCTGGTGCGCAATCTTTTTCGTCAGCCGCAGGGAGCGCTGGGGGTTGTGGTCTCCCCCCTCGGCAGCTGCGCACCGATGGCAGAGTGCAGCGGCGGTGGGGGAAACTGGCAGGAGACTGGTGTGCGTGTGCTCATGCCCCCACAGCCCGGCAGCAACCACGGGAGCACCAACGAAGGGGTAGCGCTAGTAAAGGACCCCAGGTAAAGTAGAAATCGTCCGTGACAAGGGGCACCCACTCTACTGCTGCTCTGACCTCCTTTTCAAGCGCCGCCTGGCATGCAATCCTTTTCGTCAGCCACAGGGAGCGCTGGGGGTTGTGGTCTCCCCCCTCGGCGGCCATGCACCGATGGCAGAGTGCAGCGGCGGCAGGGGAGACTGGCAGGAGACTAGTGTGCGTGTGCTCGTGCCCCCCACAGCCCGGCAGCAACCACGGGAGCACCAACGAAGGGGTAGCGCCAGTAAAGGACCCCAGGTAAAGTAGAAATCATTAGTGACAAGGGGCACCCAGACTCAGGTCAGAGCTTTCTTGGGCCTGACTGGGTACTACAGAAGATTTGCCAAGGGGTATGGATCCATAGTGACCTCCCTGAATGACTTGACTTCCAAGAAAATGCCAAAGAAAGTTCAGTGGACAGTTAGCTGTCAAAAGGCATTTGATGACCTGAAGCAGGCCATGTGGTCATCTACTGAGAGGGAAGCCTTTGCTCTGGTTTGGGCTCTGAAGAAGCTGAGGCCATACTTGTTTGGCACTCACTTCATTGTTCAGACTACAAGCCCCCTCTTATGGCTAAAACAGATGAACTTTTGAGGTGGTCTATTTCCCTTCTGGGGATGGACTATACAGTGGAATATAGACTTGGGAGTAATCATGCCAATGCAGGTGGACTCTCCAAATATTTCCACTTAGAACATGAAGACTCAACTGGTCAAGGTTAGTTTAATGTCCCTGCGTTGGGGGGGTTATGTAGGAGAGTAGGACATGCTTCTTATAGTTACCCCCAATTTTTGCTGATGTTTTACTGTTTTTCGACTTTAGTCTGGCTGGGGCCTTGCTATCAAGGACCCCAGCCTAGTTGCTTCCTCTCTAAAATGATTTCATATACTTTAGGTACACTCCAGTTCGGTTACTGGGGTACCCTTATGAGTCCCTAGTATATGGTACACTAGGTACCAATGGCATAGGTACCCCAGAGGCCTACCAGGGGCTGAAGCATGTATTATGCCACCCCTGGGCAGCCTTCCAATATTACACCACAGGTCTGCTACAGTAGCCTTTGTAAGGTGGTGTATGCACCCCTTACTTAGATAAAGGCTCCCTATATCTACCCTGTATCACTACACATATAAACCTATCAGTCACCCCTATGGCAGGCCTTATTAATCCTGAAGGCAGGATGCTGGGTTTTGTGTGAGAGGGTACCCATGCATGAGCAGAGCCCCTCTGCAGCCTTCGGAATATATTCCCTGGGGTTGTTCTGTGATGCAGCTAGGCCATATACTCATAAATGCATTATAACCTCGCTGTAAATGCTAACTTTGGAATGGCTGCAAAGAAACATGTTGTGTTTAGTGTCACACACTTTGGAATCATACCCCCCCACCAGTTATGGCGGCGGGGGTATGATTCCACCCTCCGAGAGGGAGATACATGACCACACCGGTACAACCGGTACCAGCTTAACAGAACCCTGGCATAACAAAATGGATGCCACAGCCACAGCCACAGACACAAGTCTGGCATCCTGCTGCTGGACAAAACTACAGCAGGGGAGGCCTGGACAATAGGTTTCCTGTCACAGGGAGGTGTAACCACCTCCCAGACAGGCTTTAGTGTATTGGGGCTGGGTGGGTGCACTCCAAGAGTGCTTTGAAGTAGCACTGGGGGCACATTTGATGTCCCTGTGCATAGCCCAGTTCAAACCGGTTGCAGGGGCTACCAGCCCCTGCTCTGGCGCGGAACTGGATAAAGGAAATGGGTGTAGCCATCCTGTGATGTATTCCTATAGGTTCTGTATCGATCCCCCTATTCCTGACCCTATTCTGGTTAACAAGTTAACTAGCAGCCATCCCATGATGCAGAAACCGTTATCTGATTACGCCAGACCACGGCACAGGAGCGCGTTATCTGATTAGGTCATAACGCTTGCCATCTAATTAGGCAAAGCAATATTCCTCCAGCCCCTGATAAGGCATACGGAGTTCTCAAAACAAATCAAACCTATGACAACCTGGGAAAAACCCTGCGGCCATTGTTTTGATTTCCCCGAGAACTTCAGTAAAAGAATGTGCTAACGACCAGCTCGTATGACATCCTTATTGACATATCTATGTCCATCCTTACGTCAATCTCGGCACCTTACAGGTATAAATATTACCGATATTGCCTTAAGCAAACACACGCGGTGATGAGATCGGAGCAGCGAGACTTGCCGAAGCCTAGCAGAGAGCGAAGCCCACTGGCGCTGCCCCGCCTTCCTGACGCGCTGAGAACGAGACGCTGCTTTCTCCTGCCGAGAAATCCAGCTCCGGCGCTTCCGAGCAGCCCTCGCAGGCAGCTTGGAATATCGAGACCTCAGACGAGAGATACTATCCCTCAACCATCCTAGATAACAGGTACAGAGCTGAATAACCCCTTGCAGAGAATTCTTGAGTCAGTCACTTGGCAAAACAAACTTAACTCAAACTGCTAATTTCTATCCCCGCCCACGTATTAGGCTTAGGTCAGGTACACTGGGGTAGGCGTAGTTAGAAGCACCAGTTGAGTACGATTAGTCAAATGTTTATATGTATATATCTATTCTGTCCATTTTAAATAACGTATGGCTTAGAAACCATATCAATGTTTTTACAGTATTATTTTATAATTCTGCTTTTATTGTATGCACTTTACTTAACCATAAGTATTGCGATAATATCGATCCATTTCTCTTGTACGAGAAAAGAGACTGATCAATAAATAACATCTTTTATTGAACACGCCCGTCTCTTCCTTTTCTCTACAATCTGGTGAAACTAAGAATGCACGTACTGACTGAGTAAAATAAGTTGTCTTTTGTTTTCACACGACTCTGGAGATATACTCTTGATTAGGGGAGAGCAAAGTTGTCATGTTCTATGGTTGTCAGAAACTAAATCCCTTCTTGTCTATCCAGGGAGGTTCAACTCCTCCTTGTCTATTCGAGAAAGTTTCTAGTGAACTCTGAGCTAGCTGGCAAACCCAAAACTTTAAGTCTAATATCGACAGTAGAAGACCTAGTTAACGTCTGGTCTAGGTCTATACTATTGGAGGTATTATTCCAATGCGCAGAGCCTATTGGGATAATAGGAACTACACTACATGGCGCCCAACGTGTTTGGATAGGCGATAAAACTAACGCAAGACTTTAGAGTAACTCAGTCGTGCTCTTTCACTCAGACCCCTTTTTCCCATAATACTCCAAAGACGTCTGGAGTGGGTGAGAGGTAAAATCCGCCAAACATCGCAGGAGGAAACTCCTATGTATGGTTCTTGGTTCAATCAACGTTGAAGGATACACTGTTCCAAAATATTGTGCATCTAATCTTTGTTTCCATAAGGAACCTGATCTGCAAACAAACAGAATAACCTTCCTGACAGTAAAATGCCAGAAAGTGATGACGAAAGAGAGAGAGCTAGATTAGCAGCTGAAGTAATCGAAGCTGATAATACTATGCAAGAAGCGGACCCGGATATAAAACTCATCCCGGTTAACATAAGAAGATCTATAACGTTGAAACTTATAGACAATGGACTGACACCAAGAGGTGGTACAGTCATATTCGTAATTGAGGCACACGAATATCGGCAGACAGAGGTATTCTATTCATGGATAAACTTTCCAGCAGCGAATGCTGTAACAAAGGAGTTCCACTTTTATAAAATAGAGGAACCTCCTGATGAGTACACTCCTTTCAAGGAAGTGGAAGTACCACTCAAATTCCAAGAGCACCTGCTCTTGTTTAATGGCGCCCTAAAACATAATAATCACATCACCAGGCTCGGTCCACTAGGTAGACCAGGAGCAACGTGGCCGGTCCTAGCCGGATACACACCACATCCAGACATCGAAAGGATGTCTGCAGCAGATGTTTTAGTACAACTAAAACAATTAATTAAAATATATAGACAACTAGTCCAATATGTAAAGCGGACTTCAACCATCCAACCTGTAGTTAAAATTCCACAGCTGACCCCACATCAGGGGAACACAAATAAAATTACACCACAGAACATACAGTCCTGCCTAGGTAAAGTACCAGCTAAACGGGAACAAATACCATTCTGGTTAGCACAAAAAATCACCCAAATAGAGGCGGTGTTTCCAGACACCACCCCTGTGGATAAACACAGGATTCTGACTATCTGTCTTCCAATGGGAATCGCACCACACGTGGAGGACTGTGACACGAGAGATTACCATTGACAATGTCAGAACGACCTGTCATTGAATGGATAATACATGGGATAATTAATATTCCGATATCTACTTTCAGGTTTCAATGCTGCCAAAAATATATACAGGCTGGCATGTACGAAAATTTGGGAAAAGGGTACATTAACACAACATGGAACTTGCCCTATTCACATGCATGTGTCAGTAATAAAGGACAGAAGTGTTTCTTAGTGGCAATAATTGTGCGATGTCACTAAGCGGTACACTTCTGTGTAATGGAATTAGTTTGCATGGAGCCTGTGAAGGGAACTCAAATAACCTTTCATGTCACCAGCTAGGCGCACCTGCAACAGAGATAGAACCATTCTAAAGAGTGAAATTCTAATTACAGCACTCCAAATAGGTAAATATCAGTAGTAGGCTCTAGTATATAACCCTCAACAAAAACTTGGTTCAAACAGTTGTTGAATGATAAACAAACAACCATAGAGATAAATCAAGAAAACAATATTTTATAGTAAGGGATCAACAATTATCAAGCCAATTTAATTCGGAGTCCAAGTCTGTATTCTTCAATTATTTCTTTATTCAAATTTCATAAAAGATTCTTCCAGCATGTTATCCGCCAACACGTGTTTCGTCTCACACTGAGACTTTTTCAAGGCATAGATAGTATAGGAATTTCATGTTGTTAATAGTGGATGTTTCAAAAGCACACTGCTAACATCCAAAGATGGAACACCATATAAAAAAGGCGGCGTAATTCCTAGTGCATCCCAACGTGATAATCGCTTCGAAAATGGGGAAGGAACTACAGCATTTGTTAGTATTCAAAGATGTGACCAAAATGACCCCAATTAACTAGTATTAGTGCAAGGCCAATTGTTTAGAATAGGTCCTTAGTGGCAAAACATGTTCGGTGAGTAGTCGAACGTACATACGATTTAAGTAAAGGCTTTCTGTGCAACCATGATAAATTGCAATCAGAACAACAGCCGAAGTTGTATCCAAATGTCACGGCCCGCCACAACAACAGCTAAACGGGAACAAATACCATTCTGGTTAGCACAAAAAATCACCCAAATAGAGGCGGTGTTTCCAGACACCACCCCTGTGGATAAACACAGGATTCTGACTATCTGTCTTCCAATGGGAATCGCACCACACGTGGAGGACTGTGACACGAGAGATTACCATTGACAATGTCAGAACGACCTGTCATTGAATGGATAATACATGGGATAATTAATATTCCGATATCTACTTTCAGGTTTCAATACTGCCAAAAATATATACAGGCTGGCATGTACGAAAAATTGGGAAAAGGGTACATTAAGACAACATGGAACTTGCCCTATTCACATGCATGTGTCAGTAATAAAGGACAGAAAGTGTTTCTTAGTGGCAATAATTGTGCGATGTCACTAAGTGGTACACTTCTGTGTAATGGAATTAGTTTGCATGGAGCCTGTGAAGGGAACTCAAATAACCTTTCATGTCACCAGCTAGGCGCACCTGCAACAGAGATAGAACCATTCTTTAAAAGACTCTATAACGGGAGTTACATTCTAATTGTGGATCGCAGATGTTGTAGTCTACTGCCCGGGGTTCCTTATCTCGTTAGTACGACTGCGAAGGTCATGTGCTGTGGACGCTTATTGTTCCCCAGCTCCTTTTCAGACAGGGAGGCAAGGGCATGGCCTAACTTGAAAATTACTTCTATTCGAGTTGATACTTTAAGCAGAATGAAAACAGTGCTTCTTCAGACGCCGACCAGGCTCACGTCATCAAAAGAAACGTATGATCTCCTAGTCGCAAGGACGACTGCAGAGATTCACTCCTTGTTATCAACTAATTCCCCCATACATTTCGCAGAAATCCTGAATGAAATCTTAAATATTTCTGATACCAGTGGAGTCTCAAATGTATTTAAGACATTGTTTTCAGGGGCATTAACACCATTCAAAGCCATACTGGGTATTTTTCCAGACTTCGTCCATTCAATTTTTGGAGGAGTTCCCCTCATTTTGGGACTAATTGCAGGAATCCTATTCTTAGTCCTTATATTTCATTATGGCAAACCATGTCACAGACAAAACACCCGCGACAAGGGAAGAAACAATCCGAGCCATTGGATACCGGGACCGGATATCAAAAACCCTGGGACTAACCCGGCTTAGAGACCTGAACATGACTTGGTTTCTTTCATTTCGGCCGATATGGCAAAGATGTGTTTTACCTGTATTAAGGTGCATGCTGTGCGGAGAAGAATGCGTGTTGGACACCTGTCTGACGCTACAATCGGATGCGCCAATGGATGCAGAAACATTGTTGGGTCCGGTAAAGGCTCATGCATTGTGCTGCCCTCAACGGCTGCCAATCCTGATGACGGCATTCGTGGAAACTTCACCACTACGATTAAGGGGTAGTGAAGATCAAGATGAAAGCAGCATCGATCAGGTACAACCTTCTGCCAGCAATACTACTCAAAACGTCAATGGAGACAATCATGCACATGAATGCATGGTTACATCCTTTTCCGAGTTAGTGGAACTCTCACAGGAAGCTGTTGACAGCTTTTTCAGCAGTCTCAATGATATGATGTTCTCACCAGAGCAGAAATAATGACTCTTGAACAGGCTAGCACACGGCGTTCCCGACACCTTAAATTTGGCCCTCAACTTTAATAATAAAGTAGCAAGATCAACTTTTCCTCCAGTCCACGGACAGCAATTTTTTAGCAGCCCCAAAATATTTTTTATAATTTTTCGGGACACTTATCTTCTGCTTAAAGTAAGAACTATTCTTAGAGAACTAATTTCTATTTTTAGCAACTTCATAGACATTAGCTGCCTGCTGGTATGTTCATAAATATATATTTTTTTCTTGAACTGTGATGAAGTGGTCTCGAACTTTTCTTCTGTATTAAGAGCCATTTCATGTGTATTTCTCATATTCGATTACTAATAATGTATACATATGCGTGATTAATTTAGCATTATTCTACTGCTTGAGTGCATATAGTACATGTGACTATTTTTTTTCCCGTATATTACATAATTTCGAAATGCATTATATGTATTTTGGGGTGGTAAGGTATACACGATACTCTACAGTGTGTTTTACTATGCCTAGATTCGTAAATATGGCCATAGTTAGCGTGGAGTGGGTGTGATGTATTCCTATAGGTTCTGTATCGATCCCCCTATTCCTGACCCTATTCTGGTTAACAAGTTAACTAGCAGCCATCCCATGATGCAGAAACCGTTATCTGATTACGCCAGACCACGGCACAGGAGCGCGTTATCTGATTAGGTCATAACGCTTGCCATCTAATTAGGCAAAGCAATATTCCTCCAGCCCCTGATAAGGCATACGGAGTTCTCAAAACAAATCAAACCTATGACAACCTGGGAAAAACCCTGCGGCCATTGTTTTGATTTCCCCGAGAACTTCAGTAAAAGAATGTGCTAACGACCAGCTCGTATGACATCCTTATTGACGTATCTATGTCCATCCTTACGTCAATCTCGGCACCTTACAGGTATAAATATTACCGATATTGCCTTAAGCAAACACACGCGGTGGTGACGAGATCGGAGCAGCGAGACTTGCCGAAGCCTAGCAGAGAGCGAAGCCCACTGGCGCTGCCCCGCCTTCCTGACGCGCTGAGAACGAGACGCTGCTTTCTCCTGCCGAGAAATCCAGCTCCGGCGCTTTCGAGCAGCCCTCGCAGGCAGCTTGGAATATCGAGACCTCAGACGAGAGATACTATCCCTCAACCATCCTAGATAACAGGTACAGAGCTGAATAACCCCTTGCAGAGAATTCTTGAGTCAGTCACTTGGCAAAACAAACTTAACTCAAACTGCTAATTTCTATCCCCGCCCACGTATTAGGCTTAGGTCAGGTAAAAGAGAATGTCAAAAAGCAGAACACCAATGGAGACAAACCAAAGACTCTGAAACCAGAGCCAAATATACAACCACAAGGAGACAATATATTCTGCCATTCGAGAGGCAAAAAAAGAATTTCTTACGCAACGAATTCACGAAAACCACAACTCGGCAAAAGAGTTGTTTAAAATCGTGAAAGAGCTCACCAATCCAACCAGCACTTCGCAAACCCTCACCCCCTCAACAGAAGCATGCGAACGGATTAGCACTTTCTTTTCTGAGAAAATCGACAAAATTTACTCCTCCTTCACCCCCTCCCATCCCACCACCCACTACGATAACCCTGATGTAGATCTTCCTACTCACGACAAAAACAACGCCCATCCAGACATAGGCAACTCCCCACGTCTAACTAACTTCCAACCACTCTCTGAAGAAGGAGTGTTGGCAGTTCTCAAAGCAATTAAATCCGGCTCTCCTGCAGACCCCTGTCCGCACTTTGTGTTTTCGGAAATTGCACCGACACTCTGCCCCCTCATTACCAAACTCTTCAATCAATCCCTCGCCAACGCGTCCTTCCCAGACTCCTGGAAACACGCATCTGTAACCCCTCTCCTGAAGAAAGCCGGCTCAGACATCCTCAACCCAGAAAACTACAGGCCGATCTCACAGCTCCCCTACCTCTCCAAAGCACTGGAGAAAATGGTAAACTTACAGCTGTCCAAATATTTGGAGGACAACTCGCTTCTGGACCCTACCCAAACCGGCTTCAGATCTAACAATAGCACCGAGGCCACGCTGCTGGCAGTGTCGGACAGTGTCAGATGCATCACAGATCAAGGGGGATCGGTGGCTCTGATACTGCTAGACCTGTCGGCAGCGTTCGACACGGTGTCGCACGAATGCCTGTTAAACATCCTACAGAGCAAAGGAATACAAGACACAGCGTTAAAATGGATTGAATCCTTTCTGAGCAACCGCTCTCAAGCTGTGCACATGGGCCAATTCCACTCTAAACCCCGTCACATTGGCTGTGGAGTCCCACAAGGGGCCTCTTTAAGCCCCACTCTCTTCAATGTCTACGTCTCATCTCTGGCTGACATTGGAAGAAAGTGGGGCATCGGCGTATGTTCATACGCCGACGACACACAGCTGATGGTGACCATGGATGAAAGATCGGAAAGATCGGAAACAACCAAAATAAAACTACATAGTTGCCTCTCTGAAATGGCAGAGTGGATGCGTAACCATTGCCTCAAACTTAATGCCGGAAAATCTGAAATACTACTGTTCGGAGGAGCAAAACTATCATGGAATGACACGTGGTGGCCACCGACACTGGGAACAGCCCCCACCCCGAAACAGTATGCCAGAAACCTCGGCATTATGATGGACAATGCATTATCCATGAAAGATCATATACGCATACTCTGGGGTAAAGGATTTGCAATCCTGAAACTCCTAGCCAAAATCTTCTCCTGGATCCCACTGGACTGTCGGCGCACAATTACTCATGCCCTTCTGGTTAGCCGCCTGGATTATGGCAATGCTCTATTCGAAGGGATGAACGAGCAACTGTTCTCCCGCTTACAGGTTCTTCAGAATCAGGCAGCCAAACTGGTATGCAATAAGGGCAAACGAGATTCAGCATCAGCATGCCTGAAACAACTCCACTGGCTGCCAATGCGCCAGCGAGCCACCTTCAAACTACTCTGCCATGCGCACAAAGCCCTCCACAAGACAGGCCCTACAATCCTGCAAGGGAAAATTGAGTTTTACATTCCAAACAGGAACCTAAGATCCAACAACTTAGCCCTAGCTAAACCTAAACGCATCTACAAAACTAGAACGGGTGGTCGAGCCTTCTCACATCTGGCGGCCAAACGATGGAATGATCTGCCCATGGATCTTAGACACACCACAGATCTCCTTCAGTTCCGGCAAAAACTTAAAACTCACCTCTTTCCTAAAGACTAACTCCCCCCGTATGAACTCAGCAGTCCCCTTTTTCTTTCAGCGCCGTGATATCCCTTGGGATGAGTGTTGCGCTCTACAAATACCACAAATAAATAAATAAGGTACACTGGGGTAGGCGTAGTTAGAAGCACCAGTTGAGTACGATTAGTCAAATGTTTATATGTATATATCTATTCTGTCCATTTTAAATAACGTATGGCTTAGAAACCATATCAATGTTTTTACAGTATTATTTTATAATTCTGCTTTTATTGTATGCACTTTACTTAACCATAAGTATTGCGATAATATCGATCCATTTCTCTTGTACGAGAAAAGAGACTGATCAATAAATAACATCTTTTATTGAACATGCCCCTCTCTTCCTTTTCTCTACAATCTGGTGAAACTAAGAATGCACGTACTGACTGAGTAAAATAAGTTGTCTTTTGTTTTCACACGACTCTAGAGATATACTCTTGATTAGGGGAGAGCAAAGTTGTCATGTTCTATGGTTGTCAGAAACTAAATCCCTTCTTGTCTATCCAGGGAGGTTCAACTCCTCCTTGTCTATTCGAGAAAGTTTCTAGTGAACTCTGAGCTAGCTGGCAAACCCAAAACTTTAAGTCTAATATCGACAGTAGAAGACCTAGTTAACGTCTGGTCTAGGTCTATACTATTGGAGGTATTATTCCAATGTGCAGAGCCTATTGGGATAATAGGAACTACACTACAATCCCTCTTTCCAAACACTCCCATAGGTGGGTCCCCCAGAGTTTGTCCCACCCCTTCCTTGGGTATAAGATAGGAACCCCTGGCAACAGGACTTTAGATTACACCTGGACGAAACTCTGCTACTGAATCCTGGAACTTCGATGATCTGCACGATGCTGGATGACTGAAGAATCTCCCTTGGAGTAAAGGAGTTACCCCCCTGCGTGGCAGGCACCAAAGACGCATCTGACCGGTTTGCATCTCTGGAGCTTCCGCCGGACTCCGAAGACGTTGCAACACAGGAGGTGGATTTCCAGACTTCCCGAGGCCGACCCGAGTCCCCAGCAAAGCTGAGACCCATAGCCCTTGTGGGTACCGTGGAACCGGAGCCCCTGGACTCCAACAACATTTGCAAGTGCATCCGTTTCTCGACGATCCTTGAGGCTGTGCATTGGGTTACTTGTAGCCCAGACTCGAGCAGCATTTCCACCGAAGATTGCTGGCTTACACTCCACGAGTATTCTGTGAGCTAGCCCTTTGTGTTTTCTCTCGATGTACCTTCGTAATCCCTGGTCCGTCGACTGGTGGGTCCCTGAGAAGGCAACTTTAACTTTCCTTGGGCTTCCCTGGTTTCTCCAGACGTGCCCTGACTCTCCATTTCTTGGGGAGTCCCCTGGACCTTGCTGGTCCAAATCGAAGCATCTTTTCTCTTCTGCATGGGTTGCTGTTGGCAAGGCTTGTTGTGTTCAATCCGAGTACCAACACCGCCGCACTCGACATCCTTCGTGGGACAGCTCGAATCCAGCTCCTGGTCGTCGTTGACGGCTCCTGGTCCTCGTGGCTGCAGAATCAAACTTCACCTCTTCGCACCTGAAGCACCCTACATCGGTGGGCATTTGTCTATCGTGCCCCTGGTCACTGGCAGGTGACCCATACTCTGTCCCCTCTGCTATCAGGTTCCTCACATCATCGATCCAGGCTTGGATCCCACCGGACACTTTTCTTCTCCACAGCAGCAGCACTTTGCAGCAGGTCGCCATTGAAAACAAAGATGATTCCCGACACCATTTGACACCTATGCACCCGGCTTCCCTGGGTGAGGTAACACGAGTAATGTGATGTGTGAATATCAGCAAAAGAGTCTCTCTTGCTGTGACAGACAGCCTTTCAAGAGGACGAAAAATGAGAAAAGTGAACACTTCAAAAGAAGCAGAACCCTGTACATAAAGCTTCAAAGACTCAGACCCCAAATCCTATTTGGTGTCTAGAAATGGACTATAAGAAGGGAAGGTTGAGACCTAAAGTTTATCATCTGCCAAGCAGCTAGAAAGGCTGTGTGATAAGGGGCAGCTCTGCAAGACTTCTGCCTGTGCCCAGGACTGAGGGCCAAGGCCTGCTAGACCCCCCTGGTGGGTGAGATGTCATCACCCAGGGAAACCAAGACTACCTGCCCTGGAGCCTGAAAAACTAGAGCCTGTCTGCTTAGCAAGACCTGTGTGCCTTGTGAGGAAGAGGACAGCAAAGGAGGGAGCGAGGTGTGAGGAGATGGCTGTCACTGATTGAAGCACAAGTTAATACTTGTGTAACAATATATCTGTAAGAGACATTAGTCCGGTGCTCCCGTGGGTGTTGGACCAGAACCCCTCAAATCTAATAGGGTTTGCTCAAAGTCCTCCCTAAGTGTCCTTAACCTTTAAAATTCCAACAGCGACTTTCCTCATAGAAGCTAACAGCGCTCGCTGCTGTGTTCTCACACTTCACGCATCCCCCTTGGGTCCCCTGTGTCACTACCTTGGGTGGTTCCTTGTGGTCCCAGCGATTCTACAGGCTCTAGACCTTGTGTCTAGTCATGTCGTGGTTCTTATACCACTTTCTTTATATATAGTTTGGTCCTTCCCTGGGGCCAAGTGTATATTGTGCTATTTACTGGAGTTCTATTTTGTTTAAAGTGTGTACTTTGCTCTGTAATCTCATAAAGAGATTACTAGAGAGTATTTAGTAATACATACATATATTTTATATATATATACCTTGTGTGGTTCTTCTTTCATTTAGACATAAAAGAGGTTATAATTCGGTAAACCAAGCTGCTTTACCCTCCTTCAATACATAGCCTGAAGGAAACTCTCCATAGCTACCACTAGGATAACTTTCAATAAAGGTTGTCTTAAACCTATCATCAATAAGGGTTGTTTGAACGGGTGCAAGGTGCCCACTATAACTAGTGGACAGCATATGCCAGGCCAACTTCTCACATGCGGCAGCAGATGTTGTCAATGCACTTGGGTTCCAGGGCTCGGAGGTCTGCGGCAGTGTAGCTGCGGGTGGCGGAAAACCCATGATTCCTTGCGCTGGACGTGGTTAGGGCGCAGATTGACTTGCATTTGACCCACCTTCGACTTCAGGTGGTACAATATAGGGAGATGACAGAACTGGACAGTAGTTTGCTGTTTATGTACCTTGAGTGCAAGCGTGCATGGAACAGTACATTACATGGAGCACCATGGGTTCCATTTTTGGAAGCCCAGCCCGACCTGGAAAAGACATGAGGAGTAGAGGAATCCCCAAGACTGATTAGTGGATTGATGCATTCCTGTGAGCTGGGTGGGAAACACTGGAGGAAGGGAGAGGGAGACCCCCTGTACATTTCAAAAAGGTGCTCTTTAATTCAATGAGATGACAAGGAAGGGGCCTGGTCACATCTCAGGAAGGAGACGGGGCTTGTAGGAGAGTAGGGTCTGCTACCTATGGTCACCCCCACTTTTTGCTTTTACTTTACTGGTTTTCGACTTAGATGTGCCTGTGGGCCTGCTAATCAGACCCACAGCCCAGATGCACTCTCTCTAAATTAAAACTATGTACTCTAGGTACATACACAATTGGGAATTGGTTCACCTTATGAGCCCCTGTAAAAGTGTAACCTAGGTACTCAGGGCATAGGTGTAACCAAGGCCTACCAGGGGCTGCAGCATGTATTATGCCACCCCTGGCTGGCCACTCAAACTGACACAACTGACTGATCACTCAGCTGGGGCAAGGTCGTGTAATCACCTCTAGCTTAGGTATAGTATTCCTATATCTACCCTTATATATAGACACACAGTAACCTATAAGTCACTCCTATGGCAGGCCTTAACAAACCTGGAGGCAGAGTGCTTGGTTATGTGTGAGATGGTGCTCTAGTATGAGCTGAGCCTGTCTGCAGCTTTCGGAACCATGTCCTTATAGCTGTTCTATGATATCACTATACCATATACTCTTAAGTGCATTATAATCCTCGCGGTTACATGCTAACTTTGGTTTGGCTTTATCTAAACATGTCGTGTAAGGTGTCATACGCTTTGGAATACTACCCCCTCGTCAATTCTGGCGACGGGGGTAGCATTCCACCCTTCTAGAGGGAGAAGACATGCTGTTGCTGACTATCCCGGTTAAAGTTAACCAGAGCCCCAGCGTCACAAAATGGACACTGCTGCCACAGACACAAGTCTGACCTCCTGCTGCTGGGAGTCCTTCCAGTCACTGAGGTTTGGACAATAGGTTTCCTGCCTGGAGAGGTGCGAGCACCAACCCAGACAGGACTTTGTGTATTGGGACAGGGAGGGCTGAATAGATTGAGACACTGCCTGGGGCACACTAGGTGCTCCATGCATATCCCAGTTCAAACCGGTTGCTGGGGCACTCCAGCCCCAGCTCTGGTGCGAAACTGGACAAAGGAAAGGGGGTGTAACCACCCCCCTTCCTTGTCCCACCCATAGGAGGGACCTAGAAAGTAATCCAGCCCCTTTTAGTTGTATAAAGATAGGAGCTGAGTCCTGAGACTTTAGCTTAATCCTGGAATCGAAACTTGACACGAAACTCTGGACCTTTGACGTTCTGCTGAAGCTGAAGACTGAAGAATCTCCCTTGTGGCCAAGGAGTGACCACCCTGGGCAACGAGGCACCATCCAGCAAATCAACGGCTTGCTTTGTCGACTCTCCCGCCGGGACCCGAGCACAGAGCCTGACAAGACCCAGACTTCCAGACCTCTCTGACCCTCTCTTCACGTCTGCAGCATAGCTGAGATCCGTGGAGGCGACGAGACACGTGGGACCGGACATCTTGAAAAGCCTGCAACTTGCTAACTGTGCAGCTGCTGAGGTATCCTCAAAGCTGTGCACTGGGGATTGATAAGCCCCGAATCCGAGCTCCACCTGCACCGAAGATCAGCCCTCCACACACCACGAGTTCTGCGTGGGGCCCTTCTGCTTGTGTTCTGCTCGACGCGTTGTTCGGTTGCTGGCCCGTTGGCTAGTAGCCTCTGTGACGACAATCCTTTTGAATCACCTCGCTGGTCTGTTGCTCCAGACTGGCCCTTCCCTCCCTGCAAAGGTGAGGCACCTCAGACCTTGCTGGTCTGCACCAGAAGCCTTCTTTGAATCCTGCTTGGGTTGCCTTTGCCAAGGCTTGTTGACTCCAATCCGGCGGTCGACCCCTCCATCTGCGAGAACCTTCATGGGACAGCTCGCCTCCAGCACCTGGTTGTCCTCGACGCCTCCTGGTCCACGTGGCTGAAGAGACAAGCTTCACGACAGCACCTGATTGCTCCTCGACATCGTCTGGTTCCTTCCTGGTTCCACCCGGTCACTGGCTAGTGACCCAGACTCTGTCCCCTCTGCTTTCGGGTCCTCTTCATCCTCGATCCACCCTTGGATCCACCCGGACATCTTCCTCCTGGTCGCCTGCAGAATCTTTCTTCACAGGCTCCATAGGCTTCAACGGCGAAACCCGACATCTTCACACCTATGCACTCGCTTCCTGTGGGTGAGGTAACGCGAGTACTTCAGTGCTCCCAAGGGTATTGACTATCCAGGTGTCTAGGTTTTTAGTTGTTTCCTCCTAGCTAGACCGGAAGTGTCCTAAATCCTTCTTTTTCTAAACTCTAAGTTCCCATTGACTTAACATTGACTTACGCGTGTGTGTAAAGACACTGCACGCACCGCCTGTGGGCCTCCTACTCCTAACCTAAGGTTCAGATACTGTAGCCCCAGCGATTCTCTAGGCCCTAGGCCTTTCCTTTTCTCGTGATGTGGTACTTATACCACTTTCTTAGTATATGGTTTGCTTCGCCCCTAGGGCCTAACTGTAATTTGTGCAACTTAACGTATTCTGACTAAGTAACTTGTGATGTGCTTCTGCCTCTGATCTCATAAAGAGTTCAGAGGAGTGTGTTAGTAAATAAATACATATATATTTTATATATATCCTGTGTGGTGTCCTTTCATTTGATATTCAAGGGGTTACATATGGTAAAACAGCTGGCTTTACACGCCCTCAAGAGTCTTTTAGTCTAAGACTATTCTGTCCACGCTACCACTAGGATAACTGGTCTATAAGGTTGACTTACAACCATCACCATAAGGGTTGCTTGGACTGGTGCAAGGTGTTCACTAGAATAGTGAACATCATATACCAGGCCAACTTCTCACATGGCTGATAAGGGAATCATAAAGAGTAGGGCTAAGGACAGGATTAACCTTTTTATGCACATATCACTGTAGCTGATACCCAGGTGTAAACTCTAGTCATTCCCATGGCCAGTGATGTGGGACTATCAGCTATGGAGTATCTTTTGCTGTGACAGACAGCCTTTCAAGAGGACAAAAAATGAGAAAAGTGAATACTTCAAAAGAAGCAGAACCCAGTATATAAAGCTTCAAATACTCAGACCCTAAATCCTATTTGGTGTCTAGAAATGGACTATAAGAAGGGAAGGTTGAGACCCCAAAGTTTATCATCTGCCAAGCAGCCAGATATGCTGTGTGATAAGGGGTACCTCTGCAAGACTTCTGCCTGTGCCCAGGACTGAGGGCCAAGGCCTGCTAGACCCCCCTGGTGGGTGAGATGTCATCACCCTGGGAAGCCAAGACCACCTGCCCTGGAGCCTGAAAAACTAGAGCCTGCCTGCTTGGCAAGACCAGTGTGCCCCTGTGAGGAAGAGGACAGCAAAGGAGAGAGCGAGGTGTGAGGAGATGGCTGTCACTGATTGAAGCACAAGTTACTACTTGTGTAACAATATATCTGTAAGAGACATTAGTTACCGATAGATTCCTTACCTTAGAATAACCCCCAGGCGTCAGACTGGATTTAGAACGTTTTGCTTAACAGTACCCCTGAGCGTCAGTAGGTGGCGTCGTGCGGCTCCGCGTCCGTCTCTGGCGCCGTATGCGCCGAGATGACATCACGGAGACTACTTAGGCACCACCCACACTCGCTGACGTCAGTTCTGTACACGACTTTACGCGCCGACCATTGGTGCATAAAACTTGGGCCCGAAAGGAGACGACCTTAATCCTAGTAATCCGTTCGCAGAACAGGGAGGATGGGTGGGGCGGTAAGGAATCTATCACTAACTAATGTCTCTTACAGATATATCGTTACACAAGTAGTAACTTGTGCATCTGAAAGAGACATGTTAGTGATAGATTCCTTACCTTAGAATAGATACCCCAGCAATACCAACCCCAGTGGTGGGTCTGTGTAGGAAGGTGGCTACCTGACTATGGTTACCCCAGATTTTTTGCCTTGTGTTTAGCTGGTTTTCGACTTAGTTGGCCTGGTTCCCTGCTAATCAGGGCCCCAGACCATCTGCTCTCTCTGTAAAATGGATCCCATGTACCCTAGGTACATACCACAATTGGAAATGGACTCCTTGTCAGCCCCTGTATAATGCACTATAGGTGCTCAGGGCATAGGTGCCACCAAGGCCTACCAGGGGCTGCAGCACATCTTTTGCCACCCCTGGCTGGTTCTTAAATTGACACAACTGGCTGATCACTCAGCTGGGGCAAGTTGGTGTAAACCTCTTGCTTAGGTATAGTATACCTATATCTAAACCTATATCTGGACACATATAAACCTATGAGCCACTCCTATGGAAGGCCTCATCAACCCTGGAGGCAGAGTGCGTGGTTTAATGTGAGATGGAGCTCTAGCATGAGCTGAGCCTGTCTGCAGCTGTCGGGAACAACTCCCTAAGCTGTTTCAGGATAATGCCATACCATATACTATTAAGTGCATTATAATCCTCACGGTTATATAGCAACTTTGGTTTGGCTTTATCAAAACATGTCGTGTAAGGTGTCATACGATTTGGAATACTATCCCCTCACCAGTCCTGCCGACGGGGATAGCATTCCACCCCTCTAGAGGGAGAAGACATGTTACTTTACTGAAATGCGGTTAATTTTAAAAAAGCCTCAGATCCACAAAATGGATGCTTCTGCCACAGACACAGGTCTGACCCACTGCAGCTGACCGAAACTCAGCCAAGGGGGCCTGGACAAAGGGTTTCCTGTCGCAGGGAGGTGTTACACCACCCCAGACAGGAGATAGTGGATTGTAGCAGGGAGGTTTGAAAGAAACCAGACACTGCATGGGGAGCACAAGGCTGCCCCTTGCATAATCCGGCCAAACCGGTTCTGGGGCACTCCAGCCCCCGTCCCAGCGCGGCCAGGATCAAAGGAAGGGGGGTATCCACCCACTTCCTGGGTCCCACCCATAGGAGGGGACCTAGCAGGTAATCCAGCCCCCTAGATTCGAATAAGAGTGGGAGCAGTGCCAATGCACTTCAGATTATCCTGATGAAACTTAAGAAACGAAACTCTGGACCCTTCGACATCCTACTCGACGTAGAATACTGAAGAATCTCCCTTGTGGTCAAGGAGTGACCACCCTGTGCAAATAGGCACCATCCAGCCATCGACGTCTGCTTTGTTGCAGTTCCCGCCGGAACTCGAGCGACAGAGATCGACGAGATCAAGCTTGCCTGCCTTCCAACAGCCCGATCCACAGTCCCTGCAGAGCTGAGACCCGTGGAGGTGACCGGAAGCGTGGGGCACGCCATCTTGAAAAGACCACGAGATGCTGACCGTGCAGCCCACGAGTGACCCTCGAAGCTGTACACCGGGGTTTGAGAAGCCCCAACCCTGAGCCACTCTTGCACCGTAGTTCAGCCCTCCACACTCGATGAGTGCTGCGTGGGGCCTGTTAGAAGCGGCTGTCTCTAGTTGGCAGAGGTATACACTTCTGACAAATAGGGACACACCTTTTCTAGTCAGGGCAAGGGGATCACACACTTAGATAACCCCTGCTCACCCCCTTGGTAGCTTGGCAAAGCAGACAGGTTTATCTCAGAGGCAGTGCGATAAGCATTTATGACCACATACAGTAATAAAGTGAATACACTACAAATGGACACGACACAGTAGTATTATAAAAATAAGGATGTTTATATAAGGCTTAGCACAAGACCAAATAACGACAAAAATATACCACAATCTAAATAAATACTCTTGGAAGGAAAAATAATAGTTCAAGCGTAGTTTCTTCTTAGCACACAGTCTTTAGTATCAAAAGCAACTCTTCTTCTTTAAAACACAGTTCTTGGCAACAATGTAACCCACACGGGAGTCACACGACGTCGAGGCAAAGTTAATCCAAAGGTTCGGCGTCGACCGCGAGGAGCGCTACGTCGAGCCCGGAGTCGCACAGACCCCAACAACACAGTACCTTGAAAAGTGAAGCACTCGATGATCATTGGCGTCGAGATGTCCGGCGTCGCGTCTTCGGCGTCGATCGGGCCTCGGAGTCGGGGCGATCTGCAGCGGCGTCGACCGAAGTCAGGCAGGAGCAGCGCTCACGAGATGAAGCAGGATACGGCGTCGTCGTCGATGTCGATGTTGCAAGAGTGAGCAGCGCTCACGGCGTCGAGAGGGCTCGAGGTCGATGCGATCAGCGGCGGCGTCGACACAGGGTCACTTGGAGCTGGAGCCGAACTCACTACTCACTGGCGTCGCTACTGGCGTCGATCGGGCCCGGCGGCCGGCGTCGAAGGTGCGGGACACTGGAGCCGTTACTCACGATGTCGAGCTGGATTCGGCGGCGTCCGTCGGCGTCGAGATTGCTGGATTTTTCAGAGGTGCTGGATTTCAGGTTCCAGCAACAAGCACTTTTAGCAAATAGATGAAGTCCTTTGGCCCTTTGACTTCAACAGGAGGCTGGCACTCTTCCAACCCTTGGAGATTTTCTTTAGCAAGTTTGAGAGTACACACTCAGTTCCTCTCTCCTGGTTCCTTGGCAAAAATAAAGAAGCAACTGCAGGATTCCCCCAACAAACAGCACTCTGGCAGAAGGGGTAGGCAGTCCTTGGATCAGCAGGCTTCTTGTCCTTGGTTCAGGTTTCCTTGTCAGAAGTGATCTAAATTCTTGGTTCAGGGGTCCTTCTCTTATACCCCTTTTTGGCTTTGCTCCCTTTGTCCATGCAGGGGAATTTCCCCCCATCTTGGGTTTGTTGTGGGTGTTGCCAGGCCGAAGCACCTGGCCTATTCACTGTGCAGGGCAGAGTCTTCAGCCGCCCAGCAGGAGCGGAGCCAGCATTGTCACTGGCAGGGGCAGGGCCATCAGTTGCCCGGCAGGAGGTGGGCCAGGAAAGTCCCAGGCAGGCACAGAGTCATCAGTCGCCTGGCAGGGGGGCGGAGCCAGCATTGTATCAGGCAGGGCAGGCTATCATGAGCTACTCTTCCCCTACTCTCAAGGCAAATGCCCCACTCATCCCACACTGACTCATTCAGACCTCTGGAGCCACCCAGCTCCTTTCACACGCACACCAGAACCAGCAGAGACCGGTAGACAGTTAGACAAGAAAATAGCTACTTTCTAAAAGTGCTATTTTCAAACACAGAGTCCAAAAACCATCCACCCAAACGGATGCGTTATTAAACCCTGAGTTCAGGGATACCAAACTCGACATTGCACCATGCTCCCCGAGCCCGCTAGGATTATAGCATTAATAATCCTGGCAGCCCATTCTAACTGATGGAGAGCAGGTTACCTTACAATAGTGAAAAACGAATATGGCTGTAATTCACTATTAGGACATGCCAACCTTGTCAGGCTTGTCCTACCTTATGCTTACATTGCACCCTGCCCTTGGGCCTACCATAGGGGTGACTAGCATGAAGTTAAGGGAAGGTTTAGGGACTGGCAAGTAGGTGTACTTGCGCAGTCCTCGTGACAGTCAGACTGCACGTGGTCTAGCAATGGTAGACCTTCAGACATACTTTTACTAGGCCGCTTTTGTGGGTGGCACAACATGTGCTGCAAGCCAACTAGCAGCATTTGTATTTACAAGCCCTGGCACTCCTGGTGCACGCTACTAGGGACTGACAGTAAACCAAATAAGCCAAACATGGAATTCAATCAATACAGCAATTTCACATAGGGAGCACTTGCACTGTGGCACTGATCAGCAGTGGCACAGTGCCCAAAGCAATATACCAGCAAAAAACATCGTAAACAGAGGAGGCAAACAGAAAAAATGGAGGAGAGACTCATGCCAATGATGTCAGGTCTAACACGTGTCCCCTCCAGCTGAAATGTGGGGAGAACTACCCTTACCCTAGGGAGTCCTCATCACTAAGGCGGAAAAATCTGGACAGACCATCAGCATTGGCGTGATCTGTGCCAGGGCGGTGTTCCACCGTGAAGTTCATCCCCTGTAGGGAAATGGACCACCTCAACAGCTTTGGATTCTCACCCCTCATCTGCATCAACCATCTGAGGGGCCTGTGGTCTGTCTGAACCCGGAAGTGAGTCCCAAACAGGTAGGGTCTTAGCTTCTTCAGCGCCCAGACCACAGCAAATGCTTCTCTCTCTATCGGACTCCACCTCTGTTCCCTGGGAAGTAACCTCCTACTGATGAAGGCTACAGGTAAGTCTCGGCCCTCTTCATTCACCTGAGCTAGAACAGCCCCCACGCCATGCTCTGAAGCGTCCGTCTGGACAACAAATTCTTTAGAAAAGTCAGGTGCCTGGAGTATGGGTGCTGTGCACATTGCAGTTTTCAGGGTGTCAAAGGCCGTCTGACAGGCGTCAGTCCAGATCACAAGTCGTGGCTGCTTCCTGGAAGTCAGCGAAGTCAAGGGGTGCACAATGTTACCATAATCCTTGACAAACCTCCTGTAGTAACCCGTGAGACCCAAGAAGGCTCTCACCTGAGTCTGGGTTTTGGGCGGTGCCCATGCCAGGATGGTATCAATCTTGGGTTGCAGGGGGGGCCACCTTGCTGCTCCCTACTTGGTGCCCCAAGTACACCACTGAACCCTGCCCAATCTGGCACTTACTGGCTTTGATTGTGAGGCCTGCTCTGCGCAGGGCCAACAACACTTCCTGGAGGTGGCGCAAGTGTTCCTCCCAGCTGGCGCTGAACACTGCGATGTCGTCCAGGTAGGCGGCACTGAAATCCTCCAGTCCAGCCAAGACCTGGTTGACCAACCTCTGGAAGGTGGCAGGGGCATTCTTCATCCCAAAGGGCATAACCCGGAACTGGTAGTGCCCATCTGGTGTGGAGAATGCTGACCTCTCTTTTGCCCCATCAGTCAAGGCGATCTGCCAGTACCCAGACGTTAAATCAAACGTACAAAGGTACCGGGCAGCCCCCAACCGATCTATGAGCTCATCAGCTCTGGGGATGGGGTGCGCGTCAGTCTTGGTGACTGAATTGAGTCCTCGGTAATCCACACAGAACCGAAGTTCTGGTGAAGCACCAGGCGCTGCAGCCTTTGGGACCAAGACCACTGGGCTGGCCCAAGGACTGCTAGAGGACTCAACCACCCCTAAGGCAAACCTTTTGGAGACCTCCTCCTTGATGTATGCTCTGACCTTGTCAGTCACTTTGTAAGCCTTGTGCTTGACAGGAGTGCTGTCCCCGGTGTCCACATCATGGACACACCACTGAGTGACACCAGGAATCAAGGAAAACAGATCAGGGAATTGTCCCAACAGTTGGCGACAATCCTGCTGCTGTTCAGGGGTCAGTGTGTCAGAGAGGACAACACCATCCACTGACCCATCTTGCTCTTTTGCAGACAGGAGGTCAGGAAGAGGCCCACTCTCCTCCTCCATTCCAGCATCTGTAGCTAGGAGCATGCCCACTTCGGACCTTTCTAAGTGGGGCTTTAAACGGTTGACATGCAGGACCCGCAAGGGGTTCCTGGGAGACTCCAAGTCCACCATGTAGGTGACATCGCTCTTTTTCTCCACAACCTTAAATGGTCCAGTCCATCTGTCCTTGAGCGCACAAGGTTTCACAGGGGACATGACCCAAACTTTCTGACCAGGCTGAAGCTCTACCAGAGTGGCCTTCTGGTCGTACCACCGCTTCATTTCTTCCTGGCTGGCCTCCAGATTTGCCTGAGCAAGATCTCTGAAGCGCCGAGTCTGGTTCCTAAAGGCCAGCATGTAACTGTATACATCCTGGGGAAGTTTCCTGGGAGATTGCTCCCAGCCTTCTCTGACCAGACTCAAAGGTCCTCTTACCAGGTGTCCATACAAAAGCTCAAAGGGGCTGAACCCTAGAGACTTCTGTGGCACCTCACGGTAAGCAAACAGCAGGCATGGCAAGAGGACGTCCCATTTACGCCTCATTGGTTCTTCAAGACCCATAATCATGCCTTTAAGGGTACGGTTGAATCTCTCAACCAACCCATTACCTTGAGGGTGGTAAGGAGTGGTGAACTTGTAGGTTACCCCACACTCCTTCCACAGAGACTTCATATAGTTGGAAATGAAGTTGGTGCCCCGGTCTGACACCACCTCTCTGGGGAACCCCATGCGGGAGAAAACCCCCATCAGTGCCCGTCCTACCACGGGGGCCGTCACTGTTCTGAGAGGGATGGCTTCCGGGTACCGTGTGGCATGGTCCACCAAGACCAGGATGAACCTGTTGCCCAACGCTGACTTGGGGTCCAGGGGCCCAACAATGTCAATCCCCACCCGGTCAAAGGGGGTACTGACCACGGGAAAAGGTTGGAGGGGAGCCTTCTGCTTTCGCCCGCTTTTCCCACTTGCCAGGCAAGTTTGACAGGTCTTGCAATGGATATCTGTATCCCTTCTCATCTGAGGCCAATAAAAATGGGTGACAAGCCTGTCATAGGTCTTGTCCTGCCCCAGATGTCCAGCTAACGGAACGTCATGAGCCAAACCCAGTAGGAAGGCTCTGAAGCGCTGGGGTACCACCAGCACACGGGCTGACCCAGGCTCAGCAGCCTTAGGCTCGCTATACAGGAGGTCGTTCTCCCAGTAAACAAAATGTGACCCTGACTGATCACCTGAGGTTTGGGCTGAGGCCTGCTGCCTCATACCCACAAGAGAAGGGCACACTTTCTGTTCTGCACAGAATTCCTCCCTGGAGGGACCACCATCCTGCTGCCAGTGGGTCAGCTCGGGTAGGTCTCCCAGTTCAGCAACTTGTTCACCTGTGGGTTCCAGGGCATACCCCTCAAGGTTTGCCTCCTCCTGGACCACGGGAACTATGGGGGACGGTTTCCCGCGCCCCCTGCCTCTTCTCTTCACAGCTGGGTCCTGGGCCATACTTTCAGGCTCCAGAACAACATCAACACCCTTACTTGCTGTCATCGATTGAGTGGTTGCACACACCCACTCTGGCACACCCAACATTTTCAAATGTGTCTCCCTCTCCACCTTAGCCCAAGGGGAGTCTTCCAAATCATTGCCCAGGAGACAATCAACAGGCATGGCGGGCCTTACAGCAACTTGAAGAGTACCTGAAACTCCCCCCCATTCAAAGGGAACCTGAGCTACCTCACAAGCTCTCTGGGAGTTGTCAGCAGCTATAACAGGGTAGAATGCGTGGGGAACCACCTGCTCTCTGGACACCAAGTGACACTTGACAGCTGTCACACTCGCTCCGGTGTCTCTGAGAGCCTCCACTCTATGGCCATTAATGGTCACCCACTGCCTATATTTCTTAGTGTTACTAGGCAGAGGGGGTGGAGGGACCATTTCCATGTCTCCTAAAGAGACCAGGGACATTTCTGCGGGACCCTCCCCACCATGGGCAACCATCTCCTCCCCTCCCAGGGCTACACTCGCCAACTGATGGGGGGCGGCACGTGGTGGTGCACTAGAGTTCTTCAAGGGACACTGGGGATCATAAAACCGGTGTCCTACCTGCTTACAAGCGAAGCAGGTCATTGGGCCCCTATGAACAGGTTTACCTGTCGGGGCCTCTGATTTCTTATCTGGGGGAGGCTGGGAACCCTTCCCTTGGTTCCCTTGGGGATTACTTTGGGGCCCTTTCTGGAACTCCTTCTGTTTACCCTTGTCCCCCCACTCTTCTGCTGGGGACCCTGCCCACCTTTGGCTGGGTCTCCCACTGGACCCTTGTGGACCCTGGTACTGACCCAGCGGTCCGCCTCTTCAGCAAGTTTTCTAGGGTTAGATATCTTGCTATCAATAAGGTGCTGGCGCAGCTCTGGAAAACAGTTATTAGACAAGTGCTCCCAAGCAAACAAATCATAAAGAGCATCATAACTTTCCACTTTGCTGCCCTTTACCCAACCATCCATGGCTCTGCAAAAATATGACACATATTCCACCCACGTAGTACCAGGCAACTTCTTACATTCTCTAAAGGCCTGTCTGTACTTTTCTGGGGTTAGGCCATACCTTAACATTAAAGCATCTTTCATATGAGTATAAGACATCCTATCCTCAACAGGCATGTCTAACAGGGTATCTCTTCCCTCATTCACAAAGCGACCCCACAACCCCGCTCCCCAATCCTTCTCAGGGACCCGGTGGGCCAACAATGCTAACTCACATGCTTTAAACCATTGACCAATATCTTCATTCTTCTGAAAATCTTTGATCACATCTTTGGGAAAATAAAACCTACTTTCTGCAGGCACAGATGGGATGCTGCCACCAGAGGGATTCAGTTCTAACTCTTTAGCTTTGAGCTCCAACTCCCTCAACCTGGTATCACGCTCCAAAGCTAACTTCTCTCTTTCAAACTCCAACCTTTTGATCTCCAGATCAGCTTCTCTCCTGCCTCTTGCATTCTCTAGCTCCAACTGCCCATTTATCTTAAGTTTTGCCATTTCCATGTTGTATGCTCGCTCCTTCGCCCTTTCTTCTCTTTCTTCAGGAGAAAGACCTTTGGAGGAAACACTGCTGCCAGGAGGGGATGGGGGCCTATTCACTGGCACCCTCTCCTCCCCTTCCCCTTCCTCTGTCGGTACCACCACCGGATCAGAGGGATCTCTGGCCTCTAACCAGGCCTCCAATGCTTTGAGATATTCTTCCTTAACTTTGAGGCCTGTTGTAGGAACTTTAAATTGCTTGCAAAAGGATTTCAGCTGCTGTAACTTAAACTCCTCCACAACAACAGGGGCAGTGACCCCGGCATCACTCTTGGTCAAAACTGGCAGCTTCAAAAATCAAGTTCCAGGAAAGCGGAGAACAAAAATAAAATATCCAACCAAGTAGATTGTGGATGCGCTATGGTCTGCTTTCACTATGTAGCGCACACTAATCACTGCACATGGGTCATAAATGCAAAGTTCAAATCCTCACCGCTGACCCACCAATGTTAGAAGCGGCTGTCTCTAGTTGGCAGAGGTATACACTTCTGACAAATAGGGACACACCTTTTCTAGTCAGGGCAAGGGGATCACACACTTAGATAACCCCTGCTCACCCCCTTGGTAGCTTGGCAAAGCAGACAGGCTTATCTCAGAGGCAGTGCGTTAAGCATTTATGACCACATACAGTAATAAAATGAATACACTACAAATGGACACGACACAGTAGTATTATAAAAATAAGGATGTTTATATAAGGCTTAGCACAAGACCAAATAACGACAAAAATATACCACAATCTAAATAAATACTCTTGGAAGGAAAAATAATAGTTCAAGCGTAGTTTCTTCTTAGCACACAGTCTTTAGTATCAAAAGCAACTCTTCTTCTTTAAAACACAGTTCTTGGCAACAATGTAACCCACACGGGAGTCACACGACGTCGAGGCAAAGTTAATCCAAAGGTTCGGCGTCGACCGCGAGGAGCGCTACGTCGAGCCCGGAGTCGCACAGACCCCAACAACACAGTACCTTGGAAAAGTGAAGCACTCGATGATCAGCGGCGTCGAGATGTCCGGCGTCGCGTCTTCGGCGTCGATCGGGCCTCGGAGTCGGGGCGATCTGCAGCGGCGTCGACCGAAGTCAGGTAGGAGCAGCGCTCACGAGATGAAGCAGGATACGGCGTCGTCGTCGATGTCGATGTTGCAAGAGTGAGCAGCGCTCACGGCGTCGAGAGGGCTCGAGGTCGATGCGATCAGCGGCGGCGTCGACACAGGGTCACTTGGAGCTGGAGCCGAACTCACTACTCACTGGCGTCGCTACTGGCGTCGATCGGGCCCGGCGGCCGGCGTCGAAGGTGCGGGACACTGGAGCCGTTACTCACGATGTCGAGCTGGATTCGGCGGCGTCCGTCGGCGTCGAGATTGCTGGATTCTTCAGAGGTGCTGGATTTCAGGTTCCAGCAACAAGCACTTTTAGCAAATAGATGAAGTCCTTTGGCCCTTTGACTTCAACAGGAGGCTGGCACTCTTGCAACCCTTGGAGATTTTCTTTAGCAAGTTTGAGAGTACACACTCAGTTCCTCTCTCCTGGTTCCTTGGCAAAAATAAAGAAGCAACTGCAGGATTCCCCCAACAAACAGCACTCTGGCAGAAGGGGTAGGCAGTCCTTGGATCAGCAGGCTTCTTGTCCTTGGTTCAGGTTTCCTTGTCAGAAGTGATCTAAATTCTTGGTTCAGGGGTCCTTCTCTTATACCCCTTTTTGGCTTTGATCCCTTTGTCCATGCAGGGGAATTTCCCCCCATCTTGGGTTTGTTGTGGGTGTTGCCAGGCCGAAGCACCTGGCCTATTCACTGTGCAGGGCAGAGTCTTCAGCCGCCCAGCAGGAGCGGAGCCAGCTTTGTCCCTGGCAGGGGCAGGGCCATCAGTTGCCCGGCAGGAGGTGGGCCAGGAAAGTCCCAGGCAGGCACAGAGTCATCAGTCGCCTGGCAGGGGGGCGGAGCCAGCATTGTATCAGGCAGGGCAGGCTATCAGGAGCTACTCTTCCCCTACTCTCAAGGCAAATGCCCCACTCATCCCACACTGACTCATTCAGACCTCTGGAGCCACCCAGCTCCTGTCACACGCACACCAGAACCAGCAGAGACCGGTAGACAGTTAGACAAGAAAATAGCTACTTTTTAAAAGTGCTATTTTCAAACCAGAGTCCAAAAACCATCCACCCAAACGGATGCGTTATTAAACCCCGAGTTCAGGGATACCAAACTCGACATTGCACCATGCTCCCCGAGCCCGCTAGGATTATAGCATTAATAATCCTGGCAGCCCATTCTAACTGATGGAGAGCAGGTTACCTTACAATAGTGAAAAACGAATATGGCTGTAATTCACTATTAGGACATGCCAACCTTGTCAGGCTTGTCCTACCTTATGCTTACAATGCACCCTGCCCTTGGGCCTACCATATGGGTGACTAACATGAAGTTAAGGGAAGGTTTAGGGACTGGCAAGTAGGTGTACTTGCGCAGTCCTCGTGACAGTCAGACTGCACGTGGTCTAGCAATGGTAGACCTTCAGACATACTTTTACTAGGCCGCTTTTGTGGGTGGCACAACATGTGCTGCAAGCCCACTAGCAGCATTTGTATTTACAAGCCCTGGCACTCCTGGTGCACGCTACTAGGGACTGACAGTAAACCAAATAAGCCAAACATGGAATTCAATCAATACAGCAATTTCACATAGGGAGCACTTGCACTGTGGCACTGATCAGCAGTGGCACAGTGCCCAAAGCAATATACCAGCAAAAACATCGTAAACAGAGGAGGCAAACAGAAAAAATGGAGGAGAGACTCATGCCAATGATGTCAGGTCTAACAGGGCCCTTCTGCTTCTTTTGGCTCAACGCGTTGGCCCGGTCACTTGCCAGCTGGCTTGTGGCCCCTGTGCCGACGAAACTTGAAATACGACTTGTGAATCTAGTTGCTCCAGATTTGCACCCGCTCCCCTGAAAAGGAGCACCCACTCTGACCCTCCTGGACCGAGTGAGAAGCAATCTTCCAGTTCCTCGTGGATTGCTTTTGCCAAGTGTTGTTTGCTCCAATCTTGAAGCCGACTGCGCCGACGGCGAGAGCCTGCGTGGGACAGATCGTGACCCGCTCCTGGACGTCGTAGATGCCCCAGAGCCCACGTGACAGCGGAGAGAAGCTCCTCGACAACCACCTGATTGTGCCCGACATTGCCTGGTTCCGTCCTGGTTCCACCCTGGTCACTGCTGAGTGACCCAGACTCTGTCCCCTCTGCTTTCAGGTACTTTTCGACTTGGGTCCACCCTTGGACCCCACCGGACACTTCTCCTTCACCCCGCCTGCAGCCCTTTCAGCTTCAAGCACCAAGAACCTGCGTGACGAAATCCGACTCAACTTCGACCCTGTGCACCCGCTTCCTGTGGGTGAGGTAACATTGCAATGCCGGTGTTCCCACACTGGTACACACCTCTAGGGTCTGTGTCTAAAGTTTTGTCTTTCTAGGTTCAGCGGAAGTGTCTTTAAACTCTATTTGTGTAACTTTTACGCACCATTGACTAACATTGGTACATGCTTGTGCTTTCAGCACTGCACCCGAATCCCGCGGGCTTTTCCCGACTTCAGCATTGCTTGTCCAGACTGCTTCCAGCGATTCCCTAGGCCCTAGGCCTAACCACTGATCGATTGGTATCTCTTATACCATTTTTGTAGTATATGGTTTGAGTGACCCCTCGCCCTCATCCAAAATTGTGCAACTTTGTATGTTATACTGTGCTTTTGATTTAACGCTTGGGCCCCTTTGTTCATAAAGAATACTGGGGATTATTTTAATTAATAAATACATATATTTTTATAATATATACTTGTGTGGTGTCCTTTCATTTGGTATTACAGGATTGTGATTGGTAAAACAGCTCGCCTAACACAACCTCTTAAGTTAAGCCTTTAGGCTGCTTAGTCCATGCTACCCCTAGGATAGCTTGTCTAATAAGGTTGACTTACAACCAGACACCATAAGGGATTTTTTGGACTGATACAAGGTGGTTCCAGAATTGGAAACATCATATATCAGGCCAACTTCTCACAGTCTGCGAACGAGATTACACCAGAAAGTCACGGAGCACGGCACGGCCAAAGAAGCCGTCTCTCCGGACCTGACTGTCAAGGCAGTAGTGCTTGGTAAATGTGTGTAGTGAGGCCCACGTAGCTGCCTGACAAATGTCCTGCAAGGGAACGCCACGTCCCAAGGCAGTAGTGGCTGCGGTTGCCCTGGTCAAATGGGCACGCAGCCCCACAGGAGGCTCCTTCTTGGCCAAGGAGTAACATGCTTTGATGCACAGAACGAGCCACCCGGAGATGGTCCGTTTGTGCACAGCCCAACCTTTATTGGCGCCTATGTAGCCAACAAGGAGCTGATCATCCACCTGGAACTGTTGTGTACACTGTAGATAGAATGCAAGCGCATGTTTCAGGTCCAGACGATGGAGTCTTTCCTCTTCCCTGGAAGGAGGCGGAGGCGGAAAGAAGGTGGGCAAAGTGATGGTCTGCCCAATGTGAAAGGGCATGATAACCTTTGGCAAGAAAGAAGGACGGGTCCGCTGAACTACCTTGTCTGGATGAACAGAAAGGAAAGGAGGTTTGAAAAAAAGAGCCTGGAGCTCACTCACTCTTCTGGCAGAGGTGATAGCTACCAGGAAAGCCGTCTTTAAAGTGAGAAGACGTAAGACAGTTTTGAAGGGGCTCAAATGGAGCGCACATCAGAAAGGTCAAGACAAGATTCAAGTCCCACTGAGGCATTATGAAGGGCACAGGTGGGAACATATGCGTAATGCCTCTAAGAAAACGATTCACAACCGGGGACTTAAAAAGAGAGGGCTGATCTGGAAGCCACAGAAAGGTGTAGAGGGCAGAAAGATAACCTTTAAGAGTGCCCAGAGCAGAGCCCTGCTGGGCTAAAGAGAAAAGGAACAGAAGAACCTCAGAAAGAGGGACAGAGAGGAGATCCACAGCCTTCGCTGTGCACCATGCCACAAACGTGTTCCACCTGCAGGCGTACACTATCTTGGTGTAGGGATGCCTGGCTGCCAGATGGGTAAAATACTGCGGTCTGTAATGGCTGGGAATAGATATTTAATTAGGGTAATGCCACAACAAAAAATAAGAGCTAGACTCTAATTAGTGCAGGTAATTAATATAATTTGAGTGTAATCGGTAATGCCATTACTAACCGAAACCCTTTCATGTAGGACATAAGATTCCACTTGTCACGAGTATTAAAATACACCTAATATGGCCGCTAGACATGCGCAGTACACATAGGAACGTTATGACGTCACACGCTGTTTAGACGCAGACAGCCCATTAAAAGAAGGAGCACTGCAATGGCGTCTGTTTATACAGAATACGCCGAATATCCAGTCACGCGGCAGGTAAGCGGGGCTTAAGAAAGGGAGACCAGGTGATGCCCGATTGTATGCGTGGAGACCCTTGTTTTATAGTATACAGGCGGTGATAGAAGGGTGTCCATTATAACAACAACCCTTGGGTACGTTTTAACTATAAGTTGTAGGTAGACAGTGCAAGACCGGAATCTAAAACGAGCATGTCCGATCTTGAAAGGGAGTCGGGTGCAGTCCAGTTCTACGCGCAGAGACCTTTTCTGATAAGCATAGAGGGGGAGCGAGAATGGGTCCCAGTACATCAATAACCCCTGGGCACATTTCACTGATAGGATGCAGAAGATAGTGTAAGACCTGACCTTAAAACGAACATGTTTTATAACAAAACCACCCGCATAGGAGGATGGGCAGGGGAGAGAATACCATACGGGGTGTGAACAATTGGGACAATAGGCTTGCGAATTGGAGCAATTTTGAGGGGAGCCTCTGCCTCAAGTAAATAGAGCAGTGGCTGATGAGTTTATGACATAGAGCCCCATTGCAACATATGAAGTAGAAAAAGTATAGGAGCGCCTAAACAAGGGATTAAACAGATCATCTTTTTATGACCCAAACAGATTCCATTGTGAATTAACATTGGTGAACCTGTGGTTATGTTCCACAAGAAAGCGCAACAGAAGCTGTGGGTAGCTGATGAACCCTAAATAAATATAAAAAATAATAAAAGGAAAGGGAAAAGAAGGGGGAAAAAAAGGAACTTAATTTCAAACAGACCGTTACCAAAGTAAGCCCAATTGTAAATCCCTCTAATATACAAAACTAGAGAGAGGTGTCTAACTGAATATTAAAACCCCTCCATATATCACCATGCAGGGAATCATGTATTTTATCTCTCTTTGAAAACGCCACACATGAGAAGGCAAGAGGAATAAGCATCTCTTACACGGAAGGTAAGAGAGCTACATTACAACCGGCGGCTGTGAAAGTGTTCACAATATTGCCACAGAAACTAACAAGGTTTTTCAACTTTATATTATCTCAGCTCTAATCAGTGGGAGAACTCCCTGCATCAGACCCGAATATAAGATATGGACGTATGACCAGAAATTAGTCTACCCCATGGTTAGTGGATAAAAGTGTATAATATTATAGTGTCTGTGAGTGAAAGAGCTTGGAAGGATGTAGTGGGAAAACCTGCATGGGGAGTACTATTCTTTAAGAAGGGAGGACTCCTAAGGGGAGGTATCTTCAAAAACCTATGACATCCAGAATGGAAGATAGTGTTAAGTTAAAAGTATAGATTTGAGGTTATGATATGGGGGTGAGAAAAATGAGAAAAACAACTGGGATAATGAAATGTTAATATAGGAAGGTGAATGTACCAATATGTACTTAGGCAATATAGGAAAATGCACTGTTTTGGTATGCATAATCCATGGAGAGAAGTTTGATATCTTTTTTCTTTTATTTAGATTAACGATTTACAATATTGGAACAATAGACTCTGTAGCCATTAATGTTAGTCCTGAAGAAGGTGGCTGGGCAATAAGTATTAATGCCACCGAAACGCGTCGACGCACTTGTAAAGAATCCACCGCTGAAGAGTTTTTTCAAGACAAAAAAGTCAAAATTATTTGCAGAAATTACCTTGCAATATATATCAGCTTTGGATCAATAGTCTGGCTACAACTGAATGTCACTATCGGGTTGTTGTAGGCCTTAGGGTCTTGTACTGTGATTTTATGAATTGTTTATAATTTGTGAAGGAATAGTTTTTATAAAAGAAGTTCTTTGTGATGTTTTTAATGGACTAGTGTCCTCCATGTATAAACTGTGTAGGAGCCAATATTTTTTAATACTTGTACTGATACAATTATATATATGTTCAAATTGTCCTCTTTTTAAGAAACAAAAATAAATATATGTTAGCACTACTTTATAGTTTGGATATAGATTGATGTCATAAGGGGAGTATACTGTGATCTTAAGGAAGAGTGGATGCGTGAAGGAGAGTCTACTGTGAGTGTATATTAGAATTGGATGTGTATTCCTATCTATTACTAAAGTCCAGGGGAACCTTTCTTTGCTTTGCCAGAATGACATTACAGACCTCGGAAGGAAGGTCGAAAGCCGTCAACTGTCGCCGCTCAATCTCCGCGCATGGAGGTGGAGGCTGGACAGATTGAGGTGGAGGACCATCCCTGCTGCTGCGACAGAAGATCCTCCCGAAGAGGCATATGCATCGGGGAATCGATGCTCATACTGAGTAGCTCGGGATACCATACTCTTCTAGCCCAGTCCGGAGCCATAAGAATGACTTGGGCTCAGTTGCGCCTGATCTGCTTCAGCAATCTGGGTAGAAGTGGTATAGGCGGAAAGGCGTACAACAGACCGCAGCTCCACTCAGGACGAAAAGCGTCTCAGAGCGCGTGCCGCCTTGGAAACTCCAATGCGCAGAACTGATGACATTGCGTGTTCTCTTCGTTGCCGAATAGATCCAACCAAGGCTCTCCCCACTGAAGAAAGAGACCTTGCGCCATGTCCGAGTTCTGCCGCCATTTGTGATCCATCAAGCACAGGCGGATGAGTTTGTCCACCCTGCCGTTCAGAGAACCTGCCAGGTGTTGAACTACCAAGGTAATGGCGTGATGTTCCAGCCATGTCCAGAGGCGCAGAGCCTCCTGATATATGGTCCACGACTCCACCCTGCCATGTTTGTTGCAATACCACATGGTGGTGGTGTTGTCCGTGAACACCTGCACTACACTCCCCCGGACAGAGGGAAGGAATGCCTTCAGTGCAAGTCGGATCACCTGCAGCTCCAGAATGTTGATATGGAGCCAGGACTCCGCCGGAGACCAGAGGACTCTGATCTCCACCTCTCCCAAGAGGCCTCCCCATTCCAGGAGGGACGCATCTGTCACCACTGTGTGCTTCGGTTGGAGCCTGGATATTCCGGACTTGCTGTTCGGGAGGATAAACCGTAAACAGCGTCGAGTCCAGAACCGCTCCGATGAAGGGGAGCTTCTGAGAGGGACTCAGGTGCGACTTCGGCATGTTGATGGAGAACCCCAGCAAATGCAGGAGGTCGGCCGAAGTCTGGAGGTGGGTGACGACTGCTTGGGGCGGGCCCGCCTTCAACAACCACTCGTGGAGGAAGGGGAAGACTGAAACCCCTGACCTGCACAGAGAAGCTGCAACCACCTCCATCACTTTCGTGAACACCTGAGGGGCGCTGGTAAGGCCGAAGGGGAGCACGGAAAATTGAAAATGCTCCTGGCGTACCGTGAACCGCAGATATCGCCGGTGGGCCGGCAGGACAGGAATGTGAAAATAATCGTCCTATAAGTCCAACGCTACCATCCAGTCTCCATGGTCCATGGCAGCCAGGACCTGAGCCAGAGTCAGCATCTTGATCTTCTCCTTCGGAGGAAGCCATTGACGTCCCGGAGGTCCAAGATGGGGTGCAAGCCCCCTTTGTCCTTCTTGGGGACAAGAAAGAAGTTGGAATAACAACCACTCCCTACTTCCCGACCAGGAACGTACTCTATGGCCCCCTTGTCCAGGTGGACCGTGACTTCTTGACGGAGAAGAGCCTAATGATCCCCCGACATATGATGGTACCAAGGTGGCATGACTGGAGGGGAGGACAGAAAGGGGAGAGAATATCCTTGGCAGATTATCTGTAGCACCCACTTATCTGATGTAATTTCGCGCCAGTCGTGGGGGTGGTGGCGAACCCTGCCACCCACTGGCGTGGGATGCTCCCTGAAGCTCGGAATAGGAAGGTTTGGAGATGGAAGCAGCGGGGGTTGAGTTGGACTGACCCGCGCTCTGGTTCCCAGACCCACCCCTGCAGAATCCACGGCCGCGCTGGTTCTGCACAGGATTGGTGGAGGAGCGTGCTTGGGAGCCCCTGCCCTGGCCATGAATGGCAAACTTCACAGCATCCTTGCCCTCCGCAATCGCTTGGGAAAGGACAGGGTGGACCTCCTCAGAACGCAGGGGCCGATTCACAGAACTAACTTAAGACAAAATCCTAAACTTACTACTTTTGGTAATCACAGAAGTTAGGATTTTGTCTTAAGTTTGTCTTAAGACAGACTTAAGACAGACTTAAGTTAGGATTTTGTCTTAAGTCTGTCTTAAGTCTGTCTTAAGACAAACTTAAGACAAAATCCTAACTTTTGTGAATACCAAAAGTAGTAAGTTTAGGATTTTGTCTTAAGTTAGTTCTGTGAATCGGGCCCACTGAGGCAAAAGCTTGGCCACCGAAACCCACACTGCGTGGGAGTAACGGCCCAATAAGCAGGCAGTGTTAACTGACTGCAACCCGAAGCTGACCGAGGAGAACAACCTCTTGCCAAATTGGTCCAGCCTCTTAGAGTCCTTATCCGGCGGGGCCATGGGAAAGGCACTCTGTGACGTCGAGGCCTGAATGACCTGTGATGTATTCCTATAGGTACTGTATTGATTCCCCTATTCCTGACCCTGGTCTGGTTAATAATTAACTAGCAGCCATCTAACGGTGCAAAAAACGTTATCTGATTAAGCCACACCACGGCACAGAAGCGCGTTATCTGATTAGGTCATAACGCATGCCATCTAATTAGACAAGCGATATTCCACCAGCCCCTGATAAGGCATACGGAGTTCTCAAAACAAATCAAACCTACAGCGACCTGGGAAATTCCCATAGCCATTGTTTTGATTTCACAGAGAACTTCAGCAAAAGAATGTGCGAACGAGCCCGTTCATATGACATCCTTATTGACGTATATATGTCCATCCTTACATCAATCTCGGCACCTTTCAGGTATAAATATTACCGACATTGCCTTAAGCAAACACATGCGGTGGTGACGAGATCGGAGCAGCGAGACGTGCCGAGGAGCCCAGCAGAGAGCGAAGCCCACAGGCGCTGCCCCGCCTTCCTGCCCCGCCTTCCTGACGCGCTGAGAACGAGACGCTGCCTTTCTCCTGCTGAGAAATCCAGCTCCGGCGCTTCCAAGCAGCCCTCGCAGGCAGCTGGAATATCAAGACCTGGGATAAGAGATACCAGCCCTCCATCATTCTAGATCTCAGGTACAGAACTGAATAACCCCTTGCAGAGAATTCTCGAATCAGTCCCTTGGCAAACAAACTTAACTTAAACTGCTACTTATCTACTCCCGCCCACGTATTAGGCTTAGGTCAGGTACACTGGGGTAGGCGTGGTTAGAAGCACCAGTTGAGTATGATTAGTCAAATGTATATATGTATGTATCTATTTTATCCATTTTAAAGTATCATATGGCTTAGAAACCATATCAATGCTTTTACAGTATTATTTTATAATTCTGTCTTTACTGTATGCACTTTACTGAACTATAAGTATTACAATAATAGCGATTCATTTCTCTTGAATGAGAAAGGAGACTGATCAATAAATAACATCTTTATTGAACACGCCCATCTTTTCATTTTCTCTACAATCTGGTGAAACTAAGAATGCACTGAACTGACTGAGTAAAATAAGTTGTCTTTTGTTTTCACACGACTCTAGAGATACACTTTTGATTAGGGGAGAGCAAAGTTGTCATGTTCTATGGTTGTCAGAAACTAAATCCCTTCTTGTCTATCCAGGGAGGTTAAAATCCTCCTTGCCTATTCGAGAAAGTTTCTAGTGAACTCTGAGCTAGCTGGCAAACACAAAACTTTAAGTCTAATATCGTCGGTAGAAGACCTAGTTAACCTCTGCCCTAGGTCTATACTATTGAAGATATTATTCCAATGCGCAGAGCCTATTGGGATGATAGGAACTACACTACATGGCGCCCAACGTTTGGATAGGCGATAAAACTAACGCAAGACATTAGAGTAACTCAGTCGTGCTTTTTCACACAGAACCCCTTTTTTCCCATAATACTCCAAAGACGTCTGGAGTGGGTGAAAGGTCATATCCGCCAAACCTCGCAGGAGGAGACTCCTATGTATGGTTCTTGGTTTATTCAACGTTGAAGGATACACTGTTCCAAAATATTGTGCATCTAATCTTTGTTTCCATAGAAACCTGATCTGCAAACAAACAGAATAACCTTCCTGTCAGTAAAATGACAGAAAGTGAAGAAGAAAGGGAGACAGTTAGACTAGCAGCTGAACTCCTAGTAGCAGACAATACTCTGCTGGAAAATGACCCAGATGCAATACTCATCCCGGTCAACATAAGGAAATCTATAACCCTAAAACTTATAGAAAATGGACTGACACCAAGAGGTGGTACAGTCATATTCGTAATTGAGGCACACGAATATCGGCAGACAGAGGTATTCTATTCATGGATAAACTTTCCAGCAGCAAACGCTGTAACAAAGGACTTCCACTATTACAAAATAGAGGAACCTCCTAGTGAGTACACTCCTTTCGAGGAAGTGGAAATACCACTCAAATTCCAAGAGCACCTGCTCTTGTTTCATGGCGCCCTAAAACATAATAATCACATCACCAGGCTCGGTCCACTAGGTAGACCAGGAGCAACGTGGCCGGTCCTAGCCGGATATATACCACATCCAGACATTGAAGAAATGCCTGCACCAGAGCTTTTAGCACAGCTAAAACAATTAATAAAAATACATAGACAATTAGTCCAATATGTAATGCGGACTTCAACAATCCAACCAGCAATTAAAATTCCACAGCTGACCACTCATCAGGGGAACACAAATAAAATTACACCTCAAAACATACAGTCCTGTCTAGGTAAAGTACCCGCAAAACGGGAACAAATTCCTTTCTGGCTAGCACAAAAAATCACTCAAATAGAGGCGGTGTTTCCAGATACCACCCCTGTTGAGAAACATAGGATTCTGACTATCTGTCTCCCAATGGGAATCGCACCACATGTGGAGGACTGTGACACTTGGGGAACAGTCTTTGCTTCCATTTACACAAAAACACATGGTGTACCATCCATGTCAGTAATACCAGATGTGCTAAAACAGATTCAAGATGAATACGGTCCAGAACCCACTTTAACTCTCGGTATGAAACTACTGAAAGATTTCAAGCAGGTCTCTGCAATATTATTAGCCAACATAAAGGGAGAAGCAGCAAATGTGGCGATTCGCCAGAGGTTAAAAGAGACAAATATAGCAGACCAACCATCTGAAATTGCCAGAATCATAGAAAAATCCTATGAAGAACTAGGAAGAGATAGTTTGGGTGGAATACCAGTGAAACCGCAACTAGTTGAAAGTCCTGAAAAGGTATTTATAAAAAATAATTTAAACACTCAAAAAAAGATCTGGGATGGAAATAAGCAATCCAATCCTAAAGAAAAAAGATTCCAGTCAAGAGGAAGGTCTCCTCGGCGGAGAGAAAGATCTCCTGATCAAGGATGCAAGTATCCCCAAAGGGAGCCCTCTGTGAAAAAATACAACCTTAGAAATAGGGATAATATAAAAAAAACCTGATAGATATCAAGATATTGATACACGTCCCTCTCAATCTTTTCAGACTTCCTCGCAGAAATCGGAAAGAAGAGGACGATCAGAACACAGGGAAGAGCACGTCAAGTCCAAAGACAAAGAACCTGCTCATCAGAATAAAAAATTACAATTTCCAAAAAAGAAGGTAGCCAGTATTAAAGTAATTAACAATGCCGAGAATACTGAGGACACAGCTGAAAAACGGAGAATGGGCTCAGACAATGCTAGACAGCGCAGCAGAAGTGAGCATAGCTCGCAAAGTCCTTATGAATCATCTGGAGACAGTGGACACGAATGAATACATTCAGGTGGAAACTGCAGATACCAGAGTTAGCAAACCTCATAAAATATATGAAATAACATTGCGTATAGAGGGGGATAAGACTAGAAAAATAAGGGGTCTATTTTGGGATAATCTCTCCAAGGGCTATGACATCCTTCTAGCTGAACGAGACTGGCCTCCAGAGTTTGTCAGGGAGTGCCCACATGGCGAAAAATAATTATGCCTGCCTTCTCAAACCATATTCCAATTCATAAAAAATATACACTTGCAAGAAAGTGGGCAGTAGCTCAAGCCCCTGCCTTATATAAAAATCATGTGGGATGGGATGAGGACTCTCCTCCTCACAAAATCCAGTTAAAATCACAACCTACTGCACAGAGGCAGTACCCTGTGGTAAATAAATAATTAATTACCGGTTCTATTTTTGACTGGATACAATATAACAGATAGCTCAATAAATAAGAGTCAAGATACGAGGTAGCTAGAGTTGACAGGCTTTAATTAAGCATAAAGGACTGGAACAGGACAGCCTGTACGGGAATAGGATGGCAAGGGCCCGACAGCTGCCGGGCAGGGTCTGGGAATGATGCGCATGCCTTTTAATAACAGTACATTGGTTTATATAGTTAAACAAAATACATTGAATTCAATACAGTAGGCGTAGCAGTAGGCGGGGCTCGTAGCAGTCGCGAAAGATAAGGCAGTAAGTAGGTGTAACAAGAGGTGTGTACAGGGCGTATACATAGACATGTGATGCAAACGTAACAGAATATGTCATAAATGGGGCGGAAACATGGAGGGGGCTACCTGAGCAGCTGGGACCTCTAACCTAGTGGTGCGCGCAAACTGACAATGACGTGTTACTAGGGAGAACTGGGGCTATGACTTCTGCACTAGAAGAAGAGACTAAAGTCTGGAGTGTCAGAGCGACATGTACCTAAACACTATCTAGTATCTGATGTTTAGAGAACATGTTGATAGAATCCAGAAGTTATCAGGGCAAAGGCTAACAGACACTAAGACTGGTGCATGCATTATTCTACATGTAGTGTGTGTGTGAGGAATATTCTATGAATATGAATACAGTATTTCTCTTACATGGAGACATAAAGGCTAGACCATGACGGAAATTATTGATGCGATTCAGTAGCTTAGGAATGCAGAGAAGGAGGGCTGGACTGATAACTAGAATCATAACATACTCTTGGCAGACTAGCAGGCAGAGCCAGGCCGAGCCGGGCACTGCGAGGCAGGAAGTAAGTGAAGGGTCAGGGATACAGGTGGGGGCTGTATTGCTCCTCGGAGAGGGTTCAGGAGACAGGAGCTGAATCTGGTGTCCGGGCCCTTTTGAGGCCTAGAAACGGGGACTTTTACTGAATTAACGTGCACACTGTGAAACGTGGCAACATAACTTTACATAGGCCTAATACTCGTTGTATTCACGAGAACTGGAAACTGACGTACTAGAGATGGACACAACTGTAATGGAGTCTTTAATCGATCATAAGGGAATACATATGCATATTAATCATGCACATATAACATAAGATGGGGAACACGTAGGGACACAGAACATGGCAAAATTTACTTTTCCACATTCCCTCCTTGTCACTACGTTTCCATCAGGAAACATCAATATTCATGATCCCATCTATCATTTCATACAGTATCATTTGCTCATCTCGAATTGTCTTGGAACGGGACTTAGAACGGGACTTAGGACTAGGAATACAGGATGTAGCACAAATGCCGCAAATCGCAGGGCCACATTGTAAACAGAGGCAGCAACTGAATATGATCGTTACTGCAATACCTAGGAATGACAATACTTTCCATCCCCAAGCAGATATGATACTCCAGAGCCAACCGGACCATGTCCAGGTGCCTGGATTCTGGTGTAACTGATGGGCAATTTTATGAAGTCTGGTTATAGCTGAATAAACAGACGGCGCGTTATTAGGAATGAAAATGCAGCAACTAGATCCGATGACTCTACATGCTCCTCCTCTATCGGCCAGTATGACGTCAAGAACGAGACGATTTTGGAGCACGACAAATCTCATAGCAGATTGCTCTTCGGTTAAGTTACCTAGAGCAGAAGTAGTCTCATTCACTACTGCTTCAAGGGTTCTGGTTAACCTACGGATTAGCTTACTATTCTGGATAGGGCCTATAAAGAAGAAGAAACCTTTATTGAAATCTGTATACTGTTCTAGAGCAGTTTCAGTTTGATCGACAATCGGGGACTCAATCTCCCTTCTATGTCTGACGTGTACTACATGTGTGTTTCTATGATAATCAGATGGGGCTAGGAAAACTGGTGGCAGTAGGAAGGCAATATAACAGGTTCCATCCCAATCGAGGGGCAGACGAACATATGCGGTCTGACCACGCACAAAATAAGAATGACGTGAGGCTTTGAAAATAGATTTCCCACTGTCACTATACTCGACAGTAGTAGTACAATCACTATGTCCTACATGTGCGGAACCATTATTTCTGACACATAATTCGCCTTTGACTGGTAGTACTGAAATAGCAGGTAAGTCTGGAGTAGTATCAGACTGAACATTCAATACCATAAAATTCGAAGAATAATTACCTAAATTATAAACTTCATTTTCTAGATCTAACCCTGTTCTATGGGGTAGACCTTGCTTGTCTGGAAAACATGTTCTATTAAGAAGGGACATATCATTTGAAGATGACGTTAACATGGACCATGCTCCACACGAACCATTATGTGAAAACGGATAAGGAAAGAGTGGCAGAACTCCCTTCGGTGTCTGGAAAGGGGGGAGTCGACCACACACCCAACAATTAGTGGCATTGCTGGTCTGGTGTGAATAATGTAACATTCTTATAAATGTATTATTTCTCATAGCAAGACGATAGGATAACTCGTGAGGAGGCAGATCACTAAATGTGTGCTCTACTGTAGCATTAGAAAACTTATTTACATGAGAAATTGGAAAACATAAATGAAATGCATAACTTGTGCAGGTAACCATCAAACTTAGAAACAATAGAAAACTTAGAAAAACGATACATCGGATAGAGTTTCGACTAACTCTCTCACTATGGGGGTCTATCTCATACATGTCAGATACCTGTCTAACCGTTTCACCCGAGGGGGACTTAGACAATTAAACTGGCTGACTTATTTTACTAGACCGGAGCTTCTTTTTATACTCCTGCTGCGGAGTTTCCTCTAACAGGGGAGGCTTGGACTCAAAGTTTGTAGCGGGACAGTCCTTGAAAATAGGGCAGTCTTTAGAATTCTGGCAGTCCAATGTTTTTATGTGACATCCATGGAATTTCTTGACGTGGGACAGGTGCACCCAGCCTTTGCGGCCTTCCAACTTCACGGCCGTGCGGGTGGTCAGAAGGACAAGTTGAGGTTGCTTCCAGCGAGGCTCCAGCGGACTTGAACGATCAAAGTTCCTTACAAAGACTAGGTCGCCTGGAATGACCTCATGCGGTTTCACTTCGGTATTGTCTGGAAATGCAGCGGCAACCTGTGAACGACAAGAGTGTAGGGCAGACATCAAGGAAGCTAGGTAATCTGTCAGCATATTACTGGAAACATCGGTAATACTTCGGGGTCTAGGTGTACCCCACATGTTCGGGGGGCGGCCGAATACGACATCATAAGGGGACAGACCTGATCTGGAATGTGCGACCATGCGCATATAAAATAGAGCGACTGGCAGAGCTACTAACCAGTCTACACCTTTCTCTTTACATGTCTTAGCAATACGGATTTTCAGGGTTTGATTATGTCTCTCTACGAGACCGGCTGCTTCTGGATGGCGTACACAATGAAACTTCCACTGGTACCCTAACAAGAGGGAAACATGCTTCATTAGTTCAGATGAGAATGGCTGGCCGTTGTCTGAATACACGACCCTAGGGAGTCCATAACGGGGGAAGAATTCACGAACCAACTGCTTGGCAGTGGTCGCGGCTGTGTAGTCTGGAACTGGATATGCTTCTGTCCACCTGGACAAAGCGCATACAACTACAAGAACATACTTGAAACCTCGACATCGCTCCATCTGAATATAATCCATCTGGAGGACTTCAAAAGGGTGGTCAGGAGGTTGGAATCCACCTTGTTCCACCGGGACACTTTTACCTGGATTGAACTGGCAACATATCATACAAGTACGGACTTTCTGCTTGGCTGCAGCTCGTAAGTGCTTGTTGAACCAAAGGTTCTGTATACTGTCTAACATGGCTTTTTCTCCTAAATGTGCTGGACTATGTGCGGTATTGATAATGACTTGAACCATGGAGTCGGGGAGAAACCATGTGGCTTTTCCCTTCGTCACCCATCCCTGATCTGTCTGGACCCCTCCTTGTTCGGACCATTTCTTGATTTCATCGGGAGTAGCATGTAACTGGATATCTATGACATCTTGTGTGGGGTCCTTAACTGTCATACATGTAATCTGATCTGGAGTGTGTGTCTGTGTCATGTTAACTGGAATGTCTGGAGTCTGGGCTGTAAGCTTGGCTGTTCGATCTGCTAGATCATTACCTTGGGAAATAATGTCAGTAACTTTCGTATGTGCTTTGCACTTCATGATAGCGATAGCTGTCGGTAAATGTATTGCATCTAACAGAGCTTGAATGAGGAGACCATGCTGAATCTTGGTTCCATGTGAAGTCATAAAACCTCTTTCTTGCCAGAGCACTCCAAAGTCGTGTACGACTCCGAATGCATAACGTGAATCTGTGTAAATATTAACCTTGAGGTTCTTGGCACGTATGCAGGCTTGGGTCAGAGCGACTAGCTCTGCTGCTTGAGCGGACAGAGTATCAATACGATGTGTTTCTATAACTTCGGTGTCAGTAGTCACTGCATACGCGGCTACTAGTTCTCCTGTACTTGTTCTCATACATGAACCATCCACATAAAGTGTCAGGTCGGGATATGGTAATGGAATATCTGTCAGGTCTTGTCTTGGCTTTGTCATGGTGTTAACTACTTCCACACAGTCATGTGTGGCAGGATTTGAAGTAACTGACGGTAACAGTGTAGCAGGATTCAGAACGTTGCAGCGTCTGATTTCTATGTGTGGCTGGAACAGTGTCAGTTCATAACCTGTTAAACGTGCAATTGTCAAGTGCTGAGTCTGTGTTCGGTTTAAAAGAACTTCCACGGAGTGTGGAACTTGTACTGTCAGGGAATGTCCTAATACTATGGAATCACTTTGTCTGATAGCTAGTGCTGTGGCTGCAACTGACTTGAGGCACGCAGGCAGAGCCTGGGCTACTGGATCTAGTGTGCTCGAAAAATAAGCACAGGGCTTGTATTGTCCTGCTTGATCTTGTGTGAGAACAGATAATGCTGTACCTTCACGTTCTGTGACAAAAAGTGTAAAAGGCTTACTATAGTTCGGTGTAGCTAGAACAGGTGCTTGGCATAAGGCTTTCTTTAATTCATTAAAACTAAGTGTATGTTCAGATGTCCAAGGGAGGACAGTCGATACGGCTGCCTCCTGTGTCGTTAACTGTATCAGTGGCTTAGCTAGAAATGCATACTGAGGAATCCATTGTCTGCAATAGGAAGTGAGGCCGATAAAAGCACGTACCTCCTTCTGTGTCTTGGGCTGTGGAAGACTCGCTATTAACTGGATACGGTCTGGTGTCAACTGCCTACCCCTCTTGGACAGTAAGTGGCCTAAATAGATCACTTGCTGGACACAGAATTGAAGCTTCGAAGGGGACACCTTGTGCCCCATTTCGGCTAGGAAATACAGAACTGTAAGTGACGCACGTTCGCAGTCACGTTCAGAGCGGGCTGTGATCAGTAGATCATCGACATACTGGAGCAGGGCAGTGTCAGTTGGCATGTGAATATTGTCTAGTTGTCTCTTAAGTGCTTGACTGTAAATACTAGGACTTTCTGTGAAACCTTGAGGAGCTCGTGTAAATTTATAGCTCCTTCCATTTAAACAAAAACCGAAAAGGTACTGGCTGTCTGGATGAATTGGAACACTGAAAAATGCATTCTTGAGGTCTATTACTGTAAAAAATGTAGCTTCAGAATCAATAGCTGTTAATAGGGATGAAATATCTGGGACTACTGGATACTGGGGTATGATACATTTATTAAGTTCTCGAAGGTCAATCACTAATCGATATACTGGAGGTGCATTTGGATCAGTACGTTTCATGACTGGAATGATAGGAGAATTACATACATTGGAGTCAGTTTCTACAACCACTCCTTGAGCAATGAGCTCGTCAATAATTTTGGATAAGGCTGCTACAGCCTCAGGTGGCAATCTGTACTGTCTGATTCGTGGCAGGACTATACCTTGCTTGAGAGTCACACGATGGGGTGTGATTTGCATACAACCTACATCTGTTGGACCTTGCGCCCATAAATGTTGCGGTACATTGGACAATCTTGGATCAAAATCTCGTAATACATAGTGACCTTTGAAGTCACGCAAAAACAAACGAACTCCCTCTGGGGAGCAACATATTACTGCACCTAATTCCTTCAATGTTTTAATGCCTAACAAATTTTCTGGATATGATTTCGTAAGTAACAAATCAGTAGTTCGGGACAATGGACCAACTTCTAGAGTAACTGGCTTTGAAATCTCGTTTACAATAGGCTTTCCTGAAAATCCAAGGGAAACATTTCTAGAGCCTGAGAGCGGAGCCCCTGGAACCTCGTCATGACTGATAGTAGTCCTACTTGCCCCTGTATCAATCAAAAACTTTCTGTCTTTCCCTAATACTTGACTATGAACATAGGGACCCTCTTGATCTACAGGTATCTCGATGAGAGGCAAGCCTACCTCCCTCTCTAGGCTGTTTCATGAATACTGTTGATACTCTGGATACTCTGTCTGGGCATACTGGTACATCTGCTGTGTAACATGCTGTGTTGCAGCAATAGGCTGTGATGCTGGAACTGGCTGTGGTGCATTCTGTGGTGACTGAGAAGTCTGTGAAACTTGTTCTTGTCTGGGCGGACGTGGTCTTTCTTTAGTCTTACCAGTGGCTATGTTGTGTTTCAGAACTGCACATTCGTTTATGAAATGACCTGGCTGTTTACAATAATTGCATGTCCCTTTAACGGGAGCTGCAGGATGACTGGCTTGATTCGGACCCCTTTTCTGACTGTCTTGTGGAACAGATTGTGCAACTAGTACTTTCATTTTCGTGTCTTTCATACGTCTCCTTTCGTGTTCTTGCTCTTCCCTGATTCTATTCTGGTGATACTGGAGCATTTGGAGCATTTGGGACGGGGTATTAGCTTGCCAAGTACTTTCGACTTTCAAAACTCGATTTTTAACTGGTGGGCTTGAATTCTCGACTAGTTTAGTAACAAAAAGATGAGGGTATGATTCGCTACCTGTCCTCAAACCACTGTTAATGAAAAAACATTTCTCGAATCTAGAATAAAAATCACTAGTATCTTCGTCTGGTTTCTGTTTACAAGCTGAGATGGCATCCCAGTCTTCCTTTTTCGTGGCTAATAACCTAGGCAAAACCTGAATCAATAACTCTGGTAATTCTTTACATTTATCTCCAAGACCGGTACCTGGTACACGTGCATTATCTTCAGCTTCTAGAGCTGTCCAATCTATCTTTTTCTCTCCCACCTCCCATTCCTTTTCCTTGAGTTTCTCATATACCCCTGCGGGCAACAGGACTTTTAGCATTTTAATAATATCTGGATACGTATATTCTCCCATACGGAGCATGTCTTTTAATTCGCGATGGAACCCTGCTGGATCTTTGTCGTGACAGGGAATCAATTTCTTCATCTCTAAGAGTTCCATCTTTGTGATAGGGGTGTAAACAAATACTCGTTGCATTTCACCACCCTCTGTCCTAACTGGGTGTACTTCTCGTAACGGATGCTGTCTATCTATGTAAAATGGTTTACTTTCTGGAGGTGAGACGTGAACGAAATGCGGATTCAGAAACGTTCTATATTTGTGGCGCTGTTCTAGAATGACACTAATTAAATCGGTACCTAGACCTTTCCATTTATACTGGAGTAACTCGTTCAGGACATCATGTAACGGACCTGGATCAGAATGTTGACCCTCATACAGTGTAATGAGGTGCTGGATCATATACATACCCACCAGTCGCTGCTCGGCTGGGGGCAGTTTCAGAAACATTTGTGCCACTATTTCGTCTGGAAAAGTGGTAGAATCAGTAATCCATCGGACTGCTGATCGGGCTAGTTCTTGGTCATGCATGGTACTAAGTTCACTATAACCGATTCGTGATTTCAGAATGGGATCGGTAGCTTGAAATACTTGCTCAAGAGAACCTTGTTCTGGTGCTGGAAGATGAAAAACTTTCTTGTGTTCTAGGCGTGAATGTCGGTCTGGAAATCTAGATTTACCTACATACGCTATTCTTGCGGTATTCTCGTCTTCTACTTCTTCGGTATCTGAGTTACTTTCTTTCTCGTTTACTTGTGCTTTACGATTGTCGTGTAACCTTATTATTTCCTTACGAATTTTCTTGTACATACTTTCTATACTACTGAGTGTCTTGTGTCTACCCTCAGCTATATTATCACTCCACCTTGTCAGAACTTTCATTTCGGTCGGATCTTTAGTCGGACAATCTTGTTCCCTTATTAAGCAATTTATTAAAAACTTTAATAGCATGAGCTGGGTCTCAGCTTTCCTTAGAGACATGATTTCGCCAATACTTTCTGGATCGTCTCCTGTACGGATGAAACGATATATTCTGTCTAGATCTTCTTTCATATTCGGTAGGGTGTCCAAATACTCGGTCACCCGTCTTACATGCGATGAATATATAACCATATTATCATCGCCTGGGACCGGATCATAACGGCATTCGGTAAGAGCTCGCTTGATATCTGCAACCGACTGATATTTGGGCGTACGCTGTAACGCACGTTCATGTAACTCGACTAATGTTACACGTTTGTGTGGCGGCGGGGTACCAGGAGGACCTCCCCCCGCGGCCCCTAAACTGGAATCGTTGACTGATACTCTTCGTGCTGGCAGAGTGACCGATGTAGCGGGTACTTGTACTACGGGCTGGACCGGGGGTACCGTAACAGGTGCTGTAACAGGTGCCCCGGTGTCTGGAGGAACAGGAATTACATTATTTACAGGAGCTGGCGGAGCAGGGTTCGCATATTCTGGGACTGTGTCGTCCAAATAGGACGAGAGAAAAATATCAGCTGCGGTCGGTTTGTGACGTAGCTTAATCGGAACTAATGGTGGCGGGAAATTACTGGATGCCTCCGGGGTTGCTTTTGGCAAGCCCTCGGCAAGAAGAGGGTACATACCCTTAATAAGGGCATTCCTCTGTCTGTCTGACTGTTCGGCTTTAACTCGTTCACCTATTTCGATTAATTCCCTTTCTTGGGCTCTTTCAGAGGATTCTTTACTTAATTCTGACTTTCTGATTTCTTTCTCTGTTCTCCTGTGAGATTCTTTGCGCCATAACTCGATGGCGTCTTTCTGGGACTGTCTGGCTTTCTTTTTCCATAATGCTTCTTCTACTCGCATGATGCACTCGGCATCCCATGTACCCGATACGGGCCATCTATACTTTTCCTCTAATTCCTTGGTGTACTCCACCCATAAGTCTAGATATAATATGGCACTTATGCCATGCTTATGATACATAAAATGACCTGGACTGTCCCTAGGCGGGACAGGAACTGCTTCCTCGAGCAGACCTTTTCTAGTTTTTAACTGACGTAACTTAGAGAACAGAGGCATAACTAGGCTGGAGTCTAGACACAATACTATATACAATGAACACAATAATTACTTGAAAGAACAATTCATTCATACCACGACATTGAAAACACATGGAATAACATTTAAAATAACAGTTCGGACAAGATACTACCTGAAATACTGAGAACAGAACACATGAATTTTCTCGAGAACAGAACTTACTAGAACAGACTAGATGCACTGCTGAAACAGTACGAAACTTACCGGTCCCATAAAAGAGACACGTCAGGACCCGCATCCACCTAAGTGGACACTTCGTGTTGGATCTGTGAACCCAAACCCACGGACCAGAGACAAATTACTTGACCCTGTCTAGATACTACCCCAGCAACGGTACTCACCGGGCAGCAAGAACGGAAGGCCTCGGACTGGACTGGACTGCTACGACGACGGACGGACGAACTTCGGACTTCAGTTACAGGTGGGCCTCCGGATACCTCGGACCTTGGACTCTCGGCTTGGGCTCTGGTCGGGACTCGCCGCGTTCCTCCACCGCCTCGTCTGGACGCTGGACCGCAACCTCCGTCTCCTCCGTGGGCCTGAGGGATACTTGAAGCAGAAATATCTGCACGTGCACGGTATGGTTCCGTCACGGCTGCAGAGGATCAGGGGGCCTGCGTGGCTTCTCCGGCGCGTGAGGAAAGGGCAAGTCCCTATTCGGGCGCCATTATGTGGTAAATAAATAATTAATTACCGGTTCTATTTTTGACTGGATACAATATAACAGATAGCTCAATAAATAAGAGTCAAGATACGAGGTAGCTAGAGTTGACAGGCTTTAATTAAGCATAAAGGACAGGAACAGGACAGCCTGTACGGGAATAGGATGGCAAGGGCCCAACAGCTGCCGGGCAGGGTCTGGGAATGATGCGCATGCCTTTTAATAACAGTACATTGGTTTATATAGTTAAACAAAATACATTGAATTCAATACAGTAGGCGTAGCAGTAGGCGGGGCTCGTAGCAGTCGCGAAAGATAAGGCAGTAAGTAGGTGTAACAAGAGGTGTGTACAGGGCGTATACATAGACATGTGATGCAAACGTAACAGAATATGTCATAAATGGGGCGGAAACATGGAGGGGGCTACCTGAGCAGCTGGGACCTCTAACCTAGTGGTGCGCGCAAACTGACAATGACGTGTTACTAGGGAGAACTGGGGCTATGACTTCTGCACTAGAAGAAGAGACTAAAGTCTGGAGTGTCAGAGCGACATGTACCTAAACACTATCTAGTATCTGATGTTTAGAGAACATGTTGATAGAATCCAGAAGTTATCAGGGCAAAGGCTAACAGACACTAAGACTGGTGCATGCATTATTCTACATGTAGTGTGTGTGTGAGGAATATTCTATGAATATGAATACAGTATTTCTCTTACATGGAGACATAAAGGCTAGACCATGACGGAAATTATTGATGCGATTCAGTAGCTTAGGAATGCAGAGAAGGAGGGCTGGACTGATAACTAGAATCATAACATACTCTTGGCAGACTAGCAGGCAGAGCCAGGCCGAGCCGGGCACTGCGAGGCAGGAAGTAAGTGAAGGGTCAGGGATACAGGTGGGGGCTGTATTGCTCCTCGGAGAGGGTTCAGGAGACAGGAGCTGAATCTGGTGTCCGGGCCCTTTTGAGGCCTAGAAACGGGGACTTTTACTGAATTAACGTGCACACTGTGAAACGTTGCAACATAACTTTACATAGACCTAATACTCGTTGTATTCACGAGAACTGGAAACTGACGTACTTGAGATGGACACAACTGTAATTGAGTCTTTAATCGATCATAAGGGAATACATATGCATATTAATCATGCACATATAACATAAGATGGGGAACACGTAGGGACACAGAACATGGCAAAATTTACTTTTCCACAACCCGATTAAGCAAGAAGCTAAAAAACAGGTAAAAGAGATCCTAGATCAACTTGAATACAAGGGGGTGATTGAAACTTGCACCTCACAAATGAACAACCCTTTGTTTCCTGTCTCCAAGCCAGACAATTCATATCGTCTTGTTTTGGACTACAGACACCTTAACTCATGTTGCAAAACATTTGCAGTACAAAACTCGCATAGTGCTGCACTAATGAATAACATAGTGCGCAAAAAATACAAAACCACATTAGACATTTCTAAAATACAAAACCACATTAGACATTTCTAATGGATTCTTTTGTCAAAATATAGCACCAGAGAGCAGATATTTGACGGCGTTCTCAATAAATGGCACGCAAAAAAATTTCTGTTGTTTGCCCCAGGGGTTCAAGAACAGCCCAGGATTATTCTCAGCGAGAGTAATTGAATTACTACAAACATATGATGACGAGGCATTATCTTATGTCGACGACATCTATCTAACAGATGATGACTTGGATACTCACTTGAAGAGAGTGAACACCATAATACTTGGGTTCGCAGCAGAGGGTTACAAATTCAACTTTAAAAAGTCAAGAATTGCCCATCTAACAGTCCTGTTTTTAGGATATGAACTATCAAGTGAAGGCAAAAGCCTGGCTGACAATTTCCTAGAGAAATGTGCAGTAATCCAAGCACCTAGAACACTGAAAAACTTACAATCAATTCTAGGCTTCCTAAATTTCTGAAGAACTTACATTATAAATTATGCAGAGAGAATTAAACCTTTCTATGATCTAATAAAACCAGATTTTAAAAGAATCAATTGGACTCAAAAACACACAGAAATTTTGAGATCTTTACAAACAGATATGTTAGTTAAAACAAAATTACAAACACGTGACAACACACGCAACCTTGTGATTCGAGTCATCCCAGGAAGATGCGGATTCACATACCTGACCTCTAATGAAGGAGAGAAGGTACCAATAGCATACAAATCACACTTGTACACAAAAGCTGAAATGAAATTTAGCCCAACGGAAAAAATTCTGACCGCGGTACAGACTGCTGTAGCAAAGGAGCGGGCCCTAGCACAGGGTAAACTAATAATCATCGTGACACCTATACCAGCCCTAGAGGCGGTAACCAAGGCAAGCATTCCGAATGCTAAAGCACTCCATCCGAGGTGGATACAGTGGGCTAACTCTCTTGCTTCAACAGACGTGGTATACGAATTTGATCCCAATTTAAAAACACAAGAATTTCTCCAATATGAATTCGAATGTCCTCCGCCGACCGAAATTCTGCCTCTAGAACACTACGGCTGTATAATATATACAGACGGATCAGCACAACCCGCAGTGGGGGGTAAGCAAGCCTACAGTGCTGCGTGCGCGATTGTTAAAGGTCGCTGGCACGAAGGAAAATTTAAACCTGTGGTCACTAAAACGCAATCTCTAGGAGACTGTACAGCTCAAAGAGCAGAACTACTAGCATTCAAGATGGCGCTTGAAAATACCGATCGAGAATTCCCCACACTTATTGTGTGCGATTCGTATTACTGCGTTCAATCTTACAATGAATACTTGCAGATCTGGGTTCAGAATGGTTTTAAAGATGCAAAAGGTGGCACAATCAAACATAAAATGCTTTGGGAACAAGTAGTTCTTTTGCAAAAGGAACTACAAAAGACTCACGTGATACATACACTGAGTCATCAACGTGATGGCGTTCACGTTGCAGGGAATTCATTGGCTGATGAAGCAGCGAAGGCAGCAGTGCAAACGGCTTCCGTAGCTGCTATCACCCGGTCAAAAACAAAAATAGACAGCGAAATATTACAGGCTGTCAGCGCTACAGTAAAAGATGAGATAGAAACACTCCCGAAAGGCTTTCCAGTAAAGTACTCATACATAACTGATGCAAATAATGTTCCGTTTGCTCGAATCCCTGGAGTGGGGGATAGGGCAATTCCAAACATGGAACATAGGTTAGGACTCATTATAGCGGCACACGAAGGACTCGCTTCTATACATGCTGGCGTTTCAGCCACAGTGTCATTATTAAAACAGAGATACTTGTGGCCACAAATGAGAAGACAAACAAGGAAATATGTTCTAGAATGTGAAATATGTCAAAGAATGAAAGTATCAACAGTGAAACGACCAGCACAGACGCACCTTCTAATCTCAGATAAACCATTAGCCTGTGTTTACCTAGACCACTGTGGTCCCTTACAAAGGGATGGTAACTATAAATATATCTTGGTCGCAGTGGATTCATGCACGAGATTCATATGGTTGTGGCCCCAGCGATCGGCTGACGCCAGAACTGTTATAAAAGATTTGCGAGTCTTTATCGGCACATACGCAATTGGCATGCTACATTCTGATCAGGGTCCTGCATTTAGCTCTCGAGCTTATAAGGAGGCCATGACCAGCATGGGCATTGCATTGCGGTATTCTTGTCCATTTCATCCTGAGGGAAACGGAATCGTAGAAAGAAAAAACAGTGACATAAAGCAATCTATAACAGCAAAGGTATTAGGTTCGGGAGCTGGGTGGGTCAAACATTTAATAAGTGTCCAACGTAGTCTAAATAACCTGCCAAGGAATTCTCTGAAAGGGTTCAGTCCGTACGAACTATTGTTCGGGACTAGAATGATGATCCAAGATCTTGATAGTCAGACTTCAGTGGTTAAAGACAAAAGCTTTGATATCAAAGATCGTTTGGCTATTTTACAGGACTTAAATGAAACAAGAAAAGACCTGAGCAACATAAAGTTGAAACAACAGCCAACAACCACTGAAGAGAAACCACCTGTCCCAGCAAGGCCTGTCTGGATTCCAAAAGTCGGGGATCTAGTCAGAGAGAAGATCGCGGTAAAGAAGGAATTTGGGCCTTCTTACAGAAAAGCAGTTCCTGCCTTGTCTGTCAGCGGGACAAGATCAGTAGTACTACCGCCCCTTGCTGGTAAAAAGGAGAACTGAGTTGTATCCATCGACCTGGTTAAACCACAATCATGTGGCCGATAACAAACAGTAGGCCAAGTGGACTCCCAAGAAGTAGCAGAACACCAATGTTTGCTACGAATACAGAGGCTCAAACTGGAAGACTGATCACATTTGGAAAATCTACAGTGAATCAACAAGGACTATGCAACAAAGCAATGGAACTTGAACCTCTTAAAACCCAAATTAAAACTTTTCATCAAGAAACAATAACCTATGATGATGTAACTGCAGACTTTGCTAATGAAACAAAGCAAAATCCAAAAACAATTGGAACAATTGACAGAACAGCATCCGGCTACTTCATCAACTTCGATGATTCATCTGAAGACCTGAGTGAAGCAAAGAAACAGCCATCAACAAAAACTTTTAAAGACAAAGCTAAGGAACTTTTTCAACAGCTGAAAGAAACCTATCTGATTTCTCCATGGATTGAATTTTGGGTGGCCTTCGGTGCATTTATCCTCATTCTTTGGCTCATCATGGTACTATGCTTGGGACATTTCATTGAAGGAAAATATGCTAAAATGGACACAGCAAGCCAGAAAATCAACTTGGTCCTTAAACCACACACATCTTCACACATCGAGAAAAGAGAACTTTCTTCAGTGAACTTCACAGCCAATCCTATACCAGGCGGTGTAGCATGGGACAAAACTGATTATGAAATCTATGGTCCGGTTGAAATCCTGAAGTATCCACACCAATTCAAGATCTCATTGAGTGACTTTGTAAAACCCAGCTCATTTGCTGATGATTGGGACTTTGAAAGTATTAATGATATGATGTCTGATCTTGTGATGTCTGCTAAATTTACAGAACATGATTATTTGCAGGGTTCGTCTAACTATGATCAGATGTTCTGCTACAACCACTATGGTAACTATTATCTACATAAATCTGCTCAACCTAGAAATGTTTTAAATTATAACAAATGGGAACATTGTGCTACTCCTCCAAAAGACAGCTCAAAAACATTTTATGATAAATATTCATACTTTTCAGGGTTTAACACAAGTAATGCCGAAACATTTTATTTCAAATTGTCAAATAAGACAGGTATGAAGACCATGCTTACAAACACAAAATTGATATATTCCGATTCATTCTTTGAACAAATGAATACATTTGGGTTTGATTTCTGGAACAATAATATTGAAGCAAAAACTGTTTGGGGTACAAGAGATTGGCAAGTACAAGGTATAGAATCATTGTTTAGAGCCTGCATGATCCCAGAACAAATTATATTCTTGAATGACACTATTCAACAAACTACCTGTCTTGGCTTAGCCAAAATCAAAGATTTGAACAAACCGTCTACTCCAAAGCCAACAGTGAACAGTAATAGCTCTATAGATGATGAGATAGACGTAAACCATATATTAAACCAAAACAGAACACATCCTGAATGGAAAAAATGGTTGATCTGGCCCACAGATACAAATAACTGTCAAGACAGATTCCTGAACAAAAAACAGGGGTTCACATTGACTAGGCCAGAACCTAGATATTCCCAAAGACAACATCCAGGGATAGTAACCACCTACAGCGTGGGCAAGCTCTGCCTTCAATGTCTACGAACGTCCACACTGGCTGAAATTAAGCAACACCTAACTTTACTTACAGAAGGTGCTGACTTGCGTGATTTCATATTGGGACCACGCAAACAGCGTCAAAAACATTTCATAGCGGCCTCTATATATGCAGCTTATAATGAAGTTTGGAAAGTAACTCAAATTGAGACAGCAGAAAAAATACGGGAAATTGACCGTATTAATTTGGAAAAATCACTTTCTGTGGTGGACAATGGGTTAATGACTCTGTCCTCCAGAATATATTCTCTGGACAGCATTGTGTCTTCAGCAATCGATATAATATCGCAAGACTTGCTGATGTTACAACACGGTCAGTCCCAATTGCGTTCTATTGTACAGCTTGGCTGGACGTTACAAAATCTGCGTTCTGGCTATGTGCCTTGGCGTTTAATCAACACAACGTCATTATTTAATATCTTTAACCTTACTGATAAACAAATCAGTCTGGCGCAGAAGAGTGCTGACTATACAATTCTGAGCATTGAAAGACTTGAGAGATTACCATTAACAATGTCAGAACGACCTGTCATTGAATGGATAATACATGGAATAATAAATATTCCGATAACTACTTTCCAGTTTCAATTCTGCCAAAAATATATACAGGCAGGCCAGTATGAAAGGTTGGGTAAAGGGTACATTAAGTCAATATGGAACTTGCCCTATACACACGAATGTGTCAGTAATAAAGGCCAGAAAGTGTTTCTCAGTGGCAATAATTGTGCAAGATCACTAAGCGGTATACTTCTGTGTCAGGGTATTAGCTTGCATGGAGCCTGTGAAGGGACTTCAAATAACCTTTCATGTTACCAGCTAGGCACACCTACAACACAAATAGAACCATTCTTTAGGAGACTCTCGAACGGGAGTTACATTCTAATAGTAGATCGCAGATGTTGTAGTTTGCTGACCGGAAAACCTTATCTCATAACCGTGACTAGGAAGGTCATGTGCTGTGAACGAGTATTGTTCCCGAACGATTCTCCAGACAGGGAGGCAAGGTTATGGCCCGATTTGAAAATTGCTTCTATTCGAATAGATACTTTAAGCAGATTGAAGACTGTGCTCCTACAGACGCCGACCAGGCTCACGTCATCAAAAGAAACGTATGATCTCCAAGTTGCAAGGACAACAGAAGAGATTCATTCATTATGATCAACTAATTCCCCCATACATTTCGCAGAAATACTGAACAAAATCTTAAATATTTCTGATACCACTGGTGTCTCCAGTGTATTTAAAGCAGTGTTTTCGGGTGCTTTAACTCCATTCAAAGCCATCCTGGGTATTTTTCCAGACTTTGTCCATTCCATTTTTGGCGGACTTCCACTCCTTTTGGGACTAGTAGTGGGTATTCTATTTTTGATCCTGTTATTTCGCTATGGCAAACCATGTCACAGACAAAACACCTGCGACAAGGGAAGAAATGATCCTAGCCATTGGCTACCGGGACCGGGTAACTAAAATCCTTGGACTATCCCGGCTTAGAGACCTGAACATGACTTGGTCTCTTTCATTTAGACCAATGTGGCAAAGTTGTGTTATGCCTGTATTAAGGTGCTTGCTATGCGGCGAAGAATGCGTGTTGGACACCTGTCTGGCACTACTATCGGATGTGCCAATGGACGCAGATACCTTGTTGGGTCCGGTAATGGCTCATGCATTGTGCTGTCCCCAGCGGCTACCAATCCTGATGACGGCATTCGTGGAGACTTCACCACTACGATTGAGGGGTAGTGAAGCACAAGATGAAAGCAGCATCGATCAGGTACGACCTTCAGTCAGCTATGCTGATCAAAACATCAATGGAGGCAATCATGCTCAGGCTCATGAATGCATGGTAACAACCTTTTCCGAATTAGTGGAACTTACGCAAGAAGCTGTTGACAGTTTTTTCAACAGTCTAAATGATATGATGTTTTCACCAGAGCAGCAGGAATAACTTTGAGCAAACTAGCACTCGGAGTTCCCTACATGCTGAATTTGGCCTTCAACTTCTCAAAAAGCGATATGAAAATATTTTCTCTCATCATTTTTTCAGACTGCAAGAGTTTTTTTTTTTCTCCCCAATTCAAAAATATTTACGATTTTTTGGGACACTTATCTTCTGCTTAAAGTAGACATTATTCTTAGAGAACAAAATTTCTATTTTAGGTAGTCACGAGACATTCGCTATCCTCTAGCACTATTATACATAACTTTATGATTGTGATGAAATGGTCTCGCACTTTTTTTCTGTATTAAGAGCCATTTCATGTGTATTTTTCGCATTTTTTCATGATAAATTTAAAATATGCGTTATATGTTTAGCATTATTAGACTGCTTGTGCATATGGTAGATGTGATAGTACATGTGATTATGTTTCGTATATTTTGTAGTTCAAAATTTTCAGGATACATATGAATGTATTTTGGGGTGGTACGATATACACAAACGCTACTGGTTTCACTATGCCTAGATTTGTAAATATGGACATAGTCTACGTGGTGTGGGTGTGATGTATTCCTATAGGTACTGTATCGATTCCCCTATTCCTGACCCTGGTCTGGTTAATAATTAACTAGCAGCCATCTAACGGTGCAAAAACCGTTATCTGATTAAGCCACACCACGGCACAGAAGTGCGTTATCTGATTAGGTCATAACGCATGCCATCTAATTAGACAAGCGATATTCCTCCAGCCCCTGATAAGGCATACGGAGTTCTCAAAACAAATCAAACCTACAGCGACCTGGGAAATTCCCATAGCCATTGTTTTGATTTCACAGAGAACTTCAGCAAAAGAATGTGCGAACGAGCCCGTTCATATGACATCCTTATTGACGTATATATGTCCATCCTTACGTCAATCTCTGCACCTTTCAGGTATAAATATTACCGACATTGCCTTAAGCAAACACATGCGGTGGTGACGAGATCGGAGCAGCGAGACGTGCCGAGGAACCCAGCAGAGAGCGAAGCCCAGAGGCGCTGCCCCGCCTTCCTGACGCGCTGAGAACGAGACGCTGCCTTTCTCCTGCTGAGAAATCCAGCTCCGGCGCTTCCAAGCAGCCCTCGCAGGCAGCTGGAATATCAAGACCTGGGATAAGAGATACCAGCCCTCCATCATTCTAGATCTCAGGTACAGAACTGAATAACCCCTTGCAGAGAATTCTCGAATCAGTCCCTTGGCAAACAAACTTAACTTAAACTGCTACTTATCTACTCCCGCCCACGTATTAGGCTTAGGTCAGGTACACTGGGGTAGGCGTGGTTAGAAGCACCAGTTGAGTATGATTAGTCAAATGTATATATGTATGTATCTATTTTATCCATTTTAAAGTATCATATGGCTTAGAAACCATATCAATGCTTTTACAGTATTATTTTATAATTCTGTCTTTACTGTATGCACTTTACTTAACTATAAGTATTACAATAATAGCTATTCATTTCTCTTGTATGAGAAAGGAGACTGATCAATAAATAACATCTTTATTGAACACGCCCGTCTTTTCCTTTTCTCTACAATCTGGTGAAACTAAGAATGCACTGAACTGACTGAGTAAAATAAGTTGTCTTTTGTTTTCACACGACTCTAGAGATACACTCTTGATTAGGGGAGAGCAAAGTTGTCATGTTCTATGGTTGTCAGAAACTAAATCCCTTCTTGTCTATCCAGGGAGGTTAAAATCCTCCTTGCCTATTCGAGAAAGTTTCTAGTGAACTCTGAGCTAGCTGGCAAACACAAAACTTTAAGTCTAATATCGTCGGTAGAAGACCTAGTTAACCTCTGCCCTAGGTCTATACTATTGAAGATATTATTCCAATGCGCAGAGCCTATTGGGATGATAGGAACTACACTACAGACCAGACTCTCAGGTGTGGGGTGAGTAGTCAAGAAGGCAGGATCACCAGGCGCCGGGCGGTGACGCCTAGCTACGTTCTTATCCACCGGCGCCCACAAGGCCAGGCGCAACCAAATGAGCAAGAGGACTTAGTTGAGAGCCTCACTGAAGGGGAGCAGTGGCTCCCACGACGTAGACACCGTCTGGAGCACCTCTGTAAGGAGATTGGTCTTAAGGGCCACCGTAGGGAGGTTGAGATGGATGGCCTCCGCAGCACGACGCAGCACCAAGGTGTAGGAAGCGCCCTCCTCCATAGTAGGTGGGAGAGAGGTAAACCCTGGGTCAGAAGACACATCAAGCTCACCCGCATCTTGAAGATGGTCTACACAATCCTGCTCGGAGTCACACTGCCACGCAAGGGGGTCCTCTGAGCCGTCCCAGTCCTCGTCTGGCTCCGGAGGAAAGGGCAGGGCTGGAGCTGTAGAGGGGGCAGGCAGCGTCGGGAACGGCGCAGAGAACGGCGCCGGCCGGGGCCAGAGCCGTATCCCAATGCGGATCCCAGGTCAGAACAAAATGGTCCGAGAACCGGGGCAGGGGTGGGATAAGCAGCACCCAGTGCGGCGGCGGAGGTAAGGGAGGTGCCAGAGCCAGCTTTGCTGCACCTTGTGGTGCCGGGGCCGGAGCCGACAGCGCTGGATTCAGTGGTGCTGGGGTTGGTGCCAGTGGCGGAGCTGCCGGGGCAACAGGATCTGGACATGGGACTATAGGCCCAAAGGCGCGCTGGCGGCAGCCCGGGGCCTGTAAAGGCGGTCCATGGCAGCAAGAAACTCTTGCATCTGTTCGGGAGTCGTCGACGGACCCGGGTATAGCGGGTAGGCCACGGACTCTCCGGCTCCAGAGGAGCCGCAGGGGCAAGGCCCCTGTCCCCCTCGTCCGCCTCCGAGGAGCGACAGGGGGACGTCGGAGAGTGAACACGCTCCTTCGACTTCTTTTTAGGGCAACGCTTACCTGAATTCGAAGGTGAAGACTTGGAGTCAGAGGAGCGACGGCTCCGGTCCCGGGAGCGGTCCCGCGAATGGCCCCTAGTCCAGGAGCGGCGGTGAGAGGAGTGCCGGACCTCCAGCAACTTCTGGAGCCGCTGCCGCAAGGCCTTCGGGGCCATGGCTCGGTAGTCCCGGGAGTCATGGTCGGTCTCCAGGCAGTAGAGGCACACATTGTGGGTGTCCGCCACCGCCATTTTACAGCGGCATGACCCACAAGACTTAAAGCCGGGCATCCCTACGTGCACCAGGACACAAGAGAAGGAGACAAATGTCTCAAAAGAAAAGTAGTCAAAATAATGAGGTACATGCTTAATCCGGATCTGCGCTTCCGGTGCGGAATATGAAAGAACTGACGTCAGTGCACATGGGTGGCCCCCAATTAGTCTCCATGATGTCATCTCGGTGCATACGGTGCCAGCGACGGACGCGGAGCCGCACAATGCCACCTACTGACGTGCAGGGGTACTACTAAGCAAAACTTTCCGGATCCAGTCTGACACCTGGGGGTTATTCTATGGTAAGAAATCTATCACTAATGTGTCTCTTTCAGATTTGTTGCCTATGTGCATAAGTGATTTGGCAGCCTCCATATGCCAAGAGAGGGTCGCCGTGTACTTAGTTATGCATTGAGCACCTTGTGGGGTGAGCCAAGCCCGTTCCACCTAGCTGCGGTGACCCCGTATGCCAGAGGGGGGCACTGTTGAAGACTCAAGAATGCCTTAGGGTGACCCTGTATGCAAGAAGGGGCTGTCATGGTGTGGGTAATTGGGTAATTGCAACATAGGTGTGTGAGCTTTGCCAGCAAGTACACAAGTACAGGGGCAACTGTGTATGCCAGAAGGGGCTGCCGGTACTGGTTCAGGCTGTTACCTGAGAAAGTAGAAGCTGCGACCTGAGGCTCGACCCCTTGCATTGAGATCCACCCCTGACTAATTAAAAGACTTCTGAGGATGTAGAGGAGGACGTCGCACCATCGCTGGGATCTAATCAGAAGCTTAAAGATGAACCCGCCCCTGAGCACCCATGCAAGGAAAATAAACTGCTGGGTACTGCTATGTTTACCACGAGCAGCTGACTTCTCTGAACAGGACCAGAGCTTGTAAGGGCCCATGATTGAGACATCCGCTGAAACGCTGAACGTTTCTGAGCTGCAAGAGTAGGTGAGACTTAAATCTGGCCTGGTGGACCCCGGGGGACTCGCTGCTGAAATGCAGCACCATAGACACTTGAAAGTATTTCTTAAGAGTCAAATGGGTGCTCTTTAGTAAGGCCTACTAATGAGCATTCCCTTGACATGGCCACCAGTGAATGGGGAATAACCCTGACCACACTACAAGAAAGAGAGTGGGACAGTTAGTTGCCAGACAACCACTAGAGCCCCGATGTCAAGTGGATTGTGTTATATCTTATGAATGTTATTATCTTTTTAGATGCATAGAGTTAGAAATAAAATTCTTCTTTTTCATACAAAACAAATAATTGATAGGACATTGGTTTATTGACATTGCTGGGTGCACTTTGAATTATGAGTTGTGTTCACTAGCTTGTATCTACACCCCCACCATCATCAAGTGAGCCTTTTACTGCTCATCCACGGCTACCACTGAGAGTAGGCCTGTGTGGTAAAGTCCTTTCGATGGCTGGAGCTCACAGAGTTTTTCTTGCTCCGCTTGGAGTGTGGAGTTTGGCAAGACCTTCACCTACGCCGTGTAGCGGAGTCTACCGGAATCTACCGCTCGAGGAATGCATCAGATATGGCAGTAGATCTACTGGAAGCATCAGAGGATATGTCTTTCACATGCGTAGCGGCCCATTCATGTTTGCACGGTCTTCTCAGCATCATTAGTGTACTGTGCCAGCATCGTGGTTGAGTACTTGCGTCAGCATGCTGCCAGTTTGCTTGCTCATCATATCATATGTGCCCTGGTGGGAGCATGAAACTAATGGTCATTTGGGAAAAACATGGCAGAAAATAAGGTGGCAGGAAGTGTGAAAGCTTGATGAGCACCAAGAGTGGCAGGGGCAGAGCCGTGGAAGAAAGACACGCTGAATAAGTGCATGAGGAACAATTTGACGCGTATTACAGGTCGGATGTGAAGATAAGTTCGCTCCTCCATCAAAGAAGCATTGCAGCGTTAGAGGATAAAAGATATCTGATGGCCTTTGAAACTTCCAGGAAGTTAGAACAGAGTGGCACTTCATGAAACATTACGTCTTGTTTAAAGAATAGATTTGTTTGTTACAAATCTACTGTGGAAAGGAATTTCTCAGAAATATTCGGTCATGTGAAAGACAATGTATTGAGCTGTCGGTAGGAGTCCCCGCTTGCTGCATATCCGGGTATTAAGCACGAGGTTCACCCAGTTCGTACATGCAACATTTCTTTAAAATAAAGCCTTATTTTTGACAGGAGAGATCAAGAGTCTGGAAAACAAATACATCCAGCTCTGCACACTGCAGAAGCAATAAATCACTGCTAAATAATCGCATGCCCGGGTATTTGAACGGCGTTGGTAAAAGAAAACAAGCGCGCGCACCTCGCGCTGAAAGTTAAAAAAACAATTTTGCCGAGGAGAGGAGGAGGCAGCGGGGGGGGGGGGGGAGAGAGAGGAGAGGCCTGCGCCTGTTTCCCTTGTGGGGAGGAACCATCTGTTAATTGCAAACATATGGTTTTAAAGCTCGCTCCTGCAAGGGAATCACCAAACGTGCACTCATTGCCATTCAAAGCAATACAATGCGTGCACGTTTTTGCCTGAAAAATTGAATCGATTTCTAAAGGTCTCCTCCTATACAGCGCATGCGCGCTGCGTAGGCAAGACCTAAAAAAACAGTGCCTCGCCCCTGTAATGCAACATGGGACTTCCAGAACTGGCCCAGCCGGCAAAAATATAAACCCGCAGGTCGCCAAACTTGCTATGACTGAAGCCCCTGCAAGACCAAAGGAGCCCGAGGCCCTGCTCCATTAAGATGTAAAACAAAAAGATACGATCCTGGGATACATCTTCTCTTCACAGCGTGCTTCCTCACACCCATTTGTAGATATATATATATATATGGGGTACAAGCTGGGTCACGCTCTCCAGTTGAATCATTGATTCTGCCAGGGATTTCTAAAATTGGCTTAATGTACGTAACACACCAACACCTGCTTTTTACCAAGAAGGCCGAGCCCAGAAAACGTTCAGACACATGGACACGATGCCTACAAATGTCAATCATGATCAACGACAGTCATTAAACAAAATTTGCAATGTGCACCTATTTCTGCGCATGCTCATTTCAGGCAGGATCGGTATGAAACATTTCTGGTCTATGATTAAAACTATACAATCGAGTTAAGCACAATGGATTTTTGCACCAAGGTGTTCTGGCAGTGGTTTTACACGACTAGGTACCAAAGGTAATAAACTTTCCACTAAGTTGGGTCTGTCCTTTGGAAATGGCAGTACATACATTCCTCTCAGTTTTCCAGCGCCTCCGAAGTGGGCAGACTCTGTTCTTTGCTAAAAACCTTTAGCAAACCTTCAGCTAATTGTGAATTAAGAGTCCAGGTAAGACTTAAAGCACAAATTACTTACCTTAAGTAACAATATATCTGTAAGAAACAGTAGTTAGTGTTAGATTTCTTACCTTATAATATCCCAGGGCGTCAGACTGGATCCGGAAAGTTTTGCGTAGCAGTACCATTGCGCATCGGTAGGCGTCGCCTGCGGATTCGCGTCCGTCGTCGTGATCGCCGGGATGACGTTGTCAGAGTACTTAGACGTCAGTTCTTGTACATAGTTTTCCGCGCCAGGAACGCAGAGCCATGATAAAAACCAACACTGGTGCCATGAAACTAGGGCCCTAAAAGAGATGAACCTTAACCCTAGATATCGGTTCACAGAACGGGGAGGATGGGTGGGGCCTTAAGGAATCTAACACTAACTACTGTTTCTTACAGATAAATCGTTACCAAAGGTAAGTAACTTTTGCATCTGAAAGAAACAGGTTAGTGTTAGATTCCTTACCTTAGAATAGATACACCAGCAATACCAACCCCGGTGGTGGGTCTGCAAACCAAGATCTCACCAGAAAGTCCAGGAGAACGGAACGGCCGAAAAAGCCATCTTTCCAGACTTGGTTGTCCAGGCAGTAGTGTCTAGCAAACGTGTGCAGCGAGGCCCACGTAGCTGCCTGAAAGATGTCCTGCAAGGGGACTCCCCGATCCAGGGCAGTAGTAGCTGCCGTGGCCCGAGTGGAATGGGCCCTCAGCCCACCAGGAGGCTCCTTTTTGGCAAAGGAGTAGCAGACCTTGATGCACAACACGACCCACCCAGAGACGGTCCGCTTGTGCACCGCCCATCCCTTCTGAACGCCCACGTAACCAACAAAGAGCTGGTCATATACTGGAACTGGCGTGTGCGGTCTAGATAGAACGAGAGCACATATTTTGGGTCCAGACGGTGGAGCCTCTCTTCCTCTTTCGAGGGATGCGAAGGCGGAAAGAAGGTGGGCAAGGTGATGGACTGCCCAATATGAAAGGCTGTAACCACCTTGGGAAGGAAAGAAGGACGAGTTCTCAAGACAACTTTGCCCGGATGGACAGAGAGGAAAGGAGGCTTAGAAGATAGAGCCTGGAGCTCACTCACTCTCCTGGCAGAGGTGATGGCAACCAGGAATGCAGTCTTAAGCGTCAGAAGACAAAGAGGGCAATTATGAAGTGGCTCGAAAGGAGCACACATCAAATAGGTTAGAACAAGGTTCAAGTCCCATTGAGGCATCACGAAAGGAACAGGAGGAAACATGTGTGTGATGCCTTTCAAGAATCTATTTACAACAGGGGACATGAAAAGAGAAGGCTGATCAGGAAGCCTCAAGAAGGTTGAAATCGAAGAGAGGTAGCCTTTGATAGTGCCCAGAGCAGAGCCCTGCTGGGCAAGAGAAAGAAGAGGATAACCTCTGAAAGGGGGGCAGAGTGTGGATCCACAGCCTTTGTTGTGCACCATGCCACAAATTTGTTCCACCTGCAGGAGTATACCGATTTTGTGGAGGGACGCCTGGCTGCCAGAATCACGTCACAAACTTCAGGAGGCAAGTCAAATGGCCTCAACTGTAGTCGCTCTATCTCCACGCATGGAGGTGGAGTCTGGACAGGTTCGGGTTGAGGACCGTCCCCAGCTGCTGGACAGAATGTCCTCCCGAAGAGGCAGACGAATCGGGGGATCGACTGACATGATCGACTGACATGCTGAGTAGCTCGGGATACCAGTATCTTCGTGCCCAGTCCGGAGCCACAAAGATGACTTGGGCCTGGTCGCGCCTGATCTTCAGCACTCTGGGCAGAAGTGGTATAGGTGGAAAGGCATACAACAGACCGCAGCTCCACTCGTGACGAAAAGCGTCTCCGAGCGAGTGCCGCCTTGGAAATTCCAATGTGCAGAACTGATGACATTGCATGTTCTCTTCGGTGGCGAATAGATCTAACCAAGGCTCTCCCCACTGCTGAAAGAGGCCTTGCACCACGTCCGAGTTCAGACGCCATTCGTAATCCATCATGCAACGGTGGCTGAGTTTGTCCGCCCTGGCGTTCAGGGAATCTGCCAAGTGTTGAACCACCAGGGTGACACCCTGGTGTTCCAGCCATTGCCAGAGGCACAGAGTCTCCCGACAAAGGGTCCACGACCCCACCCGCCCTGTTTGTTGCTGTACCACATGGCGGTGGTGTTGTCCGTGTACACCTGCACTACACTTCCCCGGACAGAGGGAAGGATTGCTGCCAGCTCGCCCGCAGTTCCAGAGGTTGATATGGAGCTGGGACTCCGCCGGAGACCAGAGGCCTCTGATCTCCGCCTCTCCCATGTTGCCCCCCCAGCCCCGAAGGGACGCATCTGTCACAACTACGTGCTCCGGGTGGGTTAGGGAGAAGGATCTGCCGCTGACCCAATCGCGGTCCGTGAGCCACCACTGCAACTGTCTCGCAGTGCCCTCCGAGATCAAGACATGGTCGGACAAGTTGCCCTGATGCTGGGCCCACTGAAACTTCAGGTCCCACTGCAGAGCCTGCATCCGCCACCAGGCGTGATGCACTAGATGGATGCAGGAGGCCAAGAGCCGCAGCGTCAACCTGACCGAGACTCGGGATAAAGGATGAAAGATCGGAATCAGAGCCTGAATATCCGAACCCGCTGTTCGGGAGGATAAACCAGAAACTGCGCTGAATCCAGAACCGCTCTGATGAAGAGGAGCTTCTGAGAGGGGCACAGGAGTGACTTCGGCACATTGATGGAGAACCCCAGCAGGTGCAGGAGGACGGCCATAGTCTGGAGGTGGCTGATGACTGTCTGGGTCGAGCCCGCCTTCAACAACCAGTCGTCGAGATAGGGGAAGACTGGAACCCCTGATGTGTGCAGATGAGATGCGACCACCGCCATCACTTTCGTGAACACCCGAGGGGCGCTGGTTAGGCCAAAGGGGAGCACGGTATACTGAAAGTGCTCGTGGCCTACCGTGAACCGCAGAAAACGCCGTTGGGCCGGCAGCACGGGGATATGGAAATATGCGTCCTGCAAGTCCAATGCTACGATCCAGTCTCCACGGTCCAGGGCAGCTAGGACTTGAGCTAAAGTCAGCATCTTGAACTTCTCCTTCCGGTGGAAGCCATTGATGCTCTGGAGGTCCAAGATATGGCGTAGGCCTCCTTTGCCCTTCTTGGGTACCAGAAAGTAGTGGGAGTAGCAACCACGTCCTACTTTGAGCCCAGGAACGCGCTCGATGGCCCCCTTGGCCTAGAGGGCCATAACTTCCTCCTGCAGAAGTTGCAAGTGATCCCCCGACATGCGGTGGCACTGCGGTGGCATGTCTGGAGGGGTCGCCTCGAAGGGGAGGGAGTATCCCCTTCGGATGATTTGCAGCACCCACCTGTCCGATGTGATGGTACGCCAGTGGAGGAGGTGATGGTGAACCCTGCCCCCCACTGGTGTCGAATGGGCCTGAAAGCTCGGACTAGGAGGGCTTGCAGGCAGATGCTATGGGGGCGGATGTGGACTGACCTTGCCGTTGTCCCCCAGCACCGCCATGGCGGCTACCACGTCCGCGACCGCGTTGAGGTTGGTCCAGCGGCCTGTGGCCAGCGGGACGTGTGGGGGCGCCTCTTCCTTGGCCACGAAAGGGGCGAAAAGCGGAAGTTTGCTGGCATTGGCGGAGGCCCAAGGACTTGGCCTTAGCCCTGGAGTCCTTGAAACGCTCTCACGCACTGTCAGCCTTGTCGCTAAAGAGGCAATGGCCATCAAAAGGCATGTCCATAAGGGTGGCCTGGGAGAAGATGGCGGACCTCAGCCAGGCGTGGCGGCGAACCACCACTGTCCTTGCATTCGCCCTACCCAGTGAGTCCGTGGTATCAAGTCCACACCGTATCGAATTGTGTGCTGCATCCCGCACTTCCGCTAGGGCTTGGGTAAGCTTTGCCTGGACCTCCACCGGGCACTGTGGCAGCACTTCCGCAACCGTATTCCACAGAGAGTGGATGTAACAGCCCAAAAGGCAGGCGGTGTTGACAGACCGCAGCCCCAAACTTAGTGAGAAGAACAGTTTCTTCCTAAACTGATCATACCTTTTGGATTCCTGATCCGGAGGAGCGGTCGGGAATGCGGTCTGGGATATAGAGGCCTGGATCACCAGGCTCTCGGGGTTGGGGTGAACGGACAGGAAGCTGGGGTCGTCCGGAGCCGGGCGGTGGCGTCGGGACACGTTCTGATCTACAGGAAGGCCCATAGAGGGCTTGGACCAGGTGCCCACCAGAACGTCTCTGAGGGCTTCGTTAAACAGCAGGAGAGGCTCCTAGGAGCTTGCCTGCGGTTTGAGCACTTCAGTGAGGAGGTTAGTCCTCACGGCCGCGACATGGAGCTCAAGAGCCAAGGCCTTGGCTGCCCTAGTCAACACCACTCTGTAAGCAGCCCCCTCCTCCGTAGCCACGGTAGGAGGCGAGACAAATCCAGTGTCGGGTGAAGTGTCCAGACCACTTGCCTCCCCCAGCTCGTCTGCCCAGTCCTGGCTCAACTGGCACTGCAGTGCCAGAGGGTCCTCAGACCCCTCTCAGTCCTCGCCGTCATCCATCTCCTGATAGTCAGGGAAAAATGATGGAGCCAGGTCATCGGTGACTGGCTCACCCATCGGCGTGAAAGACGGCGCCGTGCAGCGCCGGTCCGACCCGGACAGGGGCTGTAACCGGGGACGACGTCATCCGGGAACAGCGTTGTGGGCGACACCCTTGGGGACGGCGCCAGCAAAGGGGTCGTAAGGTCGACTGCCGACGTCCCGGATCCAGGCCTGGATCCTGTGGAGCCCTGCGGCGTCGGGACCAGAGTCGTCGAAGGCGCCGGGGCCGAAGCACCCGACGGCCCGCTAGGGCTCCCAGACGGACCCGGGGGCCTGAAGGCGCCTCAACGGGGCTCGACGGAGGGAAGTGAGTCCTCATGGCCACTAGGAAGTCACAAATCTCCTCCGGCATCGCGTGCAGCCCAGGGACCGGTGGGTGTGGAGCTGGTTGTGGGGCTTGCAGCTCCGGCGGAGCCGCATGGGCGGTGTCGCCTGAACCCTCGGCCGCGTCATGCGAGCATCGGGGGGAGTCGGAAGAGCAATGACGCTTCTTTGACTTCTTTTTTGAGTGCCTCGACTTACCTGAGGACTTGGAGCCCGACGAGTGGTGGTGGCTCGTCGAGCGGAAATGACTGCGTCCCCGCGACTGGTCCCTCGACCTCCTCCTGGACCAGGACCTCGAGCGGTGCACCGACTGCCGGAGCTCGAGTAACTTACGGGACCGCTCCCGCCTAGCCTTCGAGGTCAAGGCCCGGCAGTCGGGGCACGACTTGTCATCGTGGTCGGCCCCAAGACAGTAAAGGATCAGACGGTGGGGGTCGGTCACCGACATCAAGCGGTGACAATCCTCGCAGGGTATGAACCCAGGCATCCCTACCGGCACCGCGAGTCGAAGATCGACTCGAGAAGTGATCCAAAATAGATCAAAAAGTTAGTCAAAAAATGACTAAGAGTACTTGCTCTTCCTGGATCTGCGCTTGCTGGCACGGAAAAAAGATGAACTGACGTCAGCGCACGAGGGCGGCGTCTAAGTACTCCGATGACGTCATCCCGGCAAACACGGCGCCGATGACGGACGCGGAGCCACAGACGACGCCTACCGACGCGCAAGGGTACTGCTACGCAAAACTTTCCGGATCCAGTCTGACGCCTGGGGATATTCTAAGGTAAGGAATCTAACACTAACCTGTTTCTTTCAGATCATTTTAACAATTGTGCCATGCCTCTCCAGACAATGCAAGCACAGTTCATTAGTGAATGCGGGTGTTAGTGACATCAGCCAAGGTCAGAGTGACCCATTAGGTAGTGCTGGTGGTCTGTCTCTTGGATGTACAGGATCCCAGATGGGTGTTAGTGAGGTGGAATTGATGAATGTGACCCCTGATAAGTCACTATGGAATGTTGGCGTTATCTTTGTCCCTCTGACTTGTGCGATCCCAACTGAGATCAGGGTGCCCCACTATGCTATGGAATATGGCTGTTAGCAGGGTAGCTTTGATGTTCACGGCGGAGTACCCCACTGTGGAATATGGGTAACATGCAGCCAGTTGTCTGTGATTAGGGCACAAATCCTAAAAAAAAAGTGGGGGGACTAACCTAGTTAAGCAGAATGCAAGTGGCATCATGGCGCGTGCCACCGCAGCACGCGACATCACGGCGTGTAACATCACAGGAAGTGGCATCATAAGAAGTGACATCAGATCGTGAGCCCTCACATATATGTTTTGCAGGTCTATCATGAGTACATTGGAGCACATTTCAAGTATACACGCAAACTCTCCTAATTGAGGAAGAAGATTTACACTTTTGAAAGATATGTATAATACAACTATGCCTTTTGTCAGCGCAAATCTCCTCTACCCATAGTGCTTTACAAGAAAAAATAGTGGTACTTAAATTATTTCAACGCCTCTTCAGGGGTAGTAAGCACTATATAAATTACATTTATTTTGAGTAAATACAGGGAAAGACCAATGCATCTGACATTCTTACAGGGCATGCATATCTTGTAAACAGGGACTGAACAAAGTGAAAAGCGAACTCTCTCAAGTATGTGTGAAGTGCTAACAAGGTGTGTGCCTCTGGTTCCCCTCTGCTGCATTTGCTTCTAAGTGTGAGGCTCCTGACTGCTGCCAGCCAGGACACTCCAACAAAAGGAGGCCTGATGACCCCTCAAATTGGGCCTTTGTTCTGGGCCCAGCAGGAGTCTAAACTAAGAAAGCCCGGTCAGAGCCTGCACGTTGTTGCAATCGAAAGCAGATAACAACATGCAGGTGCTGCAGAATGTGTCCCGGTGTTTGCAAATAACACCAGGACGAATTCAGCATATATTTTAGTGGGGCTCAACTTCTTGGCAGGGTGGATGGCGTCCACTCTGTGAAAATAGTGGGTAGACGCCGTCCACCCGGGTGTACCCCTGACTCGAGACCTGGCTGTGATGCACTTGACCCCTTCCAATGGCAGAGAACTGCACTGTGGAGAAAGGGTGATAGCGAGGGGGCTTCTATGTTCATGTAACCCCAGCCACCTAAGGGTACATCCGCGAGGAATGTTTACTTTACCCTGGTCAGTTACTATACATCTCCAGCTGACACCTTGTTCTGAGAAGTCGCTGTAAATTAAAAAAAACAATGTGGGAAGAAGGTTGATGTTGGAACTGGCCCCCGAAGGGCCCTGATGTACCATGACATGGAAACCGAGTAACTCAAAATCGAAGCAGGCCCAGTGTTATGCTTCAGGTGGGGCTAATTGAAATTCGTCCTTGGAAAGAGGCGGGTTGGTGGGATGCTGTTACTCTCTGACCCCCAGTGGCCATGAGCTCCTGGAAACTCTGCACCTGCTGACAGATTCAAGAAGACAATCATTGTGCTGGTTGAGTGGCCGAGCAATACTCGTCCAGTTGCAGAACTCCACAAAACTGGGCGCACTCCATGAGCTCCTCCCAGGCCTAACTGACAGTCAACTGCAGAAGGGGACCCTACTGTACAGTAAGTCTGGCCCCGGGGACATCAGGAGTAAAAGGCTTTAACCACCATGGTTTAGCCCAGTAGCCCCTGCATCCCCGTGCCCTCTGAAAAGGGTTCTGGAAGCAAACACCTATATATTATAGTTAAATACCAAGATGTACACATAAATCAAAACATTTTGGAACAGTGCTTAAAAGGACTTGGTAGTAAGTGAAGTAGTGTAACTTAACATGCAACGCCTGTCACAGAGCAAAGCCCTGGATCCTTTTGCAAGAACTGCAATGAAATGAAAATGGGTACTTGTAAAGGGCACTGTTACTCAAGAGTGTCCTGGCACTGACAATGGACCACCGAAAGACAGGAAACAAAGGTCACGAAACAAGCCACGGATGAACAAAGAATTACTGCTGGAAAAGCCAGGTTTTAATCTGTCTTCTAAAAATCATCAGGTCTTGGACCTGCCTAAGATAGGGAGGTAGTCAGTTCTATGAGCAAGCGGCCTGCACTTGAAACGAGCGACCTCCTATACAAGAGCGGGAATGTGCATCAATGAGTGGCCTGAGGACCTCAGGGCCCGCTGCGGCACGTAGGGTTGAACTCTTCTCCTAAGATACAAGGCCCTTGTGCCATGTAAGGTTCGAAAAGCTAGAACCGGTGCTTTAAACTGGATCCTCTTACATACCGTAAGCCAATGTAATATCCTCAGGTGGATTGTCATGTGTGCTCTGGGACCTATCATAAGAATTGCTCTAGCCGCTGCATTTTGAGCCACCTGCAGATGATTCAATAAATACTCAGTAAGGCAGAGGTAACATAGTCCAACCTGGATGTAATCAAGGCTTGGAATACTGTCGTCTGGTACTCAACCAATAGCAAAGGATGAAAGTTTTTTAACATTTTCAACATGCCGAAGCAGCAGCCCACCACGGTCTGGATTTGGGCTTTCATTGTTAGGGTAGTGTCTAGCTTCACCCCTAAGTTCTTCACAATGCCAACATGAGCAATAGGAGGGGACATATCCAGAGGCCACCATTGGTGCCATGATTCACAAGCATGCAACCAAAAAAGATAATCTCTAATTTTTCTGGGTTGCACTTTAGTTGATTAAGCCGCAACCAAGAGAAAACCTCTGCAAGACAGGTGTTGATCTCCTCGCCTCTAAAACCAGAGCCTTTGTCGCATGTAAACAACAGTTGAGTTTCATCAGCATATGACACTATCCTAGCACCGTGGGACTTAGCTAGATGTGCGAGAGGAGCCATATAAATGTTAAAAAGTCATAGGCTGGGGGCATGTTCAAGATGGCGGACAAGTAGGACCTATCTGCTCGCCGCTCCTGCCCACAGCCGGAGCCTTATTTGCATAGTTTTGTCCAGCGCGTCCCTACCGGCAGATCTCGCCTTGGGGGCAGTCCGCAATCCTTTCCGGCTGCTCGGAATCACCGGGCGAACAGTGGGGGCTGGCTCGGGCTCCCAGGCCCGGCAGTGACCGTGCTGAGGACGTCTGGGGAGTTTCTAACAGCGGCGCCTGTTGTGCACAGCGGGAGCGGAGGTTACAGCTGAGGGCCCCGGCTGTCGTGGTAGGTCCTGGCTGCGGTCGTGGTACCGTATCTTTATCACGGCTGTGTTGCGGCCGAGCTTCTACTACTTCCACGGGCTGCCCGACACCCGCTAGGGGTGACAATAAAATGGCGGTGCCCGCCTGAGCCTGAGGACCCACGGGTCTGAGAGCGCCAGGAGGAAGACTGCTGGCGGTGGCTGTAGTAACGAGCAAGAGCTAAGGTTGCTGCTGTGGATCCGCATCGCCTTGGTGAGTCCCAGCGGCGAGTGCGAGGTTGGCGCTGTCCTGGGTCCGGGTCCTTAGTCACCCGCGAGCTGTGTTCCTAGCTGAGTCAAGATGGCGGCATAGGCCCGCTTCTGAGGTGCCGCGGCGGTGATCGCCTGGAGTGCGCGACTTCCTGCAGAGAGCCTGGACGCCGGGTGGGCCCCACTGTTTCCCCCGTGCCTCCTTCTGGCCCGCGGGTGCTGAAGCTTGCGCCCCCGCAGTGAAGATCGTGGCTGCCTTGGAGGTGCTTACTTTGCCTGCGGCAGTCAGGAGCAGTGTGTGGGGGCCTGGAGCAGTTTGGGAGGTGAGCGGGGCCTGGCGGCGACTGGCTTGCAACAGCACCTTTTGGAAGGCTTCTCTGTGACACTGTGGGTGTCCCTGTAGCTCTTGCCTGCAATTAGTGTGCCACAGTGCGGGTGGTTGGGACTAGCCTCCATCCTTGGGGACAGCGGCGAGACCCGGGCAGCCTCACTGCGGGGCCCGCTCAACAGGACTGGCCTACAGCCGATGAGAGCAGCGTGGGTAGGCCTGGAGTGTCCTTGTGAAGGTGAGCGGGGACAGCTGTGTAGTGCTCCCCGCATTTACGAGGCAGGCCTGCCTGCCTATCATCCTTGAAGCTACTACTGACGGCCGGCAACACTGAAGCTGGGGCAGCTGGACCCACCTCACTTGCCCCCCTTTTGCTTTACTAGACATTGAGACTGTGACACGGATAGATAGGGCGCACCTGTCATCTAGAAACTCTTTGCGAGAGCCCGAGTATAGTTTCAGAGATCTTGGCGACTGACTGGGGCTTCCCTAAGCCCTTATCTACAGACATGGTTTCTTGCTGAGTGACTTTCCCACCCCTGGTTTATTATGTGAGCCGCCACTGTGGTGGGAGCCTTTCTTGTGTTGCCAGGTGCCAGAAGCCAACACGCAGGGACGAGATCAGTCATTGGCACGTGCTTATTGGCGAGGGCAGTTACCCCACGGTCTTGGTTTGGAAACACTATCAGGGAGTGCTGGGTGCCATGGACAGGCGCAACACGAGCTACCTTATCCCTGGCCGGCTGTCAGGCCTTTCTATATGGCGACCTCCAGAAATCAGAAAGACAGGTCCGTCAAAGACTTATTTCTTAAATCTGGTACTGGGGAGCAGACGCTATGTCACAGGCGGGTGGGGCCGCGACCGGCAGGACTTGACGGAGGCAGATAAACCTGTCACGCGCACTGTCCTAGAGTCGCTCTTTGTGGATCTGACCAGGGAATTTCATGCCATGAAAAAGGACCTTACGACCGAGATCCGGGAAATGCGCAGGGATATTGACTCTGTGGGAGGCTGTGTAGATGACTTGGAGAACCAGACGGCGGCCAGGGACGAAGAGGTGTCTCAACTTCAACAGGAGGTGCTCCGCCTACGTGAACAACATCTAGGTCTCCAGTCCCACACAGAAGACCTGGAAAACCGTTCTCGTAGAAACAACATCCGGATACGAGTGGTTCCGCAGGGATTGGAAGCTCCTGATATAGAGGCCTTTGTTGTAGACTTGTTCCGCCACGTTTTAGGAGGTCCCCCTGACCAGGAAATCCGGCTGGATCGCACGCACCGAGTGGGCCTCAGGAGATCAGCGACGGCTCCGCCGCCTGACATTCTGACATGTGTTCATGACTTTAAGCTTAAGGAGCGCCTTCTGAGCGAGGCACGGTCTAAGCATCCTATTGAATTCCGTTCATGCAAACCGCTTCTCTTCCAAGACCTCGCTGCCTCTACTTTTGAGAAACTGCGCGATTTCAGGCCCATCACTACATTTCTTTTCTCTAAAGATGTTCCATACTCTTGGGGAAAAACCAAAGGGGATGATGGACGGAGCGTTGACAATACAAACCCTCACCCCCCGTCAACTGATTTGGGTTTAATCTATCACCGTTCTTTAGCTCACTCCGCCACCCCAGTTCAGACATGGCCATATGCAAATCAGTCTGACCCTGTGCCTCATGGGAACAGTCCAGCCCGAACTGCCAAGCCATGTCTTCCCTGGACCGGAATCAAGCTTCCCAGGACCGGTTTCTGGCATTACAGCCGTCTTCAGCTGGGCTTGCTTGAATCCAGTGGCAAAGTGAGCAAGGGACTCACGTCTGAGCATACCCTGCCAATTTAGGGCGAACAAAGAAAAACCAATGGGGATGATGGACGGAGCGTTGACAATACAAACACTCACCCCCAGTCAACTGATCTGGGTTTAATCCATCACCGTTCTTTAGCTCACTCCGCCACCCCAGTTCAGACATGGCCATATGCAAATCAGTCTGACCCTGTGCCTCATGGGAACAGTCCAGCCCGAACTGCCAAGCCATGTCTTCCCTGGACCGGAATCAAGCTTCCCAGGACCGGTTTCTGGCATTACAGCCGTCTTCAGCCGGGCTTGCTTGAATCCAGTGGCAAAGTGAGCAAGGGACTCACGTCTGAGCATACCCTGCCAACTTAGGGCAAACAAAGAAAAAACAAAGGGGATGATGGACGGAGCATTGACAATACAAACACTCACCCCCAGTCAACTGATCTGGGTTTAATCCATCACCGTTCTTTAGCTCACTCCGCCACCCCAGTTCAGACATGGCCATATGCAAATCAGTCTGACCCTGTGCCTCATGGGAACAGTCCAGCCCAAACTGCCAAGCCATGTCTTCCCTGGACCGGAATCAAGCTTCCCAGGACTGGTTTCTGGCATTACAGCCGTCTTCAGCCGGGCTTGCTTGAATCCAGTGACAAAGTGAGCAAGGGACTTACGTCTGAGCATACCCTGCCAACTTAGGGCGATCAAAGAAAAACCAAAGGGGATGATGGACGGAGCGTCTTGGGGGCACCCATTCCGGCTCATTTTTATATGGGACGGTAAACTTCGCCAGGTCAGCTCCATGGAAGAAGTCCTCTCTTTTGCGCATCCCGTGGGTGACACACGAAAGTCCTGAGAAGCACGTCAGCCCTGCTCGACGAGAGGACGGTGGCTGATGGCGGAGAGTGGGGGGCTCCTTGCCGGTCTCTCTCCCGGACACGGAGGCTATGGCCAAGGAAAGCTCAGCGCTTCTTCGATCTTTATCAGAGGACTCCACCCTCACTTCTGCTGACTGATAGGGGCACCTTTCTACTTGCATGTCATTCACCTTGGCCTCCTTTGTCCAGCTTTCCGGTGGAACCACTCCAGCTACTTGGGCTGGGTCCGGGGTGGGGGGGCGGGTACTCCTGCTACCCATCCCACGTCTCACCGCAGGCAGTTCGCCTGGGACTTTTGTGAACTCTACTCATGATAGTTATTCTTGTTTTGTTAGTTTGGGGTATTTCTTTTAATATTTTTCTCCTCCTCCTCCGATGTTGGGACATGTTCACCTCCTAGGCCCCTTTATTTGTCCTGGGTTATTCAGACAAGTGCTATTGGCTGCTGCAACCTTAGATTCCCGCCCGCATGGTCACTGGAAGTTCACATTGTGTCCTTAAATGTGAAAGGCCTTAACAACCCTACCAAACGAAGAGCACTGCTGTCTCATTTAGAGCGCTCTGACACCCACATATGTTTAATTTAAGAGACACACCTCCTCACTGCCAATACCCACTGCCTTCGGTCTTGGGCATTCCCGATTCAATTGTTCTCTTCCGTTACTTCTAAAACTGCAGGGGTTTCCCTCTTGGTTTCCTCCCGTTTCCCGGGACATGTGGGTAGCAAACAGGCTGAAGTCAAGAGGAGGTTTCTGGCCTATACCTTTACCTTAGACATTTACACATTTGTACTGGCCTCAGTTTACGTTCCCAATAGTGGCCAGGGGGGTTTCATTAAGACGGTCATTCAGGACATCACAGGTTTGCCGGACCGGACATTCTTGCTGGGAGGGGACTTTAACATGGTCATGGACGGGGACATGGACCGATCAGGGCAGCACTGGGGTCAGACGGGGACCTTGTCTAATGCGGGGAAGCGCTCTTTGACATATGCGGGTCTCACTGACATTTGGAGACATAAACACCCTAACGTTAGGGCTTACACGTTTTACTCACACCCTCACAAAACTTACAATCGCATTGATTACCTCTTTACCTCTGACCTGCTCACACAGCGCACCAGCGTGGTTGAGATTCTCCCCTGCCCATTGTCCGACCATTCTGCGCTGTGACTCTCTCTGACCTTTCCCCCAAGGCACATTACTCGACGCTTTTGGCGTCTGCGGGGGAACATGCTCCAACGTCCTTCGGTAGTGAGACAGATCGAGGGAAGCATGGCGGATTACCTAGCTGTCAATCACACACCAGATGTTTCTATGACGACCCTTTGGGAAGCGATGAAGGCGGGTTTTCATTGGAATTGCGTCAGCTGACAATAAAGACAGAAGGGAAAAGCGTGCGCACCTGACGGCTAAGGTAGTGGAGCTGGAACGTATTCGCCAGCGGACGGGAGTGCAGAGAGTCTGGCGACAGTTGAAGACAGCTCGAGCACAACTCGCTGGGTTAGGTGTTGATCAGGCAGAGTATGCAGCTTTATGCCTTAAGCATGCCTTCTATGTCAGGGGTGATGGATGCGGGCGCCTCCTCGCAAAGCACTTCCGTGCCCAGCAACAAGCGCAAAAGGTGACATTGATACAGGACTCTGGGGCGGGACTGTAGCGAAGACGCAACGATTGTCAAAGCTTTTCGGCAATTTTACGCATCGTTATACTCGGCTCAGGTACTGCCTGACATTGAACCGTCTTGGTATCTACGGAGAGCGGCCACCTCCACACTCCTACCATCCCACGCAGCTGAACTGGAAGCCCCAATCTGGGTTGAGGAGGTTATCTCTGTGATTGCCCGTCTTAAGCATAACAAATCTCCGGGCCCCAATGGGTTCTCTTCGGGTTTTTACAAGAAATTTTGTGGAAAACTGGCCCCTATTCTTACACGCATTTTGAATTCTGTAGGATCGACAGAGTCTTCTCCCTACCCTTCCTCTATGTTAGAAGCCTTAATAACTGAAGTACCTAAACCTGGGAAGGATCACAGTTTCTGTGGCTCGTACCGTCCTATATCACTTCTAAATGTGGACTTAAAGATATTTACCGGCATCTTAGCAACACAGCTTTCCAAATTTCTCCCCGGCCTGATAGATCCGGATAAATCAGGGTTCATCCCGGGACGTCAATGCTAGGATAATACTAAACGACTTCTACATCTGATGGATAGCTCCGAGCGCTTTCTGGCGGAACGCATGATCCTTTCTGTCGACGCCGAGAAGGCGTTTGACAGGGTTCATTGGCCATATCTCCGAGCAACCTTGCTTCTCTTTGGCCTTCCTGAGTGTTTGATAGCCTGGATTTTCCAGTGCTATGCGAACCCCACGGCTACAGTACGGGTGAATGGGGTGGCGTCAGCGGCCTTCCCAATACATAGGTGGACTAGGCTGGGCTGTCCTGTCGCCGCTGATTTTTGCCCTGTATATGGAGCCCCTGACCCAGCGTATTCAAGATGACCCATTGATCAGAGGGGTGTTCTTTGGAGAGTCTGAGCACAAACGTTGCCTTTATGCAGACGACGTGGTGGCGACCCTGGAGCGTCCTCGATAATCTCTGCCGGCTTTCTTGGATGAATTAGCTCAATTCGCCCTGGCATCGGGTTTTCAGATCAATGTGCATAAGTCGCAAGCTCTTAGCTTGTCCCTAGAGCCTGAGACGCTGGTGCTCCTTCAGCGAGACTTTCAGATTCAGTGGGTCCAGGATGCCATCACATATTTGGGCCTCCAGGTAGCCCCCACCGTTTCACTTGCCAGACAGATGAATTACTCACTCCTCTTGAAATTAGTGCTAGCCTCACTCCGTAAATGGAGGTCTCAATCCCTCTCATGGCTTGGGCGCATAGCGGCAGTGAAGATGGTGCTTTTGCCTCAAATTCTTTACCTCTTTCACACACTCCTGCTGATGCCCCCACCGGAGTCCTATGAACCCTGCAGAGGGACATAGAGCGATTTATTTGGAGAGACCAAAGAGCACGGATGTGCCGCAATCTCACTTACAGAGATCCGGTGGAGGAAGGTCTAGGGATCCCAGACTTTTTGGCGTACTGGCGGGCTGCTCAGCTACGGGCTTTGGTAGAATGGTCTCGACCGGAGTCCGAGAAACATTGGTTATTTATGGAGAGGGCTCTTGCGGCTCGCACTCTTTGGGCAGTCCCTTTTATTTCCTGTCAGAGTTGACATTGCATTTTATATTTACCAGAGGTGACCCGGCCCATTATGGCAGCTTGGGACAGGACTGCGATTGCTAGTGGCCTTACAACATTTCCGTCCCCCATCACGCCCATTGTGAAGAACCCGGACTTTACACCTGGCCTTGACTATAGATATTTTCATCACTGGACAACAGACGCTACTCGATCCATCTGGCATTTCTTTGATCTTTCTGGCCTTTGCCTGTTTGAGGAGTTCCGCACTGATCATGGGCTTCCAGAAATAGAACGATATCACTACTTTCAGATTCGACACTGGGTGCTGCAGGAGGGGGTGCGGGAGGGTGCAGAGCGGGTACTAACACCATTTGAGATGTGGTTAATTTCGAGGCATAGTGATGCACACCACGTCAGACCTGTATAAATTCATGAGGGCTCCCCCAGACACTGTGAAAATCTCGGGGCAATTGCTGTGGGAGGGTGAACTGGGAAGGGAACTCTCCTCGAAGGAATGGAAGGACATTCACCATCGGGGCCGTGGCACGGCTCGCAATGTGGCGTCGATTGCAATGGCCACCAAATTGGCCACTTACTGGTAATTGACGCCTGTACGGCTGCATAGGAGCAACTCCTCACGTATCCCATTGTGCTGGAGAGGCTGTGGCACGCCGGGTACTCTTACTCACTTGCTCTGGGATTGCCCTTCCTTGAGGACATATTGGTCACAAATACTAGACGAGATCGATTCCCACTTCGACACACAGATCCCGAGATTCCCAGCCTACATCCTTCTTGGCCTCCCCAACGCCATCACCTTCCGCTTCACTTTCGGAGAGGCAAACAAATGGCCCTGACTTTAGGAGCAGTGGTACAGAACGTCCTAACACACTGGGGCTCCACAGTACTTCCCACTCGACTAGGCTGGTTATACAAACTGTGGTCCATCCTGGAGATGGAAAAGATTTCTCTTTCCCTGACCAACCCAGAGGCCTCCTTCCACAAACTCTGGGCCCCTCTTGTAGCACTTTTGATGTCTGAATTTACAGAGCTCACATGTCCCAAATACCTTAGATTATTACGTTTGACAGACTCCCCCATTGGTGCCCACTCTTGCTACACTTGATCCTTAGCTGTTCTGGGGCCTCACTATTTGGCTGCACTGTCCCTATTGCACAGGTTCACCTTTTCTTTGAGGAGGAGGAGAGGGGAGGAGGAAGGGGTAGAAGGGGAGGGGGCTCGATATTACCATGCTGGGTTGTTACCCGATGAATGTGGTGAATGTGGAGCACATTGGCTCATTTGTTCTTTTGTGGAAATCAATAAAAGACATCTTAAACCAAAAAAGTGACAGGATTAGGATAGACCCCTGCAGGACCCCCACCTTCATAGGTGGGATGGGAGCCGTGAAGGGGGAGAGACCTAATTTCCTGGCGACGGTTGTTCAAAAAAGAGGTAAACCATTTAAGTACTGTACCCCGATGCCGCAATCTGACAGGCTTTGTACGAGCCGGTCATGAGGCACGATATTGAAAGCAGCGGACAGACCTAATAATATCAGAACAGCACTACCCCCTCTATCTAGTTGCTCTTTCATGGTTTCAGAAACTTCGAATAAGGCAGTTTCAGTGCTCCGATGGGATCTGAAACCAGATTGGCTATCATGGAGTATATGATTGGCCTCCACGTATTCCGTCAGTTGGAGATTAACATACTTCTAGAGCTTTAGAAAAGAAGGGCAATAATGAAATAACTCTGTATTTGGAGGCTACTGTCGGATCTGCAGAGGGTTTCTTCAGTAGGGGAATAATTTTGGCCATTTTCCAGCGACTAGGGACCAGACCCTCTTGAAGTGATGAATTCAAAACCAAGTTGACGGCTGGATTTAGGGTCTCTGCAATGGCGGACAGTATTTTTGCCGGGCAGGGGTTCAAAGGGGAATCCGACTTCAAAGAGTTCATAATCTGAAGAGATTCCTCTAAAGAGATAGGAGGAAATTGAGTGAAGGAGGAACTAGTACCAGGACTGGCCAGACTAAGAGGCCCCACACTATCTTCCTTGACCGGAGATAGCGTCGTAAAAGACTTTTGAATGGTACAGATTTTATTATGGAACTAGTCTTCAAGATTTACCAAAGCAGAAGAGGGGATAAACGAAATTCCCACCGCGCTCGGGGTAGAGAAATCTTTGACAGTTTTAAGGATTTCCTTACTCTTATTGCTTGCTACCTCTTATTGCTGTTGAATATCACGGACTTGTTGACTTGCAATTAGCATTTGTTTGTCTTTTTAAGAGATTTAGAAAACTTCCAGGTCTATGGCTGGGAAAATTGTGGGTTTTGTAATCTACAAGAAGTATGTTTGTTATCAAAGAATAAAATCCAGAATTCTAAGGGTACTGTAAATGTGTAAAGGGACAACTCACTTTCGACCGTTCACATCAAGGCCTTGAAGAACATCCCTCTACTTCCTTGCCCTTAAACATATGGGATGTTTCTTGCCCATTCCCATCCAAACTTCACTACCTTGTTTGATATATGGGTACTTGATACGTTACAGGGGAAACTACAGTGCCATTTTAGTGACAACTCAAAGTGCTCCAACCTTATGGGTGTGCTCAACATTTGTAGTGGGCGCTCTACTGACGCAAGTTTTAGAAAAAAACAATATTATTCGATGTAACTGAGAAACATGCAGAGGCTGGAAAAAAACGCAATTAGCCAATATACAATAAAACTAGGTAACCAACCTGAATGTACTGAAGATACTGGTCCACTGTGGTACATTTGGGAATGTTGTATCCTTTGTAAAAGCAAAATTCTTGGCCGAACATATTTTCGCTAAACCAAACTTTGGCAAATGTGTTAAGCAGAGTTTTATCATAGTCATCGGTGACTCGACCTCCGTACTGGATCTCACCAATCATATAGCGCACAGTATTCCAGGAAACACCCTGAAAATTAAAAATTATAAATCAAAACAAACATTACCCACACCCTTTGAACATAACGTTTGAACAGTTAACATAAAATGTAACATAGAAAAGATGACATCACAATTTTAAGGGCAACAAAATATAAATAAACTGTAAGAAAACAAGCATTGGTAAATGTATTAGGTTTCGCCTATGAGATTAATAATAAGAGGTGTGGGAGCAGTGTATGAGTGCAGGGAGAATGGTGTGAGTTCTCTCTTTGTGCAGTATGAATGCTGCATGAATGAAGGTTTATAAATGAATGCAGGGTGAAAGTGCCTGAATGCATGGTGATTGACGTCTTTTCAGTTCTGAAAGATAATTTTGTGAGTGTACTGGGTGAGAGATGCTACCAGGTACAAGGTAAGAGGTGTGTGAGTATAGGGTGAGCGGTATGTCAATAGTATGAGTGCAGGATGAGCGGTTTTTAGTTCAGGGTGAGAGGTGTGGGTGGAGGGTGAGAGAAACTTGAATGCTGGGTGAGAGGTATGTCAATGGTGGATGAGTGCAGAGTCAAAACTGTGTGAGTGGTGGGTGAGCCTTACCTGACTGCCTGGGCAATGTCAGGGTGACTGGTGAGAGTAAACAGAGTGTGCAGGATGAGCGGTGTCTGGGAGTAGGTGAAAGGTATGTAAGTGGTGTGCAGCAGAATACATTTTTATAATACGTAATTTTAAATAATTAAATAAATAATCTGTGAAATTCCTTGTAAGAAAAGTAACAAAGTAACTGATAACAGAAGCACAGCAGGAACAACAGGCTACAGCCAGTAAAAACAGAGGAAAAGTAAGTGGCTAGCGCGGTAACCAATGAAAAGCGAGGGCAGGATGCAAGCCCTTTTTAAGATTTATATTTAATACAATAGATTTTACAAGCACAGCGCAAAGGATGTACACGCGGAACCTAAAAATGTACATACCAGTATGGGGTAAATTCTATTTTACCTTAGCTCAATCAGGCACAGGCATCAAAGCTTTTTGCGATCGCAAACGGTGCGAATCACAAAAATCGGCCGTTTGCGATCGCAGAATCAGCTTTTGGGATGCATGAAGGGTGAAGGCCCTCACAATTTGAGAATTCACAAATATTTTCGAATTCTCAAATTGCGATTGCATTTAAGGAATCTCATTTTGCGATTCCTTAAATGCAATGCATGAAAGTTTAAAAAATAGCGATTTCGCAATTAGGGGGAGCAAATTACCATGAGGTTGAACCTCATGGTAATTTGCGAAAACTTTGAAAAATGCACTTTTGTGCATTTTTCAAAGTTTCATGTTGTGCACACACATGCCCTTAGTGCATGTCTGTGCACAACATATGTGCACAGATTGATTTCAGGGGTGTAACAGGGTGTCCTTTGGACACCCCTGCACCCTTGAAATCGCATTCTCAATTTTCGATTCGCTAATTGCTAATCGCAAATTGAGATTGTCTTCCCATTCATTCCTATGGGCCTTTAGGCCCATAGGAATGAATGGAGAGGTATTCCTTATTTGCGACTCGCAACGTGGGCGAGTAGTGCCATGTAGACGTTAAACAGCGTTGGGCTGAGGGATGAGCCCTGGGGAATGTTGCAGATGATCTTGGTGGCTTTGGAGCAGAAGGGGGGGGGAGGCAGATGATCTGTGATCTGCCTTAGAGGAAGGAGGTGGTCCAGTCCAGAGCCTTCTCTTGGATCCCGGCATCGTGGAGGTGTGTGTGTAGTGTGCGAAGGCAGCTGACAGGTCCAGGAGGATGAGGGCAGCAGTTTCTCCGTTGTCTAGCAGGGTCCTGATGTCATTGGTGGTGGGGATGTGGGCAGTTTCGGTGCTGTGGTTGCTGCGGAACCCGTACTGGAACGGGTCCAGGATGCTGTTTTCCTCAAGGTAGCAGGTCAGTTGTCTGTTGACGGTCTTATCGATAACCTTTGCCTGGAACGGAAGCAGGGAGATGGGACAGAAGTTCTTGAGGTCATTGGGGTCTGCCTTGGTTTTTTGAGTATGGCGTTGATCTTGGCGTGCTTCCAGCTCCCTAGGAAGGTTGCTGTCTCGAAGGAAATGTTGATGGCCTTCTGGAGTAGGGGTGCGATGGCAGTGCTAGCTTTGTTGAAGATGTGGAAGGGCATGGGTCTGACGGAGAACCGGAGTGGATGGTGTTCATGATCTTGATGGTGTTGTAGTCGGTTATGTTGGTCCAGGAGAGAAGGCGGTTGGTGCGGATGGTGGTTGTGGGGGCGGAGGTCTCAGTGGTTGTCGGGGCGGTTGTGGCATTGAAGCTGTTGTGGATGCCTGCGATCTTGCGATGGAAGAAGGTGGCCAGCGAGTCGCACAGGTCTTGCGAAGGTGGGATGTCAGTGGTGTTGGAGCTGGGGTTGGAGAGTCCATTAATGACTAACAGAAAATGTTAATCTCTGTGTGCTCCTCGGCTGCCACAATGTGCGTGCATACATACACACAAAAAGTAGGTGAATGACAAGGAATTCATAAAAGTAGATCCCAAGAGACCACAACTATTGAAAACAAAACTCTGCTCACAGATGTATGCACAAGTCTTAAAAAAAAGTGGGGGACTAATTATGTTTAAATCCCTGACGCTGGTACACAAAGCTCTCTTTGGGTCAGGTGCGGGATATTTGCAGAAGAGATTGGCCTTTTATCATCCTGCACGCTCTCTGCGTTCTGAATCCCTTTTTACTGTGGTGGTCCCACGGGTGAGGAAGGCCCGGACGGGGGGGCGCTCTTTTAGCCTCAAGGCCTCCAAGTTGTGGAACTCGCTTCCATTGGCACTTCACAGCACCTCCAATCTGCTTCAATTTAGAAGGAACCTGAAAACTTGGCTTTTTAATCTTTCTGTTTAGGTGGATCTTTCTTTCTTCCTGCTTCTGGGATCTGTTATTCATGTTATGTTTTTACACTGTAGCTGACTGTGGAAAGCGCCGGGACACTCTTTTAGCGTAGCCGTGCGCTATACAAACGCATTTTAACATAACATAACATAACATAACTAATCTGGTTAGGCAGTATGCAAGCAACATCACAGCACATAACATCACGGTGCACGACATCACGGCACATAACATCATACATGGCATCACAGGAATTGACATCATAGAAAGTGGCATCACAAGCAACGACTTTGCAGGAAGTGGCATCACAAGAAGTGAAATCAGATCTAAAGCCCTCACATATATGTTTAGCAGCTCTATCAAGTGTACGTTTTAGCGCATTGCGAGGAAAATAGCACAGTGAGCTACGGAAGATGATATGTGACTTCTACACCGTGCTATCTCCCAGCTTTATGTAAAACATCTTGTTCATTCATGTACAACCGTATATAATTCATTGTACATGTATTAGGAACATGTTGACGTAAAGCGCTCAGACAATCTGCATTGGAATGAGTAGGGCTATACAAGAAAATATAGTAGTACTTAAATTATTTCAACGCCTCCTCAGGGAAAGTAAGCTCTATATTAATGCAATTTGTTTTATGTAAGCAGGGCCGGACTGGCCATAGTGGGCACTGGGCGTTTCCCCGGTAGGCCGCTAGGGTGGGGGCTGGTTTTGGGCCCCTGGGGGGCCGTTTTTGTTACCGGGGGACGGCAATATCGGCCCACGGTAACAAAAACGGCCAAAAACGGCCCTCGCAAACTGCTCAGCTGCACTCCCCCTCACCCCGGGGGGGGCAGCTGAGCAGTTTGCCAGGGCCGGTTTCTGTTCCCAGCCCGGCCCTGTATGTAAGTACTGGGAAAGACCAACACATCTGACATTCTTACAGTACATGTATATCTCCTAAACAGGGATTGAACAAAGTGAAAAGCTGCCTCTCTTAAGTATGTGTAAGTGATAACAAGGTGTGAGGCTTTGTTTCCCCTCTGCTTCATTTGCATCAGGTGTGAGGCTCCTGACTGCTCCCAGCAAAGAGACTCAAACAAAAGGAGGCCTAATGACCCCTCATATTCAGCCTGGTATTGGAAATTACGATGGGAAGAGTTCAGCACATTATTCAATGGGGCCCAAATTCTTGGTATGGTGGAGGTTGTTAACTCTGTGAAAATAGTGGGTGGACGCCATCCACCCACTTGTGCCCACCAAGCCCTGGATGTATGTATGCATGCATTTGTTCCAGCATATACTGTGGCAGACATTCAGCAGTGTCTCGGTTGTGGGTGATTAGGGATGCACAGACTCCAGTCATTTTTTCTGCAGATTCCATACAGCGCAAACTCGACCGGAAGCTATTAAGCGCTTTACATGAGCAACAGTTACATTACACAATGACACATTAATTTTTGGTAGGCGGGAGGAGATTGAGTAATTTGCCCAGACTCTCTGCTCATAGGATTTACAACATACATGCAAGCTGTATGCCAAACCTTTAGCTGAAGCAGCACAAATCCAATGCAACTCCACTGGGTGGCACTGCATGCATTAGTTAAGATTCCTTTCTACGGGCATAGCATCTGTACATTTTGTAATGCCATTTTGGCAAACAGCTAGCAAAATGAAAAGCTGTAATAACAATCATTTTTTGTTGAGAAAATGATTTTAGCATTATAATACTGGAATGTGTAGTATAACAAATGGTTGAAAACATTTAAATATAGCAAAACGTCCACTTCAAAAACAAACATGTATCACAAGGAAGAGGAAGGGGAAGGAGGCTCTCAAAGGGTTTAACATTGACCTCAAAATAGAGATTGCAGGAAAAAAACTCCAGTCCTGTATAAGTAACACACTAAACACAGACTTTATTTGAGGTCAATCTCTATCGGTTACATTTGTATTATCAAAGTAAAAAAAAGAATTCTTGAGCACAATAAGCAAATTTATTAAGTTAAAAAAAATCTTCATAGGCCAACACGTTTCACGACAACATGTTGTTTTTTAAGGGCCAAGATATCAATATTACACCATGCTGTAAAAGTGATATAGCAGTACAGGAATTATTAACATGATCACAATATGAGGACAGTATGAAAAGAAATAGATCTCAGTGAAAGAAAAGATTTTAGTTTAAGTGCTATTAAGGCATTATGCAAGGCACGGGAGGAAACGTGTGTGTAATGGCTTTGCGGAAACGGTTAACAACTGGGGACTTAAAAACGAGAAGGCTGATCTGGAATCCTTAGAAAGGCAGAGATGGCCGAAAGTTAACCTTTGATAGTGCCCAGAGCAGAGCCCCGCTGGGCCAAAGATAGAAGGAACAGAAAGACCTCAGAAAGAGGGGCAGAAAGGGGATCCACAGCCTTCGCTGTGCACCATGCCACAAATGTGTTCCACCTGCAGGCGTATACCATCTTAGTGGTGGGATGCCTGGCTGCGAGAATGATATCACAGACTTCGGGAGGAAGATTGAAAGCTGTCAACTGTCGCCGCTCAATCTCCACGCATGGAGGTGGAGGCTGGACAGCATTGGGTTGAGGACCGTCCCCTGCTGCTGCGACAGAAGATCCTCCCGAAGAGGCAGTCCGATCGGGGGATTGATCGACATGTTGAGTAGCTCGGTATAACAGTATCTTCATGCCCAATCCAGAGCCACAAGGATGACGCTGGCCCAGTTGCACCAAATCTTCTTCAGCACTCTAGGCAGAAGTGGTATAGGCGGAAAGGCGTACAACAGACCGCAGCTCCACTAGTGACGAAAAGCGCCGCTGAGCGAGTGCCGCCTTGGAAATTCCAAAGCGCAGAACTGATAACATTGCGCATTCCTTTTGGTGGCGAATAGATCTAACCAAGGTTCTCCCCACTGCAGAAAGAGACCTTGCGCCACATCCGAGTTCAGATGCCATTCGTGATCCATCAAGCACCGGTGGCTGAGTTCGTCCGCCCTGGCGTTCAGGGAACCTGCCAGGTATTGAACCACCAAGGTAATGCCTTGATGTTCCAGCCCTGTCCAGAGGTTCAGAGCCTCCTGACATAGGGTCCACGACCCAGCCCACCCTGTTTGTTGCAATACCACATCTCGGTGGTGTTGTCTGTGAACACCTGCACTACACTTCCCCGGACAGAGGGAAGGAATGCCTTCAGTGCAAGACGGATCCCCAATGCTCCAAAAGGTTGATTGTTAGACGGACCGGGAGGGTCGGCCGAGGATAAGGGGAGAGGTCTCCGGGGAGATCCGTCTCCAGCAATCGTACAGACAAATAACTTCCCCCCCACTGACGTACACCACACAAGGATAAGGTTCAACGTTACTTTATAAGCAATTCTTTAAGTACGGTGGGGTGGTACAAGGAGGTCTGGACTCCGGGGTCCCCTCTATTCTAGTCTCTTGGTTGGGTAAGGGGGGTAGCGGGACAGTCTCGTTACCACTCTGGGGGATGTGGTGGTAGATGAATCAGCTCACAATCCTCGAGCTCGGCGTTCTAGATGATCGGACCGCGGCGGAGCCAGCAGGTCCCGGGATGGTTGAAGGTAGTGACGGTCCGCGGCGGAGCCAGCAGGTCCCGATGAAGATGGGTGCAGAGAGCCGCGGCAGCGCCAGCAGGCAGATCGGTAGTTCGCAAGGCAGGGCTACGGCAGCGCCAGTAGTCCGTCAAGGATGAGTTCTTCACTGCGTCTCTCGACTCCAGGATACAACTGCCTTCCTGCTCTGGAGCTGCGCCAGTTATAGGTCTGGCGCCCTTTGATGTCCGGACCCTCGCAATGGGAGGTCGGGAGGTCCGGGATGAGGGAGTCCAGACACCCAGCAGGGGGGTGGAGCCAGCGCCTGGGGGAGCTGGGGGCGATCGGCACCTGGCGGGGGAGAGCCATCGACACCTCTTTCTCCCATTGACCCGCCAAGTAGTCCGCTCACCTCCTGGGTGGATGGTGGTGCCGGGATGTCGGGGCCTGGCCAGGCCCAGGGTTAGGGTTGATCGGAGGCCACGCGGCCTCGTGGTGCCGTGTCCAAGATGGCGCCCAGGCCGGGCGAGAGGGCCGGTAGGGAAGCGGGCCCCCGATGTGGAGATGTTCAGGGGCAGGGGCCCTACAGGAGACGGGAAACGGGTTGTTGTTGCGTGTAACGCCTGAGGAGCGGGGCTCGGGCCTGGTCGTGCGGGGAGGGAGCAAGCCTTACACGTGGCCTGTCCAACATGCGTCCCCCCCAGCTGAAGGCGGGGAGAGTCACCCATCCTCTTGGGGACTCTCCTCGTCGAGGCGGAAAAAGCGTGACAGGCCATCTGCGTTGGCGTGGTCTTGCCCGGGTCGATGTTCCACAGTGAAGTCCATCCCCTGCAGGGAGATGGACCAACGTAGTAGTTTCGGGTTTTCCCCCCGCATCTGCATTAGCCATTGCAGGGGTCGATGATCGGTCTGGACCCTGAAGTGGGTGCCGAAGAGATAAGGCCGGAGCTTTTTGAGGGCCCACACCACGGCGAAGGCCTCCCTCTCGATGGTGCTCCAGCGTTGTTCTCGGGCCAGGAGCCGTCTGCTGATGAAAGCCACTGGCTGGTCAAGTCCTTCGGGGTTCAGCTGGGAAAGGACTGCCCCAACGCCATGGTCGGAGGCATCTGTTTGGACGATAAATTCCCGACTGTAGTCGGGGGCCTGGAGCACCGGGGCGGAGCACATGGCGGCCTTCAGCTTCTCGAAGGCCGCTTGACAGTCTGGGGTCCAGTTGACCTTCTTGGGTTGGTTTTTGGATGTGAGTTCCGTGAGGGGCCCTACAATGCTGCCATAGTCCCTCACGAACCGCCGGTAGTAGCCTGTGAGTCCCAAGAAGGCGCGGACCTCGGTCTGGGTGATGGGGGGCTGCCACGACTGGATGGCAGCGATCTTGAGTTGCAAAGGGGCCACCAGACCGCTTCCCACCTGGTGCCCGAGATAGGTCACGGACCCCTGGCCAATTTGGCATTTGCTGGCCTTGATCGTGAGGCCAGCTCGTTGGAGGGCCTGTAGCACCTCTCGGAGGTGGTGGAGGTGGTCGGCCCAGTGGCGGCTGTACACAGCGATATCGTCCAGGTAGGCGGCGCTGAATTCTTCGAGTCCTGCCAGGACCTGGTTCACTAGCCGCTGAAATGTTGCTGGGGCATTCTTCATGCCGAATGGCATGACCTTGAAGTGATAGTGGCCATCAGGAGTGGAGAATGCAGATCGTTCTTGGGCCCGGGGTGTGAGACCGATCTGCCAGTAGCCCGCTGTCAGGTCGAAGATGCTGAGGTAGCGGGCAGCTCCCATGCGGTCGATTAGTTCATCTGCTCGGGGGATGGGGTGTGCGTCTGTTCTGGTGACCGCATTCAAGCCCCGGTAGTCGACGCAGAACCGAAGCTCTGGCGTGGCGCCGGGGGCGGCCGCTTTGGGGACCAGTACCACTGGGCTGGCCCAGGGGCTGTCTGAGGGCTCGATGACCCCGAGCGTGAGCATCTTGGCCACCTCCTCTTGGATGCAGGCCCGTACCCGATCTGGTACGCGGTAGGCCCGATGGCGGACAGGGGGACTGTCTCCAGTGTCCACGTCGTGTAAGCACCAGGGTGTGACCCCTGGGGTGAGGGAGAACAGGGTGGCGAACTGCAGCAGGAGGTCTCGGCAGCCTTGGCGCTGTTCCAGGGTGAGGGCCTCCGAGAGTCGGACCCCGTCCACGGAGCCGTCCTTCTCCCGAGACCGTAGGAGGTCAGGGAGGGGTTCGGAGTCCTCCTCGGTTCCATTGTCGGTTGCCATCAAGAGGCTGAGCTCTGAGCGTACAAAGTGGGGTTTAAGTCTATTAGTGTGGAGGACCCGGAGAGGGTTTCGTGAAGATTCCATATCGATGAGATAGGTGACAGGGCTCTTGCGCTCGATTACTCGGAAGGGCCCCGTCCATTTGTCTTGCAGGGCGCATGGTTCGGTGGGAGACATTACCCACACTTGTTGGCCGGGTTCAAATTCGATGGAGGATGCATTCTGATCGTACCACCTTTTCATGTCCTCCTGACTGGCCTCCAGGTTTGCTTTTGCCATCTCTCGGAACCGTCTGGTCTGGTTGCGGAGGGTTAGGAGGTACTTGAAAACATCTGGAGGGTTCTTTAGAGGGGGCATTTCCCAGCCCTCTTTGACTAGGCTGAGCGGCCCCCGCACCGGGTGCCCATACAAGAGTTCGAACGGGCTGAAGCCGAGGGACTTCTGGGGGACTTCTCGGTAGGCAAAGAGAAGGCACGGTAGTAGCACATCCCACTGGCGACGGAGGGGCTCTTCCAACCCCCCAATCATCCCTTTGAGCGTGCGGTTGAACCGCTCAACCAGTCCGTTTCCTTGAGGGTGATAGGGGGTCGTGAATCGGTAGGTGACCCCACACTGTTGCCAGAGGGACTTCATGTATTTTGAAATAAAGTTTGTGCCCCGGTGCGCTGACGACTTCTCGGGGGAAGCCCACCCGGGAGAAGATCCCCATCAAGGCCCGGCCGACTACCGGGGCTGTCACAGTTCGCAGGGGAACAGCCTCGGGGTAGCGGGTGGCGTGGTCCACCAGTACTAGGATGAACCGATGTCCTTGTGCTGTACGGGGGTCCAGGGGTCCCACAATGTCTATCCCCACCCTCTCGAACGGGGTGGTGACCACTGGAAAAGGTTGCAGAGGTGCTTTAAGCTTGCGGCCGCTCTTCCCGCTGGCCTGGCACGTGGGGCAAGATCGGCAGTGTTGGAGTACGTCGTTCCTCATCTTGGGCCAGAAAAAGTGGGTCACCAGGCGACTGTAGGTTTTATCCTGACCCAGGTGGCCAGCCAGGGGGACATCGTGGGCCAGGTTTAGCAAGAAGTCTCTAAAGCGGAGGGGCACCACTAGTACTCGACTGGCCCCTAACTCTGCGATTCTCTGTTCGCTGTACAACAGGTCATTGTCCCAATAGACCCAATGGGTTCCGGAGGTATCTCCTGCACTCTGGGCGAGGGCTTGTTGGCGGAGTCCCTCGAGGGAGGGACAGGTCTTCTGCTCGTGGCGAAACTGTTCTTGGGTGGGCCCCCCCTCCTGACGCCACTGATCCAGGCCGGGAAGGTCCTGAGGCTGAACGAGCCCCTCGGGAGTTTGTTCTGGGGGGACGGCACGGTCGGTGTCTGGAGCGACCGGGGGAGGAGGTGCCGGCCATTCAGGTTCTTCGGGTCGGGGGATGGCACGGGCAGCCATGGAACGGGTGGTTACGCACGCCCAATCCGGGATGCCCAACATCCCTAGGTGCTCTCTCCTCTCTACGGCGGCCCACGGGGAACTCTCAAGATCATTTCCCAGGAGACAGTCTACGGGGGCATCATCTCGGACCGTCACTTCCAACATGCCGGAGACTCCTCCCCACTCGAAGGGGACGCAAGCCATCCGACATAGACTCTCCGAATTGTCGGCTGAACGGACAGGGCAGAGGACGTTCGGCAGAATCTGTTCTGGGGTCACCAGGTGACATCGGACGGCCGTTACACTGGCCCCGGTGTCACGTAGGGCTTCGGCCCGGCGTCCATTAATGTTCACCCATTGACTGTACTTCCGGGTGTTGGCAGGTAGGGGGACCCGCGGGACCATGTCTCTTCCCCCTAGGCACGCTAGAACCATGGCGGCTGGTTCCCATTCCTGGCGTTCTTGCTCACATTCCTCATGTTCTTCGTAGGTTTGTTCTTCCCCCAGGGCGGCGGCAGCCATCTGGCGGGGTCTCGGAGCCTGGCTCTGTGGACAATTCGGGTCGTTGGCGTAGTGGCCGACTTGCTGGCATCGGTGACACGTGACATTGGCTCTGTATCCCGGCCGCGCCGGGGTGTTGCCCCGGTTGGCCGGGGGTGGGGTGCTGGTAGCGGGAGCGGCCGGGGCGTTGTCTCTCCCTCGTCCCTGGCCCCCTCCTCCTCCTCGGGGACGGTGCTGACCGTGGTTGTTCCGGTTCTGTTCATGGGGCCCAGTTCGGCCCACTCGGGTAATTTCCCACCGGTCAGCCTCGGCGGCAAGCTGTCGTGGATCAGTTAATTTACTGTCGAGGAGGTGCTGCCTGAGCTCGACGAAGCAGTTGTTCGATAGATGCTCCCATACCATGAGATTGAAGAGTTGCTCGTAAGTCGTTACGTTGCTTCCCTTGATCCACCCCTCGAAGGCCCGGCTGAAATAGTTCACGTATTCCACCCAAGTTGTGCCCGGGATCCGAGTGCAGTTTCGGAACCTCTGGCGGTACATTTCGGGTGTGAGCCCATAGCGGGTGAGGAGGGTAGCTTTCATGTGGTCATAGGAGGTCATCAGATGGTCTGGGAGCTGTAGCAGGGCATCGCGGCCCTCATTGACGAACCTCCCCCATAGACCGGCTCCCCAGTCGCTTCGATCGATCCGGTGGGAGGTCATAGCGATCTCGTAGGCCTTGAACCATTGCTGTATGTCGTCCTCTCGGAAATATTCTCGAACGACATCCTTGGGGATGTGTACCTTCCTTTCTGTCACCCCCGGGGGGCGCGGTTGCTCGGGCACTCCTAATTCTTTGTTCTGCTTGCGTAAGTCTATCTCAGCTAGTTTGCGTTCGTGTTCGTACGCCAGTCTCTTCTCTTCAAGCTCTCTTTGTCTCTGTTTCTCTTCCCGTTCTTCTCGGAGCCGCAGATGTTCCAGATTTAGTTTTTGTTCGGCTAATTTGAGTTCGCCATCCATTTTGAGCCGGGCCATCTCTAGCTCATGTAGTCGGTTTCTTTCTCGTTCTTGGATCTCATCTTGCGAGAGACCCGTTCTTCGCTCCTCGGGAGCCGTGGTGTCTTTCTCTGCTGTTGCGAGATTTTGGTCCGGGGGTCTGACGGCCCCGGTTTCTGCCCATGACTCAATGGCGTGCTTGAAATCGTCTTTAGTATTCAGACCGGTGGTAGCGATACCTAGTTCAATGCAGAATTGTTTCAACTCACGATGGCTGTATTCTTCCAATTTCTCCATCTGGAATTTTTCGGTGGATCCGCTTTCTTTGGTTGACATTGTGGTTTTGTCGTGGGGTGAGCTACTCTCTGTACGATTACGCGTTGATTCGGATCCCGTCGCTGGCCACCAATGTTAGACGGACCGGGAGGGTCGGCCGAGGATAAGGGGAGAGGTCTCCGGGGAGATCCGTCTCCAGCAATCGTACAGACAAATAACTTCCCCCCCACTGACGTACACCACACAAGGATAAGGTTCAACGTTACTTTATAAGCAATTCTTTAAGTACGGTGGGGTGGTACAAGGAGGTCTGGACTCCGGGGTCCCCTCTATTCTAGTCTCTTGGTTGGGTAAGGGGGGTAGCGGGACAGTCTCGTTACCACTCTGGGGGATGTGGTGGTAGATGAATCAGCTCACAATCCTCGAGCTCGGCGTTCTAGATGATCGGACCGCGGCGGAGCCAGCAGGTCCCGGGATGGTTGAAGGTAGTGACGGTCCGCGGCGGAGCCAGCAGGTCCCGATGAAGATGGGTGCAGAGAGCCGCGGCAGCGCCAGCAGGCAGATCGGTAGTTCGCAAGGCAGGGCTACGGCAGCGCCAGTAGTCCGTCAAGGATGAGTTCTTCACTGCGTCTCTCGACTCCAGGATACAACTGCCTTCCTGCTCTGGAGCTGCGCCAGTTATAGGTCTGGCGCCCTTTGATGTCCGGACCCTCGCAATGGGAGGTCGGGAGGTCCGGGATGAGGGAGTCCAGACACCCAGCAGGGGGGTGGAGCCAGCGCCTGGGGGAGCTGGGGGCGATCGGCACCTGGCGGGGAGAGCCATCGACACCTCTTTCTCCCATTGACCCGCCAAGTAGTCCGCTCACCTCCTGGGTGGATGGTGGTGCCGGGATGTCGGGGCCTGGCCAGGCCCAGGGTTAGGGTTGATCGGAGGCCACGCGGCCTCGTGGTGCCGTGTCCAAGATGGCGCCCAGGCCGGGCGAGAGGGCCGGTAGGGAAGCGGGCCCCCGATGTGGAGATGTTCAGGGGCAGGGGCCCTACAGGAGACGGGAAACGGGTTGTTGTTGCGTGTAACGCCTGAGGAGCGGGGCTCGGGCCTGGTCGTGCGGGGAGGGAGCAAGCCTTACACGTGGCCTGTCCAACATTGATATGGAGCTGGGACTCCGCCGGAGACCAGAGGCCTCTGATCTCCGTCTCTCCCAAGAGGCCGCCCCATCCCAGGAGGGACAAATCCATCACCCCTGTGTGCTCTGGTTGGGGAAGGGATCTGCTATTGACCCAATCACGATTCGTGAGCCACCACTGCCATTGTCGTGCAGTGCCCTCCGAGATATGGACATGATTTGGACAGGTTGCCCTGATGCTCTGCCCACTGGAACTTCAGGTCCCACTGCAGAGCCTGCATATGCCATCTGGCATGTCCCACTAGCAGGATGCAAGAGGCCATCAGGCCCAGGAGCCGGAGGGTCATCCTGACTGAAACCCGGGATAGGGGCTGAAAGATCGGAATCATAGCTTGAATATCCCGGACTCGCTGCTCGGGAGGATAAACCCGAAACTGCGTTGAATCCAGAACCGCTCCGATGAAGGGGAGCTTCTGAGAGGGACTCAGGTGCGACTTCAGCATGTTGAAGGAGAACCCCAGCAAATGCAAGCGGTCGGCCTAGTCTGAAGGTGGGAGACGACTGCCTTCAACAACCAGTCGTCGAGGTAGGGGAAGCCTACACCACTGACCTGCGCAGATGAGCTGCGACCACCGCCATCACTTTCGTGAACACCCGAGGGGCGCTGGTAAGGCCAAAAGGTAGCACGGCAAACTGAAAGTGCTCCTGGCCTACCATGAACCGCAGGTAACACCGGTGGGCCGGCAGGACGGGCATGTGAAAATATGCGCCCTGCAAGCCCAATGCTACCATCCAGTCTCCAGGGTCGAGGGCAGCCAAGATCTGAGCCAGAGTTAATATCTTGAACTTCTCCTTCCGGAGGGAGTGATTGACGTTTCTGAGGTCCAAGATGGTGCGCAGGCCCCCTTTGTCCTTTTTTGGAACCAGAAAGTAGTGGGAATAACAACTACGACCTACTTCTGGCCCTGGAACGCGCTCAATGGCCCCCTTGGCCAAGAGGGCCTTGACTTCCTGTAGGAGAAGCACAAAGTGATCCCCCAACATGCGGTGGAACTGAGGTGGCATGGCTGGGGGGCAGACACGAAGGGGAGGGAGTAACCCCTTCAGATGATTTGCATCACCTACCTGTCCGAAGTGACAGAACGCCAGTGGGAGAGGTGATGTTGAATCCTGCCGCTCATCGGTGTGGGGTGCACCCCAAAACGCGGACTAGGAAGGCTTTGAGGTGGATGCTGCGGGAGCGGAAGTTGACTGACCCACACGCTGGCCCTCTGTGTCGCCACTGTGGCCTCAACGCCCATGGCCATGCTGAGGTTGGTTCTGCACAGGCTTCTGGCTGAACAAAGGTGTAGGGGCACCCATTCTGTGGCCATTAAAGGAACAAAAGGTACACGTGGCCGGGCATGTGGTGGAGAGAACCAAGGACTTGGCCGTAGCCCGAGAGTCCTTGAAACGCTCCAGCGCCTTATCGCCGAACAGGCGAGTACCATCAAAAGGCATGTCCATGAGGGAAGTCGCGACATCCCCCGAAAACCCAGTGGACCGCAGCCAGGCATGGTGATGCGGGGCCACTGTTGTGGAGATCGCCCTACCTAAAGAGTCCGCAGTGTCCAGCCCACACTAGATGGAGAACTTTGCTGCATCCTTCCCCTCCGCAACGTCTTGGGAAAGTACAGCCCAAACCTCCTCCGGGCACTGGGGCAGTGTCTGCACCACCATGTCCCACACAGCATGAAAGCAGCAGTCCAAGAGGCATGCGGTGTTGACTGACCATAGCCCCAAGCTGGCAGAAGAAAATAACTTTTTGCCAAACTGCTCCAGCTTCTTTGATTCCTTAACCAGCCGGGCGGTAGGGAATGCACTTTGGGAAGTGGAGGCCTGAATGACCAGGCTCTCCGGAGTCGGATGATTCGTTAAAAAGGCAGGGTCACCCAGTGCCGGATGATGACGCCTGGCCACGTTTTTATCCCCAGGAACCCCTGTGGCTGGTCTTGACCAGGTGCCCATCAAAACATCTGTCAAGGCCTCATTGTACGGAAGCAGAGATTCCATAGAATTTGCAGCCGGCTGTAGCACTTCAGTAAGGAGGTTTGTTTTAAGATGAGACAGTAGGCAGATCAAGGTCAAGGGCCTCAGCTGCACTACGGAGCACCACAGTATAAGTGGCGCCTTCCTCCATGACCGCGGGAGGAGACAGAAAGCCGGGCTCAGAGGAGAGGTCAAGGCCACCTGCATCGTCCGATTGCTCTGCCCAATTCTGTTCGGATTCACACTGCTGTGCAAGAGGGTCCTCAGACCCCTCCCAGTCATCCCCCTCCTCCACCGCCCGAGGCACAGGCTGCTGCGGTGGGGGAGGAACAGGGGAATACAAGTAGTCCAACGGCACCGGGAACGGCACCGGTCGATGCCGATCCGGCTCCATGTCCCAATTAGGGTCCCAAGCCGGAGCAAAATTGTCCGGAAACCTGGGCAAGGGTGGAGGTGGGACGAACGGAACCCATTGCAGCGCCGGGAACGGAGCCACAGGGGGCGTCGGGCCGGAGCTGCCAGCGGAGGACCTTGCGGTGCCAGAGCCGCTGGCGGAGGACCTTGTGGCGCCGGGGCTGGAGCCTGTGGCAAGGGCCCTCAACTGGGAACGGGGGGCCCTAAGACGGGCCGGCGGGAGCCTTAGGCCTGAAAAGGCGGTCCATGGCAGCAACAAATTCTTGCACCTGGGCCAGAGTCACCGATGGACCCGGATAAGGTGGGTAGCCTGCGGGACTCCCAGGATCCAACAGAGCCACGGGGGAGAGCCCCCTGGCCCCCTCGTCCGCGTCCAGAGGTCAACAGGGGGACGTCAGAGAGCGTACATGCTTCTTCGACTTTTTCTTATGACGTCTCTTACCCGATTCCGAGGGTGAAGACTTGGACCGCAAGCGTAGGATAGATGAAGTCCAGATATTCCTCTGTCCAGAATATGTGTTTGTGGAGGAGAAAAGATTTGGAGTGGCTACTCATAATATCAGTTTTTTTACTTTGGTCGATGTACTTGGCCCAAAATCTATTCTTTTCAACAACTTTCATGGGCAAACGGGTCGATGACTGGCCATACCAACATTCTTTCAACCCTAGAGCGAACAGAATCTGTTTGACATAAGTTAACCAAAGAATCCTCTGGCTGGTATGGTGACTGATAATATCTATTAGAGCCTCCCTCTATGGTGTCAGCTCTATAGAGCTCAATACTCTAATCCAATATAAGAAATTACATCGCTTTGCAAGTTCCAATATTGGTTTTAGAGCAAGATCTAGTCTCAAGGGCAACAGAGGCGTGTCATGACCAAAGGGTAGAAAGTACCTGATAAAATTATCATCAACTACCTCCAAATCTGCACCTTACAATGCGGCACTCTGGAACTGAACACTGTAGATCTCCATTAATGGAAAGACAGGGTGGGAGGGGGTCTTTTTAGTAAACCTAACTAATGCCAAAGCCCTGTGTTTAATCAAAGAGCAGCTCTTGGAGATTTGGGACGACCACAAGTCTTTGTCATACAATCTAATCCCTAAGTAATCGAATTATTTTACTCTCTCATAGTTTTAATTCCCAAATGCACGGTCCTCTAAAAGTTCTTCAGTTTTTTATATGCCATCAATGTAGTTTTCAACATATTGATTTCCAACCAATACAACTCACAAAACAGTGAGAATCTGTTGTTGAGAGTTTGCAACCTGTCTGCAGTTTTGGAAATTAAAAGGGTGTCATCCACAAACAACAATCTGGGCACCTTCTAACCTGCTAGAACTGGAGAAATGTTAACGCAGTCCAAAAGAAAGCCTATTCAACTACTGATAAACAAGAGAGAGAGTCAGAGCCAGAACATAAGCCTGGCGATCTGCATTTTTGACATTGATTTCCTCAGTGAGTTTGTTGCTTGATCCACACCGCATCCAGGTGTAATTACTCTCATGAAGGCATAATATATTCATAAGGAGGTTGCTCAGAAGACCACTACTAGCCAGTACTTCCCAAAACTTATCTCTAGGGACCAGATCAAATCAGGCACGAAGGTCAATGAAGGCAACACAATGGTTCCCACCACTGATGTCGACAGGCTTCCACTTAATCAACAAGAAACAAAAGACTTGGTCCACCATTCCCGTCTTTGGTCTTAACCTGCTTGCAAGTGTGTTAGAACATCATCTATAATCCACTCGGATGCCTTTGCAAGTACCTGCTTGCAAAAAATGTTTTTTAAGATTGATGGGACAACACTTGCTGGAAATATTCTGGCATCATTTGTTGAAGACCGGAATGGTCATAGCACCCTTCCAGGTCAAGGGGATCGGGGCTCCAGCAATTATCGCGTTGGAAACCAAGTTAATGAAGGGGACCCAAAATATGGGATAGCTGTGAAACATAGCCACAGGAATCTTGCCCAGTCCGGGGGCCTTTCCCTGGCTTTGGGACATGACAACTGTTGCTGTGTCAGCAAATGAAAATGTAACCGGAGGCAAGCCAGGGCTTAGCAACAGGCTGCTTTTGTATGCTGCGCAAAATGGCCCGGGTAACTGTGTTTATGAGGACAAGATGCCCACAGGGACACAGACAAAGAGCCTAGCACTTTGCACAAATGGCGCATTGACCCTACACCCCAGCCACAGATTCCCCCACCACTCCGGACGATGGTTATTTATTTATTTTAACATTTGTAAAGCGCGACACGAAGGCCCGTGGGCATCTCGGCGCTGAGTAACTGCAATGTTTGACCACCGAGGGGGCCAGAAGATCATTGATTAAAAAGCCAAGTTTTGAGGTTTTTTCGGAAAGACCATAAGGAAGTGCTGGACTTGATCGAGTGGGGCAGAGAGTTCCACAGTTTTGGAGCAGCAACGAGGAATCTTCTGTCACCCCAGTTGACAGATTTAGTTCGGGGGATCACCAAGTCCAGGGAGCTGGAAGAACGCAGTGCTCTGGATGGGCAGTAGAGGGTGAGGTTCTGAGTGAGGAACGATGGAGCAGCGTTATGTAGAGCCTTATATACCAGGCATAAGGTTTTAAACTTAATCCTCTTCCTCACCGGAAGCCAGTGAAGTTGTTTTATGTGGGGTGACACCGGGTGGAATTTAGGGATTCGTCCTAAGAGCCTGGCGACCGCGTTCTGTATAGACTGCATTTTTGTTAACACTCTCTCCTGGGCCCCTAGAAACAAAGCGTTACAATAATCTAGGGTGGAGAGCACCAGGGAGCTTACCAGCGTTTTCGCCATGTTTTCAGGTATGAAGGGCAAATTTTTTTTGATGAGCCTAAGTTTATGAAAGGCTGAGGAGGATATCTGGTTGGCGTGTGGAAGGAAGTTCAAGCGGTTGTCGAACATGACTCCCAGGTTCCTCACTTTGTCGACCGGGACTGGAGCCTGGCCCATGGATGATGGCCACCAAATGGGGGACCACTCCGGAGAGAGATTACCAAAAAGTACCACCTCCGATTTATCGCAGTTTAACTTCAGACAATTGTGTGACATCCAGTTCCCGATAGCCGACATACCCTGGTTGAACATATTGGCTTTCTGAAGCCCATCATTTTTGACGGCTAGGACCAATTGAGTGTCATCGGCGTATGAAGTGAGGCTCATCCCGTGTGCCCTGATGACATTGGCAAGGTCCGACACATAAATGTTAAATAGTGTCGGACTGAGGGATGAGCCTTGGGGCACTCCACACGGTAGTGACAGGGGAGAAGATTCAAAAGGTCCCACAGTAACGACCTGGGTCCTGTTGGCCAAAAAAGAGGCCAAAAGATTTTTGGCGTTACCTTGAATGCCCATGCTCTCGACACGGTCGACCAAGGTGGTGTGGTCGACCGTGTCAAAGGCAGCCGACAAGTCTAATAATATCAGGACGGCGGTGCCTCCTGCATCCCGGATGGATCTGATGTCGTCCGCCGCTTTAACCAAGGCCGTCTCGGTTCCGTGGAAGCGACGGAAGCCAAACTGAGATTCATCTAGGCATTTGTTATCCTCAATGAAGGAGGAAAGTTGTGCATTCATAATTTTTTCCACTATTTTAGCTAGTAGTGGGAGACTGGCAATTGGGCGGTAGCTTTTGAGTTCTTCTCTATCGAGGGTGGGTTTCTTGAGCAGCGGTTTTATTAGGGTTTTCTTTAGTGACTCAGGGTAGATGCCGGTGTTAAACATGGAGTTGCAGATGTTGGTTATGGAGGGTGAGACTGCATCCATGATAGGTCTCAAGACCTTCAAGGGACATGGGTCGAGAGCCGATCCCGATTTGATGGTGGAGATTGTTTTTAGCACCTCCGGACACGTGACCTCGCAAAACTGCGAGAGAATGGGTCCTTCAGGTTGAATGGATGGCCTGTGGGGGAGAGTGACATTATTGGCGAAAACCCTGTAGATATCATCAACTTTGCTGAAGAAGAATTCCGATAAAGCGTCGCAAAGGGTTTGAGACGGGGGAGGTGTGAGATCCACAGAGAAACCCGCTAGTTGTTTGGTGGTCTCATATAGGCATTTATTGGAATTTTGGGCGGTTTCAATTTTATTGCAGTAGTACTTTTTTTTTTGCGTTCAGGATAAGCTGTTTGTATATAGCTACCGACCCTTTATATAAGAGTTTGGCTTCGGGTGCGTAGTCCTTCCGCCAGTGTCTTTCTCTATTTCGGCACTGTTGCCTTTGGGTACGCAGTGCCTCTGAGTACCATGGGGCCGAGGGGGTAGATCTATTGCGTGACCGTTGTTTAACTGGGACCAGATCTTTGGCTGCTGAGCTCACCCAGTTGTAAAATTGGGACGTGGCATTGTTAGGGTTCGGAGATAGCGTTGGGAGGGTGTCATTAAGCAAGGTTTCCAGCCTGCAAACATCTAAATCATCCCATGCAAAGTAGGGGAGACAGGGGTTAGAGTGGGGTTTGTCGACCAGAGGGTCGATTACTGGAAGTGAGGCCAGGATGAGATGGTGATCCGACCAAATTAATGGGAGTAGTGCTGTGAGTTTAAGGCCCGGGGCATTAGAAAAGATGCCGTCCAATGTGTGACCTCCTTCATGCGTAGGGGAATGAACCAAAGGGGATAAACCAAAAGTAGACATGTCAGCTAAAAGTGTGGCAGTGTCGGGATTGTCGGGCACATCAAAATGAAAATTAAAATCACCTAAAATGGTGAAGGAGTTCTCCAGCGCGGATGTTTCCAGCAAGGATCTGTGAGCCCCCAGGAAATCACCCCTGGGTCCTGGTGGTCGGTAAAGGAGGATCCCTTTAAAGGTGTAGGAGGGGGTCAATTTTATTGCGAATTCTAGCGCTTCGCAGGAGGTCAGGGGAATTAACATATGCCTTACGATATAGGTGTCACGGGCAATGATTGCAATGCCGCCGCCTTTTTTCTTGGTTTGCCTGTCCAATCTGTAGGTAGTGAACCCCGCTGGGGCGGCTATGACAAGATCCGGGTCAGATGCTTGTCCCATCCACGTTTCCGTCATGAACAGGATATCTATTTTATGGTCCTGTATCAAGTCATGGATGTCCTGGCTGTGTTTGCCAAGCGAGCGGACATTTGTAAGCGCAATGGTGTAGGATTCCGTGGGATGGTGCTTGCCAGTCTGAATAGATTTACGAATGGATGGTAACATTACGTGACAGCCAGTGCAGTGGGCTGCAGGCTTTATGGGCAGCGGGGTTCGGACATGTTAGACCCCAAGGATCTCATCCATCTCCATTCCGCTGAATGGACACACTGTACCAAGAGGGCAAATTATGTGGCAGGGCAGATCAGAACGCCGTTGGGGAAAGACACTCGCAATTGCCTTAAAGCAGAATGCCCTCAGCAATCGTTAGAGGGTAAGGCAGCCCTGACACCGGAGCTAGATCCCAGAATCGGCACTTCTTCGGAAAATTTGAGTCAGGACCCCAGGAAAGGCACTGACAGGTCAGGGCGGGTGTGCAAGTATAAACTCTGGACCCCAGGCTGGCTAACCAGGATCCTGGACATGGCAGAAGATGCTAAGGTTTCGTTATCTCTTATATTCCTGCAGGCCCTCTCCAGGTGGGCACGGCAGTCGGTGGCCTTCAAGGTCATTGCCAACTGTGCTCTATCCACAGAGCAGAGGTGCTCGTTGCTTATTAAAGTTGATCCAAAGTTGGGGGACCTTGCAAATTCAAAGAAGGGACAGTGACTCAGGGAGGCCTTTTTGGTGAGCCATTATTAAGGAGCTAGGAACATTTGTGAGTACTTTTACTTCCCTTGATAAGGCCCAATCTTCCAACAAGAGGGTCTTTCCTTCACTGGTTTTCTGTGGGACCAGTCGAGGCAGGGGCCACTCAGCCAGCCGCTCCTACTCCCAAAATCCTCCTAGAGGGCAAGGTTCTATGCACGGGCAGTACCAAGAAGACCAAGCCTGCTTTGGCAACTTTTACCAGGCCTGGAGACAGTGCTCCACAGGCCGAGGACACAAAGGGTCGATGCTGCCTCCAGTTCCGATGAGTGTTCACCCTTCTTCCCTAGCGCAAGTAGAGGGTCGCCTGGCATTTTTTTTCCACAATTGGCAATCTATCACAAGAGATGCGTGGGTCTTGCAAACAATTCAGGGGCTTCATATTGAGTTTTCTGGGTCCCAATAGCAGGGTATGTACTCCAGCCCACTGCAGTTCTCGTGCCAAGAGGCAGAATTGTTGTTTGCAGAGATCTCCTCATTGCTCAAAAAAGGAATTATTTGCCCCTCTACCCCTCACCCATGAGGCGTCATCAGCAACCTTTTTGTGGTATACAAGATAGACGGGAGACAGAGACCAGTTATCAACTTACACCTATTCAACAAGTGGCCAGGTTATCGCCATTTCAAAATGGAGGGGATCCATCTTTTTCACAATGTCTTGCGCCCTAGGGATTGGATGGTCCGCCTGGACCTTGAGGATGCTTATCTATCTATCCCTATTTTTCCACCACAGAGGCGGTTCCTCCAGGTCCTCTGGCGGCAAGATGTGTTTCAGTTTACAATCTTCCTTTTGCCCTCTCCTATGCCCATGGTGTTTCACGAAGGTCCTGAAACCAGTTGTGTAAGATCTCATGGCGCAGGGGACACGCCTCATTGTCTATTTAGGCAAGATCCACACCAGTTTTCATCCCAACTGCAGGTGGCAGTCACCCTGCTCCAAAGCCTTCACTTCATTTTAACCCCTTTGGTGCTCATGACGGAACGGTTCCGTCATGAGCGTCGGTTGGCCTGTGCTCATTACGGAACCATTCCGTCATGAGTCCATAGGCCCAATAGAACCTTCAGCACAGCGCGAGAATTCGCACCGCGCTGAAGGGGATAAACAAGAGCAAATCCCTCCTGATTCCGGTGCAAAAAGCAGTTTTCTTGGGTTTCATTATAGATTCCACAGAGGCTACATTGAGTCTTCCCTCAAGGAAAGTGGCAAAAATCAGATACGAGTTGCAACGAACGCTGGCCAGGCACAGCATGTCCTTGAAGCAGGTGGCTTTCACATATGGAGGCATGGAACATCAGATTGATTTGCATCTCTGCCTCGGATCTCAGAGTCCGATGCCAGCAGGGATCGCTAGGGTCCATTTTTCAGTGGAACTTTTTACCTCCAGATCGGATGACCAAATGTCCAGGTTCTTCAGTTGGATGCTGAATCCCCTGGCAGCCTCCGCAGATGCCTTTCTACAGGATTGGCAACTACAGAAGGGCCATGCATTTCCTACGTTCACGATGATCATCAGAACTTTGGCCCAGATCAGGCTCCAATGGATGGGGGTTGTGTTGATCACCCCGATTTGGAAAGCTCAAGTTTGGTTTCCGGTTCTTCTGGAACTTTTTGGTGATTTTCCAATCCCTCTACCCCTGTTTACGACTCTCCTCGTTAACCTAGATCGGAATCCTCATCAGATGATCCTGGCAGGATCACTCCACCTCATGCCGTGGAAGACTACAGGGGACAATGGTCGCTTCCAGGCCTTTTGGCACAAGCTGAAGACCTCCTATCCAAGGTATGGCCAGAGGGTACCATCAAGCAATATCGATCCGCTTGTAATAGATGGTGTCGTTGGTGTGTTTGACAGGATTACAATCCCGTGGGTGCCGAGATAATGCAAATTTTGAATGTTTTGGCTGATCTGGGTCAAAAAGGTATTGTGTACCAGCCAATTTACACCTTCCACTCAGCCATCTCGGAGGGACATGTAGCGGTAGAGGGCTGCCCTTGGGGGAACACCTGTTTGTGTGTAGGCTTCTCTGTGGGCTCTGGCTCTGCCTGCCTCCGAAGCCATATTACTCAGCTCTTTGGGATGTTAACAGGGTTGCTAAAGCTTTTTCTCTCTTGGCAACCTAACTGATTCCTTTCAAGGAAGGAATTATCAGTGAAGCTGTTGATGTTGCTCTGCATGGTTATAGTGCAGAAGTGTTTAAGAAGTTCGAGCCCTCAACATTACGGGAAGATCCTTCTCTTCCTCGGGAGAGACATTCACGCTGTACAGGTGTACGAAGTCTAATACCAGGGTTATTAAATAACCAGATTTCCGGGACTCTCCTAATTTGTGCATAGTTCAGTGTCTCAAGGTCTATGAGCAGATATCTGAATACTTTTGGCCCCCGGGTGAGCGACATCTCCTAATTGCTCTCAGAAAGCTGGGTAAAGCGGTGTCGTCCCCGACCATAGCCAGTTGGATACATTGGGTGATGCAGGAAGCAGGGATCAATCAATTAATCAATCAGGGTTTCTAAAGCGCAAGCTATTTAGCCGGAACGGGTCTCAAGGCGCTAGGGGGTTAGGGGGAAGGAGTACTACAGTGTTCGGAGGATCACTGGGTTCTATCGAAGGTCTAGGTCTTGAGGTCCTTTAGGAACTTAGGGAGCGACGCAGTCTGTCGGAGGTGGAGAGGGAGGGAGTTCCATGCCTTGGCAGCGAGGAGGGAAAAGGAGCAACCTCCTGATCTGCTTTTCTTGATCCGAGGTACCGTTGCGGGGGAGAGCTGGGCTGAGCGGAGAGAGCGCTGGGGAGCGTGGAACACGAGGCAGTGGTTCAGGTTGGTTGGTCCGGTGTTGTGAAGGGCCTTGTGTGCGTGGGTGAGAAGCTTGAAGGTGATTTTCTTCTCAACAGGGAGCCAGTGTATGGACTGTAGGTGTTGGCTGATGTGGCAGTGGCGCAGTAGGTTGAGAACTAGTCTGGCAGTCCCATTCTGGAGTTTGCGGTTAAGGATCTTGTTGATCCTGGCGTAAAGTGCGTTGCCTTAGTTCAGTCTGCTGCTGATGAGGGCATATGTGACATCTTTCCTGTGTTCGTGGGGGATCCATTTAAAGGTCTTGCAGAGTAGGTGGAGGGTGTGGTAGCAGGAGGAAGTGATGGTGTTAACTTGGAGGTCCATTTTGAGTTCGGAGCCCAGGATGATAGCATCTTAGCATCTTTGGTGTGCACTCTACTCATGGTGTGATGGCTTCTAAGGCTTTCTCTTTGGGGGCCTGACTGGAAGATATCATGAATGTGGTAGATTGGTCCTCTGATTTTACCTTTAAATGGTTCTACTTTAAGCCAGTGCTGCATATGGCTCAGTTAGTGGTAAGTGTACACCAGCATAATCCCCGCCTCCAGTCCCGACAAAATATGAAAAATGTCCTAGTTATCGTAACAGAAAGTTTCAATGTCATTGAGGACTCGAAGGCGAGGATTACCCCACCAGCTGAGTAATCATACGGATAACCCTCCCCGTAACTCGTAAGTAAAGATTTTGACTCTTGTATAAATTATACATTGTTGATGAATTCAGTAGAGACTGCTTATGCATACCATGTGTATTGTTTCATTTGTGCGGATAGTCATTGGCATGCTGGTAGCCTTACTGGATCTATCAGTGGTTTAGTCAACCGGTTATTTTCTCTCTTGCTACTTGGAGCAGAGAACGGAAAGTTGGATTCTTAGTGTGACTAGTTGGCCTGATTTATGATGTCTCCAATTCTGGGGGTACCTTGTATCAGTCCAAACAATCCCTTATGGTGGTGGTTGTAAGTCAACCTGTAGACAAGCTATCCTAATGGTAGCATGGACTAAGCAGCCTTTAGGCTAAACTCAAGAGGGCATGTGAAGCCAGCTTTTTTACCATATGCAATCCGGTAATATCAAATGAAAGGACACCACACAAGTTATATATTATAAAAATATATGTATTTATTACTAGAATAATCCTCTGTACTCTTTATGAGTATAGAAGCACAAGTGTTTAAACAAAAGCACAGTTTAACATATGAAAGTTGCACAATTATGGATGAGGCCGGTGGCCACTCAAACCATATATCAAAAAAGTGGTATAAGTATCACTTTACGTACCGTGGTAAGGCCTGGGGCCTTGGGAATCGCTGGGACTACACTGGACTAACAGCAGTTAGGACGGGAGTAACCCGCGGGAATCGAGTGCAGCGCTAAAAGCACACGCATGCACCAATGCAAAGTCAATGGTGCGTAAAAGTTACAAAGTTACTGTTTTGGAAGTCTTCCAACTGGAATAGAATTATCCCACTTTAAACTACAACACTAGAGGTGTAAATCACTACAGGAGCACCGGTGTTAGATCATTACCTCACCAACAGGAAGCGGGTGCATAGGTGCCAAAGTGTGTCGGGTTCCGTCGTGTAGATCTATGGAGCCTGGAGATGAAAGTACTGCAGGTGGCCAGGAGAGAAGAGTCCAGTTGGATCCAAGGGTGGATCTAAGATGTAGAGTACCTGAAAACAGAGGGGACAGAGTCTGGGTCACTAGCCTGTGACCAGGATGGAACCAGAAAGGAACCAGGAAGGAACCAGGCGATGTTGGGTGCAATCAGGTGGTTGTCGAGAAGCTTGTCTCCGCTGCCACTTGGACTCTGGGGCATCGAGGATGACCTGGAGTGAATCACGAGCTATCCCACAAAGGCTCTCGCTGTCGGCGGTATTGGCTTCCGGATCGGAGTTAACAAGCCTTGGCAAGTGCAACCCACGCAGGATTGGAAGATCACTTCTTGTTCGGACCAGCAAGGTCAGATAGATTGCTCCATTTTAGGGGAGCGAGGGCCAAATTGGAGCAACCAGACCAGCAGTGTAAATTCAAGGTTTCGTCGGTATTGCGGCCACTAGCCAACGGGCAAGTGACCGGACCAATGCGTCAAGCAGGAAAATGCAAAAGGGCCCCACGCAGCACTCGATGAGTGTGGAGGGGAGATCTTCAGTGCAAAAGCTGCTCGGGGATAAGGCTTCTCAAACCCCAATGCACAGCTTCAAGGGATCCTCGGGAGCTGCACGGTCAGCACTTCTTAGTTTTTCTAAGATGGCCGGCTCTATGGTTCACGTCACCTCCACGGGTCTCAGATTCGCTGGAACTGTGGATCGGGCTGTTAGAAGTCAGAGAAGCTGGGTCTTGTTGATCTCTGTTGCTCGAGTTTTGGAGGGAACTGCAACAAAGCAAACCTTTGGTCGCTGGATGGTGCCTGTTTGCACAGGGTGGTCACTCCTTGACCACAAGGGAGATTCTTCAGTCTTCCACATCGAGTGGGATGTCAAAGGGTCTAGAGTTCTGTATCAAAGTTTCAGTCAGGATAATGTGCTGTGCACTGGCACAGCTCCTACCTTTATTCCAAATCAAGAGGCTGGATTACCTGCTAGGTCCCTCCTATGGGTGGGACCAGGGAAGGGGGTGGTTACACCCCTTTCCCATTGTCCAGTTTTGTGCCAGAGCTGGGGCTGGAGTGCCCCAGAACCGGTTTGACTGGATTTTGCATGGGACACCTTGTGTGCCCCAGGCAGTGTCTAGTTTTTTTCAACCCTCCCTGCTCCAATCCACTATCTCCTGTCTGGGGTGGTGTAACACCTCCCTGTGATAGGAAACTCTTTGTCCAAGCCTCCCCTGGCAGGTTTCGGTAAGCAGCAGGAGGCCAGACTTGTGTCAGGGCAGCAGCATCCATTTTGTGATGCTGAGGCTCTGGTTTGATTTAACCGCGTTTAAGTAAAGTAACATGTCTTCTCCCTCTAGAAGGGTGGAATGCTACCCCCGTCGCCAGAACTGGCGAGGGGGTAGTATTCCAAAGTGTATGACACCTTACACGACATGTTTTGATAAAGCCAAACCAAAGTTAGCAATAACCGCGAGGATTATAATGCACTTAAGAGAATATGGTATGGCAATATCCTGCAACAGCAGTAAGGAAATGGCTCCGAACGCTGCAGACAGGCTCAGCTCATGCTAGAGCACCATCTCACATAAAACCAAGCACTCTGCCTCCAGGATTGTTAAGGCCTGCCACAGGATTGACTTATAGGTATATATGTGTCCAGATATAGCTTTAGATAAAGGTATACTATACCTAAGCAAGGGGTGATTACACGACCTTGCCCCAGCTGAGTGATCAGCCAGTTGTGTTGATTTAAGTGGCCAGCCAGGGGTGGCAAAAGATATGCTGCAGCCCCTGGTAGGTCTTGGATGCACCTATGCCCTGGGTACCTATAGTACAATGTACAGGGGCTGATAAGGTGACCCAATCCAATTTAGTTATGCACCTAGGGTACATGGAGTCCATTTTAAAGAGAGAGCAGATAGCCTGGGGCCCTGATTATCAGAATCCCAGGCCAACTAAGTCGAAAACCAGCTAAACACTAGGCAAAAAATCTGGGGTAACCATAGTCCGGTATCCACCTTCCTACACTTAGGAACAGAGCTGGGGAGTGACTACCTTGACGAAGAGGAGTTGTGTCAGAGGAGAAGGACTATGCATTATCTCGGCACCCACGGGATCGTAATCCTGTCACACACACCAACGACACCATCTATTTCAAGCTGATCGATATTGCTTGATGGTACTCTCTGGCCATACCTTGGATAGGAGGTCTTCAGCTTGTGCCAAAAGGACTGGGAGCGACCATTGTCCCCTGTAGTCTTCCACGGCAGGAGGTGGAGTGATCCTTCCAGGATCATCTGAGTCGGAGGAGTCTCACAGCCAGCCCTATCAAAGTTCCTAACACCTGCCCTGGATGCCATCATCAGCCTGGTACCCCAGTACCTACACTTCCCACAAACTGCGCAGGAACTGCTGGGGACCAAGCAAGGCTTCCACTCCATAGCTGCATTCCCGCACGTGTTGGGTGCAACTGACTGCAAACATGTCCTACTTGTGCCCCCTGCCGACACTGAACACAATTACCGTAACAGAAAGCACACGCATTCCTCCAATATGCAAGCAAGAGTGGACCACCGGGGACTCTTCAGCAATGTAATCGCCAACTACCCAGGCAGTGTGCATGATTCCTTCATCTCCCGACAGTCCATCTTCAACCGGCGCTTCCAGGATGGCACCTACGCAAATGCTCTCCTCGTTGGTAAGTACTACAAGAACACACCACACACCTCAACTCCACAATCATGCAACTCACAACTCTGGCAATGCACACGTTACAAACTCACATACAACATGCCAAACAAAATGCCCACCTACCAAACACAACATCACAACTTACTGTGGGAACCTGGGCTAGCCATGTACACAAGCCATCAACGGCATGGCACCTCAGCCACACAATAGCAGATTGTGGGGAGAGGTGAGAACCATGCATGTGCGACGAAGGCAAGTGACCCATTAATAAGCATGTACACATGGCGTGGATGTGCTGGCCAGACTGCAGTATGCAGACCACACACATCCATGTCGACACACACCGCTGGTGTATGGAGTGTAGTGGACAGTGGATGCAACCATGTCACCCCAGCCAGTGGAGGAGAGCACGGAAATGTAGCTTGTTACGTCCCTCCTGTAAGCGTGTGCGGAGTGTGCTAGCCCCGCGTACACCAGGCCAGCGTAGGGGTATGAATAAAAAGTACGTAACTCTGGGCATGGTGTTCTTCCGCATGCCCAACTTCTCTGCCAGGGCGGCGCCTCTTGCCCCACCACAAGGCCGTCGCCATGAGCAGTGTTGCCTGCGATCCTGTGGGCCTGATGCACCCCAGGCAGCAAGTTCCCGAACCAGTCTTGCCCACCCCAGCTCACCCAGGCCTCAATGCCCAGCTGCCAACACCGGCTTGTGTCGAAGAGGGGCCTACCACGTGCCGGTGCAAGCTCCAAACCCGAGGCCCATGACCTTGGCAGCCTCCTAAGACCGTCACGGCCTCCGCGACACAGGCCCTTCACGCTGACATACTCCACCGGCATACACAGCAGACTGGTAGGTCACACATTTGGAACTGAGTCTTAATTACACCATGACAGAGTACATTATTTAAGGCTGAGGTTATGTCAGTAGACTCCCTTCAATGTGGTGCCACCAAGGCTGTGCATAGGACTCGCATCAAACGTGTCTGTGGGCACTTGCTGACTGTGGCCTTAATCGGGAGATACAGGGTACAGCTCAAACCTTCTCAACTGAAAGCCAAGCCTTAACATTAACTTCAAACTAAAAGAGAATAAAATACAAAATAAAGGATCTGGAAAAATTTGTGGAGATTGCAAAAACTTGCTGGGAAGAAAATAGAATAAATTAAGGAGATAACATCAAGGTGTGGGAGAACTTCTTAGAAAACCTCAACCCATGCTAATTCAAACACAGGAGTAGTCACAAGCGGAATTAAGACTCATCAAAGTCTACCTATTGGAGATAAGAGCGAACAAAGAAAGCCCCCTCTATCAAATCAAGCCCATGACCTGAAACAAATAAAAAGGGAAATCAACAGAGTAATTAGCAAATTGCACCAGAGAGGCCCCAACATCCGCTTACAGGCAGAACTAAGGAAGCTAAAGTGCAGAAAGAACAAAATTGCTTGACAAATAAGGCATGAATCTACAGAGAAGACATGACATGCAGAAGACATGCTGTACGATGTCAAAACTGATAACAGCGCAATATTCTGGGGCACAGTGAACAACCTAGACAACCCAAGGTCTTATGAAATAAACTCACAGATAACAGAAGAAGGTTGGGTAAACTACCTGCAGCACCACTTTAACAAAAATACAGACGAAATTACTCAAGTCACAACTCCCTTCAATTGCGATCTCAATCATGAAAGAACGTAGGAGAAGAGAACCCCATGTTATTCACAATCAAACAGATCAAAAATCTAATTTCAAAGGGCAAGAAAGAGGGTGCCCCGGGGCTCAATGGAATTCCTCCTAGACTATGCAAACAAGACCCAGACTACTGGGCCGAACTCCACGTCCCGCTCTTTAAAAACATCCTGGATGGTGGGAGAATCCCAAACTCCTGGTAAGGATCTATTATTTCCCCCAATTTCAAACAAGGCAGTAAGCAAAGAACTGCAGTTAATAGCCCTAATTGACATAGAGGCAAAAAGTCCCTGGTTTTCAAAAAAATACAGGGACAGCAACTAACATTCTTGCTCTGTCGTTCTTAATAGACGCCTCAGCAAAAATCAAGAAGCCACTATTTGTCTGTTTTATTGACTATACGTCGGCCTTTTAATAGCATCGACAGGGGCAAACTCTGGGCCAAGCTATCAGGCTGGAAAATCGACCCACAACTTCTGAAACTTCTAATCGCACTTCATTCCGACACATGGATCCAAATAAAACTAGGAACCGGTAACATCCTGTCGAGGAAAATAACGACCACAAAGGGGCTGAAGCCCCTTTGTGGTCTTGCCCTGACTCTGTTCAACCTCTTCCTGTCTGATCTTTCAGCAGAGCTCGACAACAGCATCCACCATGCCCCAAATTTAGGAGTTTAAACAATATCAAATTTACTGTATGCAGACGATTTAATATTGATCAGTCGAACTCCAGTCGGCTTTCATCACCTTATAAATACTACAAGCAACTTTTCAGTCAGAAACAGGCTAACGATAAACTTGGAGAAATCAAAAGCGATGATCTTGAATCGAAGGAAACAAGGGCAACCTCGATGGGAACTTCAGGGGAAATTGTTGGAGGTGGTCGATGAGTATAAATATCTGGGTATCACTTTCGACAGGAAGGGTTCCTTTGGACAACACAAAGCAACTATTAGAACAAGAGGGGCTGCACTGGCAGTAGCACTAAAAAGAATCAAGCAAGGGGGCGCTAGAGGGCGCACGGCAAGATGGCCGCATCCGTGTGAGGCTCTGCCCAGCCGAGCCGAAATCCTTTCATTATCTGCCTTCAATCCTTGCCATCTGGGGACCCGGTGTGGTGATTCAGACGGGAGAAGGTGCCCTGTGCGTATTTCTGCGCTCGTTGTGGAGTAGTTTGCGTCTGGACGTCCAAGAACCGGCGTTATAATTTCTGTGGGCGGAATGGCGGCGCCCGCGAGGCTGTGACCCTGGCAGCCTCCTGATAGTACATCCAGTTGGCGGCGGCGGCGGCACGATCTGCTGGCATACCACTGTTGGCTCTGGAGACACGGCGTAGGACTGCGGCTGGCTCACCGTCCCTGTCGCTGAGGAGAGGTGTGAGGCCTGGCGATGGAAGTGAGCGGCGGAGCGTAGGGCCCTGGTGGACGGCGGCACCTGGAGCTCCGGTGCCGGTGGTGGTGAGTGGGGACGCGGCATGCATGAGACCAGTGTCCGTAGAGGCGGGGGCGGTCCTGGTGCGTGCTGTGGCCCGGGCTCTCGCGCTTGGTGCTGGGGCTCGTAGGCGGTCGCGGGGGGTGAATCCAGGCCAGGCCGCGGATAGTAGCACTCAGGCCCAGTGGCCATTACAGACTCTATAAGTTGCTGCCCGCTCTCTCTGCGCTGACCCCCTGGAGGTATCTGCTACGCTACCCGCCACGGACAGACTACCAGGCGACCGAGGTATGTAGTGGTCTGCTGGCGAAGTGGGGGAATATAAACCTGCGCATGGTGACCTGTGCTGCTTGGATACTGTGGCCTGCACGTCCTTCTGCCACTTTCCCTCATGGTGTGATGGATCCTGGATAAAGTCCTAAGGTAAGAGGGGGAGACTCGGTTGGAGTAGTGTGCTGTCCCTGTTTTGTCATAGCGCCTCCTGTTTCCTTGCATCGTGGACTGTGTGCTGGCTCTCCCTGGGCCCGGGGGACATGTAGAATTGAGTTGGCACTCGGAGGCCTGCTACTGGTAGTGAGTGACTGCCCCGCCACGCTATAGACGCTGGTGTGTGGGGGGTGGGGGGCCTTTGTGATTTGGCTGGCTTGGCTGCACAATGTAATATCAGTTTGTGCCTCACATTGATATTGGGGGTGTGGTGACTTGGATCCAGTTGCCGCAGAGGGCTGGGTTTGGTTGCTCCTCCTTCCTATTGCATAGGGTGTGTGGCCTCTTTCTGTGTGGGAGAGGGTTCTTATTTGGAGACACCATGGGCCGGAATGACAAGTCGCAGTCGTGCCTCACATTTGAGACGCGCAAGATATCTCAGCCTCCCCAGAGAGCGGTCTTGGATGTGGAGGCGGATGCCCCGGGACCGGAACAATCCACTTTGGAAACCATGCTACTAGCCATGCAGCAGAGCCTCCAGTCTATAGAAGGCACGATGGCAGTGGTAAATCACCACCTAGCCCACATGTCCTCCCAATTAGAAAAACAAAATGCTCATATGGGAGAGGTGGAGCAACGGGTGTCTGCCGCAGAAGATGGCCTAAGTGACGTCGCGGGGAAGGCCCTGAACATGGAGAAGGTCCTCTCCCTCATTCAAGCAAAGAATGAGGATTTGGAGACCCGTTCCTGGAGGAACAATATTCGCATTCTTGGCCTGCCAGAGCCCACAAATGTGGGAAAATGGAGTCCTTCGTTGAACAGTTGATCACTGAGATCTTTGGAACCACTCACCTATCGCCTATGTTCATCATCGATCGTGCTCATCGTTCACTTACTCCTAAGCCGGTCCCGGGTGCACCGCCATGCCCAGTCATTGCTAGGGTGCTTAATTACAGGGACCGTGACTCTATTCTGCACATGGCCAGGGAGAAGGGGACTATTATACATCAAGGGAACACCCTAACCTTTTCCCCTGATTTTACTGTGACTGTACAGGCGGCCCACAAGGAGTTTGGCACTGTAAAAAAGTTTCTGCAAATGGAAGGGGTCCCATATGCAATGCTAGATCCAGCCCGCCTGCGGATAGGGTCTGAGGAATCATACAAAATTTTCACCACTCCTAAGGCTGCCATGGAACACGCAAAGCTGTTGAAGAAGAGACAGCGCTAATCCCATATGATCTCTGAGACTGAAGACTGATGTGGACAGAGGAGCTATTAGCTAATATAGTTTGCACTATTTTGTATTATCTGGGTATGCTGGTTTCTTGGATGTCTATCTCTAATGCATATCGCTACTAACTAGTAGCTTTTCTCTCTACAGGCACTGTATTCCATCGTGCTGTCTGTGACCGCCCTCTGTGGCCTCAGAAACTATAATGCATTACTGTACTTTAGGCAATATTGGTGTTTGCTTGGCCACCTCCTAATAGATAGGAGGACAGAAGTTCTCGATGCCCCCAAATGGGTGTACCCCGTATTTGTATTTTGCTCTCTGTTCTTGGTTGGGGTAGGGATGTTCAGGGATGGGATGGCTTTGGCGAGTTGGGGTGCTGAAGTGGGAGGGGGGATGTGGGAATGGGCGACTGGGGATTTTTTCTTGCAGGGGAGGGTACGCTGAGATGGGAACGTACTATGCTTTTTGTTTTTTGGATGCCGCCTCAAAATGCTGTCTTGGTATTTATTGGGCCTGGAAGGTATGGTCCTGCAGTGTGGCAGCTTTGTTCATTAATGTCTACCGATGACCATGAATAATATTGTTCAATTTCTCACCTGGAAAGTTCGAGGGCTTAACTCCCCTAAGAAGATCAGGTGTGTCTTTGCATATTTAGATCGTATGAGGGTGCCAGTGACTCTGTTACAGGAGACAGCCTTACTGTGGAATCTGTTGGAACGCTGTGAACACGATGGGCGGGCATTAAAGTGGCATCCTCCTATTCATCTTATTCTAGAGGAGTAATAGTACTTGTAAAAAAAGGGTCCAGTTTACTGTGATTCGAGGGGAGACGGATGAGCAAGGACGAGTGGCGCTTCTGCATGGCTGCTTGGGTGGCATGGGTGTCCTACTGGTGGATGTGTATGGCCCGAATGCGGATGACCCTTCCTTTTATTCTGATGTGTGGCGTTCAATTGCTGCGTTTCCCCGTGCGGGTTTAAATATATGTCTGGACTTAACGTTAGACAAAACAGTTAGTGGCGAGGCGCGCCCCAAAAAAGCATCTGAGGCACCACAGGGAATATGTGACGCAGGGAACTTATATGATGTATGGCGGCGGCGTCACCCTGGAAGACGGGAGGGTATGTTTACATCCACAGTTAATGGGTCCTGGTCCCAAATAGATTTCTGGTTGCTCTCTGAGTCTGCTTGTTCGTGGGTGGCGGGGGTGCAGCATGAGGCGCGTACACTGTCGAATCACTCTCCGGTAACCCTGGACCTGCGGGTCCCCACGTGCGAACGTTCACATATTTGTGGCGCCTCCAGCCAACAAAACTGGTGGACCCGGTTTTTAAGCAGACGGTCACTGAGGCGATAGGGAACTTTTTTAGGGAAAATGAGGGCACTGTCGATAGCACGGGAGTGCTTTGGAAGCCTTCAAGGCTACTATCAGAGGTGTGTGCATTGGGGCCCAGACGGGAGTATTGCGAGATATCCGGCGCAGCATTAAAAAGCTGACTTCCGATATGTCTGCACTCAAACGGGAATATGAGATCAACCCCTCTCCGGCAACACTGGCAGCTATACGAACATTTGTAACTGAGCACAATGAGACGGTGGACCAGGAACTGCTGCACTGTGCTCGCCGGAAGATAGCTCGTTATTATGGGGAAGGGGGCGCCCGAGTCGATCCCTGGTGCAGCAATTAGCTGCACATAGGGCCCAGGAACACATTGCGGAATTGATAGATTCAGAAGGGGTATCTCATTACTCCACCTCTGAAATTAGTGACACATTTGTGCAATTCTATACCCGGTTATATGCTGCCAAGCATGATTTGACACCTGAGGAGATTGATGCATATTTAGACGATGTGGCCTTGGGCTGGCTCTCCGACACGCACCGGGAATATCTGATATTGCCATTTGATGAGGAGGACGTTAAGATAGCTATCATGTCCCTGCCCACCTGCAAGGCAGCAGGATTGGATCGCCTGCCTAGTGAATGTCATAAGGCGTACGCATCAGAATTGGCCTGCGGCTCTTGGAAGTATTCTCTGATGCATATGACACGGGGAGGCTGCCACCATCGCTTATGGAGGCCTTGTTAGGGACCCTGCTAAAACCTGACAAAACTCCGACTAACTGTGAAACGTATAGGCCACTCTCAATGATAAATATTGATACAAAAATCCTGGCAAAAATGATTGCAATTAGGATGCAGCCGTTGGTTCCCCTACTGGTCTTACCTGACCAATCTGGGTTTGTCACGTGCGCTCCACTACGCACAATCTCTGAACTATTTTCTCCACTCTACATTATTTTGACCCTGAGTTTCAAGCAGTAGCTGTGCAGCTAGAGAAAAAAGAAAAAAAAAAGAATCAAGCAAAAAATAACACGCCCTGATCTATTACCTCTTCTAGAAGTCCTTCGAGCAAAATTGCTTCCTACCATCACCTATGGAAGTGAATGCATGAGAGGAAGAGACAAAACAGTTCTGGATAAAGCAGTGTCGAAATCAATTCGATTAATCTTTAACCTCCCTCAATACGTCTCTCCAGCCCAGCTAAGATTAGAATTTGGCCTCCAAAAACAACAAGTAGCATGGAAGGGGGCTTACGCAAAGTGTTGGTACAAAATAAAGGGGGCTGAGAACAGTTCCATGAACAAAAGAAAGGCTGAGTGCACAGCAATAGTTCATAAAAGGTTTAAAGATTTGATACTGTTTGTTCCTAAAGTTTGGGTGCTCCAACAAGTAGCGTAACCGACCAAGTACGCTGGATGAATGGATGCTTAATTAGCGCACTGACATTGTGAGTGCGTCCCTGTGGGCACACCATATGGTTCGTTATGAAGCACGGACTCGGTTATCGTTTGTATGTTTGTTTATTCTTGATTACAAATTCAACAGTTCATTTGTACAAATGAACTGTTGAATTTGTAATCAAGAATAAACAAACATACAAACGATAACCGAGTCCGTGCTTCATAACGAACCATATGGTGTGCCCACAGGGACGCACTCACAATGTCAGTGCGCTAATTAAGCAACAGTTCCATGAACTCATACTTATGGAAAAAGATTAACAAAAACAAAGATAATCCAGCTGCAGTCTATCTACAAACGGCAATAAACCACCTAGACCTGCAAGAGCTTTGGGAGATCAATTGCAAAAAACAACAAGTGATGGACTGAATGTGGATCAATGTCACACACTCCCCCAGTCAAAAGATCTGGGCCCAAATCCATCGTTTTTTTGCACTCCACACCACCCTGGGTCAGATAATGGCTTTATGCAAATCAGCTCTGACCCTGTTGCCCCATGGGAACAGTCCAGTCCGAACTACAACAGCCATATCTTTCCCAGACCGGAATCAAGCATCCGAGGACCGGACCGGTTTCGAGGTAACACCTCTCTTCAGCCCGGCTAGCTTGACTCCAAGTGGTGTGGAGTGCCTGGGACCCACGTCTGGGCATCCCCAGCGCACTTAGGGCGGCAATTGCAAAAAACAACAAGTGATGGACTGAATGTGGATCAATGTCACACACTCCCCCAGTCAAAAGATCTGGGCCCAAATCCATCGTTTTTTTGCACTCCACACCACCCTGGGTCAGATAATGGCTTTATGCAAATCAGCTCTGACCCTGTTGCCCCATGGGAACAGTCCAGTCCGAACTACAACAGCCATATCTTTCCCAGACCGGAATCAAGCATCCGAGGACCGGACCGGTTTCGAGGTAACACCTCTCTTCAGCCCGGCTAGCTTGACTCCAAGTGGTGTGGAGTGCCTGGGACCCACGTCTGGGCATCCCCAGCGCACTTAGGGCGGCAATTGCAAAAAACAACAAGTGATGGACTGAATGTGGATCAATGTCACACACTCCCCCAGTCAAAAGATCTGGGCCCAAATCCATCGTTTTTTTGCACTCCACACCACCCTGGGTCAGATAATGGCTTTATGCAAATCAGCTCTGACCCTGTTGCCCCATGGGAACAGTCCAGTCCGAACTACAACAGCCATATCTTTCCCAGACCGGAATCAAGCATCCGAGGACCGGACCGGTTTCGAGGTAACACCTCTCTTCAGCCCGGCTAGCTTGACTCCAAGTGGTGTGGAGTGCCTGGGACCCACGTCTGGGCATCCCCAGCGCACTTAGGGCGGCAATTGCAAAAAACAACAAGTGATGGACTGAATGTGGATCAATGTCACACACTCCCCCAGTCAAAAGATCTGGGCCCAAATCCATCGTTTTTTTGCACTCCACACCACCCTGGGTCAGATAATGGCTTATGCAAATCAGCTCTGACCCTGTTGCCCCATGGGAACAGTCCAGTCCGAACTACAACAGCCATATCTTTCCCAGACCGGAATCAAGCATCCGAGGACCGGACCGGTTTCGAGGTAACACCTCTCTTCAGCCCGGCTAGCTTGACTCCAAGTGGTGTGGAGTGCCTGGGACCCACGTCTGGGCATCCCCAGCGCACTTAGGGCGGCAATTGCAAAAAGCAACAAGTGATGGACTGAATGTGGATCAATGTCACACACTCCCCCAGTCAAAAGATCTGGGCCCAAATCCATCGTTTTTTTGCACTCCACACCACCCTGGGTCAGATAATGGCTTTATGCAAATCAGCTCTGACCCTGTTGCCCCATGGGAACAGTCCAGTCCGAACTACAACAGCCATATCTTTCCCAGACCGGAATCAAGCATCCGAGGACCGGACCGGTTTCGAGGTAACACCTCTCTTCAGCCTGGCTAGCTTGACTCCAAGTGGTGTGGAGTGCCTGGGACCCACGTCTGGGCATCCCCAGCGCACTTAGGGCGGCAATTGCAAAAAACAACAAGTGATGGACTGAATGTGGATCAATGTCACACACTCCCCCAGTCATAAGATCTGGGCCCAAATCCATCGTTTTTTTTGCACTCCACACCACCCTGGGTCAGATAATGGCTTTATGCAAATCAGCTCTGACCCTGTTGCCCCATGGGAACAGTCCAGTCCGAACTACAACAGCCATATCTTTCCCAGACCGGAATCAAGCATCCGAGGACCGGACCGGTTTCGAGGTAACACCTCTCTTCAGCCCGGCTAGCTTGACTCCAAGTGGTGTGGAGTGCCTGGGACCCACGTCTGGGCATCCCCAGCGCACTTAGGGCGGCAATTGCAAAAAACAACAAGTGATGGACTGAATGTGGATCAATGTCACACACTCCCCCAGTCAAAAGATCTGGGCCCAAATCCATCGTTTTTTTGCACTCCACACCACCCTGGGTCAGATAATGGCTTTATGCAAATCAGCTCTGACCCTGTTGCCCCATGGGAACAGTCCAGTCCGAACTACAACAGCCATATCTTTCCCAGACCGGAATCAAGCATCCGAGGACCGGACCGGTTTCGAGGTAACACCTCTCTTCAGCCCGGCTAGCTTGACTCCAAGTGGTGTGGAGTGCCTGGGACCCACGTCTGGGCATCCCCAGCGCACTTAGGGCGGCAATTGCAAAAAACAACAAGTGATGGACTGAATGTGGATCAATGTCACACACTCCCCCAGTCAAAAGATCTGGGCCCAAATCCATCGTTTTTTTGCACTCCACACCACCCTGGGTCAGATAATGGCTTTATGCAAATCAGCTCTGACCCTGTTGCCCCATGGGAACAGTCCAGTCCGAACTACAACAGCCATATCTTTCCCAGACCGGAATCAAGCATCCGAGGACCGGACCGGTTTCGAGGTAACACCTCTCTTCAGCCCGGCTAGCTTGACTCCAAGTGGTGTGGAGTGCCTGGGACCCACGTCTGGGCATCCCCAGCGCACTTAGGGCGGCAATTGCAAAAAACAACAAGTGATGGACTGAATGTGGATCAATGTCACACACTCCCCCAGTCAAAAGATCTGGGCCCAAATCCATTGTTTTTTTGCACTCCACACCACCCTGGGTCAGATAATGGCTTAATGCAAATCAGCTCTGACCCTGTTGCCCCATGGGAACAGTCCAGTCCGAACTACAACAGCCATATCTTTCCCAGACCGGAATCAAGCATCCGAGGACCGGACCGGTTTCGAGGTAACACCTCTCTTCAGCCCGGCTAGCTTGACTCCAAGTGGTGTGGAGTGCCTGGGACCCACGTCTGGGCATCCCCAGCGCACTTAGGGCGGCAATTGCAAAAAACAACAAGTGATGGACTGAATGTGGATCAATGTCACACACTCCCCCAGTCAAAAGATCTGGGCCCAAATCCATCATTTTTTTGCACTCCACACCACCCTGGGTCAGATAATGGCTTTATGCAAATCAGCTCTGACCCTGTTGCCCCATGGGAACAGTCCAGTCCGAACTACAACAGCCATATCTTTCCCAGACCGGAATCAAGCATCCGAGGACCGGACCGGTTTCGAGGTAACACCTCTCTTCAGCCCGGCTAGCTTGACTCCAAGTGGTGTGGAGTGCCTGGGACCCACGTCTGGGCATCCCCAGCGCACTTAGGGCGGCAATTGCAAAAAACAACAAGTGATGGACTGAATGTGGATCAATGTCACACACTCCCCCAGTCAAAAGATCTGGGCCCAAATCCATCGTTTTTTTGCACTCCACACCACCCTGGGTCAGATAATGGCTTTATGCAAATCAGCTCTGACCCTGTTGCCCCATGGGAACAGTCCAGTCCGAACTACAACAGCCATATCTTTCCCAGACCGGAATCAAGCATCCGAGGACCGGACCGGTTTCGAGGTAACACCTCTCTTCAGCCTGGCTAGCTTGACTCCAAGTGGTGTGGAGTGCCTGGGACCCACGTCTGGGCATCCCCAGCGCACTTAGGGCGGCAATTGCAAAAAACAACAAGTGATGGACTGAATGTGGATCAATGTCACACACTCCCCCAGTCAAAAGATCTGGGCCCAAATCCATCGTTTTTTTTGCACTCCACACCACCCTGGGTCAGATAATGGCTTTATGCAAATCAGCTCTGACCCTGTTGCCCCATGGGAACAGTCCAGTCCGAACTACAACAGCCATATCTTTCCCAGACCGGAATCAAGCATCCGAGGACCGGACCGGTTTCGAGGTAACACCTCTCTTCAGCCCGGCTAGCTTGACTCCAAGTGGTGTGGAGTGCCTGGGACCCACGTCTGGGCATCCCCAGCGCACTTAGGGCGGCAATTGCAAAAAACAACAAGTGATGGACTGAATGTGGATCAATGTCACACACTCCCCCAGTCAAAAGATCTGGGCCCAAATCCATCGTTTTTTTGCACTCCACACCACCCTGGGTCAGATAATGGCTTTATGCAAATCAGCTCTGACCCTGTTGCCCCATGGGAACAGTCCAGTCCGAACTACAACAGCCATATCTTTCCCAGACCGGAATCAAGCATCCGAGGACCAGACCGGTTTCGAGGTAACACCTCTCTTCAGCCCGGCTAGCTTGACTCCAAGTGGTGTGGAGTGCCTGGGACCCACGTCTGGGCATCCCCAGCGCACTTAGGGCGGCAATTGCAAAAAACAACAAGTGATGGACTGAATGTGGATCAATGTCACACACTCCCCCAGTCATAAGATCTGGGCCCAAATCCATCGTTTTTTTTGCACTCCACACCACCCTGGGTCAGATAATGGCTTTATGCAAATCAGCTCTGACCCTGTTGCCCCATGGGAACAGTCCAGTCCGAACTACAACAGCCATATCTTTCCCAGACCGGAATCAAGCATCCGAGGACCGGACCGGTTTCGAGGTAACACCTCTCTTCAGCCCGGCTAGCTTGACTCCAAGTGGTGTGGAGTGCCTGGGACCCACGTCTGGGCATCCCCAGCGCACTTAGGGCGGCAATTGCAAAAAACAACAAGTGATGGACTGAATGTGGATCAATGTCACACACTCCCCCAGTCAAAAGATCTGGGCCCAAATCCATCGTTTTTTTGCACTCCACACCACCCTGGGTCAGATAATGGCTTTATGCAAATCAGCTCTGACCCTGTTGCCCCATGGGAACAGTCCAGTCCGAACTACAACAGCCATATCTTTCCCAGACCGGAATCAAGCATCCGAGGACCGGACCGGTTTCGAGGTAACACCTCTCTTCAGCCCGGCTAGCTTGACTCCAAGTGGTGTGGAGTGCCTGGGACCCACGTCTGGGCATCCCCAGCGCACTTAGGGCGGCAATTGCAAAAAACAACAAGTGATGGACTGAATGTGGATCAATGTCACACACTCCCCCAGTCAAAAGATCTGGGCCCAAATCCATCGTTTTTTTGCACTCCACACCACCCTGGGTCAGATAATGGCTTTATGCAAATCAGCTCTGACCCTGTTGCCCCATGGGAACAGTCCAGTCCGAACTACAACAGCCATATCTTTCCCAGACCGGAATCAAGCATCCGAGGACCGGACCGGTTTCGAGGTAACACCTCTCTTCAGCCCGGCTAGCTTGACTCCAAGTGGTGTGGAGTGCCTGGGACCCACGTCTGGGCATCCCCAGCGCACTTAGGGCGGCAATTGCAAAAAACAACAAGTGATGGACTGAATGTGGATCAATGTCACACACTCCCCCAGTCAAAAGATCTGGGCCCAAATCCATTGTTTTTTTGCACTCCACACCACCCTGGGTCAGATAATGGCTTAATGCAAATCAGCTCTGACCCTGTTGCCCCATGGGAACAGTCCAGTCCGAACTACAACAGCCATATCTTTCCCAGACCGGAATCAAGCATCCGAGGACCGGACCGGTTTCGAGGTAACACCTCTCTTCAGCCCGGCTAGCTTGACTCCAAGTGGTGTGGAGTGCCTGGGACCCACGTCTGGGCATCCCCAGCGCACTTAGGGCGGCAATTGCAAAAAACAACAAGTGATGGACTGAATGTGGATCAATGTCACACACTCCCCCAGTCAAAAGATCTGGGCCCAAATCCATCATTTTTTTGCACTCCACACCACCCTGGGTCAGATAATGGCTTTATGCAAATCAGCTCTGACCCTGTTGCCCCATGGGAACAGTCCAGTCCGAACTACAACAGCCATATCTTTCCCAGACCGGAATCAAGCATCCGAGGACCGGACCGGTTTCGAGGTAACACCTCTCTTCAGCCCGGCTAGCTTGACTCCAAGTGGTGTGGAGTGCCTGGGACCCACGTCTGGGCATCCCCAGCGCACTTAGGGCGGCAATTGCAAAAAACAACAAGTGATGGACTGAATGTGGATCAATGTCACACACTCCCCCAGTCAAAAGATCTGGGCCCAAATCCATCGTTTTTTTGCACTCCACACCACCCTGGGTCAGATAATGGCTTTATGCAAATCAGCTCTGACCCTGTTGCCCCATGGGAACAGTCCAGTCCGAACTACAACAGCCATATCTTTCCCAGACCGGAATCAAGCATCCGAGGACCGGACCGGTTTCGAGGTAACACCTCTCTTCAGCCTGGCTAGCTTGACTCCAAGTGGTGTGGAGTGCCTGGGACCCACGTCTGGGCATCCCCAGCGCACTTAGGGCGGCAATTGCAAAAAACAACAAGTGATGGACTGAATGTGGATCAATGTCACACACTCCCCCAGTCAAAAGATCTGGGCCCAAATCCATCGTTTTTTTTGCACTCCACACCACCCTGGGTCAGATAATGGCTTTATGCAAATCAGCTCTGACCCTGTTGCCCCATGGGAACAGTCCAGTCCGAACTACAACAGCCATATCTTTCCCAGACCGGAATCAAGCATCCGAGGACCGGACCGGTTTCGAGGTAACACCTCTCTTCAGCCCGGCTAGCTTGACTCCAAGTGGTGTGGAGTGCCTGGGACCCACGTCTGGGCATCCCCAGCGCACTTAGGGCGGCAATTGCAAAAAACAACAAGTGATGGACTGAATGTGGATCAATGTCACACACTCCCCCAGTCAAAAGATCTGGGCCCAAATCCATCGTTTTTTTGCACTCCACACCACCCTGGGTCAGATAATGGCTTTATGCAAATCAGCTCTGACCCTGTTGCCCCATGGGAACAGTCCAGTCCGAACTACAACAGCCATATCTTTCCCAGACCGGAATCAAGCATCCGAGGACCAGACCGGTTTCGAGGTAACACCTCTCTTCAGCCCGGCTAGCTTGACTCCAAGTGGTGTGGAGTGCCTGGGACCCACGTCTGGGCATCCCCAGCGCACTTAGGGCGGCAATTGCAAAAAACAACAAGTGATGGACTGAATGTGGATCAATGTCACACACTCCCCCAGTCAAAAGATCTGGGCCCAAATCCATCGTTTTTTTGCACTCCACACCACCCTGGGTCAGATAATGGCTTTATGCAAATCAGCTCTGACCCTGTTGCCCCATGGGAACAGTCCAGTCCGAACTACAACAGCCATATCTTTCCCAGACCGGAATCAAGCATCCGAGGACCGGACCGGTTTCGAGGTAACACCTCTCTTCAGCCCGGCTAGCTTGACTCCAAGTGGTGTGGAGTGCCTGGGACCCACGTCTGGGCATCCCCAGCGCACTTAGGGCGGCAATTGCAAAAAACAACAAGTGATGGACTGAATGTGGATCAATGTCACACACTCCCCCAGTCAAAAGATCTGGGCCCAAATCCATCGTTTTTTTGCACTCCACACCACCCTGGGTCAGATAATGGCTTTATGCAAATCAGCTCTGACCCTGTTGCCCCATGGGAACAGTCCAGTCCGAACTACAACAGCCATATCTTTCCCAGACCGGAATCAAGCATCCGAGGACCGGACCGGTTTCGAGGTAACACCTCTCTTCAGCCCGGCTAGCTTGACTCCAAGTGGTGTGGAGTGCCTGGGACCCACGTCTGGGCATCCCCAGCGCACTTAGGGCGGCAATTGCAAAAAACAACAAGTGATGGACTGAATGTGGATCAATGTCACACACTCCCCCAGTCAAAAGATCTGGGCCCAAATCCATCGTTTTTTTGCACTCCACACCACCCTGGGTCAGATAATGGCTTTATGCAAATCAGCTCTGACCCTGTTGCCCCATGGGAACAGTCCAGTCCGAACTACAACAGCCATATCTTTCCCAGACCGGAATCAAGCATCCGAGGACCGGACCGGTTTCGAGGTAACACCTCTCTTCAGCCCGGCTAGCTTGACTCCAAGTGGTGTGGAGTGCCTGGGACCCACGTCTGGGCATCCCCAGCGCACTTAGGGCGGCAATTGCATTCAGGCCCTCCAGCTACTCAGTATACACGACTTCACTATAAGAGCACCACGAGCAAACAACTACGGCTGCTCTAGGCGACACTCCGCGCCGGGACGTGGGATTAGGTGAAGAGGTCACCCGCCCGCTCCGATGAGGTAAGGTGTTGGGCACAGATTAGTTGTGAGGCGGGCGCCTGGACATCCAGGAGCCCGGCCGCCCTGGTTGGACCCCCGGTGTTTTCCCTCCACCCCCTAGGGACCACAGGTGTCGGCCCCCTCCGAGGACGTTTGCAGAGTTGGGGTACCGGGCGTCGAGCATGCGGGTCTACCGACCGCCAGGTTGAGGGTTGACCTGTGCTCCCGTGAGTGTTCCTCGGGAGGTTTGGCGTGGCTGGTGGCCACAGGCGACTATCCCACCATCCACCGGCCATCGAGAACAGCGGAGCCCCGCCGCTCGTTGCCTCTGGTGCCCCTCCAGGCTGCGACCTCCCTGGGTGGTGTGATTGTCCTGGATCTACCGGGACCTGGTGGGACCACCGCGGACCTACCCCGGGCCGCTAACTCCTCCCTTGCTGTCCCACCAGACGGTATATGCATACTTACCTACCGACCCACCCCCGTTTTGGGCTATTTACCCCTGAAACCATTTGCTTCTACCCTCCAGATAACTGCTCCACTCACGCAGACCCCACGGGAGCAGCCTTGGGGCACTTACGACCGCCAACGAGGGTAAGTCCTCTTCTTACTTTGGACTTTTGTCTAAGACTCTGATGTATGTCCACCTCCATATGTAGCAAAACGCTGGCTAGCGTTAGATCCTTCCATATCTTTAAACACCAATTGTCTTGTTGAGACACCTAATGTCCGCTGGTAGTCCTTTACCCAGCATTGTTTTTAAGTGAACTTCACTAAGCCCTTGATGCGTAGTAACCTAACTGTGTCTTTCCCCACTCTCCTCACTTCATTATCATGTATTGCTTCACTGAAACCAAGGAGCATCCCCCTGATTGGGTAACTTGGGTATCTGAATCACCAGTTGAAGTCTACTTCTCTCCCCACAGGGTATCCCTTTGCTGCAGGAACCCCTCTCTGGCTGGATCCGGCAACCACACAGGTTGTATCCTTCAGATGCCCCAGCCTGATGCGGGGCATCACACTAAGTTTATGAGCACTGTTTTGGTCCTGAAGAATTGCCAATAGGGCATGAAACATGTCGACCTATTCACGAATGAGGGTTGAACGGGACTGACTTCTCGTAACTACTGTAGTCCCATTGCCCCTCGCTTTTTTATTAAGGTGGTGTACTACACGATTAAAGACAAAGCAGTAGATCACACCAACCTTTTTTAACTCACCTTACTCACGCTCACTACTTCACTCACTAGGGCCCTCACACCCTTACACCCACCGGCAAGGAACAAAAGATCTCCACAAGAGTGTAGCACCCCGTGCTACCCGTCAGGCATTGCAGCGCCGGCTTGACGTTGGAGCGGGAAGCCGATGATGACACGATACGACTAGCTGGTGACATTACAACAGCCGTAAAACCAGCCTGTTGTGTGAGGCATCCCTAGTTCCGACAAGGGACACCCTTCCCTGTTGCACTCTAGGAAGAGAGGAAGACAGCACCCTTTACTACGCAATCACCAATCCCAGGGGAACTGTGTGCAATTATTTGTTACATGTTAATGTTAATGTTAGGCACACTTTTAGAGCGCACGGCTACCCCAGAGGGTGTCCCGGCGCTTTAGCAAAGATGCCCCTAAAAACAGAAAAACCAAAAGGTAAACAAACTGCAGAAACGCGGGTTACTAGGTGAAGAACAGAGTCTTCAGCTCCTTCCTGAAGGCCAAGAGATTATTTGCTTTCCGGAGGGAAAGAGGGAGTGCATTCCACAGGCAAGCTGTTACGTGTTGGAAGGAGCGACCTCCCATCCGCACACGTTTGACCACAGGCACCTCCATTTTGGCCAGGTCCGCCGACCGCAGAGACCTCCGTGGCACATAGAAAGCAGTGCGCTTCCTCAGGTAGAAAGGGCCGGTCGCATGGAGAGCTTTAAACGCCAATGTGAGGAGTTTAAATTTAATTCTCTCCGCGATTGGTAGCCAGTGAAGCCTGGCTAGGAGCACTGAGGCTCTTGCTCTCCTCGGCAGGCCATAGATGGCTCTGGCCGCCGAGTTCTGTATGACCTGCAACCTAGATAACAAATATTTAGGTAGGCCCGCGAAGAGCGCATTTGCATAGTCCAGGCGTGATCCCACCAACGCCTGAACTATATTCCTGCGGTACTGCAAAGAGAGCAGGGGCAGAAATTTTCTAAGCATCTTGAGGATGCTGAAGCATTTCCCTGCAAGTCCCAGGATGTGGGGACGAAAAGACAGATCAGCGTCGAACACCACTCCGAGATTTTTTACCTGAGCTGATGGAGCCTCAGGGGGGAACATGTCCTGGGGCCACCACGACTTCCAGTCCGAGTCTGGGGCACAGCCAAAGAAGAGCAGCTCAGACTTGTCTGAGTTGCATTTCAGGCCGTGCCGCTGGAACCACGCAAAGACTGCACTCAGACAGTCCTTAATCCTGCCGCCGTTGAAGACCTCACCCTTCCTGCAAGTGAACAAAAGCTGGGTGTCATCAGCGTATGAGATGACCCGGGCCCCGAACGCCTCCGCTACCTCCGCTAGAGGGGCCATGTAAATGTTGAAAATGGTGGGGCTCAAGATAGATCCTTGAGGCACCCCCACCTCCAGCGCAGGCATTTCCGCCGAGAACGGCGGAGCCCAGATCACCTGTCGGCGGTCGGCAAGAAAGGATTGAAACCAGTCCAACACCGTCCCTCGCAGACCAATCTCCCTGAGTCTTGAGAGAAGGCCTGCGTGTGGGACGGTGTCGAACGCCGCCGAAAGGTCCAACATGACCAACATCGCCCGTCCCCCCTGATCGAGTATCTCCCTGATGGTGTCCGTGACCTCTACCAGAGCGGTCTCCGTGCTATAATTTGCACGAAAGCCGGACTGGGAGTCATGCAACAAATTGTTGTTTTCAATAAAGGTGGAAAGAGTGCGCTGAACATGTTTTTCCAACACCTTCGCCAAAGCAGGGAGGAGGGAGATCGGACGATAGTTAGCCCATTGCAGGGGGTCTAACAGAGGCTTCTTGATCAACGGCAGGATAAGTGCATGTTTCCACTGTCGTGGGACAACCCCCGAGCTCAATGAAAGATTCAGCAGGGGGTTCAGCATGCTGTTCAACGCTGGGGCCACCCTGCCCAGGCATTGAGCCGGACAGGCGTCCAGTGGCGAGCCAGATTTCAGTCGAGATAGCAACTCCAGCGACGTTTCGCAGGGCAGCTGAGGAAAAACAGATAATGTGGGCCCAGAGTCATCCCTACAGGGGTCTAAAAAGGCATCAGCCATACGGGAGTCCACCGATGGAAAGGTGGCCTGAATCTTTAGGATTTTGGTCACAAAAAAGTCGGCCAACTGTTTAATCCATTCCTCCGTATGTGAGTGAACAGGAGTGGCTACCACTGGGTTCACAAACTCCTTCACAACTCTAAAGAGTTCTCGGCTGACATTATCAGCCTTGTCGATTCTCTTTTCAAGATAACTCTTTTTTTCTGAGGCAATCTGTTTATAATACGCTTTTGTCGCGTCTCTGTATTTCGTTTTCTCCACCGGCTCATAATTGCGCCGCCAGCGCCTTTCCAGCTTCTTACATTCTTGACGCATTATGCGAAGAGTGGAGGAAAACCAAGGGGCTGAGTTAAAATCAGGGGCGGTTTTAGCAGCCCTCAAAGGGGCCAGCTCCTCGAATCTTGCCTGCATCCAATTCTGGACCAGGATTAAATCGGCTTCCAGATCCCCGGTCAGTTGACACGGGTATTGGCCAAGAGCATCAGAGAGCATTTCAGCTGTCACAAGATGGAAGGCTCTGGACTGCCGGAACCCTACCTTAAAAGCCCTTTGGCTAGCTTTAGAATCAAGAATTAAGGCAAAGTTTAGCAGATAATGATCTGACCACAGGACCGGGAGTGGAGGGGACGCCTCAATAGGCCTAGAGGAAAATATGACATCCAACGTGTGGCCTTTCACATGAGTGGGGCTGTGAATAAAAGGGGCTAGCCCTAACATCGCCGTGATATCACGAAGTTTGTCGGCATCAGCGTCAGTAAGACAATCCATATGAAGGTTTAGATCGCCTAGTAGCATGCAATGCGCCGAGCGCATGCATGGTACAGAAAGGGCCGACTGCAAATCCTCAAAAAAAGACCCAATAGGACCAGGAGGTCTATAGAGGAGAATGCCAGTACAGGTCTGGGACGCCGATACGTGGAGCGTAAAACCTAAGGCTTCACAGCCGGCAATGTTGTCGACCGCAAAGGAGGAACAGACGAAAGCCTTGTCCACTATCAGGGCCACCCCGCCACCTCTTCCCTCCGTTCTATCCCTCCTTAAAATGGTATAGTTGGGCGGAACGGCACAGGCAATGTCAGGTTCCGAACCCACTCCCAACCAAGTCTCAGTTAAAAATAAGCAGGAGATCTTGGACATAGATTGTTGGGACCGCACACTTGACCCCTATAAATATTGTCCCCCCGATGTCCCTCCCTGTTGTTGACTGGATTTGCGTGGGTCACCCCCACGGGACTCTTTAGGCTACCAAGAGTGAAACTCCTTCACCGTCTTGGCCCACACTTCAACCACATACACCTGCTTGTGGTTGATCCATTATTTATATCACCTTCCCGCTCATCCTCTCAATACCATGGAGGATGTACCGGGTCTGAGCTTTGATGAGGATGCCATAGCCGAAGCATTGAGAGCAGCCCCCTCGATATTGAATAATCCCACTGCCTCTGCTTCGGGCACATCTAACGATGACTGGGCTACCCTCATGGAGCTGAAAAAAGAATTGATAAGGATCACGCTGCACGGGGTGATGATGACAGAGTACCTCAGATACAACATAGCCCCACAAGGACTGATAGTGAACATCGTACCAAGATTGTTCCTGATAGACAAACAATTCAAAATGGACTGGTGCCAGGTATCCTGGAAGTGCACTAAAGACTTGCTATTCCTGATATCCCAAACAGCGAAACGTCTCGCGGATGCCCTACAGGATAAGATCTCAAGCATAGAGGCCACAATGAAGAGTGCTGTCAACAAGAACAGCAAAACCGCCTTTACCTCCAAATTAGCTGAAATCAACCAAGAAATGGCAGACCATCACGAATATCTGTTGAAGCAGAAGACAGACAAACTACAGAAAGACATCTCCAAGTTTGATAAAGAGAAGGTCTACCCTTATCTCAAAGACGATTTCAAGAGCAAAAGGACCAACTACTCTTCAGATGAGAGCTCGGACGTGAACAACAGACGCGGATCCTCTGGCAGTGATTCGAGTGGAGGTCAAACTCCCAGGAACAACCGGATGCAACAGCAACCCAATTGGCATCAAGGATACCAACCGGGCCCCATGTTCCACGGCCCATCTCACATGGCACCGCCATGGCAGTATCCCTTCTTCCCGCAGGGTCCACCTCAATTCTACCCTCTGAACCCGCCACCTTTTCAAGGCAGAGGTTGGGGCAGAGGAAGAGGGCGAAAGCGAGGAGGCCAGAAGGGTGTCCAGTAGTCCGACCAACCGGCACCAACGAACATGATGGAAACACGGAGCATCACCACCAGAGGGAGAAGAGCCTGATCGTTAACCTCTCCACGAGAACCCTGACCCCTGCAGAAACTAGCGTCCTGGAGAAGGGACTGGGTTTTGTCCCAACTCCCATCCCAGACAGCTTCCAGGAAATGATTGAGATTAAGAATCTCTTCAGGAAGATACGTTTACGAGCCTTCTTCGATGGAACAACACAACCCCCCACACTGGATTCTGGTCTCAGGAAACAGTCCACCTTCACCCCCACTGATGGGATGGTCCCTCCAGAAGTCCTAACTTTTGAGCGAGCGGTTCTCTCAAGCCTCAAACAAAAACCACATATCAACCAATTCCACAATCTGTCAAATGCGGAAAGACAAGCCTCAGCCACCTTGGGTAACGATGGTGCGATTGTGATAAAACCAGCAGACAAAGGGGGAGCCACGGTCTTACAGGATCGCTACGACTACGACCTGGAATGCAGACGACAGCTCTCGAATACGACTCATTATAGGCCCCTCTCTGTGGATCCGACCAAACGCTTGGCCACTTCCATTATGAGTCTAGTGATTGAAGGGAAGACCAATGAATGGATCACCAGGAGAGAAGCTGATTTCCTCACGACTCCGGAACCCATTACACCATATTTTTACACCCTCCCCAAAATCCACAAAGGCACCACCCCAGTCCCTGGTAGACCGATAGTCTCCGGCATCGGCTCCCTGCTGGAACCACTGTCTCAGTTTTGTGACGTTTTCTTGCAGCCGGTAGTGAAGAAAATACCCTCATATCTTCAAGACACCAGGGATGTCCTTCGCTTAATTGATGAGATGGACGGCAGCACTGATGTGGACCTACTTCTGACCCTAGACGTGGAAGCGTTGTATACGAACATCCCACAACAGGCTACTCTAGAGGCAGTTGAATCCCCTCTGAGACTGGAGGAATGGACATCTCACACCCCCATCTCTTTTGTCATGGAATTGGCCAACATAGCTCTAACGGAAAATTTCTTCAAGTACGACACTCAGCTGTACCACCAGGTCCGGGGGACATCGATGGGTTCGACCTTCGCGCCGAGCGTGGCCTGCATATACATGGCAACATTCGAGAACTACTTCATCTACTCCCCTGAACGTAACCCGTTCCTCGAGAATCTATCCCTGTGGCGTCGTTATATCGACGACATCCTGATCTTCTGGAAGGGGGACCGTACGAGCTGCAACGCCTTTTGCTCCTGGATCAACCAACAGGATCCCTTTCTGAAGTTCACTGGGACGATCGCTGAGCACTCCATACCGTTCCTTGATCTGAGAATCATGTTGGACCCCATGGGAATAACCACCACTCTCTACAAGAAAGAGACCGATAGGAACAGCCTTTTGCTCTACAATAGCCACCACACCAAGGCATTGAGGGACAATCTTCCGTTTGGACAATTTCTTAGACTCCGGAGAAACTGCACCGCCATCTCCGATTACCAACGGGAGGCGCAATCCCTACAACACAAACTCCAAGACAGGGGCTACCCGACCAGACTATTGAAACGATCCATGAAGAGAGCCCAGAACAACAACAGGGAATCCCTTCTGGAAACCCACAGCAAAGAAAGCGAGGACATTATCACTTGCGTGACATCCTTCACGAAAAATTCGCCTTTCATCAAGAGAACAGTGAATGCACACTGGGGTATTTTGAATTCTGTGTCTCTGGACATCCCCCGCCCTCGGTTCGCCTTCAAAAGAACCAGCAGCCTGAAGGACCAACTTGTCCACACCCGACCAAAGAAAACTCCTATCCGTCCGCAGAACACTTTGTGGGACCTGCCCCCTGTCACGGGACATTACCGGTGTGGCAACTGTGTGGTGTGTCCGCAAACAACACAAACAAAAACAGTCCAACTTTCTGATACCTTCACATGGCACTTGAACCGATACACTAACTGCAACAGCAGTAACTGTATCTATATGCTGACCTGTCCCTGTGGACTTAAGTATATTGGGATGACGACCCGCCCAGTAAAAACACGGGTTATGGAACATAACAGCAACATTCGTTGCAAAAAGACACAAACTCGCCTATATGCACATTGTCATGAAAAGGAGCATGCAGCTGAGGACATCCAATGGGTCGTGCTAGAATGGCATCCTTCATTAAACCAACAGGCTCTTTTTAGGATGGAACAAAGATGGGTGCACCGCCTGCATTTAGACACTGAGGGTTTGAATGATTCCGTCCCGTGGAACACTCTGTCTAGATAGACTCTTCCTCCCCAGTTCTGTACTTGCATGCTGTTAACACTCCAGCCTGGTGTCACTACTTACGCATCCCCTTCCAACATCATTCTTGGTGTGTACAGCTAATCCCCCACTCCCATAGTTGCACACCCTTACCTCCAGCGGGAACCACCCAGGCATCAACACCGCATGTACCTATCATCCAGATGACTTGGTGCTCATCAACATGCCTAAACCACTGCCTCCCTGATCAATGACCTCCTAAGACCATTAGGACTCCCCGGCCCATCGCTGACGGGGCGCTATTCAGGCCCTCCAGCTACTCAGTATACACAACTTCACTATAAGTCCCTCTATTCTCTTACCATCCTGGCTGGCCAATCACCTTAGAGCCACGGAACGTTTTGAGTACCTGTACCATTGTGCCATGGTTGCCCGTGATCATGAGGACACAGTCACATCTCCGACTGCCCTGTCTTCCGCTCTCCCCACACCCCTCTCCAAGATGGCGGCGGGCACCGACACCAAGACGCTCTGACGTCATGTCGGCGCGCCGCTGACACTGAGCCGCTGATCAGACACACCCCCGGCGTTCACCAGAACCCTTATTAGCGAGCACCACGAGCAAACAACTACGGCTGCTCTAGGCGACACTCCGCGCCGGGACGTGGGATTAGGTGAAGAGGTCACCCGCCCGCTCCGATGAGGTAAGGTGTTGGGCACAGATTAGTTGTGAGGCGGGCGCCTGGACATCCAGGAGCCCGGCCGCCCTGCTTGGACCCCCGGTGTTTTCCCTCCACCCCCTAGGGACCACAGGTGTCGGCCCCCTCCGAGGACGTTTGCAGAGTTGGGGTACCGGGCGTCGAGCATGCGGGTCTACCGACCGCCAGGTTGAGGGTTGACCTGTGCTCCCGTGAGTGTTCCTCGGGAGGTTTGGCGTGGCTGGTGGCCACAGGCGACTATCCCACCATCCACCGGCCATCGAGAACAGCGGAGCCCCGCCGCTCGTTGCCTCTGGTGCCCCTCCAGGCTGCGACCTCCCTGGGTGGTGTGATTGTCCTGGATCTACCGGGACCTGGTGGGACCACCGCGGACCTACCCCGGGCCGCTAACTCCTCCCTTGCTGTCCCACCAGACGGTATATGCATACTTACCTACCGACCCACCCCCGTTTTGGGCTATTTACCCCTGAAACCATTTGCTTCTACCCTCCAGATAACTGCTCCACTCACGCAGACCCCACGGGAGCAGCCTTGGGGCACTTACGACCGCCAACGAGGGTAAGTCCTCTTCTTACTTTGGACTTTTGTCTAAGACTCTGATGTATGTCCACCTCCATGTGTAGCAAAACGCTGGCTAGCGTTAGATCCTTCCATATCTTTAAACACCAATTGTCTTGTTGAGACACCTAATGTCCGCTGGTAGTCCTTTACCCAGCATTGTTTTTAAGTGAACTTCACTAAGCCCTTGATGCGTAGTAACCTAACTGTGTCTTCCCCCACTCTCCTCACTTCATTATCATGTATTGCTTCACTGAAACCAAGGAGCATCCCCCTGATTGGGTAACTTGGGTATCTGAATCACCAGTTGAAGTCTACTTCTCTCCCCACAGGGTATCCCTTTGCTGCAGGAACCCCTCTCTGGCTGGATCCGGCAACCACACAGGTTGTATCCTTCAGATGCCCCAGCCTGATGCGGGGCATCACACTAAGTTTATGAGCACTGTTTTGGTCCTGAAGAATTGCCAATAGGGCATGAAACATGTCGACCTATTCACGAATGAGGGTTGAACGGGACTGACTTCTCGTAACTACTGTAGTCCCATTGCCCCTCGCTTTTTTATTAAGGTGGTGTACTACACGATTAAAGACAAAGCAGTAGATCACACCAACCTTTTTTAACTCACCTTACTCACGCTCACTACTTCACTCACTAGGGCCCTCACACCCTTACACCCACCGGCAAGGAACAAAAGATCTCCACAAGAGTGTAGCACCCCGTGCTACCCGTCAGGCATTGCAGCGCCGGCTTGACGTTGGAGCGGGAAGCCGATGATGACACGATACGACTAGCTGGTAACATGACAACAGCCGTAAAACCAGCCTGTTGTGTGAGGCATCCCTAGTTCCGACAAGGGATACCCTTCCCTGTTGCACTCTAGGAAGAGAGGAAGACAGCACCCTTTACTACGCAATCACCAATCCCAGGGGAACTGTGTGCAATTATTTGTTACATACACTATCTATGTCACCCACAAATCTAAATCACATGCCATTCCAACGTCATGTGTTAGAGATCCAGGTGGAGATGGCTGGACAACGGTTAACCCGCGCTGACCACAGCCTCCGTCCGACACTGCGCCCAACTAGGTCGCATATTTGGAACTGAGGGCTAGATGTAGGTAATTCTTATTTACCACTTCTTAAATACCGAATTTTACCGATTCGGAATTCAAGAAGTGGTAAAATAGAGGGGGGGGGATGTAGGTATTTCAGAATTGGTAAATACCGAATCGTTAAGATTCGGTATTTACCGATTCTGTAAATACCGATTCGGTAATGCCCATTGATTCCTATGGGCCTTGAAGCCCATAGGCATCAATGGGCAATACCGAATCGGTATTTACCGATTCGGTAAATACCAATTCCAGCAAGGGTGCAGGGGGTGTCACTGTGACACCCTCTAGCACCCCAAAGACGGGCATGTGTGCCATGTGGCACACAGACATGCCCTAAGGGCATGTCTGTCTGTCACATGGCTAGGTGTGCATGCACACATGTGCATGCACACCTGGATTCGGTATTTTACCACCCAATTGGATTGGGTGGTAAAATACCGATTCTGTAAGGCCTTAGGGACTCTAGAAGAGTCCCACCTACATCTGGCCGTGTTTTACAGATTCGGTAAATTTACCCATTCGGTAAATTTACCGAATCTGTAAAAATGGCCCCCTACATACCAAATACCCATTTACCGGTCGGTAACGGCCGAAATCGGCCGTTACCGGTCGGTAAATGGCCTCCTACATCTGGCCCTGAGTCAAGGCAGTGTTCATGTCACAGTACGCAAGGAGAGGAGTAAGAGGAAGACATGCTTCATTCCGAAGGAGAAAAGGATTACCTTTACGGAGGTGATGGGACACTATCAACAACTGCACTGATGCCAATGACTCTGTGCAGCGCATGCCTACCACACGTGATTGTGGGCCCCTGATGACCGCTGGCTCTGTAACACACTGCGGTGGAGTAGGTCACACATTTTGAACTGAGTCTTGCCCTCTACATGGCAGAGTCCATATCATTGTACAGGCATCATCGCATACTGATCCCCTTCCAGCTCTGTTGCCCCTGAGTGTGTGCCCTGAAATTCATGGTCGATATCTGTCTGTAGGCTGTGGTATCTGGGCCCATGGGCTGGAGGTTGTCTTCCTCTACTTGTAGCTGATACTGACAAGGTGGAAACGTGGAGTCTGTAGAATTCAACTCAGCAATTTGCCTGTTCCTGCTTGCTTCGGCCCTCTGCATCATGCCCTGGAGGGACACCTTCCACTACCCTCCGCAACCCTGCACGACATTCCCAGTGGACATCGATGAGTACACACTCAGCTCGCGTGGCCCTACCTCAGTGCACCGCAAGTCACCGTTCCGTGGCAGTGTGCCTGTGCCGGCCGCTGTGCATCCAGGGCCACAAACTCTGTGCTGCTCAAGTCAGGGACCCATGATGTCCGTACCTTGTACAGCTGATTGTCTGTTCACTGTTGTGGTTTTTGCCAGCACCAACCAACCTCTGAGTGGTGGCTTACACTACCCAACCCCTATCCAACACAGGCATCAATGGAGATGTGACCCTGGAAATAAAAGGTGCCGGGTGCACGTGGCCGTAGCCAGTCCCAAAAACTCACTAAGTGTGTCCGTGTGGTCATTATATATGCATGTGGGACCGGGGTCATTCCACATTACATTGTGCTGTGTACATCGTGCGCAACCAAGTCACAGCAGGCAGTGGTGTAGACCTGGGACATGTAACCGTGTTGTATCTCGATGTGAGCGAAAGCGGGGTGGACAGGAGTATGACAGTACTGCGTAGGGGCGTTGCTCCTCCACACGTGGATCTGGGTGTGGTTCAGTGTGGGCCTTGACAAGGATGTGGCTGATGCATGTGTCTCTGTCGTAGTGTCTGCACCACCCGTCACACAATAGACAATGTTGCTATGTGGCATGTCCCCAGTGTAGGTGGTCAGCCGAAGGGGTACATGGGGGAGGGCATGCCCACTCGGGGTCAGGGATCACACATGCCACCTGTGTGTATCGCCATCAGTGCAGCATGAGCCAAAGATGTACCCTCAACTGCAAGTTGAGTTCAGCCAGGAAGGTGCTCTACATCTGTGTCAGCCCTGTCCTTGCAATGGGCCTACACACATGTGGCCTGCCACATTCTGTGCAGCATCATTACTGTGTCGTACTCACGCTTGTAGACATGCGCAGACAGGCATGTCAATGGTGTGCCGTAGGGGTGCATGTGATGTAATCGTGCTGCGCACACTAGTGAATGTGCTCGGGGGGAGGTGCAGCAGTGAGGCTACGTAGTACACAGTGATGCAGCTCATTTGCAACACGCAGTACATGTCATAGAGGAATCACTAAGTCACACATATCACACACCAATGAACCAGTGAGCCTGCCAACACATCATGCAGTATGTAGTTGTGACTCATGTCTCTCTGCGCTGTCACAGGTGACCAAGGATAGGCACTCTGCCATTGGATGATGACACCCTTCAGACCCCCGAACACACAGGCCCAGAGGCTGTAAAATGTGGCCCACAAACGCACCAGGGGCATCGTGGAACGCACATTTGGCGTATTGAAGTCACATTTCAGGTGCCTGGATGTCACAGCTCCTGTACAGCTCAGACCTTGTGTGCATGATGACCGTTGCATGTTGTGTGTTGCACAACATATGTGTACGCAGCAAAGCCCCATGGATACGAGTGCTCGATGCACCGGACGATGATGATGAAGATGAGGCAGGTCGACCACACCCCACTGCAGCCGCAGCAGGAATAGCCCGTAGGGACTATATCACTGAAAATGTCTTCTACGGTTGAGGTAACATTGTGTGGGTCCTTCGCAGTAATGTACAAGTTACTTACCTTCGGTAACAATGTATATGGTAGAGAAGGTTCTAGTCGCAGATTAAATAACGTAGAATTATCCCCAGGCGTGTGCCTGGATCCGGAAAACATTTTGCCACAGCATCCCTGCGCGCCTGGGGGACGGCACCACATGACTTTGTCCTGACGTCGTCCGCGTCCGTGACATCAGCAAGGATACATAAGTCCCACCCCAGCGCACCTACGTCAGTTTTCTTCAGAGAACTTTTCCACGTCACAATGCGGAGCCATCACTAACAAAACTGTGAGAATACTGGACCAGTGTGCGAAAACCCCGCTAAACAGAAGGGAAAGAAACAAATGGTGAGGAACAGCACCATCCAGAATAGTGCCAGGTACTAAGGCACCAAAGTCTGGAATGAAAGAACAGGGCACTGCTACTGGAAAGCACTCCTGCAAACAAAAACAACAGCCTCCCCGGGGCAGAAGCATGTGAAAAATACACAGCAAACCAAGAAGTCTGCAGCCACCGCCCGGAACAGAAAGGAGCACCAAGGTCAGAATGGAGAGCAATGACCATTCAGCTTCAGACAATACCAGCAGGGAGAAAGTCTCCCGAAAGCCAAGGTCGAGACCAGCCAAGGCACCTCAACCCCAAGGACTTCCAAAGACAGAAGTGCAAGTAATAAAGGGAAGAAGAAGCACTAGCGAACACCACACTGGAGACCAGGGTGCAGGGACGCAGAAGTGCCTATAAAAGTCAAGAATGGAACAACAACAAGGCGAGCATCCCCCGAAGGAGGGAGTAAGAAAAGGCACTCGCAAAAGACAACTACCCAGAGGCAGGCGAGTGCAGAAAACCAAGAGTGCCCTCGCAGAATGGGGAGGAAGGGCGGGTCATGAAGGAATCTGCGGCTAGAATCGTCTCTACCAGATTCATCGTTACCGAAGGTAAGTAACTCGTATATGTGATAGAGACTACCAGCCGCAGATTCCTTAACGTACAATAGATACCCATGCCAAACCCAAGAGGGAGGAGGGTCTGCTAGAGGACCTCTCCAGCCTGGACGAAGCAGGGCCCCAATAGGGGATGAGTCACAGGAACAGAGAGAATAGCCCAGTCCCTCCAGGCAGAAGAGAACCTTGTCACCGCTAAAGAACATCGGACCCAGAGGGGGTGCGTGATGACAACAAAAAGAGGCGGCCCAACCCTCATCAAGTAGGAGGAAGCAAGGATAAGGCGAAAGGAGGTCAGTGCACCCCAAGCCCAACCAAGGAACCGGGGATCTCCACCAGAGGAGTAAAGAGGAAGAAGAGCCACCCACCGACACCAAGGAGAAGAGGCAGAAATGCAGGCAAAGCCCTCCATCAGGAAACACACCCAGTGGAGAGGGCAGCCGAGCCTATCACAGCTGGAAGTCAACAGACAAGACAGAAAGGCGCCTCAGCAATAAAGGCAGGCGAGAGAAGAAGAACGTGATCTCACAAGATACCTGCAGAACAAGAGGCAGGGTCGCCAGAGCCCACGCCAAGGCCCCCGGCCACAGAACAGAGGAGCAGGCGGGTGCAGACAGGTGCGAGCAAGCGCCACGAATTAAACGCCCAGACCACGTCAGGCTCAGAACAAGGGGAATAATAATAATAATAATAATCAGCATTTATTAAGCGCCTGGCTGCACAAAACTGTGTGTCCCCGCGCTGACTGCAAATGCAACCCATCAAGAAGGACCAAGAGTCAGGCGAGCAGAATTAATTTTTGGGAAATAGATAAGTTTTAAGTCTAGCTCTGAACCTTGTTTCAGATGGCTCCATCCGCAGCTGGATTGGCAAGGCATTCCAGAACTTGGTGGCTAGATAGCGGAAGGATTTTCCTCCCATTTTAGCTTTAGTGATGCGGGGATTTTAAATAGCATCGTGCCTGCTGATCTAAGATCTTTGATCGGCCTATGGATGGTGATGAGGCCTCTCAGATAACTAGGGCCTTTGTTTTGGGCAATGCGGTGTGCGTAGCAGAGAGTTTTAAATATAATTCTCTCTTTTACAGGGAGCCAATGAAGCTTGGCAAGCGCATTTTTCGTAGATGCTCTCCGAGGGAGACCGAGCACCAGTCGTGCTGCAGAATTCTGTATGCATTGTAACTGGTGCAGACTCTTTTGATTAAGGCCAAGTAGGAGAGCATTACCATAGTCCAAATGGGGGGATATTAGGGCATGGACTATGGTCTTTCTCGCTTCTGTCGGAAGAAGGTCTAAAACTTTACGCAGTACTTTTAGGGTGCTATAGCATTTGCTTGTCACTTTGTTTACCTGGGCTCTACCTGAGAGATCGGCGTCAAGCATGACTCCGAGGTTCTTCACCTTCTCTACAGGCACAGGTAGTTCACCCAACTCGCTAGGCCACCATGCATGTGACCAGACAGAAGTATCTTTTCCTACTATCAGAACCTCTGTTTTATCTCCGTTTAAACGGAGGCAGTTGGCATTCATCCACGTCGCTATGCTGAGCATACAGTTGGAGAAGTTGGAGGCTAAGTCTCTACTGTCTGGCGTTATTTTGAACACCAGCTGGGTGTCGTCGGCATAGCTGACAATGCCCACCCCAAATTCCTCCGCAATGTGTGCCAGGGGTTCCATGTAGATGTTAAATAAGGTGGGGCTCAAACTAGAGCCCTGTGGAACCCCGTGGCTAACAGTGCGAGGTGATGACTTAAAGGGTGGGCAATGAAGTTGGAAAGTTCTGTCAGTTAGGTATGACTGAAACCAGGTGAGAGCAGAGTCTTTTACTCCCATGTCTGAGAGTCGGGACAGCAGTGTAGAGTGCAGCACGGTGTCAAATGCTGCACTTAGGTCCAATAGGACCAGCGCAGCTGTCTCTCCCTCATCCACCAGTTTCCGTATCTGTTCGGTGGAATACAGAACGGCTGATTCCGTAGAATGGCCTGGTCTAAACCCTGATTGGGAAGGGTGGAGGAGTGATTGTTTCTCCAGAAACTCCATGAGTTGGATATTGGCCACCTTTTCTATGATCTTAGCACAGAAAGGGAGAAGAGAGATTGGCCGCAAATTTTGGAGCTGAGTAATTGGAATGTTCGGTTTCTTTTTTAGTGGTATTACCTGGGCAGATTTCCAGTTTCTCAGGACATTGCCTTCCCGGAATGAAGTTGTGATCATGTTGCTTATATGATCCAATAATAGGCTTTCCATGACCGCTTTGTACTGTTCCGGTGGGCAGGCATCCATAGGGGAGCCTGAAGAAATACTGTTTATAATTTTAGCTAGTTCCTGTTTATTGGGGGTCCTAAAGTTGGTAAGCTGGGGTTTATTGGAACAGGAGGCTAGGATCTCTACCTTATTTTTATCTGGCCTGGTGCTGCTAGAAAACGTAGCATGAATTTTTTCTACCTTCTCCACAAAGAAGTCGGCTATCTGGTCGCATATCTCTGTGGAGTAGGTATCTAGGCTAGAAAAATTTCTAAGGACCCCTAAAAGGGTACCGCTCCGGACAGAATTGAAACACAAAGAAATGCGATCAGCTAGAATAGAAGAGGAGAGACAAGTAGGACGGACCAGGCCGTCAACATCAGATATTATCCCCTCGGAAACACCAGACAGAGGACCAGACAAAATGGCAGAGAAAGGGCAAAAATCCCTCAGCACCACGCCACAGATGGCCAGGCCAGGCCACGCTCAAGTAAGCACCAAGGGCTGCACCAGCATAATACAACAACACCCAGAAAGGTGAGGAACCCGCAAGGGGGAGTCCACACCCTCCCAGCATAAGACAGGGCTAAACATTAGCTACAAGTACCCCACATAGGGTAGGACAAGTCCCAAATAAAGCATGGGAACCACTCTTAGGGAAGACAATCCCGCATCAGAGAACAAATGATAAACCTGTGGCAGAAACCACAGAAGGCTTAGTAATCAGCCAAAAGGTACATTTGTGCCCAAAAAGGGGCTGAACCAGCAGCCAACAGAAGAGATGGGCCAACCAAAGGACGCCGAGGGCACAGTAACCCTCACAGAAAGTGTAACTGCCACTCCAAAAACCAAATACCAGAAGCAAAGTGGGATAACCCCTCTCACCAAGCCCCGGAGGATCAACAAACCAACCTACTAAGGAGGAGGAGGACCGAGTCCGCAAGAAGACCCTGAATGGCGGAGTCCGCATGAGTATTAAACAGAAGGACCCCGTCAAAAGGCAAGTCAACTAGATGCTCTTTAATATTTTCTGGAAAAACTGCATCACGTAGCCAAGCATGGCGACGGAGAGCCAAAGAAGTGGCCATAGCACGGCCAAGACCCACAGATCAGCACAGGCACCCTCATGGGAGACATGAGAAAGAAGAGACTCCAGAGTCCCACAGGCTAGAAGTAGCCCTGGTCAACGCACACAAAGTGTTAAGCAGCTGCAAGGCAGCGCTGGACGAAGCGAAGATATTACGCCCCCATGAATCCAACCACCAGGCCTCCTGAGACGGAGCAAACAACACCACAGACAAACACGGAAAGGCATTCCACAGAAGAGCACCTTGAGTAGAGGGGTGAAAAGAAAAACAGACAGGGTCATGCGTAGCAGGATGGTGGCGATGCAGCAGTGCCTGAGGCACCGGATCACCTGTGGCAGGGCGCCCCCAAGCCCCCACAAGGGAATTATGGAGTGACGCTTCAAAAGGAAGGAACAACTCCCGTCCACCAGAGCCCTGGTGGAGAATTTCCAAGAGGTTGTCTGTAGGAAATGGAGTGACAGGTTCACCCATCCTCAGAATACCAGCAGCCATAGAAATAGCCAAAACAAAGGCAACACTGGCCTCAGTAGGGAAGCGCAGAGGGGAAAGTTATTCCTCCGTGGCCGACGGCTGCAGATTGACCCGTCCGTCCCCATGTCCCGGGGAAAGCAGCCAGCCCTGAAATAGTGGGGGATCCACAGATGAATGGGGAATCTGAGGCGCCCCAGGGGAAGGCAGAGAGGCTGGTGAAGAAGCCAAACATGAGCCACGGAAAGAAGGGTTCGAGGATTTAGGTTGTGGGGACGGCGAAGAGCCTTCCCTGGAAGATGCCGGTGAAAAGGCAACAACACGGCGCCCTGTCTCCAGGGAAGAACACACCAACTGATGACAGACCTCTGGAGAAGAAGGGACCTCAGGTGATGAATCCAGAACCCAATGCCGGCGTGGCTCTGTGGAGTCTGCCATCAGCACCAGATCGACGTCGACCGGCGCCGGAGTGGGAACCTGAGGCACCGGGCCGACTCCAGCCACCACATGCTCTCCATGAGGGTGGGGCGGGGTCATCGCCAGAACGGCGAGGGAGCGGCTCCAAAAATGCATCGGCTCGGCCTCAGATGGGGCAGCCGCCCGCACCGAGGACCGAGGGGGACTCGGGAAAGCACCCCAGGTCCCTGCTTCCACTCGTGACTCCACTGGAGCCGGGGAGGAAGGCTCCTGGCTCTGAAACGGCGCCGGCTCGACATCTGGTGAGGCAGCTGCCTGCTCAGAGGACCGAGTGGAACTCGCGGGCAATCCTGGAGTCACGGCGGTCTCCTGCAATGTAGGGATTTGCAGAGATGCAGGGACGCCAGGCGCAGAAGAGGGGAGCCCCAATGACCGCATCTCGATGGCACCACCCTCCTACGACCTGGAGCTGGGAAGTCCGGCACCGGGACCGGAGCCGCCGGCGACTCTGCGGAAGGCCCTGCGCAAGGCAAGGGTTCTGCGGACATCTCAGGAGGTGGAGGAAGGGCCAAAGAAGCCTGCAGCGCCAACGCGTAGGCTGTCATTTGGGTCCTAGTCACCTCTGCACTGGGAAACGGCAGGTAGGAAGGTGACAGGCGGGGTCGCATGTCCCGGGGGGGAGCAGGCATCCACCGCGAAAAGAGGACAAGGCCTCGGAGACAAACTAAAGAACCTACCAGCCGGCGAGCCACGCCATTGGGGCGCGGCGAAAGACGATGTCGCAGACTAAACCGACAATTCCTTGCTTCCGAGGTGGGGGACGGACGCTGGGATGACACCGACCTGGACAAGCGCGCCAACAGCAACTTCATCCGGCATTCCCGCCGTGACTTAGGCTTAAGGTGCTGGCAGGCGTTGCAGCTCTCTGAGTCGTGGTGCTCACCCAGGCATCACATGCAAATTGGGTGAGGGTCCGTCGCCGACATGGGACGCGCACAGGAGGTACACGTCGAAGCCCAAAGGCATTCGTACACTATTCCACTTAACACCAAAGCGTGTAAAAGAATAGAAGGCCCGAAAACAGGCCAGGACACAATCCGGATCCGCGTTGAACGCGGAAAAGAGATAAAACTGACGTAGGCGCGCAGGGGTGGGACTTGTGTAGGTGGAGTGGTGTGGCTCACTGGTTAGAGGCGGCAGACCCTCAAGCAGAAGTCGGCCCGGGACCAGAGTTCGATTCCCGACGCGGCAGGGTCGTGGACCAGGGTCAGCGGACTCGATAATTCTCACCTCGGTGCCTACTCTAACCAGGGGTCCCACTCGGCAACTCTGGGCTTTAGCTTGCCTAATCTCCACAACGGCCCCCTCAACGCCGGGAATGCCTGGCTCCACCTTGGGGATTCCCAGCAGGGCCCATCCCACAGGGAAAGCCAGGACGGGTTCCCCAGCGGTATACAGCGCCAGGACGCCGGCTGGCAACAGTGTGCTTTACAAGTATACACATTACACATTACATTGTATCCTCGCTGACGTCACGGACGCGGACGACGTCAGGGCGGAGTCACGTGGTGCCGTCCCCCCGGCGCGCAGGGATGCTGTGGCAAAAAGTTTCCCAGATCCAGTCTGGAGATAATTCTACATTAAGGAATCTGCGGCTAGTAGTCTCTATCAGATGGCAGACTACATAGACTGCCACAGGCACTGCATGTGCTAATAAAAGCATTTTGATACACATTCCCTGCGTGCATGTCACTCATCTGTACAGGCACTTCACTCAGACAAGTGTTGGTGCGACATGTTGTGCTGTCAATTGAGGGATTTGTTGATGGATGGTGGGTGTGTCACCTATGTGCAATGAGGCTGTTTAGGGAGTCATGTATTCGAACTGCCAGTCCTGTGTGTCACAGTTGTTACAGTATCCCATTCTTCGGCGTTTCACATGTGTCCTAAATCATTCCATTTTGCCTGTCATTTGTGGCCTACAAGTGGCAACAGGGATTCTTTTGTGCTCTGATATGTGCCGCCATGATGCAGGGATGCACCAGGTGACTCAAGTCCCATGACATGGGCAACATGTACATAAGGGGGAGTGACCTGCCCCTACATTAGTCTGTGCTTTCGTTCTTGTTTGATCATGGACATGGCACGTCGGTGTGCAGGGGTGTTGTTCATAACTGTTAGCCACTTCTTTATCTTGATGTACTTTTTAGACATGAAGGTATTCTGAAAGATATTCAGATCAGGTTTCTGATTTAGACCTCTAAGTTTGTTTGTTGTTCGTGTTGTTTAATCCCTCTGCAATGTGAGGGGGAGATGCGGTTTCACAGTGTGTATAATGTTTGTTTCCGCATTGGCACAGGTTACATACTGAATACATGTCAATGTGCATTGTGGCTGTTTGTGGGGAAATGCATATCTGATTTGGACAATGGTCATTTGTTCGGAGTCACAGCTGTGGGGTTGTGCTCGCACGTTGTCATCTCACTGCTTATTTACACTGCTTTCAGGGTGCTTTTTCCCGCCAGACGCGTGTGATTTACAGGCCTGACGCTGGTTTTCGCTACTTTACCTATCGCGATTGGCCTCAACGCAGCTTTTTTTGCGTTTGTGTTTCGCATTTTTGCAGTGTGGCTATTTGACACGCTATCTGGTGACTATCAAATGGTGCCACCGTGTTGTGAATACTTGGTTAACACAGCGTAAGTTTCCCGCAATAGACTGCGTTGTTGGAGGTTGCTTTAAGTAAATTTTGCGATGGTTATCACACGTTCTTGAGAATATGCCCCACAGCTGGCCATCAGAGATTGGTGCGCTTCCGAGAAAGGTTAACGGAGACATTAGGCACCCTCAGCAAACTTGCATACTGAGGGAAATACAAGAGACCAAGTCATGAAAATCAAAAACGACAGGACATCACATCCATGGACACAGAGGATGAAGTTTCATTTAAACACAATCTAATGATTTTCTTGGCTTTTCCCTATACATTTCCAGCAGAATATTATGCCTTGTTGTACATGACTAGTTGGTGTGGATTCCTTTAACTTTACTCACGTGCTTTCTAATATATCTAATTGTCAAGAATAAGAGCATTATCTCCATGTTTTCCCACTACGTAGTGATATCAGTTTCATCATGTGATAATATTGCGTACTACATAGAAAATTCAAATATCACTCGATACGGGGGAGAGGTCTAGGCACCGTACAACAGCGGGGAATATATGCTCTTACACTGGACAAAGGAAAAGGTAAACATAAACAATCCACGAGTTACAATAATAAGTAACACAAGTTAAGATACAAAATGCATTCCTTTATTTAAACACGGCTAGGTGAGATTATACAGATGCACAAAGGAATATGATAACAGTATATTTTCTTATTTACATTAAAATAACTTCTGACCTTTTTGATGTCAATGTCATCCAAATGGTTCTGAATGAACTGCACTGTTGCGTTGAAATCAGCCTGGTTAAATTCATACGGTATATTCCATCCAAGTGGTCCAAACTTGCGTCTCTCCTGAACTGTAGAATGTAAGAATGCTACAGCATAAAGCATTGGTTTCCATTGCACCATATTGCTGATATCCAGGAGATCTTGGTTTACACCTGGTAGACCCAATAAAAGCATATTAGCAAGGAATTACCAGCCATAATGTCATCACTCAATCATTTCTCAACAATTGTGCATAGCCTAGGCATCCATTTTCTTTAGCGATCTGTGACTGACAATGTAATACTGGCAAATGATTTTCTTAAACAAAACTAAACCACCATGACCTATTTTACTTCCATTTTCTAAAGCAGGGGTCTCCAACCTTTTCTGTACTAAGAGCTAATTGTGTTCAATGAAAAATCCTCCCAAGCCTTGTATATTGCAGATGTAGCAGTAATCGCATCAGACAAGATTACACTCGTGGTCACCATATGCAAGATTACTAGCAGTGAACATCTCTGTGCTGTAGGCACGGTTGCCAACAACAATGTTAACATGTGGAATGGCTTTACATAAGTAATATATAACAGCCACAGCTTCCAGGCAACTAGTATCAAGTTAATAATAGTACATTTCTGCCCAACAACTTTAGATTTTTATCACTCAAATATCAGCAATTAATTTGGAATTTCAACAGCTTTTCTCGAAGCATCAGCTTACGAATTCCGAAATTACACACATTTTTGTTCCAAATACACGCTTTTCAATTTTGGTAAACATATATTAATTCATCCAAACAAAAGCTTTGAATGTAGTTCTCTGGGCTGCCCGATCTAAAGTAATCTCCGTGTATTCTGCAACGTCTACCGCCTAAGGGTCGTTTCTTAAGTCAGCAATGTAAACTTGTATACATATATCGAGAACATTAACAAAAAAACTACTCTTGAAATCTGTAAGACTTTATAGAGTGTGCAAAAAAAAAAAAAGTTTTTCACCTCTTCCCAATCAGATGTTGCTTACCGCAATAAGTTCTCTTTAAGCCAGCCTTCAGCCCCTGGGGAGGCTCATTTGTAAATTTGATGGACATCTGAAGAAGGGTGATGGGAAATTGCTTGTGAGCCTCTGTAGTCATCCACAGGCGAAACATCTCATGAACTGTCTCGGTTTCAACAACGGTGTCCATCAGCTCATCCAGGAAGTCAAGACCCAGGTGGCAATTCTGCAAAAGTGCCCATCCTCCCTTTCAAATAATAAAAAAGCCAAGCAAAATCAGGCCTCATTTAAATGTACGAGTTACACATCACAGATAAAATTTCTTTCTTTAATTAACTTTCATAAACAAGTTCTCGGATGATGGTGAAAACGGAACATTTCTGAAAGTATAAGGCTTTCAGATAGTTGAATCAAATAACACTTCGTCCTTAGTATGGGCTCCTAATGCATGCTAAAAAAACCAGCACAATGCTCCACGTCAGTTCTCCTAGCACAGCAGAGTGTACCCCCTATTCTCAGTGCCTGAGGATTGCTCTATTACAGGTAATCTTCATTACTCCGGGTCTCGTTGCCCTCGTCCTTTTCTTAAACAAGTGGAGATAACCCTCTCCCGACAGAAAAAAAGAGAAGAGGATTGCTGGGAGCCTAACCCCGCCCCTCCCACTGGGAGTACATAAGGAGTATTTACCCAGCATTCAGCCTGAACAACCAAGCCCACCGGAAGGCCAGCCGTCTGGGAGGGAGGGTGGGGCGTAAGAAAGGGACGAGGACAACAGGACCCGGAGTAATGAAGATTACGGTAAGTAATACAGCATTACCCCAGGTCCCTTATGTCATCATCACATTCTTAAACAAGTGGAGAATACCAAAGCACAAAACCGGCCTTCCGAACTCGCAAGCACACCCAGGAAACCACACCAAGGCAGCAACCCAAGGGATCAAAAAGGAGGGAACCACAGGAAACAACCAACCAGCAAGCCAGAACAGGCCAGAAGGGACACAACCAAGGACTGGAAACCGAGCCAAGGAAAACAGGAGGCCATATCCACAACAAGGAGGCAGCCAACCAGAGAAACCGGAAACAGAGCAACCAGGCCAAAAAGGAAAAACCCCAACCCAACAGGACACGACCAAGGGAACCCACCGGAAAAAATCTGACAAGCCTAGCACCACCAGGAAGGCACAAAGGACCCGACAGCAGCACAGACACAGAGCAAACCCCAACCACACCGGAGAAAGCCAAAGAAAAGAGGCTAAGGCCGACCAACACGGCGCAGGCACAACTACCCAAACCAGGAAGGAGGGTAGAACCAGCCAGGCTCTGAACTCCACCCCCAACCAGAATGACCTGGTCCCCAGAAAGCCTAGAGGACAGAGCCCCCAAAACCCGCAGAGGAAACCCAGGTCCCAGGAAAGAACGGCCAGCACCACCAGGGCTGCCAAAGGACAACCTCCAAGCACCCAGCCCAGAAGTCAGAGCCACAGCGAGAGCCCAGTGTAGGAAGGTGGATATCTGACTATATGGTTACCCCAACTTTTTGCCTAGTGTTTAGCTAGTTTTTGACTTAGTTGGCCTGGGATCCTGCTATTCAGGGCCCCAGGCTATCTGAGCTCTCTGTAAAATGGACTCCATGTACTTTAGGTACATACCTAATTGGGATTGGGTCACCTTTGTGAGCCCCTGTATAGTGTACCATAGGTAACCAGGGCATAGGTGTATCCAAGGCCTACCAGGGGCTGCAGCATGTATTATGCCACCGCTGGCTAGCCATCCAAACTGATACCACAGGCTGATCACTCAGCTTGAGCAAGGTCGTGTAATCACCCCTTGCTTAGATATAGTATACCTATATAGACACATATATACCTGTAAGTCACTCCTATGGCAGGCGTTAACAATCCTGGAGGAAGAGTGCTTGGTTTTATGTGAGATGGTGCTCTAGCTGTTCTATGATATAGCCATACCATATACTCTTAAGTGCATTATAATCCTCGCGGTTAATGCTAAATTTGGTTTGGCTTCATCAAAACATGTTGTGTAAGGTGTCATATGCTTTGGAATACTACCCCCCCCCCCGCCAGTTCTGGCGGCGGGGGTATTATTCCACCCTTCTAGGGGGAGAAGACATGTAGTTACTACTTTACCCGGTTAAAGTTAAACAGAGCCTCAGCATCACAAAATGGATGCTGCTGCCACAGATACGAGTCTGACCTCCTGCTGCTGGATGAAACTCTGGCAGGGGAGGCCTGGACAATAGGTTTCCTGCCTTGGGAGGTGCTAGCACCTCCCCAGACAGACCTTTAGTGTATTGGGGCAGGGAGGGCTGAGAAATGAGACACTGTCTGGGGCACACAAGGTGCTCCACGCATAGCCCAGTTCAAACCAGTTGCTGGGGCACTCCAGCCCCATCTCTGGCGCGAAACTGGACAAAGGGAAAGGGGTGTAACCACCCCGTTCCCAGGTTCCACCCACAGGAGGGACCTAGCAGGTAATCCAGCCCCTTAGTTTAGTATAAAGATAGGAGCTGAGTCTAGAGACTTTAGATTTATTCTGGAAAGAAACTTTGACACAAACTCTTGGACCTTCGACGTTCCACATCGACTGGAAGACTGAACACATCTCCCTTGTGGTCAAGGAGTGACCACCCTGTGCAAACAGGCACCAACAGTAACTTGCTGGTTTGCTTTGTCGACGCTCCAGCCGGATCCCGAAGACTTAGCGATGCAGGAACTGGACTCCCAGACTTCTCTGACTCGACCCACATCCACAGCAAAGCTGAGACCCGTGGCGGACACGAGCGACGCGGGACCAGACATCCTGGACTACCTGCTTTTTGCTACCTGTGCAGCTTCTGAGGTACCCTCAAAGGTGTGCATTGGAGTTTGAGAAGCCTCAAACCCGAGCAGCATTTACACCAAAGCTCAACCCTCCACACTCCATGAGTGCCAAGTGGGGCCTGCGCCTGCATTTCAGCTCAATGCGTCTTTGCGGTTGCTAGCCCATTGGCTAGTTGGCCCTCTGAAGGCATGTTTTTGAAAATACACTGCTTGCCTGGTTGCTCCGGTCTTGCTCCAGCTTTCCTGTGAAGGAGAAGCTCACCAGACCTTGCTGGTCTGAACTGAAGCCAATCTTCCTATCCTGTGTGGATTGCCTTTGCCAAGGCTTGTTGGGTCCAATCCTGATACCGACAGCGCCAACAGCTAGATCCATCATGGAACAGCTCGACTCTAGCTCCTGGTTGTCGTTGACGCCTCCTGATTCTCGTGGCTGCAGAGACAAACTTCACCTCTTCACCTGATTGCATCTCGACATCGCCTGGTTCCTTCCTGGTTCCTTCCTGGTCACTGGCTAGTGACCCAGACTCTGTCCCCTCTGCTTTCAGGTTTTTCTCGACTCCGATCCACCCTTGGATTCACCCGGACAATTTTCTCCTGGTCGCCTGCAGCACTTTCTTGCAGCTCTCCATAGGAAACAGTGACGAAACCCGACACAAATTCACAGCTAAGCACCCGGCTTCCCTGGGTGAGGCAACGCGAGTACTCCGGTGCTCCCGTTGGTATTAACTATTCAAGTTTCCTAGTTTAACAGGGTTTTCCCATAGTCCATCCGCAAGGGTCCAAAATCTATTACTTTGTAACTTTTACGTTCCCATTGAAACTTTATGGTAACTCGCGTGTGTGTTTAGACACTGCACACGCATCCTGTGGGTCTCCTACTTCCAATCCCTTGGTTGCTCAGTGTAGCCCCAGTGATTTCCTAGGCCCTACACCTACTCACCTTTCCTGAAGCGGTACTTATACCACTTATTTAGTATATGCTTCGTGAGGCCCCTAGGGCAGAAGTGTATTTGTGCAACTTATACTATGCTTATTGAGTAACTTGTGCTGTATCTCGAACTCTGACCTCATAAAGAGTGCAGAGGGGTTGTGTAAGTAATAAATACATATATATTTTAAATATATACCTTGTGTGGTGTCCTTTCAACTGGTATTCAAGGGGTTATATTGGTAAAACAGCTTGCTTCACATGCACTCTGAAGTTTTAGCCTAAGACTGCTTTGTCCATGCTACCACTAGGATAGCTGGTCTATAAGGTTGACTTTACAACCATCACCATAAGGGTTGTTTGGACTGGTGCAAGCTGCTCACTAGAATAGTGAACATCATATACCTGGCTAACTTCTCACACCCAGGAGCAGGCCAAGAGCCAGGAAAGGCAAGGGACCCCCAAAAAAGCCACAGAAAACAGGAACATAACCCCAGAAACGATGCGGCACAAGGCCCAAAGAGCCAGCAGGGAGCGGGTCCCCAAACCTAAAAAGCAGAAACCAGAAAAACAGAAGGCTAAAAGCCCCACAAGGAAGAGGCTGCAAACCGAACCAGGGCCCGATACAAAACCCCAGAGCATCAGGAGTAGAGGAGGCCATCCCCAAAGGCCACAGGACCAGGACAAAACCATACAGCAGAAGAAAAAGGCGGCCAGAGATGCCCCCAGAAAGACCCGGCAGACAGCCAAGCAAACAACAGAGAGGCCAGCCAAGACCAGGGACCTACAACATGGAGCCGCACAGGAACGGAAGGGGCGGGACAGGGCCAAGACAATCCAGGGAGGCAACAGAAGCCCGGGCAGAAGCCAAATGTACCACACAGGCACACAAACAACAAGGCCCAGCACTCAGCAAAGGATGGCAGGAGCAGCGGAAAAGACTCCAGGGAACACAGCACGCCGGACCAGGAACCAATCAGGCCCGAACCCACCCAACTCCGGAGAGGAGACAAGAGCAGGAACCAGCTAGGACGGAAAGCTGCAGGTCAAGAAAACAGCTGAAAGCCTGGGCCAAAGCCAAGCAACCTGCCGAAGCAGAAGGACCCCAGCCGAACCTGAACCCGGAAGAAGTCCAAGCAGCGCACAGGCCGAAGCACAAGGCTGGGAGGACGACACACAACCGCCAGACCACACAGCAGGTCGGACGAAATTAAACAGGGGCAACCGCCCAAGCAGAAACTGGAGGAAGCAGAGAAGCCAGAGGCACAAGCAGCACCAGACCCTGGACACCAGAAGCAAGGAGGGCAGACCCCCACAGAGGCAAGACAAACACCACAGGACCGCACCCCGACAGGGGAGGAGGGTGGAAGGAGGCACGCCAAACAACAGACACACACCAGGAACAAGACCTGGGGGAGCAAGAGAAGACAGGAGCGGGCCAGGACACCAGCACCAAGAAAAGGACCGGGGGCACCAGGCAAAACACACCCCAGAGCTGGCACAGAAGCCACAGCACAGCCAGCAAAACCAAGGAGGCACAGCCGGAGGTCACGCCGAACCAGCAGCAAGCCGGCAGGCCAGGAGCAACCAGAGGCAACCCCGGACACGCCAACCCAGAAGCGCAGAACACCAGGGCCCCACACAAGCCAGAACAAGGCCAGACGCAGCCCAGGGGCAAACAGGGCAGAAAGGCCGCCGACCACAAGAAGGGCCAACGAAGTTGGAGCACCAGGGCAACAGAGGTAAACCCAAAGTCCAACAACAGCCAAAGAAAACCCAGCTGGACCAGGCAGAAAAACGTGGACACCCAACCAGAGGCGAACCAAGCCCGGGAAGCGAACAGTTGGAAGGAGCAAGCCCAGAAGGGCACTCCAGGGTCTGGCAAAACCACTGAGGTGCCATGCCAGGACACCCAGAGAGCGCACAGGCAAGGACAAAGGGCCAAAGAAGGCGACCAATAGGTGCCTAAAGCCCAAAGGAGGAGGAAAGCCCAAGCGCCCCCCCCTTTCAGGCACCAGCCAGGCCCGACTCACCAAACGACAGTGACCAGACTAGACCAGAAGCCCCCAGGGAGCAACCGCACCAGGATCCCAGGCGGACCCCCAACAGGGAGAACCACAGAGAAGAGAGGAAACCAGGCACCCACGATCAGGACAGAGCACCAGCGAAAGACAGCCCAGGTCCAAACAGCAGCGGCACAAACCACAGACCCCTGGAACCCCTGGAAAAGGTAGCCAAACAGGTGAACTGCCACATGGAACGCACCCCAGGGGGGGATGGGAGACAGAACGCCCCAGTCCAAGACGCGCCACCAGGGCAGGACGGACATCCATCTGGGCACCAGGCACACCAGGGGCAGAAAAAACCCAACCCACAGCCAAAAGCCAGGCGAGAGGGCCGGAGCTCCAAGGCCCCCAATGGACAACCAGATGCGGGCTCCAAATCGCACCATACACCAAAGGAAGAGCAGGAGCCCAACCACACCAGCCTGAAAAAATTCAGCAAGCCACAGCACCCAGCAGACACCCATCCAAGCACCAACCAGGCCGGACTCCGCCAAACTCTGAGAACAGACAAGGACAGGGGCAGCCAGGGTGGGAGGGTCAAAGGCCACCCAGAAGCCCCGGCAACACAGAGCCACAACCAGCACTAAAGACACAACCTCTTTAAGAACTTGCACAAAGCGGGAACGTAACCCGAAGGGAGTAGGAACAGAACAGCAGCACCAGCGGTGAACAGGAGTACACAGGCACCAGGCATAAGCAACCAGCAGACAGGGGGCCACAGGAGGAGCAGCCACATACAGAGCAGCACCGCCGGCGGAACCAGGAGACAGGGAAAGCCAGACCCAAGGAGAAGGGCACGCCAGGACCAACCGAAGCAAGCCAAAGGCAAACTGCAAGCACACGAAACAGAGCAGAGCCCTCAAAGCTATGGCCAGGAGACCCATCAGGGCAACCCAGAGAGGCAAGCAGAGCGCAGCAGTAGCAGGGGAACACAAGGACCACACCAAAGAACCACAGAAGACAGGAAAAGTGCTACGAAGGCGCCAGAGCCACAAGCAAGAAAAGACAGCAGCACCCAGCATGGCGGAGGCAAGCAGCCGGACACTGCACCAGCCAGCCAGCCCACACGAAGCAGCCCAAAGGCAGAGGACATGCCACACACGCTGGAGGCCCCTGGACAAACACAGGCAGCCCCACGCCACACAAAGACAGAACCAACGCAAGGAAGGAAGAGAAGGGCTCCGTGCACTCAGAGGGACCCAGGCACACACCCCGGCACCTCCAGGCAGTACAGGACCCAAACCAGGAGCACACACAGGACACAGCAGGGGAAGCATATGCGACAGAGGCTGTGGAACGGAACTGCACAGGCCACAGGCCCAGGCACCAGGGCCAGCGTGAGAAGCAGGACACCCGTACACTGCAGGAACAGCGTTGCAAAGAAGGCGTAGCCCGGACCCCCCGAATAGCAGACCCGCCATGCCAAGGCACGCCCAGCGGAACACCCTGGCAGGAACCGCCAGCCGTCAAGAAACCAGAACCCATGGGCCGAAGGGCTGTGCAGCAGGGCACCAGAGTGAAGAGAGGGCGCCCACTCACAGGAAAGACAAAAACAACCAGGGTCGAGCTCCTGCAGCCCGATGCACACCCGGAATGCTGGACACCTGCATGCCATGTGAACGCCAAGGCACAGCTCTAGTCCTGCAAGCAAGAGCTGCCACTGTGCAGACCGACTTGCCCCAGAGCTGCCACGAACGAACGCCGCCAACACAACCGACCGACCCATGGAGGAAAGCACGCAAACCCAGAGACTATGCCTAAAAGGAAACACTGCCTCAGTGTCATACAGTAAGCAGAGTTAATGATTCCTGTTTTGGCAGAGAGAAGCCAGATCCACATATGGCATAGCTCATATCCACACATTGTGTACGCAGGCCATGCGGACTCCTAAGCACTTCTCACATGTCCGGCCCAGAAGCACAGGAAACAAAGGAGACCCCGAGGCACGAATCCCGGCCTCCCAGCACCAAGGTTGGTAGTATAGCCATGAGCCACATCCTCTCCACCTGCAAACAGCACCCGCAGGAAGAGAGGAAAGATTTGCAATGCAGAACTCACCCTGAGTGGGGGCCAGGACACCCCCAGGAAAAAGGCCCCCACTACAACAGCCAGCCCAAGGCAAATACGCCAAGAACACCTCAAGCTCTGCGCATCTTCCACCCAGCCAGGCCTCAGGATGACGTGCTCGAGACCTGGAAGCAACTGGTTGGCCTCGTACCAGCTGCAAAGGGCCGGCCCACAAGGCAGCTGGCCACGAATATCCCTGCCCCCCAGCAAGTCCGGCAGGCCAGAAGACAGACCAGAAAACCCCTTGCCCATGAAGCCAGGCGGGGTGAAGAGAGAAGACAAGCCAACCCAGCCCAGCAGGAGCAGCACCAGAATCGACGTCCATTTTGTCGACAGACAGAAAAAAAGAAAAAGGGGAATGCTGGGTAAGTACTCCTTATGTACTCCCAGTGGGAGGGGCGGGGTTAGGGTTCCATCATTCCTCTGCTCTTTTTTTTCTGTCGGGAGATGGTTATCTCCACTTGTTTAAGAATGGGACGAGGACATAAGGGACCTGGAGGTAATGATGGTAAGTATTAAACTCTATGTAAAGTTTCTACTCATGAGAAGAACATTTTTGTTCATAAGTAACCGTTGGACCTCAGCAATGAGGGTGCCATATATGTAGCCTTGAACATTAATTAGATATCACAAAAGTAACAACTGGGAGAGAAAAAAGCTGAATTTTGATAAACAAGCTAATATATACTTTAATAAAACTCAGCTGCTGTTTCCAATGTCTTCATCAAATCAAATTCACGCCAGACCTACCGATTCAATCTATACTGTAACAATTAAATCAGAGCAAAAACGAATGGACATCGCATACTACAACATCAGAGAAGCTATTAAAACTGGGCCACATGGACTACTCATAGCCAAGCTAAGCAGAGAGACAGCTTAAAGCACAAGTTACTACTTGTGTAATGATATATCGGTAAGAGACATTAGTTAGTGATAGATTCCTTACCTTAGAATATCCCCAGGCGTCAGACTGGATCCGGAATTTTTTTGCGTAGCAGTACCCATGCGCGTCGGTAGGCGTCGTCCGCGGCTCCGCGCCCGTCGTCCGCGGCGCGGGCGCTGTGATGACGTCATCAGAGTACTTAGACGCCGCCTCCGCGTGCTGACGTCAGTTCTTATACACAGCGTTTCCGTGCCAGAAACGCAGAGCCATGATAAAAACCAACACTGATGCCATGAAACTAGGGCCCTGAAAGAGGATGACCTTAACCCTAGATATCGGTTCGCAGAACGGGGAGGATGGGTTGGTCGGTAAATAATCTATCACTAACTAATGTCTCTTACAGATATATCATTACACAAGTAGTAACTTGTGCATCTGAAAGAGACACGTTAGTGATAGATTCCTTACCTTAGAATAGATACCCCAGCAATACCAAACCCGGTGGTGGGTCTGTGAACCAATAATCACACCAGAAAGTCCTGGAGGACGGAACGGCCAAAGAAGCCATCCTCCGGACTTGGCTCTCCAGGCGTTAGTGTCTTGCGAATGTGTGCAGCGAGGCCCACGTAGCTGCCTGACAAATGTCCTGCAAGGGGACTCCCCGGCCCAGGGCAGTAGTAGTCGCCGTAGCCCGAGTGGAATTGGCCCTCAGCCCAACAGGAGGTTCATTTTTAGCCAAAGAGTAGCATGCCTGGATGCACAACACAATCCACCGAGAGAGGGTCCGTTTGTGCACCGCCTGTCCCTTCTTAGCCCCCACGTAACCAACAAAGAGTTGGTCATCCACCCGGAACTTGCATGTGTGATCCAAATAGTATGAGAGCGCACGTTTTGGGTCCAGACGGTGGAGCCTCTCTTCCTCTTTTGAGGGATGCGGAGGCGGAAAGAAGGTGTTCAAGGTGATGGACTGCCCGATGTGGAAGGCTGTGACTACCTTGGGCAGGAAAGAGGGTCTTGTCCGCAACACAACCTTGTCCGGATGGACAGAAAGGAAAGGCGGTTTGGTAGAAAGGGCCTGGAGCTCACTCACTCTCCTGGCAGAGGTGATGGCAACCAGGAAAGCAGTCTTCAGAGTAAGAAGGCGGAGAGGACAGTTATGAAGTGGCTCAAAGGGAGCGCACATGAGATAAGTAAGTACAGGGTTCAAGTCCCACTGAGGCATCACGAATGGAACAGGAGGGAACATGTGTGTAATGCCCTTCAAAAACCTATTTACAATTGGGGACTTGAACAAAGATGGCTGATCAGGTAGCCTTAAGAAGACGGAAAGGGCAGAAAGGTAGCCCTTGATAGTGCCCAGAGCAGAGCCCTGCTGGGCAAGAGAAAGAAGGAAGAAGAGAACCTCAGAAAGGGGGGCGGAGAGTGGATCCACAGCCTTTGCTGTGCACCATGCCACAAATCTGTTCCACCTGCAGGCGTATACCGACTTTGTGGAGGGATGCCTGCCTGCCAGAATGACATTACAGACTTCAGGAGGCAAGTCAAATGGCCTCAACTGTCGCCGCTCAATCTCCAAGCTTGGAGGTGGAGACTGGACAGGTTCGGGTAGAGGACCGTCCCCTGCTGCTGCGACAGAAGGTCCTCCTGAAGAGGCAGACGAATCAGGGGATCGACAGACAAGCTGAGTAGCTCTGGATACCAATATCTTCGTGCCCAATCCGGAGCCACAAGGATAACCTGGGCCCGGTCATGCCTGATCTTCTTTAGGACTCTGGGCAGAAGTGGTATAGGCGGAAAGGCGTACAATAGACCGAAACTCCACTCGCGACGAAAAGCATCTCCGAGCGAGTGCTGCCTTGGAAATTCCAACGCGCAGAACTGATGACATTGCGCGTTCTCTTCTGTGGCGAATAGATCTAACCAAGGCTCTCCCCACTGCTGAAAGAGGCCTTGCGCCACGTCCATCTCAATCCGCCACGTCCACTTCCATCATGCACCGATGGCTGAGTTTGTCCGCCCTGGAATTCAGAGAACCGCCAGGTGTTGAACCACCAGGGTCATGCCCTGATGTTCCAGCCACTGCCAGAGGCACAGAGCCTCCTGGCATAGGGTCCACGACCCACAGCGCCCTGTTTGTTGCAGTACCACATAGCGGTGGTGTTGTCCGTGAACACCTGCACTACACTCCCCCGGACAGAGGGGAGGAATGCCTTCAGTGCAAGTCGGATCGCCCACAGCTCCAGAAGGTTGATGTGGAGCTGGGACTCCGCCGGAGACCAGAGGCCTCTGATCTCCGCCTCTCCCATGTGGCCCCCCCAGCCCTGATGGAATGCGTCACAACTACGTGCTCCGGTTGGGGTAGGGATACGGAGCTGCCGCTGACCCAAACGCGGTCCGTGAGCCACCACTGCAACTGTCTTGCAGTGCCCTCCGAGATCAAGACATGGTCGGACAAGTTGCCCTGATGCTGGGCCCACTGAAACTTCAGGTCCCACTGCTGAGCCCGCATCCGCCACCGGGCGTGATGCACCAGAAGGATGCAGGAGGCCATCAGCCCCAGAAGCCACAGCATCAACCTGACCGAGACTCGGGATAAAGGCCGAAAGATCGGAATCAGAGCCTGAATATCCCGAACCCGCTGTTCGGGAGGATAAAACCGAAACTGTGCCGAGTCTAGAACTGTTCCGATGACCCCAACCGCCGCCACAGCGGTTTCCACGTCCGCCACCGCGCTGGATGGTAGTCTGCAGCCCGTGGCTGGCAGAACGTGTGGGGGTGCCCCTTCCTTGGCCACGAAAGGAGCAAAAGGCAGCCGTTTGCTGGCGCGGGGCCGAGAGGCCCAAGGACTTGGCCGAAGCCCTGGACTCCTTAAAGCGCTCAAGCGCATGGTCTGCCTTGTCGCCAAAGAGGCGACGGCCATCGAACGGCATGTCCATAAGTGTGTTTTGGACATCAGCCGAGAAGTTGGCAGATCTCAACCAGGCATGGCGATGAATCGCCACCGTCGTTGTCGTTGCTCTGCCCAGTGAGTCAGTAGTGTCCAGCCCACACCGGATGGAATAACGCGCCGCATCTCGACCCTCCACAAGGGCTTGGCTGAGTTTAGCCCGGACCTCCACCGGGCATTCTGGCAGCACGGCCGCGACCGTATCCCACAGAGAGTGGGTGTAGCGGCCCAAGAGGCATGCAGTATTGACTGACCGCAATCCTAAACTTAGGGAGGGGAATACTCTCTTTCCGTATTGCTCGTACCTCTTGGATTCCCGGTCGGGGGGAGCCGACGGGAATGCGGTCTGGGAATTAGAAGCCTGGATGACCAGGCTCTCTGGAGTGGGGTGGGTAGACAGAAAGCAAGGGTGGCGCCTTGCCACGTTCCTATCCACAGGCTGACCTGTGGCGGACTTGGACCAAGTGCCCAGAAGAACGTCTGATAGGGTCAGAGGATCGGCTGAGCTTGCCTGCGGTGTAAGGACCTCAGTGAGGAGGTTAGTTCTCACGGCCGCGACGGGGAGCTCAAGGCCCAAGGCCTTGGCCACCCTCATCAGCACCACGCTATAGGCAGCCCCCTCCTCCGTAGCCATGCTAGGAGGGGAGACAAAACCAGTGTTGGGCGAAGTGTCCAGACCACTGGCATCCCCAAGCTCACCTGTCCAGTCCATAGAATACTGACACTCGCGTGCCAGAGGGTCCTCAGACCCCTCCCAGTCCCCCTCCTCACCCATCGCCTGGTACTCAGGCTCAAAGGATGGGGCCGGGTCACAGAAATAGAAATCTCCCATCGGCGTCGAGAGCGGGGCCGAGCTGTGCCGCTCCGACGTCAGACCAAACCGAGGGCAGGACCAGGGATGGCGTCGTCCTGGGACTGTGCCGGGGGCGACACCCTTGGGGCCAGCGCCGGCGAGGTCGTGAGGTCGACCGGCGGTGACCCGGATCTGGAACGGATCCAGTGGGGCCATGCGGCGCTGGGACTGAAGTCGCCGCCGACGGCGCCGGGGCCGAAGCACCCGGCCCACGTGGGGACCCAGTCGGGACCGCTTGGCCCGAAGGCGCCGCGGAACCCGACGGAAGAGCGAGAAACCTCATGGCCATGAGGAAGTCATCAATCACTCCCGGCATCGCGTTCTGCCCAGGGACTGGCAGGTATGGAGCAGGCCGCTACACCTGCGGCTCCTGCGGAGCCGCATGGGTGTTGTCCCCCGAACCCCCGGCCGCAATGCGCGAGCGTCGGGAGGAGTCAGAAGAGCGATGACGTCTCTTCAAATTCTTGTGCTTACCTGAGGAGCCTGAAGACCGTGGACGACTCCCGGAACCAGGGTGACTCCAACCTCCTCGTGGACCGGGACATCGAGCGGCGCAGGGCCGAATGCCGCCTAGCCTTAGACGTCAGGGCTCGACAGTCGGAGCAGGCCTTGTCATCGTGGTGGAGGCCTGAGCAATGAAGACACCGGCAATGGGGATCAGTAACTGACATCAGTCGGTCGCAGTCGGCGCAGGGTTTGAACCCGGGCATCCCTACCGGCACCGTCGGAGTTGTACAGACTTCGAAACAGATAAAAAATGATCGAAAAAGTTTATTGAAAAATAGACTAAGGGTACCACTTTTTCCGGATCAGCCCTTGCTGGCGCGGAAAAAAGAAGAACTGACGTCAGCACACGGAGGCAGCGTCTAAGTACTCCGACGACGTCATCACGGCGCCCACGACGCCGACGACGGACGCGGAGCCTACCGACGCACATGGATACTGCTACGCAAAAAAATTCCGCATACAGTCTGACACCTGGGGACATTCTAAGGTAAGGAATCTATCACTAACGTGTCTCTTTCAGATAATGAGATTTCGGTTGGTGAAGGAAGTTAGCAGGCAGTTAAGTGGCAAGACAGTATGTTGATGTGAAGGTAGTTCACTCTGAGAAGACATGTGCTGACTGGTGAGCTACAAGAAGGGTAGTATTATAGCCGACTTTGTGGAGAGGTAAAAAGGGAAGTTACACGATCTTTGTGGATGAAACTATAATAGACAACATGTTGACTCCCCAAAGAAAGTGTAAGGTTCAAGTGCTATTTATGAGAACCTAAGGTACGGAAAGAGTGGTGCCAACTAAACCTCACGATATAGCCATAACATTGGCAATTTGCAAAATGTATTTTCCATCGGTGTAATCTTGCATAATAGCTAGGATTTTGCATTACAATTATTACGTGACATGCCTGAGATAACGCCATTCTTCCACGTTGCTTAACTAAGACTTCTTTTGGATAAATATACTCTTAAGGGATTACAGAACGCAAACAAACCGAACGCGAGTGGCTGCTTGTTGTTGGAGTCATGTACAATTTTGCCCCTTATTTAGCATAAATATGCATACTTTTGCCGAAACTGAATAAGGGGGTGCATTTTGTGCTAAAAATAGGCATTGCACATTATACTTTTGTGTGATATTTTAGGGATTTTGTGTAATTTCCACAAAGAAAATAACACACATTTCACCAAAGTGTATTATGTGTTGAAACTAAAGAAGTGAGGCCTAGTATTAGCTGAGTGAGGGCATGTTTAAGGTCATTAACTCAAAAGTTTAAAGTTATCAGCTACCTGTTAATAGAAAGTGTATCATTGTGTATATTATGACAAAGGAATATGGTGAATAGGAACAATCCTGGAACAGAGGAAGATATTAATCAAGTAGATAAAGGAGGTGATGCTGCTAATGTAAAAATCACTTGTGATGGCTTCCCCTGTGCAGGATGTCTTTTCATGCATTCCTTATTTCTCTTGGTCTTTGTTCTTGTATTTCTGTATGTGTCTGTTGATCTGGACCATCACTGTGCGTTGGTTCAAGTGTTCACTGAAGTCTGTTGGTCTTTCACTATACAATCTCCATGTTTCCGAGTGTGCCTCTGGACACATGCACTATACAATACTCAAATATACTAGATTTTTCAAAGCCTAGAGTAGTCATACAGCTTGCAGTTGTGGAAGCTGCAGTTATCAGATCTGGTCAATCCAAAGAGCACTGCTGTAAATATGTTCATGAGAGTTGCTTGCACTATCTGGGACTTAGCCATCCAAGGTCAATTCCCTCTCAGAGATCAACATACATTGGGTATCATTTACATGACACTGACCATCAGCATTGATACGTCAGTTGCCTTGCACCTGCGCCAAATGTCCTTGGGACACTAAGGATGCGTTGTATTAACCATACAGGGTTCCATGGCGCAAGGATTAACAGATGCGTTAGAAATTCTAAACCATCTGTTGACACAAAAGTGACACATTGCTGGAGTTGGTCGCAAAACTGACGCAACTCCAGCAATGCGTCATAACACATGGGCGAGTCCCATTGTAAAAGCCCTGCATCGTTCCTTATGCCTGGTCTGAGCAGGCGTAAGGATTATGTCGCAGTGAAGCCGTAGAATGACGCAGTGAAATGTTGTAAATTTCTCTGTGCCAGTTCTATGAAGCTTTTTTGAGAGGGAACGCCTACCCTGCATACATTATGCTTGGCGCAGGTATAACATGACGCAGGGCTCATCAAAATGACACATTGGACCCCTCAGGAAGAGGTGTGGCGCCGCGGCCAGGGCGACTGACGCTGGAATCTGGGGATCAGGGTTCGATCCCCGGCTCCGGCGGCAGGTTAGCCCAGCACCATGTGACTCTGGGCAATAGCTTGCTTAATCTTCCCGACGGCCCCCAGCGCCTAGAGACCCTAACGGGTGATTGTGCGCTTTACAAATGTGGATTATTATTATTATTAATGCATCAGTTTGTAGCTATTGTGCTCTGTGGCGCAAAAACAAATATGTGATGCAGCAGCGGCACAAAGGACTTGTAAATGAGGCCCATTGTTTCTAGGGTTAAAGCTATAGCCCTTTGTTCTGATGTAGGGTTTTCTGACACAGGATATTCTTCCAAGTGCATGAGGGACTTTAGCTGTGATTGTAAATGTACCCTTTCCCGCTTGTGCTGCCTCAGGGCAACCAATTATAAAAAAATATGGGGGGGCTGGACTTTACCTTGAGCGAATGAATCCAATTTCTTATGGTCAAACACAAACATGCTGTGAGCCTCAGGCTTGCTGATTATGATGATTGTTAGACCTGGCACCTTGGCGTGAGTCTCCCTTCCACTTTTTGCTGATGTGCCTCAGATGTTTTGCTGGTGTTCGATGCTCAGGGCACTGCGCCATGGCCAATCCGTGCCGCAGTGCAAGTGCTCCCAATGTAAAGTGTATCCGTAATTGATTTCCACGATTGGCTTATTTGGTTTACTGTCAGTCCCCAGTAACGTGCACGAGGAGTGCCGGGGCTTGTAGATACAAATGCTGCTAGTGGGCCTGCAGCGCTGGTTGCGCCACCCACAGAAGCGGCCTCGTAAGATATGTCTCGGGTCCGCCATTGCAGACCCTGCGTACAGTCCGGTACTGTCACACTGACTGCGCAAGTGCACACACTTGCCAGTCCCTAATCCTTCCCTAACCTTCATATCAGTCACCCCTATGGTAGGCCTACGGGCAGGGTGCATTGTAAGCGTAAGGTAGGACAAGCCATGATGTGTGTCATGTCCTAATAGTGAATTACCGCCCTTTTCGTTCTTCACTATTGAAGGGCTGCCTGTTCTCTTAGTCCAAGGTGAGCTGCCAGAATTATTACACGCTATAGTCCCGGCAGGCTCAGGGAACACGGTGGCACGTCGAGTTTAGTATGCCTGAACTCAGAATAATAAAATACTTCCTTTAGCAAGGTTTATTTTATTATACTGTGTTTGCAAATGCTACTTTTAGAAAGTTAGCCTTTGCTTGCCTAACTATTTCAGCCCGCCTTTGCCAGGATGTGTATCTGCTGTCTGGGTTTGTGTGAGTGACTGGGCTGGGGAATTCCCGGGGACAGTCGGGGCTACCAGGTGGTGAATAGGGTGCTTACACCAGGATGGGTGGGCAGAGTAGTCCTTGACTCTAAATAAGGTTGTGCTCCACCACCACAATGCTGGCTCCACCTCCTGCAGAGCGTCTGATGTCCCTGCCCTGCACCCTGAAAGAAGACGGCAGCTTCCTGTCAACAGAGTGCTCCAAAACTGGGTTGAACCAGGCTCAGGCCCCCTGGCCTGCAGAGACAAAAGAACCTGAGTATAAATATAGGAGCCCTGCTCCTAACAAATCAGATCCTGGTTTGACCACGACGAACCTCTGCCTGACTAGAAGGACCAAGAGAAGCTGAAGGAAGGAAACCGGTCTCTGCCCCGGAGGACCGGCCTGCAGTGGTGCCTTGCTGAGAACGGAGAGGAAAAGACCAGAGATGACTTTGTAGACTTGTGCCTGAAACGATCTCCAAGGGCTTGATCACGAGCTTGCCCCCTGAACGGAACCCCAGGACCATTGGGTTCTATTCTGCCTGTGCCCGTCTGCTATTGGGCCTTCAGTTTTTATTCCCTCGCCGGAGTTGTGACCCGGGTGAGTTCGCCCCTCCTAAGGTCGTGACAGCTTGGAGCCTGGTCGCCCCGCTGCCGAGAGCCCCGCTCAAGCTTGAGTCACTCTCCGCTTCAGTGCCCGGCCGCCCACTCTCCTGTCACCTCGCCTGCTACGGAGCACGTTGTGCACCTCTCATCTTCTCCCACCGGAATCTGCACGGAGCGCATCTGATAACCTCGGACGGTCCGTACGTCGTAACGTACCTGACTGTCTCACTTTGCCCTCCTGCATACCAAGGCCCATGCCGTACCTCAAGAAAGGCCTTCCGTACAGTGGTACCGGAGGCCCGGTGCTGCACCCGTCCGCCCGAGAACGCGACGCCCCTCACAGATCCACAAGTACGAACTGGCGTGTTAAGAAGTAGTACGCCCCGCAGGCCTGAACGGCGTCTCGCCCCGTGAGCTGCCTCAGACCCCGGATCGCCACAACCCACCACACCGTCCCGCTCACCCGCCTCGCACCTCGAGGGGGCTCCGAGCTGGATAGATCCTGTGGAGAACCGTCGGCCTCGTCCCGGGTCCGCCCTCACCAGTAGCCGCGCCTGAAACGCCTCGGACACTCAACGCAAGGTACAATTGAACTCTATCCCGAGTTCGCATCGGATCCAGGGTCCTCAACGTTTGTTTTCCCTGTCATCGTACCTTGCTACCCAAGAAACGCTTAAAGAACAATTGCCTATTTAAATCTGGTGGCCCTCCATCGCTAAACGTTATATGGTCTTGTGATAATCCAGCATATGAAGTATTTTTATATAAAGTCTACGCATTTTTGATAAAACCTAACGACTGGTGTCCGTTTGTGGTGGGTCAGTGGGTTTACTGTATGTGATCATAAATGCTTAACTAACTATCACCCTGAGGATTAGCCTTGTCTGCTCGCGCCACGCAACCTAGAAGGTGAGCAGGGGTTATTCTTACGGAATAGTTCCCTTGCCCTGACTAGAGGAGAAGGTCCCTGCTTGCCACAGTGCATACCTGAGCCAACCAGAGACCTCCGATTCTAACAACGATCCCAAAACATCAAGGCTAATATACAATATTAATACACCAACCACTAAGATCTTCCTATTTTCCACATTTGGACCTTTATTACAAGTGCCTAAAATGTGGCGCTAGTGCAATCACCTGTTTATGCAGAGGTTTTAATTGCAAGTGGTGTGTTAAAGTTCATGCTCTATAGGTTTTTCTCTTTTAAATTTCAGAAACACTGGCCAAAGCCATGACATGCAGATTTTGGTGTTATAGCTCCAAAGTCCTCAAGGTATCGCCCATTTTTTGGAGCAAACTCGTACTTGGTACTATTTATTGTGCCTGGTGGATTTCATACTCTCGCATCAGATTTCACCAGTTGTAATAAATAGCATCAAATCCCCGAGACAGTAGTAATCAAGACCGTCAACAATAATGCAAGAAAACCTTAGTGCTTCATCCTCCGAATCCTACCTTTTGCCTTAATCCTCTAAACTACCTGTAAGTTTCCACTTCCCCACCCACACCCTCCTTGTCCTCAGTTCTCATCCCCAGACCACGTTCCTCGTCCCCTTGATACAATCTCGGAATACCCATCTTGAACACACAATTTGTGAGAGATTAAGCAGCATATTATCATGTCCTACTGTACTATGCTGCCCATTTAACAGCATGGAATTTTACCTCTGCACTGCGCATTAAATTTGTGAATACATGAATATTTACTACACTTGCTATAAACAGCACCATATTTATTTTCCCTATACATAAATATCTTCTACTGTCAAATGAAACTACAGACTGGTTGAAAGATTAAAGGTAAGGGTGGACTTACTTCTCCTCTTTACATTGCGTCAAAAGTAATCTTTAATTTATGATACATGTATTTTTCAAGATTTTGGTGAAATGAGTACCTTTTGAATAAGAGAATAACCCTTACATTTAAAAATGCAAACTTGGTGGCCAGTGGTCAAATGAAGTGGGCGTGAGTTTCAACATTTCATTCCTGACTCCTGGAATAAGCATTCCCCTAGTGTGCCCCAAACATCAAAAATGAGGTGGAAGACTTAAACCGATGCCAAATAAGCAGACTTGTGAGCATTGCCTGCTGCTTTTCTGAACCAGTGAAGATAAGGACAACACTTAAGAGGAGTGAGAAGTATGTGTAAGGTTTTACCCTTAGCTTCCCTTTTCATATACAACAATACTTGAGGAGGGTTACCTTATTTTGTTGGATCATATTACTATTCACAAGACAGAATGTTGCATTGCCACTATCTCACTTGGGTGTAGGATTATTGTACCTGTGCAGGGAGCCAAACAGATAAATACACTGGTGCTGTTCTTTGATGAAAGTGTGACTATAAGGAGCGCACCCCCACTGAGTAACCCTATGAAGCCTTACTGATTTGATTGCCTAGGCTAACTCAGACCAATGCAGAAAGGAAAACGTCCAAAAGACTGGTCTTTATGAATTGCGTGCATGGCTTTCTTAAAAACTTTTTTAAAAAGACGGATACACCTGGTGATAAAGGCCAGTTACACTTATAGGGATGTATGACGTTACAACGCATACTTTTACAACGCCTACCTTTACAACGAAATTTTTACAACGCAAAAACCATTACAACGCAAACATTTACAACGCAAGATTTTACAACGCATATACTTTTACAACGCATACCATTACAACGTAAGTATTGGTAAGTATATAATAATTTTTTTATTATAAATTATATAAAATGATTATAATATATTTTAATTTTATTTAATTTCATTTAATGAATTTTATTTAAATGTAATTTTACTTTATTTTTACAAAGTACCCCTGTACCCCAAAAACCCAAACCTGACCCTGAACCCTAAAAATACCCTTTTACCCCAAAAAACCAAAACTGACCCTGAACCCTAAAAATACCCCTTTACCCAAAAACTGAAAACTAACCCTGAACCCTAAAAATACCCCTTTACCCGAAAACTGAAAACTGACCCTGAACCCTAAAAATACCCCTTTACCCAAAAACTGAAAACTGACCCTGAACCCTAAAAATACCCCTTTACCCAAAAACTGAAAACTGACCCTGAACCCTAAAAATACCCCTTTACCCAAAAACTGAAAACTGACCATCAACCCTAAAAAAAAACCTTTACCCAAAAACTGAAAACTGCCCCTGAACCCTAAAAATACCCCTTTACCCAAAAACCCAAACATATAACATTTTAAAAATAATATACTTACCAATACTTACGTTGTAATGGTATGCGTTGTAAAGGTATCTGCGTTGTAAAAACATGCGTTGTAAATGTATGCGTTGTAAAAGTTTTTGCGTTGTAAAAGTTGCGTTGTAATGGTAGTGCGTTGTAAAAGTTGCGTTGTAAACGTTGTTTCCCACTTATAGGGACTACCGCAAAAATAAGGTCCTGGAGAAAGCCGACCAACCCACATGGGTGATTCTAACAGCTGAAACATGGCAACCTCCGATGTATAGGGTCAATACTACCAAATCGAACAACATAGCAGCAATGGGAATCTTCCATATGCGCAAGGCCGAACTCCTCATGACTCGCAAAAGTAGGGCATCTATTTGGTAGGCACAAGATGCATCTACAGACCCTATTCTCCCCTATCTGCAAGTGTCTTACATTTCTATTGCCCCACACCCCAAGCCGTAAGTTAAAAGGGAAACACTTTCTTTTGTAAACCTCTAGAAGTGGACTAATCAGTTTTCTTCAAATAACGGAAGGCAAGTTTAAATAAGAACCAAATGGTGTTAGAGAATCTCAGTATCCATTTGGATAGGCAGGCAGCCCGTGATACTTGTGAGTCATTTGCTACACCTAAGTACAGAAATTCATGAATTCTAGAAATGGGCTCGCCTTGTAGGGTCAAACTACTAGCCTTGAGAATCTTGGGTCCACATGGCATAACAAACATTTTGGTTACACTAGTTTGAAGGTTTGAGTAATCACCCAAAAGAGGCTGAGGCAACAAACCATTGCACCTAGCACCTTATTAGGAAACTATGCAACAGATCAAGAGAATACACGATTATGGAAGACCAGCCCTCCTTGTCTTCGTTGCAGGAGAAACTCCATAAACAGTCATAAAATAGATAGCTCAGTACTACAATTTTTACGTTGTAACAGTTAGAGATTTAACTCAATACAGTTTGATTCATTTATTTAACATAACGTGCAGAATCCATTCGTATTTTTTCATAAAATACATTTTTATTCATTTTCTTTATCTTTATATTTTAAAACATATCTTCTTTAATTCAAGATTTAAATTATCCATCAAATCAACAAACATATCCAATAAAAGTGTAAGCCCATTAGAAGTTCTTGCCATCAAAATAGCATCATCTTCATAAAGTAGTACAGGGACAGCTTCACTCTTAATCCTGGGTATATCCGCACCCACCTTTGTTAGTGTTTCTTCAAGTCCGTTGACATCTAGCAGGAGTTTTACAGTAGTAAGAACACACAACTGTCTCACACACCAAGATAGGCTGATGGGGACAGTAAATTCACCATTCAGGCTATATCTGATAGATGCTTCAAGATCAGAGGGGAGAGAACGAAAAAATTGTAACAACGCCCTTATCAACCCCTAAGCTCTCCAGGACTGCTCACAGTTTAGATCCCACAACACTGTTGAAGGCACAGCAAAGTTCAATGAAAGCCAAGTAAATAGAACTGGACTTAGCATGAGTGAATTTGTTGATCAAAATATGTAGATTGAGACACTGTTCCATCGTACCTAGGCCCTCACAGAACCTGTACTGCACCCTGTATAAGATTTGATTATTGGTCAATACCCATGACCTTTACGACCGGACCTAGTAGTAAAATGGGAGGGTACAGATAGAGCTAACATGATTTTTTTTTTTTTTTTAAAACCTTTATTGACTTTTTACAGTTACATTCCAAATCAGACAAATGACCCAGTGAATCAAGGGTGCAGAGGTAGTACAGTCAAACAATGGAAATCAGGAGTAAAGCCATGGTACCCCGCACAATATCAATGTGCAACACAGGAGAGCCGAATGGAACCGGGTCACAGGATCAGAAAGGTTTCATTTTGTCTTTTTTAAAGGAGGAAAAACAGGATCGGATAGCACATCATTACACGTTGCCAACACTAGGGTTACACCAATGACAGGATATCCACGGCAAGGTCCTCATGGGCAGGGAATACATAACAAAGCAGACAAGCAGGATAATCAACAAACAGATCAGACCCCCGCCCAGACAATACCCGCCCGCTATTCAATTGAGCAATAGAACAGAGACCCCCGTACCGAACTCGAGAACCGCACAGGGGCGTGCCTAGCATCCGACCCCAGAAAAGGAAAAGAGAGGGAAAAGAAGTGAAGAAACACAAAAAAAACAACATGAAAAAGGCCATGGAACTAAAAGGAATCAAAAACAAAACCCCACACCCACCCCCCCACCCTGCACCACTGCACATGGCCACGGCCCACCCCCATAGCAGCGTGCCTGTCGCCCAGAGCTAAAACCCGAAATATAGAAGAAAGAGCGAAGAGGAAAGAGAAAAACAATATTCAACACAAAAGAGGGAAAAGAAGAGGAAAAAAATCGAAAACCCCACAGAAGGGGAGAAAGCTATGGGGGGCCCACCAACAAGGAACCCGACCGCCCCCCCCCCCCGAGTCCCGCATCCCCGTAATAATACTGTAGCAACATTAAAACACAGAAACCATATGCGGGGACACCACCAATTAAACGCCCACCCTCGCAGCTTATCAGGCAATATGCAAAACTCTCAATGCCAGTGGAAAGGGCGCCAAGCGTCAATGTTATACATACAGCTTGTCGGCCCGAATAGAGACAGGGCACAAAATACAATCAGGAAAACACAAGTGGAGCAGCGCAGCAAGCGGACATGCAAAGACAAAGGAATCGAACGCCTTGCAATGTAACAAGAAGCAGCATCGTCCGGGGCGCCGCCGCCATTTTGCGCCGTCCTTCCTCGATGATACAGATCGAATAAAGCTAAAGAGGACGGGTCCGGAGGAAAGCACTAACGAACTGGGGCACTCAAGTCAGTCCAGAATAAACAAAAGTCTCGTAAAAGCACAATGGGCGGCCCATCGACCGCCAGCAACCGCCACCCTCAGGGCCAAGTACAGTATAGTCAAGCTACGGTGAGCCAAACAGGAGTATTCAAAGGAAACATGGCCATACTGCAGCATCCATGAAGTCCCATCCAGTACTGGCCATCGCCCCATTCCGGGGGATAGCAACAGGCCTCTCGCAGCAGTAGCGGGCAAAACAAGTGATGGCTCGTCGGTAAACATTGGGCATAAATGACCAGAACAGCATCACGACATCACCAGCATAGGAAGAAACAGAACTTCAAGGATAGTCGTCCGCCCATTCTCGGCATCCAACACACCCGGCTGCCGCCACCCCAGGAGAGAGTCCCCCAAGCCGCCATTTTCCAGGATGCACCACCACAATGTAGCACGGCATAGGATAACAGGCACCCCCTCCACAGTATAGCATTCACAAGATCTCCCAGCACGAAAACGACACGGCGCCATCGTGCCCACTGGCACACTTAGGCCGGAATGTGCAGCACAGTCCAGTACACGCAAGCATTCAATGCGCCCTAAAGGAGACAAAGCGCCGATACCTGAGACCGGCTGCCGATGAAAAGTGCTGGGGGGGAGGGAGGGGGGCGAAGCATCCAAAACGGAGGGGCTGCGCAGTGCGTCTTGTGGAGGGCTCCGGCGGTGTGGGGAGACTCATCGAGCATCATGGTGGAGGAGCGGCGTCACACAGGAGACTGTAGCTGCCGGGACGGAGCCAGCAGCCGGGTGCACAGCCACGCGAGGCCCCGGCCGCCAGCAGCAGACGGGCCGCCCAGAGCGAAGGAGGATATCTCGGTCCCTGAGACTCCAAATTTCACCGCCATCGGGTGCCCCATCGCAGCGTCCCCTCCGACACACAGAAGCGCCGTTCAAGCGCGGGGCGGGTGAACAAATCGGACGGCGAAGGGAGAAGGCCGGCGGAGCCGGGACTCCGTGCGGCCATCTTGGTCGCCGTCCCGGCTCCGCCCCCCAGAGCTAACATGATTAGCCTTCTTGAAAATAGGTACAATAATTGCACAGAGCCAGGAATGAGGAAATCCAGAGGCACAGGCAGTATTGATAAAATAAGTAAGTAAGGGTGACCATAATTCTAAATTGGCCTTATAAATGTCCATTGAGACCGGATCAAGGCAAGGGGCGTGACTAGCAGGGCTGCTGCATATGGTCTCACTAACCTCACTCGGGGAAAAAAAAACTATGTTGATGAGATAGAGGGTGGTAGGAATATCAACCACTGTTGTTGTACCATTACTTGGATTTGATATTTTATGGAAATGTTCCACTCATTATCTAAGGTTATGATGCTGCAAGTATTATATTTACTGCATGTGGACAAATTATTATTATTAGCTGTTTGTCAAAACAAACTAGTATTTTAAGTTTGACAAGTAGAAACCAATTTGCACCAAATGTCAATCTGCATTCCCTGTTTCCTCAACGGCAAGGTCTGCTTACAAGTCCTGTGACAATCAGCAATCAAGACCCTATTTTTGGGACTGGCGTGCAGGGCTTCCCAGAGGCATTTATAAGTTAACCTGCAGATTCCATCAAACCAAGAGGGCTGTGTGTCACCCCATGGATTTCCATGGTTTCATTAGCACTTCTCTGATTACAGATTCTAAACTGACATAAGCCTGGGTACCACTACAGTGCACTTGGGGACAGGTAAGACAGCAAAGGATCAGGACCAGATGGCTAACGCAAAGTTTCCTTAAGAGCTCATCCATATAAGCTGAGCACAAAATTAGTATTCTTCTCTGATCCTTGGTGGAAAAAGTCCCAGAGACAGCCCTAGCCTCTTGGAGCTTTCCGCAAGCCCCAGTAAATTAACCGAAAAGGCGTTATGGTCGCTGAATACAGAATAATCTACTGACCCATCAATTACCAAGTTCAACAGAGACCTTTAAATGAAAATATAATCAATAGTAGTATCATATCCCTCGTATACATGGCAGCCATAGAGTGTGCAGGGCTTACCACTCCCATAGCATTACAAACATCAAAATCAATCAGATGATAATAGAGCGCAAGTCCTCTTTGGTCCATTCCTTGAACAGCCCCTTCTAGAAATGGCCTCAAACAGACTATTCTACTTTTATTTATTTATTTATTTATTCATTTTCAAATTGCAAAGTACGTACAAATACAAATTTACATAATAGGTCTATCAAACCCCCCACCCCTCACCCCCCACCCATCTGTTGCAGGATAGAAAAACTAAGTCAAGAATTGGAATAAAGGGCACACATATGTACTTAAGAAGAGAGAAAAAAAAAAAGAAAGAAGAAATCAAAGAGGTGAAACGGCAGATGGAGATAAAAGAAAAAAAAGAGAGAAAACTGCCCGAGCGGGCGGGCATCGAGTAGTACAGAAAGAAAAAAAAAATACACAGGCTATTCAGACAGAGTCAGCCAGTTAGTAAGGTTTTCCCAAACCTCAAAACCTTTCTTCCGGCCCCTGCGTCTCTTTTTAGCGTATACAGCTATTTCCAAATGATAAGTTGCCATGAATCTAGCAAGCCATTGAGAAAAAGAAGGGGACTCTGGGTCTAGCCAGGCTTTAGCAACACAGATCCTCCAAACGGCCATTGCTATGAATGTTAAACCCTCCCTTTTCAGGTGTGGAGTTTCTGTTTGCGTTCTAAGCATAATAATAGTATGGTTCAAGGTTATCGGCTGAGAGGTGACTTCTCATAGGAACCCCTGTATTCGGTTCAAAGTAAATGAGAGCTTCGTGCAGGAAGCAAATATGTGTATGGAATTGGCCCCGCATTCAGCGCATCTAGGACAGAGAGTGCCTTGGCCGGTCCCCCATTTTGCGATTTTACTAGGAGTAATATATAAACAAAAAATTGTTCTAAAGTGCTGAGCTTGTAGTTTGGCTGACAGTAAGATATTTTGTGAAAGGGTAAGTGAATTAAAAAAAACATTCTTAGGAGAGTCAAGTTTGATATGCCATTTGCCTGCAATAGTTTGTAAGTCGTCCGGAGTCTGTCCATTTAGGATTCTGTATAGGAGGCAATTTGAGTAGTCAGAGGTTTCTGTAAACCTCCATAAATCCAGAGGTACCCCCGACCTTCCTAGAGAGAAAATCGTAGATGGACAGATATTTAAAGGCGTCCTCTTTCTTGAGGCTGAATTTATCTAACAGGTCATGGAAGGGGATAACTCCCTCACTGGTGATCAGGTCACCTAATTTTCTAATACCAGACTTTTACCATTCGGAGAAGTAGGCCCTTCCAAAGATATCAGGGAGGTTACTATTGTTTAGAATGGGAGAATAATGATTGTATCTGCCAATACCAAGATATCTGCAGATGCTTCGGAAGACCTTAACCGAGTTAAGCAGGGTCTTGAATCGAACCCGTTTAAAGTATCCAAAGGTAGTTTCTCGTAACAGACACCCCCAATGGTGCTCCCCAAACAGTAGTTGGAAGGGGGAGGGCAGCTCTGTAGTGTATATGTCAGGAAATTCTTTAGTTAGCTCGGTGCTGTACTCCATGACCGCGGCCCAGTAATACAGCGTAATGTTGGGAAAGGCCCAGCCTCCTCGATCTTTTGGGAGGCATTATTGTCTGAGTGCCCTCCTGGGTTGCGAGTATGCCCAAATAAATTGTGTATAAATTGTTGGAATTTCATAAGGGTGGCTTTACTAAATTCTAGAGGTATTGTACAAAAGTAGTATAGAAGTTTGGGAAAATAGGTCATTTTTACGACATTACATCTGCCAACTAAAGTAAGGTGCGGGTTATTTATTTGCTTCAATGCTTTCCTGGTCTGTGTTGCAAGCGGAAGTAGATTGTTGGAAAATACTTCGTCCAAGTTGGAGGAAATGGATACTCCTAAATATTTGGCTTTAGGTATCACCCTATAATCAGCCCAAAAGATTTTGCTATTATTTATTATCTGGGTCTTATTTTCATTAAGAGTGTAGCCAGAAATTTTTCCAAATTTTGTTGCCTCAATTTCTAGTCCCGTTATGGCTTTAGGGGGTCTAGTGAGGTAATAGCCAGGTCGTCTGCATATGCTAAGATTTTTGTAGTACAGCCTTGAAAGCTAATCGGTGGGATGTTAGGGTTGCTTTTGATCTGTTTAATAAAGGGGTCCAGATACAGGGCAAACAGCAGAGGGGACCAGGGGCAGCCCTGTCTGGTGCCTCGGGATATCTCCAGTTGCCCGGTTGATTGGCCATTTATAGAGACAAAGGCCGAAGGTTTTGGGTAGAGCGATTGTACAGCATGTATGAGTTTTGGCCCAAAGCCCATCCTCTTCATGACTGCCCTCAGGAGACCCGGTCAAAGGCCTTTTCGGCATCAAGTAGTGTTAATGACATTGGGTCTCCTGCTGCCTGTGCGGCGTCAAATAGAGTAATGGCTCGTCTGATATGTTCTGTTGTTCCCTTTTTCGAGATAAACCATGCTGCCACTCTGATACGATGGATTCCACCACTGTGGAGATTCGACTTGCCAATACTTTGGAAAAGATCTTGCAATCGCAGTTGATAAGTGTTATTGGCCTATATGAGCTAATTTCGAGCGGGGAGTTATCTTTTTTGGGAAAGATAGCTATCCTGGCATTAGACCAGGAAGCTGGAGGTGAAGCCCCGCTGAAGACAGATGTTATCAATTGCGTTAGTATTTTCTGGATTTGCTGTGCAAAGACCTTGTAAAATTCCACAGGGTTCCCATCAGGCCGTGCGGCTTTACAGTCGGGGAGGGACTTGAGAGATTCCTGAATCTCTTCCCAAGTATGAGTTAGTTCTAATACCTCGCTAGAGTTGGTGGAGAGTGTTTGGAGATTGACCTCGTTCAAGTATCTGGAGATGTTGTTCTCAATTAGGTCGATCGGGTCTTCGTTCTCCTCGGTATACAATTTAGCATAAAAGTCCTGAAAGCCCTTACATATTAGATCGAAGCATTTAGTCTCCTCTCCTGATTGGAGTTTGATTGAGTGTATTTCATTACTCGAAACTTGCTGTCGGGTCCTAACCGCCAGGTGGTGCCCTATGCTATCGCTGCATTCATAATTTTTTTGTCATGTAGCAGCCCACTTTGCAGCGTTTTTTTCAGAAAAGATTGCTCCTATTTTAGCTCTGACTAGGACAACCTCATCTTGGATAGCCTCAGTGTTTAGCCCCGTTTGGATAGCTTGGGTGAGTTTGGTTTCAGCAGTCTTAAGCTTCTCTTGGAGATCGCTGATCAAAAGTCTCTCCTTTTTGTTTTTACCCACTGAGAAGCCAAGTGTCTCGCCCCTTATGCGTGTGTCCCAGACAACAGCCAAGGAGGCTGACCCCGTGTTTATTTCTAGAAAGTCCTGTAGCCAACCCCGCATATGAGTCTGATATGTTAGATTCTGTAGTAGGGCTTTCTCAAAACTCCAAGTAGAGGGGGTTCTAGTTTTTAACAGCCCCTTGATGTTAAGAATGAGGGGATTGTGATTGGACTTAAAATGCGGGACTATCTTAATAGTACTGTTGTTAATAAGAGAGGATGACATAAAGAAATAGTCTAGCCTGACAAGGGTGTGGTGAGGGGCAGAGTAGAAAGTGTAGCAGGGGTGGGAAGAATTCAAGCTAGCCCAAACGTCTTTTAAGCCATGTGTCTCGACCAGGTTAGTCAGGGCCTGAAAAACCAACGGTTTTCTGCCCATGTATTTCCAGGGGGTATCAATAGCCCAATTACTGGGCAGGTGCAGGTTGAGGTCGCCACAGAGAATTATGGGGGTAGGCCAATGGGCTAGTACCCCTGATACTAGATTGATAACTGCAGGATCGTCCGTATTACTGCCATAGATTGAACAAAGTGTGAAGGGGGGAATACCAGGAAGAAGGCATTCGGTTATAACCCATCTGCCTAGAGGGTCCGCTTTGGCCCTAGGAGTATTAAGAAGGAGCCTCTTTTCAGCCAAGATGCCCATCCCCCTAGTTTTTGACCCTTGAGAGGTTGCCCCCAAAACTTTGAGCACAATAGAGTCAAGTAGGTATCTCTGTGAGCCTTCAATATGCGTTTCCTGCAGACAACAGATGTCTCCCCTCAAGGTTCTGTGGCCCTGAGACACACTTTGTCTTTTGGAACGATAATTGAGTCCTCAGATGTTTACACAAACGATTCTTAATGTGTCAAAATAAGCCATCTAAAAAAAAAAAAAAAGAAAATTTGTGTTCGCCATTTAGTGCCATGAAATATACAGTCTGCTTATAAGTACATATGGTGACTAAGTGAAGAATTAATGCAAAATTTAGTGCCCATTTTTCCAATATAAGTGCGGGTGCCTCCCCCCTCCCCCCATTTTTTGAGCAATCAGGAAAACGCTGAATGATGGTAATCTGCATGAGCCCCAGCCGTCAGCCACGCCGGAAGGTAAAGGCCCAAGTTAGTTCCCTCCTCTAGAAGATCGGATGTCAGAGATCCTCATTTGGTTTGCTATATGTGGGCTAACAAAATAGGAGAGGAAACTAAAAGTAAAAAAGTAAAGGAAAAAAAAAAAAAGAAAAAAGTTAAGGTAACAGTATAGAGGCCTGCGGTGTAAAGGCATCGGTGTGTGTGACAAAAGGCCAGAGATGGTCAATAGTCAATAGTAGCTTGTAGTGGGCGAGCTGCCGGGCGTCCTGCTGGGTGGGCAGCATCAGCTAGAGCGAGAGATGGTTTCATCTGTTGCTTTTTTTGGACTTCAGCTCGTCGAGATATTCTCCAGCTTTTATTTCAGAGAGGAAGATTTTGGTTGTTCCATTGCATATGACCTTTAGCCTGGCGGGATTCATGAGATACACGTCTGCCCCTTGTTGCTGAAAAGGCAAAATTAATTGTCTTAGGCGCCATCTGCGCTCAACTGTCTGATGACAGAAGTTTGGCTTAGCGAAGAAAGTTATTCCATTGGCACCCTTTTTGGAGTTGTAGCGGGCTTTATCGTACACCATCTCTCTAAGCAGAAAATTTCCGAAATACACCAGAAACACCCTTGGGTGTCCTCCAGCTGGGTTGTGTTGTCGTTTTAGATGAAAGGGAAAGCGGTGCACTCTCTGCACCTCACGGTCCCAATCCCAGCCTGGTTCTTCAGGGAAGGACTCTTGAAGCAGCTTGACGATGAAGCGTCTTTGGTCTTCCCCCTCCTTTCCTTCAGGGATGCCAAGTAAGCGTAGGTTGTTTTGACGCTGGCGGTTTTCCTGATCCTCCATCTTTGTCATTAAGTCGATCATACAGGCTGTGTTGGACTCCCCAAGTTGCTTGGCGGCAAGGCTTTCTGGCTCTAGATGTTCTGTTCGTGCCTCTACCATGGTTATACGGTCACTGATGTCAGAACAGGTTTTGTTCAGGCGCCTTAGCCCACCTTGCAGTTTTTTGGCGGTGTTTTTGGCTGCGCGGTTGTCAGCCCGAACCTCCTCATGGAATTCCTTAATTGAGGCTAGAATGAAGGCTAAAGAGGGTTCGGAGGGGTCGGTCAGCAGATTCTTTGATCTCCCCCACTGGGTTGAATTGTGATCTTCCTCATCTGGTGGGTACGACATCTGGGAGTCAGAAAAATCCCACTTTAGCTGACTGTGCCGCTTACTCATATTACTAGGCTTCTTCGTGCGCTGAACGGTGCCGGTTTCCTGGTGTGAAACCTCACTGTCCCCTTCGCTAGCATCATCCGACACTACATCGCTAGTGGAAGAGAGAGTACCATCTGATACAGAATAAAAGTGTTCCGTTCCTGCCTCAGGTGTCCAAGGGTTTTGAGGGATGGAGGGTGTCAACAAGTTTTGAATGACCTTATCAGTCTCATCCGACTGTGGGTTAGGAGTGAGAGATGAGGTCTCAGAGCAGGGAGTTTTGCTGACAGTATCAGGTGCATAAAGTAGAGAGAGGTTGCTGGAGAGCTGGTCTGACAGGGAGGCTGGAGGGAGAATGTCTGTATCCTCGATGGGTGTGGGGGGTGAACAGAAATATTAAGAACGTTCTCTTCTGAGTCAAGTGTGGGTCCCCCCTCCGAGGCTCTCTTTCCCAGCATTCCCCTCTTGTTGTAAGGCTGCCAGGGCTTTGGGGTGTAGCGTGGGGTTAAGGTGAGTCTTTTTTGTGCCCAAAAAGATTTTGGCGGGGGGGGGACTACATCTGAGTTTTTAGTGTCTTTAGTCACACCCCCCCTGGTTTAGCCATGGTTTTCCCCTGTTGTTTCAGCCCAGAACTAACTTCCGATTTGAGAGTGGCAGCTCCTCCCCACGCTCCTCCTGGTATGGCAGTCCCGTCGGCCGCTATCGCTGTAGCTGGGTCCCTGGAGGTCTTAATTTCATTTGCGGCTACCGGTGTCTTAGTTTTAGGGCCTCTCCACGCTGTTCTTGAGTTCATAATGCCCGTCTGTTGTGAAATATTAAGCAGCAGTGCCCTCTGCCAGCAGCCGAGTGAACGGTGAGGAAAAGACCGGCTTGAATGATACTTGCAGCCGCCGAGTATAGCAAAATCCAGAGGGCCTGTGAGCTGGCAGCAGTAGCGGCTAAGAAAAGTAGCGCCCCGAGCACAGCGCTTTGGATCCTTTGTTCGTCGGGTTCAGCTTGTACATCCACTCGACAGAGAGTATTCGATGTCTTTGATGTCTTCAACGCCCCAGTAAGTTTCCAGCCTCGCCGCGCCAGAGTCATCCTCTGCATCGTTCACGTTCTCGCTCTGACATCTGACAGGTCCGCGCAGGGCGGCTGGTCGAACGTAACGCTTCCGGCGTGAGCGGCCAAGTGAAGAGAGCTCACGGAGATTCCATTTTGCTCCCTCCCTCCAAACAGATTATTCTAATTTCCCAAAAGGATACACCCAAGTTTTGCGATAAAATTTCCTGCCACTATTAAATTAAATTAATTTCTTTTCTCAGCATATTTAAAATCATGTTCCCCTATGAGGTCGAGCAGTGTTAAAAAAAAGTTGGATTGTTCTTTGCAATAACATTGTCTTTGTAGAAATGAATGATGTTAATACTTAAATTCCTAGGGCAACAGAAATGAAAGGCTTGACTCAAACTGCTCTTGTGAAAATAGGTGAGATGGAACACACCAAGCTCGTCCTGAACCAGTCAGTAAGCCCACCTTTGGCCTGTCCTGCAATAAAAGGTAGCAGGGGCAGAGTAACAGGAAAATTCATCGAAGAAAACATGTGATGTAGCCCAGGTTTCCAGCACTATAATTATATCATACAATTGAATTAATGCTATCCAATTTTCCATCCCTAATTTTATTTGTAAACCCCCTATTTTCCAACCCAATATATTAATAAAAATTGAAATTACAGCTGCTGCTGATGCAAGTATTTTAGGGCTGCATCGGGCAGCAAGAGTTTTTGGGAAGTTGTGAACAGGCTCTTCGTTTCAAATTTTGAGTGAGTGTGGAGGGGAGATCTTCGGTGAAAAAGTTGATTGGGCTGGGGATTCTTAAACCCCAATGCACAGCTTCGAAGGAGCCTCGGGAGCTGCACGGTCAGCACTTCGTAGTTTTTCCAAGATGGCCGGCTCCACGCTTCACGACGCCTCCACGGGTCTCAGGTTTGCTGGGACTGTGGATCAGCAGTTAGGAGTTGAGGGGAGCTGGTCTTGTTGATCTCCGTCACTCTAGTTCCGGCGGGAACTGCAACAAAGCAAACCGTTGGGCGCTGGATGGTGCCTGTTTGCACAGGGTGGTCACTCCTTGACCACAAGGGAGATTCTTCAGTCTTCCAGGCTGAGTGGGATGTCGAAGGGTTCAGAGTTCTGTATCAAAGTTTCAGTCAGGATAATCTGATGTGCAGTGCCACAGCTCCTACCTTTATTCCAAATCAAGGGGCTGGATATCCTGCTAGGTCCCTCCTATGGGTGGGACCCAGGAAGGGGGTGGTTACACCCCTTTCCCGTTGTCCAGTTTCGCATCAGAGCTGGGGCTGGAGTGCCCCAGAACCGGTTTGACTGTATTTTGCATGGGACACCTTGTGTGCCCCATGCAGTGTCTAGTTTCTTTCAACCCTCCATGCTTCAATCCACTATCTCCTGTCTGGGGTGGTGTAACACCTCCCTGTGACAGGAAACTCTTTGTCCAAGCCTCCCCTGCCAGATTTCGGTCAGCAGCAGGAGGCCAGACTTGTGTCGGGGCAGCAGCATCCATTTTGTGATGCTGAGGCTCTGGTTAGATTTAACCGCGTTTAAGTAAAGTAACATGTCTTCTCCCTCTAGAAGGGTGGAATGCTACCCCGTCGCCAGAACTGGTGAGGGGGTAGTATTCCAAAGAGTATGACACCTTACACAACATGTTTTGATAAAGCCAAACCAAAGTTAGCAATAACCGCGAGGATTATAATGCACTTAAGAGTATATGGTATGGCAATACCCTGGAACAGCAGTAAGGATATGGTTCCGAACACTGCAGACAGGCTCAGCTAATGCTAGAGCACCATCTCACATAAAACCAAGCACTCTGCCTCCAGGATTGTAAAGGCCTGCCATAGGAGTGACTTATAGGTGCATATGTGTCCAGATATAGGTTTAGACATAGGTATACTACATTTAAGCAAGGGGTGATTACACAACCTTGCCCCAGCTGAGTGATCAGCCAGTTGAGTCATTTTGGATGGCCAGCCAGGGGTGGCAAAAGATATGCTGCAGCCCCTGGTAGGCCGTGGATGCACCTATGCCCTGGGCACCTACAGCGCACTGTACAGGGGCTGATAAGGTGACCCAATCCAATTTAGTTATGCACCTAGGGTACATGGAGTCCATTGTAAAGAGAGAGCAGATAGCCTGGGGCCCTGAATAGCAGGGCCCCAGGCCAACTAAGTCAAAAAACAGCTAAACACAAGGAAAGAAATCTGGGGTAACCATAGTCAGGTAGCCACCTTCCTGCATACGTCAAGGATGCATCCTGGACCCTTTCCTTTTTTTAACATTAATGGCCAAGAGCCCTTTAGCTACCAAAGGTAAGGATATGCAGCACTATGCAAAATGTGCAATTCCAGTCCTTCAACACACGGATGATGCTGTACTCATTAAAAGAACAGCAGATGGCTTACAAATATTGTTGGACCTCTTCATCTGCTTCATGAAAGATCTTGATCTTACTGTTAACATGTCAAAATCCTTTCCCATGGTTTGTGGTCCTTGAAAGTCTAAAACCAAAATACCTGAGTTGGGGTAGTCCTGATTGACAGGGTAGAGCACTTTAGTTATTTGGGGATTCTTTTTGATGAAGAATTGCAGTGGAGACATCTACTATTGCTGTGTTTAGGTTGCCTCTAAGCTTTGCCATAAACTGGTAAGGGAATTACACACATTTATAAATCGAAATGTCTTTCAGTCGCTCTATACCAAGCTGAGGTCTGGGGTTATTTAAATCCCACAGCGCTCCAGAAGGTTGAAAACTGTTTTTGTGCACCCTCTTGGCCGTACCTAAGAGTACAGGGAACATCTTCTGTCATGATAAATTTGAGCTGAACCATCTTGAGAACGCAGTTGGTTTTGCCTCGCTGCGTTTGTGTCATAAAGTATGGCTTTGTCCGGAAGCCCAATTTTCAAAGTTACTGATTACTGATGTATTAACACTTGATCGTGCCGCTAATATTCAATGGATGGTGTATATGAAATGGACATTTACTGAAATGGGCATTTCAGAATATTAAAATTCCCCTGTTCTCCTTGAGCCCGTGTCTAAGAAGACATTGAAATTACTTTACTTTTGCTATAGAGATAATCATCGGAGACAAATTGCACAATTTATGCACTTGTTTCAGATACACAGTACAGATTCTATTGAACCCACCACAGATTAAAAACCCTGCATTTTCTGTTAGCCATGCCCATTCCGGGTACCAGGTTTAACATCTTCCTACTTGCCCTAACGGTCTGGCACAGCATCAAAGCACTAGATTACCATGCTGCTCTTCTCTTTTATAACAGTTAGCAATGCCTGAAGTATGGTTCGGTTTTAAAAGGAATTAGAGTTGCTTTAAGCATTAGGAAATGATTCAGCTCACAACAGTATTCCCATGAACTTAGATGATCTTGTCACGCTGTCAATATTTATGTTACCTACAATAATGCCATTTTTAAGAATTAATGTACTGTATTGTGGCAGGCTATATGATTTAAGAGGATTGTTTCAGGTTTGGTATGATTTTATGGTTTTATGTGTGATTTTATGGGGTGGTCGCTGAATAAAGAATTTTGATTGGATTGATTGATTCACTTTTACTGCAACTACAGCTGTGCAAATTACTTATATTAGGCTTGCAAACAGTAAAGCAAATTGTGGGGCGTAACTGATGAACAAGTTACTTACCTTTGATAACGCCGTATCTGGTAGAGACTATATCTAGATACAGATTCCTTACCTTAGAATTTCCCCAGGCGTCAGATTGGATTTGGAAGATTTTTTGTGAGCAGTATCACTGCTTGCCGGTATATGGCATTGATCGGCTCCGCATCCGTAGTTGGCGTCATCCACGACAGAAGTGGTGTTGTGGTACCAATATAAGCGGCACCCGGGCGTGCTGACTTCAGTTACTTCTCAGGATGTTCCACGCCAGAAGGGCAGAGCCATGAAGAACACTGACCACTGCTGTATCAAAACTAGGGCCCTGCACAAATTCATCCCTATCCCTAGAAATCCATTCGTAGAGCTGGGAGGATGGATGGGTGGGTAAGAAATATTCAGCTAGTTATAGTCTCTAACATGTAAGGCGTTACCACAGGTAAGTAACATGTTCATCTGACAGTGACTGCTAGCTGCAGATTCCTTACCTTATTATGGATGCCCAAGCAAGGGTTTGCAAACCAATTTAGACGGAAAGTCCTGCAGGACCGAATGGGCAAAGTGCCCATCCCTGCAGACCTGACTTTCCAGACAGTAATGTTTGGTAAACGTGTGCAGGGAAGCCCACATTGCTGTCTGGCAGATGTCCATGACAGGAACTCCATGTGCTAACAAAGTGGTGGCCACTTTAGCTCTGGAGGAATGAGCCTGCAAAACCTTCAGAAGGTTGCTTCTTGGGGACTGTGTAATATATTTTGATGCAGAGCATCAGATGTAGAGCTTGGTTTCCGCCTGAGACCAGAGCCCTCTGATCGCCACCTCTCCGTGATGGCCGCCTCATCTCAGGAGTGATGCATCTGCCACTACTGTAAGATCGGGTTGGAGAAGGGAGAGGGGTGTAACTCTGACCAAATCACAGTTCGTTATTAGCCACCACTGCGGATGGTTCGTAGTTCCCTCCGAGATCTGGACCAGGTCAGAGAGATTCCCCTGATGCTGCACCCAGTAGAACTTCAGGTCCTGCTGCAGAACCCACATATGCCATCTGGCATGTGTCACTAGGATGCAGGAGGCCATGGGGCCCAGCAGCCTTACAGTCAGTCTCACTGAAACCCAGGATAGAGGCTGAAATATCGGTAGCATAGCCTGAATATCCTGAAATCGCTGCACGGGTGCATAATCCCAAAACTGCACTGTGTGCAGAACAGCCACGAAGAAAGGTAGAGTCTGAGGGGGAGTCAGGTGTGACTTTGGCATGTTGATAGTGTACCTCAGTGAGTAGAGGTGGGCGAAATTTGCGTAGTCGGGCTATGCAACGCTCCACGAAATAGTAAAAAATCTCTGCGAACATGCAAAATCTCTACGAACACATGGAATTGCTTGTTCCGCCCGTTCGCAATGCTTTTTTCCTGTTCGCGAACGCTGTTTGCGTGCTTGGGGGGAAATATCTTGCAAACAAGCATTTTGAAAATGCGTACAAGCAAAAAATTCCACGAAGCCGCGGTTCGCGGAATCTTTGGCAATTCCACTTTCTCCGCGGAACGCAAAATTACCCAAATTCCGCGAGCGGAACAGAATTTACCGCCCAGGCCTACCAGTGAGTGTAGAAGGTTCGCCTTAGTCTGGAGGTGGTAGATGACAGCCTGGGTTGAGTCCGCCTTCAGCAGCCAGTCGTTAAGGTTTGGGAAGACTGGAACCCCTAACCTCTGCAGTAGAGCTGCAACCACCGCCATCACCTTGGTGAACACCCGACGGGTGCTGGTATGGCCAAAGGGGAGCACGGTGAACTGAAAGTGCACGTAGCTGTCTGTAAATCGCAGATATCGCCAATGGGCAGGCAGGACGGGAATATGAAAACCGGTGTCCTTCAAGTCCAACGCTACCATCCAGTCTTCTGGACCCATGTTAGACAGGACCTGAGCCAACATGAGCATTATGAATTAATCCTTCTTGAGGAAGAGATTGAGAGTTCAGAGATCGAGATTAGGATGAATGGGCTAGATGATCCTTCATCAAGCAATCGTGAGATGGTGGCATGGCAGTAGTCTCGAAGGGGAGGGCATAGCCCCTTCGGACAATCTGCAAAGCCTCACCTGTTCAATGTTATGAACTGCCAGTGGGGCAGGTGATGGCAAATTCTTGTGCCAACTGGGTGCCCATGGTGGTAAAGGGGCAGACTAGCAGGGAGGTTGGCGGACTAGCCAGACCACAGGCCACCTAAATCACGAGGTCTATGGACATCCTCAGCCACACAGAGGCTGGGTATCCTGCACAGTGTGGTGGCTGGGTGGGAATTGACGCGGCTGAAAGCCCCTTCCATAGCCATGAGAGCAGCAAAATGCAGATTGAGGTGGATGTGGTACAGCCGAGAGGTCTAAGGACCTGGCCAGAGCATGATAATTCTTAAAGCGCTCAAGTGCCATATCTGTCTTGTCTCTGAAGAGATGGGAGCCATCAAAAGGCATGTTTATAAGGGAAGCTTGAACCTCCCCAAAAATCCAGTCGTCCTCAGCCAGGCATGGTGCCTAAGGGCCACTGTCTTGGAAATCAGTCTGCCTAGTGAGTCAGTCGTGTCAAGCCTGAATTGAATACTGAACTTTGCAGCATCTCTCCCGCTGGTGACATCTTAGGAGAGTACAGCCCAGGCCTTCTTCGGGTCTTGCATCAGCCCATTGCGCAATCATATCCCACAAAGTGTGGGAATAACGGCCCAAAACGCATGCAGTGTCCACTGACCACAACGCCAGTCTGGTGGAAAAAAACATCTTCCCAAATGAATTCAGCATCTTGGATTCCCTAACCGGGGGAGCGATAGGGAAGCGTCTTGGTAAGTGGAGGCTTGGACTATCAAGCTCTCAGGGATAGGATGTTGCATGAGGAAGTTTGCCCCCCCAGGTGCGAGCGACGGTCGCGAGCAATTTCCTATTCACAGGAGCCACTGTGTTGGGTTTGGACCAGGTACCCAAGAGGTTGTCAGTGAGGGCTTCCTTAAATGGGAGTAAGGGTTCCGATGTGGAGGCTCATGGTTGCAGCACCTCTGTCAAGAGAATAGTCTTGACTGCCACTGTGGGTAGTTGAAGGTCAAGGACCTCAGTCGCCCTCTACACCACCACTGCTGAAGAAGCTCCCTCCTCCATAGCCACGCTAGGGAGAGAAAGCAGACCATCATCTGGAGACGTATCCAGGCCATTGGCCTCACCCAGCTCATCACACCAGTCCACACTCTGTTTTACCTCATAGGGCTGGTATTCTAAAGGGTCCAGTGACCCTTCCCAGTCTTCCCGGAGGCCTGGCTGATAAAAATAAGTATCAGGCTCAAATTTAGGAGGCAAGGTTTCTGCCGGCTTAAGGCGACCCGCCTCCGGCTCCGTGTCAGAGTTGACAATGAGGATGGTGCCGCCAGGTGTATCGGGACTGGTGCCGAGGAAGGTCGAAATGGCGGCATGATCAGCATCAGTCCAGATCCAGGAATGGAACCCTGGGACCCCACCGGAGCCAGGCCTGGAGCTGCCAGTGCAAAACCTGATGAGTCCCCTTCCAACCCTGCGGGACCCGAAGGCATGTCTCTGGGGTCAGGCCGCCCAAATATGAGGGGCATGGCCTCATATAATTCCTTCAGTTCGGCGGAGGTTGCTCCAGCCTTCGGAAATTCATGGAGGTGCAGTTGGCCCAGGCTCCAGGAAATGAGGCCTAGTATGCCGAAGCTCCCTCGTCTCGTCAGCTGACAGACAAGGAGAAGTCGAAGAGAGCTTTGACTTCTTGCTCTTCTTTTTATGCCTCCTACTGATGTGGTCTGAGGTCTTTGAATGGGAAGAGGAGGGCTTCAGGAATAACCATGGAACCTTCCCCTCGACCAGGATCTCGACTTCTGCGCAGTCGCATGCCCGGCTGCTAGCAGCTAAGCAGCTTCAAGGACCACTCCCTCAAAACTTTCAAGGCAATAGACCAGCAATCAGAGCATGACCTGGTGTCGTGGTCATGCTCCAGGCACCACAGACAGACACGGTTCCGGTCCGTCACCGACATCACGCGATGACAGGTGCCACAGGGCTTAAAACCTGACTTGTGCAAAGACATCCTCGCCAAACTCTAAAAACATAAACATAGGAAAAGCCTATTAAAAAACAAAAGAATGGGGTAGCTCTTCTCCGGATCCCTGCTGGCTGGTACAGAAAGAAAAGAACTGACATCAGCATGCCTGGGTGCCTATATAGGTACCGCAACGTCACTGCAAGCGTGGACGATGCTAATGACAAACGCAGAGCCCATCGACGTCCCCTAGTGGCGAGCAGGGATATGACTCCCGAAAAATCTTCTGGATCTATTCTGACGCCTGGAAAAATTCTGCGGTATGAAATCTGCAAATAAAAGTCTCTTTCAAATACCACAATTAGCACGCATCCAATGACCAGCCTTGTGAAGTCAGTCATTATCAGACAAAACCAAATACCTGTTGGGTACGGATAATGCACAAATTTGGGAGGAGGGGAGATTCAAGGTTGCAGACTGGCCTAGTACTTCCAAGGCATCCAAACTGCGATTGATAATATTAGCCCAGCAGAAAAACCCTGATGCCTTAGGTTGTGACTGGACCATGGTGAGAAGCCTTTAATAGATCATTAGGAATGGACTGGTTATTAAAGTTGACAATAATTCAATCCCCTGAGAACTCCTTAACCATAGGACCCACCCAATAGCCTGACCTCCCACCTAAGGGGGGTATGAAACCAATAGGTGACCTTATTAATTAACTGTTCTATTGACTTTGACACATGCTGACCTAAGGTTGGAACATTTGTCAAAAGTAATACATATGGGCAAGCAGCTGGAGGCAAATGACAGGTGATTTTTCTACTGCCCTCCCTCCTCATGAAGCCGCCTAGTGCACTATTTTTTAATTTGTTTATTAAGGCTTGCAATACAATACAAAACTGTCACGCGCGAGCCAGGCCTAGTGAACTATTAATGTAAATGTAAATGTATTGTATTTATATAGCGCACTTCTACCCGGAGGCCTCGTAGCGCTGTATTCATACCGCTGTGGAACCCATCCTGGCTTTCCTGGGAAATGTCCACTCCTGGGCACCCCCAAGGTGAAGCCAGGCATCCAAGCGCTGCTGGGGCCGTTGTGGAGATTAAGCAAGCTATTGGCCAGAGTCACAGAGTGGGACCCATGATTAGACTAGGCACCGAGGCAAGAATTATCAGGTCCGGGAAAATTGAGTCCAAGAGCCGCCGAGGCGGGAATTGAACCCTGGTCCCGGGCCAGACCTCTGCATCAGGGTCTGCCGCTCTAACCATTAAGCCACGCTTCTCCACATATTAGCGTCCCTTACTTGCGTTACAGGGTTAACATGCCCCCTGAGCCTACAACTGCGCCATCATTTGGGGCACAGGGGATAAGAAGACAATTCCTGGATAGGAGTTGCAATGTGGGGCCCTTGCTCCTGTGACTCCATGCTCCAAATCTGTTAATTACTGTAGAACAGATACCAGCATGTTTAACAACAGTGTGTATACTCTTCCCTTCTGGTCACATGAGGACTAGCTTATTTTCAATATGGTCCTGCCACTTAACAATCGGCTGAGACAGTCTTCCAGAGTTTGCTTGCGATCATCCTGTAGCTCGAGATTAGTTAATTCTTAAATGTACCCAGGTTACCCAAGGGTGCTAGAGGGGGCAGTGAAATATTCTGGGGGGAGTGGGGCCCAACCCCTAGATCCACTCTCTGCTATTTTAGGGTTTTTCCGATGTTTCCCTTGTTTTTGGGTGCTATGCCGCAGATACTGGGGTTGAAGAGGACAACACAACATTGTAATGGCAGGCATCAGCTCACCTTCAAGCAATGATGAGGACTTACCAGCCGCAGACCACAAAGCAACACAACTTGAGGGAACGGTAGGCCTCTCTTCATTATCCAGGGTCAGCGAGAGGCGCCTTTTCACAAGCTGAATTTTCCTGACAATGAACCCTACCGCCCGCTCGAAAAAAAACTCGAGGGTGGTGGTAGTTTTACCACTGTTTGGCCTCTGCCCTTCTAATTTCCATTTCATCACATGTTCCTAGATACTAGATGAATGGGACCAAGTGGCAAGCACAATACATCAGGATAACAAGTGGCCGGTCAACTTCTTGTGGAGTCCCCATCGAAAAGGGATTAATAACCATAAAAGTTCCAAAATGAGACAGTCACCTGTACAAACTGTATCAGGGCCAGAATCATCGAGGGGGGGGGGGTGCAGTCCAGGTACAGACAGGTGCTTGCTCTTGGCCCGCTCTTCGTGTGTCCCATGCAGTGGGGGAATCGTAGGCGCTAAGAGCGTGTTATGGGCCAGCACTCTTAAAGGAATGCTGGGCTCTTTAGTCCAGAGTGCACCAGGAGGTAGGGCCAATGTCAATGCAGCATCTGTCACCTACCACTTTGTGTTTTTGGCTTGAGATGTGGGCTCCTGGGCTCTTTGGGCTCCCGGTAACTGGCTTCCAATACCAAAGTGGCACCAACATGATGGGCCACCATGCTGCTCTGCCGAATCCACCCAGCGGTAGTGGCGCAAAACAACTGGGCCACTGGGATGCTGGAATGCTAGGACAGCGAGCATGCGGGCAATCCAGACAAAGAAGGAAACTGGCTGGGGGGTGGGGGGAACTGTACTGACAGCGAAGGGGCTCAATATACAGTATAGGAAGGTAGGTAGTATAAACTGTGTATGACCGGTCTGTTGGCAGCAGTAGACGGCTAGGCAGAGCTCCACAGGGACAGCAGTAGTACAATGGGCTGATTCTGAAGATGTACAGTTGTGCATTCCACGTTGGTGACCTGGCTTAGTATAGGGCCATGGATCCACTAGGCAGTGGGGGCTCAGGTGCAGGACTCAGGCCTTATCTGGCCTGACACTGCTGCTCAGGACACTCTGTGAAACAAGTCCCCCACACATTTGTTGGTAGGGAGTGAAGGGGGATGCAGTCCCTTGAGCCCCCTTCTGGAGGATACTATAGGCTGCATGCACGGGAGGCAGCAACTGGATGGCTCTGAAGCTGTTTTTGGTGAGCTCTGGTTTCTCTGGCTGCTGGCCTCTGCATGGAGCAATGGGATTGGTGGCAAAACACTTAAGGAACACTTGAGGTGAGCTCTTTGACATCAAGCCCCGCCCACTCAGCAACTGTCTCCTTCACTGCGAATCAGTAGTTCTAACTTATGGGATTGCCAATTAAGGCCCTTAATAGCGGTTGCCAATAAGGTGTCAATTGAGCTAAAAATTCCAGTATTATCCGTTGTCAAGAGGGCAACTTGGTCCTGAACTAAGGCAAGGTTGCTTGTTAAAAAATCCTCCAATCTTTAAGCATTTTCTTTATTAATGGTGAAGCTTCCATATTTGTTCAAATTAGACCTCTCGGTTCACGTGGGGAAGCATTGTCTATATAGTATCTGAAAGATGGAGTAGTTTCTTACCTGTAACTCCGGTTCTGTAGTGGGGGTATCTCTGTTATAATCATAATCTTGTGAATAGTCCCGCCCATGTGCGTGGACCCCGGAGCAATCGAAATAGTCTCTTAAGTTGTCTTCTTCTGAAGTCCTGCATAGACACTTAAGAGAAAATCAAAGACAAATAATGCAGCCTAAAACTACAAGGCTACATTGGCCAGCACTTCACTTCGAAGTGAAAAGAAAGCCAAATAAAATTACATTTTTACACACTTTGTTAAGTTGCACACCTAGAGAAACTCCCCTTCATAAAAATCCTTTGTTATGATAGAGAGGAAGGGTTGGACAGACAGGCCCCATAGGCTGCCATTATGTGTCTGGAAAAGGCATACCGTGCCTTTAAGGAACTCTCCAGAGATCCTCGGTATCCCAGGATGCACAGCCAAAGGCAAGTTACTTTCAGTTCTTTATTAAGGTGTATAAAGCCAGGCCTGTAGCACTCAGTACATTATCGTTTCATCCACCGGGAAGGAGGGCGGGCACTTATGACTATAACAGAGATACCCCTACTACAGAACTGGAGTTACAGGTAAGAAACTGCTCCTTCTGTAGTAGGGGATCTCTGTGTATTGTCATAATCTTGGGAATAGAATGGCAAGTCCATCCCAACAAACCAAACCAGCGGTGGAGGAAACAGACAAAACCACTACTGTGCAAACAGATTTCTCAATGAAGCCTGCCCAACCTGGGCGTCTGCTCTGGCATCAGAGTCCAGGTAGTAGTGTTTGGCAAAGGTATGGACCGACTTCCAAGTGGCAGCCCTATAGATATCTGCAATGGGAACATTACGTAGCCAAACCGTTGTAGCCGCTTTGCCCCTGGTGGAATGAGCCTCAGGCTTACCCTCTAAGGTCATGTTAGCCTTTTGGTGACATAACTGGATACAGGACACAATCCACCTAGAGATGGACTGTTTAGAGGTGGCAAGACCCGTCCTGACCGAACCATAATTGACAAATAATTGGTCTGACCTAGGAATGTCCTTGGTCTTATCTAAGTAGAATTTCAACACCTTTCTCACATCCAGGGAATGAAGAGACCTCTCCGCCGGAGAGGAAGGATGTTGAAAAAACGTAGGTAAAGTTATCGTCTGATTGACATGAAAATCAGAAATCACTTTAGGAAGGAACTTAGGGTGAGTCCTCATGACAACCTTAGAAGCATGAAATACAGTATAAGGCTCTTGGCAACACAAGGCCAGGATCTCACTTACCCTGCGGGCTGATGTTATTGCCACAAGGAAGGCCGCCTTCCAGGATAAATGCTGTAGAGAAGCCTTATGAATAGGTTCAAAAGGTTCCTTCATCAACCGTGACAGCACCACATTCAGCTCCCATGAAGACGCCTAACAGGGGGAAATACTTTTTTCAATCCCTCCAAAAAATCTTTAATTTCAGGAATCTGGAAGAAGGACGTTTGAGAAGGGCATTTTCTTTACGCAGTTAATGCTGTGAGGTGAACCTTAATAGAATGGAAATTAAGGCCAGATTGAGCTAAATGCAAGAGATATGGAAGGATGACATCTTCCTTGCAGGAGATAGGATCAGCGTTCTTGGACGTGCACCAGATGCAGAACCTTTTCTGTTTGTAGGCATAGGAAGTCCTGGTGGATGGTCTCTTAGCCTCCTTGAGTATTTCCATGCAGTTGTCAGGCAAGTTCAAGTGTCCATATTGTACTATCTTAAGAGCCATACCGCCAAACTAAACGATGAGAGGTTGGGGTGCACCATCTGCCCCCCGAACTTTGTGAGAAGATTGCAGGAGAGTAGGGTCTGCTTCCTATGGTCACCCCAGTATTTGCTCTGATTCACTGGTTTTTCGACTTTAGTGTAGCTGTGGGCCTGCTAATCAGACCCACAGCCCAGCTGTTCTCTCTCGAAATTCATACCATGTACTTTAGGTACATATCCAATTGGGTATTGGGTCACTTTTGTGAGCCCCTGTATAGTGTACCATAGGTACCCAGGGCATAGGTGCATCCTAGGCCTACCAGGGGCTTCAACATGTATTATGCCACCCCAGGCTGGCCATCCAAACTGACACCACAGGCTGATCACTCAGCTTGGGCAAGGTTGTGTAATCACCCCTTGCTTAGATATAGTATTCCTATATCTACCCTTATATATGGACACATATCTACCTATAAGTCACTCCAATGGCAGGCCTTATCAATCCTGGAGGCAGAGTGCTTGGTTTTATGTAAGAGGGTGCCCTAGCATGAGCTGAGCCCCTCTGCAGCTTTCGGAACCATCTCCTTATAGCTGTTCTATGATATTGCCATACCATATACATACCATATACTCTTAAGGGCATTATAATCCTCGCGGTTATTGCTAACTTTGGTTTGGTTTGGCTTTATCAAAACATGTCGTGTAAGGTGTCAAACATTTTGGAATACTACCGCCCTGCCAATTCTGGCGGCGGGGGTAGCATTCCACCCTTCTAGAGGAAAAAAACATGTATGTTACTGCTTTACCCGGTTAAACTTAAACAGAGCCTCAGCATCACAAAATGGATGCTGCTGCCACATACACGAGTCTGACCTCCTGCTGCTGGACGAAACTCCAGCAGGGGAGGTCTGGACAATAGGTTTCCTGTCGAGGGAGGTGCCAGCACCTCCCCAGACAGCCTGTAGTGTATTGGGGCAGGGTGGGTTGAAAGAAATGAGACACTGCCTGGGGCACACAAGGTGCTCCACGCATATCCCGGTTCACACCAGTAGCAGGGGCACTCCAGCCTCAGCTCTGGCGCAAAACTGGACAAAGGGAAAGGGGTGTAACCACCCCTTCCCAGGTTCCACCCACAGGAGGGACCTAGCAGGTAATCCAGCCCCTTAATTTGGTATAAAGAGAGGAGCTGAGTCAAGAGACTTTAGATTTATCCTGGAAAGAAACTCTGACATGACCTCTTGGACCTTCGATGTTCCATATCGACTGGAAGACCAAAGACATCTCCCTTGTGGTCAAGGAGTGACCACCCTGTGCAAACAGGCACCAACAGTAACTTGCCGGTTTGCTTTGCCAATGCTCCAGCTGGATCCCGAATACTTAGTGATGCAGCCTCTGGACTCCCAGACTTCTCTGACTCCGACCCACATCCACAGGAACGCTGAGAGCCGTGGCGGACACAAGAGACGTGGGACCGGACATCCTGCAGAACCTGCTTTTTGCTACTTGTGCTGCTTCTGAGGTGTTCTCAAAGTTGTGCATTGGGGATTAAGAAGCCCCAACCCCGAGCAGTAAGTGCACCGAAGCTCAGCCCTCCACACTGCACGAGTGCCGCATGGGGCCTGCATCTGCATTTCTCCTTGACGCATCTTCGCGGTTGCTAGCCCGTTGGTTAGTGGCCCTCCTGAAGACATCCTTTTGAAACAACACTGCTTGCCTGGTTGCTCTGGGATTGCTCCTGCTTTCCTGTAAAGGGGAAGCGCCCCAGACCTTGCTGGTCAGAACAGAAGCCGATCTACCTTTTCTGCATAGGTTGCCTTTGCCAAGGCTTGTTGGGTCCAATCCGGATACCGGCACCGCCAACAGCTAGATACTTCCTGGGACAGTCTGTATCCAGCTCCTGGTTGTCGTCGACGCCTCCTGGTCCACGTGGATGCAGAGACAAGCTTCACATCCTCACCAGATTGCATCTCGACATCGCCTGGTTCCTTCCTGGTCACTGGCTAGTGACCCAGACTCTGTCCCCTCTGCTTTCAGGTTCTTCACTGCTCCGATCCACCCTTGGATCCATCCGGACATATTCCTCCTGGTCGCTTGCAGCACTTTCTTGCAGCTCTCCATAGGATTGATCGACGAAACCCGACACGAAAGAACACCTATGCACCCGGCATCCCTGGGTGAGGTAACTCGAGTACTCCGGTGCTCCCATGGGTAATAACTATCCAAGTGTCCTAGATTAACAGGGTTTTCCCGTAGTCCACCCGGAAGTGTCCGAAATCAACTACTTTGTAACTTTTACGTTCCCATTGATTCTCTATGGTAACTCGCATGTGTGTTTAGACACTGCACACACATCCTGTGGGTCTCCTACTTCCATTCCTTTGGTTGATCAGCATAGCCCCAGCGATTTCCTAGGCCCTAGGCCTACTCACCTTTCCTGATGTGGTTCTTATACCACTTCTTTAGTATATGGTTTGTGAGGCCCCTAGGGCAGAATTGTATTTGTGCAACTTATAGTATGCTTATTGAGTAACTTGTGCTGTATCTCAAACTCTGACCTCATAAAGAGTGCAGAGGTGTTGTGTTAGTAATAAATACATATATATTTGATATATAACTTGTGTGGTGTCCTTTCATTTGGTATTCAAGGGATTATAATTGGTAAAACAATTGGCTTCACATGCTCTCTGAAGTATTAGCCTAAGACTAGGATAGCTGGTCTATAAGGTTGACTTTACAACCATCACCATAAGGGTTGTTTGGACTGGTGCAAGGTGCTCACTAGAATAGTGAACATGATATACCAGGCCAACTTCTCACAAAGGTCCGGCCGACATGGAAGCCGCAGATGGGGTTGGGAAGACCGGTGGAGCAGGTCTGTGAACCACCACTGCCGAGGCCAGTCCGGAGCACTGAGGATCATTCGCGCTCTGGATTGAGAAAGCTTGATGAGCACTGCTGGAATCAGGGGAATGGGTGGAAAAGCGTACAGAAAGCTGTTCGACCAGTTGATCCATAGCGCATTACCCAGAGTCCCCGGTTGCTAAAACCTGGAGGCGAAGTCTCAGCATTTTCTGTTTTCGGCAGTGGCGAACAGATCTATTTCTGGAGTGGCCCATCTTTCGAAGATGTTTCCTAGAACCTCGTTGTTTAGGACCAACTCGTGGTTTTCCTGGACCAGCCTGCTGAGTGCGTCAAGATGGGCATTCTGCACACCTGGTAGATGGCTAGCCGTTATCGTCAGTCCCCTGGCTAGCAGCCAGATCGCCTGCGCTTCCTGGGACAGTGTGCGCGATCTCGAGCCCCCCTGCTTGATGAGGTAATAGATTGTGGTCTGTACAAGCAAGGAGTTGGTCTGGAAGGATGGATGAAAGGGTTTCAGCACCAAATGAACAGCTCTGAGTTCTTGAAAATTGATGTGATACGTCGATTCCGCCTGGGACCACGTTCCTTGGATTTGTAGATGGTCTGAATGCGCTTTCCAGCCGTGGAGAGAAGCATCCGTCCCAATAGTCTGTATGGGAATGTCCTTGTGTAACGGAACCCCCTTGAAGGAACTCTCTGCTGAACACCACCATCTCAGAGACATTTGGATCCTGTCATCCCAGCTCCCTCTTTTCTGGTTCCATTGGTCCTCCAGACATTGCTGCAGTGGTCTCATGTGGAGGCGTGCATGTGGTGCGAGGAAGATGTAAGAGGCCATCGACCCCAGAAGAGAAGACACCGTCCTCACTGTTGTTGATGGAACGGACATGAGAGCCTGAGCCTTCAGAAGGATTGATAAGCGTCGCTCCTCCGAAGGAGACACGCTTGTTCTGAGAGTATTGATGGAGGCTCCCAAGTACTGCAGTCACTGAACAGGAGTCAGAACGGACTTGGACATATTGATGTGCAAATCCAGCTGATTCAACAGAACAGCCATCCTGTTGAAATGCAATTGTGCTTCCTGGAATGTGGAGGCTTTGATCAAACAGTCGTCCAGGTACTGGTAGACAAACACCTTGTTCTTTCTCAGGTGCGCTGCCACCACTGCCATTTCTATTTATTTTGAAGTTTATAAAGCGCACGGCTACCCCCAATGGGGGTTTCTCGGTGCTGCGGACAGCAGTCAACCAAGGGGGTACAGCAGGGTCTAGATATTAGAGAACAACCAAGTTTTAAGTCTGCTCCAGAATAGTGACTCTGATGTAATGAACCTCAGATCGAACAGGGAGATGATTCCAGAGTTTTGCAATAACCACAGCAAAAGCACGACCTCCCGTTCTAGAAAGATGGAAACGGGGGGCATGTAAGAGGCGGAGATGATTTGATCTGAGGGCACGAACCGACTGGACGGTTTTCAGCCCGTGTCTCAGATAGGCTGGGCCAAGACCATTGAGGGCCCTAAACGCAATGACCAGGGCTTTGAATTGTAAGCGATAGGACACTATCAATCCGGTTGCGGATTGCGGTCCCGGTCCACCAGGCTTCCCATTCCGGACTTAATTTATCACGCCAAAGGAGGCAATGTTCCCTACATGATCGCCGTGTGAACTCAGGGCATAGATGGCTTAAACAACATCCGGAAAAACAACCTAGATAAATAGAAACGCCATCCGTCCATCAGACATAAAATCTTTGACTACTACCCTGCAAGCAAGCTTATAATATAAAGAAGTTATTCTGACAACACTAATTGAGTTAAAGTTAATTCGAAGATCTACCAGTCCTCATCTAGTCCAGACAATCACATCTGGTTCCTGACTTCTGAGGCCCGAACTGTTGCTATAGTCACACAGAATAACCGCAAACTAACTGATTAAAATATTCACAATACTATGAGAAATAGAGATCTGACATAACGCTTGAAAGGATAGACATAGCAGCCAGTGATTATATTTCTCCAAAAGACAAATCATTTTTTTCAATTTATCTTCAAACGTGGTGCACCCACTGCTTCCGTCATCTACTCTTCCTGACTGTTTAATTTTTCCTGCTGCAAATGACGTACTCCTGAAGAAGGCAATAGCCGAAACGCGCGTTGAGTTTTTCATCCACCGCTTTGCTTACTTCATCAGCCCACAACTACAACTAATTCATTTGGGTTTTTGTTTCTTTCCTCTTTCTCTTTTGTTATATATAATTTTGTATTGTATAAATATTTGTCCCACATTTACTCATTGAATTGTAATCCTGAACTACAAAAAGATTTTTACCCAAAAAAACAACAGAAAATAAGGAAAAGATAGATAAATAAATATAAAAGAATATTTTTGATATAAAATTTGTGTTTTGTCTCACTTTATCAATGTCAAAAGTCACTATGAATGTCTATTCAGTTGAACTCCCTAGGTTTTTGGCACATAATTAATTGTTTTTCACTACTGTTCTTCTCAAAATAATTGTTGTTAGTCCCTACTGGTAGTGAATACATCGTTAGTAGGGGTCCCCATTTTTTCTAAAATGCGATAGGACACCGGCAGCCAGTGCAGTTTAGCCAAATACGGTATAATGGAATGGCGGTACGCGTTGTTACAGATCAGCCTGGCGGCGGCATTCTGTACAATTTGCAGCCGTTTAATCAGGTAGGCTGGGGCTCCTACATACAGACTGTTCGCATAATCCAGATGGGACGTGATTAATGCATGAACCACAGTCCTCCGTGAGTCAAGCGGAAGAAAAGGAAAGATTTTTTTGATCATGCGCAGTTTGCCAAAACATGCTGCTTAAACTTTATTAACTTGGGTCTTACAGGACAAGGCATTATCAAATTGAAAACCCAGATTCCGTGCGGATGAGACTGGAACTGGGGCAGGGTCTAATTCAACAGGCCACCACAATTTAGCCGGGGGGGGGGGGGGGCGATTTTTGATTAAAAAACAAGACCTCAGTCTTATCCGCATTAAGTATAGGGTTGTTGGTGGTCATCCAGGAGGAGATGTTAACCAGGCATTGTCGAAAGTTGGACAGATTGCCGTCAGCGTGGTCTCTAAATGAAAACACTAGCTGAGTGTCGTCAGCGTAAGATATCACTCTGACCCCCCAGGATTCCACCACTTCCGCCAATGGAGCAAGGTAAACATTAAAAAAACAAGGGGCTACGTGCAGAGCCCTGCGGAACGCCACATAGCAAAGGTTTCTCAGCAGAGACATGCATTTTGAAGACGTCCTGGGTGCAGACTTCAGACCAAATGGTAGTACGGTGTACTGATAGTGATTGGTGCCGACTAGGAAGCGCAGGAACTTCCGGTGTTTCCGTGCAATGGGCACATGGAAGTACGCATCCTGTAGATCTATTGCGCAAAGCCAGTCTCCTCGTTGCAGCTGAGGATAAACTAGTGCAAGGATAGCATGCAAAATTTCTCCCTGCGAATCCATTTGTTTGCTTGTCGCAAATCCAGAATGGGCCTGAACTCATTTTTGTCCTTTTTGCGTACCAGAAAGAACCTTGAGTATAGACCCTTTCCCCTTTGAGACAGAGGGACGTCTTCTATCGCCCTTTTTCTTAACAGGGTATCAGCCTCCACTTGAAGTTCGCGCAGCTGGTATTGCGAATGAACCAGTGGAATAGCTCGAGGAGGGCTGACAAAACGAAGACTGTATCCATTGCAAACAATATGCAGCACCCACTTGTCCTGAGTAATTTTTCTCCACTCTGCTAAGTAATTCTGGATGCTTCCCCCCACCGGAGCGGGTAACGGACGAAGGGGAAGTAACGCCTCAGGGCTTAGACCCGGCCGGGCCCTTATTCGCCGAGGAGGCTTGCTGGCCGCCTCTGCCCCTCTGACGCTTCTGGAAGGGTTGTCGCTAGTATTGCTGTTGTTGCTGCTGCTTTTGACCAGCTTGGTGACCTTACCCTCTCTGAAATCTCTGGGAAGAATAACGCCTCTGGAATGGACGGAAGGACTTCCATTGTCCCTTTGGTTTCTCTAAACCTACAGCCTTCAGCGTTTCCACTTCTGCCTTCATGCGGGCCATCTCTGAGTCCCGAAGAGGGTAGATCCCGAAAAGGGCAAGTTAGCAATCCTCTGTTGCGCCTCTTGTTTAAGAGAGGTAAGGCGCAACCAGGAGTTGCGTCTCAAGTTTATGCCATGGCAGTACCCATGAGCAGCCAGGAGAGAGGCGTCTGCCACCGAACTGATGACCTGATTCGAGACCATCATGCCCTCATTCAAGATCTCCTGGAAGTCTTCTCTCCTGTCCCTCAGAAGGAGCTCAATGAATTGATGCAGGGACTCCCACAAGGAGCGGTCATACTGACCCAAAAGCGCTGATGCACTCGCCCCTTTTATAGAGGTGGCAGCTGTACTGCATAACTTTCTCCCTGCCAAATCCATTTGACAGCTCTCCTTGTCTGGAGGGACCATAGATGAAGAGTAAGTCAAATGCTGCTACTTGGCCGCTGTCACAATGACAGAATCCGGGACAGAACCTGATCTTAAGATCGCTGGATCCGAATCCGGTGGCCTGTACTTCCTTTGAAGCTGAGATGGTGCCGACTTCGCCGAGGCTGGCGTCAGAAACAGCTCCATGGCCGGTTCCTCCAGTCCTGGCATCAAAGGCAGCAAAGGCCAAGAGAGGGGCCTGCGGTGCAACGTTTCAAAGATCACAGAGGTTGAAGGGGTGGGTACCATCAGTGTGATCCCCAACTTCGCTGCGCCCCTCAGCAGCACATCCTGGAACGTCACAATGTCATCCACTGACGACACTCTCGTAGGAGGAGAGTCCGACAGAGTCTGTGTACCTGGACCTTTCCCTCCTCCTCCGATGACGAGACCTCGTCGAAGATCTACACTCACTGTGACAGCGATGCCTCCCTCTGGATCTTGACCTTGGCTTTCTGGGCCTTGCAGGAACCACTGGCCAAGGAGGTTGCGGAAGCGGAAGAGGCTGAGCCGGAACCAAAGGCTTCGGTTGTGGAGCCGAGGCAGTGGTGGAGGAGGAGGTAGTGGAGGTGGAGGAGGAGGGGAGGAGGAGGAGGAGGAGGAGGTGGTGGAGGAGGAAGTTGCGGAAGAGTAGGAGGTGTAGGCGTCCTGGGCCTTGAGGGCGAATAGGTCTGGGAATAATCAGAGTCCGGTGACCTAAGAACTCTCCTCTTCTTACGAGCAGGCCTAGGGGAGGATGCTCTGGAGGTAGATCTCTCTGAGGACGAGCGCCGGTGCCGCCGCGACCGGGGACTCGCCGATGACGATGAGACGCTAACCACAGAGACACTAGACACTATTCTGGGCCTTGACTTTCTCTTCAATGTCGACTTATCCCTCCTCGACGGCGACCTCTTTGACGTCGCTCTTCTCGAGTGTTGTCGCCATGACGTCGATCTTTCTCTACTCGATGTCGACCTTCGCGTCGACGTTGATGGCGAATGGCGGTGTCGCCCCGATGGCGAGCGCCTGCCTCTTTGGGACTCATCAGGACATCGATGGTGTGTTGAAGCTGGTGAAGTCCTCGACGTCTACCTCGTCCGAGGTCTTGACGTCCTATCCCTCACTGCCGAACGTCGACGTCGCTACGACCCAGAGCCCTGAGTTGACGGGGAACAGATGGTAGTCATACCTCTCGACATCGAAGCCATCCATGTCGACCGGGACCTGTGCCTTTTCTGAGCCTTTTCTTGACTGGGGAGCCCCCCAGAGGCCGATGCACGGGCAGAGGATGATGACAGAGTCCCTCCATGCCCAGAAGTCGCACCTGGTTCTTGGTGTCTCCTCTGCTCCAGGCCTTGGAGACGAATCTTCTCCCGGCCACGCAGGCTCCTCCTGGAGAAAGAGTGACAGATATCACAGGAGTCAGGGACATGGGTAGAAGGGAGACAGAGTATGCACACTCGGTGGGGGTCAGATTTAGCCTTCTTCCTACCACACTCAGGGCACTTGTCGAATAAAGCTGGCATTTCGACAGTAAAGAGGTGGAAAAACTGGTCAAAAAGACAGCAACTGGAAGAGGAAGACCCCAGACGTCGAGTGAAACACTCAAAACACTGAAAAAGCTCCGAAAATTGAAGTTATACCCAAAATGGTAGAGCTCAATGCTCCAGGGTCCTGCTAGCAAGAGCCGGAAAAAAGAACTGAAAGTAACTTGCCTTTGGGTGTGAATCCTGGGATACCGAGGGTCTCTGGAGAGTTCCTTTAGGGCACAGCATCCCTTTTCCGGACACATAATGGCAGCCTATGGGGCTTGTCTGTCCAACCCTTCCTCTCTATCATAACAAAGTATTTTTGTGAAGGGGAGTTTCTCTAGTTGTGAAACTTAAAGTGTGTAAAAAATGTATTTCATTTGGCTATCTTTTCACTTCAAGATGAAGTGCTGCCCAATGTAGACTTGTAGTTTTAGGCTGCATTATTGGTCTTTAATTTTCTCTTAGGACTGCAGAAGAAGACAACTTAAGAGACAATTTTGATTGCTCCTAGGTCCACGCACATGGGCGGGACTATTCACAAGATTATGACTATACACAGAAATCCCCTCCTATAGAAGTGTAGAATAGGATAGTTCAATAACAGACGGACCTCGATTCTCTTTTGTGATGGAGTGAATCTGAGTCGTTGTCCACACATCCAATCAATCAATCAATTAGGGTAATGGTAAGCGTGCTACTCACCCGTGGGGGTCTCAAAGTGAGGAGGGGGGTAAGCAGCTCCGTTCGGTAGAAGACCCAGGTCTTGAGCATCTTCCTGAAGATTTTCAGGGAGGGGGCGCATCTGATGTTGAGCGGGAGCTCATTCCAGGTCTTGGCTGCGATCTAGGAGAATGTTCTTCCACCTGTTCTGGCTCTGCGGATGCGCTGGATTTCTGCGAGGGCGAAGTCGGCCGATCGTGGGTTTCTCTTGGGTACGTGGAGGTAGATTCTCTAGTTGAGGTATTGGGTCTGGCGTTGTGGAAGCAAATTTAATATGCAAATTTAATATGTTAGATTTGTTGATTGAAGATGGATTTACATACCAGATCAGGTGATTTTGCTATTGGATCAAAACATTATTATTGTCTGAAGGCTTGTGGGGGTTTTGCTGAGGTCTGCTGTCAGCTTTATTTTTACAAGGCTTTAAAGATGCTTCTATCTTAGCAGGCTTCAATCTTTTATTCAGGGAAGCAGCTATGTTCTTGCACTGACGTTTCATTCTCAGCCTAACGTTGATTAACCGAAAAAAGCTTATAAGAAAGTTTATGATGCAGCTGCCAGGTAGAAGAGGATTGAAAAAGGGGAAATACCATTAATGCATTAGAAAAAGAGGAGTCTGTGAAGGAGAAGTAGGAATGTGAACTTGAGAGTCAGTGTGCGCGTCATCTAAAGAAGTTTATCAATGAATCGACTGGTTCATAGGGTGTTTCCTGCAGGTGGAGCAGAGGGGGCAAAAAGGAGAAGAATAAAAAAACTTTAAACCCTTATTACCTCACTTGGCTACTGTGCGGGAGCTACCTCTGCCTCCTCCCTCGTTCTGCTTGCCGTGACTGTGGGATTGCTGGGTAACGGTCTGGAGAGGTACTGGACTCCTGCGCCTCCACCCCAATGGGGGTAACTGAGACCCGCTTGCCCTGACACGCATCCAACCACCCTAGCTCCCTGAGGAAGAGAATACTAGAGAGGGGCTCAGATGGCCCGTGAGCCAAGTGTAGGCTTTCGGACAGCGATGAGCGTGCACCCACTTTTACGTGATTCTGTTTGTCCACCTAAGTTCGCCAGAGCTTTCCACCAGGGTAGATCACTCAAACACTTCAAGATACATCTAGCATAAGTTTTTGAAGATTAATCAAGGATACAGGCTGTGGGCTATGTCAGGCAAAGGCGGTAATCGTGGTGTGATTGTAGCGACCATTCAGCCTGCTTCTTTGACCCCTGTGGCTATTCCAAACATACCATTGAGTTTCCCTGTATTCCCAAATGTCAGAATTTGTTCAATCGAAGCCTGGAGTGGGGCAGCTCAGGGTGCCGCATTCCACCCAAGTGTATGCTGGGATACTTAGGTGGCAGCCTGGGGTGGGAAGCAGCTCAGGGAGCAAAAGATAGTGAGACAATGAGTCTATGCAACCCCTGACCGTGGCGCACGGGTTCCCAAATGTTTTGCTGGGATGCTTTTAAGTTGAGGTCCAGATTCTGGGGCCCCACAGTTCAGAGCATGGGAGGCAGTTTAACAGCAGATCAACTTGCCCGCTGGTGTGCAAGAGTCGATGTGTCCAATGCTGTTGCACTGGTACACGATTACGAACTTTGAAGGGCAGGCACGAGCCTAGTGCATGACACTTGCATGAGGCAGAAAATTCAAGAAATATTGTTTTATATACTCTTACATGCATTTGTGATTCAGCCCTAAAATGTCCAACTCCTTATTGGATGTGTAGATGTTTTTAAACCAATTCACATATGCATGTAAGAGTGCGTAAAGGAGTACTGCAGGAGTAAGACATTAGGTCTTTGTAGAGAGCCACCGGGCCTCCATTTTCTAGATCGCCTATCAGGGCGCCACTCCCCAGGCCGGGCACGGCCTGAGGAGATAAATATAGGGTGCTTGTGGATTTCGCTGACACAGAGAGCAAGTGTGCATGTCAAATTATTGTGGTGCATAGCCACAATGTACTAAGCCTCAACACTGGGCCCTGGTGCCACTTTACATTGGCGATGAGTAGTGAGTCAGCCTAGCTTGGAAGACAACGCGAAGCAGCAAGTATTCAGCAGCTGCTGTTTCAGCTGCCATCAGTCTGGCCGTTGTGATTGCACCCCGAGGGCACCAAGAAGTCGTTGTGTGCCTGCCTGCCTGTCCTGCCCGCTGGTGTCGCCGACAAGCAGCACACCCACCGGGACCAGGACTGCTCCACCCCGTTAGGAGCCAGCGTCCGCGCACAAATTCAGATACATGAGTAGGCAGAGCCGAGGATGGCATTCTGGCTCTCAGCGCCCCATCTCCGTGCGAGGAGATGGTGGACCCCGGAACACTGAGACAGAGACCATGCTGCCTGCCACCACGTGGTCCACACCCTGAGCGGCTATCAAGTAGTTTTGCTCAGTGACCTGAAAAGAAGACAGTAAAGTACTAAATGGGAAGTTTCAGAAGATGCATGGCTCCTCAGCATAGACTTGAAGAGAGGGCGTTTTCCTCACCTATTGATTTTGAGTGATACTGAGTGCAGATGGAAAGTAGCACCGCCTAATAACCTGCATACCATACCTGCGAGTGGAAACATTGACCAGGCACAGCTGAGATGGCACAAACACATAGACCCACGCATGCCAGGAACTAAAAGGGTAGAAAATAAAAGGTGAACACAATTCACACATAGCTCCTCAAGGAAGAAACACATACACGATAGAACTCACATGTGACTACGTTAAAGTGTCATGTATGAGAAACCAACAGCAGCGCCAAGGTCCGGCGTGCCTGACGCAGGCCAATTCTCACACACCTCTGTGACGTCTCTCCCACCCTTTAGCATACTTGCCGACCCAGCCACGGCAGCTCCGTGGTGGTGCTCATAGTTGGGGTGTTGAACCGCTACTTTCATGCACCAGGGAAACTGATGGGGCAGTTAAAAGGTCACTACTCATGCACTTTGGAGGTGCTGAACTGTACTAAATCTTTGAAACTTTACCTGATACAGGGTATAAATCAGACTTTGATGCAGCCATCACCGCGCTCAATCAGCATTTTGACACGCAGATCAATGTGGAATTCGAAATGTTTAACTGCCACAAGCCATGCAAATGGACACTGACACTGTGGATATATTCTGTACACGGCTGCGGAAGCTAGCAAGAACGTGCACACTCCATGAAGAGAGAGCAAGTCATCCAAGGATGCCGGTCCACAGTGCTAAAACGGCTGTTCCTGAGACAACCGGGAATCTCGCTGGATGACATACTGGTACTTGCCCGGTGCCATGAACAGTTCAATTTGAAGGTGGAGGAAATGGAAGCAGAACTTAGTAAATTCTCTGTAACTCCTGCCTGTCAAGAGCATCCTGCGTCAAGCGGGAGAGGGTGGAGACCATCCAAGGACGGCCGAGTCCCCCACGACATTTCACCACTCCGAGATCGGGTGGAACTTGCAACAACTGTGGGCTGACACTCAAGACCCCAGGGGTATGCCCCATGAAGGGACGGACATGTTTGAAATGACTTTGCGAAGCTGTGCCGCAGCGACAGCCCCAGAATAAGAACAGATTCAAGAGACCAACGGGAGCAGTAAGGCAACTGTCACTGGAAGACACAGAGTAAGAGAAAAGACAGAGTAGCTGCCGACACTATGAGGAAGTGGAGGAAGAGGACGACAAAGAGGTTTGTGGCTCAGAGACAGTGGCAACACTTTCTCTACGGATCCAGATCGGTCACTCAAGAGGACAAAACAGTTCAACATCAACTATGGAGAGTCTGACACGAGCTCAGCGAAAGCCCAGGTTGACACCTGTTATGGGGTCAGCTTATGGAACCGGATAATTGATCCAGCTCACCAAGGGCATCAATGGACTGCGAAAATGAAAGTGAGACTGCACAGTAACTTGTGGTTCCCAGGCACAGACAGTTTCATGGATGAATTGGCATGCAAAAGCAATCCCAGCTCAATTACAAGTACTTGCTCCGGTGCTAATGGAAGACCCCAGTCAGGAACCATGGTCCAAATAAAGTATGGACTTTGGGAGCTTACCAGATTTGTGGTCAACAGTGGTACTGATGGATTTACTCACAACATTCCGTGTCGTCGAAGTGGTGACCTTCACGGCATTCCCTCACATCAAAATGGTCCTGGACAGAACTTTTGCGATGCTGGGACTTCCGGACAAAGTGAAGTTAGATTATTGACCACCCTTTCAGGGCAGAGAATTTCAAGAATACCTAAATCCCTAGCTATCCAGCACAGGAAGATCGCCCCCCAATTGCCTCAAGCCAACGTGGAGATAGAGAGGTTCATAAGAACGCTCAACCAAGCTCTACGGGGAGAGGATGTGGCCTAACGGTTAGGGCGGTCAACCTCAAATCTGGGGAACCGCGTTCGAGTCACATCAATGATGCTCAACATCCTGTGATTCTGGGCAAATTGCCTAATCTGCTGTGCCTTACAAAAGAAAATTATTATGAATGTGTCCTTGTGTAACGCAACTGGTGCTCATGTAAAGCGCTCTTACACCTAATAATTTTGGGTCAAATTCACCCTATATAAAACTCCTGGAGAAAAAAAGGGAGAATGCGGAGACATGTCTACGCAAGTTTTGAAATGCTTACCAACAGACTCGACACAGCATGACCAATTGTGCACTGGAATGTGGTGTGGGCAGCATCAACTATCCACTAGGATGTGCGCTCGATAAACTCGTTGGTTTCTTCACAAAATTCAATTTATTTACTTTCCATTTGAAATTTCTTCAAACGTCTTGTAACTCAAATGTTCAATTTCAATAATTAATCGCATACATAATGTTGATCTTATGAAGCAATCTTCATGATTATCACAATGTTTACATCCACCCAATGCATTTCGGGTCAACAAACAAGGACCCTTCGTCAGGGGTCTGAAATGAAGAGTAAAACAGGACCAAATTAGTTACTCCATAGATAGTATACAGGAATGATTAAAGCCGTGATAACCAAAGTGCCAGTGCAAATAAAGATGTGGGACTTGATCGTGTTCGAAAAGTTGCAGTAACCATGTTAGAATGGCAGAAAAGTGATGAAGAGAAAACCGAAATTGGCTCGAGTCATAGTGCATCCAAAGTGATTACGAGTCGGTGAGTCTGATCAAACGTGAACACAAAGGAAAATAAGTGGTACAGCGTGCAGCATGTATAACACAAAGTGTAAGCGTAGCTCAAAGACAGTGTACGGTAACTTACATAAGGACCGGACGATGCCACGTCTCGGGAGGATCTGAAAGTTTGGAAAGTTAGGAAAGACGGGAAGTGATTTGTGTCCTGAAGGTCACGTGATCGACATGAATTGGCCAATTGAAAACAGAGTCGTCATAGAAGCCTCCACCACGTGATCAGAATGTCTGTGCTTCAAACCAGGAAGTGTTTGTGTTGACTAAATGGTGAATAAAGTTGCGAATGTGATGAGAAAAAATGCAATGAAATGGCATAGAAAAAGAAAACGCAATGGTACATGAAAAAACGTGAGACAATATGCTAAACATAAAAGAAGAATCGATTAATACATCATATGTAAAATAACGGTGGGGACGTAGTCAAGTTCATAAGTCAATGTTCCCTGATATAATATCAGTTTATAAAAAAACATGAATGTTCAATCCGATCATTCATCCCGACCGGATGAGCAGAATTTAGTTTATTAATCCAATAGAACTCAGATCTTAGTCTTTGTTTTAAAGGGTCCAAGTCGTGGCGTTGTGGGATAGTCTCCAGAACCATGAATCTTAATTGAGCAATTTGATGACCTGCTTCTTTCCAATGACACGCTATGGTAGATTTCATATTTGCGAGCCGTATGTTGCTCTTATGTTCAGTGATGCGAACTTTAATTTTTCGTTCCGTTTGGCCCACATATATTTTGCCACAAGGGCATTTGATGGCATAAATGCAATTACTGGTGTCGCAGGTACTAGTATGGTGTAGTTCAATTTGATTCCCTTGTGTAGGATGTGTACAAGTTTTCCCTATGATGACGTTATTACAATGGGTGCAGTTTTGACATTTTAACATTCCTCTCCATGTCACGTTCTCTTTTTTGGATGCATTAAATAGTTCTTTCAAGTTCTTGGATCTTTGAAAAGCAAATGTTATTTTATCACTGTATAAATCCTTTAGGTCCGGTTCAGATTGGATCAACGACCAGTGTTTATTGATGATGCGTTTGATTTTGGTGGATTCCGTAGAATATTTCATGACGCATACAGTTTTCTTTCCTGGAATTTTTACTTTCTCTTGTAATTGAGTTTCTCTTGTTAGTTTTGTGATTTTTTCAAGAGAAGTGTCTAAAATGTCCTGTGGGTATCCTCTTTGCTGATATTTAATTGTCTGTTCATTAAGTGGTTCTTGTAAGTCATGATCATTGGTAGTGATCCTTTTCAATCTGATATATTGTGACGTAGGTAGATGCTTTTTTAAAGATTCGGGGTGAAAACTTTGAAACATCAAACTGGCGTTTTTGTCTGTTTTTTCGTAAAGACTTTGGTACTGATTACATTGTTGATGATCATCACTTGTACATCCAAAAATGCTATGGTTTCCTTTTCAATGGAGTGCGTGACTTTGATACGCTCATTGTACGTATTGAGTAAAATGATGTTCTTCTCTAGTTGTTCTTTAGACCCTTGCCATATAACAAAAATGTCGTCAATGTAACGTTTAAACATTATGAGATCTTCAATTCAAACTTTGTTGTGTAAGATGTGGTCTGTCTCAAATTTGTGCATGTAGATGTTGTCATATGAGGGCGCCCCCCCAAAACCCATGGATGTCCCGTTACATTGGTTAAAAAATTGTCCTTGCCACTCGAAATAGCTGTGGCACAATGCGAATTGCATCAATTCCATGATGAATATTTTCTGAGATTCTTCCAAATCGCTATTAAGAAGGCTCCATTCCAGTGCTTAAATGCCCTCGTTATGAGGGATGGACGTATACAATGAGGTCACATCTATCGTACATAACCCATATGTGATGTCTTTACTAAGTGTCACCATTTTGACTAGGTTAAGGAACGATGTGGTGTCTTTGATTTATGTGACACTCTTCTGCACGATGGGTTGTAGAAATCGATCAACAAACTTTCCGATGAGTTCAGAGATGGACCCGCAGGCCGAGACTATGGGTCTAAAAGGAGGACTAATTGGATCCTTATGGATTTTTGTCAACATGTACAGTTGCGGTCTTCTAGGGTATTTCTTTTCGAAAAATGCATGTGTCTTCTGGCTAATCCAGTTCATTTCCAATGCCCAATCAAGAATTTTTTGTAAAATCCGTTGGTACTCTTGAGTGGGATCAAGATCTAAAGGTAAATAAATGTTTTCATTATGCACATGATTGTTCACACTGTTGAGATAAAATTCAGTGTCCATCACAATGAGTGCACCTCCCTTGTCCGCCTTCTGAAACGTTAAACTCTTATCTTGGCTTAAATTCTTCAGAGTGTTCCATTCCTTAGGGGATAGGTTGCTTTGGGTCGCTTTGTTGTATGGGATTTTTTGAACTTCAGATAACACTGATCTCTCGAAAACTTCAATCGTTTTGTGCGAAAACGGTGCACAGATGTTACTTTCGGGTTTAAAATCTTTATCCCATGTCTCAGTTGTTTGTGTTCCTTGAGTGTCTTTAAAGAAAAATCTTAACTTCAAGTTTCTGAAGAATTTGAATAATGCTATTTCAGTCTCTGCTTGATCTGAACGATATGTGGGGACGAATGTAGTCCCTTTGTTTAGAAGTTTTATTTGAGCCTTGGTTAGATTCTTTGAAGAAATATTGATAATTAAGTTGCTTTCAACATCTGACTCCTGGTCCTTTTTGCTACTTCCTCTTCGGTTTCTTTTGCCCCTTCTTGTGGTGTTCTTGTTAATGGTGGGGCATTGGCTACCGGGCTTATGTCTAAAAAAGCCGGTTGTTGTTGGATAATTTGGCTTGTGGAAGGTTCGGCCGTAGCTTTGCTGGTTATTTTCACTGGTCTTCTTGATTGCGCTATATCCGAATCGGAAACAACACTTTCTTGTGAGGAAGTTGAACCAGATTTTTGTGCTTGTTGTTGTGGTTGCCATTTTTTCTGGTTGTATATCTCAGCCCAAGTATAGACTTCTTCAAGTTTATAATCCAACGTGTCTCGTCGATATTTGCGGACTTTTCTTTCGTTGACTTCTTTTGCGTATCGTTCTAATTTAATGTTGATATCTTCTAATGTTTTCTGCAGATCTGGAAGTTTATTGATCTCCAACTGAATGATCTTGATTTCTTCTTCGATTTCGGTTAAGACTTTGGACAACTCTTCTACGATCAATAATATCAAATCTAATGAGCATTTATTTAAAATCTGGTACCATTTTTCTATGAATTTTTTGCTGTCTTTGCAGAGCATTGGCTTTAAAGCTATCCTGAGTCCCCGTGGTATTCTTTTGTTTTCGTGATAATGAATCAGCGTGGTTGTGTGCAACCTTTGGTTTATCTCTTTTTTACTCATGTATTCGAATTGTCTCAATAATTGTGCAGTGGTTGTTTTCTGTGGAGTACATTTTCTGGTCTCCTGAATTAGCCCATATATTTCTTGAGCGGCTTCAGACGTGAATCCACGAGATCCAGCGAGGGTGAAGCTAGGTGCCGAGCGGGTGCTGAGCGTTGCGGGCGGTGTGCCATTGTCGCTCCCACCCCCCTCCTGTGTTCTATGGGGCGTGGATCTATTTCTTTACAAACTCCTAGGTTCCTCGCAAAAGAGGTAAAACCCCACTACTTATGAGTTTGTTTCTTTTTCTTTTTGCACCAATTTACACATAGTGCTATTTTTAACTTTCACGACCATTGGCAGGGCGGGCCTTAGCGCGCCCCTCCTGTCATTGGCACACTCGCTTACCGGTCCTGATGAAAGCCCAGTAAAGTAAAACATAAAAACGGGCAGAAACATGTTGACCTTCTTTACAGGGTAAACACCAGTATAAAGTAATTGGCTAGTTTCCCTTCACATATCTAATTTTTTAATATGTCAGGTTGACCAATGAATAAAGTTTTGTTTGGTACAACCTCTGACATTTTTAACCTCAGTATATTTTTCCACACTTCATCTTCACACAAAAACCTGCTCCGCAGTCTCCTGGCGTCGCAGCACACCGGGGAGGTATTCGATCTCTCCCGGTGGACCCGATGATGAAGCATGTCACCACTAGGGTGAGTGAGGGTTTCCTGAAAAAACAGTGTATTTTTTCTTGAAATTTGGTCTTACCATCGGACCACTTACAACTGGCCTCAGACTTCACATGCGACACCCACCTCCTTTATATACTTTCTCTTTATGGTCACTCTTCTTTTGATTACCTGTGAATCCTAGAGTCTCTGCTTTGTTGGTGGTCAGTAAGGCAATGTCGTCTAGTTGCATCTTAGTGATTTGGTGCACACAGGGATGGGGTCGACTGGGTTGAACAATAAGAAACTGTGTTATCCCAGTGCACTCAAGTTTTTGGGAAAATGGCTAAGTATTTCTGAGGATTTGATCCGGTTGGCGCTACATTCGTCGCACGTAGTCTGACCGTGCATTTAGATAAACAGAATGTGGTGTGGGCAGCATCAACTATCCACTAGGATGTGTGCTTGATAAACGATGAAACTCGTTGGTTTCTTCACAAAATTCAATTTATTTACTTCCCATTTGAAATTTCTTCAAACGTCTTGTAACTCAAATGTTCAATTTCAATAATTAATCGCATACATAATGTTGATCTTATGAAGCAATCTTCATGATTATCACAATGTTTAAATCCACCCAATGCATTTCGGGTCAACAAACAAGGACCCTTCGTCAGGGGTCTGAAATGAAGAGTAAAACAGGACCAAAGTAGTTACTCCATAGATAGTATACAGGAATGTATAAAGCCGTGATAACCAAAGTGCCCGTGCAAATAAAGATGTGGGACTTGATCGTGTTCGAAAAGTTGCAGTAACCATGTTATAATGGCAGAAAAGTGATGAAGAGAAAACCGAAATTGGCTCGAGTCATAGTGCATCCAAAGTGATTACGAGTCGGTGAGTCCGATCAAACGTGAAGACAAAGGAAAATAAGTGGTACAGTGTGCAGCATGCATAACACAAAGTGTAAGCGTAGCTCAAAGACAGTGTACGGTAACTTACAAAAGGACCAGAACGATGCCGCGTCTCGGAAGGATCTGAAAGTTTGGAAAGTTAGGAAAGACGGGACGTGATTTGTGACCTGAAGGTCACGTGATCGACATGAATTGGCCAATTGAAAACAGAGTCGTCATAGAAGCCTCCACCACGTGATCAGAGTGTCTATGCTTCAAACCAGGAAGTGTTTGTGTTGACTAAACTGTGAATAAAGTTGCGAATGTGATGAGAAAAAATGCAATGAAATGGCATAGAAAAAGAAAACGCAACGGTACATGAAAAAACATGAGACAATATGCTAAACATAAAAGAAGAATCGATGAATACATCATATGTAAAATAACGGTGGGGACGTAGTCAAGTTCATAAGTCAATGTTCCCTGATATAATATCAGTTTATAAAAAACATGAATGTTCAATCCGATCATTCATCCCGACTGGATGAGCAGAATTTAGTTTTTTAATCCAATAGAACTCAGCTCTTAGTCTTTGTTTTAAAGGGTCCAAGTTGCGGCGTTTTGGGATAGTCTCCAGAACCATGAATCTTAATTGAGCAATTTGATGACCTGCTTCTTTCCAATGACACGCTATGGTAGATTTCATATTTGCGAGCCGTATGTTGCTCTTATGTTCGGGGATGCGAACTTTAATTTTTCGTTCCGTTTGGCCCACATATATTTTGCCACAAGGGCATTTGATGGCATAAATGCAATTACTGGTGTCCAGGTACTAGTATGGTGTAGTTCAATTTGATTCCCTTGTGTAGGATGTGTAAATGTTTTCCCTATGATGACGTTATTCCAATGGGTGCAGTTTTGACATTTTAACATTCCTCTCCATGTCACGTTCTCTTTTTTGGATGCATAGTTCTTTCAAGTTCTTGGATCTTTGAAAAGCAAATGTTATTTTATCACTGTATAAATCCTTTATGTCCGGTTCAGGTTGGATCAACGGCCAGTGTTTATTGATGATGCGTTTGATTTTGGTGGATTCCGTAGAATATTTCATGACGCATACAGTTTTCTTTCCTGGAATTTTTACTTTCTCTTGTAGTTTTGTGATTTTTTCAAGAGAAATGTCTAAAATGTCCTGTGGGTATCCTCTTTGTTGATATTTAATTGTCTGTTCATTAAGTGATTCTTGTAAGTCATGATCATTGGTAGTGATCCTTTTCAATCTGATATATTGTGACGTAGGTAGATGCTTTTTTAAAGATTCTGGGTGAAAACTTTGAAACATCAAACTGGCATTTTTGTCTGTCTTTTTGGTAAAGACTTTGGTACTGATTACATTGTTGATGATCATCACTTGTACATCCAAAAATGCTATGGTTTCCTTTTCAAAGCAGTGCGTGAATTTGATACGCTCATTGTACGTATTGAGTGAAATGATGTTCTTCTCTAGTTGTCCTTTAGACCCTTGCCATATAACAAAAATGTCGTCAATGTAACGTTTAAACATTATGAGACCTTCAATCCAAACTTTGTTGTGTAAGATGTGGTCTGTCTAAAATTTGTGCATTTAGATGTTGGCATATGAGGGCGCCCCCCAAAACCCATGGATGTCACGTTACATTGGTTAAAAAATTGTCCTTGCCACTCGAAATAGCTGTGGTACAATGCGAATTGCATCAATTCCATGATGAATATTTTCTGAGATTCTTCCAAATCGCTATTAAGAAGGCTCCATTCCAGTGCTTCAATGCCCTCGTTATGAGGGATGGACGTATACAATGAGGTCACATCTATTGTACATAACCAATATGTGATGTCTTTACTAGGTGTCACAGTTTTGAGTAGGTTAAGGAACGATTTGGTGTCTTTGATGTATGTGACACTCTTCTGCACGATGGGTTATAGAAATCGATCAACAAACTTTCCGATGGGTTCAGAGATGGACCCGCAGGCCGAGACTATGGGTCTGAAAGGAGGACTAATTGGATCCTTATGGATTTTTGGCAACATGTACAGTTGCGGTCTTCTAAGGTATTTCTTTTCGAAAAATGCATGTGTCTTCTGGCTAATCCAGTTCATTTCCAATGCCCGATCAAGAATTTTTTGTAAAATCCGTTGGTACTCTTGAGTGGGATCAAGATCTAAAGGTAAATAAATGTCTTCATTATGCACATGATTGTTCACACTGTTGAGATAAAATTCAGTGTCCATCCATTTCGAGAGATCAGTGTTATCTGAAGTTCAAAAAATCCCATACAACAGAGCGACCAAAAGCAACATATCTCCTAAGGAATGGAACACTCTGAAGAATTTAAGCCAAGATAAGAGTTTAACGTTTCAGAAGGCGGACAAGGGGGGTGCACTCATTGTGATGGACACTGAATTTTATCTCAACAGTGTGAACAATCATGTGCATAATGAAGACCGATCACGTGACCTTCAGGACACAAATCACTTCCCGTCTTTCCTAACTTTCCAAACTTTCAGATCCTCCCGAGACGCGGCATCGTCCGGTCCTTATGTAAGTTACCGTACACTGTCTTTGAGCTACGCTTACACTTTGTGTTATACATGCTGCACGCTGTACCACTTATTTTCCTTTGTCTTCACGTTTGATCGGACTCACCGACTCGTAATCACTTTGGATGCACTATGACTCGAGCCAATCATTCCTGTATACTATCTATGGAGTAACTAATTTGGTCCTGTTTTACTCTTCATTTCAGACCCCTGACGAAGGGTCCTTGTTTGTTGACCCGAAATGCATTGGGTGGATTTAAACATTGTGATAATCATGAAGATTGCTTCATAAGATCAACATTATGTATGCGATTAATTATTGAAATTGAACATTTGAGTTACAAGACGTTTGAAGAAATTTCAAATGGGAAGTAAATAAATTGAATTTTGTGAACAAACCAACGAGTTTCATCGTTTATCGAGCGCACATCCTAGTGGATAGTTGATGCTGCCCACACCACATTCTGTTTATCTAAAGGCACGGTCAGACTACGTGCGACGAATGTAGCGCCAACCGGATCAAATCCTCAGAAATACTTAGCCATTTTCCCAAAAACTTGAGTGCACTGGGATAACACAGTTTCCAATTGTGCACTGGCTCATCTGGTATTCAGGAAACCTGCTTGAGACAGTATCCCAGTCAATCCTGATTGGCGGTCCGAGGACATTGATATTGAGGCTACTCAGGCCAAGCGGACACTTACAAAGCGGAAGGCCAGCATCCGCCGCAGGGCACAAAACCCAACAATGCAAATTGGATAAACCGTAATAGTCAAGGACAGATACCCAGTGTAGAAGTTCAAGACCCCCTATGAGCCGAGGTATAGACAGTAACTCAGATAGATGGCACAATGGTCACTTCCCAGATAGTCCACTGAACAATCAAAAGAATTATCTTGTGTTTGAAAAAATAACAAGCGTCCCAGAAAACAGGGAAGGAGAGGATGAGAGGCCAGACGGAACGCACAACAATATTATTCCACCAACACCGACTGGGGTGGCAGTGAACTGGAGAGTAGCATCACCGGATGAAGAGTACGCCCCAGTGACTGACCTTGAACATTCCCCAGAAGACTATCAGGCAGGGCAGGAACCCAGAAACATCTGCCGGAGTCAGAAGTATGGTCTTCGGCCAAACCCTGCACCCAGCAAAAAGTTACAAGACTTCCTGTGTCAGATGCAGTATCCCTAAAGGCTATCCATTCTGAACACTATAAAGAATGGGAGGGATCTAGAGAGCCACCTGGTCTCTATTTTCTAGGTCGCACCTCATGACGTCACTCTCTGGGAGGGTGAGCCCGAGGAGATAAATAAAGGGGTGTAAGGTAGTTTGTGGCCTTCGCTGACACAGGGAGCAAATGTGCGTATCAAATTATTGCAGTGCATCGCCGCAATGTGCTAGGCCTCACCTCTGGGCCCTGGTGCCACTTTGCAGTCTTCACTCTTTTAGTTTTATGATAGTGAATTTAGGACTAATGCTTCCTACGCTTAATCCAGCTGTGTTTCACAAAGTAGTTTCGATTGTAACTTCTCTCCTAGAAAGGGTACAGTCATTGAATTGCACCATGTTGTGTTATGACAATTTCCTCATTAGGTTGTCCTTGCACAACATCTGTGAGTTGCCTAGATTTTTCCGGAGTAATATCATGCAGAAAGGTCAGGTAGTGTTAAAGGGATTTCTGGATCCCATGGGCCAGATGTACAACTGTTTTTTGCGGTCACAAACGGAGATCGGCCATTTTGCGACCTCAGAAAAGGGTCCTGGCATATAGAAACGCTATTCTGCGATTCACTGACTTGAAAAATAGCGTTTGTGACTCTGAATATTGATGAGGCATGCAATTCATGAACCCATTGGGAATCGCAAACAGTGTCTGAGACACTGTTGTACATTGCATTTAGCGAGTCGCCAATTGCGAGTCTCAATTTGCGACTCGCTAAATTCAAGCGTCGTACATCTGGCCCTGAGACACTGTTGTACATTCACTTTTGTGAGTTGCAAATTGGGAGCCGCAATTCGACGCAATTTGCCAACCACAAAAGTGAATGGTAGAACATGGGGCCCCATATGCCTTCCTCTACAAATCTAGCACACCACGATGGTCGAGGCTGTATTGATGAGGACATGCTGTGATACAATCCTAAGATTCACATATACAGGGACCTTGAACTTGACAAGAGTTGGACAGTACTTTGACCTTTGTGTATCAGGTATGATTAAAAAAATATATATACTTCGGCAGGTTAAACATGCTGCAATTTACATGGGGAAAAATGCCTGGCAATTACCTGGACATGTGGATTTTGGTACAGCACGCACCAAAAGTCTTTATATTTTGCCCAATTTTAGAAGGAAAATTCGTAATAGGTGCTTTTTATTTCTTTCGATAAATAACATACTGAATAAGATCATTACGGGTGTGATAAATATCACAACTAACATTAGGCCACTAGTAAGGAGGGTCTAAGTTAATTATATGGTTTAATTTTTATTATAAGGATTTGTTGAGATACTTCAAAAGCTCCCTGTTAAGTCTATTCACAGCATGGTTTTTCACTCAGCATTAAAAAAGTGATTTTGTGTAATCTTACGTGTGCCATTGTCTGTTGTAAAAGTTTCCGAGCATGGACATCCTGCCCCTGACCCATGGAAACACAACGTGTTTCAATCTTCAATCGCTTTCCAAGAGCAATTATGTAATCTGTAGGATCTGAGCCCATGGAAAGAAAGCAGATTAGGGGTGTGCGTGGGTTAGATTCCTCCCATGTCTTCTCCAAATCTAGGATAACTCCTTCTGCATACTTGCCACCCATTGAATCCATTATGTATTTACGAGCCTAGTAGAAAAAGAAAAAACACAATTATTGTATGGTATATCTTGTTTTCATTTGGCATCCATGAATGGACAAGGATTTATCATGTGTTTTGCCTACAAATCGTCTTGGAACATAACTCAATACTAAAAATTACAGCGTGAGTAGCAGAACTTTATAGAACTACATAAATCACATAGAAGTAAACAAAGTCAATGAAATAGTCCGTTTGTTGTTAAAAGAACCATAATTTAAAAAAAAAAACATTTATGGGCCGCTTAAAATCGAAGGTTTGACATTTCATTTTCACTGCTCTCCCGCTTTATGTTTGTGGCACTTGGGAAGAACTTAATCCAGGATTATGCAAGGAAGGTACTCGGCAGATGGGACAGAGAGCACACCTAGGCTCTGTATCACCGCTTTCCTCGGTCTGGATATACTCATAGCACTTACATCTCCACAGTGTAGCTTAGTGTATACATTTTGTTGGGTTAGAGGTTTTGTGACTTGTATGTGAGAGCGCAGTGAGAGAATGCGTATGGAGAGCCTGAGCTGAGTCACTGAGTGGTGTCATCCATCGACTACTGGATGCTTGAAGCCTTAGAGAAAAATCTACCGAGAAATCGAATGTGGGTTTAAAACTGAAAGGATATATTCATCTTTCTTATGAAAAGGCCATCACAAATTTCCCAGAGTAGAGTAATTGAATTTTAATCATGAGAAAATTGTTTGGATCACCACCCCTCACTTTGTTTAGGCAATGTAGAAGTGAGAAGGGTTTTGTCTATCACAAGAAGTGGGTACAGAGATGGGCATACCAAGCATGGATTAAACATGTCTCGGGCTGAATGACTGGCTATGGTGTGACTTTTGTCCCATGGGCACCTGTGAGCCAAATACAGCTGAGCTAAGCATTGCACTGACTGTATTCCTCCAAATTGCAGTTTTAAAAGACAAAAACTATCAGACGCATGACAGCTGATCACACAAAATATAACAATTGTGTAGGAAAGTGTCCCTTTTTGCATGGTTACCCCCCACTTTTTGCCTTATATCTGATTCAACCTGACTTGATGTGCCCTGGGTCCCTGCCAACCAGGTTCCCTGGGCCTGCGTTCTTCCCAAAGCTGTATCTTTGTACCCACAATTGGCACATCTCTGACCACAAGCAAGCCCTTTGTAACAGGTACCATGGGTACAAAGGGCACTGCGACAATGGAAGCCTCTAAGGGCTGCAGCACCAATTGTGTCATCGTTAGAGGCCCTGTACCTTAACATCCACACGCTACCATTGGAGGCTGTGTGTTTTTGTGCAGTGAAAGGTTGAGTCGATATGGCACACACCCCTGCGTGCCAAGCCTAAGACCCACTGCCTGAGGCGTACTGTGGCATGAGCCCTATACCCCTACAATGCCTAAGTCTATTCTTAGACATTGTAAGTGTAGTAAAGCCATAAAGAGTATATGGTCTGGGAGTTGGTCATTACGAACTCCACAGCTCCATAATGGCTTTACTAAAACCTGGGTTGTTTGGTAGCAAAAGTCTCAGCACATTAAACTGACACTGATGCCAGTGTGGGATATAATGTAAAATGCACTCAGAGGGCATCTTAGGGATGCCCCCTTAAAAACAACCAGCCCTGGTGTGGTTCCTGATGGCTGCCCACCTTTTGCCACCATCAGACAGGCTTCTGGACCCCTGGGTAAAGAACCTCCACTCTCTGGGTCCAGAGACAAAGCCTATCCTGAGCAGCGGTGTCCTCCACCAGGATTGGCTGGGTCCACAAAGGGGAAGCTTCAAAAGTCTGCCGCCTTTGGGATTCGACTCTGCCTTTTGCTGCCCCAAGCAACTGGCTCACACCGGTTCTGCCTCCCACTTTAGGTGGGAGAATCGTCGGGAAAACCAAGCTATGAAGAGAGGAGTACCCACCTTTGCTAACCCCACCACTCAGGTGGGAGAGGCGAGGTGAAGCACAAATCTTAGTCCCCTCCATCTTGAAGATGACGGGACTCAGACACTTAGGGAGAGGCTCATGCCCCCTCCCACTGGATTGTGCCATAATAGGGGGTGAACCCATCCCAAGGAAGAGACCCATTGATCCCGACCTGCACACCCCTTTAAACACCCCTAAATCTAGCAGTTAGGGGCAACCTTCAACCTTGCCTCCTCAAACTCTAGGAAGAAAGAAGGCCTGTCCCGACTCCGACCTACCTACAGCGAAGAAACTGGCTTGTTCAGCAGCCCCCAGAGCCCGGAGGACCTGCCCTTCACTTACTTTACAGACTCTGTCTCCCTTGAGCACTGGACTTGCTCAACAAAGACTCCAAGACAAGAATCTGAATTCCGGTGACTCTGTAATTCCGCACCATTTGGTACTCGACACCAACGGCCCACGTTCAAGTGGCCCAACACCACGAGAATGTCTCCCCACCAAACCTGACCTGGGATATGGTGAGCCCCAACCTCCCTCAAGCCTCAAGACGATACCTGCAGCCTCAACCTGAAGGGTCCCCCGACCGCAACCGAAGCTGGTAAGAAAACCAGATGCCAGAAGACATGCCTGGACACGATGCCCCACGGCCTAGGGTGGCCCAGCCAATGATTTCCAGGCATCCCCCAAGAACCCAACTTACCTCTCCAGCCAGTGGTCGCCTTCAGGGAGTCTCCCTGCTAGAGCCTGCAGCAACTTTACCGAACTGAATGTCTCCATTGAAGAGAACGGGGTACCCAACGCCTTTTTGGCACCCTGCACCCAGCCACCCCAGTGACGCTGGTAATGCAGCTCCTGTGCTGGACGTTGGTGCCTGCAGTGCTGACCTTAACTCCAGGAGCTTTGCTCCCACACCCGAGTGGCCTGCCCTTCAGCAGAACCTAACAAAAGGCCCTCTTAACCCATGGCTAACATTGGGTACCTGCACTTTGCACCCAGCTGTCCCAGTGCCACTGGTGGTGCAACTCGAGCGCCAATCTAAACCTTGGGGAACCTTGGTCCTAACACCCAAAACTCCCACTCCTAAGTTGTGTACTTACCTGAGAAACTGCTAACACCCTTTCTCTCATAGGAACCCATGTTGTGAGATTTTGGGCCTAAAATGTTCCAAGTGTTGAACAGATGTTTATATGGAGAATAGAGAACTAAACTGCAAAGTATAAAAAGTCTTACTTACCTTGTATTGTGAGATCCTAAGGTGTAGTATTTAGGCAGATCACCCCCAGTACTCAAAGTAATCCAAAGGTAACTATAAAGTGTTCTACAAGTAATTACTGTGTAATTCAAACTGCATTTTAAAGTGATATAAACCTGTAACAACTGCAAATCCATCCTCAATTCGCCTTTCTGTAATAAGGTTTACAATTGAAAGTACATTTTACCTACCTGAACCAAGTCCTGCTTGGTTCTAGATATAAAATACAAGTATATCTTTTTAGGTCTCGCTGATCCAACGTGCATGCATTGTTCTGCGAGAATATAGTAAGGGACTTTCAAAAATGCTCCCAGTCTGCAGGCGGATCGGGCACAATGCATGTGCGCCGGGCGCGCGCACCATTTGTCCGCCTGCAGATCACTTTCGCTGCCGCTTTGATGTTCTCAGTGAGCCGAGCGGCCATTGAGAACATTAAAGCGGCCGTGAAAGTGCTCACCATTTGCCACCCCCTCCCCAGCTCTTGTGTTTAATTGCAGCTGGTGTTCCTGCAAAATGGTGTCCGCTACCTCCTACCCTTTTGAGGCGCCCGCTTCATGCCATTCATTCTTGTTTGCATTGGATGCTGACAAAACTCTGTTCTCGTAACTTACAGTGAAACTGCGTGTTTTGAATTGCACGTATGCAACCTTTTTAGATCACTTAATTTCATGCGCTTCACTGGTATTTTTGGTTATCTCCCATTTGGAGCCCTCCTCCCACCCTCCGAGAACAAACACTGCATTTCCGTTACCCATCCCCTCCCTTTCCATGTGCTTGGAGTAAGGCAACAAGAGGCACAGGCACCCACTCAGGTCCGGATCGCTTTCACAATGCTTGGCTGCCGGCTGGGATGAGCTTCTTAGCCTCTCTTGTCTGTGGCACCATTACCGATATCCTGTCCTTCCTTGCTGTGCTCCAGTAAAACTATTGTGATCTTTACTTTCACCCTTCTGCTCCTCAACTGTACCCAGTGCAGTTCCTCTTACATTGCCCTGGATGCTCTACTCCATTTTTGTTTTTGCTTATTTACCGTTAGCGTTTCCTTTTTAGCCTGAGACGAGCTTGTTTTATTTGTCTTTGTGGGAGTTTTTTTAAAATCTTATTCGATTCATTGCTGGTTTCTTTTCTCTCTGGGTACAGTCTCGTCTCCAGAAGGCAAGCTTTGGTGATGGGGAAATCCAAAAAGGCATTCTCGATCTACAATGTGTTGCTGGGAGCTCGTCCCGAACAACCTCCCCTCTCACGGTTTGAACAGACATGTTTGAGCCCTGTTAATCATTGTTCATCTTGGGGTATTTCTGTCAAGGTTGACAGGAATTAGTCTTGGCTTATTTGTGCCCTTTGGAGAATAAATGCATAAGAGACTCTGGTACATGGTTTGCTTTGTTTTTTAAGTGGGGCGATTCTAGAACAGTAGTAGGTACTAAGACAGAATAGATCATCTTGATTACTTACCACTAGTCTTCATTACTTCAAGTCTTGTGCTTCCCAGAATTTGTGCCATGCCCACAGTTCACAAAAATTGCTTGTCTCCTCCCACTAAATAAGGCTGTGGTTATGGGTGGATGTCAGTATTTTTGTAAAAAAGCATTGCTAGCAGAGCTTTCAGGCCCCTAGAAAAAACATTCACTAAAAGCAAAAATATTTTAGCAAATCTCGAAAAGTACACAGTGCCATAGTAGTCCGTAGCACTGAAGGCAACTACTTTGTGTGCGAAGAGCACACACCATCAATTACAGTGAAGGCAAGCAATGAATGAAGCGGTCTGACTCGCTCCACCATGCTGTATGCTACAGTGGGCAAAAAAAAAGTTGAAAGAGCAAAAGACCAATAGATGAAGAGAGATTGCTGAAGGCAATATAACTAAGTATACTATAAACATAATGTAAGTAAATAAAAAGATCTTGGCTAAAGTTAGACCTAAAAATACAGATACAAGTTATTACCTAAACCAGATCACAGGGATAAATAATATGTGTAAGCAGTTTCTGAAATATTACTTTAGGGGGGTGGAAGCACACTTCAAATTAGTTTCACGCATGGCTCTGTCTGTGGGTGTGTGTGTGTGCGTGGCTATGTCTGTGTGTGTGTGCGTGGCTATGTTTGTGTGTGTGTGTGTGTGCGTGGCTCTGTGTGTGTGTGTGTGCGTGGCTCTGTCTGTGTGTGTGTTTGTGTGGCTCTGTCTGTGTGTGTGTGTGTGTCTCTGTCTGTGTGTGTGTGGCTCTGTGTCCGCGAATACTCTCTACTACTCTCTAATGCTCACCTATTGCCATTGTAAATGACAATACCATTTATTTATGTTTAAACAATTTTTTTTAAAATGTCATGAGCAATGCCAATAGCTCTACCTTTAATAATGCCGAGACCATTGCATTGTAAATGCTTGTTAAAACTGTTATATAAATATTCTATAGGCGGCACGAGGAGCCCATTCCCTTGCTGCCCTCTTAAAAAGAATTCAATGGCCAGTGCGGGGAGCTCAACAGGAGCTCGGAGAGGGGACATGCATTCCCCACGCCCTTTTCCTGTACATTTGGGTGATGGGGTCTGCCAGGCTATGAGTGGCTTGGGAGAGGGCCCCCACTCATACTTGTCATCCCCATATATTTTAAATAAAGGCCTACGGGTCTTGGCCCACCCTGGGGGTCAAATTGTTAAAATCCAAAATGCTTCTCTGCATTTTGTATTTTATGCCAGGATCCAGCGGGCTTCCCGCAGGACTTAGGCTTTTAAAATATTTTTCTTTGGTCCTGAGCGGACCTTCCACAAGGGCTAGGGGGGGGGCAGGGTATCCATACCCTGTCCTCTTATATGTTTTTTATTGATTTAACTTGTGAAAGGGGACTAAATCCCCAAGTCCTGTAATGGCTCTCTGCAATGTTTTCTCTCATGTTGAAGCCAGCCAATGAGATCGCTGGCTCCTGTGGGAGCTTAGCTTCTGCAGAAGCAAGTTGGCCCAAGGGTAAAAAAGTCCCCTAAGCTAAGCTCTATATCGACCTTCCAGCCCGAAGTGTGGCTCAATGGTTAGAGCAGGCAGACCTTGATGCAGAGCTCTGGCCAGGGACCAGGGTTCGATTCCCGCCTCGGCGGGTCACCAGCTCATTAATTCCCCTGACTGGATATTCTTGCCTCAGTGCCTGTTCTGATCATGGGTCCCACACTGCAACTCTGGGCAATAGCTTGCTTAGTCTCTACAACGGCCCCAAAAGCGCTGGGATGCCTGGCTGCACCTGGGGGTGCCCAGGAGTGGACATTTCACAGGAAAGCCAGGAAGGGTTCCTAAGCGGTATACGGACAGCGCCGGGACACCTCCGGTGGAGGTAGCTGTGCGCTTTACAAATTCCGACATTTATTTATTTACATATACAAATATTTTTTTCTGCTTAATATCTCAAAAACCACTGAACAGATTTACACCAAATCACAAGAAGTACTCTTTTTTGCCCAAGATTTAGATTTCTGCCAAATTTGGTATAATTCTGTTCAGCGTTTTTTGAGGTAGCACTGCCTAAAAAGGACTCTGCGTCTTCCTGTAAAGTTCTGGAGTGATCTGTCAAGCAGGGGCTGAGAAAAGAAAGGGACTCCCACAACAAAAATTCCCCATGCATTTTCCAGAGTCCTTTTTGGGGCACTTGTTGGGAAAACAATTTAACACGGCAGCCTGGCTGTGGAAGACTGCACCACCATCAAAAGAAATATGGGGATGAGCCTTAGAACTTTTCAGCGCGCAAAAAAAGCACAGTGGATGTTTTTGAAATACAAACCGGATTTGATTCCTGAGGCCCACTGGAGGGCTAAAAGAGTTGTTTCAAATGCTTTCATTGTGGTAGAATTCACAGAACCCACTGGACGGTGAGAATTGCTTTGCACATGCTTCGAATCCCACCATGCAGCACACACGTAAATCAGAGAGACCCAACGGAGCGTAATTATCTATTTAAAATGCAGAGGAAGAGAGAGGGTGTGTCAAGCCTTAGTGAACTGCCAGCATGCCTTTGAGAAAGGAGCAAGAGCTCTGAAATGCGTCAAGCTACAAGATTTATTGGGAAGAAAAATGCCGGGTGTAGGAGAGTAGGGTCTGCTTTCCTATGGTCACCCCACTTTTTTTTGCTTTTTGCTTCACTGGTTTTCGACTTTAATGTGGCTGTGGGCCTGCTAATCAGACCCACAGCCCAGCTGTTCTCTCTCTAAATGCATACCATGTACTTTAGGTACATCACCAATTGGAAAATGGGTCACTCTTGTGAGTCCCTGTACAGTGTACCATAGGTACCCAGGGCATAGGTGCACCCAAGGCCTACCAGGGGCTGCAGCATATCTTTTGCCACCCCTGGCTGGCCATCCAAACTAACACAACTGGCTGATCACTCAGCTGGGGCAAGGTTGTGTAATCACCCCTTGCTTAGGTATAGTATTCCTCTCACGCCCTGGTCACCAGCAGACTCGACTACGGCAACGCACTCTACGCCGGAATAAACAAAAACCTCATCCGCAAGCTACAGAACATCCAGAACGCCGCCGCAAGACTGGTCCTCAACCTGCGAAAACACTGCCACATCTCCCAGCACCTGCGCACACTCCACTGGCTCCCCGTCGAGGCGAGAATCACCTTTAAGATGCTCATCCACGCACACAAGGCCCTCCACGGCACCGGACCAGCATACCTGAACAGCCGACTCAAATTCACGCACCCCAAAGGACCCTACGATCAGCCCAGCTTTCCTACGCTGTGGTCCCCCGCACCAGAAAGACCAGATCGGGAGGCCGCTCCTTCTCCTTCCTCGCGGCCAAAGCATGGAACGCCCTTCCGCTCCACCTCAGACAGACAACATCGCTCCCCATCTTCGCAAGAAACCTCAAAACCTGGCTCTTCGACAGACCCCCTCCTTGATGGAATGGAACCTGCACCCCCCCCCCACCCCTAGCGCCTTGAGAGCCTTACGGGTGAGTAGTCGCGCTTTAACAAACTCCTGATTGATTGATTGATTGATTCCTATACCTACCATTATATTTAGACACATATATACCTATAAGTCACTCCAATGGCAGACCTTAACAATCCTGAAGGCATAGTGCTTTGTTTTATGTGAGATGAGGCTCTAACATGAGCTGAGCCTGTCTGCAGCTTTTGGAACCATGTCCTTATAGCTGTTCTATGATATAGCCATACCATATACTCTTAAGTGCATTATAATCCTCGCGGTTAAATGCTAACTCTGGTTTGGCTTTATCAAACATGTCGTGTAAGGTGTCATACGCTTTGGAATACTACCCCCTCGCCAGTTCTGGCGACGGAGGTAGCATTCCACCCTTCTAGAGGGAGAAGACATGTTGTTCCTGTTAATCCCGGTTAAAGTTAACCAGAGCCTCAGCATCACAAAATGGATGCTGCTGCCACAGACACAAGTCTGACCTCCTGCTGCTGGGAGTCCTTCCAGCTAGGGAGGCTTGGACATTAGGTTTCCTTTCTTTGGAGGTGCTAGCACCACCCCTGACAGGCCATAGTGTATTGGGGCAGGGAGGGCTGAATGAAATGAGACACTGCCTGGGGCACACAAGGTGTCCCATGCATAGGCCTGTTCAAACCAGTTGATTGGGCACTCCAGCCCCAGCTCTGGCACGAAACTGGACAAAGGGAAAGGGGTGTAACCACCCCTTTCCCTGGTCCCACTCATAGGAGGGACCTAGCAGGTAATCCAGATTAGTATATAGGTAGGAGCTGAGTCAAGAGACTTTAGATTTATCCTGAACTGAAACTTGAAACGAAACTCTGGATCTTCGATGATCTCCTTCACAGAAGACGACTGAAGAATCTCCCTTGTGGTCAAGGAGTGATCAACCTGTGCAAACAGGCACCATCCAGCGATCTGCGGTTTACTTTGTCGATGCTCCTGCCGGAGCCCGAGCACAGAGTCCGACGAAAGCCAGACTTCCAGACTTCTCTGACCCCGATCAACAGTCCCTGCAAAGCTGGAACCCGTGGAGGCGACGATAGACGTGGGACCGGCCATCTTGAAAAGCCTGCTCTTTGCTACTTGTGCAGCTTCTGAGGAACCCTCGAAGATGTGCATTGGGGATTTAGAAGCCCCAGCCCCGAGCATCATCTGCACCGAAGATCAGCCCTCCACACTCCACGAGTTCTGCGTGGGGCCCTTCTGCATTTTCCAGCTCGATGCGTCTGTCCGGTTACTTGCCTGTTGGCTAGTGGACTCTGTGATGATGAACCTTTAAATCTACTCTGCCTGCCTGGTTGCTCCTGGTGGGCCCCTGCTTACCTGCAAGGGAGAAGCCCCATAGACCTTGTTGGTCTAACCCGAAGCGAATATTCGATTCATGCGTGGGTTGCATTTGCCAAGGCCTATTGACTCCAATCCGGAAGCCGACGCCGCCAACAGCAAGATCCTTAGTAGGACTGTCGGTATTCAGCTCTTGGTTGTCATCGACGCCTCCTGGTCCACGTGGCTGCAGAGTCAAGCTTCAGGACATCACCTGATTGCTTCGCGACATCGCCTGGTTCCTTCCTGGTTCTTTCCTAATCACTGGCTAGTGACCCAGACTCTGTCCCCTCTGCTTTCAGGTACTCTTCATCCTCGATCCGCCCTTGGATCCACCCGGACACATCTCTCCTGATCGCCTGCAGCATCTTCTCCAAGGCTCCATAGGAATCAACGACAAAACCCGACACATTTTGACACCTATGCACCCGCTTCCTGTGGGTGAGGTAACGCGAGTACTCCGGTGCTCCTGTGGGTATTAACTATCCTAGTGTCCTAGTTTTCAGTAGCTTTCTCCTAGTCCATCCGGAAGTGTCCTAAAAGAACTAGTTTCCAATTCTTTCGTTCCCATTCTAACTCTATGGTAACTCGCGTGTGTGAATAGACACTGCACACGCATCCCGTGGGCTTCCTGCTCCCTAACTCTCGTTAGTACAGCATGGCCCCAGCGATTCCCTAGGCCCTAGGCCTATCCTGTGTTTGTGACGTGGTTCTTATACCACTATTTTAGTATATGGTTTTACGTGCCCCTAGGGCCCTACTGTATTTTGTGCAACTTATTGTATGATAATTGAGTATCTTGTTATGTGCTTTAGCCTCTGACCTCATAAAGAGTTCAGAGCGGTTGTGTTTATAATAAATACATATATATTTTATATATAACCTGTGTGGTGTCCTTTCATTTGGTATTCAAGGGGTTACATATGGTAAAACAGCTGGCTTCACATGCCCTCTTGAGTTTAGCCGAAGACTGCTTTGTCCATGCTACCACTGGATGGATGGATGGATGGGTTTTTATATAGCGCAATATCACCGCCAGGTCTCAAAGCGCTTTGCATTGGGAACCCGTCCTGGTTTTTCCCTGTGAGATAGCCCCTACTGGGTATCCCCAAGGTGAAAGCCAGGCATCCCGCCGCGGGGGGCCGTAGTGGAGATTAAGCAAGCTATTGCCCAGAGTTGCAGAGTGTGAACCTGTGATTCGAGTAGGCACCGAAGCGAGAATTACCGAGTCCGTGGACATTTTGGGCTCAAGACCCTGCCGCGTCGGGAATTGAACCCTGGTCCCGGGTCTGATCTCAGCGTCCGGGTCTGCCTCCTCTAACCAGTGAGCCACACTTCTCCACCACTAGGATAGCTGGTCTATACGGTTGACTTTACAACCATCACCATAAGGGTTGTTTGGACTGGTGCAAGGTGCTCACTAGAATAGTGAACATCATATACCAGGCCAACTTCTCATACCGGGTTTGCAGCGGTTGGGATAAGAGCTTGCTGTTGTTTTACCAATTGTAATCTTGAGATATCATTTGAAAGATCACATTAGGTACCTATAGGTACATATAACAAAACGTATAATACTTAAGTTCTACTGAACTTAGTTGTTGTAGACCAAAGGGCCTAGCACACCCTGACTACAACTCCTAGGGAGGTTTAGTAGGAAACACTTAGTGTAGGTAGGTGCACACACCACACCTCACTAGATCATGTCTCTGAGAGCAGAACCAAGTGGATCTCTCCCAGTGTAGGTAGATCCTTTAAGGATACCTTCCAGATATGATACCCTAACTTTCCAAGAGCTAAGGCACTTGTGCACTGGTAGAAGGTTAAAACAGGGTTCTCACCCTATCCTCAGACACCTGATTGATCTCATGGAGGAACATGATACTCTTAAGGCCTCTAACAAAGGTCTGTCAGTTAATGGAGATGAGGTACTACCCTCAACAGAAGATGCCCCTGACCCTACTGTCATAGATGATGATGAGGTTGAGGAGGAAGAAGATTCCTGGGAAGAGGTAGACAGCCAGGTTCAAGTTAGGAGACTTAGCCAGGCTAACCTAGGCCTATTTGAGGCTGAGAATGGGACAGCCTCATTCAGGCCTACAAGTGGACTTAGCCAGAGGTATAGGAGGGAAAGATCCCACTCCAGGGAGTCTCTCCACTCCAATGCTTCAAGGGGTTCTCAGAGGGGAATGACTTCTCCTCAAAGGAGAGAACACCAGGCTAGGATGAGGGAAGTCCAACTCAGGATTGAGAGGGAAGGAGTGGTCTTTTGGGTAAGATGGCGGACACGTCCGCGTCCGAGTGAGTAGCTGTTCGGCACCTCGCTGCCATCCCGCTTCCCATCTACCAGCAATTTGCCCGCTCTCTCACCTTTTTACCGAAGCTGGGTCCCTGTAAGCAGCGGTGGCTAAAATAAGTGGCGGCGGTGATGGCTTTACTCTCCTCCGTGGAATGCGCTTGGATTTGCCGCGTTGCTATCGCCGGCAGCTGTGTGCGGTCTGAGGCTCCTCGCCTCCCACCTCGGACCGACTCGTATGGTTGGCCTGGAGCCGTGGACTGCTTGGGGCTGTATCCGAGTTTGGGCAAAGTGCGGCAGCTCTACCGGACTGTGGCGGGGGCTGCTTGATGAGTCAAAATCAAAACCGTAGGGTTAGGATGGCCCCGAAGAACCCAAACGCTAATTCAGCTCTAAAGTCAAAACCAAAAACACGAGCTGCAACGGCGGCTATAGCGGCTATGGAGGAAATGCAGCTCTGGACGAAGTACACAATGCTAGTATTTCTGTCGCTCCAAACGGGGAGATTGATATTCAGATTACTGAACCTGGCTCCAGTGCACATCTAGCCTCTGCATCTTCAACAACAACAGTGAATGCTGGGAGTTGTAGGACTGGAGCTATTCCGAAAATCCCCGGTATGTTTAAAAAAAAGAATGTAATTGTTTCCAATGAAGGGCAATGCAGCTCTCCTGTGACTGTTGTTTCTAACACGGCTATTAAAGCTATTGTCAAGGATAAAGGAAATGATGCTGAAGTCCTTAAAGCTAAGGTGCATGGTTTAATGCAACTGCCTGGCATTATATTATTACCTGGGGCTGAAACAGGACAGGATTCAGCAGCTCTCCCCCCCAGTGCTACCAGCCTTTTAAAACCAACAGAAATAACAACTAATTTACCTGGCTCTGCTTCTCCTCCTATTATAAACTACGATTTATTGGAAATAATGGGGGACACAGAGTCAATTGATTCAGCTGGTAATTTTTACTCGATGTCGGACCTTTCTAATGCCTTGGAGTCAGAGAGCCTGGAGGGTGAGGGTGAAGGAGAATGGAGAGACTGTGGTTCCGTGGATTCTGGACCCATGTAATAAACATGTTTGTAGCATGACGAATTTGGTATCAGCAGACCGAAAATGACGAGTATGCTATATATGAGTATTTTCGACGTATTCGAGTGACAAGATCACCCTGAAATCAGAGATTCCGTCCTGAACCCTCGGGTTCCATTTTGTGCATGGTAGCCATTTTGTGGTTGCCCTCACATAGGCCGATGACTAAGGCCAAAACGAGTCTTAAGGACACGTACACCTTTACTGACTTTTGTGTGACCTGTGCAAGCTGACTCCACTGCCCGAAGCCAAAACCTGTTTGGCCAGTTCCTTTCCCAGTGGCCGCTCGAGATTAGGATCAAGGCACAGCATACCATAAACCCTTCATTGCACACAACTATGTCTAATCTTACTCACACCTGTCTCTGTTCTTTCTTTATGGCCTGCTTTACGATGAGGAGGTGCCCATTTTTATTAGGGTTCCATCCGATATCTGATGAAAAATGTTGGGCCTTGCTGGGTAACTGATTATGGGCTGGACAAACTGAAAATGGGCTTGTCATCATGAATCTGCTTTTCTTTGTCGTAGAAATATGTGAATGATCAACTGTAAAATAAGGAATGTTTGCCTAAAGCATAATATTTTGTATAAAAAGGGATGGCTGGTTTTGTAAGGTTGAGCAGTCTCCTGAGAATATACACCGTGCTGTACTTCTAGGATACCTGTTATTGGCTGCAGCCAATAAATGTTATCTTTGAAGTGACCAAGAAGACTTTCCGTTTCTGTACTCTGAGACAGGAGAACTCGAAGTCTTTGGGTGTGTCCCCTGGCACCGCTGGGTTCTTAATAAACCCAGTACTTCACTTGGCGGCCAACGTGGTACGATTTCAGCGGTACCGGTCCAAGCCAGAGGTTCGTGAGGAGCTTCGTGTGAAATTCTGGAGGAAGGCCAACCACTTCACCGACCCCTGTATGTCGTTGTGTTCCGAAATTCTTTGCTGCGAGGTTCCCCGCTTTCCAACGGCTACGAAGGACTGCTGCCCTGACTATCGCCCTGTCTTGGACCCTTTGACGATTTGTAGAGCGAGACGATAGACGAGTCTTCTGGTGACGTCATCGATACTTCAGTTAAGTATGAGTGGTGCGTCTCCCAGTCCTTAGTTTGGTTCTTAGTTTGGGTATCCCCTTGGGATCTTTGATTTGGAACTTGCAAGTACCAAAGCCGAGGGACTTGTGTATTCACGAGGCTATCGTATTCGATAATCCTTTGAAGTTTGAAGCTAGACTAGTGAGCGAAGATGCCTGGTCTTAGCAGACTTGGAAATTTGTTTTGTCTTGGTTGTAATAGGGATTCCCGATTGGAGGACTCGTGTCCGGTTCCTCCGATTGGAACTCCAACCTATGAGCTTTATGTGAAGCATGGCGTAGGCCCCATCACATATAATGAAGTATGGATCCGATACACCAGGAAAGATGGTGTTCTAAAGTGGCCCCAATAAGGTAGTTTTGACACGGAAATCCTAGATAATCTAGAGGTTAGACTTTTTAAGAAGAAAGCCCGGCCGGCGATGTTTGACTCTTTCCGCCTATGGTGAAAGGAAGCCAAACAGAAAGAAATTAAATTAGCAAAGAGAAATAAAAGAGAAAAGGGTATCTCGATAATGGAAGCTGCTATGCAGTTTAAAGATAACGAAGAAGAACAGGCAAGTGAGCAGTTGCACAGGCAACGTAAAATGGCGATTGATAAATGTTATCCAGTTTTGCCGCCTCTCCAGCAAGATGCAGCAAAGGAACTCGAGAGAGATCCTTTAATGTCACATTTGTTAAGTTCGCCACCCCCCTATGCGCAGAGTGCTACAGCACCTCCACAACCTTTAGTTGTGCAACCCCCGGTTGTTTTGCCTCAGGTTCTTCCACAGCCGCCAGCTCCCCTTCGGTTGGTTCCTACTCCTCTGGTGCAGCCTCCTCAAGGGCCACCGACCATACCTGCTCCACCTGTGCTTCCTACGACTTTGCCTAATGTATTGACTACCTTTTCCGACACTCCTTCTGATACTGCCTCTGCGTCTGCCTTACCTCACTCTGTTTTTCCTCCTGTTCTTTTGTCGACTTCTCCTTCTGTTCGACAGAGAATGACTGATACTGTTGTTAACCTTCTATCTCCTTTCTTTGAGGCAGCAAGTATGACCCCTGTTTCAACACGCAAACAGTTGCGTAGTCAATTGCCTGATTCTAGAGAGCGGGAGATATTGGATCATTTGGCGCATAAATGGGTTACCGACCCCACAAGATATGAATTAGAGTCTGTTATGGATGTCTTCCGTCAATGGGAAGCACTGAAACAGAGATATGTTTTTGAGAAAATGTGTGTTTTTCTTTGTGAAGAATTGGAGGACAATGATTTGGAATCCAAGCCGCCTGATTTGTGCCGTGTACGGTTCGAGTTTGCAAAAGGCACGATTGTGGGTTGAGGTTGAGAAAGCAGTTGCGACATTGTTGTCGTTTAGGAGTGAGACTATTTCTCAGCAGTTGTTTGAGCCTGATCTTTCTGTTAAGAGGAAAGTGAAACAATATCCAATGAGAGAAGTTCCCCCAGTCTGGAGAGAAGGGGACCCAAATGCTAATCCGGCCATTCCGCCACACTTTCAGCGTGTCTGGGTGCATGTTCCATGGAAACGAGCTGAAGTCTTGGCTCTTAAACAGACATTACCTGACCCCCGTAAAAACCCTGCAGGGTATTCTAAGGAATTATCACAGACCGCAGACTCATGTATTATGAATTTAGCGGACATAGACATGTTGTTTGGAAATGCTTTTCCGCAGCCTTTATGGGGATTGATCCGTCATACGGATCATGTGCAAGAGTTAGGTGATTCATGGGTTAATATCGCTGCTGCAGATGGCCGACAAATTGGTGGTGCTAAACCTGAGCCTTTAGTTGCAGACCTTCCTGGTAAGATTGTTACGTACATGAAAACTTTAATGCCTGCTATGCGAGTGAATTGGCACAAATTGTCTGCGTGTAAGCAGAAGAAGGATGAAACTGTGTCCGATTTCTTCAGTAGATTTGAAGAAACGTTTATCGACCACAGTGGTCAAGATATGAGTACAGAAGGTGGTCAACGGTTGTTCGTTGATAACTTTGTGCACAATTTGCTTCCCGAGCTGTGTAAGAAATTGAAATATTCAGAGAGTTCTTGGGCCGTTTCCTCCTCAGCACAGATATTAGCTACTGCACAGTACTACGAAAATAGGGATAAAGATGAGAAGGATAGAGCGGACAAGAAAACTAAAGAATTGAAGACAAAGGTTCTTTTACAGCAGGCGTATCCGCCTCGTGGTGGTCAGCGTGACTATCAGCAACCTCAGCAGTTTCAGAGGAACTCGCAAAGGTTCGAGTATCCTCAACAACGTGCTCTGGTAGGCCCCAATCAATGTTCATAATATAAGGAAGAGGGTAATTTCAAGTATAGTTGCCCTATTTTGTTACAGCGTATGAATGGTGCTTCTGGTGCAAGAGGTCGAGGTGTTCAACAAGCTCCTAGAGGTAGAGGACATGGAAATTTCCCCCAGAACGCGCGTCCCTTTCCGCCTCAAAATTTAATGAATAGTTTTGATCAGCAGAATAACGTGTCTGGTAGGACGACTCAGTACTATGCTGATGACTACTATGCAGAAGATGAGAATATAAAAGGTAATGATTGCTTGGTCAGCCATAGACAAAGAGAGGGAGTTGTTTCAGTTCCAGTAGATCAGAGTGGACCTTATGTTGAGGTGATTACATCCGGTGTGTCAGAGCCTTTTCTGTTGGATACTAGTGCTACAAAGAGTTCTATTACGCACTCTAAACTCCCTGGCGCACCTTTGTCTGGCGAGACGAATGTTTCAGTAGGTTTTTCTGGCACCCCGGTTCGAAACCCGATCTCTAGTCCTATGTCCCTTTCTGTGGACCTTGTGAATTGGAAGCACCCCTTATTCTGACGACAGGTTGTGGTGAGAACTTGTTAGGATTGGATCTGTTGAACAGATTGTATGCAACGTTGTATTGTTCTCCTTCGGGAGTACAACTTACATTGGGTAAGAAAGTGGTCTCCCCAATGTATTTGTCGAAGGATAAAATTCCGACAGAATTGTCGTTTCTTCCGGATATTCTTTGGGCTACTGGTCCTAATGATGTGGGTCTTTTGGAAATACCGCCATATGTTGTGACATTGAAAGCAAATGTTAAAATGCCACGCATTCCCCAGTACAAGTTCTCTAGTGAAGGTGAGAAGGCATTGCTAGCGATCATTTATGATCTGATTGAAAAAGATGTAATTGAAGAAACTAGAGGTAACTTTTGCAATAGTCCTGTTCTGCCTGTTTTGAAGCGTACTGACCCTTCTCAGACACCTGTTTACAGGTTTGTGATTGATCTTAGAGAGGTGAATAAAATCGTTGTGCCACAATTTCCAGTTGTTCCTGATATCACTGCCCTATTGACTATGATTCCAGCTTCCGCGACTTGGTTCTCGGTGATTGACTTAAAGAATGCTTTCTTCAGCATCCCGATTGCCAAGGAGAGCAGGGATATTTTCGGCTTCTGTTTAGGAGGTCGAAGCTTCCGGTTCAAACGCGCTCCCCAAGGCTACTGTGAAAGTCCATCGATATATAGTCAGGCTTTAAAAACACAGCTTGATACGATTGTTTTACCAGATGGCGCTACCCTTATTCAGTACGTCGACGATTTGCTAGTCGCTACAGATACTGAGGAGATTTGTAAAGAAGCCACGTTATCGTTGTTGCGTCATTTGTCTGATTTACATCACAAAGTGTCTCTTTCGAAATTACAATATTGTCGACAAGAAGTGACCTACTTAGGTCATCTCTTATCGAAGGAGGGAAGGAAACTGACCCCAGAAAGAATTCAGGCAATTGCAAAACTGAGGGTGCCAATGACACAGAGAGAAGTGCGTGCTTTCTTGGGTATTACATCATATTGCAGACAATGGATACCGAATTTTTCTCTGCTGGCCAAACCTTTGGTAGCATTAACCTGTAAAGATACACCGAATCCCCTTCGGTGGTCTGAAGATTGTCAGAAAAGTTGTTCCGAATTGCATGATGCATTGTGTTTGGCTCCTGTGTTGGGTACCCCCGACTACAGTAAGCCCTTTACACTGTATGTCCATGAGAAAGAAGGATGTGCATTGTCAGTGCTGACACAGTCTTTTGGGGACAAGCAACGTCCATGCGTGTATTTTCCGTCGACTTTGGATCAGGTAGCTAGAGCGTTGCCGAGTTGTTTGAGAGCCACAGCGGCAGCAGCTGTTTCTATTCGGCAGTCTGCTGGTTTAGTGATGAATAATATGTTGATTGTAATGGTTCCACATACAGTGGACACTTTGCTAAACAGGACCAAGACACAGCACTTAACTAGTGCTCGATTGTCAGGATATGAGTTGACACTGTTAGCAAGTCATGTGCACATAAAGAGATGCAACACATTGAATCCAGCTACGTTGTTGCCGATTGTAGCAGAGACAGATGTTTCTGAACAACATGATTGTTTTCTCAGGACAGAAGAAGAAACGAAAGGGAGAGTAGATCTTAAGGACACTCCTCTTGTGAAGTGGGATGGTACCTTATGGGTGGATGGTTCGTGCTTCAAGCTTCCGAATGGTGATACGACTGCGGCATATGCTGTTACGACCTTGCATACGATTGTTGAAACTGCACGTATCCCACATAATTCAGCTCAAGCAGCAGAGTTGATTGCACTTACGAGAGCGTGTGCGTTGTCGAAAGGAATGAAAGTGACCATATATACCGACAGCCAGTATGCGTTTGGTGTGGCCCATAGTTTTGGGAGCTTGTGGAAGGAACGTGGTTTCCTTACGTCTCATGGTACAAAGATACAGCATGGTCAGTTGGTGAATGAGCTTCTTGAGTCACTTACTTTGCCATTACAAGTTGCGATTGTGAAATGCAGTGCACACAAGAAGGTTACTGACGACGTTGGTCGCGGTAATGCATTTGCTGATGAAGTTGCAAAAGAAACAGCAAGAGATGTGATGGGTCGAATGTATGTTGCAGGCCCTGCAAGATGGGTTGGTGACGTTGGAATGTGTGAAGATACGATAGAGAGTGTGAAGTCTATTCAAGCTGAAGCTACAGAGAAAGAGTTGAGTGTGTGGAGAGAGAGTACGGGTAAATTGGATATAAATGGTTGTTGGGTTGAATTGTCAGAGCATCAACGATGGTTGTTACCCGATGCGTATGTGCTTGCAGTGGTTACAATGGCCCATGGAATGGCTCATATCAGTGTGAAAGGGATTTGTAAGTTGCTGGCTCCAGTATGGCCAAATGCTGGAATTCCTAAGTGTGCAGATAATGTGGTCAAGAATTGCATGGTGTGGCTGAAATACAATCCTGGTAGGGGAACCCCAACTATAGCCGGTCATTTTTCGCCTCCTACGTACCCGTTCGAGGTTTTACAGCTAGATTTCATCCACATGGAAAGGTGCAACAACTTGAAATACGTACTCGTTGTTGTTTGTGCCTTTTCAAGATGGGTAGAAGCATATCCCCTGAAAGATAACACTGCCTTATCCACAGCTAAAGCCCTTGTCAAAGAATTTTTCCCTAGGTTTGGTTTGCCGAGAATGGTCTGGAGTGATAATGGGAGTGAATTTGTGGGTCGAGTGATGAAGAAAGTATGTGAGGGGCTAGGAATCCGGCAAAAATTCCACGCTGCAAATCACCCCCAATCAGCTGGACTAGTAGAGTGCTACAATGGCACTCTAAAACTTAAACTGGCCAAGATACAAGCAAGCTCTGGCCTTAAATGGCCCGATGCTTTACCATTAGCACTTCTATAGACAAGAATGACTGTGCATTCGCGAGTGGGACTTAGTCCATACAAGATTGTGTTCGGCCGCCCGGCCAACATATGGGGAGTCCCAAGGCCGACAAAATTCAGTGAGATTGAACACCCTGTACTGCTTGATTACTTGTATGATTTGACGGCTAAATTGCGTGTTTTACACCAACAGGTTCACGATACTTTGCCTCAGGTGTCTGAAGATCCAGGGCGCATCATCTATCCTGGATCTTGGGTCCTAGTTAAAAACTTCCAGCGGACAAAGAATGATCAGCCCCGTTGGACCGGCCCCCACCTAGTCCTTTTGTCAACGAGATCCGCCGTGCGAGTGGAAGGAAAAAAGAACTGGATCCACGGTGTACATTGTAAGAGGGTCCCTTTGCCTCTGCCGTATGACCGGTGGGTCCTGGAGGGTATTGCTGACTCTGAGACTGAGACTGCGCCTCGTTTTCTGCCTTTCAGCGATGCACGTGTAAAAGGAACAAATTCTGAACGTGAAAGTGACAATCTTTTGCAAGAAGCTGTGCCACTGTCAATTCGATTGGACACTACAGAGCCTGAACTTCTATTCCAAGAACAGACATTATCTGGAAAAAAACGTTATAATCTGAGGCCGAGAACTATGGGCAAATAAATTCCTTTTCTTTGCTATTTTTGAAAGTGCAGCTCTCTCATCTGAGAAACTTTTTTAATTTTGTTTTTCGAACCACCATCCGGGTTCAGCTGTAGGGTCGCGGGCGACAAGTCTTTGGATTGCAAGACGAAGACACAAGGTTGACGGTTCTGTTTGGTCCTTGGGAGTTCCCTGGACTGACAGGCGCATTCCTTAGCATGGAACACCCTACCTCCGCGAGCAGCAAGGTTAGAGGATGGAGTGTTTCGAGATGGAGAGACCTGCCAAAGAGATGAACTTTAAAGCCAAAATGTGTATAATGATGACTAAGAAGCGTTTTTTGATGTTATGCATTTTCATGTTGCTTAGTGTAATGATGTTTTTAATAGGATATGTTTTATTTTATTTTCGAGTGACATTTGCACCCACTACACCGCCCATACCTCCTTCTACTGTTTCCTCACATTCCTTTCACCCTCTACCTGAGCATAAGTCCGTTAGAAGATTAGAGTTCTTCAATAACTCCTTCGTTCAGCTTTTATACCAATACCAATTAGTAGTGAACACAACTAACTGTTGGGTGTGTGGTCTTATGCCTCATACTACTGATGAAGGTATCCCTTACCTGGTCCTGCCATTCAGCCATAATGGTCCTGTATGGGCCTACAGAACAATGTTCATTTATGCTCGTGAAGTCCACCCCCTACGTTCTGTAAAAGATAATCCAAAGAATAGTGCTCTAGTTAAGGGTATAGTAGATATGATTAGAGGAGCTACTTCCTATGAGACTATCCCGAGAGACGAGACACTAGGGTATATTGGATGGAACGTAACAGGATATGGAACAAGTCTGAGTGAGAACCAGCGAGCAAAGAGATCTTCTCCGATTTGGATTGTACCCCATCAGGGTCATCTATGCCTGCAAGGTAATGGCAAGAATCCAAGAGCTCAGTTAGGGAAGAGTACCTGCACTGAAACGTATGTTTTTGCGTCCCAGACTTCCCCATCGTTCCTAGCAGCTAAGGGTACCTATTTCATCTGTTATGATAGAGCATATACATGGTTGCCCCCTGACTTCTCGGGCACATGTTTTGTTTCGTTCCTGTTGCCCCCCATCTACACAGCTGCGGCAGATTACCACAAGACAAGGGTAGTTAGAGGTGTTTCCAGTAAGGAAGACACTGCAGGACAAGAATTGGGAGACTTCTTGAAGGGTTTTCTGCCGTTTTGGGGACCTATGGTTAACAGTAGGAATATAAGGCAATTAACAAGGGTGGTTGAGTCCACCGTAGTTGAAACTGCCGGTGCCCACTAGTAACTTGACTGCTGAGCTCCAGTCGGATCGTCTTATGACTCTTCAGAACAGAGTTGCGTTAGATGTCATACTTGCAGATCGAGGTGGGGTATGTAAAGTGATCCAATCTAGTTGCTGTGTTTTCATTCCGGATAACGCTCCGACAGTGTACCAGGCCATTTCCAAACTGCATAAGATCTCTGAATCTATCCATATGGATAAAGGAGATTGGTCATTGATGGGATGGTTCTGGGAACTGTTATCCGCCTGGGGATGGAAGATTCTGATGGTCATTGGGGTGGTCTTAGCCATTCTTTTCCTGTTCTGTCTTTGTGTACAGTGTGCTCCTGCTATATGTGGCCTCTGTGCTACATCGTGTGTTAGGAAACCTGTATCGAGGGACGAGCTAAGTAATAGGATGATGCTACAGCAACATCTCAATGATTTTATGAATATAGACCTGAACTCAGATTAGCATGAGTATAGGTTATTGCCTATGTAAGGGCAAAAGGAGGGTCTGTGGTTCTGTGGATTCTGAACCCATGTAATAAACATGTTCGTATCATGACGAATTTGGTATCAGCAGCCCGAAAATGACGAGTATGCTAAATACGAGTATTTTCGACGTATTCGAGTGACAAGATCACCCTGAAATCAGAGATTCCGTCCTGAACCCTCGGGTTCCATTTTGTGCATGGCAGCCATTTTGTGGTTGCCCTCACATAGGCCGATGACTAAGGCCAAAACGAGTCTTAAGGACACGTACACCTTTGCTGACTTTTGTGTGACCTGGGCAAGCTGACTCCACTGCCCGAAGCCAAAACCTGTTCGGCCAGTTCCTTTCCCAGTGGCCGCTCGAGATTAGGATCAAGGCACAGCATACCATAAACCCTTCATTGCACACAACTATGTCTAATCCTACTCACACCTGTCTCTGTTCTTTCTTTATGGCCTGCTTTACGATGAGGAGGTGCCCGTTTTTATTAGGGGTCCGTCTGATATCTGATGAAAACTGTTGGGCCTTGCTGGGTAATTGATTGTGGGCTGGACAAACTGAAAATGGGCTTGTCATCATGAATCTGCTTTTCTTTGTCGTAGAAATATGTGAATGATCAACTGTAAAATAAGGAATGTTTGCCTAAAGCATAATATTTTGTATAAAAAGGGATGGCTGGTTTTGTAAGGTTAAGCAGTCTCCTGAGAATATACACCGTGTTGTACTTCTAGGATACCTGTTACTGGCTGCAGCCAATACATTTGATCTTTGAAGTCACCAAGAAGACTCTGCGTTTCTGTAGTCTGAGACAGAAGAACTCGAAGTCTTTGGGTGTGTCCCCTGGCACCGCTGGGTTCTTAAAAAACCCAGTACTTCAAGACGACCTGAGTGTCACTAGCTTAACTAGTTCTGTACATTTAGAGGATGGGGCGAATTCAGTAAGTGGAGAGAGTGCGCTGAATCGAACATCGCCTTCTGCTAGAATGGATTGGGGAATGGAAGACAATACAGTTCGCAAGGTACTGCTCGCTTCTGACAGGCCCATCCTTACAAATCCTGTTGACGCAGACAGTCAAGGTTCTCCCACTTTAAACAGTTCTGATGAAGCAACCGTGGGGGGTCACTCTTATGTACCAGAAATCACCTTGAACACTTTATCAGGTTATGCTTCAGCACCGCAAGGAAATAAAAGCGGAAAACTTACACATGCAAGGAGCAGTACGAAGGCTCCAAAATAATGTAAAGCGAGTGGGAAAAACTTGTAATGACATGTCTACAAGAGTTATAGAGGCAGAAGGGAGGATATCGGCCATTGAAGATGTAATAACGCAACAAAGTTCACAGCTCTCTTCTCTGGAAACAGTTCGGGAAGATGTTAACTGGAAGTTGGTGGACTTAGAAAATAGATCCAGGCGGAATAACCTTTGTATTTTGGGTATTCCAGAAGGGAGTGAGGGCTCTAATGCCAGGCAGTTTGTCATCGAGCTGTTTAGGGAAGCCTTTCCGGAACTCACCCAGTGGCAGTGGGACATGGACATCCAAAGAGTGCATAGGTTCCCCTACCAACAAAAGAATTTCAGGGGCTCTTTTAACACCAAGCCAAGAGCCATATTAATCTGCCTAAAAAACTTCCTCGCTCGTGAGGATCTATACAAGTTGGCCAGACCTGACCGTAAACAAAAGGGGAAAGGAGTGGAGTTCTTTGTCCGCCCGGACTACTGCCATGCCACAGTCCAACAGCGCTGACAATTCAGTCAATTTATCCCATCTTTCCAAGCTAAAGGAGTTCAGGTTTTTCTCCTAAACCCTTCAAAATTGAAAATAATTCACAAAGAGAAAACAGATTTTCTAACATCGGAGAGCGTGGCGGAGGAACTATTAGCGTCTATTTAATCTTACCCTATATTGCAAAAATTATGAACTGAATATTTAAAAAATGTATTGTTTTGCTTGCTTTCTCTCACGATCTCTTAGTTGGTTGAGTGTGTGTAGGGTATGGGGTGGTATATTAAAGTAGATGGGAAGCGGATGGCGAGTTACACTGTGCTTCTCTGGCCATAACTAGCAGGGACTATTTTGTCCCTAAGTCTTTTTTGGGTGGGGGTGGAGGGGAGGAGGGGGGGCACCAGAGGGAGGGTGAGGTGTTTGGGTGGTGGGGCAAGTAAGGACAGAACCGTTTACTGTTTGATATGCAAGGGATGCAATGTGATTGGTAGATTCTTTTTCGCTATAAGGGTGGCACAGGTCAACAGAATTAGAGCTGCTGTTTTTGTTTTATCATTCACTATTCAATTAAAATATCAATATGGGTAAACTAAGGGTTTGCTCTTGGAATATCTGCAGGCTTAATAGTAGGAAAAAAGAGGGATATGTTCTCAAATAATCTTGAGTATGAGGATAGATCTACTATGCCTACAGGAAACAAACCTGATATGGGACTATAGACACTGGCTTAATGATCTTGGTATGCAAGTAGTAATGTGTACTCGTCAAGGGACTACCACACGGGAAGTTGCATTTCTGATGAAAAGAGGTTTAGGGGTCTGTAAGCGTAGTAAAGCAGATCAGTACGGAAGGTGGGTAATTTGTGAGATTTTTATAGAGGGCAAGCTCTGGACTCTCTGTTCGATCTATGGCCCAAATCTGGATGACCCAGATTCGATAAACTTAGTATGGAGCTAGCTGGCTGGCCTGCTCCCTTAATTTTATGTGCAGATTTTAATATTCATCTTGAGGGAAACTTTGATATCAGGAGCGAGCAGACATACGCTGGGTTAAAAAAAGAGCTTTAAAGCAATCAGAGGCTAGTAAAGTAATTCGGCTTATGTGATGTTGGGTTTGCTAAAAATTCCTCTGTCCCGGGTTAAACATTTTTCTCAACCCCTCACCAGAAATTCGTCCGTTTGGACTATTTCTTTGTTACTTCCCGTCTTATTAGCGATATATGGTATGAGACATTTCCCAAAATAATATCGGACCATAATCCCATTGTGATAGAGATTAAATCAGACTTGGGCGTTTCGCCCAATGGGAGCTCATGGACATTTGAGCGTAAGCTGCTGGCAGACCCACTATATATTGAGCATATGGTTAAAGGAATGTGAAACTAAGCTAGTAACAGCTATTAATTCTTCGCTAGATACTGAACACATTAAATCTAGGCTCTCAATACATAAATCTAGGTTATATGAGATTTTTGCTACGAATTTAGCAGTACAGGTTGCAGTCTCTCGAGCACATGTGTACGAAGTTGGAGAAAATTCCGGACGTATTCTTGCTAAACAGATCAGGCAAAAAGAAGCTTCCAACTTTATTAACAATATTCAAGATGAGGCGGGTCAAATTCATCATCAACCAGATGAAATTCTAGAGGTTTTCCGAACCTTTTACAATAAATTGTATCAAGAGGAGGGGGGGAGAATCAAGATGGAGAATTGACGCCGCCTAGCAAAGGAAGCATCACACGGAGGCTCCTGATTCCCCTGCTATGGGGGATGATAAGAGAGTGCTTTACCTGAATTAAAACGCCAAAGGAAAAAGAAAGATTCTGGCATACCTTTTTTTATCTGGAGATCGCTTAGCTGAAGTTATTGGACATGGACGCCGGACGCCGATGCTTCATTTTTCTAACTGCTGGTACTGGCGGCGGCTGCCTGTGTGGACGCTGCCGTGCACTCGGCCATTCCTCAGCCGGTGGGCTCAGTGGGCGGGCCTCGCGCTGCTCCCGGCTCAATCCTGCAGTGAGTTGCGAGAAAAGACGCCGCGGCTCGGGCCCCGAGAAACAGAATTGCTGCCAGAAGGGACGATGGCTCCGAAATTAAACACCCGGTCGACTCGTGCTGGGAAAGCTGCTAAAACAGACCCGCCGACAGTAACACCAATATTGAAGGTAATATCCGGCGATACCACCAAATCCTCGGCTGGGGCTAAAGTATTGGGGGCTACAGTTGCGGCCGCTGCAACGGCTAATGCTGCAATTAAACAGCTGATTCGGCCCCCTGTGTTTTTAGCTGACCCGAATGCCTGTAATAACAAAACCGGTTGTAACAGGGTATCCAGTAATGGGAGCACCGGCAACATTGTTTCTAATCCGGTTGATTTAGTAAATATTAAAGTCACAGGATTTACAGGATTGCCTGGGAGTTCCAACGTTAGCGATAGAGGCAAAAACACACATACTCCCTCTGAGTCGACTGGAGAAGAGGTGGAACAAGGCAATTCGGTGGAAGGGGCAGACAAAGTAGATAGGGATAAAGAAACACTAAATCAAAACGACCCAACTACTGAAGATAAAACAAAGGACTGTTCGGATTTGGCTTTGAATTTAGAATTGCAATTGCCGCCCTAAGTGCGCTGGGGATGCCCAGACGTGGGTCCCAGGCACTCCACACCACTTGGAGTCAAGCTAGCCGGGCTGAAGAGAGGTGTTACCTCGAAACCGGTCCGGTCCTCGGATGCTTGATTCCGTTCTGGGAAGGACATGGCTTTTGTAGTTCGGACTGGACTGTTCCCATGGGGCAACAGGGTCAGAGCTGATTTGCATATCGCCATTGTCTAACCCAGGGTGGTGTGGAGTGCAAAAAAACGATGGATTTGGGCCCAGATCTTTTGACTGGGGGAGTGTGTGACATTGATCCACATTCAGTCCATCACTTGTTGTTTTTGCAATTTGAATTTAGAAAGCCATGACTCATTTGACTCTGTTGATGTAGCTGATGCAACGGTAGATATACAAAACAAACCTTTGGTGTCACCAACGGATCACTGACATAATATCGACGGACAGAATATCGACTTGCAAAAAAATCTGTTCCAAAATATCGACAGACAGAATATCGAGTTTGTATCTACAAACAGGTAAGTACAAAAATATCGAGTCCAAAATATCGTTTACAAAAATATCGTTTATTAAAATATTGACTTTATTAAAAACATTGTTAAATTAAATTAATAGTTAAAATTAATTACTAAAATATACTTAAAAATACTTAAATTAACTTATAATAATTAAATATTTAATGAAAGTTATAAAAAAAAATTAACAATCATATTTGTTAAAACATATATATATAGTAACATAATATAATTAAATAATATCCAATATTATTACCGTACAATAGCAGTGTAAAAAATACTATTCCCACTCCAGAGAGTGCAACAGTAGGGAAAGCGTTGGATAGCATAGGGTTAAAAATTACTATACCCTCTCCAGTGAGTGCAACAGTAGGGAAAGCGTTGGATAGCGTAGAGGTAAAAATTACTATTCCCACTCCAGTGGGTGCAACAGTGGGGAAAGCGTTGGATAGTGTAGGGGTAAAAATTACTATTCCAACTCCAAAGAGTGCAACAGTAGGGAAAGCGTTGGATAGCGTAGGGGTAAAAATGACTATTCCCACTCCAAATACTGCAACAGTAGGGAAAGCGTTGGATAGCGTAGGGGTTAAAATTACTATTCCCACTCCAGTGAGTGCAACAGTAGGGAAAGCGTTGGATAGCGTAGGGGTAAAAATTACTATTCCCACTCCAAATAGTGCAACAGTAGGGAAAGCGTTGGATAGCGTAGGGGTTAAAATTACTATTCCCACTCCAAAGAGTGCAACAGTAGAGAAAGCGTTGGATAGCGTAGGGGTAAAAATTACTATTCACACTCCAGTGGGTGCAACAGTAAGGAAAGCGTTGGATAGCGTAGGGGGTAAAAATTACTATTCCCACTCCAGTGGGTGCACCAGTAGAGAAAGCGTTGGATAGCATAGGGGTAAAAATTACTATTCCCACTCCAGTGGGTGCAACAGTAGGGAAAGCGTTGGATAGTGTAGGGGTAAGAATTACTATTTCCACTCCAGTGGGTGCAACAGTAGGGAAAGCGTTGGATAGCGTAGGGGTTAAAATTACTATTCCCACTCCAGTGGGTGCAACATTAGGGAAAGCATTGGATAGCGTAGGGTTTAAATTACTATTCCCACTCCAGTGGGTGCAACAGTAAGGAAAGCGTTGGATAGCGTAGGGGGTAAAAATTACTATTCCCACTCCAGTGGGTGCACCAGTAGAGAAAGCGTTGGATAGCATAGGGGTAAAAATTACTATTCCCACTCCAGTGGGTGCAACAGTAGGGAAAGCGTTGGATAGTGTAGGGGTAAAATTTTCTATTCCCACTCCAGTGGGTGCAACAGTAGGGAAAGCTTTGGATGGCGTAGGGGTAAACATTACTATTCCAACTCCAAAGAGTGCAACAGTAGGGAAAGCGTTGGATAGCGTAGGGTAAAAAATTACTATTCCCACTCCAGTGAGTGCAACAGTAGGGAAAGCGTTGGATAGCGTAGGGGTAAAAATTACTATTCCAACTCCAAAGAGTGGAACAGTAGGGAAAGCGTTGGATAGTGTAGGGATTAATATCACTATTCCCACTCCAGTGAGTGCAACAGTAGGGAAAACGTTGGATAGCGTAGGGGTAAACATTACTATTCCCACTCCAGTGGGTGCAACTGTAGGGAAAGTGTTTGATAGCGTAGGGGTAAAAATTACTATTCCAACTCCAAAGAGTGCAACAGTAGGGAAAGCGTTGGATAGCGTAGGGGTTAAAATTACTTTTCCCACTCCAGTGAGTGCAACAGTAGGGAAAGCGTTGGATAGCGTAGGGGTAAAAATTACTATTCCCACTCCAATGAGTGCAACAGTAGGGAAAGCGTTGGATAGCATAGTGGTAAAAATTACTATTCCCACTCTAGAGAGTGCAATAGGAGGGAAATTAAATACTTCATATATTATTTCAATGAATATAAATTAATATCTATGAAAAATTAATTAAAAGTAATTACCAATTTAATATAATATAATAATTAATCAATTAAAATTACAAATTAAAATTAATTATTACAATTATTTACCTATTAATACAAAATTACAAATTAACAATGAATAATTTAACATTTAAAAATTAATTAACAATTAATTCAAATTAAATATAATTAAATACATTGATTTATTTAATTAATTATAAATAAATAACTTCCCACCCTATTCCCCTATAAACCCACAACCCGCTACAGAAAATAAATTAGTAAAATTAACATAATTAGCAATTAATCAATTAATTAAAATGAATTGCCAATTAAAATTGTATTAATTACCAAATATAAATTAATTAAGAATTAATTGAAATGAATACCAATAAATAAATTTGCATATTTAATTAATTATAATTAAATTACTTCCCACCCTATTCCCCTGTACACCCACAACCCACTACAGAAAATAAATTAGTAAAATTAAAATAATTAACATTTAATCAATTAATTAAAACTAATTGCCAATTAAAATGTAATTAATTACCAAATATAAATTAATTAACACTTAATTAAAAATGAATACCAATAAATAAATTAACATATTTAATTAATTATAATTAAAATACTTCCCACCCTATTCCACTATAAACCCACAACCCGCTACAGAATGAAATTACGCAAAATAAAAAAAAACAAATTTCAATAATTAAAATAAATTATAACATAAATACACACTTTTCACGCATATAATAACATAAAAAACACTATAAAAAATGTGATATTATTAAAAATTAGATAATTTTAATAACCTATATTATATACTTCGATATTTTAACTGTCTATATTTTTAACATTCGATATTACATTACATACCTTAAAAACGATATTTTTGATGTCTATATTCTGTCCAGTCGATATTTTTTCCAATCTATATTTAAAACTCGATATTATGTCCATTCGATATTTTGTAGTCGATATTTTGACTGTTTACCGTCACCAACATCAGCTAATCTTGGGAGGGAGGAACAAGTTAGCGAAACAACCGAAATTTTAGACACTGGTGGTCTCCTTTCTGAAGGGACAGAGGAGGCAGAAGAGAGCTTGAGTGCTGAATACGAAGAGATCCCCGTTGAAGAGGAGCTATGTGGTGCTAATATCAGAGCAGAAACTACTAAACTTCCTGGTCTAAAAAAGGGGAAAATTAAAGCTAAATCCAAACTCAAGAAAGGCAGTGGCAACTGTCTGATCTTGGGCCCATCACCAGCTAATCTTCGTAAAAAAATAAATAGGGATGAAAGTCCTTTAAGAAAATGGATCCAAGCGAAGGGCGGTGTCAAGAACATGGCGCTGAGATTATCGGGTGCAAGTCTTAAGGAAGATATAAACTCAAGGGACAATGTGAATTCTTCTTCAAGTCCTGTGAGTCTGAGCTCCCCAATCTCAGTCTCGGCTGAAGAGAGAATGGGAGACATAGCCACTGCCATAGTCACCAACCGTTCTGACATGCCCGCAGCTGTTACTACTGTCACTGCCGCCGCCACTGCCACTGCCACTTCCACTTCCACTGCTATGCTTATTGTTCCTAGTACGTCCTCTATGCCTGCTAATGAGCTACCTGCTTCTGAGGAATCAATGGGACTAGATCACTCTGCTTCTTCTGTTGACTTAATTTTGAAGACTCTTATGGACCAACGGCAAGAAGGGCAACGACATTTCCTGCAGTTAAGAGAGGACAATACTGAGTTGCAGAACTCTTTGTGGGAAGTATCTAGCAAATTAGGTGGGATGACGCAGGAAATCGAGGAGCTAAAGCAGAGAGTTGTTGAGGTGGAAGAAGGAACTACACGAACCGAATCTTTAACCCACATACATGCAGAACGAATAACTAGCTTGGAAGCTAAAGTGGAGGATATGGAGAATCGTGCGAGAAGGCAGAATCTCCAACTCTTTGGGATCCCTGAGGGGTCAGAAGGTGTAGATCCCAGGGCCTATGTAGTGAAGCTGTTCCAGAAAGCTTTTTTAGATCTTTTAGATTGGGACTGGGACTTGCAACTACAACGTGTACATAGACTACCTCTTGTTCAAAGAAATAAGGAAAGCAAATTCCCACGCCCTCTTTTGATAAATGTGGGGATTTTTTGCTGAGGCAAGTGGTGTCTTTAAAAGCTAGGCCTAATACTCCTGTAACGGTTGATAATGTAACTTTTTTTGTGCGCTCAGATCTGAGCAAAAGCACAATGGATAGAAGATGGCAGTTACGCCAGGTAATTGATTCTTTCAAAACTATTGGCTGTACTGTATATTTGCAAGAACCAGCCCGTATTAAGGTGATCAAGAGTGGTCATGTACATTTCTTTATGGATATAAAAGAAGCTGAAAAAGCATTAGTTAAATTCAGTACTTGAGCAAGGCACTGGACATCTGATAACTTTATATATATATATATTTTTTTGAAAATGCATACGTAAGCAGTAAAGGAATGTTTACTATAAGATTTGATACTGTTCTGTCTCTCTCTCCATATGAGAAAAATATATATTTTTTGGTAGGGGTAGTCGGACGAAGCCTCCCTGCTGCTACTTTGCAGTGCTGCCACTCCAACTGCAGCAGGGTATAGAGGGGTGTTCTCCCTGCAGGGACTAGAGGGTGGGTGGGTTGAGTTTGGGATGAAGGGTGGGTGGGTATTTAGGGGGAACATTTTTATTGCAAGAGGTAGAGGCGGTCGACAGAAACAAAGCAAAGTATTTTATTTTAGGGATTTAATAATACAGAGGATGGTTAGCCTTGTAGTTTTCAAGATATGTCTTTTTTTAAGATACTTAGTTTGGAATGTAGCTGGTCTCAACAGCAAGCATAAGAGGAGACTTGTTCAGGAAGAACTTAATATGTATAAACCACATCTGGCTATGATTTCTGAAACTCATATTGGGTTTCAAGATAGAAAACCTCTCGGGCATATGGGATACGATCTTATTGTCTGTTCTACTTTGGGTGCTTCGATCAGAGCGGTGGCAATATTGAAACAGTAGCATATAATGATTGAAATTATCAGAACGGCTGCTGACCTGAGGCGAAGATGGGCGATTGCTCAAGCACAATTAGAACACTGTAAATATGTATTTTGTGTGGTTTATGGGCCCAACATTGACGAATTAACAATGTACGATCGATTAAATATAGAGCTACTAGACTGGGAGGGAGAATTACTGGTCATGGGTGACTTCACCTGTGTTATGAATTATGACATAGATTCTACCAGGCAAGGTGCTTTACAACGGATGTGTAAAGTCAGAGCTGCTATTTTGGATCTAAGTCGGCTGCATAATTTGAAGGATGTATGGCGTACCATACACCCTAATATAGCAGGATTTACCTATTACTCAGCACCTCACAAATTATGCTCCCGGATAGATATGGTATGGGCCACAGATCGAATTTTGAAAGGTTGTAACATGGAATTGTGTCCGAGAGTAACGTCGGATCACAACCCTATATTGGTGGAATTCAATATCTCTACCATGAGGCGAGGGGTTCGGCAATTTACATTTCCTAGACACCTTTTTTCAGATTCACAATTCATTTCACAACTGAAAGGACATATTATTGAATATATAGAAATTAATATGAACTCTGCAGCAGTAATATCTGTTTGGGATGCTTGTAAGTGCAGTATAATGGGCTTTCCCAAAAATATGTCCTAAAAAAGAATTCTGAGTGTCGGAATGAGACTAAACTGATGACTTCCAATATTCTATCTGTGGAACAACAGTTGGCAGTGGCCCTCACGCAAAGAAAATCAAACATTGAGGAGTTAAAAACCGAATTAGTGAAATTACAATCAGACACTAAAAAGGTGCTAAGGGAGAAATACAGTGTTAAACTCCAGAAGTACCACCTGTCACAGTACGAAAGTGGGGATAGAATTGGGAAAGTGCTAGCCTATAAAGTTGCAGACAAGAAAGCTAGAACTACTAATAAAGCAATTAAGGGCTTAGATACTATTTATTATCAGCCAGATCAGATACTAGATCAATTTGCTAAATACTACTGTAATGTATACACCCCTGAGAACTACCCCACTAAGGATTACGTATTATAATATCTTAGTACAAATTTGAAAAATCAACGAGATAACGAAGGTGTTAGACAACTGGGCTCTAAGATTACAGCTACTGAAATAAAATATGCAATTTCCTCTTTGCCCTCGGGCAAAGCAGCTGGTGAAGACTTACTACCCATCGAACTTTACAAGATCTGTATTCAAGAACTACTTCCTCTTTTTCGGTTAGTAATAGATTCAATTGGAGAAACTGGGAAGGCCCCCTCGTCCTCGAAAACTGCTAAAATTGTATTCTTTCTAAAAAACAAAAGCCTGCGGACGAATGTGGGTCATATAGACCAATTTCATTGATTATTGCTGATGCCAAGGCTTTCGCTAAAATTTTGGCGAATCGATTAGCTCCCCTTATGCCTGAGTTGGTCAATATCCAACAACATGGATTTGTCATGGGGAGAGATACTACTGCCAAAACAATAGAGGAAGTATAGAGGTGTTGACAGAATCACCCTCCAATTCGATATGTATAAACAATGAGATTCTATCAATGTGTGGTGGTTTTAATTTTTAATTTTTATTTTTACATGTGGGTGGTGAGAATAATAAACTCTCTCTTAGGATGGTAAAGATGAGAGCACAATGTGCTTGTTAAAATACCCCTCACACACTAAAAAAATCCTTTAGTGTCATGCTTCATCATGGGGGTCTTCCCGTCCCTCTACGGGGCGGGGCATGCTACGACCTGATGAACTACGCGGGAGCACTTTGAATATGACAGAGGCTATGTGACAGTGCAAGGTGAGTGATGTCAGTGAAGTGTAGGGACCTATTTATGTGTGGGTGTTAAAAAGACTAAAAATTCCCTGGCTGGTGGAAAAAAACGATTTATTCACTTCCCTAGCTGGGAACGTTAAGAAGGGGGTTTTGAGGTAGAGCGATTAGCTAGCTACCTGGTCTACATGTTTCGTAAGCAGTCCCCTACTGCTTACTCATCAGGACCTTCTAATGGCCCCTACTAGAAAATGCTCGGTTTCTAAATGTAATATGCCTACAGTCCTAAAAACTAGCAGCAAAAATCAGCTGGTAGTTTTAGCTTCCGGGCATGAGCTGGCCCTAGGGAAGCGAGATAAAATTTATCAAAAAAGTGGACCTTATTGCGGTCTTACTTTGGCACACGTTATATGCCCCATGAGCTGACAGACGGTAGGTGTTCCCCACGGTAATAATTTCCGCATAAGTTCAATGCCTTACTCCTATTCTTCAGAGCGTCAGAACGGGTAGGAGTAAGGCATTGAACTTATGCGGAAATTATTACCGTGGGGAACACCTACCGTCTGTCAGCTCATGGGGCATATAACGTGTGCCAAAGTAAGACCGCAATAAGGTCCACTTTTTTGATAAATTTTATCTCGCTTCCCTAGGGCCAGCTCATGCCCGGAAGCTAAAACTACCAGCTGATTTTTGCTGCTAGTTTTTAGGACTGTAGGCATATTACATTTAGAAACCGAGCATTTTCTAGTAGGGGCCATTAGAAGGTCCTGATGAGTAAGCAGTAGGGGACTGCTTACGAAACATGTAGACCAGGTAGCTAGCTAATCGCTCTACCTCAAAACCCCCTTCTTAACGTTCCCAGCTAGGGAAGTGAATAAATCGTTTTTTTCCACCAGCCAGGGAATTTTTTGTCTTTTTAACACCCACACATAAATAGGTCCCTACACTTCACTGACATCACTCACCTTGCACTGTCACATAGCCTCTGTCACATTCAAAGTGCTCCCGCGTAGTTCGTCAGGTCGTAGCACGCCCCGCCCCGTAGAGGGACGGGAAGACCCCCATGATGAAGCATGACACTAAAGGTTTTTTTAGTGTGTGAGGGGTATTTTAACAAGCACATTGTGCTCTCCTCTTTACCATCCTAAGAGAGAGTTTATTATTCTCACCACCCACATGTAAAAATAAAAATTAAAAATTAAAACCACCACACATTGATAGAATGAGAGATACTACTGCCCACATCAATATGGCTATTACAGCCTTTGATGTAGCGTCAACTGAACTCACCCCACTCGGAATGGTTATGCTAGATGCTGAAAAAGCATTTGACTGAGTGGGGTGGGACTATTTATGGGCAGTTCTTAAGGCCTTTGGCATTCAGGGGCAATATCTTGGATGGATCCGCTCACTTTACGAACAGCCGATGGCTAAGATAAGTTATGCAGGAACTAATTCCTCCAATTTCCCGATAGATAGGGGAAAACGGCAAGGGTGCCCTTTGTCACCCTTGCTGTTCGCCCTCTCTATGGAACCATTTTTAAACTCACTCTTGACTCAAGGCGATATCATCCCCTTTCAACATGCTGGGAATAGCTTAAAAATAACCGCATATGCAGATGATATTGCGATATTCACCTCCGAGGCCATCCCTGGGATAATGGAGGAAGCAAAAAGATTTGGGGATGTTTCGGGATATAAATTGAATATAAACAAAACTCAGGTCGTTGCCAACTACAAACCTGCGGTTTTGGTTCAAGGTATCAGCTCAAATGCTATTTATTTGGGAGTAAAAATAGCGGCAAATATTGATGAAATAATAGTATTGAACTATGATTCATTGTTGAAGGAAGTAACTCTCTCATTAAAAAACTGGCACAAGATACCACTCAGTCTGGTTGGACACATTAATCTAATTAAAATGAAAATTGTGCCTAAATTTCTTTATTTATTTAGATCAATTCCATTACAACTCAATAATCTTTTTTTTTTAAACTGGATGGAATCTGCAGTAGCTTCATATGGGGATATAAAAAAGCCCGCAGATCAATTCAGTTGCTGAAACTCCCAATTGAAAAGAGAGGTTTAACTTTCCCAGACTATAGACTATATTTTTTCGCAACTTTTTTTAGTCGCATCCGCAGCCTGCTTAAAAATGAAAGTTCGTTATTTTTTCATCAATTTATGTTAGGACCTGATTGTAAACAATTCCTCGCTCGAGTACACGATCCAAATTATTTTAAGCGAGTCAAGTTTAAGACTGCCAGACATATAACACAAATCTGGAATCAAATCATGATTTCTGATAAGATTTCATTTTTTAATGCAGAATTGCAATTGTGGGGGAATCCAGGACTGCCTGGAATTTTTTCAGATGGTGCAGGGATTTTATGGTCAAGGTGCGGCATCAACACTTTGGGGGATCTTTATGACTCTGATGGATTATTAGGATTTACATCACTTAAACTTCAATATAAAGTGAATGATGGCATGTATTTTAAATATATTCAAATTCAGGATTTTTTAGTCTGGAAAATGAAAATTAATTTAGTTCGCTATTCAGATATTTTAAAATTTCTGTATTCGGTCCAAATAAAATCACTTATAAGTGAAAGTTATGGCTATTTAAATCAAGGCAAGAAGGATGATTGCGGAAAGATAACATCTAAATGGTCGAATAGACTGGGATTAAACATTACTTCTAGTCAGATTTCCGCCTCTCTCTGTCAAATTAATCAGGTGGTCCAGTCTTCCAATATAAGATTACAATTTTACAGAACCATTGGTCAATTATATTACACCCCCCCAAAGAATTTCCAGTTGGTCACTAAATAATCGATCCAACGAACGCACAAAGTGTTCTAAATGCGATCTGGAGGTTGCTGATATAGAGCATATGCTCTTCTCTTGTCCTGCCCTATCTCAGTTTTGGAAGGGAATAGAAGACGCTTTGAATAAGAAACAAATTATATTCCCGCCGCTTTCTGCTCATTTGATTTTATTAGACTTACAGGATGTAAATAGTATACATAAAGATTTGAATTCTATATAATATTTGCTAGTGCACGGTTAATTATAGCTAGGTCTTGGATCTCTTCAGAGCCTCCACATGTTATGGAGTGGTGGGCTCTCGTCAACGAAATCTATACAATGGAACTAGCACTAGCAAGGCTAAGGGGGCCTCGTTCACTGAGAAAAAGGGAGAAAATCTGGGGAATGTTTATTTGATTTACTGATTATTGTTTAACTTTAAAAAGACTGATGAGACCATCTCAATCTACATCCATCTTAAATGTTTACTATCTATTTTTGAATTTATCTTTTCTTAATGAATTCCTCTGTCATAGTAATTGTTGCAAAAAAGTTTTCTTTTAATGCTATGTTATGAACCATAATGTATTTTACTTATCATCCTCTTGCAATTACAATAAAAATATTTTTTTTAAAATATAAAAAAAACGTATCAAGAGGAAGTGTCAAATTATTCATCTGACTGTATTCTGAATTTCTGTGGCTCTGGAAATATATCTAAATTGACTCCTGCACAAGCTGCAGTCTTAGATTCAGATATCACATGGGCAGAAATAGACTTGGCCATTCTTTCTCTTGCGACCGGTAAGGCTATGGGGCCGGATGGTATACCGCTTGAGTTTTATAGGGTATTTCGCCATTTGTTAAAACAAGATCTTCTTTTAACCTTTTTGGAAGCTCAGAAAGGGATGGCACCAGTATCTTGGCGGCAATCAACCATCATGGCCTTCCTCATAAAAAGATAAGTCTCCTTTGCAGCCAGCCTCTTACAGCCCTATTTCATTAATAAACGGCGATAGCAAAATTTATTTAAAAATTATAGCGTCTCGAATCTCCGGTACAATGACATCAATTGTCTCACACACCGGTAATACGGGTTTTTCCCTAATCGGCACACTACGGATCATGTACGGCGAGTGATCGCTTTAATGGACTGGGCTCAAGAGACTAAGACGGCACTTGGTATTACCCTGTTGGATGCCGAGAGGGTATTCTACTGGGTAGTCTGGCCGTAACTTTGGGATCTATTGTCTTTGAAAGGTTTTGGCCCTCAGCTAATCTCAGCTTTGAAAGCCTTGTATACTTCTCCAGTGGCATGTATTAAAACTGCAGGGAAAAAATCTGTTCCCTTTTCTATTTCACGTGGTACCCGAAAGGGCTGCCCGTCTTCACCACTTTTGTTTGCTTTGTACATTGATATTTTTTTTAATAAATTTAACCAAGCTGAGGATATTCTACCTGTACAAGTTGCGCGCACTAACTATAGAGCTCTCGCGTATGCGGATCAATCAATCAATCAATCAATCAAGACATTTATATAGCGCACTACTCACCCGGAGGGTCTCAAGGCACTTGGGGGGGGGGGGTCCGCTACTGCTCGAACAGCCAGGTCTTGAGCTGCTTCCTGAAGGCGAGGTGGTCTTGGGTCAGGCAGAGGTGGGTCAGGAGGGAGTTCCAGGTCTTGGCGGCCAGGTAGGAGAAGGATCTTCCTCCTGTGGTGGCTCTTCGGATGCGGGGGACGGCGGCGAGGGCGTGGCTGGTCGATCGAAGCTGGCGAGTGGGAGTGTTGAAGTTGAGGCGGCTGTTGAGGTATCTTGGGCCTTGGTTGTGTAGGGCTTTGTGTGCGTGGGTGAGGAGACGGAAGGTGATTCTCTTGTTGACCGGGAGCCAGTGCAGGTCTCTCAGGTGTTTGGAGATGTGGCTGAGACGGGGGATATCGAGGATGAGTCTTGCTGAGGCGTTCTGGATCCTCTGGAGTCTCTTCTGGAGCTTGGCGGTGGTTCTGGCGTAGAGGGCGTTGCCATAGTCCAGTCGGCTGGTGACGAGGGCCTGGGTGACCGTCTTCCTGGTCTCGGTGGGGATCCACCGGAAGATCTTACGTAGCATGCGTAGGATGTTGAAGCAGGACGAGGAGACGGCGTTGACTTGTCGGGTCATGGAGAGGGAGGAGTCCAGGATGAAGCCCAGGTTGCGTGCGTGGTCTGTTGGTTTGGGTGCGCTGCCCAGGGCGGGGGGCCACCAGGAGTCGTCCCAGGCGGAGGGCGAGGAGCCCAGGATGAGAACTTCCGTCTTGTCTGAGTTCAGTTTTAGGCGGCTGTTCATCATCCACTCGGCAAAGTCTTTCATCCCTTCGTGTAGGTTGGCTCTGGCGGTGGCGGGGTCGTTGGTGAGGGAGAGGATCAGCTGGGTGTCGTCGGCGTAGGAGATGATGTTGAGGTTGCGTTGGCGTGCGATGGCCGCAAGGGGGCTCATGTAGACATTGAAGAGGGTGGGGCTGAGCGAGGAGCCTTGAGGAACGCCGCAGATGACTTCGGTGGCTTCTGATCTGAACGGGGGTAGGCGGACTCTCTGTGTCCTTCCGGTGAGGAAGGAGATGATCCATTCTAGTGTCTTCTTCTGGATTCCGACGTTGCTGAGGCGCTGCACTAGGGTGCGGTGGCAGACAGTGTCGAACGCCGCGGAGTGGTCCAGGAGGATGAGGGCCGCTGTTTCCCCGTTGTCCAGTGTCATGTATTCCTATAGGTTCTGAATCGATCCCCCTATTCCTGACCCTATTCTAGTTAAACAAACCAACAAGTTAACTAGCCGTCAGCCCATGAGGCAGAAAACCCCCATGATGCAGATTCCGTTATCTGACGCAGTCACACTACGGCACAGGAACGTGTTATCTGATTAGGTCATAACACTTGCGATCTAATTAGACAAGCGATATTCCTCCAGCCCCTGATAAGGCATACGGAGTTCTCATAACAAATCAAACCTATGACAACCTGGGCAAAACCCTGCGGCCATTGTTTTGATTTCACCGAGAACTTTAGTAAAAGAATGTGCTAACGAGCAAGTCGTATGACATCTTTATTGACGTATCTATGTCCATCCTTACGTCAATCTCGGCACCTTAAAGGTATAAATATTACCGATCTTGCCATATGCAAACACACGCGTGGTGACGAGACGGAGCAGCCATACTTGCCGAAGCGAAGAGCAGAGCAGACCCCGCTGGCAGCAGCCCCGCCTTTCTGACGCGCTGAGAGACGCGCTGCTTTCTCCTGCCGAGAATCCAGCACCGGCGTTTCTGGGCAGCCCTCGCAGGCAGCCTGGAATATCGAGACCAGAGAGAGAGATACCATTCCTCATTCATCCTAACTTCCAGGTACAGAACTGAATAACCCCTCACAGAGAATTCTTTAGTTATTCACTTGGCAAAAACAAACTTAACTTAAACTGTAACTATCTATTCCCGCCCACGTATTAGACTTAGGTCAGGTACACGGGGTAGGCGTATCTAGAAACACCAGTTGAGTACGTTTAGTCAAATGTATATGTGTATGTAATATATTTGATTCATTTTAAAACATCTTATGGCTTAGAAACCATATCAATGTTTTTACAGTATTATTTTATACTATTGCTTTTAATGTATGCACTTTACTTAACTATAAGTATTGCAATAATATCGATCCATTTCTCTTGTATGAGAAAAGAGACTGATCAATAAATAACACCTTTTTATTGAACACGCCCGTCTCTTCCTTTTCTCTACATTCTGATGAGACTAAGAATGCACGTACTGACTGAGTAAAATAATTTGCCTTTTGTTCACACGACTCTCGAGATTGACTCTTGATTAGGGGAGAGCAAAGTTGTCATGTTCTATGGTTGTCAGAAACTAAATCCCTTCTTGTCTAATCAGGGAAGTTAATTCCTCCTTGAACATTCGAGAAAGTTTCTAGTGAACTCTGAGCTACGCTGGCAAACCCAAAACTTTAAGTCTAGTATCGACAGTAGTAGACCTAGTTAACGTCTGGCCTAGGCCTTTACTGCTGTAGGTATTATTCCAATGCGCAGAGCCTATTGGGAAGATAGGAACTACACTACATGGCGCCCAACGCGTTTGGAAAGGGCGATAAAACTAACGTAAGACATTTAGAGTAACTCAGTCGTGCTTTCTCACTCAGACCCCTTTTCCCAAATACTCCAAAGACGTCTGGAGTGGGTGAAAGGTTATATCCGCCAGACCTCGCAGGAGGGAACTCCTATGTATGGTTCTTGGTATAGTCAACGTTGAAGGATAAACAGTTCCAAAATATTGTGCATCTAATCTTTGTTTCCATAAGAAACCTGATCTGCAAACAAACAAAATAACCTTCAGGACAGTAAAATGTCAGAAAATGAAGAAGAAAGAGAGGCAGTTAGATTAGCAGCTGAACTCGCAGCGGCTGATGCTGCAGCACTAGATGCAGACGGGGATATAATACTCATCCCAGTCATCAAAAGGAGATCTATAACCCTTAAACTTATAGAAAATGGACTGACACCTAGAGGTGGCACAGTCATATTCGTAATTGAGGCACACGAATATCGGCAGACAGAGGTATACTATTCATGGATACATTTTCCAGCAGCAAATGCTGTAACAAAGTACTTCCACTATTACAAAATAGAGGAACCTCCTAATGAGTACACTCCTTTCGAGGAGGTGGAAGTACCACTCAAATTCCAAGAGCATTTGCTCTTATTTGATGGCGCCCTAAAACATAATAATCACATCACCAGGCTCGGTCCTTTAGGTAGACCAGGAGCAACGTGGCCGGTCCTAGCCGGATACACACCACATCCAGACATCAATGGGATGTCTGCAGCAGAGCTGTTAACACAGCTAAAACAATTAATAAAAATTCATAGACAATTAGTTCAGTATGTGATGCGGACTTCAACAATTCAGCCAGCGATTAAACTTCCACAGCTGACCCCTCACCAGGGGAACACAAATAAAATTACACCACAGAACATCCAATCCTGCCTAGGTAAAGTACCGGCTAAACGGGAACAAATACCATTCTGGCTAGCGCAAAAAATCACCCAAATAGAGGCGGTGTTTCCTGACACCACCCCGCTAGAAAAGCACAGGATTCTGACTATCTGTCTCCCAATGGGAATCGCACCACACATAGAGGACTGTGACACTTGGGGTACAGTCTTTGCTTCCATCTACACAAAAACGCACGGTGTTCCATCCATTTCGGTAATACCAGATGTGCTAAAACAAATTCAAGATGAATATGGACCTGAACCCGCTTTAACTCTTGGTATGAAATTACTGAAAGACTTCAAGCAGGTCTCGGCTATATTATTAGCCAACATAAAAGGTGAAGCAGCAAACGTGGCGATCCGCCAGAGGTTAAAAGAGACAGATATAGCAGACCAACCAGCTGAAATTGCCAGAATCATAGAAAAATCCTATGAGGAACTAGGTAGAGACAGTTTAGGTGGAATACCAGTAAAACCACAACTGACTGAAAGTCCAGAAAAAATATTTTTTAATAATAATTCACCAAAAAAGAACTGGGATGGAAACAAACAATCCAATCCCAAAGAAAAGAAATTCCAGTCCCGAGGAAGGTCTCCTAGGCGAAGAGAAAAATCTCCGAACCAAAGACACAGGTCACCTCAAAGTGACCCCTCTGGGAAAAGATATAACCTTAGAAATAGGGATAATATAAAAAAACCTGATAGATATCAAGACATTGATACGCGTCCCTCTCAATCTTTTCAGACTTCCTCGCAGAAATCGGAAAGAAGAGGACGATCAGAACAAAGAGAAGAGCACGCCAAGTCCAAAGACAAGGAACCTGCTCAACTAAAAAAGAAATTACAATTTCCAAAAAAGAAGGTAGCCAGTATCAAGGTAGTTAACAATGCCGAGAATACTGAGGACACAACTGAAAAACGGAGAGTGGGCTCAGACAATGCTAGACAGCGCAGCAGAAGTGAGCATGGCTCGCAAAGTCCTTATGAATCATCTGGAGACAGTGGACACGAATGAATATCTTCAAGTGGAAACTGCGGACACCAGAGTTAGCAAACCTCACAAAATATACGAAAAAACATTGCGTATAGAGGGGGATAAGACTAGGAAAATAAGGGGACTATTTTGGGATAATCTCTCCAAGGGCTATGACATCCTTCTAGCTGAAAAAGACTGGCCACCAGAGTTTGTCAGGGAGTGCCCTCATGGCGAAGAAGTAATTATGCCTGCCTTCTCAAATCAAATTCCAATTCATAAAAAATACACACTTGCTAGAAAGTGGGCAGTGGCTCTAGCACCTGCTTTATATAAAAATCACGTGGGATGGGATGAGGATTCTCCTCCTCACAAAATCCAGTTAAAATCACAACCTACTGCACAAAGGCAGTACCCAATTAAGCAAGAAGCTAAAAAACAGGTAAATGAAATACTAGATCAGCTAGAATACCAGGGGGTGATTGAAACTTGCACCTCACAAATGAACAATCCTTTGTTTCCGGGCTCCAAACCAGACAATTCATATCGTCTAGTTTTGGATTACCGACACCTTAACACATGTTGCAAAACTTTTGCAGTGCAAAACTCACACAGTGCTGCACTAATGAATAACATAGTGCGCAAAAAATACAAAACAACATTAGACATCTCTAATGGATTCTTTTGTCAAAACATAGCACCAGAGAGCAGATATTTAACTGCATTCTCAGTAAATGGCACTCAAAAACACTTCTGTCGGTTAGCCCAGGGGTACAAGAACAGCCCGGGGGTATTCTCAGCGAGAGTAACAGAATTACTTCAACTATATGATGATGAAGCATTATCTTATGTCGATGACATTTACTTAACAGATGATGACTTGGAGACTCACTTGAAAAGAGTGAACACCATAATACTTGGGTTCGCTGCAGAGGGTTACAAATTCAACTTTAAAAAATCCAGAATTGCCCATCTGACAGTCCTGTTCTTAGGATATGAATTATCAAGCGAAGGCAAAAGCCTGGCTGACAATTTCCTAGAGAAATGTGCCGTACTCCAAGCACCTAGAACACTAAAAAACCTACAGTCGATTCTAGGCTTCCTAAATTTCGGAAGAACATACATTGCAAATTACGCAGAAAGGGTCAAACCCCTTTATGATCTAATTAAACCAGATTTTAAAAGATCCAATTGGACTCAAATACACACAGAAATTTTGAGATCCTTACAAACAGACATGCTAATTACAACAAAATTAGAAACACGTGATAACACACGCAATCTTGTGATTCGAGTCATCCCAGGGAGATGCGGATTCACATACCTGACCTCTAATGAGGGGGAAAAGGTACCAATTGCATTCAAATCACACTTGTACACAGAAGCTGAACAGAAATTCAGCAACAAAGAAAAAATTGTTCATGCAGTTCCAACCGCAATAGCTAGAGAAAAAGATCAAGCGGACGGTAGACATATCACAGTCAGAACAGCAAAATCAGCCTTTGAGGCACTAACAACACCGTGTAATTTACCAACAACAGCATTGAATCCGGAATGGATACAATGGGTGAATTCAATCACAACGGACAAAGTGTACTACTACTTTGATCCAGAACTAGAAGAATTAAAAAATCTAGCATATGAAGAAACATATCCTCTGCCAATCGACATTCTGCCTTTACGACATTACGCCTGTGTAATCTATACAGACGGACATGCTCAACCGTCCGTTTGGGGAGAACAAGCATACAACCCCACATGTGAGATTACAAAAAAAGTGTGGCGCGGAGGTAAACTAAAACCTCTATTAACAAAATCACACTCAGTAGAAACTAATTCAGAAAAACAAACTGAAATATTAGCTTTGAAAATGGCGCTAGATAATGCGGATCGCGAATTCCCGACACTTATAGTGTCAGATTCATATTACTGCGTCAAATCATATAACATCGATTTGCAGACATGGATTCAAAACGGTTACAAAGATGACACAGATGCACCAATAAAGCAAAAACTGCTCTGGGAACAAATAGCTCTTTTACAGAAAGAGCTACCAAAGACTCACGTGACACACTCACTGAGTCATCAGCGTGATGGCGTTCACGTTGCAGGGAATTCATTGGCCGAAACAGCCACAGCGGCAGCCACTAAATCGGCTCCCGTAGTTCGAAAAAAGCGTACATTAAAATACATTGACGGTGAAACAGTGCTGGCAGTGAAAACGTCATCAAAAGGCGACTGCTCAGCGTTACCGATCAACTATCCACTCAATTATACATACATAATCGATGCAAACTCCGTCCCTTTTGCTCGAATCCCTGGAGTGGGGGATAGGGTGATTCCAAACATGGACAGGAGAAACTTGTTAATCGCAGACGCACATATGGGCGAGGGTCTCAGACACCTTAAACTAAAAGATTCTCTGGAAGAATTACAATCACGGTACTGGTGGCCAGGCATGAGCCTGCGTCACACCATGTTTGTAAAAAACTGCCCAAACTGCAACAGAGATCGCAGTGGGGAGAGAAACAGTTTAATACCTCGTCGTTCTACTCCAGGAAAAATCAGGAGTAAAAAGGAAGGGTTGCGATTAACTTATACAGGCTAGTTCCACTTATAATGTAGATCACCAGCACTCGGCTGACGTTCGGACTGTTATACAAAGATTTGCGGGTCTAAATGGCATATACGCTAAGAGCATGCTATGTTTGACCATTGTCTCCACTCTAGCCCTCAAGCCTGGGGGGGAAACATGGCCAAATGAGCATAGTCCAGCGGGAATCTTCTCACTTCCTTCCTGAGGGTACGGGACGGTGTAAAGAAAAAACCAAGGCATAAAGCAATCTATAACGGAAAGGATATTAGGTTCGGGAGCTGGGTGGGTCAAACATCTAATAAGTGTCCAACGTAGTCTCAATAACTTGCCAAGAAATTCTCTGAAGGGATTCAGTGCGTACAAATTATTATTTGGAACTAGGATGATGATCTCTGACATTGATAGTCAGACTTCAGTGGTGAAAGAAAAAACCTTTGATATCAAAGACCGTTTGGCTATTTTGCAGGACTTAAACAAAACAAGAAAAGACCTGAGCAACATAAAGTTGAAACAACAGCCAACAACCACTGAAGAACCACCACCTGTCCCAGCAAGACCTGTCTGGATTCCAAAAGTCGGGGATCTAGTCAGGGAAAAGATCGAAGTAAAGAAGGAATTTGGGCCTTCTTACAGAAAAGCAGTTCCTGTCTTGTCTGTCAACGGGACAAGATCAGTTGTACTACCGCCACTTGCTGGTAAAAAGGAGAACCGAGTTGTATCCATCGACCTGGTAAAACCACAACATGTGGCCGATAACAAACAGTAGGCCAAGTGGACTCCCAATAAGTAGCAGAACACCAAGGTTTGCTACCAGTACAGAGGTCCTAACGAAGAGGCTCATCACATTCGAAACGCCTACAGAAGAACAACAAGGACTATGCAACAATGCAATAGAACTAAGACCTCTGAAAACCCAAATAAAAACATTTAGCAGAGACACACCAACCTATAATGAGGTACCCAGTGAAAATGCAAGAAACAGAAATCCTGAACCAATTGGAACAATTGACAGAACTGCATCCGGCTACTTCATTAACTTCGATGATTCCTCTGAGGGCTTCAGCGAATCAAAGACACAGCCATCATCAAAAACCTTTAAAGACAAAGCTAAGGAACTTTTGAGACAACTGAAAGAAACATATCTGATTTCCCCATGGATTGAATTTTGGGTGGGTTTTGGTGCATTTATTCTCATACTTTGGCTCATCATGGTACTTACTTTGGGACGCTTTATTGAGGGAAAATATGCTAAAATGGACACAGCAAGTCAGAAAATCAACTTGATCCTCAAACCACACACATCTTCACACGTCGAGAAAAGAGAACTTTCTACAGCCAACTTCACAGCCAATCCGATACCTGGTGGGGTAGCCTGGGACAACACTGACTATGAAATTTATGGTCCGGTCGAGATCCTGAAATATCCACACCAAATTAAGATCTCATTGAGTGACTTTGCAAAACCAAACTCATTTGCTGATGATTGGGACTTCGAAAGCATTAATAATATGATGTCTGACTTAGTAATGTCTGCTAAATTTACCAAACATGATTATTTGCAGGGTTCTACAAATTATGACAGTATGTATTGCTATAACCACTATGGTAACCACTTTTTACATAGATCTGCACAACCTAGAAATGTTTTAAATTATAATCAATGGGAACATTGTGCAACACCTCCAAAAGGGAGCTCAAGAACCGTTTACGACAAATATTCATATTTTTCAGGTTTTAACATAAGTAATGCTGAAGCATTTTATTTTAAATTGTCGAACAAGACAGGAACCAAAACCATGATAACCAACACAAAATTGTTATATTCAGACTCATTTTTTGAACAAATGAATACTTTTGGATTTGATTATTGGGACAAAAATGTTGAATTGAAAAGTGTTTGGGGTACAAAAGAATGGCAAGTACAGGGTATAGAAGCTTTGTTTAGAGCCTGCATGATCCCAGAACAAATGATATTTTTAAATGACACTGTTCAACAGACCACCTGTCTTGGCTTAGCCAAAATCAAAGATTTTAATAAACCGTCTATTCCAAAGCCAACAATGTTTAGCAATAACTCTGATACAGATGAAGAGATAGACGTAAACCATATATTAAACCAAAACAGAACACATCCTGATTGGAAACAGTGGTTGATCTGGCCCACAGATACTAATAACTGTCAAGACAGATTCCTGAACAAAACACAGGGGTTCAAAATGACCAGGCCAGACCCAAGATATCCTCAAAGACATCACCCAGGGATAATAACCACCTACAGTGTGGGCAAATTATGCCTTCAATGGCTACAAGCTTCCACACTGGCAGAAATTAAGCAACACCTAACTTTACTTACTGATGGTGCTGACTTGCGTGATTTCACTTTGGGACCACGCAAACAGCGTCAAAAGCGTTTCATAGCAGCCTCTGTATATGCAGCATACAATGAGGCCTGGAAGGTTACTCAAATTGAAACAGCAGAGAGAATACGGGAAATTGACCGTATTAATTTGGAAAAATCACTTTCTGTAGTGGACAATGGGTTAATGACTCTGTCCTCCAGAATTTTTTCTTTGGACAGCATTGTGTCGTCAGCAATCGATATATTATCGCAAGACTTACTGTTATTACAACACGGTCAGTCACAATTGCGTTCTATTGTACAGCTTGGCTGGACGTTACAAAATCTGCGTTCAGGCTATGGGCCTTGGCGTTTAATCAACACAACGTCACTATTCCAAATCTTTAACCTTACTGATAGACAAATCAGTATGGCACAAAAGGGTGCTGATTATACAATCTTGAGCATTGAAAAACTAGAAAGATTACCAATGACAATGTCAGAACGACCTGTCAGTGAATGGATAATACATGGGATAATAAATATTCCAATCTCAACCTTCAGGTTTCAATACTGCCAAAAATATATACAGGCTGGCATGTACGAGAAATTGGGAAAGGGGTACCTTAAAACAACATGGAACCTGCCCTATTCACATGCATGTGTCAGTAATAAAGGACAGAAAGTGTTTCTTAATGGCAACAATTGTGCGATGTCACTGAGTGGCACACTTCTGTGTAACGGAATTAGTTTGCATGGAGCCTGTGAAGGGAATTCATACAACCTTTCATGTCACCAGCAAGGCGCACCTGCAACAGAAATAGAACCATTCTTTCAAAGACTCTATAATGGGAGTTACATTCTTATTGTAGACCGCAGATGTTGTAGTCTTATGCCCGGGACTCCTTATCTAGTAACTACTACTGCGAAGGTCAAGTGCTGTGGACGCACATTGTTCCCCAGCTCCTTCCCAGACAGGGAGGCAAGGGCATGGCCCGATTTGAAAATTACTTCTATTCGAATAGATACTTTAAGCAGAATGAAAACAGTCCTTCTTCAGACGCCTACCAGGCTCTCGTCATCAAAAGAAACGTATGATCTACAAGTCGCAAGGACGACTGCAGAGATACATACATTATTATCAACTAATTCCCCCGTACATTTCGCGTAAATCCTGAATGAAATCTTAAATATTTCTGATACCAATAGGGTCTCAAAGGTATTTAAGACAGTATTTTCGATGGCATTAACACCATTCAAAGCCATACTGGTTATTTTTCCAGATTTCGTCCATTCGATTTTTGGCGGACTTCCCCTGATCCTGGGACTAATTGCAGGAATCCTATTCTTAGTCCTTATTTTTCGTTATGGCAACCCATGTCACAGACAAAACTCTTGCGACAAGGGAAGAAACAATCCTAGCCATTGGATACCGGGACCGGATATCAAAAATCCTGGGACTCTCCCGGCTTAGAGACCTGAACATGACTTGGTTTCTATCATTTCGACCAATGTGGCAAAGATGTGTTTTACCTGTATTGGGGTGTCTGCTATGCGGAGAAGAATGCGTGTTAGACACCTGTCTGACGCTACAATCGGATGCGCCGATGGATGCAGAAACATTGTTGAGCCCGATCAAGGTTCATGCTTTGTGCTGCCCTCAAAGGCTACCAATCCTGATGACGGCATTCGTGGAAGCTTCACCACTACGATTGATGGGTAGTGAAGTTCAAGATGAAAGCAGCATCGAACAGGTACGACCTTCTGTCAGTAATGCAAATCAGAATGTCAATGGAGACAATCATGCGCAAGAATGCATGATTACACCTATTTCCGAGTTAGTGGAACTTTCCCAGGAAGCTGTTGACAGTTTCTTCGAAAGCCTAAATGATATGATGTTCTCACCCGAACAGAAATAGAGACTTTTGAGCAAGCTCGCACACGGCGTTCCCTGAATTCGGCCTTCAACTTTAAAAATAAAGTCACATGAACATTTTCGCTCCAGTTCACGGACAGCAGTTTTTCCAGCAGCCCCAAATATTTTTTCATATTTTTCGGGACACTATCTTCTGCTTAAAGTAAGAACTATTCTTAGAGAACTAAGGTTTCTAAATTTTAGATAACTTATAGACATTAGCTGCCCGCTGGCATGTTCATAGATATTTTATTCTGTGATGGAATGGTCTCGAAACTTTTTTCTGTACTTAAGAAACCATTTCATGTGTAATTCTCATATACCAAATAAGCAATAATGTATACAAATGCGATTACTTTGGCATTTTTCTACAGCTTGAGTGCATAGCATATATATATGTCTGCAATTTTTCAGTATATTTGAAAATTTCAAAATGCATTTATGTATTTTGGGGTGGTAAGGTATACACACTACTCTATAGTATGTTGTACTATGTTATACTATGCCTAGATTAGTAAATATGTCCATAGTTAGCGTGGAGTGGGTGTCATGTATTCCTATAGGTTCTGAATCGATCCCCCTATTCCTGACCCTATTCTAGTTAAACAAACCAACAAGTTAACTAGCAGTCAGCCCATGCGGCAGAAACCCCCCATGATGCAGATACCGTTATCTGACGCAGTCACACTACGGCACAGGAACGTGTTATCTGATTAGGTCATAACACTTGCGATCTAATTAGACAAGCGATATTCCTCCAGCCCCTGATAAGGCATACGGAGTTCTCATAACAAATCAAACCTATGACAACCTGGGCAAAACCCTGCGGCCATTGTTTTGATTTCACCGAGAACTTTAGTAAAAGAATGTGCTAACGAGCAAGTCGTATGACATCATTATTGACGTATCTATGTCCATCCTTACGTCAATCTCGGCACCTTAAAGGTATAAATATTACCGATCTTGCCATATGCAAACACACGCGTGGTGACGAGATGGAGCAGCCATACTTGCCGAAGCGAAGAGCAGAGCAGATCCCGCTGGCAGCAGCCCGCCTTTCTGACGCGCTGAGAGACGCGCTGCTTTCTCCTGCCGAGAATCCAGCACCGGCGTTTCTGGGCAGCCCTCGCAGGCAGCCTGGAATATCGAGACCAGAGAGAGAGATACCATTCCTCATTCATCCTAACTTCCAGGTACAGAACTGAATAACCCCTCACAGAGAATTCTTTAGTTATTCACTTGGCAAAAACAAACTTAACTTAAACTGTAACTATCTATTCCCGCCCACGTATTAGACTTAGGTCAGGTACACGGGGTAGGCGTATCTAGAAACACCAGTTGAGTACGTTTAGTCAAATGTATATGTGTATGTAATATATTTTATTCATTTTAAAACATCTTATGGCTTAGAAACCATATCAATGTTTTTACAGTATTATTTTATACTATTGCTCTTAATGTATGCACTTTACTTAACTATAAGTATTGCAATAATATCGATCCATTTCTCTTGTATGAGAAAAGAGACTGATCAATAAATAACACCTTTTTATTGAACACGCCCGTCTCTTCCTTTTCTCTACATTCTGATGAGACTAAGAATGCACGTACTGACTGAGTAAAATAATTTGCCTTTTGTTCACACGACTCTCGAGATTGACTCTTGATTAGGGGAGAGCAAAGTTGTCATGTTCTATGGTTGTCAGAAACGAAATCCCTTCTTGTCTAATCAGGGAAGTTAATTCCTCCTTGAACATTCGAGAAAGTTTCTAGTGAACTCTGAGCTACGCTGGCAAACCCAAAACTTTAAGTCTAGTATCGACAGTAGTAGACCTAGTTAACGTCTGGCCTAGGCCTTTACTGCTGTAGGTATTATTCCAATGCGCAGAGCCTATTGGGAAGATAGGAACTACACTACACCAGCAGGGCTCGGATGTCGTCCGTGGCTGCGGTGAGGGCGGTCTCGATGCTGTGGTTGGCCCGGAAGCCAGACTGCGAGAGGTCGAGGGATCCGTTCGTCTCGAGGGAGGCGGCCAGCTGCTTGTTGACGGTCTTCTCGATGACTTTGGCCGGAAACGGGAGGAGCGAGATGGGACGGTAGTTTTTGAGTTCGGTGGGGTTCGCTGATGGTTTCTTCAGCATAGCGCTGAGTTCGGCGTGCTTCCAGCTCTCCGGGAAGGTAGCTGTGTCAAAGGAGGTGTTGATGATGTCCCGCAGATGGGGTGCGATGACAGCGTCGGCTTTGTTGAAGATGTGGTGAGGGCAGGGGTCGGTTGGAGATCCGGAGTGGATGGAGTTCATCATGTGGATGGTGTCTTCGGTGGTGGTCGGGGTCCAGGCGCGGACGGTGGTGGTGGGGGGAGTTGGTGCGGTCCTGGGGTGCGTCGGTTGTGTGCTGAAGCTGTTGTGTATGTCTGCGATCTTGTTGTGGAAGTAGGAGGCGAGGGAGTTACAGAGGTCTTGAGATGGGGTGATGTCGTTGGTTCCGGCGTTGGGGTTGGAGAGCTCTTTGACGATGTTGAAGAGTTCCTTGCTGTTGTGTGCGTTGTTGTCCAGTCGTGCCTTGAATGCAGTTTTCTTGGTGGCGTGGATCAGTTGGTGGTGTTTACGGGTGGCAAGCTTGAGGGTGGTCATGTTGTCTGGTGTTGGGTCTTGACATAGTAGTGACTACAATAGATATCCAGAGGGCTTTTCCAATAATTGAGGATCTAGCGAATCAATTTGGTGCCTTCTCTGGCTATAAATTGAACATTTCAAAAACACAAGTTTTATTTGTAGGTCAGAATCCGCCAGCACAGATTAAAATAGTACCCGTGGCAACATAACTTGGTATTCAAATAAAACAACACCAGTGTCTGCTATTCCAGAGCTAAATCTTAATACAGTTCTAAAAAAAGCCAACTCCTCGCTTGAGCGAATTGACCATCTGCATCTTTCCTTATATGGCCGGAATAATGTTCTAAAAATTATTATACTCCCTAAATTTTTATATATGTTTCGAGCAATCCCGCTCGAATTTCCCCTTAGCTGTTTTAAACAATTAGAAAGAATGTCAGGTAGATTCCAGTGGGGGTATAAACGTCAGCGCAGGTCATTCAAGAAGATGATACTTTCCAAGGACAGGGTAGGGTGGGGTGTCCCGCATTTTCTGTATTATTTTCTTGCAGCTGTAATACATGTTATTAGTCCAGTGATAATTGGTGTCAAGGCTCGGATTCCACTCAGCCATTCACCATCAATATACAAATTTGCACTGGGTGAAAAATGTCGTGGTTGTCTGGTTAAAAATATAGAGCCTAGCTACTTTAAAAAAACTTGCTTTAAGATCTTGAAAGCAGCATACAGGGTATGGAGAATAATTAAGCGCCAACTAGGGATTCAGAGAATTCTACTGTATACACCTCTCCCGGCTCCACGTATTTTTCCTCAAGTTTTTCAAGATCATGTAATGACTAGATGGCATAACTGCGGAATTCACTGTGTGGGCTATCTGTGGCAGAATGATCGGTTGATTCCTTTCGCAGATCTCCTAGATAAATATAAATTAATGAGAAATGATTATTTTAAGTATCTGCAGATCCATAGTTTCTTTAATATTATAACGCCTCAGCAGCGTTCTGGCCTGTGGAGGATTCCGCTTATTGATAGCATGTTTGTAAAAAGATCGATTGGACATTACTATAATTTATTCATTTCCTCATGCTCAGACGACATAGAGGTTTATCAAAGCAGATGGGCTGAAAAGTTGGGTACTGATGTCATACAGTTAGGGGAATCCATTGTATTGTCGAATAGCATCTTGATCACTGGCAGATCATGCTCACAGCATTATATGGCCATATTTGACATATATTATACGCCTTTAACAATTTCTAAATGGGGGACACCTGCAGGAATATCGTGTAGCAGATGTGGGGTGTTTGCAGCTGATGCACTACACATGCTTTTTCTCTGCCCCCGACTATCTTTATTTCTTTCCGCAATTCAGACATTTCTGACAGTATTATTTGGTTCATCAGTCAATGTGACAGGGGAGTTAGTTTTAATTGGGGTCACAACTGATGCATTAGCAGAGGGGAAGAAAAGTCTATTATTTATAGGTATGGCATTGTTACGGGCATGTATCACGCAGGAGTGGATTAACCCAGTTCCCCCCTCTTTTGAGACCTGGAGGGCCCACCTTTTAGCTACATATAACTTAGAAGTGGCTATATATAGAACAAAGGGCCGAAAAAAGAGAACTTTAGGCATGAAGATTTGGGCACCGGTTCGGCGGTGGATCCAAGGGGAACTGGATTAAGTCATTGCTCTTCTTGGGTTGTAATAAGTATTCAACTGTTATGCTTGCTTCCCTGCTATCTCCCTTCTGCATTGGTTGTTGAGAATGTAAAAAGCTTATATTGTTAACTCCTCGATCGGATGGAACTGATCTATGTCCCCTATGCTGAATTGTCATATTTTTTTGCTCTTTGTTGCCTTTTTTTTCTCCCTCATCTTTTCTTTGTTTTGTTCTTATCTTTTCCCTTGTTTTGCCTGAGCTTTATTTTTCCGATGCTGTTTTATGTGTTCTGTTCTTCTTGCATAAAATGGGAAATAATCCAATAAAGAAGTTTTTAAAAAAAAAAGGATTAAGAAGGAAGAACTTGCCCTAGCCAAGGCAAAACTTGCTCTTGCAAGACAGCAGAAGTTAAGTGGACTAGAGTCCACTGGTGGCAGCAATATCCCTAAGGATAAAGACAGGTCCTATGAAAATAGACACCTGAGTAAGATTCTGCCCCCCTACAAAGTTGGGGATGATATCCACAAATGGATAACTGCTTTGGAGAGGGCCTGCAAAGTACAGCAGGTACCCCAAAGTCAGTGGGCAGCAATCTTGTGGCTCTCCTTTTCAGAAAAAGGAAGAGACAAGCTCCTCACAGTTAGTGATGTTGATGCTAACAATTACACTGTCCTGAAAAGTGCTCTGATTGATGGGTTTGGCCTAACCACTGAACTGTACAGGTTGATGTTCAGAGATACCCAGAAGACACAGACTCAGGACTGGATTGATTTTGTTGATTGTGCCTCTAAGGCTCTGGAAGGCTGGTTGCTGGGATGTAAAGTTAAGGACTATTCAGAATTGTATAATTCGATCATGAGAGAACAAATACTTAACAATTGTCAGAACCAGTTGTTGCACCAACATCTGATTGACTCAGATCTGACCTCTCCCCAAGAATCGGGAAAGAAGGCAGACAAGTGGGTCAGAACCAGGGTTAAGCAGAAAACCCAGAACCAAGGTGGTGATCAGAAAAAGGCAGACCAGAAAGGTGGGGATCAGAAATCAAAAGACCAGAAGTCTTCTTCAGGCCCCCAACAAACTTCTAATGAGGGGTGGTCCCAAAATTCCAAGAAAAAAAAGAAAGTTGGCCAAAAGAAACATTGGTGTAACTTTTGTAAATCTGCCTCTCACTGGTTCAGTGAGTGCACCAAGAAAGGTACAGCCCCTACCACTGTTGCCCCTAAGGCATCTGCACCCCCTAGTACAGTTAACAGTGGTAGTTCCCAACCCAAGGATATAATGGGGTTAACCATGGGTACTGAGATGGATTCTGGCCTAGTCAGGATTCCAGCTCAGGCTGTTCTTGTCTGTAATGTGGACATGGCTATGTCTTCTACTGTGAGTCCCAGTACTCTGGGCAAGTGCATGCAAACACTTTTTATTAATGATAAAGTGGCTCAGGCCTAAAGGGACACATGTGCCAGTGTCACCATGGTGACACCTAACTTTGTGGACCCTGGACAGATTATACTGGGTGATAATTACTTTGTGACCAATGCAAGCAATGTCACTACTACACATAGTGTGGCAGTTGTTAAGTTCTCCTGGGGAGGGGTAACTGGCCTCAAAAGAGTTGTGGTAAGGGCAGATCTCCCTGTGGAGTGTTTGTTGGGCAATGATCTTGAATCCTCAGTATGGTCAGAAGTGGAGTATAGGACTCAGGCAGAGATGTTAGGCATATCAGCTCATGTCCTTGCTGTGACCAGGTCTCAGGCTAAAAAGTGCCAAACTGAACAGGTCCGGATCCTGTAACTATGGACCAAGTCCCACCCAAGAGAAAGAGCAGTAGGGTTAAGGCAGTCCCTCCCCCCTGCCCTCAAGTGAAGATCAGCCTTCTCAGGAAGCTGATTGTGAGACCCCTGAAGGAACTATCCTAGAAGAACTTGAACCTGACCAGGTTGAGTTTCTTGGGACAGGGGGACCTTCAAGGGCAGACTTGAGGCAGGCACAGTTAGGCTGCCCTTCTCTTGAACCCCTCAGCCAGCAAGCTGCTTCTGAGGCTGCTGGGAATGCTACAGGTACCCACAGAGTTTACTGGGATGAAGGACTCCTTTGTTCAGAGGCTAGAGACCCCAAGCCTGGTGCTTCCAGGAGGTTGGTCATACCTCTGACATTTAGGGATTTCCTTCTTACCTTAGCCCATGATATTCCCTTAGCAGGACATCTAGGCCAGAACAAGGCTTGGGACAGGCTTGTCCCTCACTTTCACTGGCCCCATATGTCAGAAGATACCAAGGAGTGTTGTCGCTCCTCTGTGACCTGCCAAGCCAGTGGCAAATCAGGTGGCACAACAAAGGCCCCCCTTATACCACTACCTGTGGTGGGGGTACCCTTTGAAAGAGTAGGGATTGACATTATTGGACCAATGAATCCCCAAACAGCCTCTGGGCACAGGTTTACACTGGTGGTAGTGGATCATGCCACCAGGTATCCAGAAGCTATTCCACTAAGGACCACAACAGCACCTGTTGTGGCAAGAGCCCTCCTGGGAGTTTTCTCAAGAGTGGGCTTTCCAAAGGAGGTTGTCTCAGATAGAGGTGCAAACTTCATGTTGGGTATCTAACTGCAATGTGAAAGGAGTGTGGTGTAAATTACAAATTCACTACACCCTACCATCCACAGTGCAATGGCCTTGCTGAAAGATTTAACAAGACCTTCAAGGGTATGATCAAGGGTTTGCCTGAAACGCTTAGGCGAAGATGGGACATCCTTCTACACTGCCTTCTGTTTGCTTACAGAGAGGTCCCACAAAACAGGGTTGGCTGCAGCCCTTTTAAACTTTTGTTTGGGAAACCTGTAAGGAGACCCCTATGTCTGGTGAAGGAAGGATGGGAGTTACCTCTCCAAAAGCCTAAACAAGACATAATGGACTATGTACTTGGTCTCCGCTCCAGGATGGCTGAGTATATGAAGAAGGCTTCTAAATACCTTGAGGCTAGACAAGAACTTCAAAAAGCTTGGCATGACCAAAAGGCTGTGCTGACTGTGTACCAGCCAGGACAGAAGGTGTGGGTGTTGGAGCCAGTGGCCCCAGCAGCACTCCAAGATAAATGGTCTGGACCCCACACAATTGTTGAGCAAAAGGGAGAGGTCGCCTACCTGGTGGACCTTGGAACTCCCAGGAGCACCCGCAGGGTGCTCCATGTCAACAGACTCAAAGCATATGTTGACAGGGCAGACATGGGCTTGCTCATGGCTACAGATGAGGGGCAGGAAGAAGAGAGTGACCCTCTCCCAGACCTGTTGACTCAGAACCCTGATGATGGTTCAGTTGATGGTGTGGCCTTAGCTGGCAGGCTCACTGACCAGCGCCAACAGGACTGCAGACAAGTTCTACAGTCCTTCAGACATATGTTTTCCTTGACAGCTAGTCAGACTAACTGGTGCACCCATGAGGTGGACACTGGTGACAGTCTGCCTGTGAAGAGTAAGATCTACAGGCAACCTGACCATGTCAGGGACTGTATAAAGACTGAGGTACAGAAGATGTTGGAGCTGGGAGTGATTGAGCCCTCAGAAAGCCCCTCGGCGAGCCCAGTAGTCCTTGTGCCAAAACCTCACACCCAAGATGGTAAGAGAGAGATGAGGTTTTGTGTGGACTACAGAGGTCTCAATGCTGTCACTAGGACAGATGCACACCCAATTCCAAGAGCAGATGAGCTCATTGATAGATTAGCTTCTGCCAAGTTTCTGAGCACATTTGACCTGATAGCAGGCTACTGGCAAATCAGGTTAGCTGAGGATGCCACAGCCAAAACTGCTTTCTCAACCCCAGGAGGTCATTACCAATTAGTGGTGATGCCCTTTGGCTTGAAGAATGCACCTGCCACTTTCCAAAGGTTGATGAACCAAGTCCTCACTGGGTTGGAAGACTTTTGTGCAACTTATCTAGATGATATTGCTGTCTTCAGCTCCACCTGGTTGGATCACCTGATCCACCTGAAGAAGGTTTTAGAGGACCTACAGAAGGCAGGCCCAACTATCAAGGCCACAAAGTGCCAGATAGGGCAGAGTAAGGTTGTGTACCTGGGCCACCTTGTAGGTGGGGGTCATGTTCAACCACTGGAGAGTAAGATCCGGACCATAAAGGACGGGGCTCCTCCAACCACCCAGACACAGGTCAGAGCTTTCTTGGGCCTGTCTGGTTACTACAGAAAGTTTGTTAAGAATTATGGGTCCATTGTGACACCACTTAATGACTTGACCTCAAGAAGATGCCAAATAATGTTGAGTGGACAGTAAGCTGTCAAAAGGCATTTGATGACCTGAAGAAGGCCATGTGCTCTGCACCTATTCTGAAGAGTCCTGATTACTCCAAACAGTTCATTGTCCAAACAGATGCTTCTGAGTTGGGGGTGGGAGCTGTACTTTCACAACTGAATGTAGATGGTCAAGACCAGCCCATTGCTTTTATTAGCAGAAGGCTGACCCCCAAAGAGAGAAACGTTGGTCAGCTATTGAGAGGGAGCCATTTGCTGTGGATTGGGCACTGAAGAAGCTGAGGCCATACTTGTTTGGCACTCACTTCCAAAATTCAGACAGACCATAAGACCCTCTTGTGGCTAAATCAGATGAAGGGTGAACATCCAAACTGCTCAGGTGGTCCATTTCCCTACAGGGAATGGACTTTACAGTGAAGCACAGACCAGGGACTGACCATGGCAATGCAGATGGTCTCTCCAGGTACTTTCACTTAGAACATGAAGACACAAATGGTCAAGGTTAGTCTAATGTCACTGCATTTGGGGGGGTTATGTAGGAGAGTAGGGTCTGCTTTCCTATAGTCACCCCACCTTTTTTTCTTTTTACTTCACTGGTTTTCGACTTTAATGTGGCTGTGGGCCTGCTAATCAGACCCACAGCCCAGCTGTTCTCTCTCTAAATTCATACCATGTACTTTAGGTATATCACAAATTGGGATATGGGTCACTCTTGTGAGTCCCTGTACAGTGTACCATAGGTACCCAGGGCATAGATGCACCCAAGGCCTACCAGGGGCTGCAGCATATCTTTTGCCACCCCTGGCTGGCCATACAAACTGACACAACTGGCTGATCACTCAGCTGGGGCAAGGTCGTGTAATTACCCCTTGCTTAGGTATAGTATTCCTATACCTACCATTATATATAGACACATATATACCTATAAGTCACTCCTATGGCAGGCCTTAACAATCCTGAAGGCAGAGTGCTTGGTTTTATGTGAGATGAGGCTCTAGCATGAGCTGAGCCTGTCTGCAGCTTTTGGAACCATGTCCTTATAGCTGTTCAATGATATAGCTATACCATATACTCTTAAGTGCATTATAATCCTCGCAGTTAAATGCTAACTCTGGTTTGGCTTTATCAAAACATGTTGTGTAAGGTGTCATACGCTTTGGAATACTTCCCCCTCGCCAGTTCTGGCGACCGGGGTAGCATTCCACCCTTCTAGAGGGAGAAGACATGTTGTTCCTGTTAATCCCGGTTAAAGTTAACCAGAGCCTCAGCATCACAAAATGGATGCTGCTGCCACAGACACAAGTCTGACCTCCTGCTGATGGGAGTCCTTCCAGCGAGGGAGGCTTGGACAATAGGTTTCCTGTCTTGGGAGGTGCTAGCACCACCCCAGACAGGATTTTGTGTATTGGGTAGGACAGGGCTGAATAGAATCAGACATGCCTGGGGCACACAAGGTGTCCCCGTGCATTTGTCAGTTCAAACCGGTGCTGGGGCTTTCCAGACCCAGTCCTGGCGCGAAGCTGGACAAAGGAAAGGGGGTGTAACCGCCCCCCTTCCTGGTCCCACCCAGAGGAGGAACCTAGCAGGTGATCCGGCCCCTAGAATTGGAATAAGAGTAGGAGCTGTGTCCTGAGACTTCAGATCATCCTGAACTCGACTTGAAACTAAGAAGAAAACTGGACTTCGACATTCTGCTGCACAGAAGACTGAAGAGAATCTCCCTTGTGGCCAAGGAGTGACCACCCTGTGAATACAGGCACCAACCAGCAACTCGACGTCTGCTTTGCCGCCACCTCCCGACGGAGCCCGAGCCCAGAGCCTGACAAGACCCAGTCTCCCAGACATCTCACAGCCCGATCCACAGTCCCTGCAAAGAAGGGACCCGTGGAAGCACCGAGAGAGCGGTCAAAGCAGGAAGCCGTCGGAAGCAGGTTCGCCGAACATCCGTGACTAGAAGGTCGGGAGAAGATCGAATTGAAAACACCTCCCCGCCCGATAGTGAGACCTATAGCGGTTAATGAAAAAGAAAATAAAAGCTGCATTTCAGGCAATTAAAGGACACTACATCCCCAATAGGTATAAAGACACCACGTGAGAGGGTGTAAGCAAGAACAGCCTGAGTGTCGGCATTAGGTGTAAAAGTTATTGGCGCAGTAAGATTACCGAATATAGACGGTGCACATTGAAAAAAAAGCACCTGCTTCGACAGACACCTTTATACAAAGGGTCAATTAAAACTTTATGAAAAGTCAATGATTCATAAGACTATGGTGTGAGTGATTTAAAGCGCAACGCCAAACGGAAATAGAAGAGTCCTGAAAATTAACACAAGGACTTCAATCCCTATACTTCAAAAAGAAGTAAAAATCTTTGGTTTTAAATTTCGTAACCAACGCACCGAAATGCGTCGACAAGGGGACTTTTTACTGTATATGAATTGTTTGTACTGAGTACTTAATTTGAATATACAAAAGTATAAAACAAATGTTTTTTAATCCGGTGTGACTCTGCGTTAGATACCGTAACTCGGAATTGTTAGTAAGTGGATTAGAGTGTAACAGAGCACCCTTTTAAAGTATTAAGTGTTTACAATTTTAAATATGATTTGCAAAAGTAAATGTTTCTTTAAAAAAATAAAACTTTGAGAGTAACAAAGAATGACATTCTAGTGTGGAGTACTAATGTTAACTAAAATCATAATCACAAAGTAACAAGAATTGATTCAAATGTGTAGGCCTCATGGTCACTAACTGAAAGATTAATACACAGAAAGGAATTTCTTTTTGACAAGTATTTGATACCCAGTCCTTTCTGGTCCCTGGGAAACTCTCTTTTTTTTGGAGACCACCCCAGACAGGCCATAGTGTATTGGGGCAGGGAGGGCGGAATGAAATGAGACACTGCCTGGGGCACACAAGGTGTCCCATGCATAGCCCAGTTCAAACCAGTTGACGGGGCACTCCAGCCCCAGCTCTGGTGCAAAACTGGACAAAGGGAAAGGGGTGTAACCACCCCCTTCCCTGGTCCCACCCATAGGAGGGAACTAGCAGGTAATCCAGCCCCTCAGATTGGTATATAGGTAGGAGCTGAGTCAAGAGACTTTAGATTTATCCTGAACTGAAACTTGAAATGAAACTCTGGACCTTCGACGATCTCCTTCACAGAAGACGACTGAAGAATCTCCCTTGTGGTCAAGGAGTGACCACCCTGTGCAAACAGGCACCATCCAGCGATCTGTGGTTTATTTTGTCGACGCTCCTGCCGGAGCCCGAGCACAGAGTCTGATGAGAGCCAGACTTCCAGACTTCTCTGACCCCGATCCACAGTCCCTGCAAAGCGGGGACCCATGGAGGCCACGAGAGACGTGGGACTGGCCATCTTGAAAAGCCTGCTCTTTGCTACTTGTGCAACTTCAGAGGCACCCTCAAAGTTGTGCATTGGGGATTGAGAAGCCCCAGCGCAGAGCATCATCTGCACCGAAGATCAGCCCTCCACACTCCAGGAGTTTTGCGTGGGGCCCTTCTGCATTTTCCTGCTTGATGTGTCTGTCCGGTTACTTGCCCGTTGGCTAGTGGCCCCTGTGACGATGAACCTTTCAATCTACACTGCCTGCCTGGTTGCTCCAGGTGGGCCCTTGCTTCCCTGCAAAGGAGAAGCCCAATAGACCTTGCTGGTCTAACCCGAAGCGAATATTCAATTCCTGCGTGGGTTGCATTTGCCAAGGCCTGTTGACTTCAATCCGGAAGCAGACACCGCCAACAGCGAGATCCTTCATGGGACAGTCCGTATCCAGCTCGTGGTTGTCGTCGACGCCTCCTGGTCCACGTGGCTGCAGAGTCAAGCTTCGTGACATCACCTGATTGCTTCGCAACTTCGCCTGGTTCATTCCTGGTTCCTTCCTGGTCACTGGCTAGTGACCCAGACTCTGGCCCCTCTGCTTTCAGGTACTCTTCATCCTCGATCCATCCTTGGATCCACCCGGACACTTCTCTCCTGGTCGACTGCAGTATCTTTCTCCAAGGCCCCATAGGATTCAGCGACGAAACCCGACACACTTTGACACCTATGCACCCGCTTCCTGTGGGTGAGGTAACGCGAGTACTCCGGTGCTCCTGTGGCTTTTCACTATCCTAGTGTCCTAGTTTTCAGTAGCTTTCTCCTAGTCCATCCGGAAGTGTCCTAAAAGAACTAGTTTCCAATTCTTTTGTTTCCATTCTAACTCTATGGTAACTCGCGTGTGTGAATAAACACTGCACACGCATCCCGTGGGCCTCCTGCTCCCTAACTCTTGTTAGTACAGCGTAGCCCCAGTGATTCCCTAGGCCCTAGGCCTATCCTGTGTTTGTGACGTGGTTCTTATACCACTATTTTAGTATATGGTTTTACGTGCCCCTAGGGCCCTACTGTATTTTGTGCAACATATTGTATGATAATTGAGTATCTTGTTATGTGCTTTAGCCTCTGACCTCATAAAGAGTTCAGAGGGGTTGTGTTTATAATACATACATATATATTTTATATATAACCTGTGTGGTGTCCTTTCATTTGGTATTCAAGGGGTTACATATGGTAAAACAGATGGCTTCACATGCCCTCTTGAGTTTAGCTTAAGACTTCTTTGTCCATGCTACCACTAGGATAGCTGGTCTATAAGGTTGACTTTACAACCATCACCATAAGGGTTGTTTGGACTGGTGCAAGGTGATCACTAGAATAGTGAACATCATATACCAGGCCAACTTCTCACACCGGGTTTTGGAAATAAAAGTTTGTAATGAACACATCTACTTTGAGTGCATCTTCAAAACAGCGCACTTGTTGTGAAAACAATTATACATATATATACATTTTGCATCCCTAGAGGCTTGAGAATTATGTTAGCCCCGAATTTTGATAATGTTATCCTGGATATGTTAGCAGATTGGGCCGCAAGCAATTTAGAGGCGTCCATGAACCTCGTAAGGATCCTCATTAAATATGCCTTGATTGACAGAGACAAACTTTTAAAACAAATTGAAGAAATTGTAGAGCAATTAGGGCAAGTTCAATCAGGAGGACTATGTTAATAAATGCAAAAAGGAAATTGACGTACGAATTAAGCGCCAGCATGACCGAATTAAAATACGGAAAATCAGGAAGTTTAAACGTGACAAAGAGGATTATGACCTCGGTCAAATATTTACCTTTGCTAGACGTTATGACAATGCCAGGAAAAAACAAGCTGCAGCCATGCAAAAAACTCCTTTTGCACTAGCACCAGAGCATCGAGGCAATTCGGCAAATGTGGCAGTGGATTCAACAATTTCTGACATAGCCTCGCTGACTAGCGACAGTGATTCGGAAGCTATGGGAGACCGCGGGCGGTCCAATGAGTCAGCCACCATCATACTCAAACCGGGTGAGGAGCTGAATTTTTTAGCCAAGGACCGCCGTCAGACCCTGAGGCCGCGGATTTCGCAAAACAAAGCAGGGTCCGGAGAAACAAAAGGCGCAGGGAGAGACGCAGAGCCAGAGGCGCCAAAAAACAAGAGAACACAATGGCGAAGGCATTAGAGGACAATACCATCATCAATCTTTCAAAAATAACCTTGACCAAAGCGGAAAATCAATTGCTGGCATTAGGACTTTAATTTTGTTCTCAGAGCAATTTTAACTATGGCAAAACGAGAGTGGATGTGTTCACCTATATCAGGAAGTTAAAATTGAAGAAAGTGTTCACCATCAAAGGTAACAAGGAGTTGACGCAACAGTCTTCAAGTACAACTGCCTCTACTGACAGCTTAAGCAATATATTAGTGTCTGATGCAGCACTACTCATGGATATGAATGACTTAAGTAATGATAATGAACGAAACAACAGAGGAGGGAGAAAGGACACCTCTACAAGACAGACTCGCCAGCATTACATCCATTCAACCGAGTGCTGGAAAGAGTCCTTTTAAGGGAAAGTCAACCTTTGTACCGATGATGCCAAAGGACGCAGTGGATATATTTCACGAAAGGGTCACGGAGGATCTCAAGAACCTTTACCGCAAGGTATGTGGTACAAAAAAGAGTTTAAAACACCATGATATCATGTATAAGAACCTCATGTCAAAGCTCAAAACCAATCATGAAATCATTGTTAGCCAATCAGACAAGGGGGGTAACAATGTTATTTGGCCACGAAAGGAATATGTGACAGAAGCCAAAAGACAACCTAATGATTCTTTCTGCTCTCAAGCTGCAACAATGTCAGATTTAAAAAAAGCTAAGGAGTCCTTAAAGAAGTCCCTGTTGGATTATAAAAGGCAAGGGTTAATTTCAAACCAGGAATATCTGTTTTTACATAATGAGTTTCCAATTACTCCATATTTATACCTTATTACCAAAATACATAAACAAGTCAATCCCATTCCGGGACGCCCAAATATTTCGGCAATAGGGGGAGTCAGTGAAAACATCAGCAGATATGTGTACTTCTACCTTCAACCTTTAGTACAAGGTCATCCATCTTATTTGAAAGACACTGGTGACTTTCTCAACAAACTGAGAGTCATAGGATGGAAACAAGGGCAGCTTTGAATTACTCTTGAAATCGAAGAGCCGTATTCCAGCATTGACCACCAGACTGGCATAGCAGCGGTAAAACACTTTCTGGACACAAGACCACTGAAATTTTACCCCAATAATCTGATGCTTTTAGAACTCATTAAGCGGTGTTTATTTAACAAATATTTTATCTTTGGCAAAGAGCTGTTTTTACAAAAACGTGGAGTGGCCATGGGTTCCTGCTTCTCCCCAAGCTATGCATGCTTGCATGTTGGCTTGTGGGAGGAGCAGGTTCTCAAAGGTACTCATGGTGCAATTTTTAATTCCACAGTGATCCAATGGTACAGACATATTGATGACGTGTTTTTAATTTGGGATGGTAATGTGGAAAGCGCACAGGAATTCATTGTATGACTGAATGATAATGTTCTTAATTTAAAATTTACATCACAAATCAGTGAGTCAAGTGTAGAATTCCTGGACACTACAGTATACATGGAGGGTAACAATATCCAGACAACGTTGCACAGAAAAGTAACAGCAGGTAACACAACCCTCCATGCCACCAGTAGCCACCCCCAACACGTCATAAACAATATCCCTTACGGTGAACTCCTTAGGGTAAAAAGAATTTGCAGCACAACAAAGGAATGTGAGAAATGGTCGGCTGACCTATTTCACAGATTTGAAAGTAGGGGGTACAGTGAAAAAGGGCTCAAAGATGCAAGTAGGATGGCTAAAACCAGGTCACGAGAGTGTCTTTTAAAAGGGAAAGTCATCTCCAAAGAGGTAGTTGCTGTACCTTCCAGCATACCTATTGTCCAAACGGCCCCCGGGTTTATTACGACTTTTAATAAACAACACAAACAAATCAGGGGGATCATGAATACAAACTGGCCAATTTTACAAACCGATGGTGTTTTGGCCCCCATTTTAGCCAACAAGCCTACTATTGCTTTTAGAAAGGCCAAATCAATGAAAATGGACCTTTAAGTGGACAGTAACTGTGAGATGACCAAGAGTACTTGGTTCAAACCCAAGAATGCGTTTTTTAAATGCTCCACGTGCAGAGCCTGCAAATTTGGGGTTAACAAAACCAAATACAAAGTTCCTTTTAGCCCCAATGAAAGCCCTCTTACAGGACACTTTACATGTCGTACAGAATTTGCAATATATGTCCTGTCTTGCACATGTGGTCTTTCTTATATTGGCAGCACAAAAGTGCAGGCCCACGCACAAATTTTACAGCATCTTCGGGCCATTGTCAACAGTGATTCGAGCTATCCAGTGGCATGGCATTTTAAAAAGACACCTGCCAACAATCCTAACTGTCTAAAGTATTTTGTAATTGATTCCATTTACCCTCTCCATAGAGGAAGTAACAGAGAAAAACTTTTAAGACAGCTAGAATCACAATACCTTTTAGAATTTGACAATAAGGCCCCAAATGGTCTTAACAACACGGAAGACCTACACAACTTTTTATAAGATGCACTGGCTCCCAGTCAAGAAAAGAGTACTGTTTAAAATGTTTGTTATCTGCCACCGGATTGTCCATGACAAGGGCCCGGCTTATCTGAAAGATTTAGTGACCAAGTATGTTCCCAGTAGATGCCTCAGATCCAGTGGGATGGGGCAGCTGGCAATCCCAAAGATAAAGAAGGCTAAGATGGGTGGTAGTCCTTTCCGGTGTGTAGCTGCTCAGAACTGGAACAGTCTCCCGACCTCCCTGAGGTTGGGATGTTCTGAAATTAAGTTTAGAAAGCTGTTGAAAACCCACCTATTCTCAGGTTAGTCCACAGCACTTGTTGTTGTTCTGCAGATGTTCTCTCACCTAGCGCGGGGACACGCCGAGATGGCGGAACCATGCGCTTTATAAAATTTATTATTATTATAAAATGTATTATTATGTATTCTTATAGATTTAGTATGCAAATGTTCTTATCTGGAATAGGAGACACCTAAAGTATATGTATGTTTCTTATTTTAGGTAAGACGTTGAATAGACTTGTTAGAGATTCGAATATATGTGCCTCCGACTGCAAAACCTGCAAATTTTAGACTGCATTTTCTATTAACTGTTACCCTATAAGACAAATACAATGTATATATATATTTTTTTTTAATCTCTTGTAGATGAGATGTCCACTCCAGGGATGTTTTTCGGAAGTTTATCAATTACATCCCCAAACAGGACTTTTTATTTTTGGATTTACATCCAAACAGCCTACCTGACCTCCCATTTTTGTATTTTATACACAGTATTTGTTTGCACTTTATATCACAAGTTTTTAGCATGGTTTTAATGGACTTGTATATTTCATTTGAATTGAATTCCTGTCAAGGCTCATGATTATGTAATATCTTGGGGCTCTTTTTCTGGAGATAAATTAAGGACTGCGTAGTTTGCACATTTGCAATGTTTTGCACAAAACATGATTTGCACTTGTCAAACTGTATTTTGTACTGTAAGCCAACAATTAGCTATGTCAGCAATTGTATGATTATTACGTCTTGCACTTCATTTGCGTATTTTGCACAAGTTTGCTAGATTTGCACACAGAGCATGAGTCTTGTAAATACGGGGTCATCTTGAGTCTTACGGGTACCATGACAATGGCATAATTTTAGTATTTTGTACTAGTAATGTTTTATAAATTTAATTTGACCTTTGTTATGTTTTATTTTACATACAAAGTCAAAAATATGCCAGTCAAGATAAGGATTTTTTTAAATGACAAAGCTTTCCTTAACAACAATGGTGGAGAAGCGTGGCTCAGTGGTTAGAGGCGGCAGACCTGGAAGCTGAGATCGACCGTGGACCAGGGTTTGATTCCCCGCCTCGGCGGGTCTCGGGCTCAAAATTCCACGGACTCGACAATTCTCGCTCTGGTGCCTACTCAACTCACGGGGTCACACTCTGCGACTCTGGGCAATAGCTTGCTTAATCTCCACTTCGGCCCCTCGCGGCGGGATGCCTGGCTTTCACCTTGTGGACACCCTGCCGGGGTTTCTCACAGGGGAATACCAGGACGGGTTCCCTAAGCAAGCGCCGGGACGCTTACGGGCAGCTGTGCGCTTTACAAGTCCAGCACATTTACATTACATTTACATTTAAATGCATGCCAAGTGTTTTTTCTATGTCTATTCCTTTTAAACCATGTGACATTAGTGTGTCTCTCCATCGCCGCTCGAAGGTTGGGGAGTATTTGGTTTTCGTAATATATATATATATATATAGGAGGTGGATTGCCTGTGCCAGGATCGACGCGAGACCTTGCGATCACACAAAGCCCGCGCTCCAAAAAACAGCGGGCAAACCACAAACGCTGGCAACGCCGGAAATGCCGCATCAGGAACATCAAACGGCAACAATCAGGGCAAACAAAGCTATTGGAAGCACAATCCGAGAAGGAACCGCAAAACAAAACAAAGTCAGTAATCAATCTTAAGAACTTGAAATTGACCCCTGCAGAAATTGCTGTATTGAACTTGGGACTATCATATTGCCCACCTAGCTACATGAATTATGCGGATACCCTTATGGATATGTATAGATTTACAAGGAAATTGAAACTTAAAAAATTCTTTATACAACATCCAAAGAAATCTAATCCATCGGAAACAGCATCCAGTCCGACTTTTTCAAGCAGCCAAAGCCAGACGACTTTTAATACCATCTGGGATCTGCAACAACAATCATCTGCAGGCACTTTGAGGGAAGTTCCATTAGAACATACAGAACAACGGATTACACCTTTTAAGCCCAAATCAACTTTTCTGCCAATCATGGCACATGACAATCTTGATACCTTTCAGGAGATGGTGGTGCGTGATATTAAACAACTGTATGCCAGTACCAACAAGAAAACATTCTATGTCTCCAAACAAAATCGATGTTACAAACAACTGGTCACAAAACTTAAACAGGACCATAACATCATCGTGAAACAGGCCGATAAGGGCGGAAACGTGGTCCTTTGGCCCAGAGACATGTATCTCCAACAAGCGGAACTACAACTTAATGACACGACATGTTACCGCAGAAGTAATATCCAGGTTGTCAAAAATGCATGGATTGAACAACATCAAAAGCTCCAAATATGGAGAAGTGCTGGGCTTCTATCTCATGAGGAGTTGAAATACCTCAAAAAGGACTATCCTGTTATCCCCTCCTTCTACTTACTTCCCAAGGTGCATAAGGACTGTGACATACCACCAGGTCGTCCCATCATTTCAGCCATAGATAGCTCCTTGGAACACATCTCGAAATACATTGACTTTTTTCTACAGAATCATGTCAAAAGTCTGAGATCCTATGTAAAGGACTCCTTTGATTTTCTTAGTAAAATTGAAAAATTTGACTGGGAGGACGACATGATACTCATGACGTTGGATGTTTCGTCCCTATACACTTCGATCAGACATGGGGATGGTCTTAAGGCCTTGGACTATTATCTTAACAAGGATTTACCTCAACCTACGGCACACAACAAGATGCTTGTCGATATGACCAAAATGTGCCTTGATCAAAATTTCTTCATTTTCAATGGCGCAATTTACCATCAGATAAGGGGTGTGGCGATGGGGGCCTGCTTCTCTCCTAGCTACGCGTGCTTGCACGTTGGGCTGTGGGAGGAGCAGGTCCTTGCCATTCAACATCATGAGATTATCTCCAATAACATTGCTATTTACTTGCGTTACATTGACAATGTTTTTATCATTTGGAGAGGTAATCATGATAGTGCCAGGGCCTTTGTAGATTTGATTAACTTGAACAACGTTAGCCTTAATTTCACAGTAAACTTGAGTTCTGATTGCATTTGTTTTTTGGATGTTGAAATTTTTGTGAAGGAATGTACTCTGAATACACGACTCTACAGGAAGCCCAGTGCGGGCAATACTATCCTGCACTCAAATAGCCAACATCCGGCTCACCTGATCCGGAGCATCCCCTTTGGGGAGATGCTCCGAATCAGGAGAATTTGTAGTACGGATGCCGAGTGTGCGGTTGCACAGGAGGCATGCAGAGTACGTTTTCTGGCCAGGGGCTACTCCTTAGATAGTATCATGAAGGCAATTAGGCGCTCTAATTCAGTGAGCAGACAGGAGGCTTTGATTCCCAAATCCAATAGAATTAACTTGGAGGTTCCCATGACAGAAGATCAACAAACGAGTTCTCCACGACTCATTTTGACTTTTAATCGTCAACATGGGGCTTTACGTAAAATCGTAAATAGCAATTGGAACTTGGTTTGCAGTGACCCGGTAATTGGTCACATAATAAATACCAAGCCCACGCTGACTTTTAGGAAGTCTCCTTCAATGTCCAAAGCCTTGGTCAGTAACACACTAGAACCCAAGACCTCTGCAACTTGGAAAGCATTAAAGAAGGGTTTCAAGACCTGTCCACAATGCAAAGCCTGCCGTTATGGTACTAATAGGACCCATTTTCAAAGTCCCTTCCAGCAACATCCAACTGCTATTTCAAAATGGCTCAACTGTAAATCTGAATATGCCATTTATGTGTTGGAGTGTCCGTGTGGGCTCCAATATGTGGGCAGCACTAAACTGCCCGCTCACAAATGGATACTCCAACACATACGTGCAATAACTGGGCATGATCAAAATTATCCGGTTGCCAGGCACTTTCAGGATAAACATTTAGGCATCCCTGACAAGCTCCGATATTTTTTTATTGATTGTGTCGAGCCTTCGAGGAGGGGAGGTGACCGTGAGGCCAAACTCCGCCTCCTCGAGACGAGGTACATCTTGGAGCTTAATACCAAGAACCCTCAAGGTCTCAATGACAGGGAGGACCTTTATACCTGTCTATAGGGTTCAGGAATTTGCCGATAAGACCTGTCCGGATATGTTGGATAAATCGTTGTTCTAGAATTGTTGTTTCCGTTTTTTGTACTTGTATATATAGATGAATTCTTTCTCATTCTTAATTTGAAATTTTAATGTAATTTGCGACAGATTATTGGTACTAATTTTATTATTGGATAATGATGATTTTTTTACCAAACTGTTTACACGTGAATGCTATATTTGCACCACCACTTTTTGCACTTTTCTTGTCTGTTAATCATTAACAGTGACTTGCCCACTTGGGCTTCATTCAGTTATAAATTGTCATATGGCTGTGGATAAATGCTGCTACCTTACATGATGAGCATCTTACTGTCAAAATATACTTTGGGCACAGCATAATAATGAGTTAACAATCTCTTTGTACATAGATATTACTAATTATCATGTATATATTTGTATGCTGTTTTTGATTACCGTCTTGCCCTGTAAATATGCTCCCTTGTTTATAAAATCGTCCTATATGATTTTATTAACTGTGCAATTCTCATTGAAATAATTAATGCTACGTTGTTTGCAGTCTTTGATTATTTGCATGAGTACAGCGTCCTATTATAGAGTACTTTTTCCATGCCTATGATTTGTTTTACTGCACTGTCACTTTAAAAGGTTTTGCTCGCTATGTGCAGCTTGTCATGTGATCAAGCCTCCTTGGAGGCGAAACGCGTCATGGCGGCAGCGCTGGCTTCATGTAAATAAATCTCTGTGCACCAGCACCCTTGGGTCGACTCTTTGTTGCGGAAAACTTTGGGCGGATTGTTTTCTCTTTGCCCGGTAGTGACAACACTCGGAATATATATATATATATATATATATATATATATATATATATATTCACTGAAAAAAACATAGGTTATACACCATATATAGTTAGGAATTAGCATTTAAAAAACCTTATTTTACTCACACAAAACCATTGAAATTCCATATATAGTTAGTTGCACTAACTATATATCGCGCACCCGCAATCCACTGCTGATCATGTCACATATTACATCATTCATGACATGGTCAGTGACATCACTGATGACATCACTGATGACATCTCAAATGACATCACTGATGACATCACTGATGACAACATCCAGTGACTGTATTTTTCTGTAAAGTTAAAATATGTCTTGAGTGGATGTATAAGTGTCTGGATGAAGGATTTAGTAGGTGCATGACTGACTGTATGAGTGAGTGATTAAATGTGTCTCACTGAATGCATGGGTTAGTGACTAAACTGTCCTAATTTGTGCATCATTATGTCTGTTGTTCTGTAAACTGCTGCATGTGTTGATCATTAGCTATACGAGAGGCTATATGTGTTATTAATTGGTTGCCCAAGTATTTCTATGGGAGATTGAGTTTGTGTGGGGGTGTCTGGAAGGTGTGTGACTCTATGCATAGATGTGTGAGCAGTTTATTCACTAGGTGTATGAGTTCAAGAGTGCATGTGGAAACAGCTACATGGGCAGTTGACTGTGTGCATGAGTGTATTGATGAGTGAATGGATATCTCAATGCTACATGTCATAGTAAGTACATATGTAAAACACAGTACATGTGAGAGTTGGCATATATAAATAACTGTGCATGAGAGCCACTGAATGAGTGAGTGGTTGTATCGATCATTGTGAACTTGTATCAGGGATTGTATAAGAGAGTAAATATGTGTTAGTATATGTTTCAATAAGTAAGGTGTGTTTAACTGTATAGTTGAAGAAATGGAGGTGAGATTGTTTCTTTGCATGACTGACTGGGTGTGTGAGTAACTCCATGGATGAGTGGCAGTGTGTGAGTGTCTGTTTACACTGAGTGTATCTAAGGTTATATTAGAGTCTGAAGAGGTTTATCGTATTAGCACAAGAATGATGTCAAATGAGATGTCATCAGTGATGTCATCAGTGATGTCATTTGAGATGTCATCAGTGATGTCATCAGTGATGTCACTGACCATGTCATGAATGATGTAATATGTGACATGATCAGCAGTGGATTGCGGGTGCGCGATATATAGTTAGTGCAACTAACTATATATGGAATTTCAATGGTTTTGTGTGAGTAAAATAAGGTTTTTTAAATGCTAATTCCTAACTATATATGGTGTATAACCTATGGTTTTTTCAGTGAATTTTCAAGGTTTTGTAAATGCTAATTCCAACTATATATGGTCTATAACCTATGGTTTTTTCAGTGAATTTCAATGGTTTTTTAATAGCAAATATCATAAGCTGTCGAATGTCAAGTACGTGGTAAGTAAAAACATTTTCGTGTTTATGCACACTGATCTGCTTTGAATACTGCCCCCCACCCCTCATTTCTATTAGGAGTACTCTCTCTTTGCAGATAGTGAAGGGTAGTTAACGCAGCCCTTTGCCCCCGTTGTAATCCGTCGTGCCTGCTTCTCTCTCCATTTGATTGATTGTTCTCTTTGGTTCATTCTCTATTTACAAACAAGCACAGAGTCGCAATACTCTGTTTAGTCTTTGCAGATAGCGAAAAATCGTGTAAAAAAACAAAAGGAATCGAGCAAAATCAGTAGGCCACTAATGGGATCTCTTTTTGACCTCGCTAAAATAGAAACATTAGGAACAACCTGTTGAAAATAGCAATGCGTATGTACATAAGCGGCGTTCATTTGTGTTCACAGTACCCCTTGTTGATTGTTTCAATCGAGCATTGAATTGTTCGAAGTTAATTCTCTTAAGGATCTTCTCTACCTGCAAACGAGGAAGAATAGGAATATTCTCTCTCCCTTTGCAGATAGTGAAGGGTAGGTAACGCAAGCCTTTAACACGTCGTACCTATTTCATTCCTCATTGATTGATTGATTGTCCGAACATTGACTGTTTGGGAATTAGTTCTTTTTGGAGGTATTCCCTGTTTGCAAATAAACGTAGGAAAATCTTTGCAAGTAGTGAAAGGGTACGTAATGCGGACCTTTCTCCCCCGTTGTAATCTGTCATGCCTATCTACTCCCCACTGATTGATGCACCTTTTTCACCCGGACCATTTACTAGAGATACGTCATCTGGCCCGACCAGAGAGCACCCCTAGTGAAAAGGACATATGCAATAATAACGAAGTGATCACTGTATCCTGTTAACAGAAACTTTACCATGAAACAACCTGGAAAGAAAAAAATAGGAAAACGAAAATCAGTAGGCCACTGATGAACATGAACTTTTATTAAACAACAAACAAAGAAACGATAACATAACGTAATGATAAAACCTATTAATGTCCTAGAAACAAGAAAACGTTAAAGTATGCCAGTGGTGAGAGACCAGAAAAACAGTCCGAGAAACCAAATCACCCCTCGCTGTCCCAACTCATGCACTCTGAAAGTTCAAAGTTTTGAGGAGTGCTTGTAACATTGTCTGAAGCCTATTTGCAATTGCTTCATCTTCACTATTCTTAAAGTAAGTGGGGGCTGTTGTGATGCGGTGCCACCCTGAACCGCTTGACGGAGGCCCCCGAGGGACGGTGTCATGTCGCGGACTCGGAGGGGGCGCTTGGCTCCGGCCCCCTCCCCAAGTCGTGTTGCCCTGGTGTGGCCTGAGATCGCCCCCGACATAGGTGGCCGGCTCCCGGGGTCAAGCGGAACTTTTTTCCTTTTGGTGACTCTTCCATTCTTCACCTTGTCCCACAATCCGTTTCACCTAAAGACACGCTGTAGTGGGGCACCCCTTTTCCGTTTCATTTGCCATTCAGCCCGCTTTTGCTACACTGTGCCTCTTCCGCTATTCAGCTGTTTACCGCCCGCTCTTTCGACTACAGCGTCTCGCTCACCATGTACTTGAGTTGCTCCCGCTCTTGCGGTGCAGCGATAGGCGGCTGCCACAGGACTCTCAAAATGGCGGCCATCTCTTCAGATTTGGGCGTGGTCCACTAAAATGGGCCTGCGACACCTTGGAACTCGGACGCTTGTCTGCTAGAGCTTGGGCTCCATTCTCGAAAGCGTCCCCTCATCCTTGAAGATTCTACAAAAGTCTTGGGGGCCCCCGACTCCCGCAGGCTTCTGGTGGGGAGCGCCTAGCATGATTGCTCGTGGAATGGCCACGACGGAGCTACGAAATGGTGGTGCTCTCATGCTAACGCCAGCTTCAGTCTGAAACATCCAGAAACACTGTAGACTACCAATTCGATCAGTTCCGGTAGCGCTCCAACGTGACCCGGTAGAGAAGAACTTGCCCTCCCCTCTTTGACTGATGGTTCTTTTTGCCTGTCCCTTCTGTTGTCATTTAACAGAACTATTTAGCCTGCTGAAAGGGGTTGTGTGCCGTCCGCTGGTTGGTGGAGACATTTTGACTATATTCTGGACCTGCGTTGTCGCGTAATGCGTCATATGACGCGCCGCGAAAGAAAGTTTAATAAATTATGAAACACAATAAACAATCCTTAAAAAATAAAAAAAATAAAAAATAATCAACAAAACCAACAATCAATTAACATACAGTATTTGAAAAGTCTATCATTCATTTTTCATTGCAGTACGCTGCCCAGAAAGCTTCCCGGTTCCCGGACCGGGCGCTACCCACGCAAAAAAACAAAAAAAAAATTTTTTTTTTGCCCCGCGGGGCCCTTTTAAAGCCTCCACATTAAACCTAGGGGGTCAGGGAGGATCTACTATGCCCCCTTATGGTTATTTGCCCCTTTGTTTTGGCCTCCTCTTGTCTCTCGATCCTACCGAGAGACAAGATGGCGGCCGCTACGGACTTTTTGGAATGTTGACAGACGCCAGAGAACCAATCAGCTTCGCTTCACAAAGCTCCGTTGCGCGAAAAGTACGCGTCCTGCGCCGCTGCCCGGTCCGCTGTTACAGATATATATCTTTTTTTAAACGTTAATTTCTCAAAATCCACTGGAGCACATATATTGAGACCTACAAAAGGCACATCGGGCTACCAGTCCCTACAATTTTGCCAAGTTTCGTGCAAATCTATTCAGCCGTTCGGGCTAAAAGTGAGGCTAACCGCCCTATGGAAAAATCAATGTTAAAAACACGTTTTTGGACCCCCCTTTTTTCTCGGCCCCCCCTTGACGAAACCCCCCCAAATTTTCAGGGGCTGCTCAGAAACAAAATGTGCCATTTTCCTCAAAATTTCAGCCAATTCCGTCCACAAACGCCAAAGTTATTAGACATAGAATTTTCAAAAAACCCATAGGGAAAAAATCCTAACTATATATACCTACTGGCGACCGCCAGTAGGTAATATATATATATATATATATCCGTTTCACTTCCTCCAACGAAACCGGGACACATTAACTGCGGTGCAAAACAGGGTCAGAGGGTTTCCTGCCAAAAATACTCCGTTTCACAGAAACGCTTGAAAAAGCGAACAATGCACTCTTTTTCCAGTTTTAAATACCATTACTTCAGACCAAAAGATCGTATTTCATATTCTTCATATTTATTCCAGCATAACAACAGTGCATGGAACCAACCCAACGCGATTCACCGAACACTCGGCTTGATCACGGGTGAATTGTGTTCCTCAAAAACATATTTTAAATAAAGTTTCACATACCACTTCCTGGTGATAACATAAACAAAGGACTATGGTTCGTCTCATCAAGGAAGCAGCCATATTGGAACAGTGTCTTGCTAGCAAAGTGCCCAGCAATTCTTACATTCATATCTCTCTTACAGAGAAAGTAATAAACATTTCATGCCTATACAGGTTGCTTATATTCTCAAATACTCTTACATCTCAATCATGATTTAAATTGGTTTGTTCCCCAGTGGGAGTTTCCAACAATATTATTATGAACATAAACGAAGGGCTATGATACATCTCAATTGGAACAGCCCTACTGGGATAGTGTCCTGTTGATACAGGTTCTTAGACTTATATCTCCCATGTCGAAAGGAAATAATAAACATGTACCCATATAGGTTACTCAAATTATCAATCAACTATCCTTCTCAAACAAAAGTAGACACGTTTAGGTCGGAGCGTCCCAAGCAGGTAAAAGTCAAAATAAACCCCAAGTGGGGTAAATATAAATCATATCCATGTATGTGGCCCATTAATACATTCCATCTTGTTCATTCAATCTTCCTCAGTGGGAAAAAACCTGTATGGAAAGAAACAAATTCTTCAATTTTCAGTTCACTATAAATCGTTCTAATCGCAATTTGCTCAAATTTTTTGTGATTGACAAAATACCCTCCATGAAAAGAGGGGGTGACAAAATACGTAGGCTACGACAGTTAGAGAGCAAATACATTCTGGACCTAGATACCCGTATACCTGGGGGGCTGAACTCTGAGGAGGAATTGAAATGGCACTTGGGCGAGTAAACTAGTATAACTGTGATTAGAATTTGAATTGTATATATTTGTGATGCATTCTCCTGTCCATGCTCCTCATGGTTTTAATTCACATTTTATGTTTATCACTTTTTTCACATTTAATGTTTGTGTCGCACTGTTTGGATTCGAGTCATCAAGGATTTATAGTGAACTGAAAATTGAAGAATTTGTTTCTTTCCATACAGGTTTTTTCCCACTGAGGAAGATTGAATGAACAAGATGGAATGTATTAATGGGCCACATACATGGATATGATTTATATTTACCCCACTTGGGGTTTATTTTGACTTTTACCTGCTTGGGACGCTCCGACCTAAACGTGTCTACTTTTGTTTGAGAAGGATAGTTGATTGATAATTTGAGTAACCTATATGGGTACATGTTTATTATTTCCTTTCGACATTGGAGATATAACTCTAAGAACCTGTATCAACAGGACACTATCCCAGTAGGGCTGTTCCAATTGAGATGTATCATAGCCCTTCGTTTATGTTCATAATAATATTGTTGGAAACTCCCACTGGTGAACAAACCAATTTAAATCATGATTGAGATGTAAGAGTATTTGAGAATATAAGCAACCTGTATAGGCATGAAATGTTTATTACTTTCTCTGTAAGAGAGATATGAATGTAAGAATTGCTGGGCACTTTGCTAGCAAGACACTGTTCCAATATGGCTGCTTCCTTGATGAGACGAACCATAGTCCTTTGTTTATGTTATCACCAGGAAGTGGTATGTGAAACTTTATTTAAAATATGTTTTTGAGGAACACAATTCACCTGTGATCAAGCCGAGTGTTCGGTGAAACGCGTTGGGTTGGTTCCATGCACTGTTGTTATGCTGGAATAAATATGAAGAATATGAAATACGATCTTTTGGTCTGAAGTAATGGTATTTAAAACTGGAAAAAGAGTGCATTGTTCGCTTTTTCAAGCATTTCTGTGAAACGGAATATATATATATATATATATATTTATTTATATATATATATATATATATATATATATATATATATATAGAGAGAGAGAGAGAGAGAGAGAGAGAGAGAGAGAGAGAAAGAGTGTTAATACTACTAAAATGTGTGGTGAAGGTCCACGTTGTACTGTCATGCGTTGTAAAGGTCAGTGCTTGGTAATGGCAATAGTGGTAATGCCATACATCCTAAAAAAAGTGTTGGAAATGTAGAATACCATTACCAAGTAATGAAAGCTGCCCTTTGAAATGCTATCCAATGGGGAAAACAAAATATATTTTGAAAAAGTGTTTTAGGTGAAAAGCTGCAATTGTGTAATGTCAAAGTGATTCACCAGACCACTGCAATATTACAAAACAAAAAGTTAATTGTTGGCGACTGTACCGGATGTAAGCAGGTTATTTTGATGTCATTGTAATATGGATATTATTGCACAGTAACTATTTTTTAATACAGCCTCAATTGCCCATGATAAACATTGAGACCAATGGTGAAACCGTCTGACATATTACAAGGGAAGGAAACATAGCTATTGCAAAAGTTAAACAACGGAGGCAAACTCAGCTTCTGCCATACTTTCACCAGCCACTCAACAGCAGAAATGTCTGTTTAATTTGAAAATGAACATAACCCATGTGTGATTCACGTGCATAGCTGCTATTGTACTGGGCGAACTAAGCTGCTAAGCAGAGGATAAGTAAAAAGAGAGAGAGATAAAAAAAAGTGGTGTCTGCATGGAACATACAAGAGATTCCATCAAAGGGAAAGTTGCCGTAACCATCTCTGATTGATTGCCTCAAGGCATAGGGATGTATCATGATCCTCTAACTATGCGCCATGGTTTAATACATTGGACCACTTTTACTGCCTGGATACAAACGATCATATGACGCCAAAGTATTTGATATTTTTCCGACTACAAGACATTTCTAAGGAATATCACAAGGCGACACTACTTCCAACTTGCTCGAGATTATAATTGCGAACATCCGGGCCATCACTAATCTGAAAGAAGGACGGGCTCCCTTTTCCCGAGTTATCAAATTTGGGTTTCCAAGAAAGTCAATAAAGCCTTGAAAAAGCCCTGTGGGCGAAACGCGCGTCGGATGCTGTGGTGCTATTCTCTGTTAACTTGAAATTAAAAGCTTTCATCTAACAGAAGATTGTGACTGGACCATTGCATCTTTCTTTGGGATAATAAGAACTCTGGACTATAGGGCATAGAGACACTGCGGTATTGTTTGGAGAGTAACACAAACATATTGGATCATAGAAATAATGAGAATGTGTGCTCAGGTGTTATGTATTCAATCATGTGCATAATATATAGAAGGTTTCACAATACAATGTTAAAAATATTTTTCTAAATGTGGCTAGTTCCAATTTGCGCATTGGCCCAAAACTAGAACTTGCTTAAATATTACACTTTGACATTTGAGGTCACCTGAGCAATGGTTCTATCTGGACACCATGACCGAATTAAAAGGAGACGTCTGAAGCAGTCCAGCGTTTGATCATAACCACTAGGAACCATCTCCTCCTCTGGTGCTTCTCTGTCAAACCAGAGTTTCCATTGCTTCTCATTTCGTGTGATCTAAGTGCAACATGAGTAAAAAAAAGGGTTAGTAGGGAAAAAGGCAAGGAAACAAAGGGAGGCTAATGTTCATTCCAACGAAGGAGAAACTAGTAAATGTGGCAGATGGGATGAGAAAAAAAGTGGACACAGCATACACATCACTTGCAGAATGCTGTCTGTGTTTTTACAGATTGGAGACTAAATTTGCACTACAGAAGGAAATTACACCAGAAACAAAATCACTGTTGCACCACAGTAGTTAAACATTCTAACTCTGATAGAGCTGGAACTTCAGTGTGATCAAGGTAAAATTTCCCCAATTGAAACTAAAGAACAAGTTACTTACCTTCAGTAACGCCTTATCTGGTAGAGGCTTTACCTAGCCACAGATTCCCTACCTTAGATTTATCCCTAGGCGTAAGACCGGATCCAGAATTTTTTTGTGAGCAGTACCTCTGAGGGCTGGTAGGTGGCGTTGTTTGCCTTCGCGTGGAGTTGTCCGTGCCAGAAGTGACCTATATAAGCGCTGCACTCACTTCACTGATGTCAGTTTCTTTTCTCAACTTTCCACACTAGGACACTGACCCACGAAGAACACTGACCACTAGTTCCCATGAGGGTTTACAGAGCAGGGAGGATGGGTAGGCTGCTAAGGAATCTGTGTCTAGATTGAGTGTCTACCACATAAGGCATGCCCCTCTGATAGAGACTACTAGCTGTAGGTTCCTTACCTTAGAATAGATACCCCAACAATACTTCCCTAGAAGTGGGTCTGCGAAACTGTCTCACACTAAAAAGTCCTGCAGGACCAAATGAGCAATTTTTCTGACCAGACGGGCCTGACTGTCCAGGCAATAATGCTTTGTGAGCGTGTGTAGGGAAGACCACGATGCTGCCTGGCAAATGTCTAGGACTGGAACTCTGTGTGCTAGTATCGTGGTTGCAGCCTTAGCTCTGTTGGAATGCACACACAAGCCCTCAGGAGGTTGCTTTTTGGCCAATGCATAGCAGATCTTAGTGGGGAGATGGTCGTGGCTCTCCCCTTCTTCACTCTGACATACCCCATGGAGAGTTGGTTGTTTACCTGGAACTCTTATGTGTGGTCAATGTAGAACGACAATGCTCTTTTTTCGGTCCAGTCTGTGGAGTCACTCCTCTTTTGTAGATGGAGTGGCGGAGAGTAAAAGGTAGACAGGGTGATGGACTGGCCTATTTGAAAAGGAGTGACAACTTTCGGTGATAAGGAATTTATATACAAAGAACCAGCTTGTCTGGTAAGATGTTCTGATACGGAGGCTTAGATAACAAAGCCTGAAGCTCACTGACCCTCCGGACAGATGTTATTGCCACAAGGAAGGTTGTATTGATGGTATGAATCAGAAAAGACAGTTGTCGAGCAGCTCATAACGAGTACACATCAGGAAAGTAATAACTAGATTAAGGTACCACAGAGGCATGATGATGGGTGAAGGTGGAAACATGTTGTAGACCTTTCGAAAAAAAGCTATTTACAACAGGGGATTTAAAAGGGATGACTGATCTGTAAACAGCAGGAAAGCTGAGATGGCAGAAATATAGCCTTTTTAGGTGCCCAAAGCAGAGCCCTGCTGGGCAAGAAAACGAACAAGGAGAAGGGCTTGGGAGACGTGAGCAGAAAGAGGGTCAACTTGTTTCTCTGCACACCATACCACAAACTTATCCCAGCGGCAGGTTTACACTGTCTTGATAGAGGGACGCATGGCAGCCAAGAAATAACATTGCAGACTTCAGGCGAAGCTCAAAGGCTGTCAACTGTCGCCGCTCCATCTCCATTAATGAAGGCAGAGTGTTGAAAGGTTTGGGTGGAGAACCATCCCCTGTTGCTGCAAAAGAAAATCCTCCTGAAGGGCAGCCTGATTGGAGAACCGATGGGCATACTCAAAAGCTCGGGATACCAAACTTTCTGAGCCCAGTCTGGAGCCACAAGGATGAAATGGACTCTGGGCAGGAGTGGTATGTGCGGAAAGGTACACAGGAGGCTTGAGCTCCACTCGAGACAAAATGTGTCTCTGAGTGAGAGCCGCCTTGGAAACTCCAGCATGCAGAACTGCTAACATGACGTGCTCTCTGCACGCAATATCTAAGGCTCTCCCCACTGCTGAAAGAGACCTTGCCCCACCACCGAATCCAAGATGCCATTCATGATCCACTACACATCTTCGGCTGAGTTCGCCACCCTGGTGTTTAGAGAACCCGCCAAGTGTTTAACCACCAGGGATATGCCCAGACATTCCACTCATGTCCAGAGGCGCAGGACCTCTTGACAGAGAGTCCATGACCCCTCCCGCTCTGTTTGTTGCAGTACCACAAAGAGGTGGTGTTATCTGTGAACACTTGCACTAGCCTTCCCTTGATGAAGGGTAGAAAACTTTCATTCCTAGCCGGTTTGCCTGGAGCTCCAGTAGGTTGATGTGGAGTCTGGTTTCAGCTGGGGACCAGAGGTCTCTGATCTCCACCTCTCCCAGATGGCCGCCCCATTCCACAAGTCACGCATCTGTCACCGGTGTCAGAGCTGGTGGGGGAAGGTAGGGGGGTCTGCCGCTGACCCATTTGCGGTTCGTTAACCAACACTACAGATCTTTTGCAGTTTCTTCCGCGATGTGGTCCATGTCAAAGAGATTTCCCTTATTCTGTGCCCACTGGAACTTCAGGTCCCATTGCTGACTCTTACATGCCAGTGTGTATGTTTCACAAGTAGGCCGTCCCATCCCAGGAGTAACGCATCCATCACTACTGTGAACTCTGGTTGGGGAAGGGAGAGGGATCTGCCTCTGGCCCAATCCTGGTTTGTAAGCCATCACTACAACTGACTTGCAGTCCCCTCCGAGATCTGAATGACATTGGAAAGATTCCCCTGATGCTGTACCCACTGGAACTTCAGGCCCCACTGCAAAGCCCGGATATGCCATCTGTCATGATCCACTAGCAGGCTGCAGGAGGCCATGAGGTCCAGCTGCTTCAGGGGCATTCTCACCGAAATCCGGGATAGAGGCTGAAACATCGGTATCATAGCTTGAATATCCCAGACTCGCTGTTTGGGAGGAAAGACCCAAAACTGTGCTTTTTCCAGAACCGCCTTTGTGAAAAGGAGCTTCTGAGAGGGAATCAGGTGCGACTTTTGACACCTTTATAGTGAACCCCAGGGAGTGCAGGAGGTTGACTGTAGTCTGAAGGTTGGAGACGACTGCTTGGGACCAGCCTGCGTTCAACAGCCAGTCACTGAGATAGGAAAAGACTGGTACCCCTAATCTCCGCAGATGAGCTGTAACTACCGGCATCACCTTGGGGAACAACTGAGGGGTGCTGGTAAGGCCAAATGGGAGAATGGTGAACTGAAAGTGCTCGTGGCCTACCATGAACCGCAGGTAACGCCTGTGGGCAGGCGGGACATAAGCGAGAGTGAACATTTTGAATTTCTGCTTGAGGGAGAAATTGAGATGGTGCAGGTTTAGAATAGGACAAAGGCCTCTGTCCTTACTGGGCACCAAATAATAGGGGGAATAACAACCACAACCAACTTCTGGTATCGGCACCCTCTCTATGGCTCTCTTGGCCAAGAGAGCAGTCACTTACTGGCTGTGTAAGAAGAGATTGTCCTCCGTCAGCCTCTCACAAGTGGGTGGCATGGGTACAGGGGTAGTCACAAAGGGGAGGGAGTAGGCCCAAGGGAGTAGCCCCTTCGGATAATCTGGAGAACCTTGCGGTCTGATATTATCGACCTCCAGTGTTGCAGGTGATTGCGTATCCGGCTATCCACTGATTGCACATGATGGTTGGAGGACGAAATAAAGAGGTTTGGAGGCTACAGCTGCTAGTGGGGGTGGTGGACTGGCCCAACCTCTGGCTGCCCGACTTACAGGGTGTGGGTGTACTGCATCCTTGGCCACACAAAGGCTGGGGAGCTTGTGTGCTGTGGTGGCAGGGTGGGTAAGGACATGGCTGAAAGCCCATTCTGTGGCCACGAAAGGATCAATAGGTGGACTGGTATTGGCAGGCGGCCACGGAAAAGCCCAAAGACCTGGCAGTAGCTCTGCAACCCTTAGTCCACCTCATCTCCAAAGAGACAGAAGCCATTAAAGGCCATATCCATAAGCAAGGCTTTGGACATCCCATGAAATTCAAGTTGTTCTCAGCCGTACAAGGGGCTGTAAGGGCATCAACGATTAAATCTCTCTGGCTAGCAAGTCAGTTGTATCCAGCCCATATCTGATCGTGAACTTGGCTGTCTCTCTCCCATCTACCATACCTGGGGAGAGTATGGCCCGGGCGTCCTCCTCCAGGACCACAGGCAACACATGCTAAACCGAATCCCACAGTGCATGAGAGTAATAGCACAAAAGGCAAGCAGTGTTCACAGACCACAGTGCCAGGCAAGTGGAAAAACAAAGTATTCTGGCCTAACGTGTCCAGCTTGAATTTCCTATACGGTGTTGTGGTAGGGAGTGCGGCAGGGTTTACACGCCGGGGGCTGCATGAGGAATTTGTCTTCCCTAAGGGGGGCAATGGCGGTGGTCAATTTTCCTTTTCACAGGAGCCCTTATGCTGTGCTTGGACCAGGTCCCAAGCAGGACGTCAATAAGGGCTTCATTAAATGGGAGAAATGGTTCAGAGGGGTCATATCCAGCTAAAGTACCTCTGCAAAGACATTAGTTTTGACTGCCACTGAGGGTAGGCTAAGGTTCAGTACCTTGGCCGCCTTTCTCACCACCACTGCTAAAGAAGCTGCCTCCTCCGTAGCCATGGTAGGAGGAGAGACCATGCCAGTATCTGGGGATGCATCCAGTTCACTGGTGTCTGTCAAATCCTCACACCTGTCCATGTTGGGTTCTAGGGGTTGGTATTTCTCAGGGTCTGGTGGCCCCTACCAATCTTTCTTTCCGTAGGAATAGGGCTTAGGCTCTGGCCTAGTGGTTATGGCTCCAGTTGACGTCGGAGTCGGATGACACCCCTCTGGCTCTGTGTCAGTGTTGCAGATGAGAATGGGGACAGCGCTTGCACTGCCAGAAGCATCGATGATGCCAAGGGCATCGAAATCGGGACTGGAGCTTGGGAGGTCAAGATTGTACAACCTGTGTTGGTCCAGATCCATTCATGGATCCAAGGGCCCCACTGGAGCTGGGGGCGGACCCGCCAGCAGGGTACCAGGAGGGGCACCTACCGACTCTGCAGAGTCTCAAGGCATGCCAGCTGGGATTAGCCACCCAAAACTCCTCAAACCAGTCAATTGACCCAATCGCAATTTATAAGCCACCACTGCAATTGTTGTGCAGTGCCCTCCGAGATCTGGACATGATCGGACAGGTTGCCCTGATGCTCTGCCCACTGGAACTTCAGGTCCCACAGCAGAACCCACATATGCCATCTGGCATGTTGCACCAGTAGGAAGCAGGAGGCCATTAGCCCCAGGAGCTGGAGGGTCATCCTGACTGAAACCCGGGATAGAGGCTGTAAAATCGGAATCATAGCCTGAATATCCCGGACTCGCTGCTTGGGTGGATAAACCCGGAACTGCGTCATATCCAGAACCTCTCTGATGAAAGGGAGCTTCTGAGAGGGACTCAGGTGCGACTTTGGCAGGTTGATGGAGAACCTCAGCAAATGCAGGAGATCGGCCGTAGTCTGGAGGTGGGAGATGACTGTCTGGGGCAAGCCCGCCTTCAACAACCAGTCGTCGAGGTAAGGAAAGACTGACACCCCTGACCTGCGCAGATGAGCTGCGACCACCGCCATCCCTTTGGTGAACACCCGAGGGGCGCTGGTAAGGCCGAAGGGGAACACGGCAAACTGAAAATGCTCCTGGCCTACCCTGAACCGTAGGTAACGCCGGTGGTCCGGCAGGACGAGGATGTGAAAATATGCGTCCTGCAAGTCCAACGCTACCATCCAGTCTTCAGGGTCGAGGGCAGCCAAGACCTCAGCCAAACCTGTTGAACTTCTCCTTCCGGAGGAAGCGATTGACATTCCTGAGGTCCAAGATGGGGCGCAGGCCCCCTTCTGGTCCCCAAGAAGGCGCAGGTCCTTCTTTGGGACCAGAATGTAGTGGGAATAATAACCACGCCCTACTTCTGGCCCAGGAACGCGCTCGATGGCCCCATTGGCCAGGAGGGCCATGACTCCCTGCAGGAGAAGTGCAAAGTGATCCCCAAGCATGCGGTGGAACTGAGGTTGCATGGCAGGCAGGGCAGACTCGAAAGGGAGGGAGTAACCCCGCAGGACAATTTGCAGCACCCACCTGTCCGAAGTGACAGAATGCCAGTGGGGGAGGTGATGTTGAATCCTTGCCACCCTCAGGTGTGGGGTGCACCCCAAAGCTTGGACTAGGAAGGCTTTGAGGCAGATGCTGGGGGAGCGGAGGTGGACTGACCCACCCGTTGGCCCCCTGTGCCGCCACGGCGGCCTCCACGCCTGCGCTGAGGTTGGTTCTGTGCAGGCTTCTGGCTGAACGAATGTGCAGGGGCACCCCTTCCATGGCCACAAAAGGAAGGAAAGGGAGACGTGGCCGGGTGTGAGGTGGAAAGACCTAAGGACTTGGCCGTAGCCCGCGAGTCCTTAAAACGCTCCAGCACATTGTCGGTTTTATCGCCAAACAGGCGAGTGCCATCAAAGGGCACATCCATGAGAGAGCATTGGACATCTGGCGAGAACCCGGTAGATCTCAACTAGGTGTGGCGACGAAGCGCCACAGTCATAGAAATTGCCCTACCCAGTGAGTTTGCGGTGTCAAAGCCACACCGAATGGCGAACTTAGCCGCATCTTTACCCTCGGGAACCGCTTGAGACAGCACAGCTTGGGTCTCTTCAGGACACTGAGGCAACACCTGCGCAACTGTATCCCACACCGCATGGGAATAGCGTCCAATAGGCACGCAGTGTTCACAGACCGCAGCCCTAAGCTGGCTGAAGAGAACAACCGCTTGCCAAACTGCTCCAGCTTCTTAGAGTCCTTATCCGGCAGGGCCGTGGGAAAGGCACTCTGGGATGACCAGACTCTCGGGCGTAGGATGAGTGGTGTGGAAGGCAGGGTCACCCGCCGCCGGGCGATGATGCCTGGCAACGTTCTTATCCACAGGGGCCTATGTGGCTGGTCGTGACCAAGTGCCCAGTAAGATGTCAATGAGTGTGTCATTAAATGGTAGTAGGGGCTCCGACGAAGTGGGCGCTTTCTGGAGCACCTAAGTGAGGAGATTTGTTTTCAGGGCCACCATAGGGAGTTCAAGGTTGAGGACCTCAGCTGCCCGACGGAGCACCACCATGTAAGAGGAGCCCTCCTCCATGGTAGGTGGGGGAGAAGCAAACCCCGGGTCAGAGGAGACATCAAGGCCACCAGCTTCCTCATCCACCCAGTCCTGCTCAGAGTCACACTGACAAGCGAGAGGGTCCTCGGACTCCACACAGTCATCCTCCACCTCTGCCGTATGTGGTACAGGCTGCGGTGGCAGGGCAGGGGCTGGGGAAGGAACAAACGGCGCCGGTAATGGCGTCGGAAACGGCGCCAGACGGCGCCGAACCGGTGCTGTGTACCAGTGCCGATCCCAGGCAGGAACAAAATTGTCCTGGAACCTGGGCAGGGGCGGAACCAATAGTATCCACTGTGGCGCTGGAGGTGGAGTCCAGGGTGGCATTGGGGACGGAGCCTGCAGCGGGGGACCTTGTGGCACCGTGGCCGGAGCAGGCGGCACAGGATCCTGCGGCACTGGGATTGGAGCTGCAGGTGCCACCGACAGCCCAACAGGATCTTGACACGGGACTTCGGGGCCCGAGGGCGCGCCGGCGGGAGCCCGAGGCCTAAACAGGCGGTCCATGGCAGCAAGAAATTCTTGCATTGGTGTGGGAGTCGCCGACAGACCCAGATAAAGTGGGTAGGCCATGGAACTCCCGGGCTCCGAAGGAGCCACGGGGTCAGAACCCCGTGACCTCTCATTTGTATCCGGGGACCGACAAGGGGATGTCGGAGAGCGGCAACGCTTGTTTGACTTCTTTTTGTGTTGTCTCTTACACGAATCCGAGGGCGAAGACTTGGAACCCGAGGAGCGTGGACGGTGGCTCCGTGAGCGTTCTCTGGAGCGGCCCCATGACCTTGAACGGTGCTGGGACGAGTACCGGTCCTCAAGCAGCTTCCGGCGTCGCTCCCTCAAGCCCTTTGGGGTCATGGCCCGACAGCCCAAACAGGACCGAGAGTCGTGGTCGTACTCCAGGCAGTAGAGACAGACGTTGTGGGGGTCCGCCACTGACATATTGCGACGGCAGGCCCCGCAAGACTTAGCATCCAGGCATCCCTACGTGCACCAGAGTGGATTCACAGGAGACTGAAAGTCTCAAAAAGATAGTAAACAAGCACTGGCATAGCCAATAGGTCTCGCCTTTGGGACCTTATAAGTGTTTAGCTATGCAACAGTTTTTGTTGCACCAAGGATATTGTGCTGCATAACTAAATACTTATAAGGTCCCAAAAGCGAGACCTATTGGCTATGCCCGTAAGAAAGTTCAAGTTTTGGAGTAGAACTTGGAACACGAGCAGGAAACAACGTATGCAATAATCACGCCGGGAATGAGAGAAAACAGGCAGAAAAAGTACTAAAAATCAATGTGGAGCACAAAGGCAACTATAAATGTGAACGTTTAAAAGAACCAATAAATGCTATTGTTAAACTAAAGACTCAGATACTTTTAACAGACGGCAGTGAGATACACTGCAAGCCTATTTACAAATATAGAACTAATGTTGGAGGAAGAATGCTCACCGGTAATGAAAGAAAACAGACAGCAGGCAGAGAGAGTGCCAAACATGTAGCGGAGCTCAAACATGAGCTGAGCAGTAAACGCCGATAATACACACACAGTGATGGAGTACGCCGATAATACACACAAAGTGATGGAGTAGAGATTAGAACACGAGCAGGAAACATAAATAAACATGTGTGCTGAGAACACCAAAGCTGCGTTTGTGCTTGGAGGGTGGGAGGAGGGCACCTAACGTCAGGCGGGAAGAGGGAAAGCCAAAATTAAAAAGAAGCAGCGATGGAAGGGAAATGCTACGTTTGTACTATTTTCACTTGCAACAATTATTTAAAAATGTACATACGCTCCCTAATGCCCCTCGGCGATGTCCGTGCTGTAGGCAATTAGAGCCCACATCCGTCAGTAAACATCCCAGCTGGCGACTGAGCACCGTGAAAGTAATCCGAGGCCGAGTGGGTGCCAGGGCCTCTTTCTGCCTAACTTGATGCACTCGGAAAGGGTGTGGAAAGGGAAACAATGCATTTGTGCTTGAAAGGTGGGAGGGCGAAAGCAAAAAATAAAACAAGGGATAATTGTTTGCCGGGGTGGAGGGAATGAAGGAAGTGGTGGGAGCCGGCGTGAAAAAAAGAAAGGCGGGCCGTTATTGTTGCTGACTAAGAGCGAGCTGCATGACGTGGTGCTTAATAAAAAAAGTAACCCCGTTTGAGCCTCAATCGGAAATTAATGTTTTACTCGATGCGATTTCTTCATTAAACGCGTGCGTTTACAATATATACCCAAGCCGTGAAAGTGACTGCGCTATCATTATTAACATGACCCAAGGCAGGAATGCAGCTGCCACAATCCGTGGGGGAGAGAGCGGAGGGGGATGGTGTGTGGGGGCTGGCCTGCCGGCCGGCCAGCCAGCCATGATTAATTAGGGGAGGAGAAGCCTTAGGGGAGGAGAAGCCGCAGAACGCACGCTGGGCGAAGCCCTTTGATGTGCTGTGCGGCCGTGAATGCGCGTGCTTGTTTGCACACGTGATTCACATGAACTTCAAGGAAACTGCAGGAACGAAGCCCATGGTTTCACGAGGATTTTGGCTACTTGAATTCTCGCTCCGCTCGATGCGCTTGCGCGCATCGATAGGTCGCGAGACCTAAAAAGTGACTAGGGTACGTGCTCTAACCGGATCTGCGCTTACTGGTGCGGAAAAAGAACTGACGTCAGCGTGCATGGGTGGTGCCTAAGTAGTCTCCATGACGTCATCTCGGTGCTCACGACGCCAGCGACGGACGCGGAGCCGCATGATGCCACCTACAGACGCGCAGGGGTACTGCTGACGAAAAAACTTTCCGGATCCAGTCTAACGCCTGGGGATATTCTAAGGTAAGGAATCCATCACTAACATGTCTCTTTCAGATGGAAGCATTGACAGTGCCAGGGGCATCGAAATCGAAACTGGCATTCGGAAGGTCGAGATTGTACAAGCGGTGCCGGTCCAGATTCATCCATAGATCCAAGGAGCCCAACTGGAGCTGGGGCGGACCCGGTGCCACGGAAGCAGGAGGGACACCTCCTAATCCTGCAGACCCAAAAGGCATGCCAGCTGGGATGGGCCACCCAAAAATGAGGTACATGGACTCATAAAACTTGCAGAGTTGGGCGGGGATCGCTCTGGCTCCTAGAAACACGGAGAGGATAGGAGCTAGTCCAGGTGCAGTCTCAACCACGGAGCCAGGCCTTGAATGATGATGCCCCCTCGTCTCATCGGATGGCTTTGATGGACAGGATGCAGTAGAAGTCCTTGTGAGCTTCTTGCTGTTTTTATAGGACTTACCTGAATGCCCGGGTGACTGTGACAAAGATTGATGGCCCATCACCGATCCCAGGACCTTCCTCTTGATCTGGATCGAGATTGTCACGTCACAAGTCAAATAGACAGGTGCTTGAAGGATTGCTCCCTCAGGCCCATGTGGTGCATGGCGCAGCAATCGGCGCAGGTCTTTGCATTATGGTCAAGCTCAAGGCATCAGAGGCAAACAAGATGCAGGTCTGTCACTAACATCTCTCGGTGACAGCGCCGCAGGGCTGGAAGCTAACTTTTCCAGTGGACATACTTGCCACACAGGAGAAAAATTCTCAAAAGACTTTGACAAAAGGTAGAAAAAGGGTCAGTGAAAAAGTAAAAGGGGGTAGCTCTATCCGGAACTGCGCTGTCTGGCGCGTAAAGAAAAGAACTCATGTCAATACGATGAGGTGCGCTTATATAGGCATTACACACGCCATCTCCGGCGAGGATGAAGCCACGCGGGGTTAAACAATGCCACCTACCAGTGTGCAGGCGTACTGCTCCCCAAAAATATCCGTATCCAGTCTGACGCCTGTACAGTAATGACTTTAAGTCTCCATCTATATTTTGAGACCACTTTATATGGGAAAGTCTGGATAAGTTTTAGCTACAATATAAGAAATAGCCATAGTTCATATTTTGCCAAATGTAGAGCTATTACTACAAAGCAATCCTCGTGAACCCCTTGATAATCGTAGGTTTGTCCCTGATATACATCACTCAATAGGACCTAGTCTATCCAGCAAACAAGATTTACAAGTTTAGAGGTCTGGTGTGTCGGGCCGACCTTGAATAGTTACAAATGGACTACGTTTTATAAATCAGAGGAATTCAACATTCTTTTGACTCTTAGCGTACATGTTTAGCCAACTCATTAGAGGTGTAAAGATACTATTATTATTATTAACACTTGACGACATTTATCTGTCAGAAGTGACTATTTACAAACGTTTCATGTGTCAGGCATGGGTACTCCACTGACTCTCTATACGGCGTAAATCATATTTTTTTTTGCCGTCTACACTGTAACTCCTGGGCCAACTCAACCACAGGTTTCTTTACTTATTGTTTATTGGATTTTTTGCATTTTGGAAAAAACAATAACACTTTTTAAAGTAAAACCTGCTTAAGAATATTCAAGGTTGAAATTTAGCTTACTTTTGTTAAAATATTTGAAGTAAAACAAACAAGTTACTTACCTTTGGTAACGATGTATCTGTAAGAGACATTAGTAGATATGGATTCTTTACCTTAGAATTACCCCAGGTGTCAGACTGGATCCAGAGAAACTTTTTCGTAGGAGTACCCCTGCACATCGGTAGGTGGTGTCGGTCGACTCCTTGTTCTTTGTTGGTGTCGTGGTCGCCGGGAAGACGTTGCGGTGTTTTACTTAGAAGCCGTCCATGTGCGCTGACGTCAGTTCTGAAACGACTTTCCATGCCAGAAGCGCAGAGCCATGCAAGACACTGACCACTGGTGCACACAACTACGGCCATGGAAGGGAGTCCCTATCCATAGCAGTCAGTTCGCAGAACAGGGAGGATGTTTGGGGCGGTAAGGAATCTATGACTACTAATGTCTCTTACAGATACATTGTTACCGAAGGTAGGTAACTTGTTCATCTGAAAGAGACCGTAGTTATAGATTTCTTACCTTAGAATAGATACCCCAGCAATACCAACACCGGAGGTGGGTCTGCGAACTAAGTTCACACCAGAAAGTTCTGGAGAACAGAAAGGTCAAAAAAGCAGTCTCTACGAACTTGGCTGTCCAGGCAGTAATGCCTAATAAATGTGTGTAGGGATGCCCACAAGGGTGCCTGACAGATGTCAACCAGCAGAACTCCACGTCCCAAAGCAGTAGTAGCTGCCATCGCTCTTGAAGAGTGGGCATGCAGTCCTACTGGAGGTTCCATTTTAGCCAAAGAATAACATCTTAATGAATAGGAAAACCCATTGAGAGATGGTACGTTTGTGCACTGCCCGACCTTTCTTGACACCCACATAACCCACAAAGAGTTGATCGCCCACCTGGAAGTCTTTGGTGCGGTCATTGTAGAAAGACAGTGCACGTTTTGGGTCCAGACAGTGGAGCCTCTCAGCCTCTTTGGAAGGGTGCAGAGGCAGGAAGAAGGTGGGAAATTTGATGGTCTGGCCCATGTGGAAAGAGGTAACCATTTTGGGCAGAAAAGAGGGCCTAGTACGGATGACTACTTTGTCCTGATGGACAGGAAGAAAGGGAGGTCTGGAAGATAAGGCTTGAAGTTCGCTCACCCTGCGAACAGAGGTGATGGCAAGCAAGAAAGAGGACTTGAAAGTAAGGAGACAAAAAGGACAATTATGTAGTGGCTCAAAGGGAGCACACAAAAGATAAGTGAGGACAAGATTCAAGTCCCACTGGGGCATTACAAAAGGAAAAGGAGGAAAAAGATGAGATAGGCCCTTTAGAAATATATTGACTATAGGTGACTTGAAAAGAGAAGGCTGATCAGGAAGGCGAAGAAAGGCTGAAATGGCTGAAAGATAGCCTTTAAATGGGCCCTGAGCAGAACCCTGCTCGATCAAAGAAAGAATGAAGAGGAGAACCTCTGAAAGAGGGGCAGAAAGGGGATCCATAGCCTTTGCTGTGCACCATGCCACAAATTTGTTCCATCTACAGGTATGTACCATTTTAGTGGAGGGAAGTCGGGCTGCCAAGATGATAGGACACACTTTGGGAGGAAGGTCGAAAGCTGTCATCTGTCGTTGCTCAATCTCCACGCAAGGAGGTGGAAACTGGACAGATTCGGGTGGAGGACCATCCACTGCTTCTGCGACAGAAGATCCTCCCGAAGAGGTAGTCTGATCGGAGGACCGATGACCATGCTCAAGAGCTGGGAGTACTAGACTCTTCATGCCCAGTCTGGAGCCACAAGAATGACTTGAGCCCGATTGTGGTTGATCATCTTCAGTACTATGGGCAGAAGTGGTACAGGCGGAAAGGCGTACAGGAGGCCGCAATTCCACTCACGATGAAAAGCATCGCTGAGTGAGTGCCGCCTTGGAAACTTCAGCGCGCAGAACTGCTTCCATTGCGTGTTCTCTTCGGTGGCTAATAGATCTAACCAAGGCTCTCCCCACTGCTGAAAGAAATCTTGCACCATCTACGAGTGAAGATGCCATTCATGATCCATCATGAACAAGCGGCTAAGTTTGTCTGCCCTGGCATTCAGGGAACCTTCCAGGTGGTGAACAACTCGGGACATGGCCTGATGTTCCAGCCTCGTCGAAAGGCGAAGAATCTCTTGGCATAGGGTTCGCGACCCCACCTGCCCTGTTTGTTGCAGTACTACACGGCAGTCGTGTTGTCTATGAATACCTGCACTACTCTTCTTTTGACAGTGGGAAGGAATGCCTTCATTGCAAGATGATGCGCCAGGAGCGCCAGGAGCTCCAGGAGGTTGATGTGGAGCCTGGACTCCGCCGGAGACCAGAGGCCTTTGATCTCTGCCTCCCCATGTGGCCGCCCCATCCCAGGAGTGACGCATCCGTTACTAATGTGAACTCTGGTTGAGGAAGGGAGAGGGATCTGCCGCTGACCCAAACCTGGTTCGTGAGCCACCACTCCAACTGACTTGCAGTCCCCTTCGAGATCTGAACAACATTGGAAAGATTTGCCTGATGCTGCGCCCACTGGAACTTCAAGCCCCACTACAGAGCCCACATGTGCCATCTGGCATGATCCACCAACAGGATGCAGGATGCAGGAGGCCATGAGGCTCAGCAGCCTCAGGGTTATTCTGACCGAAACCCGGGATAGAGGCTGAAACATCGGTATCATAGCTAGAATATCCCAGACTCACTGCTCGGAAAGAAAGACCCGAAACTGCGCTGAGTCCAAAACTGCTGTGATGAAAAGGAGTTACTGAGAAGGAATCAGGTGCGAATTCTACAAGTTGCTAGTGAACGCCAGAGAATACAGGAGGCCCGCCATAGTCTGGAGGTGGGAAGACTGAAACCCCTGATCTGCGCAGATGAGCTGCGACCACCGCCATCACTTTCGTGAACACCTGAGGGGCGCTGATAAGGCCAAAGGGGAGCTCGGTAAACTGAAAATGCTCATGGCCTACCAAGAACCGTAGGTAACGCCAGTGGGCAGACAGGACAGGGATGTGAAAGTAAGCGTCCTGCAAGTCCAACACAACCATCCGGTCTTCAGTGTCGAAGGCAGACAAGACCTGAGCCACGGTTAACATCTTGGTCTTCACTTTCCAGAGAAAGCAGTTGACATCCTGAGGTCTAAGATAGGACACAGGCCTTTGTCCTTCTTGGGTACCAATCTATCAATCAATCAATCATGCCATTTGTATATCGCACTACTCACCCGGGAGGGTCTCAAGGCGCTTGGGGGGAGGGGTATGCTACTGCTCGAACAGCCAGGTCTTGAGTTGTTTCCTGAAGGCGAGATGGTCCTGGGTCAGCCGAAGGTGGATGGGGAGGAAGTAGTGGGAGTAGCAAGCACAACCTACTTCTGGCACAGGGCACGTTCGATAGCTCCTTTGGCCAAGAGAGCCGCACCTTCCTGTTGGAGAAGGGCCAAATGATCCTCCGACATGCGATGGAATGCTGGTGGCATGGAGGGAGGGGTTGTCCTGAAGGCGAGAAGGTAGCCCCTAAGGACTATTTGCAAAACCCACCTGTCCGACGTGATGTTGCACCAGTAGAGGAGGTGATGCGGATCCTGACACCCCCTGGCAACTGGTGGCCCTAAAAGGTCAAACCATGAAGGTTTGGAGGCTGCCTCAGGGGGGCATTGATGGACACGCCCACCCTTCTGGCCCCCAGACCCACAACGCTGGGTGCCACGTTCCCGGCTGTGCAGAGGCTGGGTAGCATGTGCAGGCTTGCGGCCCTGGGTAGAACATATTGGGGTAACCCTTTCATAGCCACTATAGTGGCGAAAGGCAGACTGCATGGGGCAAGAGGTGGCAGTGAGGCCCAAGGATCCTCGAAGCGCTCAAGCACGTTGCCCGCCTTGTCGTCAAACAGACAACAGCCATCAAAAGGCATGCCCAAAAAGAGTCGATTGGACATCCCCAGAGAAGCCAGTGGACCTCAGCCAGGTGTAGAATCTCAGGGCTCCTGACGTTGAAATCGTTCTACCTAGCAAGTTGGTGGAATCCAGCCCACACCAGATAGTGAACTTTGCTGCGTCTTGACCCTCTGCCACAGGCCAGGTGAGCACGGGCCTACTCCGGGCACTGTGGCAGCACTTGGGTAACCGTGTCCCACACAGTGTGTGTGTAACAGCCCAAGAGACATGTGGTGTTCACTGACAGCAGTCCTAAGCTGGCAGAAGAAAACATCTTCTTCCCAAGGTGGTCCAGCTTCTTAGAGTCCCTATCTGGGGGAGCTGTAGGGAATGCACCTTTTGAGGTTGATGCTTGGACCGTCAAGCTCTAGGAGGGTAGGGTGTTGGGAGAGAAAATGTGGGTCGTCCGGGGTCAGGCGGTGGGGTAGGCAATCATACTGTCCACAGGAGCCTCTGTGATGGGTTTAGACCAAGTGCCCAGAATGATGTCAGTGAGGGCCTCATTAAAAGACAAAATACAAAATGTCCCTGTAGGAATTATTTAACCAATATTCTCTGAATTATTAGTTTGCCACCACAGTGATCAATTGTTTAACAGAAGCAAGGAAAAAACAGAATTAAACTGTTTTTTATTATTCTGTAAATTATTTTCTTTCTCGCAACAATGTAAGATATGGCAACAAAAATACTACTACATTGACAGAATTGATTCTCAGTAGTATATGACAACTTTGGCTAAACACATGGACAAACCAAATGTCATGTTCAAGAAAGTACTTTTCGGGAGGAGGAGCTTGGCGGGCATCCGTGATGGCCGCGTGAGCACAGCGCTCTCCGGACCCCCGCCACTCCCGACATGATATCCTGAACATATCCTGATTCCTTACAAGGGTTAATGAAGAGGAACCTGGGCTGATCCTAATATTGTTTTTGGATTTCGAATTGGACCAGGGGCACCGAAGCTACGTCGACTCAAACTTTCAGGGCCCACCTTGGTGGCGCGCCCGGGTCTTGGTGAGGCTCTGTTGCCGAGTCTGAGTTGAACAACAGCGGCAGGGGGACTCGTCCCATGGGCCCCCCTCTTAACTTTCGGTTTCGATTCTGACTCAGACTACGTCTTCCGGCGGAGGTGTCTGGCCGGTGCTGAGTACGGCGGCGTGAGGCTACAGTGGCACCTTTTGCCTGCTCCGTATCCTTCTGGGACGGTTCCCACCTCGACTTGCCCTCGCTGCTGACTTTTTTGGCTCCGGCGCCCTGTCTCCCTGCGGCCATTTTCACCAGGTCGTGTGGGTCCCTTGGGGACGCGGTCTCCACTATGACGGGCAGAGGGGACCAGGAGAGGCGAAAGACTAAGACGCCCCTTCGCGGAGGCCCGGTCCAGTCGAACAGCATGGACCGGTACACGCAATCGAAGGTGTCCCCCAGTGCCTCCTTTCCTGGCCCGAGTGCAGTGGGGCCCCCTTTGGAGGCTTCGGCGGAGCCGTCCCTGCAAGACATCATGGGCGCCATCTCTGGCATGAGAGAAACCATTGGCCAACAGTATGAAGCTCTGGCCCACAAAATCGATACTGTGGCTATCGATATGAACCTTCTTCGGGCCGACTTATCTAAAACCAATGAGAAGGTGAAGTCATTGGACCTCAAGTCATCCAGCCTCACGGCCGACGTCTCGGAGATGCAGACGGAAATCGGCAACCTCAGAAAGGTAAACGATTTCATGACTCAGCGCCTGGAGGATTTTGAAAACAGGGCACGGCGTTGTAACGTGCGTGTGATCGGTGTTCCGGAAAATCCTGATCCGCATTCTGTTGATCTCCTGGATGAGGACTTGATACAAAACTACCTTTCTCCATCCGGATTGAGCAAATTCTTTGCGGTGGAACGTGCCCATCGTGTTCCGGGTGGCCAGGGTAAGCCGGGCGTCCCACCGAGGCCCATTGTCGCTAAACTTTTTCATTATAGGGACCGAGACGCTATCCTGCAGGCCTCGAGAATTAAGGGCCCGGTGGCCTTCGAAAATGCTACGGTGAACTTTTACCCGGACTTTTCACAGCTTGTGCAGAGACAGCGAATGGGTTTCCGTGGAGTTAAGAAGCGTCTTCGGGACCTGGGTCTGAGATACGCCATGCTTTTTCCTACCAGGCTACGAGTGGAGTACGATGAACGGACCCTTTTCTTTGATCGACCTGATTCGGTGAATGACTGGCTGGACTCTCTGCCGGACCGGCCTAAATTGACTGATCCCACCGAGCACCCGGGTGGTGCCGAGGGTGGCGTGGAGAGCTGAACTTGTTATCTGGGCCCCTGATTCCGTATCATGTTATTTCTTCCTGGGTTCTGTACTTGAGCGCTTCTTTTTCTATGTGTTCTCCTCTCCCCTTCTTTCTGTCGGGGTGGCGGGTGGGACAGAGCCTTTTCCTCCTCCGGGGTCTTTTTGTAGAACGGGGTTTTTTGGGCGACAGGCACACTGCATGTTGGGGTGGCTTCTTTGTCTACTGCAGGGGTGCAGGGTGGGGGGTGTTTCCTTGGGTGTTGGGGGGTGGGTTGTGTGGGGGTTTGTAGTTTGTGTTCTGTTTTTTCAAGGCAATTCTATTTTGATGATTGTATTTTCAGTGTCATGCTCATTGGGGGAGGGTTCCTGCATTACTTCGTGGGATGGGGGGTAGCGGGTTGAGGTTTATTTCATGGAATGTCAATGGTCTAGGGGATCGTATAAAGCGGGGGGTGGTGTTGCGATGCCTGCGACGTTTGTCTCCCGATATTGTCTTTCTGCAGGAGACGCACCTAGTGGGCAATACTTGTCGTGCAATGAATAGGTGGGGCTATCGTCTTGTTGCGCACTCAGGATTTACAACGGGTTCCAGGGGGGTGGGCATCCTACTCCGGGCTTCCCTTCCCCTTGCGATAGATGATGTGATCCTTGATGATCGGGGGCGCTATGCCGTCCTCGTGGGTCGATATGAGGGCAAGCCCCTTTCCCTGTTTACCGTCTATGTGCCCCCCGGCTTGCAGACCTCTACCTTCTCTGATTTGGGCCGAGTTCTGTTGGGCCTCCCGGATGGTGCTCTCTTCATGGCTGGTGACTTTAATTCTGTGCTCTCTGGTCTCAGTGATCGTTACCCCCCTAGGGATACTCCTTCGACCCAATTATGGCTGGGTGGCTTTTTGGATACTTTTGGTTTGGTTGAATGCTGGAGACTTATGCACCCCACTCAACTTCAATATACTTTCCACTCAGGGGCCCATGGGAGCTTGTCTAGACTAGATTACTTCCTCATGCCAGCTGAACAGTCATCGGCTGTCCGCGAGATTAGGCACCTCCCCCGCGGCATCTCAGACCATTCTCCGCTCTGGCTCTGGTTTGATGTGGGGGTGGAGGCGGCGGGCCGGGTGGCTCCTATCAACCCTTGGTACCTGACCTCCCCTGGGACCCGTGGTCAATTGATTGCGTCCTTGGACAACTACTTTCTGGAGAACGAGGGGTCTGTCTCTTCCGCGGTGTCCCTATGGGAGGCTTTTAAGACTGTGATTCGTGGGCAGGCCCTGTCTCTCATTGCTGAAACCAAAAAGGCAAGGAATCGGGAGGTGGTGGAGCTTGAGAGGGAAATACTTGAGATGGAGGCTGATCTGGAATCGAGTGTCACTCGTGACAAGCTCCATGCCCTGGGCCTGAAGCAATTGGCCTATAAGTCTCTGGTCACAGATGCGGCCAAAATGATATTTAGAGAACAACAGGGTCGTCTGTATGATGTGGGTGACAAAGCGGGGAAATTGCTTGCCTGGCTGGACAAGAAGGAGAGGGCGAATCGAGTGGTGCCTGTGATTCAGACTTTGAATGGTATGAGAGTGACGGACCCGGTTGAAATAGTGGAATGTTTTGTGGACTATTTTCGTGCGGTTTACTCCCCAGTGTCGGAAAGGGATGAAGACGACTCTCGCCTCTTGCTGCGCGACATTGCTTTGCCCTGCCTCTCCGATTTGGAGCGGTCCTCTATGGAGGCCCCGTTCTCTACGGACGAAATCGCGACTGCAATTCGCTCTCTCCGTTCGGGCAAGGCTCTGGGCCCGAACGGTTTGCCAATCGAGTTATACAAACTGCGTCCTGATAAGATTGCGCCCTATTTTCGGACAATGTTTTCGGAGTCCCGGGAGCGGGGTGCTCTCCCTTATGACCAGCGCCTGGCTACGATTGTGGTAATTCCTAAAGATGGTAAGCCCCGGGATCTTTGTTCGTCTTATAGACCCATCTCCCTGTTAAATGTCGAGCCTAAGGTTCTTGCCAAACTTTTGGCTACTCGCCTCCTTACGGTTGTTAGTGACTTGATTCATCCGGACCAATCCGGATTTATCCCGCATCGTAACACAGCCCTTAATCTACGTCGCCTTCATGGAGCCTTCGCGAGGGCGGGGCTTCTGACGGAGCCGGCCATTTTGGCCTCGTTGGACGCCTCGATGGCCTTCGACACGATAGAGTGGCCCTATCTTTGGGCGGCTCTTGAGAAGTTTGGTTTTGGCCCGGGGTTCATCGGATGGGTGAAGCTACTGTATACCGACCCCCTTGCACAGGTCGTGGTTAATGGTCGAGTGTCGGCCCCCTTTCCCCTTGGTAGGGGGACCAGACAGGGGTGCCCCTTGTCTCCACTACTTTTTGCACTCGCATTAGAGCCGCTAGCTGCGTGGATTCGCTGGGAGCCTTCCCTCAAGGGTATACGTTGGTCCCCAGATTTTGAGGACCGTGTTTCGCTTTATGCGGACGACATTCTTCTCTATCTTACTTCCCCGCGTCAATCTTTGAATGTCTTATTTGATGTTCTCGCCTCGTTTGGTAAGAATTCTGGTTTGACTATAAACTGGTCTAAATCCTGTGTCTATGTTATTTCGGGTGACCTGCCCCCATTGCCGAATAGATTTCCCATCCAGGTTGTTCAGTCCGGTTTCAAATATTTGGGGTTTTTTATTACATTGGATTCGTCGCTCCGGTTTGAACGTAATCTCCTTCCCCCGCTTCATAGATTGCGGCTGGACGTGGCTCGCTGGCGTAAATTACCCTTGTCGCCGCTGGGCAGAGCTGCCCTTTTCAAGATGATGTCCTTGCCGCGATTCCTTTACGCACTCCAGAATTCCTATGATGATATCCCCGCTACTTACTTCCGAGAGGTCGAGAGTCTACAAAGGCAACTGATTTGGGACGGGCGCCCACGTATCGCACTTGCGAAGCTCACCATCCCTTGGTATGACGGGGGCATAGCACTTCCTGATATCAGGAGATATTATTGGGCTACGCAGCTGTCTGCCATTAACCACTCGATGTACTCCCCAGGTCCGGTTCCGGCCTTTGCGATGGACAGACTCCAACTGCCGGGTGGTAACTTTAATAGAGCGCTTTACTCTAGGTCGGCTGGCTCCGCCTTACGGGACCAACTAGGATTGCTGTTCGTGTGTGGCGCGCTGCGAATGTGAGCTTGGGGTGGGATGACCGAGTGACGCTGGCTACTCCGCTTTTTGCATCTGAGCGTCTAGGATGTCTTTGGTCGACGAAAGGGTTTGACCATTGGGACATGATTGGAATCTGTAGAGTGGGTGACGTATGTGCGAATGGGGCAGTGAAGTCCTTCGATGCCCTTCGAAATGATTATGACCCGAGTGATAGGGAATTTTTTAGATATTTACAAGTCCGTCATGCCCTCACTTCGGTTCTGGCCTCCGGTGTCGCAGTCCCTGAGTCCTCCCCCCTCGAGGATCGTATCCTAGATGGCCATCTCCCTGATAGCACCATCTCCTTGATTTATAAGAAGCTGATTCACAATCGCGCTGACTTGCTCGTTCGACTTAGAGAAGCTTGGGTCGGCGACGGGCTGGAATTAGATGATGAGGATTGGCAATCGGCGTTATCTTCTCCGAAAGAGGTTGCCATTCCTGCCCGTCTCCGTCTGGTTCAGCTCAAGATCCTCCACCGGGTGTATGTTACTGGTCCTCGTTTGGTTGCGATGGGTTTTTCCCCGGATGGCATATGCAAGCGTGGGTGTGGAATGAGTGCTACGTTCCTTCACATTATTTGGGAGTGTCCGAGGGTGGCTGCCTATTGGACTGCGGTGCTTGCGGTGATGGCTGACGTGACTGAAATTGCACTGGTGCCGGAGGCCCGGAGAAGCTTGTTGAATGTGTGGGAACCTACCGACTGTTCGAGGGCCCAGACCAGATGGGCGACCCTGGGGTATATGGTTGCGAAGCGAGACATAGCGCAACTTTGGGGCTCCCACAGGCCCCCCACTGTTTCTGTGTGGGAAGAAAACATGGACTGGTCTATGTTCCGCGAAAAAACCGTCTACACAGCTAGGGGCAAACCTAGGGCATGGACGAAGATCTGGTGTCAGTGGAACGCCTATCGCGGAGACATTTGTGCTCCTCCCTTGGTGGAAGCCCCTGATGTTCTCTTATCACCCTTGGGCGATGTTCCTGAAATTTCACGTACTGTTCTTTGGCTTGATTGTCCTCCCCGCTATCCCCCCGCCTTAACTGGTCCTACTGATTGTGCCTTCATGATCCTGATTAGTGGGTTTCCCACCCCTCCAGGTCTGACTCTCGGTGTATTACTCCTCCGCCTTGGTGTTTATGTTTGTCGTTTTGGTGTGCTTTAAAATAAGAAAATTGTCCTATCCTGTTCCATACTGTGGGCGACATTTTGTGTTCAGTTTGTGCCTGACCGCCGGAGTGGCGACCACTGTTTTCTCTCATATTATGCTCTGATCCTAGCGGCCGGCCCGTGCGGTTGTGGGCCCATCTCTGTACACATGTTTTTGTTGCTCAATAAAAGTTTTTAACAAAAAAAATAAAAATAAATAAATAAATAAGAAAGTACTTTTCATAATACAATCATTGAGGATTCAAATGATGATACATCCATAAGCAAAACGATGTCAAGCGTCGACGTTTCGGTCCCCCGTTGGTTTAAACAATCCATAGGACCATCTTCATGACCATATGTTGCACATATTAATCTAGAAATAAATACACATATAAATATGGTATAATAGTGACCTTGCAAAACCAGTATCGTCTACTTATCCTAAGGAAATTGAACCTGTGACCTGCACCCTAAGTGTATTGAATTACTAAGCGCATCGACCACCACCAAAAAAGAGGCCATCAATCGTGTACCCCCAACCGTGAACATACTGCATTAAAAACAGTGGGTCTTGACTGCCAAAATCTTACCAAGGACCTCCAGCCGGAAGTCATAAGACTTGGAACTTCAATGTCCTAATGTTTGATAAAAAGAAGAAACCAACAACAGCATCACGTCAGAGACATGTTGCCTCAATCCGTGTGATCAAAACGTATACCATATCCCAACATATACTTACAGATGAAGTCTCAGAATCTTACACGTCACCTGCAAACCAAAACCTCCGTCAGTGCTATTCACAACGCACTTGTTAAAAAGCTCCTCGCTAGATCACCCTAAATTAGTAACACAACAGATACACTTACTTAGTTACGTAGGGGTAGCACCGCCGTTACTGCCCGCTCGACTTCAGCGTCCGAGACCTGAATGCGGCCACTTCCGTGTGTATAAACTAATGGCATCGTGACGTCATGCGTATGTTAATAGGGTGCCATCTTTGTATAGTCAGTAACATTAAGCCCTACAAGTGTGAGGCCAGCCCTTAGACTCTTGACCGTAATAGACAGAGTGATGGTACAAAAACTGGGCCATTAATCTCGGGGTACAGTTCTGATAAAATTCCATTAACAGTACCTGTGGTGGAGAATTGGAGAAGTGAAGTGAAGAGAAGTGGAGAAGTGTGGCTCACTGGTTAGAGCAGGCAGACCCTGAAGCAGAGGTCAGACCCGGGACCAGGGTTCAATTCCCGACGCGGCAGGGTCTTGAGCTCAAATGTCCATGGACTCGATAATTCTCGCTTCGGTGCCTGACCTAATCATGGGTTCACACTCTGCAACTCTGGGCATTAAGCTTGCTTAATCTCCACAACGGCCCACCTGCAGCGGGATGCCTGGCTTTCACCTTGGGGATGCCCTGTAGGGGCTATCTCACAGGGAAAAGCCAGGACGGGTTCCCAAGGCAAGCGCGGAGATACCCCTTCGGGGGTCGATTCAGGCGCTATATAAGAAACATAATAATAATAATAATAATAATAATAATACCTCCGTCATCTCGGCGGCCATCTTGGAACGGGTCCCCGCTACCAAGGATCTATTAGAAAGCCACTCCTACATACTTCAAACCCCTCCTCTCTGAATGAGGTAATTTTACTATGTTGCCACGCAATAAAGTTACACGATAAAAAAACTACAAAAAAAGGCCAGAAAGCTAAGGCCGCTAGGTCATAAGGTGGCCACAGTATGCCACTCAATGAGGGAATTTTCCTTTATCCACAGTGTTACAAGTCCAGATCCACTTATTTCCCTTAGGGTAAGTAGACGATCAACATTCTGGCAACGTTTGGTGTTCTTAATAACATCAATTACAAACCACTGCATTTCATTAGGCAAGTGTGATTTCTGCTGATAGTATTCTACCAGAGGGGCAGTGGTGACATTACATCTTATTCGGGACTGATGCTGTAACACCCGTTTTTTGACTTCCTGTGTAGTTTTACCAATATATGACAACATGCAAGGGCATTGTATGCAATAAATAAAATTTTTAGTGTTACAATTTGAATGATGAAACAATTTGATTTCTTTTTCATTCAGCACACAGCTTTTCATTGCCTTTGTAGTCGCGCACGCCGCACAGGTACCACATGGATAATGCCCAATCACAGGTGGCAACCCCCACTGTGACTGTATAGTGGAGGACGATGGCTCCTTATAAGCCTTCACTAAAAAGTCTCTTAGATTTCTACCCCTTTTGAATGCAAACCGAGGTTGCTCCAAATGAGGTTTAACTTTCCTAATTAGATGCCAGTTGTTCTTGATGATAGTCCTAATCTGATGTGATTCAGAACCACACGTTGTGACACATGTAAGAGGCTCGGTACCAGTCTTAGTCGCACCAATTTCTTCTTTTTTGTCAATAAAGCTCACGATTATAATACCAGGCACGCTTCATGGCCTGTTTAACTAGTCTGTGAGGATATGCCCGCATCACCAATTTCGATTGTAACACCTTAGCCTCGCGAAAATAATCAATCTTCTTGGTGCAGTTGCGCCGAAGGCGCAAAAACTGCCTAAAAGGGAGACTATCGGATGGTGGCTATCATATTTTAAAAGGTTATTCCTTGATGTTGGTTTTGTGTAGAGCATCATAGCTAAGATGTTATTGTCATTATAAATGGACGGATCTAGAAATTTAATAGAGGATCTGTCACTTTCTAGTGTGAATTGTAAGTTGCTATCCTGTTCATTCAACCACTCATGAAAACTTTTTAGTGCATCTTCTGTGCCATTCCAAACTAGGCAGACGTCATCAATATATCGTAAGTAATGGTGTAGATTGTCAAGATAGGGATTGTTGTTGTATATCACCCTATCCTAAAAAGGCTGCCACATAAAGGTTTGCTATATCCGGCGCAAAAATCGCGCCCATGGCCACTCCTTTGAGTTGGCCATAGAAGTCTGCACCAAAGATAAAATAATTCTCATTTAGAGCAATTTTAGCGCATTGAACTGTAAAATCAGTGGGGACCTGATGTGGGCGTGTCCGTGTTTCCAAAATGTCACTAATTATTGAGAGGGCATCCTCTTGTGGAATGCTTGTATAAAAGGTATTGATATCCATAGTGACCAAGATGTCATTAACTGGATCAAATGGTTGGCCTTCGAGTTTCATGATCACATCCCTACTGTCTTGCGTATATGCTCTAGTCAGAGGGACGAACGGTTTAAAAAAATAGTCTACATATTCAGCCAGCGGTTGGAGTATGGACTGGCAACCTGCCACAATTGGTCTCCCGGGCGGGCATTGGCAATCTTTATGAATTTTTGGAAGCGTATAAAACGCCGTAATAGTGTAGTCCTTTTTGTTCATGAAGTCAAATTCTTTTTTGCTCATCCACAACCCCTCCATGCCCACAGTCGTTAATGATCGAATCTCTTTCCGTATTCTCATGGTAGGGTCCCCTCTGAGTTTTATTGTAATGTGTTGGGTTATTAAGTTGACGTAAAACCTCACTGTCATAGTCTGTTTTATTTTGTAGAATGATCCCACCCCCCTTATCAGCAGGTTTCACAGTAAGATCATCCCGATTAGAAAGGGTTTGGAGAACCAGTTTTGCCTCTTTCGAGAAATTGTATTTGACATATTTTCTGTCTTGAAACATTTGTTGGATTTCGTTAAGCACTACATTTTCAAAAGTGATGAGATCTTTCGGCATCATATTTGTGGGTGGAAAGAAGGTTGAGGGACATTTCAAACCACTAATGTTAGTCGCATGAACTATTTGGGTATTTGCAAAAAAATATTTGGGTATTTGCAAAAAAATACTCCAGACGTATCGTTCTAAAGAACTTATAGATCTCTACACATGTCATAAAAGCATCATTCCTATTGGTGGGAACGAAGGACAATCCATGACTCAATACCTCCATCTCCTTAGAACTTAACGTATGTGAAGATAAATTAAAGATTGGAACGATAGTTAAATTCTGATTATTTTCCATACCCGTATGTTTGTAAGAAGTTACCACTCGTAATAACTGTTCCGTGTCTGTCGGAACCCCAGAGTATATTGGTTCCTGTACCAACCTCTCTTGGTGTTCCGGGCACGTCCTCTCTGTTGTTGTTGGCCCATCCCTAAAAAAGGAGAAGGGGAATTATGTCCTCTGCCTCCTCTATAATTTGAGTTGCCACCCCGATTTAAATCCTCATCAGAGCTTGAGGAGCCGGTCTCAGAGAAAGTAGTATGCTTGGGAACCCAGTTTGTCTGGTTACCAGTAGACTGAAAAAAATCTTTTTTTAGGTAGGGATATGTGCGTTCCCTACTGTAGTTTTTAAAATCTTTTTGTAGTTTCTCAGTCTTTTTTAAGATGTTATTTCTTTGGAAATCAGTGATTACGGTGTCCAGCTTTTTTAGAAACTCATCAATATCCGTGGCTGTGGTGTCTTCACGGATCTGTTGCTCTAGCTCTGCGATCTCCAACCTTAATTTATCAATGTGTTTGAGTGCTGTCCCTAAACTCAGAACCATCCAACTCCTAGAGCATTTATTGGACACAAAACTGAAACCCACTTTGTAATCTTCGTCCTCTACAAAAATTGCTGAAATATTGCGAACTTGTAGTCCGATCGGTATGATGTTGTTACTCAGGCAATCTGTCAGAAATTTTGCATGTAACTCAGTCCTGATGAGCTTTTTATGTAGTCATTCTAAGGTATTACGTGCCGCTGACTGTTGGGTATTGAGATTATTACAGGTGTTTTGTGGCCCCAACAATGAAGGACCACCCGCTATCTTTGCTATATAATCATCTGTATAAGTGAGGGTTTCTTTCTCAGACATAAGTAGATTTTTATCAGTCACAGACACTACACAAATATATATACACGTAAAAATACAAAAATATATAAAGATAAATACAGAAACATCCAACTCACATACAAAGTAGACTGATACCTATATACAACAACAACCACTTTCGTTGAAAAGGACCCTTGCAGACAGTTGTCTGCGCTAACAATATTACACAAAACAGAGCCACACAATTTTCCCAAAGGGACTGGGTATCAATTGTTTACCAGAAGCAAGGAAAAAACAGAATTAAACAGTTTTTTATTATTCTGTAAATTATTTTCTTTCTCTCAACAATGTAAGATATGGCAACAAAATACTACTACATTGACAGAATTGATTCTCAGTAGTATATGACAACTTAAACACATGAAAAAACCAAATGCCATGTTCAAGAAAGTACTTTTCATAATACAATCATTGAGGATTCAAATGATGATACATCCATAAGCAAAACGATGTCAAGCGTCAACGTTTCGGTCCCCCCGTTGGTTTAAACAATCAATAGGACCATCTTCAGGACCATACGCTGCACATATTAACCTAGAAATAAATACACATATAAATATAGTATAATAGTGACCTTGCAAAACCAGTATCGTCTACTTATCCTAAGGAAATTGAACCTGTGACCTGCACCCTAAGTGTATTGAATTACTAAGCGCATCGACCACCACCAAAAAGAGGCCATCAATCGTGTACCCCCAACCGTGAACATACTGCATTAAACATAGTGGGTCTTGACTGCCAAAATCTTACCAAGGACCTCCAGCCGGAAGTCGTAAGACTTGGAACTTCAATGTCCTAATGTTTGATAAAAAGAAGAAACCAACAACAGCATCACGTCAGAGACATGCTGCCTCAATCCGTGTGATCAAAACGTATACCATATCCCAACATATACATTTAAAAAAACTTGCAAATTCACTGAAAAAAACCATCGGTTTCACACACGTTATAGTTGCTTAATGAATATTATAATTAGAAATTAGCATTTAAAAAACCTTTGAAATTCACTGAAAAAAGCCATAGGTTTCAGGCAGATTATAGTTAGGAATTATCATTATAAAAACCTTAGAAATTCAGTGAAAAAAACATAGGTTTCAAGCAGATTATAGTTAGGAATTATCATTTAAAAACCCTTAGAAATTCACTGAAAAAACCATAGGTTTCACACATGTTATAGTTAGCTGGGCATTTCACTCATACAAAACCATTGAAAGTCCCCGTTATAGTTAGTACAGCTAACTATAACTTGCGCGCTCGCAATGCACTGCTGATGACACCACATATTACATCACTCATGACATGACATGGTCAGTGACATCACTGATGACATCACTGATGACATCTCAAATGACATCACTGATGACATCATCCTTGTCAACTTATGTTTTTTTCAGTGAATTTCTAAGGTTTTTATAATGATAATTCCTAACTATAACCTGCCTGAAACCTATGGCTTTTTTCAGTGAATTCCAAAGGTTTTTTAAATGCTAATTTCTAATTATAATGTTCATTAAGCAACTATAATGTGTGTGAAAACTATGGTTTTTTCAGTGAATTTACAAGGTTTTTTAAATGCTAATACCTAATTATAACGTGGCTGAAACCTATGGTTTTTCCAGTGAATTTCAAAGTTTTTGTAAATGATCATTTTTAAATGTAATAATTGTTATCGTTTTTTGTACTGATTTGCTACATTGTTTTAAACTATTTATTTTTATATATATTTTTTAAATTACATTACATATTTTTAATATAAATTGGAAAAAAATGTGTTTAAAAATATAAAAATTGTAATATTTTTTTTTTATTTTATATATTTTTTAATTTATATATATTTTATATAGCAGGCAATGCTATCCTATGGAAGGAAATTCAAGTTACTGGTAAGTACGGATAAAATGACTTTTCAGGATCAGTACAGGGCTGAAAGATGCAGCACTGAGGTCTCTCCTGATAACAGGTGAGTAAGGAATTCGTAGTTCGGCTGATTTTTGAGGAATTTTTTAAAGTTCCAAAACTCCACACTTAGAAGAATTTCCAAGTGAAACCAGTCAATGTTAGCCTATGGAAAGAAATTCAAATGACTGTAAGTATGGTTAGAATTACTTTTCAGGATGAGTAGTGGGCTGAAAGAGGCAGCACGGAGGTCTCTCCTGATAACAGGTGAGTAAATTGGAATTCGTTGTTCGGCTGATTTTAGAGGAGTTTTTTAAAGTTCCAAAACTTCACACTTCGAAAAAGTTCCAAGTGAAACCAGTCAGTGTTAGCCTATGGGAGGAAATTCAAGTTACTATAAGTATGGTTAGAATTACTTTTCAGGATCAGTAGTGGGCTGAAAGATGCAGCACTCTGGTCTCTCCTGATAACAGGTGAGTAAATTGGAATTTGTGTGCAAACACGCCCGGTGGCGCGTTTTAATTTGGGGAATTCATTCCTCTTCAATCCTGAGGTCCCCTGTGGGCCAACTAGCCCACCAGGTACCTCCAGTATGCGCCAGGGAGCTGCATTGCAGAGAGGTGTTCAGAGGCCACGCCCCCTTTTTACAACACTCTGCAACGCAGCTCCGTGGCGCTTACTGGAGGTACCTGGTGGGCTAGTTGGCCCTTAGGGGACCTCTGGAATGAAGAGGAATTAATTCCCCAACTAAAAACGTGCCACAGGGCATGTTTGCACACATATCACCTCAAGCCCCGCCCCCTACCTTCACCACTGTGCAAAAGCACCCCGTAGCGCATTCTTAGTTGGGGGATTAAGTCCCCTTGCATACTGGGGATCCCTGGGGGCCAAATAGCCCACCAGGAACCTATAGTATGCGCCAGGGGGCTGAGTTGCAGAGAGGTGTAAAAAGGGGCATGGCCTCATTACACCTCTCTACAACGCAGCCCCCTGATGCGTTTTCAGAGGGGGAACTAATTCCCCTTGACTAGGTCCCTGGGGGACAACTAGCCCACCAGGAACCTCCAGTATGCGCCAGGGGGCTGGGTAGCAGAGAGGTGTAAAAAGGGGCATGGCCTCTTTACATGTCTCTGCAAGGCAGCCCCCTGGTGCATACTGGAGGTTCCTGGTGGGCTACTTGGCCCCCAGGGACCCCCAGTATTTAAGGGGAAATATTTCCCCCTCTGCAAACACTCCAGGGGGGGGGCGTGTTTGCAGAGTGGTTCCTTCATTTTTTAGGGGGGATGGGCACAGTAGGCATACCCTACACGCATCACACGATTTAAAAACAAATAATAATAATTTTTGGGCCTTGGGGGTCCTTGTGTGACCCCCTGTACAGACCTAGGGAGTCAGGGTGTTTCTACCCTGCCCCCTTTGTGCCTTTTGAGCACTTGTTTTTCAATTTTCTTATGCCTCGGTTCTACCGAGGCACAAGATGGCTGCCAACACTTCCTGGTTTAGAGTGTTGACAGTTTACAGCCAATTAGCATGCAACTCGTGTTCGTAATGGTACGCGTACTATCCTCGGACGGTACGCGTACGGTATTTCGTCTATAGATATATCTATGATTTTACTTTTGATTTTCTAAGGAACTACTGAACGGATTTACACCATTTAACAAAAAGCGTAATCTGCGAACCAAACTCTACCTTTTTGCCAAATTTGGTGTAATTTCGTTCAGCAGTTCGGACTGTAGCCTCACTTAAAGGTCCCTATGGAAAATTGCATGGGGAAAACACGATTTGGGACCCCCCTTTTTTCTCGGCCCCCGCTTCACGAATCACCCTGAAACTTTCAGGGAAGGAGCGAAGCAGGCCATTTTCTTGAAACTACAGTGAGCTGGCACGGACCCCAGCGACACCAAAGCGACGTAATCACAGTGGGTCAGGTGCTCGACCACGGTTGCAGTGAAGTGAAGCATTTCTAGAAGCAGCATGCTAAAGCAACCCACTGTGGCAAAACTTGTTTTTAACATGGACTGTATCCCGCGCCAGCTCACTGTAGTTTCATTTGTGCCTACTACAGATTCTAGAAGGCCGTGTGAGTGGCCACGCCCACTGAGGACTGGATATCATTTATTAAGAGTAACGGTACCTGTGGCAACGTGATATCAGGAAACCGAGCCTCTGAAGAAATGAGGGAATCAGGAAACGCGTCAGGCTCCCAACACCACTGCTTTCCTGTGAACTCTATGTGCTGGAGCAATCGTGAATAAAATGAAGAGCGAACAAACCTGTGTGAGGTTTTCTTCATTGAAGGCAACTTGTTTGATGGGATTGAAACAGCTGTGCGTAGCCGTGGAGGAAACTCGCCATGTCATCACGGACCCCAGCGACGCCAAAGCGACGTAAGCACAGAGAGCGAGGTGCTCGACCACGGTTGCAGTGAAGTGCAGCATTTCTAGAAGCAGCATAGTAAAGCAACCCACCGTGGGAAAACTTGTTTTGAATATGGACTGTATCCCGCGCCAGCTCACTGTAGTTTCATTTGTGCCTACTACAGATTCCAGAAGGCCGTGCGAGCGGCCACGCCCACTGAGGACTGGATATTGTTTATTAAGAGGAACGACATCTGTGGCAAAGTGATATCAGGAAACCGAGTATCTGAAGAAATGAGGGAATCATGAAACGCGTCAGGCTCCCAACACCACTGCTTTCCTGTGAACTGTATGTGCTGCAGCAATCGTGAATAAAATGAAGAGCAAACATACCTGTGTGAGGTTTTCTTCATTGAAGGCAACTTGTTTGATGGGATTGAAACGTCTGTGCCTAGCCGTGGAGGAAACCTGCTGGGTCATCACAAACCCCAGCGACGCCAAAGAGACGTAAGCACAGTGGGCCAGGTGCTCGACCATGGTTGCAGTGAAGTGCAGCATTTCTAGAAGCAGCATGGTAAAGCAACCCACTGTGGCAAAACTTGTTTTTAATATGGACCGTATCCCGCGCCAGCTCACTGTAGTTTCATTTGTGCATACTACAGATTCCAGAAGGCCGTGCGAGCGGCCACGCCCACTGAGGACTGGATATCGTTTATTAAGAGTAACGGCACCTGTGGCAACGTGATATCAGGAAACCGAGCCTCTGAAGAAATGAGGGAATCATGAAACGTGTCAGGCTCCCAACACCACTGCTTTCCTGTGAACTCTATGTGCTGCAGCAATCGTGAATAAAAGGAAGAGCAAACATACCTGTGTGAGGTTTTCTTCATTGAAGGCAACTTGTTTGATGGGATACATATATATATATATATATATATATATATATATATATATATATATATATATATATATATATATATATATTCACTGAAAAAACCATAGGTTATAGACCATATATAGTTAGGAATTAGCATTTACAAAACCTTGAAAATTCACTGAAAAAACCATAGGTTATACACCATATATAGTTAGGAATTAGCATTTAAAAAACCTTATTTTACTCACACAAAACCATTGAAATTCCATATATAGTTAGTTGCACTAACTATATATCGCGCACCCGCAATCCACTGCTGATCATGTCACATATTACATCATTCATGACATGGTCAGTGACATCACTGATGACATCACTGATGACATCTCAAATGACATCACTGATGACATCTCAAATGACATCACTGATGACATCACTGATGACATCTCAAATGACATCACTGATGAGATCACTGATGACATCATCCAGTGACTGTGTGTTTCTGTAAAGTTTAAATATGTTTTACATATTGAAGAATGAGTAGATGTATAAGTGTCTGGACGAAGGATTTAGTAGGTGCATGACTGAATGTATGAGTGAGTGATTAAATGTGTCTCACTGAGTGCATGGGTTAGTGAGTAAACTGTCTTAATTTGTGCATCATTATGTCTGTTGTTCTGTAAACTGCTGCATGTGTTGATCAGTAGCTATATGATTAACTATATGGGTTATTGATTGATTGTCCAAGTATTTGTATAGGAGACTGAGTGTGTGTGTGGCTGGCTGGGAGGTGTGTGACTCTGTGCAGATCAATGTGTACTTGTATCAATGATTGTATAAGAAAGTAAGTATGTGTTAGTATATGTTTGAAAATGTAAGGTGCTCTATGTTTAACTGTATAGACAAGAAAATGGAAGTGTGATTGATTCTTTACAGGACTGACTAGGTGTGTGAGTAACTCCATGGATGAGTGGCAGAGTGTAAGTGTCTGTATAGGTGTATGAGTGCATATGATAGTGTTGTAAAGATGAGTGATTGTATGTATGAATGATTGTATGGGTGAATGAGTGAATGTGTGTGTAGACGTAGGAATCAGTGAGTACGTATGTAGTAACTAGTATTGGTGTGTCAATGGTTTCAAAAATTATACTCTGTATTTAACACTGGGTGAAACAGAGGTTATATTAAAACGTGAGGAGATGCATTGTATTGTCACATGAATGATATCATCAGTGATGTGGTCATTGATGTCAAATGAGATGTCATCAGTGATCTCATCAGTGATGTCATTTGAGATGTCATCAGTGATGTCATCAGTGATGTCACTGACCATGTCATGAATGATGTAATATGTGACATGATCAGCAGTGGATTGCGGGTGCGCGATATATAGTTAGTGCAACTAACTATATATGGAATTTCAATGGTTTTGTGTGAGTAAAATAAGGTTTTTTAAATGCTAATTCCTAACTATATATGGTGTATAACCTATGGTTTTTTCAGTGAATTTTCAAGGTTTTGTAAATGCTAATTCCTAACTATATATGGTCTATAACCTATGGTTTTTTCAGTGAATTTCAATGGTTTTTTAATAGCAAATATCATAAGCTGTCGAATGTCAAGTACGTGGTAAGTGAAAACATTTTCGTGTTTATGCACACTGATCTGCTTTGAATGGTGCCCCCCCCCCTCATTTCTATTAGGAGTACTCTCTCTTTGCAGATAGTAAAAGGTAGTTAACGCAGGCCTTTGCCCCCGTTGTAATCCGTCGTGCCTGCTTCTCTCTCCATTTGATTGATTGTTATCCAAGTATTTACTGTTTTAGAATTAGTTCTCTTTGGTTCATTCTCTATTTACAAACAAACACAGAGTCGCAATACTCTGTTTAGTCTTTGCAGATAACGAAAAATCGTGTAAAAAAAAAGAAAAGGAATCGAGCAAAATCAGTAGGCCACTAATGGGATCTCTTTTTGACCTCGCTAAAATAGAAACATTAGGAACAACCCCTCATGACAAATACAAAACTAGTGAGATGAACTGAACTCCACACAATGATGGCTGCAAAACAGCTCGGCTCCGCCACCCACCCCGCCCAAAATAACGATAAAGAGCGGCTGCCATGATTGGTTGCGGAATGGCCACAACGGAGCTACGAAATGGTGCTGCTCTCATGCTAACCCCAGCTTCGGTCTGAAACATCCAGAAACACTGTAGACTACCAATTCGATCAGTTCCGGTAGCGCCCCAATGTAACCCGGTAGAGAAGAACTAGCCCTCCCCTCTTTGACTGATGGTTCTTGTTGCCTGTCCTTTCTGTTGTCATTTAACAGAACTATTTAGCCTGCTGAAAGGGGTTGTGTTTCGACCGCTGGTTGGTGGAGACATTTTGACTATATTCTGTACCTGCGTTGTCGCGTAATGCGTCATATGACGCGCCGCGTTAGCGCATCCGGAAGTCATCCGGGGCGCGCAGCGCGTAACGTAAGCATAACAAGTCATGTGACTTGTTAATAAAACTTTTCATTGGTTCATTTTACTTTTCTTATTCTAATGATGAAAGGCTTGGTCATATGACCTAAAAATTACGCTTTTCATTACTTCCGAACATTATTTTTTCTTAAATATATGTTATAATGTTCCAGGCTAATGTACTTTCCCGGAAATTTTACAACTGTCCTGCAAGTAAAATATATTCTTTTTTCGAGAAAAAGAGCGTTTCTTCGTCCCATGACGGAGCCGTTGAGCAAAAGAGGGTCGACCTGCTGTCTTAGTCGCCGATACGCCTGAATATGAGATTCTTATCGATCACTTTATGTTGCAGGAATAGAAAACACAACAGCCCTTGACCATTTATCTTTACTGCGTTCCTTCGTATTATACCTTTTACCCTTCATGTAATTGGTCTGCTTTATTTCACTTGCCTTTTAATGATTCTAAAACAGTCACTATTATTAAAAACTTTACCAATGTATACACTACTACCATGTTTTCTTTTAAAAACCTTTATTGAGAAAATTTCATTATACAAATACGAGCCTATAACCACGTGGGCCTGCCACAGAGCAAACTGTAATCGTATATGATGAATAGACATTTACACTGTAGAGGAACGTAACGGGCGGGCCATTAGGTTGCAAGAACTAAGGTGTCTAACAGTTACGGAATCGGTGGACGTACATTTTATAATTAAAATACGACAGGGCCAGTTACAATAAAATTATCTAAATATACATTTGCGGGCAAGTACCATGGGTGACGTTAATTCGAACTTTCAACAGTACAGTAATCAATAACACATCAGAACTTAATATCAATAGGGATGTCGAAATATTCAATCAATTCTCGTCCCCGCCCGCCATGTGCTTCAAAACTGCATACGTATCTCGTGATTTCAAGGTTCTGCAACCAGTACACAACAAGGAGTTACGAGTCCCATTTATTCTGGCGCCATTTTGGGCGAGGACGGGCAGGTCCAGGATATAGTCAAAATGTCTCTACCAACCATCGACTATGATGATGTTCATATGCTGTATTTATTAGAGTAACACTCATCTGTCCACATGAAATTAATTTGCCACAATCTAAACATGTCATTTTAATCTTTCCAAAGTTCTTCTAAATATTTGGGACCGTTTCCCTTGCCTCTGAAGCTCTCAGTGCCACTTCTTTGATGAATGTACTAGCAGGTCAGGGGTTCTCCTCCAAATCTCTCTTTTATGCAGCACTATAATTAATTGGTGCCACCTCTCCATATGACGATGCATGGTATAGTTACCACAACTATATTTTTTTTCGGTTCCTCTGGAGAGTTCATCGTGGCAGATGAAGCGTGTAACGTACCGGGCATTTACCTTTTTTTGCATGTACAGGAAAGGAAAAAAAAATCGAGCGTCCGAGTTCTAAGGTGTCCCAGGGCCATTTTGGTGGACCAGGCCCAAATCCAAAGAACAGCTATCTCACAGGCTAATGGGGCGACCCACGCCGAGTTTCAGCATTGTAGGATGACCACACAAGTACAGCAACTTGCTAGACATCACCTCGGTGCCATCCGGATCTCGGCGCCCCACTGCAGATGAAGTGCCTCTCAACTATGAAACCACCACGGTGACATCCGGATCTTGGCGCGTTGTGCTGCCTTCGGCCTATTCGCACATCGGTCCGCTACTGACGCCATCTCACAGGCTAATGGGGCGACCCACGCCGAGTTTCAGCATTGTAGGATGACCACACCAGTACAGCAACTTGCTAGACATCACCTCGGTGCCATCCGGATCTCGGCGCCCCACTGCAGATGAAGTGCCTCTCAACTATGAAACCACCACGGTGACATCCGGATCTTGGCGCGTTGTGCTGCCTTCGGCCTATTCGCACATCGGTCCGCTACTGACGCCATCTCACAGGCTAATGGGGCGACCCACGCCGAGTTTCAGCATTGTAGGATGACCACACCAGTACAGCAACTTGCTAGACATCACCTCGGTGCCATCCGGATCTCGGCGCCCCACTGCAGATGAAGTGCCTCTCAACTATGAAACCACCACGGTGACATCCGGATCTTGGCGCGTTGTGCTGCCTTCGGCCTATTCGCACATCGGTCCGCTACTGACGCCATCTCACAGGCTAATTGGGCGACCCACGCCGAGTTTCAGCATTGTAGGATGACCACACCAACTTGCTAGACATCACCTCAGTGCCATCCGAATCTTGGCATCTCAACGCCTAGTGGTATCTTCCATACAAAAAATATTGTTACGCTGCCTTTGGCCCCATTCGCACATCAGTCCGCAACTTAGACATCACCTCGGTGCCATCCGGATCTTGGCATCTCAGCGCCTTGTGGTGTCAGTCAGAAAATATTGTTGTGCTGCCTTCGGCCTATTCGCACATCGGTCCGCTACTGACGCCATCTCACAGGCCAACGGGGCGCCCCACGCCGACTTTCAGCATTGTAGGATGGCCACACCAGTGCGGCAACTTGCTACACACCACCTCGGTGCCATCCGGATCTTGGCATCTCAGCGCCTTGTGGTGTCTTCTACTCCGGAAATATAGTAGAAAATATTGTTGCGCTGCCTTTGGCCCCATTCACACATCAGTCCGCTACTGACACCATCTCACAGGCCAACGGGGCGCCCCACGCCGACTTTCAACATTGTAGGATGGCCACAGAAGTGCGACAACTTACTAGACACCACCTCGGTGCCATCCGGATCTTGGCGCGTTGTGCTGCCTTCGGCCTATTCGCACATCGGTCCGCTACTGACGCAAACTCACAGGCCAACGGGGCGCCCCACGCCGACTTTCAGCATTGTAGGATGGCCACACCAGTGCGGCAACTTGCTACACACCACCTCGGTGCCATCCGGATCTTGGCGCGTAGTGAAGCTGCAGCAGCTGCAAATAAGCTTCAGACAGTGTTACAACCGCTGCTCAGAACTCTCAACTATGACACCACCTCGGTGCCATCCGGATCTTGGCGCGTTGTATTGCCTTCGGCCTATTCGCACATCGGTCCGCTACTGACGCCGCCTCACGTGCCAACGTATTTTCTCCGCATTTTATACCCTATGCCGCATAACAGGTCATGTGACTTGTTTATAAAACTTTTCATTGGTTCATTTTACTTTTGGTTTCCTAATGATGGAAGGCTTGATCATATGACCTAAAAACAACACTTTTCATTGGATGAAAACTTTTTTTTTCCCCCAAACGATGAAAGCCCCACCTTGTTTCTGGATGTTTCAGACTAAACTGGCGTCACCATGAGAGCACCACCATCTCGTAGCTCCGTCGTGGTCATTCCGCGAGCAATCATGGCAGCCGCTCCCCACCAGAAGCCTGCAGGAGTCGGGGCCCCCAAAACTTTTGATGAATTCTCAAGGCGGAGGGGACGCTTTCGAGAATGGGGTCCAAGACCTAGCAGACAAGCGTCCGATTTCCAAGGTGTCCCAGGGCCATTTCAGTGGACCACGCCCAAAAAGGAAAGAGCCTGCCGCCATTTTGAGAGTCCTGTGGCAGCCGCCTATCGCTGCACCGCAAGAGTGGGCGCAACTCAGCTGAATGGCGGATTTTGACACAGTGGACCAAAAGCGGACGGAATAGCAACTGAAACGGTAAAGGGGCGCCCCACTAAAACAGATGAGACTCCACCTGGAGAGGCCCGTTCACGCCGCCTCCCCCGGGGCGCTCCACGCCGTTATTCGGAGCAGCATTGTAGGATACCAAAACCAGTGCGGCAACTTACTGGACATCACCTTGGTGCCATCGTTCTGCTGCCTTGGAACTATTCGCACAACAGTTTGCTACTGATGACCCACCCCCCGCGACGCCCCACGCCGTTATTTGCTGGGTGGCAACTTACTAGACATCACTTTCGTGTCATCTACATTTCGGCGCGTTCTGCTGCCTTGGAACTATTCGCACAACAGTTTGCTACTGATGACCCACCCCCCGCGACGCCCCACGCCGGAAATCTGGACGTTGTGCTGCGTTGGGACTATTCGCACAGCCGACCGCTACTTCGTTGTTTTTCTCTAAAAATGTTTATATGTTATTACTATTTTTGTTTTCTTGTATATATTTATAAATTATTAAAGTTTTATAATCTTACTACTTTGTCGGAGTGCTATATATTTTTAATGTGACACATAATTGTAAAAACTTTGATGTACAAAGAGTCATCCCTGGAATCTTCCGCTTCACGCTCGGTCCCCTCCCCAATCACAATACAGGATGGTTTTCAGATAATAGCAACGCTTCTGCTGTGACGGATCTCATCGAGTGTGGGCCTTGATCTACTATAACTCCTTTGAAGAGGGGTGATTCTTTACAGCTGTGGCCATAAACTACATCTGCAGGGCTAGCTGATAGCCTAGGACCGGCCTGGACAATCGGACACAGAGGAAAAGGAGTGTCAGAGGGTGCGGTAGTGAATAGGGCGAAAGGGAGGTGTCGGGCGGGCACAGGGTGTGATTCTCAGGGAAGAGCAGCGCAGATGGGGGGAGGTTTATTACCCATGCATAAGACAGAGAGCGGGGGTGACCACTGCCTGGGTGAGATGCTTGCGAGGGTGGGGAGCCATGCTAAGGATCGACAGCGTGCACAGAGTGGGTCTGGTCAAGGCATCTAAAATGGCTGCCGTGCACGACAAAAGTGTGGCATTTGAAAAAAGACAAGATGGCGCACACAATGTTTTTCAACAATTCCTGATTTCCTTCGAATCGAACGTTAACAGACGTTGGGGCATATTACCAAAGTTAAGCGATATTTATCCCTAACGATGCATTGCAAAGATTTTTTTACCGTCAGAAATTATCGCAGATAAACCTTGCTATTATCAAGGTTTATCGCAAATACGATAAAAAACGAGCGCAATGCATTAATATCGCTGAAAACTCCGCGATATTCATGCATTACCGAGCTAATGCTCTTAGCCATGTTATCCACCTCCCATTGGATAACATGGCTAAGAACTGCTCAGGGCAGCTGTTACTTTTTGGAGATATTCGCGCTTATCTCGAATATTTCCAAAAGTTGATAATAGGAGATAGCGATGTTAGCGACTGTTTCCAGTCGCTAACATCTTGGCATGCCCACTTTGCATGTCATTAGTGATAAATATCACTCACATGCAAAGTGGGACCCAAGATGGTCGCTATCTCCTACTAGCCGTCGCTAACTGGTGTTAGCAACAGCTAGGTAATACAGATATAATTTTATCTCCGCGAAGCGGAGCGCTGTTACAGATATATATCTTGTTTTTGAACGTTAATTTCTCAAAATGCACTGAAGCACATATATTGAGACATAGCAAAGGCACATCGGGCTACCAGTCCCTAATATTTTACCAAGTTTCGTGCAAATCCATTCAGCCGTTCGATTATTATTATTATTTATTTTTTTTGCCCCGCGGGGCCCTTTTAAAACCTCCACATCAAACCTAGGGGGTCAGCGAGGATCTACTATGCCCCCTTATGGTCATCAGCCGTTCGATTATTATTATTATTTTTTTTTTTTGCCCCGCGGGGCCCTTTTAAAACCTCCACATCAAACCTAGGGGGTCAGCGAGGATCTACTATGCCCCCTTATGGTCATTTGCCCCTTCGCTTTGGCCTCCTCTTGTCTCTCGATCCTACCGAGAGACAAGATGGCGGCCGCTACGTACTGTTTGGAATGTTTACAGACACCGGAGAGCCAATCAGCTTCGCTTCGCAAAGCTCCGTAACGCGAAAAGTACGCGAAGCGGTGCGCTGTTACAGATATATATCTTTTTTTGAACGTTAATTTCTCAAAATCCACTGAAGCACATATATTGAGACCTAGCAAAGGCACATCGGGCTACCAGTCCCTACAATTTTGCCAAGTTTCGTGCAAATCCATTCAGCCGTTCGATTATTATTATTATTATTTTTTTTTGCCCCGCGGGGCCCTTTTAAAACCTCCACATCAAACCTAGGGGGTCAGCGAGGATCTACTATGCCCCCTTATAGTTATTTCCCCCTTTGTTTTGACCTCCTCTTGTCTCTCGATCCTACCGAGAGACAAGATGGCGGCCGCTACGGACTGTTTGGAATGTTGACAGACGCCGGAGAACCAATCAGCTTCGCTTCACTAAGCTCCGTTGCGCGAAAAGTCCGCGAACCAGAGCGCTGCCTGGTCCGCGCTTACAGATATATATCTTTTTTTAAACGTTAATTTCTCAAAATCCACTGGAGCACATATATTGAGACCTACAAAAGGCACATCGGGCTACCAGTCCCTACAATTTTGCCAAGTTTCGTGCAAATCCATTCAGCCGTTCGGGCTAAAAGTGAGGCCAACCGCCCTATGGAAAACTCAATGTTAAAAACACGTTTTGGGACCCCCCTTTTTTCTCGGCCCCCACTGGACGAACCCCCCCCAAATTTTCAAGGGCTGCTCAGAAACAAAATGTGCCATTTTCCTGAAAATTTCAGCCAATTCCGTCCACAAACGCCAAAGTTATTAGACATAGAATTTTCAAAAAACCCATAGAGAAAAAATCCTAACTATATATAGGTAATATATATATATATATATATATATATATATATATATATATATATATATATATATATATATATATATATATATATACATTGAAAAAAACCATGGGTGTTATAGTTACCTGAAAATTTGACTCATACAAAACCATTGAAATTCCTCTGTTATAGTTAATTGTACTAACTGTAACTCTCACGCCCGCAATCCACTGGTGAGGATGTCACATATTACACTATTCATGACATGGTCAGTGACATCACTGATGACATCTCAAAAGACATCACTGATGACATCATCCAGTGAATGTGGTTTGTTTTGTTATTTAAATATGTATTATATATACACCAATCTGCATTGAAGAATCAGTGAATATATAAATCTCAGGATAGAGAATTTAGTAGCAGTGTGATTGATTGTTTACTTGAGTAATTTATAGCGTCTCACTAAATATATTGGATAGTGACTAAACTGTGTGAATATCTGTATTACTTGGTCAGTTGTTGTGTAAACTGCTGCACCAGTTGGTTACTTGCTACGTGAAAGTCTATATTAATTATTGATTAGTTAACTGATTATTTGTATGGGAGTGTGAATATGTGTGTGGTTCGGTGGGGGATCTGTGACTGCCCAAAGATATGTGAATAGTTAATTCAGTACGTATATGAGGTTAAGACTACATGTTATAATAGTTGTTTGGGTGAGTGAATATCTTTATGGGTGTGGTAATGAGCAAAAATATTTCTCAATGGTACATGTCCAACAAAATAGAAAAAATAAAAGACAGTGTATGTGACAGTTGTTGTATATAAATAAGTGTACACAAAACTCATTGATTGCATGAGTGACTGTATAGATAACTGTATACTTGTAATAGTGATTTCATAACACACTAAGTATGAGTTACTATCTATATGAATAAATGAAGTGCTATTTGTATAAGTGTGTAGCTGAGTAAATGTAAATAGGATACATTGGTTGCAAAAGTGAGTAGGATGACTGCATAACTGAATAGGATGTGTGCTGGTGTGTAATGTCAATATAGGTGTATAAGTCAGTCCCTCCAGCATTTCGCGATTTCGCGATTCGTAAAATAATCGCGAAATCTGCTGAGTAGCGCACTGACCGCCATATTTCATTTTTCGGCCGCGAAAAAAGGACTTGAAAGACCACAAACAAAATGATGGCCTCTGATTGGCTGTAAGCGCACACACATCACTACGTGGTGCCGTACAACCCTACTTGCTGATTTGGAGAGGTGAGTAATTGAAAAAAGCCTTTGTCCGATTAGAGGGGTCAGAGCAGCTCATGGCTCCAGAGAGATTTTCAATGCTGAATGGGGGTATTTATACAGTGGGGCTCCTGACACCGAGCCTGAAAGGCATGGTCAATCTCACACAAAAAGCGTTTAAATATATCTGTCTAATCCTCAAGCTGGTGTTGCCTGACCGATTTTCACTCTTCGAGAATCTTTTTTTTTTTTTAATTGCTGCAGTAATTCTCTCACAGTCTCCGGGTTGCCAATTGTCACGAAGATATACTTGCTTCTTAACCCAGAAATTAAATAAACAACCGAAGTCAAAGTTTCTGTGCGGTTTGTCGCATCAAGTAAGCAGGCTACTGGATGCGGACAGTTTCTACTGTAAAATAAATGCACAATCGAAGAGCAGTGAAGGAGGATGCTTAGTGCGCCAGCTTTAGTGCATTTGGCATTCTTCTTCAAGGGTGGTAGTAGTGTCAGGGTTGGCTCCTTTGCTGATGGCAGTAAAGCATGCAGTATTAGCTGGGCAGCAGGTGCACAAGGGGAGTCTCCATGTCGATGCAACAGCAGTGTAATTGATGCCTTATAAGCAAGGCATCTGTTAATAAGGCATGGTCATAAGCGATAGTGGACGAGCCACTAGGGCACTAGTAGTATCAGATTTGTCACTAACCAGGCAGCAGCAATGTAGGGGGTGCAGCTTAATCTGCACAGCAGTCGTATAAGGATCCCTATGTCAGCAGTAGTAGTGTGGAAGCCCATTAGATAGGCAGCAGTAGTGTAAGTGATGGAGCTACGGTGCAAGCAAGGCCTCTTAGCTGTGCAGCAGTAGTTAATATGATCTTAGTTCGATTGCAGTGATGAATGAGTACATTGGGCGGGCAGCCCAAGTGTATGTGGCTTGTGAGTAATTGAACAAGCCTTTGCCTGATTAGAGGGGTCAGAGCAGCTCACGGCTCCGGCGAGATTTTCACTGTTGAGTGGGGGTATTGATACAGTGGGGCTCCTGACACCGAGCCTGAAAGGCATGGTCAATCTCAAACAAAAACGTTTTAATATATTTGTCTCATCCTCAAGCTGGTGTCTGACTTGGATTTTCACTCTTCGAGAATCTTTTTTAAATTGCTGCAGTAATTCTCTCACATTCGCCGGAATGCCAATTGTCACGAAGAGAGACTTGTTTCCTAACCCACAAATTAAAGAAACTACAGAAATCAAAGGTCATGTGCTTTTTGCTGCAGTAAACAGGCTACTGGATGTGGTCAGTTTCTACTATTAAATGCATAATGAAAGAGCATACTGAAGATGAGGGTTTATCTTTCTCTGCAGGATTACCGAGGATTTAACTCTTAAATTGTATCATATTTGAGGAGTTTTGAATCAACTCCACACGTAGAACTTCTACCCTTTTTTCTGTAGTCTGTGATGTTTTCGAATCAAAGTCTTCAGTCATGATTTTGGACAATGCATAGCCGGACACTTGGAAGACATTCTGTTCCAGCCTTGGTGGGGGGGTTGCTCGCAGAGGAGTTGTGGTGCTAATAGTTTCATATTTGGGATTTAGACTGCACACACAGCACTTGTAAGTCACATTGAGGTGGGGGTATTGTGAAAAGGCTTCCACCCACCCTAAATCCACTGTTCTGCGTAGAGCAATATTTAGCATGCTTACATTAGCCATGGCAATGCACTTCCACCCACAATGATCCTGTGCCCTAGGGCCCCTAAGGAAAAGGTGTCATGCCTCCTGGGGTCATCAATTTAAGGCTGAAAATGAATGATTAGGAAGAAAATAAAGTGCCTCAAAAATGCCGCAAAATTTCCATATTTGTGCCGCTAAATCTCCATATTTGTGCCGCTAAATTTGCTAATCCATGCCGCAATATCCTGGGGGGACTGATAAGTATGTTTGATAGTGTTCTATTGATTATTGACAACATGTATGAGTGAATCTATAGGTAATTGATTAGATGTGTGTAGATCTAGGAATCACTGAGTAGGTTTTTAGATACTTGTATTGCTGTGTCAATGGATTCAAATATGGTACTCTGTATTTTATCGTGAGTCATTAAAGGTTATACTAGTGTATGATGAGGTGTATCTGATTGTCACGTGGATGATGTCATCAGTGATGTCATTTGACATGTCATCAGTGATGTCACTGACCATGTTATGAATGATGTAATATGTGACATCATCCCCAGGGGATTGTGGGCGCGAGAGTTACAGTTAGTACAAGTAACTAAAACGGAGGAATTTCAATGGTTTTATATGAGTGAAATGTCCAGTTAACTATAACATTCCTGAAACCTATGGTTTTTTCAATGAATTTCTAAGGGTTTTTAAATGATAATTCCTAACTATAATCTGCTTGAAACCTATGGTTTTTTCAGTGAATTTCTAAGGTTTTTATAATGATAATTCCTAACTATAACCTGCCTGAAACCTATGGCTTTTTTAAGTGAATTTCAAAGGTTTTTTAAATGCTAAATTCTAATTATAATGTTCATTAAGCATATCTGTTTTTTTCTTTCTTATTAAATTATCATCCCAATCTCAACCTAGTAAAAACTGCAAATATCACCACTCTTCAATTGATTCCTTCCGCCAACAAAATCGCCACAAACCACTAAAAAACCAATCGATAGCTCCACTTATAAGTAACAAATTAACATCAACATTTAACTGGTGTAAGGAGGTTGGCTATCTACTGCGTGAATTACACCCAACTCACACCCATATTTAAAGACGAATATGTGATAGAGGTACTGATGTCACAAAAAGCATTTGTCTATAACTGTGCTGACTACTGCCTTCGATCTACACTGTGGACAGCGGAGTTCACAACTTGAATTCAGCTTTGGATCTACACTACGGACAGCATTGAATCAAGCCTTGCTTTATTTAAGGCAGAGGCAATTGTACTCTATGTCTTCCAATTTTGCAAAAGGATGTGACAAAAAGCATTCGTCTATAACTGTGCTGACTATTGCCTTGGATCTACACTGTGGACAGCAGGGTTCACAACTTAAATTCAGCTTTGGATTGACACTAGGGACAGCATTGAATCAAGCCTTGCTTTATTTAAGGTAGAGACAATTGCACTCTATGTTTTCCAATTTTGCAAAAGGATGTGACAAAAAGCATTAGTCTATAACTATGCTGACTACTGCCTTCGATCTACACTACGGACAGCAGGGTTCACAACTTGAATTTAGCTTTGCATCTACACTACGGACAGCAATGAATTAAGCCTTTCTTTATTTAATGCAGAGATAATTGTACTATATGTCTTCAGATTTTGTTAAAGGATGTGACAAAAAGCAATCCTCAATGTCTGTCCTAACTACTGCCTTCGATTTACACTGCGGACATCAGGGTTCACAGCTTGAATTCAGCTTTGGATCTACACTACGGACAGCATGAAATTCAGCCTTGTTTTCTTTAAGGCAGAGACAAATGTACTCTATGTCCTCAGATTTTGTAAAAGGATATGACAAAAAGAATTTCTTGATGTCTGTGCTGACTTCTGCCTTTGATCAACAGTGAGGACAGCAGGGTTCACAACTTGAATTCTACTTTGGATCTATACTACGGACAGCATTGAATTTGCCTTGATTTATTTAAGGCTGAGACATTTATACTCTATGTCCTCAGATTTTGTTAAAGGGTGTGACAAAAAACATTCCTCAATGTCTGTGCTGACTACTGCCTTCGATCTACATTGTGAGGGCTCACGATTCAGGTGGAATGGCGATTGCACATGACGCATTCCAGTAGGCAAGATACATTGTACCAGTGTGACCCGCCCAAACCAAAAATCATCGCAGGGTGCGCACACGCTGAGTTCTTCAGGTACCAATAACTCACTGCACCAGAAGTCATCTCCCTGTGGCCTTATTAAGACAGAATTCATTAGGCCAAAACATTGCTCCCAGTGCGCTGGCCCACACCACACATCATCGCTCGCTGCATAGACGCTGAGAGCCACACCTACCACTAACTCCATACAGCTCAAGTCAATGCCACATGGCTTTGGGCCATTTCTGACGACTGCATCCGGTCTATACTGTGAACAGTAGGGCTCACAATTCAAGATTAGTACAGAAGCAAATTGCCTAAGAAACTATAATCGGTTAAGAAAACCAAATGCTCCCAATCTGCAACATCGCCACCAGACAGACATACGTCCCCATTTTGAGAAAGTTAGAATGCAGTGCGTGAAGTGCAATCATTTAATTTGTTATGGGGAGCAATCAGTAGACCTAGTTTGCAGAGCAATTGATAACCATTGATGCTAGGTTTTTTTTCCCTGAAAGTGTGATGTATTCCTATAGGTTCTGAATCGATCCCCCTATTCCTGACCCTATTCTAGTTAAACAAACCAACAAGTTAACTAGCAGTCAGCCCATGAGGCAGAAAACCCCCATGATGCAGATACCGTTATCTGACGCAGTCACACTACGGCACAGGAACGTGTTATCTGATTAGGTCATAACGCTTGCGATCTAATTAGACAAGCGATATTCCTCCAGCCCCTGATAAGGCATACGGAGTTCTCATAACAAATCAAACCTATGACAACCTGGGCAAAACCCTGCGGCCATTGTTTTGATTTCACCGAGAACTTCAGTAAAAGAATGTGCTAACGAGCAAGTTGTATGACATCCTTATTGACGTATCTATGTCCATCCTTACGTCAATCTCGGCACCTTAAAGGTATAAATATTACCGATCTTGCCCTATGCAAAGACACGCGTGGTGACGAGACGGAGCAGCCATACTTGCCGAAGCCAAGAGCAGAGCAGACCCCGCTGGCAGCAGCCCCGCCTTCCTGACGCGCTGAGAGACGCGCTGCTTTCTCCTGCCGAGAATCCAGCACCGGTGTTTCTGGGCAGCCCTCGCAGGCAGCGTGGAACATCGAGACCAGAGAGAGAGATACCATTCCTCATTCATCCTAACTTCCAGGTACAGAACTGAATAACCCCTCACAGAGAATTCTTTAGTTATTTCACTTGGCAAAAACAAACTTAACTTAAACTGTAACTTTCTATTCCCGCCCACGTATTAGGCTTAGGTCAGGTACACGGGGTAGGCGTATTTAGAAACACCAGTTGAGTACGTTTAGTCAAATGTATATGTGTATGTAATATATTTTATTCATTTTAAAACATCATATGGCTTAGAAACCATATCAATGTTTTTACAGTATTATTTTATACTATTGCTTTTAATGTATGCACTTTACTTAACTATAAGTATTGCAATAATATCGATCCATTTCTCTTGTATGAGAAAAGAGACTGATCAATAAATAACACCTTTTTATTGAACACGCCCGTCTCTTCCTTTTCTCTACAATCTGATGAGACTAAGAATGCACGTACTGACTGAGTAAAATAATTTGCCTTTTGTTCACACGACTCTCGAGATATACTCTTGATTAGGGGAGAGCAAAGTTGTCATGTTCTATGGTTGTCAGAAACTAAATCCCTTCTTGTCTAATCAGGGAAGTTAATTCCTCCTTGAACATTCGAGAAAGTTTCTAGTGAACTCTGAGCTAAGCTGGCAAACCCAAAACTTTAAGTCTAGTATCGACAGTAGTAGACCTAGTTAACGTCTGGTCTAGGCCTTTACTGCTGTAGGTATTATTCCAATGCGCAGAGCCTATTGGGATGATAGGAACTACACTACATGGCGCCCAACGCGTTTGGAAAGGGCGATAAAACTAACGTAAGACATTTAGAGTAACTCAGTCGTGCTTTCTCACTCAGACCCCTTTTCCCATAATACTCCAAAGACGTCTGGAGTGGGTGAAAGGTTATATCCGCCAGACCTCGCAGGAGGGAACTCCTATGTATGGTTCTTGGTATAGTCAACGTTGAAGGATAAACAGTTCCAAAATATTGTGCATCTAACCTTTGTTTCCATAAGAAACCTGATCTGCAAACAAAAGAAATAACCATCCTGTCAGTAAAATGTCAGAGAATGAGGATGAAAGAGAGGCAGTTAGATTAGCAACTGAACTCGCAGCAGCTGATGCTACCATGCAGGCAGCAGACCAGGATATAATACTCATCCCGGTCATCAAAAGGAGATCTATAACTCTAAAACTTATAGAAAATGGACTGACACCTAGAGGTGGCACAGTCATATTCGTAATTGAGGCACACGAATATCGGCAGACAGAGGTATACTATTCATGGATACATTTTCCAGAAGCAAATGCTGTAACAAAGTACTTCCACTATTACAAAATAGAGGAACCTCCTAATGAGTACACTCCTTTCGAGGAGGTGGAAGTACCACTCAAATTTCAAGAGCATTTGCTCTTATTTGATGGCGCTCTAAAACATAATAATCACATCACCAGGCTTGGTCCTTTAGGTAGACCAGGAGCAACGTGGCCGGTCCTAGCCGGATACACACCACATCCAGACATCAATGAGATGCCAGCAGCAGAGCTGTTAACACAGCTAAAACAATTAATAAAAATACATAGACAATTAGTCCAGTATGTGATGCGGACTTCAACAATTCAGCCAGCGATTAAACTCCCACAGCTGACCCCTCACCAGGGGAACACAAATAAAATTACACCACAGAACATCCAGTCCTGCCTAGGTAAAGTACCGGCTAAACGGGAACAAATACCATTCTGGCTAGCGCAAAAAATCACCCAAATAGAGGCGGTGTTTCCTGACACCACCCCGCTAGAAAAGCACAGGATTCTGACTATCTGCCTTCCAATGGGAATCGCACCACACATTGAGGACTGTGACACTTGGGGTACAGTCTTTGCTTCCATCTACACAAAAACGCACGGTGTTCCATCCATTTCGGTAATACCAGATGTGCTAAAACAAATTCAAGATGAATATGGACCTGAACCAGCTTTAACTCTTGGTATGAAATTACTGAAAGACTTCAAGCAGGTCTCGGCTATATTATTAGCCAACATAAAAGGTGAAGCAGCAAACGTGGCGATCCGCCAGAGGTTAAAAGAGACAGATATAGCAGACCAACCAGCTGAAATTGCCAGAATCATAGAAAAATCCTATGAGGAACTAGGTAGAGATAGTTTAGGTGGAATACCAGTAAAACCGCAACTAATTGAAAGTCCTGAAAAAATATTTTTTAATAATAATTCTACATCACCAAAAAAGAACTGGGATGGAAACAAACAATCCAATCCTAAAGAAAAGAAATTCCAGTCCCGAGGAAGGTATCCTAGGCGAAGAGAAAAATCTCCGAACCAAAGACACAGGTCACCTCAGAGTGACCCCTCTGGGAAAAGATATAACCTTAGAAATAGGGATAATATTAAAAAGCCTGATAGATATCAAGACATTGATACACGTCCCTCTCAATCTTTTCAGACTTCCTCGCAGAAATCGGAAAGAAGAGGACGATCAGAACAAAGAGAAGAGCACACCAAGTCCAAAGACAAGGAACCTGCTCAACTAAAAAAGAAATTACAATTTCCAAAAAAGAAGGTAGCCAGTATCAAGGTAGTTAACAATGCCGAGAATACTGAGGACACAACTGAAAAACGGAGAGTGGGCTCAGACAATGCTAGACAGCGCAGCAGAAGTGAGCATAGCTCGCAAAGTCCTTATGAATCATCTGGAGACAGTGGACACGAATGAATATCTTCAAGTGGAAACTGCGGACACCAGAGTTAGCAAACCTCACAAAATATACGAAATAACATTGCGTATAGAGGGGGATAAGACTAGAAAAATAAGGGGACTATTTTGGGATAATCTCTCCAAGGGCTATGATATCCTTCTAGCTGAAAAAGACTGGCCACCAGAGTTTGTAAGGGAGTGCCCTCATGGCGAAGAAGTAATTATGCCTGCCTTCTCAAATCAAATTCCAATTCATAAAAAGTACACACTTGCTAGAAAGTGGGCAGTGGCTCTAGCTCCAGCTTTATATAAAAATCACGTGGGATGGGATGAGGACTCTCCTCCTCACAAAATCCAGTTAAAATCACAACCTACTGCACAAAGGCAGTACCCAATTAAGCAAGAAGCTAAAAAACAGGTAAATGAAATACTAGATCAGCTAGAATACCAGGGGGTGATTGAAACTTGCACCTCACAAATGAACAACCCTTTGTTTCCGGTCTCCAAACCAGACAATTCATATCGTCTAGTTTTGGATTACCGACACCTTAACACATGTTGCAAAACTTTTGCAGTGCAAAACTCACACAGTGCTGCACTAATGAATAACATAGTGCGCAAAAAATACAAAACAACCTTAGACATCTCTAATGGATTCTTTTGTCAAAACATAGCACCAGAGAGCAGATATTTAACTGCGTTCTCAATAAATGGCACTCAAAAACAATTCTGTCGGTTAGCCCAGGGGTACAAGAACAGCCCGGGGGTATTCTCAGCGAGAGTAACAGAATTACTACAACTATATGATGATGAAGCATTATCTTATGTCGATGACATTTACTTAACAGATGATGACTTGGAGACTCACTTGAAGAGAGTGAACACCATAATACTTGGGTTCGCAGCAGAGGGTTACAAATTCAACTTTAAAAAATCCAGAATTGCCCATCTGAAAGTCCTGTTCTTAGGATATGAATTATCAAGTGAAGGCAAAAGCCTGGCCGACAATTTCCTAGAGAAATGTACCGTAATCCAAGCACCTAGAACACTAAAAAACCTACAGTCGATTCTAGGCTTCCTAAATTTCGGAAGAACATACATTGCAAATTACGCAGAAAGGGTCAAACCCCTTTATGATCTGATAAAACCAGATTTTAAAAGATCCAATTGGACTCAAATACACACAGAAATTTTGAGATCCCTACAAACAGACATGCTAATTAAAACAAAATTAGAAACACGTGATAACACACGCAATCTTGTGATTCGAGTCATCCCAGGGAGATGCGGATTCACATACCTGACCTCTAATGAGGGAGAAAAGGTACCAATTGCATTCAAATCACACTTGTACACAGAAGCTGAACAGAAATTCAGCAACAAAGAAAAAATTGTTCATGCAGTTCAAACCGCAATAGCTAGAGAAAAAGATCAATCTGACGGTAGACATATCACAGTCAGAACAGCAGAATCAGCCTTCGAGGCACTAACAACACCGTGTAATTTACCAACAACAACATTAAATCCAGAATGGATACAATGGGTGAATTCAATCACAACGGACAAAGTATACTACTACTTTGATCCAGAACTAGAAGAATTAAAAAATCTAGAATATGAAGAAACATATCCTCTGCCAATCGACATTCTGCCTTTACGACAATACGCCTGTGTAATCTATACAGACGGACATGCTCAACCCTCCGTTTGGGGAGAACAGGCATACAACCCCACATGTGGGATTACAAAAGAAGTGTGGCGCGGAGGTAAACTAAAACCTCTATTAACAAAAACACACTCAGTAGAAACTAATTCTGAACAACAAACAGAAATACTAGCATTGAAAATGGCGCTAGATAATGCGGATCGCGAATTCCCGACACTTATAGTGTCAGATTCATATTACTGCGTCAAAACATATAACAGCGATTTGCAGACATGGATTCAAAACGGTTACAAAGATGACACAGATGCACCAATAAAGCAAAAACTGCTCTGGGAACAAATAGCTCTTTTACAAAAAGAACTACCAAAGACTCACGTGACACACTCACTGAGTCACCAGCGTGATGGCGTTCACGTTGCAGGGAATTCATTGGCTGAAACAGCCGCAGCGGCAGCCACTAAATCGGCTCCCGTAGTTCGAAAAAAGCGTACATTAAAATACATTGACGGTGAAACAGTGCTGGCGGTGAAAACGTCATCAAAAGGCGACTGCTCAGCGTTACCGATCAACTATCCACTCAATTATACATACATAATCGATGCAAACTCCGTCCCTTTTGCTCGAATCCCTGGAGTGGGGGATAGAGTGATTCCAAACATAGACAGGAGAAACTTGTTAATCGCAGACGCACATATGGGCGAGGGTCTCAGACACCTCAAACTAAAAAATTCTCTGGAAGAATTACAATCACGGTACTGGTGGCCAGGCATGAGCCTGCGTCATACCATGTTTGTAAAAAACTGCCCAAACTGCAACAGAGATCGCAGTGGGGAAAGAAACAGTTTAATACCTCGTCGTTCTACTCCAGAAAAAATCAGGAGTAAAAAGGAAGGGTTGCGATTAACATATACAGGCTAGTTCCACTTATAATGTAGATCACCAGCACTCGGCTGACGTCCGGACTGTTATACAAAGATTTGCGAGTCTAAATGGCATATACGCTAAGAGCATGCTACGTTTGACCATTGTCTCCACTCTAGCCCTCAAGCCTGAGGGGAAACATGACCAAATGAGCATAGCCCAGCGGGAATCTTCTCACTTCCTTCCTGAGGGTACGGGATGGTGTAAAGAAAAAACCAAGGCATAAAGCAATCTATAGCGGAAAGGATATTAGGTTCGGGAGCTGGGTGGGTCAAACATCTAATAAGTGTCCAACGTAGTCTCAATAACTTGCCAAGAAATTCTCTGAAGGGATTCAGTGCGTACGAATTATTATTTGGAACTAGGATGATGATCTCTGACATTGATAGTCAGACTTCAGTGGTGAAAGAAAAAAGCTTTGATATCAAAGACCGTTTGGCTATTTTGCAGGACTTAAACAAAACAAGAAAAGACCTGAGCAACATAAAGTTGAAACAACAGCCAACAACCACTGAAGAACCACCACCTGTCCCAGCAAGACCTGTCTGGATTCCAAAAGTCGGGGATCTAGTCAGGGAAAAGATCGCGGTAAAGAAGGAATTTGGGCCTTCTTACAGAAAAGCAGTTCCTGTCTTGTCTGTCAACGGGACAAGATCAGTTGTACTACCGCCACTTGCTGGTAAAAAGGAGAACCGAGTTGTATCCATCGACCTGGTAAAACCACAACATGTGGCCGATAACAAACAGTAGGCCAAGTTGTCTCCCAATAAGTAGCAGAACACCAAGGTTTGCTACCAGTACAGAGGTCCTAACAAAGAGGCTCATCACATTCGAAACGCCTACAGAAGAACAACATGGACTATGCAACAATGCAATAGAACTAAGACCTCTGAAAACCCAAATAAAAACATTTAGCAGAGACACACCAATCTATAATGAAGTAACAAGTGAAAATGCAAGAAACAGAAATCCTGAAGCAATTGGAACAATTGACAGAACTGCATCCGGCTACTTCATAAACTTCGATGATTCCTCTGAGGGCTTCAGCGAATCAAAGACACAGCCATCATCAAAAACCTTTAAAGATAAAGCTAAGGAGCTTTTGAAACAACTGAAAGAAACATATCTGATTTCTCCATGGATTGAATTTTGGGTGGGTTTTGGTGCATTTATCCTCATACTTTGGCTCATCATGGTACTTACTTTGGGACGCTTCATTGAGGGAAAATATGCAAAAATGGACACAGCAAGTCAGAAAATCAACTTGATCCTCAAACCACACACATCTTCACACGTCGAGAAAAGAGAACTTTCCTCAGCCAACTTCACAGCCAATCCGATACCTGGTGGGGTAGCATGGGACAACACTGACTATGAAATTTATGGTCCGGTCGAGATCCTGAAATATCCACACCAAATTAAGATCTCCTTGAGTGACTTTGTAAAACCAAACTCATTTGCTGATGATTGGGACTTCGAAAGCATTAATAATATGATGTCTGACTTAGTAATGTCTGCTAAATTTACCAAACATGATTATTTGCAGGGTTCTACAAATTATGATAGTATGTACTGTTATAACCACTATGGTAACCATTTTTTACATAGATCTGCACAACCTAGAAATGTTTTAAATTATAATCAATGGGAACATTGTGCAACACCTCCAAAAGGGAGCTCAAGAACCGTTTACGACAAATATTCATATTTTTCAGGTTTTAACACAAGTAATGCTGAAACATTTTATTTTAAATTGTCAAACAAAAGGGACCAAGACCATGATAACCAACACAAAATTGTTATATTCAGACTCATTCTTTGAAAAAATGAATACTTTTGGTTTTGATTACTGGGACAAAAATGTTGAATTGAAAAGTGTTTGGGGTACAAAAGAATGGCAAGTACAGGGTATAGAAGCTTTGTTTAGAGCCTGCATGATCCCAGAACAAATGATATTTTTAAATGACACTGTTCAACAAACCACCTGTCTTGGCCTAGCCAAAATCATAGATTTAAATAAACCGTCTATTCCAAAGCCAACAATGTTTAGCAACACTTCTACAGATGAAGAGATAGACGCAAACCAAATATTAAACCAAAACAGAACACATCCTGATTGGAAACAGTGGTTGATCTGGCCCACAGATACTAATAACTGTCAAGACAGATTCCTGAACAAAACACAGGGGTTCAAAATGACCAGGCCAGACCCTAGATATCCTCAAAGACATCACCCAGGGATAATAACCACCTACAGTGTGGGCAAATTATGCCTTCAGTGGCTACAAACTTCCACACTGGCAGAAATTAAGCAACACCTAACTTTACTTACTGATGGTGCTGACTTGCGTGATTTCACTTTGGGACCACGCAAACAGCGTCAAAAGCGTTTCATAGCAGCCTTTGTATATGCAGCATACAATGAGGCCTGGAAGGTTACTCAAATTGAAACAGCAGAGAGAATACGGGAAATTGACCGTATTAATTTGGAAAAATCACTTTCTGTAGTGGACAATGGGTTAATGACTCTGTCCTCCAGAATTTTTTCTTTGGACAGCATTGTGTCTTCAGCAATCGACATATTATCGCAGCACTTACTGTTATTACAACACGGTCAGTCACAATTGCGTTCTATTGTACAGCTTGGCTGGACGTTACAAAATCTGCGTTCAGGCTATGTGCCTTGGCGTTTAATCAACACAACGTCACTATTCCAAATCTTTAACCTTACTGATAGACAAATCAGTATGGCACAAAAGGGTGCTGATTATACAATTTTGAGCATTGAAAAACTCGAAAGATTACCAGTGACAATGTCAGAACGACCTGTCAGTGAATGGATAATACATGGGATAATAAATATTCCAATCTCAACCTTCAGGTTTCAATACTGCCAAAAATATATACAGGCTGGCATGTACGAGAAATTGGGAAAGGGGTACCTTAAAACAACATGGAACCTGCCCTATTCACATGCATGTGTCAGTAATAAAGGACAGAAAGTGTTTCTTAGTGGCAACAATTGTGCGATGTCACTAAGTGGCACACTTCTGTGTAACGGAATTAGTTTGCATGGAGCCTGTGAAGGGAATTCATACAACCTTTCATGTCACCAACAAGGCGCACCTGCAACAGAAATAGAACCATTCTTTCAAAGACTCTATAATGGGAGTTACATTCTTATTGTAGACCGCAGATGTTGTAGTCTTATGCCCGGGACTCCTTATCTAGTAACTACGACTGCGAAGGTCAAGTGCTGTGGACGCTCATTGTTCCCCAGCTCCTTCCCAGACAAGGAGGCAAGGGCATGGCCCGATTTGAAAATTACTTCTATTCGAATAGATACTTTAAGCAGAATGAAAACAGTGCTTCTTCAGACGCCTACAAGGCTTTCGTCATCAAAAGAAACGTATGATCTACAAGTCGCAAGGACGACTGCAGAGATACATACATTATTATCAACTAATTCCCCCGTACATTTCGCGGAAATCCTGAATGAAATCTTAAATATTTCTGATACCAATGGGGTCTCAAAAGTATTTAAGACAGTATTTTCGATGGCATTAACACCATTCAAAGCCATACTGGGTATTTTTCCAGATTTCGTCCATTCGATTTTTGGCGGACTTCCCCTGATCCTGGGACTAATTGCAGGAATCCTATTCTTAGTCCTTATTTTTCGTTATGGCAACCCATGTCACAGACAAAACTCTGGCGACAAGAGAAGAAACAATCCTAGCCATTGGATACCGGGACCGGATATCAAAAATCCTGGGACTCTCCCGGCTTAGAGACCTGAACATGACTTGGTTTCTATCATTTCGACCAATGTGGCAAAGATGTGTTTTACCTGTATTGAGGTGTCTGCTATGCGGAGAAGAATGCGTGTTAGACACCTGTCTGACGCTACAATCGGAAGCGCCAATGGATGCAGAAACATTGTTGAGCCCGATCAAGGTTCATGCTTTGTGCTGCCCTCAAAGGCTACCAATCCTGATGACGGCATTCGTGGAAGCTTCACCACTCCGATTGATGGGTAGTGAAGTTCAAGATGAAAGCAGCATCGAACAGGTACGACCTTCTGTCAGTAATACAAATCAGAATGTCAATGGAGACAATCATGCACAAGAATGCATGATTACACCTATTTCCGAGTTAGTGGAACTTTCCCAGGAAGCTGTTGACAGTTTTTTTGAAAGCCTGAATGATATGATGTTCTCTCCAGAACAGAAATAGAGACTTTTGAGCAAGCTCGCACACGGCGTTCCCTGAATTCGGCCTTCAACTTTAAAAATAAAGTCACATGAACAATTTTCCCTCCAGTTCACGGACAGCAATTTTTCAGCAGCCCCAAATATTTTTGCATATTTTTCGGGACACTATCTTCTGCTTAAAGTAAGAACTATTCTTAGAGAACTAATGTTTCTAAATTTTAGATAGCTTATAGACATTAGCTGCCCGCTGATACGTTCATAAATATTTTATTCTGTGATGGAATGGTCTCGAACTTTTTTTCTGTATTAAGAAGCCATTTCATGTGTAAATTCTCATATACCAAATAAGCAATAATGTATACAAATGCGATTACTTTGGCATTTTTCCACAGCTTGAGTGCATACAATACATATGTCTGCAATTTTTCCGTATATTTGAAAAATTTCAAAATGCATTTATGTATTTTGGGGTGGTAAGGTATACACTATACTCTATAGTATGTTGTACTATGTTATACTATGCATAGATTAGTAAATATGTACATAGTTAGCGTGGAGTGGGTGTGATGTATTCCTATAGGTTCTGAATCGATCCCCCTATTCCTGACCCTATTCTAGTTAAACAAACCAACAAGTTAACTAGCAGTCAGCCCATGAGGCAGAAAACCCCCATGATGCAGATACCGTTATCTGACGCAGTCACACTACGGCACAGGAACGTGTTATCTGATTAGGTCATAACGCTTGCGATCTAATTAGACAAGCGATATTCCTCCAGCCCCTGATAAGGCATACGGAGTTCTCATAACAAATCAAACCTATGACAACCTGGGCAAAACCCTGCGGCCATTGTTTTGATTTCACCGAGAACTTCAGTAAAAGAATGTGCTAACGAGCAAGTTGTATGACATCCTTATTGACGTATCTATGTCCATCCTTACGTCAATCTCGGCACCTTAAAGGTATAAATATTACCGATCTTGCCCTATGCAAAGACACGCGTGGTGACGAGACGGAGCAGCCATACTTGCCGAAGCCAAGAGCAGAGCAGACCCCGCTGGCAGCAGCCCCGCCTTCCTGACGCGCTGAGAGACGCGCTGCTTTCTCCTGCCGAGAATCCAGCACCGGCGTTTCTGGGCAGCCCTCGCAGGCAGCCTGGAATATCGAGACCAGAGAGAGAGATACCATTCCTCATTCATCCTAACTTCCAGGTACAGAACTGAATAACCCCTCACAGAGAATTCTTTAGTTATTTCACTTGGCAAAAACAAACTTAACTTAAACTGTAACTTTCTATTCCCGCCCACGTATTAGGCTTAGGTCAGGTACACGGGGTAGGCGTATTTAGAAACACCAGTTGAGTACGTTTAGTCAAATGTATATGTGTATGTAATATATTTTATTCATTTTAAAACATCATATGGCTTAGAAACCATATCAATGTTTTTACAGTATTATTTTATACTATTGCTTTTAATGTATGCACTTTACTTAACTATAAGTATTGCAATAATATCGATCCATTTCTCTTGTATGAGAAAAGAGACTGATCAATAAATAACACCTTTTTATTGAACACGCCCGTCTCTTCCTTTTCTCTACAATCTAATGAGACTAAGAATGCACGTACTGACTGAGTAAAATAATTTGCCTTTTGTTCACACGACTCTCGAGATATACTCTTGATTAGGGGAGAGCAAAGTTGTCATGTTCTATGGTTGTCAGAAACTAAATCCCTTCTTGTCTAATCAGGGAAGTTAATTACTCCTTGAACATTCGAGAAAGTTTCTAGTGAACTCTGAGCTAAGCTGGCAAACCCAAAACTTTAAGTCTAGTATCGACAGTAGTAGACCTAGTTAACGTCTGGTCTAGGCCTTTACTGCTGTAGGTATTATTCCAATGCGCAGAGCCTATTGGGATGATAGGAACTACACTACAAAAGTACACGCAATTCAGTATGCAACATTCAATGCTTTGAGTGCCGCCCGTTCAGACCACGCATCATCGCAGGGTGAGCACACGCTAAACACCAGACGTACCACTAACTCAGTACACCATAAATAATCGCCACGTGGCTTTATTAAGGCAAAATTCAGTAGTTAAAAATCATTACACCCTGTGCGGCCTGTCCGGACCAGGCATCATTGCAGGTTACGTACACCCTCAGTCCCAAAGATACTACTAACTCGGTGCACCATAATTCATCGCCACGTGGCCGTATTCAGGCAGAATTCAACTGACTCTTCATTCATTATTTGCAGAGTGCAGTACCAAACTAAGTAAAACGTCTATCAAACCATATACAATATCCCTTTACTATGCTTCCTTCAAAAACTTCTTTTTTATCAGTTCTAGGTTTAGTTGAAAAACAAAATTCACGCTGCAAGTGCAAAGGCACACTCAATGGCAGTCTACACTGCGGACAGCACAGGTCACAACTTGAACTATAATGTCCCTTAGACATACACATTTCTACAATGTATTCCATACATGTTTCATCTTTTATTTCAATCGTGATTACAGATAATGCAATGCAGCCTAAGATCTACACTACGGACAGCAGGGTTTACAACTTGATTTCAGCTTTGGATCTACACTACAGACAGTAGGTAATTCAGCCTTGATTTATTAAAGGCAGAGACAAAAAATACTCCTGTGGCACTGCTAGTATGCGCAAGCACCTTTAATCCTTGCTTCCTGTGAAATATGCTCACAAAGAATGTAGAACACTGCGCCAAAATGTACCTCCACCACCGTCAAAACCAAGTAGCTCTGGGGCATCACCTTTAACATCGCCACCAGACATACGTCCCCATTTTGAGAAAGTTAGAATGCACTGTGTGAAATGCAATCATTTAATTTGTTAGGGTGAGCAATCAGTAGACCTAATTTGCAGGGCAATTGATAACAATCAATGGTATTTTTTTTCCCCTCAAAGTTCATGCAGTCCAGTACGCAACAGTCAATGCTTTGAGTACAGACCACTCGAACCGCGCATTATTGCAGGGTGAGCACACGCTGAGCACCAGACATACCACTAACTCAGTGCACCATAAATATTCGCCACTTGGCCTTATTAAGGCAAAATTTAGTAGCCAAAAGACATTCCTACCAGTGCACTCTGCCTAAACCACGCATCATCGTAGCCTCCACACAAACCAACCCTACCTTAGAGCACCACAACTCATGAACCCTTTACAATAGAATCTTCTGTGTATTATTTCACATATAGTGCTCCTACCTTTGTACAGCAGAAGTCATAAATCGTTTATGATTGAATATCTGTGTAGAATATCATGATTACTATTCTACTTGTTACCAACAGCAACGTAATAAAATGGAATGGAGCACACATGCCCATACCCACTTCAACTATATTTGTGTCTGTGTACTTACTATGTTTGTAAAATGCTGCTCCTGCAGCCTACCACATTATATTGTGCTGTAAACAGCGTATGCAACCATCTTACCTCTGCCATTAACAAAAACTTTGATTATATAACTTTCTCTTGTTCATTCTACAAATATGAACATACAAAGTGGATCATTACAATACTGCAAAGAAAGTGTATAGTCAATTTATAAGTGTGTGCTATTTTTTTTTTCAGCATATTTATATAGCGCAAAGTCGACCCAAAACTATATCAGCAATTTACATGAATACCATATTTACAATAGATTTTCAGGCACATGTAGATTATGTCAATTCTCTACAATAACAGGATGTGGACTCGCCTCGAACACTGATTTCCAGCACCAAGTTCGACAGTATACCTGAATGACCACATACGTATATATATTATCTGCCCTTCATGTGCCAAAAACTGCAACCTAGAGCTTTCACAGCCCTGTATTACTACAGCTACAACACTCCACTGAATGTACAACAAACATTCATATTCGCAGAAATGCGTCATATCCATCATCTTTTATGTGTGCAACTATGGATGAATAAAAGGTCAGTGATACCCCATACTTTCCATGTTGCCATGTTGTAGAACTTTACAAACATAATGACACATTTGCATTTAAGAGCCGGGTGACGGCAGCACTACAACATGGACACCCGAATCAGTTGCTTTCTCATATAGCTCACGACAGAACCACACCCATAACTCCGGAGTCATCGTTCACAGCCTCGCGCAGCACTGGCATACGTCAGGCCAGCCCACTCCGCTTACGCTACCAGGAAAACACAACAACGCTACATGGCCCAGATTTCCATTGTAGTGATTTCTTACTCCAAGTCTAGTTGTCAGAACAACACACAAACTCCCTCATGGCTGGTATACACCCACACCACACCCATCCAGCACATACGTCACTACACACGTGACCCTACCAATAAAAAAGACGGGGCGCACGTGCTCTATGCCATTTTAGAGTTGCTCCCATCGCAAGCACTGTGATGGCCTGTCCTAGTGGTTCGAACACTTCATGTAGGCCTGAACTACCGAACAGGGGGTCCCACTACTAAGTGTGTGGCCTCTTTCATCATTGAGTTAGTGGTACCACAAGGACTGAGCGGGTGTGGAACCTGCTCTTAGGTCATTAAAAACTTTCTCGAAAGTACAAGAAGGGATTAGTCTCTGACAACCATATAACATGACAACTTTGTTTCCCCAGAATGAAACGTATCTTTAGAGTCGCGGAAACAATAGACGGCTATTTCACTCAGTCAGATGTGCATGCTTTGTTTCACCAAAGTTGCTTAGAAATAGAGAGACGGGCGTTTTCAATAAAAGTATTTATTGAACAGTCTTATTTCTTAAGCATAAGAAATGCACTGCTACAATTGAAATGCTAGTTAAGAAGTACAATGCATATAATACGAATAGTATTATAAAATAGTACTGTAAGAGCATGATATGGTTTCTAAGCCATAAGCATAGAATACATAAAATGCATAAAATACATACAGTGATAAAAAAGCGGCTAAAAGTACTCAACTGGTGCTTCTAAAATACGCCTACCCCGGGGTACCTAAGTCTAGTACGAGGAAGGAGTAAGTGTGGTGTAGCTTAAGTCTAGTAATTTTCTGCCAAGAATCTGTTCCAAGAATTCTCTACGGGTCTAATAAGCTCCGTACCTTGGTTTTAGAATGATAGAGGTCTTGTATCTCTCTCTCTCAGGACTCGATCTCCCAGCAACCTGCAAGGGTAGCCTGGAAACACTGGAGCTGGATTTCTCGGCAAGAGAAAAGACAGCGTCTTCTCAGTGCGTCAGTTGGAGGGTCGGCTTCCTTCGGCACTTGCAGCAGGAGGGCGTCGGGCAAGTAGTTAGTCAATTTGCTCCTAAACCACTGTGTTTGACTGGGCAAATGTAGATATATTTATACTTTGAAGGTGCCGAGTTTGACGTAAGATTGCACATTATATCGTCAATAGTGCCTCAGTTCCTTGAAAACTCTAAAGTTCTTAGATAAATTAGTATTTAAGCAGGGGGAAGTCTCTGACTGCTGAAGGCGGGTTTTTTCAAGAAATCATTGTGGATTCTCGGAGTTTAGTGGAAGTAGCCTTGCCGTATTTGGGCTGCACAGGCTAAGACTAAATAAGGTAATGAGTCTTATGCCTATATAAGGATTGTGTGAATTATACCTATATATGGGCATGAATCGGGAAAATTACACTAGGATCCTAGATTCCCACATAACAAAACAAAGAAAAAGACATTTGATTAATCATCGTGAACTGAGTTGCGAAACTCCTGACAAAAGGAAATTTTACTATTTAGCTCTTTTGCAACTCTTCAAGCCGTGATGTTTAGAATTGGAATTACTTGGAGATTTTCAGAGCTACGAAGATTCGTTCAACGCAAGTAAATATACTATAGAATGTCCTGTTTTTGCTAATTATGTGAAAATGTTGAACGACGAAATTGAGCAAGAAGCTACAATTGCAGCTGAGATTGCTAGAGACAGTTCTCAAGACAGTCAAACCTCTGCTCCGTTGAGTTAGGATCCACTAGGAAAACCAATTGTTCAAAATGAAGCAGGAACTGCCATGGATGAGGTGGAAACAGTAATGTATCACGCTCAAGAAGATGTAACAAACTTAGGAAACTTGGAAGAACAAATAAATGTTGAGCAACAACAAATATATGACCAAGTGAGAGAACAGATTGACCATGGATTACTTCATGAAAAGAAAGAGTGCTCATGCTCGTCATTTCAACCTATGCGAATGTACGTGAGTGGACAAGGTGGAACAGGAAAACGTTTTTTAATTAAAGTAATTACAATTTATCTACAGAAAAGAACTGAATTGCATTTGTCTTGTGTTGTCACTGCTCCAACTGGGTTGGCAGCACACAATATTAAAGGAATTACTTTACATCTTTTACTAATGCTACCAGTAGAGCATGAAAACAAATTGGAATACCACAAGCTATCTGGAGAAGCTTGTTGTGAAGTTTCAAGAGTCTTGAAGAAAATGAAACTTCTCAAAATTGATGAGGTAAGCATGGTATCAAACTTAATGCTTGCCTTTGTGCATTTAAGAATGCAGCAGATTCTTAAAACAGAGTACGACATGTTATTTGGAGGAAAACACGTCATAGTTTTTGGAGATCTACTACAACTTACTCCTGTAAAAGGATAACCAGTGTTTTAAACACTTGCGCATGAAGATGCCAGAAAGTCTTTGGGTAGCATTGGAAATGTTAACATTTGGTCATATTTTGAATATAAGGAACTTATTACAAATATGCGACAGGCAAATGATGCTGATTATGAAACTATTCTTCAAGATATAAGAATTGGAAAAGTGACTGAACATGGCAAACAAGCTTTACAGAGACAATTACTTTCCAATTTGTTTCCAAATGAAAATATTGTTCTTGAGAAAATATATATGAGAATTGCAGAAAACAAATCTGTAATCTGCTTAATGCCAACACTCTATGAATGTTCTATATTCAATGAAGACATTTTAAAGTTGGAAAATGAAGAAATTATACAATAGGAAGCTATTGATAAAATAGAGCATGAAGGAATCACTATTATTTTGACAGAAAAGTTAAAGAGAAAATTGGATTCTTTAGAGAAATCAATATCTAAAACTGCTGGTTTAGAAGAAGAATCTATATGCATGTAGAAATTGTCGGGTAATTTTACGACGTAATTTGCATGTAGAAAAAGGTTTAGTAAATGGAGCAATGGGTAAAGTTGTTGATTTCGTTAAATATCTAAATAGAGATGGTATTGAATTTTTGAAAATCAAATTTGATCAAATTGAAGAAGAACAACAATTTAGTCGTTGTTCAGCTCGGTTTTTGCTTGTAAAAGATTTGTATGTTCGCAGAATTTTTTTGCTGTTTATTTGGCGTATGCGGTGACCATTCATAAATCTCAAGGTATAAGTGTAGATAGTGCTTTGGGGAATATTGGAATTATTGTGTTTAAAGAGGGTATGGCATATGTTGCTTTGTCTCGAGTCAGAACTTTATCTGGATTGTTCTTGATTGATTTTGATGAGACAAAGATTAGTGCAGATGCAAATTTTGTAAAAGAGTATAATAGGTTAAGAAGAGAATATGCTCCCAATTTAGGTCAATATCCTGTATTTAAAAGTGTGTGATAGGTTGAAAAATAAGATATGAGAATATCTGTAGTGAAGTTGTAGAGAAAGAAAAAAACAAGATGAAGTTGTGATTGCAAGCAAAAAAAAGGACACTGTTGAAGAGATTGTTGGTTATCAGTTTGAAAATAGTTCTGGTGTCAACTGCTATGCTAATGTAGTTGTTAATGTTGTTTATTTCTTGAAAGTTTGCAACAGCAAATTGTTGAAAAACGGGAAAAAAGATTTTGTTTGTTGTTGTATTTTGTTTATGAGAAATGTAGTAGTGACAAAAGTAAAATACAAAGTGTTTCGGATATTCGAAATGTTTTGGACATATGTTCTGGTTGTACGCAATTTACGCAGACTATTCAGCAAGATTGTCAGGAATTTCTAATATATATGCTTGTTGTATTGGAAGATAAAGGTATAGATATTGAAAATCTTTTTGGCCTTTCTTATAAATGGCAACATGAGTGTGAAAATTGTTTGTTTACATGTAGCACTAACATAGACACTGAAAGATGTATATATCTGACTTTACCAGACTGTGAATCAGTGCCTTTTTTAGCAACCTAGTTAGAAGAGCAAGTCAAAACATAGAGTGTAGGCAATGTAAATCACAAATGTCATCAAAAATATGGACAGTATGTAATTTTAATGATGCAACGTTGTACAGCTGATGGAAGAAAATTGGAAACATTAATTAAAAATGTTGTAGCTACTCAAGTATCAATATCAGGAAGAACTTTTGTACCTGTAGCAATTATTTTTCATGACGGTCCTTCTACAACATCTGGACATTACACTGCTTATTTAAAATGTGCTAAAGGTTGGCTACATTGCAATGATAATCAATTGGTTTTTAAACATCATTTGCCTAAACAATTACCAAATTCTTACCTAATATTCTTAAAGCCAAAGTTGTAGGAACACAATTTGGCCTTTCAGGATTACTTTTGTTAAGGTAGGCTGGTCTGGTGTTGTGGAGTGCTTTGTGAGCGTAGGTGAGGAGCTTGAAGGTGATCCTCTTGTCAATTTGGAGCCAGTGTAGGTCTCTCAGGTGGGGGTGATGTGGCTGCGGCAGGGGACATTGACGATCAGTCGGGCAGAGGCATTTTGGATTCGTTGTAGTTGTTGTAGGTGTTTGGCTGGGATTCCTGCGTAGAGTGCTTTGATTTGATTTGATTTGATTATCGGATTTGTAGAGCGCACGAATGCCCGCGGGCGTCTTGGCGCTGAAATGACTGAGACTGTTTGAGCGGAGGGAATCGGGGGGTATTGTGCGGAAGTCTGGGCCAGGCTACCCAGAGAAGAGCCAGGTCTTTAAGCTCTTTCTAAAATATAGCAGAGATGAGCTGTCTTTTATTTCTGCAGGAAGTTTGTTCCAGGTTCTCGCTGAGTGCAGTAAAAAACCTCTCCCCCCATCTTAGTTGTTTAAATCGGGGGGTACGGAGGAGGTTAGCACTTGCCATAGACCAGTCTGCTGCTGACAAAGGCCTGTGTCACTGTTCTTCTTCTTTTGGTCGGGATCCACTTGTAAATCCTGTGGAGTATGCGGAGGGTGTTGTAGCAGTAGGAGGAGACAGTATTGACTTGCTTACACATGGAGAGGGAGGAGTTGAGGATGAATCCTAGGTTGTGTGCATTGTCGGTGGGTGTTGGTACTGTTCCCAGTGTAGTTGGTCACCAGAAGTCATCCCAGGCTGAGGGGGTGGGTCCGAGGATGAGTACCTCAGTTTTCTCCATGTTCAGCTTTAGAGAGCTGCTCCTTATGCAGTCGGCGACGGCCTTCATTCCCTCGTGGAGATTGGTTTTGGCAGTATGTGGCTCCTTGGTGAGGGAGAGGATGAGCTGGGTGTTGTCGGCGTAGGAGATGATGTTGAGGTTGTGATGGCGGGCCACTTGTGTGAAGGTGGCCATGTAGATGTTGAATAGAGTCGGGCTGAGGAATGAGCCCTGGAGGATGCCGCAAATGATGTCAGTGGTTTCGGATCAGAAGGCTGGGAGGTGCACGCTCAGGATTACTATTGGACAACTTCCAAACAAAGGATTTGACACATACTATTTGGCCATTAGGAAAAGTATCTAAAACAATTAAGGACTTTTTGTTGTAAATTTTGTCAGCATATATTTGTAAATAACATTATTTACAGTGAATGAAATTTAAAAATAATGTTTTGTTATTTTATGATTGTTTGAGATGTTTCATATTCACGTAAGAAATTTCTCTTAGAGAAAAACATTTAACATATGTTTTATTTCTGTTTTTTAGATTGTTATTGAGAATGTTGAATGTTTTTTTTAAGATAATCTTATTGATTGTCTTTTTTTTGCCCGCTGTTATGTGATGAGTACAATTGAACTCACTGTTTCTAGTGAAATTCAATATATTCTGATAACAGCAAAAAAGGCAAATGAAATGTTTTACAAATTATTCTGTGTTGTAAAATATATATTGTAACTGTATTTTTTCTTGTCTTCCACAGATGCTAAATTTAAAATATATACTTTTTTATTATTTATTATTTTTAAGGTAAGTATAAGTAACTATAAAAAATGGGGAATGTGCTGTGCTTCTACACACCTGAAGAAACAAGAGATGGACGGAGTACATATCTGTACAAAGATGGTTTGTATCTTTTAAAGATATATGAGAAAGTTAATATACATACTGAGTGTCCCTGGGGACCTACAATCTTTGAAGATATATTTAAAAAGTGCCGCAGATTTTATTACAGAGATGTATAAAATGGAACATGGCTTCGGAACAGCTTTATGCAACGTACCAGGGGGGACCTTAACACATTGGGGGCACATTCCGAGCCTCACCTGCCACTTTGCTGACTGCCACAGTTGTCTCCTGTCTCCCCTCTCGCCGCCGCAGCGCTTACATCCACCAGCGGCCGGAGTGAGGAGGGGGGCCCAGGGGTATCGGTACTTCACATCCCGGACCTCTCTGCGACAGAAGACGCCGCCACACACACTTCCCGCGCCAGGAGGCGCACAAAAAGGATCACAGCCCCGGTGGAGCAGGGGACCTTAACACATCAGGGGCACATTCCGAGCCTCACCTGCCGCTTTGCCGACTGCCGCAGTTGTCTCCTGTCTCCCCTCTTGCCGCCGCAGAGCTTACATCAAACCAGCGGCCGCAGTGAGGACAGGGGGCCAGGGGTATCGGGACTTCACATCCCAGACCTCTCCGCGGCGGAAGACGCAGCCACACGCACTTCCTGCGTCAGGAGGCGCACAAAAAGGATCACAGCCCCGGTGGTGCGGGGGACCTTAACACATCGGGGGCACATTTTGAGCCTCACCTGCCGCTTTGCCGACTGCCGCAGTTGTCTCCTGTCTCCCCTCTCGCCGACGCAGCGCTTACATCCACCAGCGGCCGCAGTGAGGAGGGGGCCCAGGGGTATCGGGACTTCACATCCCAGACCACTCCGCGGCGGAAGACGCCGCCACACGCACTTCCCGCGCCAGGAGGCGCACAAAAAGGATCACAGCCCCGGTGGAGTGGGGGACCTTAACACATCGGGGGCACATTCCGAGCCTCACCTGCTGCTATGCCGACTGCCGCAGTTGTCTCCTGTCTCCCCTCTCGCCGCCGCAGCGCTTACATCCACCAGCGGCCGCAGTGAGGAGGGGGGCTCAGGGGTATCGGGACTTCACATCCCAGACCTCTCCGCAGCGGAAGACGCCGCCACACGCACTTCCCGCGCCAGGAGGCGCACAAAATGGATCACAGCCCCCGTGTCGCAGGATCGCGTGTGGGACTGCGCCGGGCTAGGCCCGGGCAAAGGGCGGGCCGTCTGTGGCCGTCCGGGGCAGGAGGAGGCAGGGCTGGGCCAGCCATCTAACAACCAACTATGGGTAAGCGCAAGAAAGTAACCAATGCTGAGGAGGGGGGGAATAAGGCCAAAGTACCGAGACATTCAGAGTCTATCATCTCCTACCTTTCATCAGCTGTCGGGGCCCTCTCAAAGGAAATTGCAAATGCCGAACAGGAGCTGGGTTTGGCATCCCCCCCTCCAATAGATCTCATGCTACTGACATTCCGCAAGTACCGCACATTCCACTAGAGGTGGTTGTGCTGAAACCCAGTCCCACTGTAGCCACCACTGCCCCTCCTTAACCTGGCATTCTTGGCAATCCCCCTGCTCTGCCTTTGTTTCAGCGGACCCAGGCGAGCGGTCACGAGCCAAAGACAAACTGAAAAAGGAGGAAAAAGGGAGAACGTGTTTCTAATACTGCACCTGTGTCGAAGGACAATCTTGGCGACCAGTTAGAGGCTCTGTTTATTGCTTGCATCGAACCCTTGTTAGTGGGCATAGCAAAAGACATTGTGGAGACATTAAATACTTGCCTTGCTGGACTATTAAAGAAATGTGCCCTTATTGATACCCTGGTCAACACACAGGCCCAAGCCCAGGAACTCCTCAAGGTGGCCGCGGCCCCCTTAGGCAACAGAGTTAATGATGTAGTTAGACCTCCTGAACCCATGCTGACTAACAATGGGATGGCCGTAGATAACCTCAGGACCCGGGATGCTCGCGCAGCACTTAATAGCCTAGATATTATTCATCCCAACTCAAGCCCCCTAGACAGCCATGTTCACTTACACCACCCACCCATCAGTACACGGGTTAGGGGTTGCCAGCTAAAATTAGACCTGCCCCCGGAGGCCGCTCCCTTAGTTGCAATATTCATTGGAGTTGCCCCACTCAATAAGGTCGAGTCCGAACCCGTGTCTGACCTAGTACTTAAGGTTAGACAATGATGTGCTGAATCCTGTTGTGGAAGGACAAATATCTCTATTAGGATAATCATGGCCAGTAGGGTGGGCTGGATCGGAAACCGTACCAAGTTCATAGAGGGGGACTGTGTTATAATAAACTCCGATAGCCCGGATTTGGCCGATAGATTGTTCTGGGATGGCTCTGAGATCACAGAAACTGGTAACATGAGACCGGTTCCCCTGGGTTTTTCTATCCACCTCCAGATACCTTCTACCCACCCTCAGATACTTACTACAGGGCACGTCGCCCACCTATGGCAGGGAGGGGTTGGTGTTCAGCATTAGGAGGTGTTAGTTCAGGCGGAAATCTATGCCCGCATTCCACAAAGGGGGGCCAAGGTATCCCGATGGCACCCCACCTTCAGAGAGCTCATATATGTGGCGTGGGGCCTGGGCCGGTTCTGAGTAACGTTTCTCCCCTCTTTCAGATATAGAGGAAATTGACTGATAGCTAGCCACAACGACGCTCGCCACATGTGGGGCTTCTAACCCCGATGTGACAGTGGCCTGTAAAATTATTAGCTGGAATGTTGCTGGCATCAGAGCAAAAAGGGCCGATACAGCTTGGGTAGATTTTATCACCAGTCACAACATTATAGCCATTCAGGAGTCGTGGGACACTTCCTCTAGGTTTTGGTTGGACGGCTTTACAAGTTTTATCGTCCTGACCATCTCAAGCATTGCGGGCAGAGCAAAGGGTGGCCTCATTTCCCTCTTTTCATTAAAACTCTTAGGGACACTAAACCCTATTAAGGGGGGGTTCTCCTAACCTTCTAATTGTGGAATGGGTAGTTTCCCCTACCCGCAAATTTATTTTTATCAATTTTTATAATTCCTGGGTAAGGGACGATGGGAACGAACACATGGCCTCCCTGGAAAAGTTTTTATCTAACATCAATCTAAATAACTACACTGATTTCGAGCTCATTTTAATGGGCGATTTTAACATTCATCCCTGTAGCGATCTATGCTACACAGGAGAGCATGAGGGACCGTCAGGTACGACAATCCCCCATTTTGAGCACAGTCAGTAGAGGCCCTTGAAGAGTTGCTGGCCAATTTTAATATATTTGAACCGACTAATACAGATGGCGAGACAAGAACTAGTACTTATAAGGGCACCGATCATGGCTCAGTAATAGATTATATCTTTCTGACCCCTGGCATCCAACATAGGTGCGGTGAAGTAAAAAGTAATTTTGTCGATATACAGCGATCACAACCCGGTGTTGCTTGAGTTGTCCTGTGGAGACCTAATGGGTGATAAGTCTTGCTCCTCCCAAATAGAGGCTGCCTTAGTACCCAGGGACCAAGGGAGAAGGCTTAAGTGGGCAAAGGTGGTCCCCGAAAGTTTTACTTAAAAATTACTCCCCAAAATCGAGGGTAACATAGCCATCTGTCAGAATCAAAAAGCAACCAACTTAGAAATCATGGGGGCCTTCGAGTCAATATGCGCCCAATCTCTAATGATTTGATGACCAATTCTAGTCAGAGAGGTAATAAACCACATAATGGTTTGACTCTAATTGTTCAAGAGCCCATAAGGCACTTTAACAGGCATTGTCACGTACCCCGAGAGATATGGTTGCTATCGCTAATTTGAGGAAGGAATATAAGTTAACCATTAGTGGCAGGAAAAATGCCATAAAAAAGGAAGCATGGGATAAACTACTCTCAATAGATGTATTGCGCGATAGCAGCCAGTTCTGGGCCACAATCAATCAGCCCTTTTTTTTAGACCTAGATAACTCGGTCATGAACTGTGTCATCCCTGACATTAAATGGCTTCTTCACTTTGAAGAAGTCTATGGTGACTCAGATACCAGTGCCCAAGGTTGTTCACCGGCGGTCTCGGAGTTTGCTCCTCTACACTTCAGTCACGACAAAGTGGAGAAAGCAATTCTAGAGACCTCAAAAAACAAGGCGCCGGGGCCGGATGGCGTACCGGCTGACCTCTACAGACATTTACCGAAACTTTGGGCAAAGGTGTTAACCAACGTCTTCCGCACCGCTAATGGTAATATTTTTCCTTCCACTTGGGCCACCTCAATTATTGTGCCAATCTTCAAAAAGGGCCAGCGAGATGACCCTGAGTGCTACAGACCCATTTCCCTCTTAGACGATTAAGATTCTAGGCAGAGTTCTATTGCTCAAGCTAAGGGCCAACATACAGAGCAGTGGGGGCCTTTCAAACATACAATATGGGTTCAGAGAGAAAAGAGGCACCCTGGAACAATGTTCCAACCTGCACCTCCTAATTACTAAATACACGGTAGCCAAGGAGGGGTCGTTATTTTTTGGCATTCATGGACCTCTCCTCAACTTTCGATCTAGTAAACAGGGCCAAGTTGTGGTCAATCCTACTCGAAATTGGGATTGATCCGTCACTTGTTAACTTTATGGCGTCCGTTCACCAGGAGCTGTTTGCCTCGGTTAGGGTCTCCAAGGAAGGTAGGGGCACGAGTCGTTTTAAATCAGTGAAAGGAGTGCGCCAGGGTTGCATCCTGGCCCCTCCTTTTCACCATTCATATTAACAGCCTGGGAAAGTATCTAGAGGTGGCAGGGGTGGACGTTCCGCGTGTAGGAGATGTTACAATACCGGCTCTCCTATACGCGGACGACGCAGTATTAATAGCATGCACTGGTATTGGACTCCAGAGATTATTGGACCTTATTGGGGCTTTTATTGAACAGCTAGATCTAAAGATTAATGAAAAATAATCCCATTCTATGGTGGTTGGCCACCATGGATGCAAGTCCAAATCTAAAACCTTTGTTTGCAAGTGTGAGGTTGTTTCAAGGGTTGCTGTTTCCCCTATTTGGGCGTTCTCTTCGATGAGAAGGGGTCGTGGGCCCCCCAAATTAAGGCTAAAAGCATATCCATGGCTCGATCCACGTCAGCCCATATGGGTTTTGCAAAAAGGCTAGGGGCCAGGGCCATGGAGGCTCTTTTAAAAGTTTACAATACTAAATGTATTCCATTTGCCACCTATGGTTCACCTTTGTGGGGCTACGTATCTCAAGACAAGATTCAAAGAGTGGAAAATGGGTTTTTGAGATCCCTTTTGTCTGTCCCCAAGTCTTCCCCCACCTTTTCGATCCACTCCGAGGTGGGCCTGGACTATGTAACAGATAGGTTGAAATTGGCTCCACTAACATTCTGGGCAAAAACATGGCTTAACCTTGAATTAACCCTGAACCATGCTCTCCTGACTGATGTCATGGCACTGGATTACGCCAAAAAAATACCCTGGTTGGATTATCTGAGAAATGCTTTTACGCAGTTGTGACACCCGGAGCTCTTTCTGTCACCTTCTAGCATTAGGAGGGAGGACGTTAATTGGACCAACATTCATTTTCTAGATAGGGCGAGAGTGGCTCGTGAGGAGCAGGAACTTGCGAAACCAACAGTTAGATCGCACTTCATGCTAACAATCTCCCCCTCACTCGAGCCATATCTCAGTATCGTAACCAAATCCTTTCATAGATTTGTATTATCCAAATTTAGATTCAATTTGATCCATTTTGCCTTGGGTAGCTACCAATCATGGGCCAAACCAGAATGTGGCCCACCTTGTAAATGCGATAACTTTTCCCAACAAGATACAATGCATGTTATCATGTTTTGCGGGTTCTATACTGATATAAGGAAAAAATATTTTTTACCAATTCTGAGAGAGGCTTGCTTTTATCAAGTCAGGCCCGCATTAATTTATCTCCAGTTGTTGAGTAACACCCGCATCATCTATTGCGTGGCCAGTTTTTTAGTGGCGGCATGTAGAATCAAGACAAAAACTGTGTCACCATATGCTTTATCTTAATCAATTGCATTTTTACGCTACCTTATCCCTGACTAATTGCACGGAATCTGTTTACAAGGGTTCTGTACTGTTTTGTAGATATATGAATTATTTGGTTTTATGCATGTATGTAAATTTTATGCCTTTTATGAAAGTGTATTTGACTGACTGACTGACAGTGTGGTATTGAATAGAAAGACATGCTTGGCTAGTAGAGACCAGGGAGTTTCAGGATTAAAAGAGACCAAATTGCGGGGCGTGGCTTGGCAAGCCACGATGGCGGCTGTGTCCTGCTGAGGCTCCGCGATCGGGCTAGCATCTTGCCCACTTCCTAAGATCGCTGGGAGCCTCAGCCTACAAAAAATACTCCACTGAGGCTTACCTGCAGTGGGGCATCCTCTGGCTAAGCCGCGGGGGCTGCGGACGAGCGTCAGACACCGGCCCGTCCCTCACCGATGCCGGAGCCGAGCGCCGAGCACCCAAGATGGCGGGCGCGGCTCCTTCTACCTGCTGTGGGCGCCACTGAGAACCTGTCCCCGAGGCGGCGACCCTCGAGGAAACGGACGGCTAGCGGCCCCGGAACCCCAGCGAGGAGCGGGGTGACCGGCTCACGGGCTTTTGATCCAGGCCGGGCTGACTATTGCGGTGGCAGTCCGGCGCACAAGATGGCGGCCTCTATCCCGAAGCTACACTACACCGGCGCTCCTACACGGCCGGGAGCCTGACCCCAGCACCGACCAGCCCACCGCCACGGACTAAGGGACGCCAGCGGAGGTACCGCCTGCGTGACGCTGGGCCCTTCGGGCAGCCACGATCCCACCTGGAGGCGGTGAGTGTCGACCCCTCCTCCCCCCCCTCCTCCCGTGAACCGCGGCGCCAGTGACCCGGCGGCCTCCTACCCCCTTTGGGGCCCCCCGAGGGGTCGCGGACAGCGTCGGCCCTTGATCGGGGGGGGGGCTAGAACGCTCCTGCCACATCGCGTGGCCCGGTGGACCCGGGTGCCTGACCCTAAGATGGCGCCCACAGGAACCAGGGCGCCGTGATCGGCGTGGACTCCACCCTGAAGGTACGGTGCTCCTCTGACCCTGAGGCGATAGCACGCCACACCGTGGACGCTCATCAACCCGAGCCCCCCCCCCCGAGCCCTGGTCGCCTGCTCCTCGGCCCCCGGGGTCGCCTGGGGGTCTACACCGCACGCCGAGGAGGGGGGGGGGCAGGATCCGGCCTCACTGCAAACACCCTGTCTCCGGGGAAGCCTGGACTATGGAAGCAGTGCCCTCCTGATGCGCATCTCCTGACGCCGGGACTGTCACCCCCTTGCAGCCGCTAGTTACTAATCGAGCCCCGAACTGGCAGGGGTCCCCTAGAAGGAAGACAGTGACTGCCCTGGGGCCAAGAAGGACTGGGAGCCCGACCTGCACTGAGCTGCTGCCTACCCGGATACACAGAGGGGAGGTGGCTTGCTGATCGCGGGGTGCACGGAGGCCCGGGCCCTCCCCATCTCTGACTGCACTCATGGGGAAACCGAAGACCTCGCAGGTGACGGCGGTCCCCGAGACGGCCCTCGAGAGGATGCCACAAACAAGAACATGGACGCAGGCCAACGCGTCGCAAACCGACCCCACACTGTCGGCAAAGTTGGATCAGGTGTTGGCGGCAATCGAATTGTCCCGCCTTTCGATGGAGGAGAGATTGGGCGTCCTGACGACGGACATCAGTTTAATCCGCGACGACCATCGCAAGTTGGCGGACAGGGTGAAGGACGGAGAACGGATCGTGACCGAGCTGCAGCCTGCGGTGAAAACACAGAGGCGGAACTGAAGGAGGTCCTACACCGCGTGGCGGCCCTCGAGGAACGCACAGTGGACTTGGAAGGGCGCTCAAGACGCTGTAACATCCGCGTCCTAGGCCTGCCGGAAGGGATTGAGAACTCGGACCCTCTGACATACATGGAGTCCTGGACCAAATCTTTCACACCGGAGGCGGAAAGGTCGGCATACTTTTCCATTGAAAGAGCCCATAGGGTCCCGGCCCGGGCGCCCAAGCCGGGCCTCCCTCCGCGACCCATGTTGGCTAAATTCTTGCACTTCCGAGACCGCGATGCGGTGCTCCGTGCGGCCCGGACGGCGGGCCCCCTACAAGTGGAAGACCAGCACGTTATGGTGTTCCCGGACTATGCCCGAGAGGTCCAACACCAGCGTTCCACCTACCAAGACGTCAGGAGGCGCCTCCGCGCAAATGATCTTCAATATTCCCTGCTGTTCCCGGCCCGCCTGAAAGTACTGCACAAGGGGAAAGCCCTCTTTTTCAACACGGCGGAGGAAGCACAGGATTGGTCTGAGTTTCACTGCCCAATAATCCCTAATCCTGGACCCCAGAGAGCACGCAACAACGACTTCAGACGATCCAGACGACGAGGTGCGAGCCGTGCTCGCTCAGGCCGCCCCAAAAGCCAAACATCATCCCCCACGGGCTCACCCGACCTCACGCAAATCATGCAGGAGCGACGAGAAGCCTTGAGAGCGGTGACCGGACTGCACACGTCACCCGTAGCGTCGGATTTGGAAGGTCGACCGCACCTGTTCACCCCTGAGAAAGACCGGGACAGTGACGGAACAATGTCAGGGATTGGACCAATCTCCTCCCCCCTTGTTGCGGCGCACACCTTGGATGCTACCCTGGCCAGCCACCCTGGCACCTCTTCATGATGGAAGAACTGTCCACTGTTATATCCTTCTCATGGTGGCCTATTGTATTGCGCGACGTCTAGGAGCCTAGACTGCTTTGTCAAATGTTTGTGAGCGCTTGCGAGCAATAGACGCTTCTCCTGCAAGAGCCCGACCCGCGCACAGGCCCGGCAGCGACACACGCTGCCACCCCCGCAGATATCCGTTGCATTTCTCCCCTAGTGGGACACTAGTTTGGATATGCCACCTCCGGTGAGATATCCTCAGTATTGGGACTGTTTCCCACCCAAGGTTCTATTTGTTGTTAATCCCCTTAGTCCCTCCCCCATGACTGTGGAAGCTTGGGGCATAGGAGCACATGTGACACATATACACTGGCGGCCGTCGGGGGCTGCAGGGGGGTCCCTCTCCCACTCACGACACCCTACGAATGGCAGACTCATGCTCAGACATTAATGTCCTTACACTGAATGTACGAGGCCTACACACGCCCAGCAAACGCTACTTTGTTTACTCATACATAAGGCGTATGTCAGCCAGTATTGCGTTTCTGCAAGAGACGCACATGGGCACTACCGAACTCACTCGCTTGCAGGTCAAATGGCGAGGGATCTTCTGTGCCACTCACTATTCAGCGTTTGCGCGTGGCGCGTTAATTTGGGTCAGGCCGGGTACCCCCTTCCGGGAGCTCCGACGGGTGGTAGATAGAGAGGGCAGGTATGCGCTTCTAGAGAGAATACTTGGTGGACAGGGAATACTCCTTGGTAGCATTTACGCCCCCAACACGGATCAGGATAAATTTTGGGACCACCTCACGGGCGTTTTGGCCCAGTTCACTACAGTTCGGTGGGTACTGGGAGGTGACTTTAATTGCACACTGGACCCCACCCTGGACCGCTCGCATCCTCCCCCCACACACTCCCCGGCCGCCCGACAGGCAGAACTCTTCAGGGCATGGACCACGCATTGGGCGCTCACTGACGCGTGGCGACACCTACACCCACTGACTCGCATTTACTCCTTCCACTCGATTCCACATAACCTCAGGGTCCGCCTGGACCGTTTCCTCTGCTCTGCACCAATCCTCCCTAAGATCACATCTACAGATTACCTAGGTCGGATCCTGTCGGATCATGACGCCCACATCATTCGTCTAACCTGGCGCCCCCCGCACCCACCAGTCCCCACCTGGCGCCTCCCTAGGGACTGCCTTTCAGACCCAGTATTCAGAGACGCACACGAAACCAGCATCCAAGACTACTTCACGCACAACACAAACACGGCATCGCCGGTACTGGTGGAATGGGACGCGTTTAAAGTGGTGGCACGGGGAGAATGCATCAAACAGGTAGTAGGTGTCCGCCGCACCTTGGAACGGACGCTCCAAGCCTCAGAACAGACTCTGGCCGCACTCACTAAACGGCCTGACGACTCGGAGGAGCACGCCGTGCTCACGGCCAAGGCTAAGACGGAGTATCAGACTGCCTGCGCTGACCTCCGAAAATACAATTTTAGGGCTTACGCCTCTAGGGTACATAAGGACAGAGACAAAACTGGAGCGCTACTGGCCTGGATGGCGAGGCAGGATACCGAAATCAAGCCAATCACGGATATTGTCAATCCGGACGGTGTACTGGTGCGCTCACAGGCCGAGATCCTCCTAGCGTTTCAGCAACACTATGCACAAGTGTACAGGACCCCGGCCCAATACTCCCCATTTTCTGTGGATCGTTTTTTAGACCCACTGACGCTGCCCGCAATATCGGATGTGGACAAGCGCACCCTTGACGCCAGGATACAACCCTCTGACATCACCCAGGCGATTCGTGCCATGTCCCGGAATAAAGCGCCGGGACTGGACGGCTTCCCGCTGGAATACTACTCGACATTCTCTCCCCTAGTGGTCCCCCATCTGTCACGGGTGTTCGGGGCGTCTCTTCATCTAGGGAGGTTGCCCCAGTCACTGCGGGAATCCGTGATTGTCACCTTTCCCAAACCCCACAGAGATCCACTCCACATGGGGTCGTACCGCCCCATCACGCTCCTGTCGGCCGACTGTAAAATCCTGGGGAAAATTCTGGCTGATCGTTATGCGCAGGTCATACGCCCGCTAGTCCACCCCGACCAATGCGGCTTTGTTCTGGAGAGGAACACCTCCCAGAACCTCCGCCGAATCTTCCACGTTCAAGATCAGATACGTGGCAGATTTCCCCGCGCCGCCTGCCTCATTATGGACCTGGAGAAGGCGTTTGGCACCCTCACCTGGCCCTATCTCTTCTCAGTCTTGCAGCGCCTCAATATCGGCCCGACGCTCATAGCGTACACACGCCTCTTGTATACCGATTTGACCACGCGGGTTCGTATCGGGAAACGTATATCACCAGCGTTCGAAGTTCGGCGAGGCACAAGACAGGGGTGCCCCCTGTCGCCTCTCTTATTCGCGCTAGCAGTCGAGCCGCTGGCGGTTCGGCTGAGCCTGGAAGGTGTGGAATGGGGCATCCCACTTGCGGACAGCACGCATTGCGTATCCATGTACGCGGATGATCTCCTCATATACGTCCGAGACATGGAAACGGACCTGGCCCCTATAGGGGCGATGCTGGCGGAAATTGCAGAGGCCTCGGGACTACAGGTGAACTGGGACAAGTCCACAGTTTACCCCTTACCCCCGAGCCTGCCCCCCCGGGAAGTCGGGCTCGGAGCGCATAACCTCTCATGGTCCGCGGAAGCCCCCGGTACCTCGGTGTCCGCTTGTACCATTCCCCAGCTGACCTTTTCGAGGGGAATCACCGCAAAGCGCTTGCCAGTCTGCGCCCGGCGGTCGCCTTCTGGAATAAACTCCCACTGGCCCCAATAGGAAGGATAGCTCTGGCAAAAATGGTAATGCTTCCCCGACTCCTTTACCACTTCACGAATTTGCCGGTAATACCACCCAGATCCTTCTTCCGCGACGTTGACTCCCTCCTAGGGACCCTTATCTGGGGCGAGGGCCGCCACAGAGTCGCCCTGAAAACCCTCCAACTTCCCACGACGCTGGGAGGACTCGGAGCTCCGTCCTTCGAGTCATATTTCCTCGCGGCACAACTCCAATGGCTGTCATACTGGACGGCAGACCGTTACCCTCAGGAGACTGTCACCTCGACCGGCAGAATCGAAGCCCCGGAACTCACCCGTCTTCTTCTCCCGGGCACCAAGCCACGACGCACGTACCCCCTCCAAGTGGCGATGGCGCGCCGGTGCATGATGCGGATCCACCGAATGTCCCCCAATAGACCTCCGTACTCCCCGCTGTTACCATTGATAGGCAGCCCCAGGCAAGACTCCTACTTCACGGCTCCGTTCTTCACCGAATGGTCGCACTGTGGCATCACGGATCTGGAATCGCTCTTTGAGGAAGGCCAGTTAAAATCACTTGACCGCCTGACCGCTGAATACGGGCTCCCCCCGGGCCAATTCCTCAGATATCGACAGCTGATTGATGGATACTGGCCCCATTTTAACCTCCGTACTGGTGAGCCGGACACGCATCCAGTAATACACGCTATCCTGCGTATGGGGGTGGGACGCCACTTAGTCACCTGGCTGTATAAATCCATCCGGGAACTCTCACACGCACCCCTGACGACCTTGCGGGCTACATGGGAGGAGGATATAGGTCGCGCACTACATGACTCAGAGTGGACTAAAGCGCTTGAGGCCCCAAAACGCGTCTCTAGGAACGCCCGCTTCAAGAACATCCAATACTATATCCTACACAGGGCGTACCTCACCCCAGCGCGATTACAGAAGTTCTATCCCTCCACATCATTCCTATGCCCCAGATGCTGCTCCCCTGCTGCAGACTTTCGCCACATGTTTTGGAGCTGTCCCGACCTTCACCCCTTTTGGCGGGCGGTACACGACACACTGTCGGAACTGACAGGTCTCACCACACTATCCACCTGGGAATCTAGCGCATTAGGCATCTTTCATGTCCCTAAGCAAGACCCAGTGCATAGACGCTTCATGTCCTTAGCGCTCCTGTTGGCAAACAGGTGCATAGCCATGCGCTGGCGATCCCCGGAAGGTCCCCCTATAGCAGCATGGACGGGGGCGATCAGTAAATGGGCGGCGGCGGAAGAGGATGCTCTTAGAGAGGAAGAAGCCAGGGGCGCGCGTAAATTTCCCATATCCATGGAATGGGCCATGCTCCTCCACAGTTTCCGACAGTCCACACGTGTGGGTGACCCACCTACTCCTTCTCCCCCCCCAGCCCGAGAAGACCAATAGCATCTGCCTGGTGTCCCCCTCCCCGGGGCAGGTTCCCGGTGCCCCCTGCATCCTGATTGACTTCCCACCCTTCTGGAGCGCAGGCTGAATAGCTTCTTGGGCCCCCCCCCCGACGCCCATCACCGGTATCCCCCTGCTTCGACCATGCTAGCGCCCACATGCTTCCCTCCCACAGTTTTGTCCCCCCCGTTCTCTGGTAGCACCATTATATGGACAGTACAGACCCCGATCCAACGCCCTTGAGATGGGACTTTACATACCTGTTATAATTCACTGTCCTCTTGGCTATGCAGGCTCGCTGTCTCCTAGCCTACAAACATGGTTGCAAGATCTGTACTGATTAATGGAGGAAATGTATATTTGCACCAGTTGTATTAACAAAACACATGTTGCACGCATGGCTGAATGTTGAGGCCACGTCAGCAGATTATTTACACTGTACCGTATACTTTGATGCAACAATAAAACAAATTTCAAAAAAAAAAAAAAAAAAAGAGACCAAATTGCTCAACATAAAATATGTCACATAGACTGTTTTCAAATAAAAATGTAGTGCTTATATAGAGCACGTATCACCCCCGAAGGGGTCTCAAGGCGCTGTACACATACCGTTGTGGAACCCTTCCTGGCCTTTCCCTGTGAAGTGCCCACTCCTGGGCACCCCCAAGGTGAAGCCAGGCATCCTAGCGCTGTTGTGGAGATTAAGCAAGCTATTGCCCAGAGTTGCAGAGTTGGACCCATGCTTAGAATAGGCGCCGAGGCGAGAATTATCAGGTCCGGGGAAATTGAGCCCAAGACCCGCCGAGGCGGGAATTGAACCCTGGTCCGGGCCAGACCTCTGCATCAGGGTCTGCCACTCTAACCATTGAGCCACTAAATGTAAATGTAGTGCTTAGTCCTTAGAAGGACAGGATAAGTTACTGTGTGTAGCTTTTCTTATCTATGTAAATGTGTCCTCATCATACACAATACTTTGTGTTGGGCATTCTATAAGGTGAGTACTGGATAGGTCTTTAAGGATTGATGTGTGTGAAAACACATGAAGTGTTCAAAAACTAGTGTGATAATGGTACCTAAATATACACAGATACACTGTGTTATTCTGGACAACTAACAGTATCCCTTGCATTTTACTAAAACACATTTACTAGTTTGGAACGGATAAGGTGAATCGACATATTCTACATTTTTTAGTACTGCATTTTACTATAACAGCCTGAGTCATTTTCTATAGTCATAAGGAGTGATTGGCTTCAAATTTTACAAAAACCTAAGAACAGGATATCTTTATAAGTAATTATATTTATATAGCCTTATAAAGTAGTAAAACTCTACTGTTGGAATGTTATTAGACAATGGTATTTACATAATATTTTTTGGGGTCCAAAATAGTTGATAAAGCTAGTTTTGTATTATGTATTAAGAAAACTGATAAAGTGAAGTGTTTATGTTTTTGTGCAAGCACCTACAACTTAACAGATCAGTTATGGAAAGAGAGCAGAATAATACTGAAGACACTTTGAAAATGAGCAACAGTTTCATTGAAGAAGAAAATCTACCTCTAATAGACTGTAGTACAGGATATCAGTACTGCAGATATCAGCTGTGATTTTTAAGATGAAAGCGTTGATGCTGATTTTGTACAAGCACTGGATGATGTAGAATTTTTGGAAGACATAAATTATGAAATGGCAAACCAGATGTCGAAGAAATAGTAGATGAACTTCTTTTAGAAGCTTCGTTAAAATATGAGATGTCTGAAGAATTAATTTATTTTTAAAAATAATAAAGCATTGAGCACTGTGTAGTAATGCATTCACTGTACTAAAAGTCAAGCACTTATCGATTCACTTACACACTCTTTACAATATTCTATTGATTCAAAGTATGCAAAGTAGGTCTCAGGGCATGGACTGCTTGAAATCCCTATACACTATGCATGAAGTCTTGTATCAACCTGCACATTTGCCTTTTATACCTTCAATTCCCCAGTCTGTATCCTTACACTTCCACCAAACCATCTGTCACTGCTGTTTTAGTATTGTAGTGAGCCATTCAGTAGTATGTGCTTATCTATTCACTGTGCTAAAACTGAATCTGTTATAGATTTAGCCAGGCACTCTCCTTGCAGAACTGTAATCATCCACTCAGTACTTAAGTACTCATGCAGCAAAGCAGGCATTAGGGCATGGACTGCTTCAAACCCCTATAGACTATGCATGCAGTCTTCTATGTACCTGCAAACTTGTCTTTTATACCTTCAATTCCCAAAGTATGAATCCTTACACTTCCACCAAACACTCTGATACTGGTGTTTCAGTATTGTAGTGAGCCATTCAGCAGTATGTGCTTATCTATGAACTGTACTAAAACTGAAGCTCTTATAAATTCAGTCAGGCACTCTCCTTGCAGAACTGTAATCATCCAGTCAGTACCCAAGTACTCATGGAGTTAAGTAGGCCTTAGACCATGAACTGTATCAAACCCCTATAGACTATGCATGCAGTCTTCTCTGCACCTGCAAACTTGTCTTTTATACCTTCAATTCCCAAAGTATGAATCCTTACACTTCCAGCAAACACTCTGTCACTGCTGTTTCAGTATTGTACTGAGCCATTCAGCAGTATGTGCTTATCTATGCACTGTGCTAAAACTGAAGCTCTTATAAACTCAGTCAGGCACTCTCCTTGCAGAACTGTAATCATCCAGTCAGTACCCAAGTACTCATGGAGCAAAGTAGGCCTTATGCCATGGACTGCTTCAAACCCCTATAGACTATGCATGCAGTCTTCTATGGACATGTAGACTTGTCTTTTATACCTTCAATTCCCCAGTCTGTGTCCTTCCACTTCCACCAAACACTCTGACACTGTTGTTTCAGTATTGTACTGAGCTATTCAGCAGTATGTGCTTATCTATGCACTGTGCTAAAACTAAAGCAGTTATAAATTCAGTTAGGCACTCTCCTTGCAGAACTGTAATCATCCACTCAGTACTTAAGTACTCATGCAGCAAAGTAGGCCTTAGAGCATGGACTGCTTCAACCCCCTATAGACTATGCATGCAGTCTTCTATGCACCTGTAAACTTGTCTTTTATACCTTCAATTCCCCAGTATGTATCCTTACACGTCCAGCAAACACTCTGTCACTGCTGTTTCAGTATTGTACTGAGCCATTAAGCAGGATGTGCTTATCTGTGCACTGTGCTAAAACTGAAGCTCTTATAAATTTAGTCAGGCACTCTCCTTGCAGAACTGTAATCATTCAGTCAGTACCCAAGTAGTCATGGAGCAAAGTAGGCCTTAGGGCATTGACTGCTTCAAACCCCTATATACTGTGCATGCAGTGTTCTATGCACCTGCAAACGTGTCTTTATACCTTCCATTCCCCAGTCTGTATCTTTACACTTTTACCAAGCACTCTGTGAGTGCTGTTGCACTGTTGTAGTGACTCATTCATCAGTGTGTAGTAATCTATTCACTGCATTAAAACACTAAGGGGCAGATTTACAATCACTGGCGCATCCCCAGGGACATGCCAGTTATTGTGCGCCATGCCACCACCACCATGGATTATAAATGCGGCTCACCATGGGGCAAAAACGGCATAGATGCGTGACGCATATGTGCTGTAAAGGCGGCACATTGCTGGAGTTGTGTCACAAGCACAACGCAGCTCCAGCAATGCTCTGGGGGCCCTATGCTCACAATGCTGTGTAAATCCTTACACCTGCTTCAAGCAGGCGCAGGATTTTGACGCAGCATGGGCCCAAAAGTGACTGAGTGAAATTTTGTAGATTTCACTCAGCCCCGTGCAGGAACGCCTCCTTCTGGCGCAGGGCTTTACAACGTGACACATCTCCCAGATGCGTCACGTTGTAAATACCCCGCACCATGGCGCATCTGTTGCGCCGCCACTGCGTCACAAAAGTGACGCAACTGTGGCGTAAAAGAGGCGTAAGGGGGTTGCAAATCTGTCCCTAACACTCACAAATTCACCCAGGCAGTTTCACCAGCAGTGCAAAGGGAAGCATAGACTTGTAACATATTTATGTACATATGTTACATTCAAATGCTTCGGAAGTATTACAGTATATTGTAAGTAAACACCTTATAGACTTATGCTGTAGCACTTCCTTATAGTTCTGCACTTTCACATTCATCATACACTACTAATGTATTCTTTCATTCATTTATGCACTACACATTCATTCAAAAAAACTTTTACACACTCTTATACTAATATAGCTCTTTTTTTGACCAGTAAGGTTAGTTCTTTCTGTTGTCTTTTTGGAAGTTTTGACATTTTTTTTATTTTCTGAACAGTTTTTTAATTTTTATTTTTTTAAAGGAAAAAAAACCTGTGCAAACAAAAAAATGTCCAACCGGAACAAATAAACAAAAAAAAATGTGCGGCGTGAGCAACGGTGCTCCTGTTTGCGCCAGCAAATTAAATCAATTGATTGCTCCCCGTAGCACAGTGTCTCTTTGCAAAATTTGCAAAGGATTATTAAGTCTCCAAAATCCTTGAAGATCCTGTTGATGTGCTTGCTTGAGCTGGTGGATTCTCCTCCCTGACACTGGTGCATGCAGCACGGGCATAGTTTACAGGATGTTGGTTTTTGACATGCCTCACCATACTCGCAGTTCCGAAGGAATAATGTTTGTTGGGATTCCCTCGAGAGAGCACAGCAGAACAGATCTTGCAGGTGACTTTCGCTGCATTCACCTTTTTTTCACCTTGTGGAAATGAATTTTTTTTCCATATGAGTGCCTCCTTTCTCTTTGTGGGTGGATCTTCTGCCACAAATTCTTCCTCAGAAGAGTGTTCTGAAGTATCTTCTTGCTGGGCAGCCATGATGAAGGTATGAAGAGACAGCTCCTTCACAAAAAGGTGTTCCTTCAATGAAAGTCAAGGAAGAATGATTAAAATGGGTGGGGTCCTTCAACAGTTGGAATAGGAAGTGTTCTGAACCAATCAAATCTCTTGTTTTGAAGTCACATGGCGTACGCGTAGGGTGCGCTTAAGCTGTGCGTATGGACGACGAACGCCGCAATTTGCATAATTGCTTTTAAAAGTAATATACGCTTAATAAAACTCAATGAATACTATTTTCATGATTATCCCAGATAATGTCTTCCCTTAATATTTACATTAAATACATAAATATATTTTTAAACATTTAGAAACTTTCGCGCAGTACACGTACGGGGCGCCGTAAAAATGTACCTGATGTCACGCGGAAGCGCTGATGCGACGCGCAACGTCAAAACTTATTCGTTACGTATGCGTGGGTACGCTTACAGTACGATTACAGATACAAAGGATAGTGTGATCACCGTACGCGTACCATAAGTTTACCACAAAAAAATACAAAAAGAAAATATATAGAATTTAATTTTAATATGTTGAAAAAAATTCATAAAATATCATTTTTGAATTTTCTTTTTTTATTATTTTACATAAAAAATATGTAATGTAATTTAAAAAAATAACTAAAAATAATTATAAAAATGTAGAAAATGTGTATAAAAAGAAATAAATATAATAATTAATACATTTAAAAATTGGCATTTACAAAACCTATGAAATTCACTGAAAAAAACATAGGTTTTAGGCACGTTATAGTTAGGAATTAGCATTTAAAAAACCTTGCAAATTCACTGAAAAAACCATAGGTTTCACACACGTTATAGTTAGGAAATAGCATTTAAAAAAACTTAGAAATTCACTGAAAAAAGCATAGGCTTCACACATGTTATAGTTAGCTGGAGATTTCACTCATACATAACCATGGAAATTCCCCCGTTATAGTTAGTTCAGCTAACTATGACTCGTGCGCCCGCAATCCACTGCTGATGACGTCACATATTACATCACTCATGACATGGGCAGTGACATCACTCATGACATCACTAATGACATCTCAAATGACATCACTGATGACATTATACTTGTGAAAGAGTGCCAGACCTCCTGTCACCCTAATATAACCTTTGATACACACATTGAAAAATAGAGACTAAAATTTTCAAAACAATGGAGATACCAATACCAGTTAGAACAACCTATTCACTAATTCCAAAATCTACATACACATCCACTCATTCATCATCAGTTCTATATAGTCATTCATACATGTATAGGCGGAAAGGCGTACAACAGACCGCAACTCTACTCAGGACGAAAATCGTCTCCAAGTGAGCGCCGCCTTGGAAATTCCAACGCGCAGAACTGATGACATTGCGCATTCTCTTCTGTGGCGAATAGATCTAACCAAGGCTCTCCCCACTACTGAAAGAGGCCTTGCGCCATGTCCGAGTTCAGACGCCATTCGTGATCCATCATGCACCGACGGCTGAGTTTGTCCGCCCTGGCATTCATGGAACCTGCCAGGTGTTGAACCACTAGGGTCACGCCCTGATGTTCCAGCCACTGCCACAGGTGCAGAGCCTCCTGGCAAAGGGTCCACGACCCCCCCTGTTTGTTGAAGTACCACATGGCGCTGGTGTTGTCCGTGAACACCTGCACTACACTCCCACGGACAGAGGGGAGGAATGCCTTCAGTGCAAGCCGGATCGCCCGCAGCTCCAGAAGGTTGATATGGAGCAGGGACTCCGCCGGAGACCAGAGGTCTCTGATCTCCACCTCTCCAATGTGGCCCCCCCCAGCCCTGGAGGGAGGCGTCCGTCACAACTACGTGCTCCGGTTGGGGTAGGGAGAGGGATCTGCTGCTGACCCAATCGCGGTCCGTGAGCCACCACTGCAACTGTCTTACAGTGCCCTCCGAGATCAAGACATGGTCGGACAAGTTGCCCTGATGCTGGGCCCACTGAAATTTCAGGTCCCACTGCAGAACCTGCATCCGCCACCTGGCATGATGCACCAGAAGGATGCAGGAGGCCATCAGCCCCAGAAGCCGCAGCGTCAACCTGACCGAGACTCGGGATAAAGGCTGAAAGATCGGAATCAGAGCCTGAATATCCCGAACCCGCTGTTCGGGAGGATAAACCCGAAACTGCGCCGAGTCTAGAACCACTCCGATGAAGAGGAGCTTCTGAGAGGGACACAGGTGCGACTTCAGTACATTGATGGAGAACCCCAGCAGGTGCAGGAGGTCGGCCGTAGTCTGGAGGTGGCTGACGTCTGTCTGGGGCGAGTCCGCCTTCAACAACCAGTCGTCGAGGTAGGGGAAGACTGAAACCCCTAACCTGCGCAGATGAGCTGCGACCACTGCCATCACTTTCGTGAACACCCGTGGGGCGCTGGTAAGGCCGAAGGGGAGCACTGTAAACTGAAAGTGCTCGTGGCCTACCGTGAACCGCAGGTAACGCCGGTGGGCTGGCAGGACGGGGATGTGGAAATAGGCGTCCTGCAAGTCCAACGCTACCATCCAGTCTCCTGGGTCTAGGGCAGCTAAGACCTGAACCAAAGTCAGCATCTTGAACTTCTCCTTCCGGAGGAAGCCATTGACGTTCCAGAGGTCCAAGATAGGGTGTAGGCCCCCTTTGCCCTTCTTGGGAACCAGAAAGTAGTTCGAGTAACAACCACACCCTACTTCTTGCCCAGGAACGCACTCGATGGCCCCCTTGGCCAAGAGGGCCGTAACTTCCTCTTGCAGAAGTTGCAAGTGATCCCCCGACACGCGGTGGTACTGCGGTGGCATGGCTGGAGGGGTCACCACGAAAGGGAGGGAGTAGCCCATTCGTACGAATTGCAGCACCCACCTGTCCGATGTGATGGTGCGCCAGAGGAGGAGGTGATGGCGAACCCAGTCCCCCACTGGCGTCAAATGGGCCCGAAAGCTCGGACTAGGAAGGTTTTGAGGCGGATGCTTCAGGGCTGGATGTGGACTGGACGCGCGGTTGACCCCTGTTACCGCCGCGACGGTAACCACGTCCGCCACCACACTGAATGTTAGTCTGCGGCCCGTGGCTGGCAGGATGTGAGGGAGCACCCCTTCCGTGGCCACGAAAGGAGCGCTGGGCAGAAGATTGTTGGCGGGGGGCCGACAGGCACAAGGACTTGGCCGTAGCCCTGGAGTCCTTAAAGCGTTCCAGCGCATGATCTGCCTTGCCACCGAAGAGGTGGCTGCCATCGAACGGCATGTCCATTAGGGTGTTTTGGACATTGGCCGAAAAGTTGGTGGACCTCAGCCAGGCGTGGCGGCGAACCGCCACAGACGTGGAAATTGCTCTTCCTAGCGAGTCCGTGGTACCCAGTCAACATCTGATAGCGTACCGCGCTGCGTTCCTTCCCTCCGCAAGGGCTTGAGCGAGTTTTGCCCGGGCTCCCTCCGGGCACTCAGGCAGCACGGCCGCAACCGTATCCCACAGAGAGTGGGTGTAACGGTCCAAGAGGCACGCGGTGTTGACTGACCGCAACCCCAAACTAAGGGAGGAGAACATCTTCTTTCCGAACTGTTCATACCTCTTGGATTCCCGATCTGGTGGTGCCGTCGGGAATGCGGATTGGGAGGTAGAGGCCTGAATAACCAGACTCTCGGGAGTGGGGTGGGTGGACAAGAAACTAGGGTCGCCCGGGGCTGGGCAGTGGCGCCTAGCGACGTTCCTATCTACAGGAGGACCTGTAATGGGCCTGGACCAAGTGCCCAATAGGACGCCTGTGACACCGACAATGGACACGGAGCAGCAGACGACACCTACCGACGCGCAGTGGTACTGCTACGCAAAATTTTCCGGATCCAGTCTGATGCCTGGGGATATTCTAAGGTAAGGAATCTAATACTAACCTGTTTCTTTCAGATCCAACACCGCAGCACTCGACATCCTTTGTGGCAAAGCTCGAAACCAGCTCCTGGTCATCGTCGACACCTCCTGGTCCTCGTGGTTGAAGAGTCAAGCTTCACCTTATTCACCTGAAATCACCCGACATCGGTGGGCATTCGACCATCGTGCCCCTGGTCACTTGCTAGTGACCCAGATTCTGTCCCCTCTGCTTTCAGGTTCTTCTAATCTTCGATCCAGGCTTGAATCACCCCGGACACTTTCCACGACTTCAGCAGCAGCACTTTGCAACAGATCACCATTGAAAACGACGAGGAAACCTGACACCAAAAGACACCTATGCACCCGGCTTCCCTGGGTGAGGTAACGCGAGTACTCCGGTGCTCCCGTGGGTGTTAGCTCTAGAACCCCTTAAGTCTAAAGGGGTTTGCTGAAAGTCCTCCTCTAAGTGTCCTTTATCTTTAAATTTCCAACCGATACTTTCGCCATAGAAGTTAATGGTGATTCGCGGCTGTATTTAGACACTGCACACGTCCCCCGAGGGTCCCCTGTGTCACTACCTTGGGTGGTTCCTAGTGTCCCCAGTGGTTCTACAGGCTCTAGGCCTTGTATCTATGCAAGTTGTGGTTCTTATACCACTTTCCTAATATATGGTTTGGTACGCCCCTAGGGCTCAACGTATATTGTGCTAATTTGCTGTGTGTAAATAAGTGTACTGAATGTACTTTTGCCTCTAGCCTCATAAAGAGACTAGAGAGATGTGTTTAGAATAAATATATATATTTTATATATATACCTGGTGTGGTTTGGTCATTCACAAGATTAGACTGGTAAAACAAGCTGCTTTACATTCCTCCAAGACTTAGCCTTAAGGCTGCTCATCGCAGCTACCACTAGGATAGCTTTCTATAAAGGTTGTCTTTAACCTACCATCAATAAGGGTCGTTTGGACTGGTGCAAGGTGCCCACTAGAATAGTGGACAACATATGCCAGGCCAACTTCTCACATTGGTGGGCAGCGTGTGGGATTCCAGCTTGTCATTGTTTTACCAGATAATCTCAAGTGATTGACTAACTGAAAACCACTAGATGTACCAGAGGTACATATAATACAAGCTTAAATACAGTAAGTTCTACTGAATTTAGGGTTGTGTGTTAAGGGCTAAGCACACCATTTATACAACTCAAGAGAGTTTATTAGGTAACAACTAGAGTAGGTAGGTGCATACACCACACCTCACTAGTAATGTCTTCAAGGCCAGGATCCAGTGGGTCCCTGCCAGATGTCAGTAAGTTACAGGCATCCAAGTATGACACATTCCCTTTTTTAGAACTAAGGGCTCTGTGTACTATGAGGAAATTGAAGACAGGCAAAATTGCCAATACCCAACGCCTCAAGGAGGTACTACTGTTAGATGATCTTAGAAAGGCTTCAGAGCCTGAGGGGTCAGGCAGTGGGGATGGGGCAGAAGATGAGCCAGAGCACAGCGTACAAACCACCAGGACTTAGACTGTGATGCTGGCCAGGAAGGTGACAATGACCTTGACCTGAACAATGCAGCTCCTCTTGGCAATGAGGATGATCCCAGGAAGAGCTGGAGGTATGCCTAGAAGACCCAGATCTCCTTCTGTGGAGTCTGACCATTCTGGTGTATCTGTAGGGACCTCTGTCTCTTCTCATAGGGGGGACACCTCTGAGGAGAAGAGAGAAAGGCAGATAAGCATTCAGGAACATCAGCTGAGGATTAAAAGACAGCTGGTAGCCTTATAAAGGGAGCCCCTAGAGCTTGAAAGAGCTAGAAAAAATATGGGACTATAGTCCCATGGTGGCAGCAACTTCCTTAATGGTAGAGAAAGATCTCATGACCATAGGAATTTAAACAAGTATGTCCCTCCCTACCAGAGTGGAGATGACATTCACAAATGGATAACTGCACTGGAAAGGGCCTGCAAAGTTCCGAAGGTCCCCAAGGAGCAGTGGACAGCTATCTTGTGGCTCTCCTTTGCAAACAAGGGTAGAGACAAGCTCCTCACTGTTAGAAAAGAGGATGCTGATGATTATACAGTCCTGAAGAGTGCTCTCATCGAAGAGTTTGGCCTAACCGCTGAACAATACAGGGTAAAGTTCAGAAATACCCACAAGGCTCAGACTCAGGACTGGGTTGACTTTGTTGATTGTGCTACTAAGGCTCTGGAGGGCTGGTTACTGGGCAGTAAGGTGTGTGATTATACAGGATTGTACAACTTGATTATGAGGGAGCAGATCCTTAATAACTGTCAGAATTAGCTGTTGCATCAGCACCTGGTGGACTCTGATCTGACCTCTTCACAAAAAAAGGGAAAGAAAGCAGACAAATGGGTCAGAAACAGGGTGAAGCAGAAGGTACAGAACCAAGGTCGGTGACCAGAAGAAGCAAAATCCTAAAAAGGGTGGGGAGAAGGGTAAAGAACAGAAATCTTCACAAGGCCCCAAAAATCTTTTAATGGTGGGGATTACCAATCATCCAAAAAGAAAGGCCAAAAGAAATCATGGTGTAGGATCTGTAAACATAATACCCATTGCACTAGTGATTGCACTAGACCTAAAGACTCAATTCCAACCACCATTGCCCCTAAGGCAACTGTTCCCCCTAGTTTAGCTACAAGGGTGTAGTAGGGTTAACCCTGGGTTCTGAGATGGACTCTGACCTAGTCAGAGTACCAACTCAGGCTGTACTGATCTGTGATGGAGGCATGGATATTTCCTCCTTTGTGAGTCCCAGTAACATGGGCAAATACCGAAAGCAGCCTTTGATAAATGGAAAAGAGGCTATGGCCTACAGGGACACAGGGGCAAGTGTCACAAAGGTGACACAAGACCTTGTGGCTCCTGAGCAGCTCATACTTGGTGAAACTTACCAAGTGACCAATGCTAGCAATGTCAGGACCAACCATGACCTGGCAGTTGTTAATTTCTCCTTGGGAGGGGTAACTGGCCTCAAGAAGGTTGTGGTAAGTGCAGACCTCCCTGTTGAATGCTTGCTTGGCAATGATTTAGAGACTTCAGATTGGGTTGAAGTGGAGCACAGGACCCATGCAGAAATGTTAGGTATCTCCGCACATGTGTTTGCTGTGACTAGGTCACAATCCAAAATGTCTAACACTGAACAGGCCCTGGAATCTGGAAGAATAGACCAGGTGCCTTCCAAGAAAAGGAGCAGTAGGGTTAAGGCAGTGCCTTCCCCCCTTAAATTCAGAATACAGATCAGTCTCTTGAGGGAGATGATTGTAGTCCTGAAGAAGGAACTGTCTCAGATGAGCTTGAGCCTGATCAGGTTGAGTTATTGGGGACAGGGGCCCTTCCAGGGCAGATCTGAGTCAGGGGCAGCTGTGCTGCCCTTCTCTTGAACCCCTCAGACAGCAGGCACCTGCTGAGGCTGCTGGGAATGCTAGTGGTACCCATAAGATTTATTGGGATGATGGACTCCTGTATTCAGAGAGTAGAGACCCAGAGCCTGGTGCAGCCAGGAGGTTATTATTATTTGAGAGTTTTATAGAGCGCGAATAAGATCCTGGTGGATATCAGAGCGCTATACAAACAATAAATGTTACTTTTACAGTAAATAAGAGCAAGTCCAAACATAAGTACAAAGCAAAAAAATAAAATAAAAAAATAAAAACAGCATAGTAAAATGTAACATCAAAAAAAGTCTTCTGTTTGGGAGGGCGTGTGCATCTCGTAACATGGTTTCAGTAGCAAAGTCTTCTGTTTGGAAGCACGTGTGCATCTCGTAACATGATTTCAGTAGCCCATACTCATGTGAATTTGGCCATAAGGATGGATTTTACTTCCTTTTTAAAAGAGGTAGTAGACGGGTTAAGTCTGATTTCTGGGGGTAAGGCATTCCAAGTTCTAGGCGCCATCCCAGAGAAGGATCTGTTATAAGTTTTTTTCTTTGGGAATTTTTGTGGTTTCAGTAGTAATTTTTCTGCATTTCTTGTGGATCTAGACCCATCCGAAATCGTCAGTTTCTGTGACAGGTAGCTGGGTGTTTTGTGATGCATGGCTCTGTTCGTCATGCATGCAATTTTCAGCTGAATTCTTGCTTCCAAAGGGGTAGCCAGTTCAGAGATTGAAGGTCCGGGGAGATGTGGGAGCTATGTTTTGACCCAGTTATGAGTCTTGCTGCGGCGTTGATTGAAGCTCTTAGTGGTGCAGTTGACGCTTTGGGTAGGCCACAGAGCGAAACACATCCATATTCCGCTCTAGGTATCACCAGCGCCTGTACTGCTTGCTTGAAGTCATTGTGAGGTAGGAAGGGTTTCAGTTTCCTCAGTGTGTTTATTTGGAAGTTTGCTCCCTTGGTAGCACTACTGATATGTTTTTGCATGTCGAGGTTACTGTCTAAAGTTATTCCAAGTGATTTTGCTGAGTCCACGATGGTAGATTGAACGTTGAACGCCGTAATATGTTTGATCCAATCTTGCATTTTGGGGATTTGGGCTGGAAGAGCTATTATTAGGAATTCAGTCTTTAGGGCATTCAGTTTGAGATGATTTTCTGCCAGCCACGTTTGGGTATTCCTAAACGCTGTGTTAAGTAGTTTGACGTCCTCTAGGGTGTGGATCTTGAGGTATAGTTGTGTGTCGCGTGCATACATGTGATATTGCACATGAGAGGTTTGTAAAATTTCGGTGAGAGGTTCCAGGTAGAGATTAAACAGTGTTGGGGATAGTGCGGATCCTTGCAGGACTCCCAAAGATACTGGGACGGGCTTTGACAGGGTGGTATTGACTTTGAATTATTGTGTCCGATTTTGGAGAAATTATGTGAACCAGCTTAGTACTGCACCAGAAAAACCCATTCTGTATTTCAGGAGGTCTAACAGATTCTCATGCTTGACCGTATCAAAGGCCGAGGAGAGGTCAAGTAGGAGGAGTAAACAGGATCCATTTTGATCTAGTATTTGCAGTGCATCGTCAATAATGTGTGTCATGGCTGATTCAGTGCTATGGCCTGCACGGAAACCTGATTGGTATTTGTTAAGAAGGTCAAAGTGTCAATGTGCTTCGTAAGCTGTAGATGCACACATTTTTCCAGCAGCTTGGCTAGGGTAGGGATACTGGAGATAGGACAATAGTTGTTTAGGTCCGTGGGGTCTGCCGTGGGCTTCTTAAGAATGGGTGATACCTGGCCTACTTTGAGGGTATCTGGGATGCATCCTTGTTGAAGTGAACTGTTTATGATCTTGGACCAGAGAGTAGCAGCAGTGGAGTAAGGTATTTGACTGCGTTTGCCGGAAGCGGGTCAGAGAAGTGGTTGGCTGGGTTCAATGCACTGAGTATTTTGCCTATGGCCTCTTCGGAGTAGAAGGTAAATGACGACAAATCTGCATTATTTTTTAGGTTAGGCTTTGATGTGAGTTGACCGGGCGCGGTTAGGGGAGCTGGATCGGTTTGTGTATTTGATCTCGCGTATAAGGTTAAATCCTTTAAGAGGCCTTTCTTGATGGTGTCGGTCTTCAAGGTTAAGAAGGTGGAGAAGTCTTCACAGTTTGGTTGCGTGCTTTCTGTGACTTGTGGCCGGTGAGGTTCCTCTTTGGATAGGGTTTTGATCAGTTCAAAGAGTTTTTTGGGACGATTTCTTGCCTGGTCAAGTTGAAGGCTGAAAAAGTCGGCTTTGGTGCGCTTGATGTTTCGGAAATATGCGTTTCTCTTTGTCCTGGGAATCTTGAGGTGGTTGGCAGATGGCATTGATCTCCAGGCACGTTCCGAAGTTCTGAGCGAACGCCTGTCCTTGTTGAGTATACCGTTGTACCAAGGTTTAGAATCTTTCAGAGAGACTCTTTTTAGTTGTAGAGGTGCTACCTCGTTTATTATTGATGTCATAGTCGAGAGGTAGTGGTAGGTGAGATCCTGTACTTTGGAAGATCCTGCAGGGGGCATCAGTAGGTTGTAACAGGATGAAGGCAAGGTGTTGGGGTTGAGTTTTTTCAGGTCTCTTTTCCACACTTTTGGTCTTGTGGATGAAGCTGGGTTCAGTTTCACCATTTCCTTAATGGTGAAGGTGATGATGTGATGGTCCCACCAGTCGCAGGGTAGGATCGACTCTAGCTGAATGTAGTCTGTTTTAGAGATGAATAGGTCCAGAATTGAACCTTTGTCGTGTGTTGGGCTGTTGCAGAGTTGCGTTAGGTCTTGAGCAACTAGGAAATTCTTGAGACTGTTCACTGCTGTATCGTTAAGATCATCCCAGTGGAGATTGAAGTCTCCGAGGAAAATTTGGGGGTTTTGTCGCCCTGTGTTTGAGGATACCATATCCATGAAATGTTCGGTGAAGGCGAGGCTCTTGCCTGGTGGGTGATAGATGACGTGCAGAGAACAGACAGGTTTGCCCTTGCTAGTGATGTCCAGGCACATGTATTTGCATGACTGGAATGATGGGGAAATGGCTCTGTTTACTCAGATATAACTACGATGTATGCAGGCGATCCCACCCCCGACTTATCGGCTCTGTCTCTGTCTAGTCTGATGATGTTGTAATTGGGTGGAACTAAAATGTCAGGTTTCAGTTAGCAATATCAGGTCTGGTTCATGTGTGAGGATGAGGTCTGCTATGTCCGCTGCATGTCTAGCGGCCGATCTACAATTTAGGAGTATACATTTGAGTTTGGGCGTGCTGATGGTTGAGGAGGGTTCCTGAGTGATAGGGATTTTTCTAAGGTTGTTGTTTGTGACGCCTCTAGTGTTCGGTATGATGGTCCTATGGGGATTGGAGGGGATAGTAGGAATCAGCGATGATGGAGGTGTGGGTAGCTTCATGGGGGTGGGGTCATATGAGTTCAGCAGGGAGAGTAAATCGCACTCTGAGAGCGGATTAGTGCTTCTAATTGGTCTGGATAAGTTGTTGTAGGACGGGACTGAGGACCAGTTGGGACAATAGAGGTTCATGTTAGTTGTAGGTTGGTTCTTGGGCCATCTAGTTTTGGGGTGTCTTGTTGCTCTAATACCCCAGGGTTGTTTTGAGAGACGCTCGTTGAGTGTTTGGAGTTCTTCTTTGATTTGATTCAAAGAGATCATGATCTCGTCAAGACTGGAGTTTTGTGCAGGCAGGCGTTTGGTATATGGTTGTGTTGTGGGTGTGTATTTGGGTGCATGCAGGGAGGTCTGGCATGGTGAACAGTATGTTGTATGTGTGGGTGTGGACAGGAGGAGTGCTGCGGGTGGTAGTATGTGTGTTGGGTGGGCTGTGGGGTGGCTACGAGTGGGGAATGGGTCTGTGTTATAGTTGTAGATGTAGGTGCTGAGGACTGGCCTGGTGTGTGGTTTGGGGACCCTATGTGTGGGGAAGGTGGTAGTGTTGCAGGTGTGAATGAGTGTGTTAGGTGGGCTGTGGGGGAGGATGTAGGCGCTGAGGACTGGCCTGGTGTGTGGTTTGGGGCCCGTGTGTGTGGGGAAGGAAGTGGTATTGCAGGTGTGAATGTGTGTTAAGTGGGCTGTGGGTGTGGCTATGAGTGGGGAATGGGTTTGTGTTATAGGTGTAGATGTAGGCGCTGAGGACAGGCCTGGTGTGTGGCTTGGGGCAACTGTGTGTGGGGAAGGTAGTGGTGTTGCAGGAGGGAATGTGTGTGTTAGGTGGGCTGTGGGGGAGGTTGGCTGGGAAGAGGGTGTGGGTAAAGTTGTAGATGGTGGTGGGTGGGCTGTGGGAGTGGTCTGGCATGTGGGTTTAGGAAGTATACTTGGGGCCAGGGTGGTAACGGAGGGCCACATGTCCTCTATGTCCTCTAAGTCGGGTATCTTATTATGGTCTTACAACTGAAGTACGGGTGGTGGTCTAGTGTGGGAGGGGTGGTTACTAGGAGTGATGGTGTTTGGCAAGGCTGCAGCGGCGTTAGAGTTAGTGAGGGGCGAGAGAGTGTTATCCGAAGGGGCAACTGTTGTAGAGATTGAGGGGAGTTCGGTGGTTATAGGGGGAGTGTAGGTATCTTTGGTTGAGTTGGGTTGGGAGTTCTGTCTGGTGGATTGGTGTGCGTGAGTATAGGGGGGAGTCCGGGGAGTATCTAACGTGTCATATGTAGGTAAGGGACGAAATGGAGAAGCATTGTTGTCGGGAGGGACAAGTTGTGGGGTATGTTGAATATTAGCTGAGGGGGTGGCCTAAATGGCCATTTGGGATCTGGACACTTGCTCAATGATACTTGGGAAGATGTTGTCTAAGAGGCTAAGATTGCGATCTGTAGATTGCATGAGGATGGTTCCATTATTGTAGATGGTGATGGTTGTAGTCGCTTTGTAAAGTTGAGAGGGGGCGATATAAATAACTAGACCATTGGGGATTTTCCTGGTGGCGGAGAATGTAAATATGTTAAGAAATGCCTTTCTCCATTGCGCTCTTCTTTTCGTATGGAATATATCATTAGTTGTGTGTCCATTGTGTGTAGAGAAATAAGGATCAGCTATGGGTGTTTCAGGGTGTTGTTTTATAAGATTGTGTTTGAAGCGTTTGGCTGCGTTTTTAGAGAGTTTGGGGGGGTAAGTGATGGTGTAGGTGTGTATGCCTGAGAGCTCCATAATAAGCACAATATGATTGGTGAAATGGTATATGTGGGTTTCTGTTAGCGTTCTGGGTTATGCTGTGGGAGGCCGGGCTTAGGGAGATGGGGTGGGTGTGAGGGCGGGTGTCGGCTGTAATAGTGGCTGGGTACTGATCTGGATGTGGGGACGGGATATGTGGGGTCCGGCTAAAGGAGGTGGGTAGGTATGAGGGAGGGTGTTAGCTGTAGAAGTGGCTAGGTACTAAACTGGGTGTAGATGAGGGAGGCATTTAGGAATCTGAGAAATAGTGTGCTATTGGCATCACGAGTGATGTACGGTGAGGGACCAGCAGGCTGAAAGATGAAGCGGTATAGTAGTAGTGGGTATACAGGTATAAGGACCGTTGGTAAAATGAAATTTAACAAACCAGCAGGATGAGAGAGTGTATGTAAAGAGGGCCAGCGGTACAGGAGATAGCGAGGTATAGTGGTAGTGGGTATAAATGTAAAATAGTGGATAAGAGCGTAATGGAATATCAGTAAGCATGGGCGGATTTTGCGAATTGGCAATCCGCGAACTTGCGTATTTACGGATTCGCAATCCGCAAAATCCGCGAACTTGTGGATTTTTTTTGTTTTCGCAAGGGTTTCTGCCAGTTTGCGAAGGTTGTGTACCAGTTCGCAATTGCGAACTTACTTGTCGGCTCGCAACGGCCGCGACTATGTTGTTTCTACGTCTGGTTCATCATCACAGGTTCACAGCACCCTCTGTTTCACCACTGCCGCCCTCTGGTACACCCATGCCACCCTCTGGTACATCACTGCCACCCTCTGGTTGGTTTATCACTGTAGATTATGGGGGTGAAAAAAAGAAAGCACACCTGCCCTGCTTCAACTGACATTAATTAATTTGGGGTTGATTAATGTGTCACTGAATTTAAACTTCCAGTCTAGCTGGCACCTGCTTCCTTATCTGTAATTTGCTTTCTGTTGCAGTGCAATTTTTTTTCACAGGACCTTTGTGGCCTATAGTTGCAAGTAGGCAACTGAACTCTGAAGGGGCCCCACAGGAAGCACTACAGGGAATGGTTACTAATGATAAGATTGAACTTTTGCACCTGCTGAGTGCTTTCAGTTTTGTCTGTAATTGCTTTCTGTTGCAGTGTAATTTTTTTAACAGGACCTTTGTTGTATACTTGTAGCTATTCTCTGAGCCTGCTGTGAGGGTCAGAGCAGGGTCATAGAATAATTGCAAGTAGGCAAATGAACTCTGAAGGGGCCCCTCAGGAAGCACTACAGGGAATGGTTACTAATGATAAGATTGAACTTTTGCACCTGCTGAGTGCTTTCAGTTTTGCAAAAATCCAAATATCCAGCAGCATCCACAAAAAGTAATGCTTCCAGGTCAAGATCCAAATCAAAGTGACCAGCACATGAAGAAAGCACTGGGAGGAGCCTGCTGGAAAGGAACCGGAAGTTGGAGACTGTGGGGCACTTCCTTCCTCCCACCCCCCCCCCCAAAATGGACTCCTTGCAAAGTAAAAGTGCCGGCAAATGTCAACCTGAGGAGTTATTCTGATAAAAATCATAATTTTCAAGGTATATGCTGCCTGCTGGTGGATTTGTTGTGCGAAATTGCAAATTTTGCAATCTCGCAATTGCGAGATTGTCGCTGCCCGCCGCATCTAGGTGTTCGCAAGTGTTTACTCCCGCAAAATTGTATAGTATTCTAGTTGGCAAGTGCGACCAAGCAAAAAATCCGCTTCGCACGGATTTTACGAATTTTCGGCAAGTTCGCGAGAGTTCGCGGATTGCGAATTTGCCGAAAATCCGCAAAATCCACGAGCGGAACGGATTTTACGCTCATGCTTAAATATCAGGTTTGTTGGTAAAATAAGCGCTAACAGACCTGCAGGGCAAACTAGTGTAAGCAAAGCGAATTAGTGGGCCGAAAGATAGTGAGGTATAGTAGTAATGGGCAGAGCGATAAAGTAATGGATGAAAAGGTCTGTTTGCAAAGTGTTAAATAAAGAGAGTTATGTGGGCATTCTGACCTGTTTTAGTTGGGTAGTAAGATCGACTGGCGTAGGGTGTGTGTTCTATCCTTGTGGTGGCGCTATTCCAATGTGGCCGCCTCATTTGTACAAAGCTTCCTAATCAGCAGTACAGTCCTGTTTCTTTTTCCATTGTTTGAGGGCTGATGGTTGTAGTCTTGTTTTTCTTTCTATGCACTAGACTTACTTCAGATGCTGTGGTTGGTGTTTGTTAGACCTGGGGTGGAGTCGGTATGAGATAAGGTTGACCAATGGTGGGGGTTGTGCTTTTCACTCTTGTTGTTGTGGTGATCAACCATTTTGCTCCTCTTTGCCTCAGGCAGCCATTTTAATGTGGTAATGCAGCAGAGTAATAAGATAGGAGATCAGAGTAAAAAGGGCAGGATGAAAGTGTGCTCACTGTTTCTACTATATTGCCCCCTCAGCCCTGCTTACCCGATGTCATTAGAATACGGGCTGCCCATAGACCAGGGTGCTGTGCTTATGCCGGCTCTCCGTTGTCATTCCTCATCACGTGGAGAGGGGTACTTTGTCAGCCTTAAGTATGCGGCAGTGTTCCACCTGAGACCGGGGGGGGGTGGGGCGGGGCCAACCAACAGCTTCCTCCATGCGTCGCCCGGTCTAGATTCCTGTCCGGGCTCCGCCAGTCTCTCGATGTGCGACCGAGGCTTTTCATCAGTGTCAGCACCTGCGGGGTTCAACGTCTTTGCAGCAGGTTGGTTATACCTTTGAAATTCAGGGGCTTCCTATTGACACTAGCCCATGATATTCCTCTAGCAGGTCACCTAGGCCAAAACAAGACTTGGGACAGAATGTCTGCACCATCCGGCGTCATCGGACAAGGCTCCTTTAAGTCACCACTCACCAGAGACTGGAGTGGAGACCGGAGTGGAGCTGAAGCCGAACCAGCTCCGGGGTGGTGCCGGAACTACGCCGACCCGACCCCCGCCGAGGCAGCCACCTGCGCGGGGGAACGAGATGGGCCTGGGCAGTGACACGAAGCCCTCCGCCAGTCACGGCCCAGAATGAGACAGAGATTGCTTGGCAACCCATGTGGCGGTGCCAGAGATGATTCAACCTCCAACTCGCCCTCCGACGAGGCAGCCGCCTGTGGAGAGGGATGAGAGGGGTCGGAGAGGGACTCAGGGTCCTCACCCGGCTTTGACCCAGAGAAGAATGGGGAAGGTCCATCAACCACTGTGGCTCCGCTTGGTCTAGCTGCTGCCGGCGCCGTAGCGACGTCACCTCGGGCTTAAACAGGACCACCTTGTCAAAAGACCGAGAAGGGCTCGGCGATGCGACCCGAGCCCCGGCAGTCTCCTGCGACACCACAGGGACTCCTGTGGGAGTTTGCTGCAAGGCAGAGACGCTGTGGCCTGAAGGAGGTGCCCCAGAGGAGCTGCACCCCAACAGCACCACATCCTCCAAGCCTGGATCCGAACCAGTCGGTGCTGGGGCCGGAGCCACCAGCGGCGCCGCTGAGGGTCCTGCGAAAGGCTAGGGATCCGCCGATGCCCCAGGAGGGGAAAGAGGAGGAGATGCCAGCAAGGCCTGCAAAGCCGCCGCGTATGTTTCCATTTGGACTCTCGACGCCTCAACACCGGAAAACGGTGGATTGTACGACACGCGGGCCACATCACCCGCAGAGAGTCCATGCCCCCTGGCAAGCCGGAAACCAGCTCCCGGGGACAAACTATGATCCTTATCCTCCGGGGAGCGACGCTCACGTGACATAGGAGAAGGGCAGGGACGACGACTACGGCCGTATCTAAAGCCATCCGCCAAAGTGAAGAGAGAAGTTTAATCCGACGTGCCCGCCGCGACTTCGACTTCAACTATTGACACGCCGCACAATCAGTGGTGCAGTGATCCTCCCCCAAACACCACATACAAATGAGGTGAGGGTCCGTCGTTAACATAAGACGCCCACAAAACGTGCAAGTTTTGAAGACCGAAGGTATCCATACACTGTTCCACCAAACAGAAATATAAGAAAAAAGGGCCCTAAACAGGCCTGTAGCAAGGACCGGATCCGCGTTGCAACCGGAAGAGGAAATAACTGACATAGGCGCACAGGGGCGGGTCTTATGTGTCCTCACTGATGTCACGTACGCGGACGACGCCGGGGTGGAGTCGCGTGATATCGCCCTGGCCCCGGTGCGCAGGGATGCTGTGGCAGAAAAATTTTCCGGATCCAGTCTCACACCTGGGGATAATTCTACGTGAAGGAATCTGCGGGTAGTAGTCTCTATCAGATATAACGTTCCGACGTCGGGAGGAAGATCCAAAGCAATCAACTGCCGCCACTCAATCTCCACATATGGAGGCACAGAGTTGACAGGTTATGGTGAAGGACCCTGCTGCTGCAACAGAAGATCCTTCCAAAGGGGCAGCCTGATCGGAGGATCAATCCTAATTCTAAGAAGCTCTGGATACCAGACTCTCCTTGCCCAATCCGGAGGCACAAGGAGTACTTAGGCCCGGTCATTTCTGATCTTCTTCGGAACCCTGGGCACGAGTTGTATGGGTGGAAAGGCATACAGCAGGCCTGAGCTCCACTCGTGATAAAAGGTGTCGCCGAGCGATAGCCTGCCTTTTCCCCAAAAAGACTGGCTCCAGCAAAGGGCATGTCCATCAGATTGGACTGGACATCACTCGAGAAGCCAGTTGTTCTAAGCCAGGCGTGGTGCCTCAAGGCCACTGTCGTTGAAATCAATCTGAGCAGCGAATCTGTTGTATCTAAGCCACACCGTATGGTAACATTTGCTGCATCTCTCCTTTCCATGGCTGCTTGGGAGAACACAGTCTGGGCCTACTCCAGGACATGTGGCAGCACTTACGCAACCGTATCCCAAAGGGAGTAGGAGAAAGGGCACAAGAAGCATTCGGTATTCACCAACCGCAATGCCAGGCTGGAGGAAGAAAACAACTTCTTCCCAAATGAGTCGAACTTCTTGGATTCCCTATCCAGAGGGGTGGAAGGGAACGCACCCCGGAAAAGAGAGGCCTGCACCAAAAAACTTTCAGGGGTGGGATGTTGGCTGAGGGACTTCAAGTCACCTGGTGCAGGACGATAGTGGCCTGCAATCATCCTATTTACAGGAGCCCAGGTTCTAGGCTTGGACCACGTGCCTAGTAGGACATCGTTAAGTGCTTCATTAGATGGCAAAAGGGGTTTGGAAGTGGAAGCTCCAGGTTGTAGAACTTAGGTCAGGAGATTAGTCCGGACTTGCACTGAGGGCAGTTCTAGTCTAAGGACCTCAGCTGCCCTTTTAACCACCATGGCATAGGATGCCCCCTCCTCCATTGCCACTGTTGGTGGAGAGAGCATGCCAGTATCTGTATAAGTGTCCTGTCCACTGGCTTCCTCAAGTTCCCTATTCCAGTCCAATGGTTCAGCAGTCTTCCTGGTGTTCCAGAGAGTCCATAGACTCAAACATAGAACCCCTGGGTTCAATCGGCACCAGAATTGGCATCGAGCGACATCGTTCCGGCTCCATGTCGTCGGAATGAAGACGGAGCTGGTGCTGCTGGTGGGTACCGGCACCGCCACAGGCACCAACTTCGGGTCCAACACTGGAGGAGGTCGACCCGGATCTGGGATCGGATCTATGAAGCCCCACCAGAGCCGTGGCTGGAGCTGACAGTGTTGAACCCGATGGGCCCCCTTCTGACTCTGTAGGACCTGAGAGCTCACAAGTGGGGTGGGCCAGATCAAATACGCAGCCCATGACCTCCTACAATTCTTTTATTTGAGATGGGGTTGCTCTGGATCCAGATCCCGGAAATGGAGAGATCGGGATCCCGGAAATGGAGGGAGGCGCAAAGTCGACCCAGGCTCTGGCTATAGAGTGTCGATGCTTCTTACCTCTCTCGTTGATGGATGACAGCTGCGGTGAAAATGAAGTCCTATTGGACTTTTTCTTCATAACCTCTGTCCTGAAAACCTCAAGTGGAAGGAAGAGGACTAAGGGCTCCGGGAGCAATCCCGCTACCTCCTCTTCTTCGATCGTAACAGGAACCTCCTCGGAGTCTAGCTTGATGGTGTTGGCTCCGAACTGCGAGGAGCTTCATTGTCCGCTCCCTCACGGCCTACGGGGTCATGGCCCGTCAGTCAGAGCATGACTTTAAGCCGTGGTCGCACTCGAGACACCAAAGGCAAACAAAATAGGGGATCAATAACTATCATGTGGTGGCTGGCTTGAAACCTGACTCCCCTGAAGACATCCAACACATACGAGAAAAAAAACCTGTCAAAAAGCGACAGAGGAATGGCTCTTCCTGGATGGGCGCTTAACTTGCATGGAAAAATAAGAACTGACATCTGTGCGCCTGGATAGCGCCTTTATAGACTTTGCGACGTCATAACCGGCGCTACCAACATCTGACAATGTCACACAGAGCTGAATGGAGTCACCCGATGGCGTGCGAAAGGGGTATTGCTCAGCAAAAGTTTGCAGATCCAGCCTGACGCCTGGGAAATTCAAAGGTAAGGAATCTGCAGCAGGAAGTCTCTATCAGATATATTAAACAAACAGTAACACACTAATTAACAATCATTATCAAATCTAACTAAACAGCAAGTGAGATGCAAAAAATATGAAGCATGTACCTGAAAGTGTTCAGCATCCTGTACTATATATTCATGTTAAACTGTATAACATGGAATGTACGAGAGAGTAAGCAGAAATGTACAACGAGCAGCATGCATAACATTGCTTTAATGATAGCATACATTTCAAAGACTTTTAAATAATGATATACAACGTTAAGTGTGATTTTATGTCACTTTTGTTTACAGCCATACAATGTAACTTACTTGATCAAGAATGTCTGAAAATTGCCTAAGTTTACTGAGTTCAACTAAGTTCAGCCAGGTTATATCAAGGATCCACTTTGAGGGTTTTGGTGGGCAAGCTTTAAGGTCCAAAGAAGCACCACCTAGAACAAATAATGAAGAAATGAAGGGTTTGCCTCTTTTACCCAATACAGTGCAAGTCTACTTTACATAAGACAACTCAAAATTCTTCTCTGAGTAAAAAATAGTCATAATTCCTAAACTAATGGAGAACATCAGATTTCTGCACACTTAATGAACAAACCTTCAAGGATCTACTAATATCCACCATCCAACCCTATAAAATTCCTGAAGCCAATTGGTTATATGAAACAGCCAGTAATAGGATCTTAAAAGTTGAACAACACAACTTCAAACTTACATTAATTGACCATTTTGCTTTGGAGTCATCAACAAGTTGATATCAGCTGCACCGACCCACGATACTAAAACAAACCACAAGGCACTATCTAATACCTTAGAGCACATAGAACAAGTTGCTTACCTTCGGTAACCATGTATCTGTAAGAGACGGTTCAGTGACTTAATATCGAGGGACAGAATATTGACTGCCCAGAATATCGATTCAAAAATATCGAGGGACAGAATATAGAATCCCTATCTACAAACAGATAAGTACTAAAATATCGAGTACAAAGTATCAATAGTTAAAATATAAATAACTAAAATATCGAATTTTTTAAATGTTTTTAAAATACTTTAAAAGTAATTAAATAATAAACTCAATTAAGTAAAACATAGTTAAAATAATGTAAAAAAGCTTTATATGTAAAAATAATAAATGTAATGTAAAAAATATATTTTTTTTACCATAAATATTTACTTAATATTATTATAACATAATTATTCATTTGAATTATAAAATACTTAAAATATTATTAAACATATATTTACATATATATAAATAAACCTATTATTTAAATATAAAAATAAATAATATATAATAATTTAAATAATTAAAGTAATACTTTTTATGTTAATTAATAATTTACACTACATTAAATATAACAAAATAAAAAACATTACATAGCTAAGGGAATAAAATTAGTATTCACACTCCAACAAGTGCAAAAGTAGAGAATTTGTTGGATAGCGGGATGGTAAAAATTACTATTCCCACTCCAATGAGTGCAACAGTAGGGAAATCGTTGGATAGCGTAGGAGTAAAAAGTACTATTCCCACTCCAGAGAGTGCAACAGTAGGAAAAGCGTTGGCTAGCTTAGGGGTAAAAATTACTATTCCCACTCCAGTGAGTGCAACAGTAGTGAAAGCAGATAGCGTAGGGGTAAAAATTACTATTCCCATTCCAGAGAGTGCAACAGTAGGGAAAGCATTGGATAGCGGGAGGGTAAAATGTAATATTCACACTTCAATGAGTGCAACAGTAGGGAAATCGTTGGATAGCGTAGGGGTAAAAAGTACTATTCCCACTCCATAGAGTGCAACAGTAGGAAAAGGGTTGGCTAGCGTAGGGGTAAAAATTACTATTCCCACTCCAGTGACTGCAATAGTAGGGAAAGCATTGGATAGCGTAGGGGTAAACATTACTATTCCCACTCCTGAGAGTGCGACAGTAGGGAAAGTAAAGATTTAATATTTAAATAAGAATACATTAATTATCAATATCAATTAAAAATGAATTACAATTAATTACCAATCACAAAATATGTAATGATTAATTATTTATAAATACCAATAAATATTATGTATTAAAAATTAATTACCTATCAATAATTAATTAACCAATTAATTTTCAATACCAAAAATTGAATAAGTAATAAAAAGTACCAATTAATAATTAATTAATAATAAATTATTTATCAATACACAAAACTAATTTCAATAAATATTTAATTACAATTACATTACTTCCCACCCTATTCCCTTATAACCCACAACACATCCCAAATAATACATTAATACAATTAACATAATTACCAATTAAACAATTAATTAAAATTAATTACCAATTAATAAAAAATAATTACCAATTAATAATTAAACAATCAATTAATTATCAATACATATAAATAAAAAATAAATACAATTAAATTACTTCCCACCCTATTCCCCTATAAACCCACAACCCGCTACAAAACTAAAACGCAACATTAAATTAAAAATAATTAATAATTCCTAAAAATTAATATTTCATTTACTATAATTAATTTACTTCCCACCCTATTCCCCTATAAACCCACAACCCGCTACGGAATTAAAATTAAATAACATAAAATTCATTACATTAAAAAAATGAAACATACATTACAAAAATAATATATAATTTTAACACATATACTAGCATACATAACACAAAAAAATCAATATTATGGAAAACGATATTTCTAAATTTGATATTATGGAAAACTATATTTCTAATTTCGATATTATGGAAATCGATATTTCTTACCTCAAATCCTATATTCTATACAACTATATTTTAGGAATTCGATATTCTGGCCTCTTTATATTTTTGATTCGATATTCTGGACAGTCGATATTTAAAATTCGACATTTCAGAGCCCTTCCGACCGCATCGGTATGTGCCGGCCGGATTCCTTTCTGACCGAGCCATTCTGACCAGGCCTTCCTTCCTCCTCGGAAGGGTGTGGAGGTGGGAAAAAAGTCATCAAAGTGATTGTTTGTCCTACATGAAATGGTAACCACATTAAGAAGGAAGGAAGGCCTGGTCAGAATGGCTCGGTCGGAAAGGAATCCGGCCGGCACATACTGATGCGGTCGGAAGGGCTCTGAACATGGTTCGGAGCCTTTCCGACCGGAATCGGAATCGGCCCCTGAGTGGAGGGACGCCTGGCTGCCAAGATGACATTACAGACTTCGGGTGGAAGGTCAAAAGCTGTCAACTGTTGCTGCTCAATCATCACGCAAGGAGGTGAGGCTGGGCAGGTTCGGGTGAAGAACCGTCCCCTGCTGCTGCGACAGAAGATCCTCCCGAAGGAACAGTCTGATTGGAGTATCAATGGCCAAGATCAGGAGCTCCAGGTACCAGACTCTTCGTGTCCAGTCCAGAGTCACAAGAATAACTTGGGCCTGGTCGTGCTTGATCTTCTTCAGCACGGAGAGCAGAACTGTTACAGGCAGAAAGGTGTACCGGAGGCCTCAGTTCCATTCACGACGAAAAGCCTCACAGAGCGAGTGCCGCTTGTAAACTCCAACGCGCAGTACTGCTGACATTGCTCGTTCTCTTTGGTGGCAAACAGATCTAACCAAGGCTCTCCCTACCGTTGAAAGATATCTTGCACCACCTTTGAGTGAAGACATCACTCATGATCTACCAGGCACAGATGGATGAGTTTGTCTGCCCTGGCATTCAGAGAACCTGCCAGGTGTGGAACCACCTTCAGGGTCATGCCCCGATGTTCCAGCCATGTCCAGAACCTCTTGACATAGTGTCTGCGACCCCACCCTGCCCTGTTTGTTGCAGTATCACAAGACGGTGGTGTTGTCTGTGCACAGCTACACCACTTTCCCTTTGAGAGAGGGAAGGAATGCTTTCAGTGCCAAGCGGATCTCCCAGAGCTCCAGCATGTTTATATGGAGCCGGAACTCTGCCGGAGACCAGACACCTCTGATCTCCACCTCCTCCCAGCAGTGACGCATTTTGTCACTACTGTTAGATCTGGTTGGGGAAGTGAGAAGGATATGCCGCTGACCCAAGGTTGATTCGTTAACCACCACTGCAGGTATTGTGCAGGTACCGCCAAGATCTGGATGTAGTCAGAAAGATTCCCCTGGTGCTGCACCCAATGGAACTTCAGGTCCCACTGCAGAGCCCTCATATGCCTTCTGGCATGATCCACCAGCAGGATACAGAAGGCCATGAGGCCCAGCGCCCTCAAAGTTATTGTCACCGAAATCTGGGATGGAGGCTGAAACATCTGTATCATAGCCCGAATATCCCAGACCTGATGCTTGGGAGGATAGGGCTGAACCTGCACTGTTTCCAGAACAGCTCAGATGAAAGGGAGCGTCTGAGTTGGACTCAGGTCTGACTTCAGTATGTTGATAGAGAACCCCAGCGAGTGCAGGAAGTCGGCTGTAGTCTGGAGGTGGGAGGCGACAGCCTGGGGCAAGCCTGCCTTCCACAGCTTTTCTTCGAGATAGGGGAAGACAATAACCCCTGATCTGCGCAGATGAGCTGCGACCACCGACATCACTTTCGTGAACACCCGAGGGGCACTGGTAAGGCCAAAGGGGAGCACAGTGAGCTGAAAATGGTTGTGGCCTTCAGTAAAAAGTAGATAGTGCCTGTGGGATGGCAGGACAGGAATATGGAAATAGCTGTCCTGCAAGTCCAACACCACCAACCAGTCTCCAGGGCCAAGAGCAGAGAGGACCTGAGCGAACGTGAGCATTTTGAACTTCTCCTTCTGGAGGAAGCGGTTGAACCCCCTGGGTTCTAGAATAGGACACAGGCCTTTGTCTTTCTAGGGCACCAGAAATTAGTGGGAATAGCAACCACAACCTACTTCTGGCACAGGGACCCTCTCGATAGCTCCCTTGGCCAAGAGAGCGAAAAGTGCCAAATGATCCTCCAACATGCGATCGAAAGATGGTGGCATGGAGAAAGGGGTAATCTCGAAGGGAAGGGAGTACCCCCTGAGGACTATTTTCAAAACCCACCTGTCCGATGTGATGGATTGCCAGTGGGGGTGGTGATGGCGAATCCTGCAACCCACTGGCCATTGATGGGCCTGAAACATCGGACTAGGAAGGGTTGGAGGCTGCGGCGGGGGGAAAAGGTGAACTAGCCTGCCCGCTGGATCCCAAGCTCACGAGATCGCTGGCTCCCACATTTGTGGCCACGCAGTGGCTGGGCAGCTTGCATGAACCGGTGACTAGGCTGGGCCAGACGTTTTTGGGCACCCCTTCCGTAGCTACAAAAGGGAGGAAAAGCAGACTGGAGTGGGCGAGAAGGCGCAGCGAGGTCCAAAGATCTAGCTGTAGCCCGAGAATCATTAAAGCGCTCCAGCGCTGAGTCTGCTTTGTCGCCAAAAAGATGACGGCCATCAAAGGTTATGTCCATCAAGGATGACTGGACATCCCCCGTAAAGCCAGATGTCCTCAACCAGGCATAGCACCTATGGGCTACCTATGTAGTAATCGTTCTCCCCAGTGAGTCGGTGGTATCAAGTCCACATATGATTGTAAATTTGGCTGCATCGCTCCCTTATGCCACTGCCTGGGAGAGAACGGCCTGGGCTCCACCGGACAATGAGGCAGCACCTGCACAACCGTATCCCAGATGGTGTGGGAGTATCAACCCAAGAGGCTGGCAGTATTCACGTACAGTAGTGCCATGCTGGAGACAGAGCACATGCGCTTCCCAAGGTGATCCAGCTTCTTGGATTCCCTATCTGGAGGAGCAGAAGGGAATGAGCCCCTTGAAGAAGAGGCGTGGACCACCAAGCTCTCAGGGGAAGGGTGTTGGATAAGGAAAACTGGTTCACTGGAGCCGGGCGATGGTGGCGGGCAACCATCCTTTCTACAGGAGCCCCTGTTCTGGGCCTAGACCAGGTGCCCAGGAGCACGTCAGTGAAGAGAAGAAGGGGTTCAGAAGAGGATGCCACAGGCTAAAGCACATCTGTCAGGAGGTTAGTCCTGACTGCTACTGAAGGGAGCTCAAGGTCCAAGACCTCGGCCACCATTTGCACCACCACAGCATAGAACGCTCACTCTCCATAGACTCTGTAGGGGGAGAAAGCCTGCTAAGGTCTGGAGAAGAATGCAGACCATTGGCGTCACCTAGGTCCTCTCTCCAGTCTAGTTCTTCCAGCTGGCCTGTTAAAGGGTCCAGCAACCCCTCCCAGTCCTCATCACCACCATCTGGGTGGTAGGGAACACCAGAGATGAACAGGGGAACAAACGTACACTCCGGCATCTGAACCAACCGACGTCTCAGGGTCCATCTCGGGGGTGAGGATGGGGAAGGCATTGGCCAAGGGTACGGCCGGTGCCAGGTGTATCGGTGCCGGGAACAGTGCCAGGAAAGGTTTAGCGAGATCGACCGGCATCAATCCAGATCCAGGCCTGGATCAGCGCAGGCCCTCCGGTGCAGGGATAGAGCCGACAGCATCAAAGGCCCAGGACCCCCGACCGGCTCCACGGGGCCAGAAGGTGTGCCATTGGAGTCAGGCAGCCCAAAGACGAGGTGGAGTGCCTCATAGAATGGATTTGGAATTGGCCTGGGGATGCTCCGGCTCCCAGAAATGGGGGGAGGTGCAAAGTTGTCCCAGAAGCAGCCACTGGAGACGGAGCCTTAGAGCGACGACACCCCGAGTCCCGCATCGTCTCAGCAGACCGACGGGGAGAAAGCAAAGAGCGCTGGTGCTTCTTCAACTTCTTCTTGTGCTTGGACTAACCCGAAGACCTCAACGACTTGGAGTTCTACGAGGTGTGGGGACTCCGCAAACGGCCTCAAGACCTTCCTCTCGAACCAGACTTGGAACTCGCAGGGCTGACAGCCGGTCCTCCAATAACTTTCGGAACCGCTCATGCAAAGACTTTGGATACATGGCCCGGCAGTCAGAGCACAACTTTGAGTCGTGGTTGCGCTCCAGACACCATAGACACATGAGGTGCGGATCCACCACAGACATCAGCTTGTGAAAGGAGTCGCAAGGCTTGAACCCGGTCCAGCATTGGGACATCCCTTGCTCACCAGGAGTCGAAGACTTGAAAAAAGAAGTTAACAAAACATCGAAAAAAAGATTATCAAAAAAAAAAACTGAGGTGTATCTCTCTCCGGATCTGTGCTAGGCTGGCAAGGAATAAGAAAGAACTCATGTCAGAATGCAGTTGTGCCATCTAAGTAGGCACGACAACGTAGTTCCGGTGACCACAACGTTGATGACGAATGCAGAGTCGACTGACGCCATCTACCGATGGGCAGAGGAACTGCTGAAACAAAATTCTCTGGATCCAGTCTGACGCCTAGGGGAAATTCGAAGACAAGGTATCTACATCTAGCTATCTCTTTCAGATACATTTTTTACCACAATCTTAAATACTGCTATCATAATGATGTCTCTGATTAAAAACAGGCTGACATGTATCTCCTAATGTCTTACAAAAAGTAAAATTTGATTTAAATATACTTAAACAGCTTAATAACTCACATTGGAAATATAAATTAGTTTGTAAAGATAAAACGATACTTAAAAAAAACGTTATTGCATTTTGTTGTGTCGTGTATCGGATACATGGCAAAAGTATATTGTATCATACAAGAGGACAGTGATACCAACCTTTTGGTATACATTTTCCGTAACATATTATATTATAATCAAACCACTTTTATCAAATTACATTCCATTGAGTTATTGACAGGTGAATAGTTTGCACTGATTAGGTGCGTACACTATGTACACCCATTAAGAATAACAAAGGGAACAAAGGAAAGGAACAAGTGAGTCTTAATGACCCACAGACCCGCACCCTCAAACTGCCATCTTAACACTGCCTCTGAGAGTACGTAGTATCCAAGTAGGAAAGTTGTATGTATGCAACTCGTATACATGAATCCATGAGGCAAACACTACATCGAAGGAAAACTTACTGCAATTCGGTCCATGAACTTCAGAAGAATGCAGTGAGAAAATATTTGAGTCAGTAGTGGGATATGAGGCTAACAATATGTATGTTTATCCCTGTCCTACATACAGTGCAAATCTGGAACGTTAATCCTCCAAAAGGGGTGTGTGTGTGTTAAGATGTTGATGAAGCATTCTCCTCTTGGGATTTAAACGTTTCAAGCATATCATCCCATATCAGGCAATAGAGTATTTGCACAACCCGCTGTAATCCTCTTTGCATAAGGCATAGCTCTTTGATGCGCCTAGGATTATTTTTTATTTTAATTGTATTTACTTATAAAGCTACCGAATCACCCCATCGGGGTATCACCACGCTAGGACCGCCCTAATAAACTATAACCTCCTCTCACCACTAAAACACAGAGGGTGCCCTGGATGTCTTCCAGTGTCTGGTTATTTGCCGCCTTACTAAAAGGAGAGCAGAGTCCACACATAGTGAAATAACCCTAAAACCTTTGGGTCTAGGATGATTGGCCCAATACGCAGTGTTTGACACTATCCCATCGCGCAATAATCAGGCCACACTGATGTTTAAAGCGTAAAAAGCCATTTATTAGGACCAGGCTGCACAAACATAAGCAACGACCACATACATATTAATCAACAACAAACATTCCCCCAACATCAACTCAACCTTCATACAATCTGGACTCACCTTCCATTCTATTCCATAACCCATTCCGCTCTTCATCCCTTTCTTCAGATCTGTCTTAGCATCCTGGCATTACACTCATGCCTCCAGTCCACCCCCATCATTCACTCTTCCCCCCCATGAGAGGTGGGTGTGCCCGCTATGGACTCTTCCACCCCTCCCAAGTACCGCCAACCAGGTAACCCCCTTTAGGGCGGTTAACTGCCCCCCCCTCTAACCACTGTTGCTCCCAATCAATTCAATCATATCGCCTCATTCCACAACTTGCTGACCACGTCCCTCATCTCCATCATATAATAAGCGTTCCCCATTGTCGAAAGATGCACACCGTCGTCCTTAAAGAGTAGTCATTCTTCCAATTGTAGTCCAGGGTGCGCTATCACCTTAATGCCTTTCTCTTCGCAAAAAACCCTCATAGCCCTGTTCAACTTCCTTCGCACTTTCTCAACCGCCCCATGCTTGATCGCCTCTTTCCAAATCCTCCTGGGGACAAATTCAGTCCATGCAATACAAGTCCTTGATAATCTCTGTTTCATCACCTCCAAGTCTCTTTGCATCAGCTGTAAGAGCGCCAAACCAGACAGATGAATCAAGTCGTTTTCCCCCAAATGGATTATCAAAAGATCAGGACATCCTTTCTGAGGGACCATCTTCATGAGCCAGGGCAATACTGCCCCCCATCGCATCCCCCCTTTCCCCCGCCAATGCACCGCATGTTGTTGTCCTCTGAGTCCCAGGTTACGGCCGTATACCTGCTGCTCTGCATACTTGGAGGCCCAGTGCATGAACGAATGCCCCACAATCCATGTGACCGTTTTTGCCCCCGGCCCACCCACACAACCTACGAGAAGAAAAAATAATTAGTATACATCCTGAAACACAGTTCACCAGATCCCCTCATTCCCAGTCGCCCCACCTCCCGGGCCAAGCCATTACTTCCGGACATAACACTCACAGCATCGAGATCTCCACCTGCCAATCCGCCTAATCCTGTCCCAAGACCTACCCAACCGTGCTGCATCCGTCGCAACCCCAATGCGAAAAGAATGGGTCCCAAAACCCACTGGACTCACCCCCAGCCGTTTCAACGCCATGCGCAAAACCACCAACAAGTGTGCACTTGTCACTCTAGCCCCGGACTCATGACAAAAGATATCACCAGTCGTAGCCATTGAAGAACCCAGAAACGCCCTCCACTCATCCACCGGGCACAGCACACCCCTCAACCGTCAGACTCGCTCACCCAAACCCACTTACCCCTCCCCAACTGATCCTTTTTAGAGTGACCAAACCAAATCCCCAGACGACCAGCATCCAGTCTGACCTCCTCATACCTCCTGCCCCTTCTCGCCCTCGACCCCAGCAGCTCAGAGACTCTGAAAGCTCCAAAAAGCATCCAAACCATGCATAAATGGAAAATTCAAACCTCAAAACTGTCATAACAACACAACGACAAAACCTCCACCAATCTGACCAACAAATCGAATGTAATGGCTTCCCTCAACGCCCCACCCCCCCCCTCTGTTCCCTTCCCCAACCCCTGAGCACCATACCTATGACCACATCCTTCGTGGGGTCAAAACCAAAAAACAAGCTACCATAAAAGGACAGCCCTGCCAACTTTCCGGCAATGGTCGTGGACGACAAACCCTTGTCAATACAATGCAATACAAACTGCAACACCCCTTGCTCCACTGAAGAACGATCTCCACATTCCTCATCTTGTCTCCATCCCATAAATGAGCCGAACTCTGCCCATGCCAGCCTGTAGGTCCGCTTCGTTGAGTCTGCTATAGATTTCTCCACCAGGCCCAACACCCTCACTCCCCCAAGGCCCAAATGCCGGCCGGCAGCCTGGTCTTGTCCTGATCTGCTCCAGGCGCCAGTCTCCGGAACCGCTGCCACTGCGAATGAGACAAAGCATCCCCAGGGACATGCTTAGCTCGAAAGATCACATTCAACCTCAGACACTTCAGCATGAACCTCCTCAATAGACACAGCACTCTCTGATCCCTTGGCTTCGGCCGGTTGACCAACTCAACCACTGTCATATTGTCCACATGGAACAAACTCCGACCCACACACCTCCAATGCCACCAATAAAGGGAAAAACTCCAGAAATGCAATGTTCCTTCCCTGATTCACCCAATGGGCCGGCCAGTCCTCAGCACGCCATCTGCCATCCCCAAAAATGCCAAAACCTGCCGCCCCCACTGAGTCAGAGAAAATTTGGATTTGCCACACCATCCTTTCCTCCACAAAGTCCAGAGACACCCCATTGAAATCAGTCAAGAATGTCAACCATGTCTGCAAGTCAGCACGCAACCCCATGGAAATACGGGCCCTGTGATGTGGTAAGACTGCCCCCGACATGACCATGCCGAGCCGCCTGCAGAACGTCCGTCCCGCCCTCACTACCCGACATGCGAAGTTCAGAAAGCCCAACAGTTGCTGCACTGCCCTCAACGCAATTCTCTTCTCTCCAATTGCCCACAGCAGGCATGCCTGTATCTCTGCAACTTTTGTCTGCGGGAGGTGAGCTATCCAATGAATGGAATCCAGTTCAATCCACAAGAACGTCAAACAGCAGCTGGGCCCAGCTGTTTTCTCAGGTGCCAAGCGGACCCCAAACCGTTGTGTCATCTCCTGAAACTGTGACAGGGCCCTGCCACAGTCACCCGATTGAGCTTTGCCAATAAAGAGAAAATCGTCCAGATAGTGTGTCAGAGCACGATGCCCGCTAATCTGTGTAAAAGCCCATTGCAAAAATGTGCTAAACATCTCGAAAAGCGCGCAGGAAATAGCACACCCCATGAGCAAGACCTTGTCCACGTAGATGGCCCCTGCAAACTGCATCCCCAGCAGAGAGAAATCCGCTGGGTGTATAGGCAAAAGGCGGAATGCAGATTTAATGTCACACTTCACCAGTTCCGCCCTTGGCCAACACACCCGCACAAGGCGGATCGCATCATCCACTGACGCATAGAGCACCTGCAAGTCCGCCTCCACGATGAAATCATTCACGGACTGATCCTCTGGCCAGGAGAGTTGATGGATCATACGATACTCACCCTCTTCTTTCTTCGGCACGACTCCCAATGGGGAGACAATCAAATGTTCAAGGGGCCACTCAACAAATGGCCCCACTACCCTGCCTTCCACCACCTCCTTCTGCAATTTGGCCGCCACCACTTCTGGCAGTTCTTTAGCCGATTTTAGATTGTCTGCCCATCTCCCCTCCCTAAGACCCTGATAGCCCACACGAAAACCCACTGTGAAACCCCACTGTAACTTCAAGGCCGCCACCCTATCCGGGTAACACAAGAGCCATAGGGCCATCGCCTCCACCCTAACCGGTGTAGGCGCCCTTCTGTCCAGGCTGTCCCCTACCCTTCGCATTTGTGTTTCTCCACTGCTCCGAAGGCGTGACCAAGGTGAAACATTGAGTGACGGCATGCCGGCCTCCACATTTGGAGCACTCATGTTTAAATTTGCAAGGGTATCACAAGCAATATCCCTTGTTGTAGCTCCAGCATGCACCTGTAGTGCTGGTGCCTGGCTTAGCCGTTTGACTGGTGTTGCCCGCAGGTGCAGCAGATCCCCCCGCCCCAGACTGGGCGGGACACGGCAGAAAGGACTGATAAGAGACCGGTAGACCACTGGCCGTGTGTGGACGCCGACGAGTGCGTCAACGCCATCCACTGCATCCACAGTTCCTGATCAATTTCCCCCCAAGGCTTGTCTGGATTCACACTAACCCGGGCCCGGAACTCCTCATCATAACTCAGCCAGGCAAACCCCCCAAATTGCAACTGCGCCTTCCTTATAATATCCATGTACTTCAACAGAGGGATCGGCCTATCCAGGTGCTTTTCGAAATATAAACTTGCGTAAATAGGAAAGGCGGACGTCCAATTCTCCATATTCACTGGCACCCTGGGACGCCTTGTCAGTTTCCATTCCTCCTCCTTTGAACCCTCCTTCGCCTGCACTTCCCTGTGTAAGAGCTTGAACACGTCTACGTATTCATGCTTCCAAATCCTATTCTTAATCTTGTCCGACAAATGGGAGCCCAGTGGCATCACCAAACCCATATTCGGCAGCTTCTTCTGGTGTTTGTCCTCCCCTTTCTCATCCTTGTCCTCCTTCCAGTCAAGTTGTCAGTCTGGACCCCCGCAGTTACCACTACCTTACCTGCTTCCGTCTTGGACAACCCCATCCCAGACACACTGGACGCTGCCTCCCCGTGTCCCTAATGGACCCATCCACAATACTCACCGACCTACATGCCTTCTTACGGCCACCCTTCGGACCCTCATCCCAAGCTGACCACCAAGACCCCTCACCTGCCAAAGGTGTCTGTGTGACTCCCGACCGCCCTCTCGAGGTGCTGGTTCTAGGGTTGTCCGTCTTTGCCTTGCCCTTCTTCTTCTGCGGTGCCTGCAACACACCAAGACCACTATTGCTCCTCACCCCCCGTCCTGTCATCGGCATCCCGCACCTCCCCATCCTCAAGGTCATCACTCTCAGAACCATAATCTAACTCCAACTCACTCTCATCCACCATAGGCTTCCACATAACCTCATGGACCGCTCTCTTCACTCCCTTTTGCACCTACACACCACCCACACTTCCACGCTCCACACACGCCACCGTTGCCCGATCCCGCGCTGGAGGGAAGGCTACCGCAGTCCCCTCTGCTGCTTCAAGGTGACATCCTGAAGCCGTCTTGCGCCCCACCGTACCACCCGTCTGCTGACAGCCACCAGCTGGGAACCCGCCATATCCCCCAGGTCGCTCCAACCAGGACAGGCTCCGGCACCGTCAGGCCTCACCGCCGTCCTGGCTGTCCCTAACTGCCCCTGCCTGCTCCCTCCGCCCTCCACCTGCTCCCACCTAGCCCTATCTGCTTTGTCCCTGACGTCCTTCTCAGCCCACCTCTATTCCTCCGATGTAGGCGTGGGGGGCCCCTCCACCTGCTCCTCCCAGACCGCCCCTGTCCTAGCCACCTCCAACTCAGCCCACCGCGCCTCAGATTCCTGCACCAAAAGGCGCTGCTCCCTGATCCTGTCCTTGAGGTTCATGGCTTCCCACCTGGGGAGCAAAGCTGGGCAATGCCCACTAGGCCCCACGCCCTGCATTCGCACCCACGGGGTACTTGCACCTCCCTCAGAGTCGCCCCGCAAACACCTCACCTCCTGGCCCTTCTTACTGCCTCCCCCAACACTCCCCACCTGAGCGGGGGGCCTGGGCCCGAGTCCCAAGATAAATCCATGGGAGTGTAATCCCACTGGCCACCAGCACCCTCACAGGCTGCCTCCCCTCCATCACTGTCCTCTCCCTGTCCCTCACCCCCAGGGATAACCATCTCTGGCTCCACCTCTCCCCTACCCCCCACTGCCTGGCACAGCTCCCCCGCATGGACCCCCAGGAGCTGGGGGCTCAAGGCCTGCTCCCGTGTTCAGGGCTGGCTTCCTCCTCTTGGAGGGGGCCCTCTGCAGCGCCGGTAATGCCTGCCCGCTGCCACTCCCTCTGCTGCATTGAAATGTACCGGCAATGCCCACCCCACCGTCACACTCTCTGCTGCCTTCAGACGCAGAGGCAGGCTCTTGCGCCGGCCTCCGCGTGACATTCCTTTGCCGGCCGCGCCCCTCCCTCGCCCGATGCACCTCTACTCGGCGGTGGTGGCTCCTCCAAGCATTCCACCACCGCCGCACTCACACCTGCGGAGGCCGCCCGCTAGACTCGTAAGAGCCCCACCCACACCTCGCCAAGAACCCCAGGCCACAGAAAAGCTTCCCGCCCGGCCAAGGACCCACAACGCCTCCCTCACCTCATCTGCTGTGACGTCGGCCATCCTCGCCACTACACAACCCGCCGCTGCTCCACAAGACTCCTGACCGGACGCCCAGCACCGCTCCACCGACCAATGGGCCCAGCCGCAACAAGTCAGCTACAGGCTGCCGGAAATCCTACAAGGCCTACGCTATCCTCCCCCTTAATTAACTGATCCCACCCGACAATGTCAGACTGCAGGAAGAGGAAGTCGCCTTCTTCTCCTACATTCTTATACCCAACCCCAAACCACTCCCCCTAACCTGCCTGGCCCTTCCCCACGCGAACGACCCGGGGGAAGACTAAACTGCGTCTTCACCTCCCCCGGGGCCCTGCAGTGGGTAGCTCCCGTCAGTCCAGACAGTATAGTATAGTACATATCTCAGACCAGTAAAAGTTTAACGAGGGGTATGCCTATAACATGTGTAGTTGGTCTGCAATCTCAGCTTGATATATGGGGGCAGCTGGGGGAGGTAGCAGGGAATGTTCAGTGGCGTTTCTGTGGTGTTAGGTATGCTCTTTGCAGAATCGAAAATTGTATACATTTTCCTTTTAAGACTTTTTATTAAAGAAGCTCATTATACAACTGGGTGATAAGTGGAGAGACGGTAAAGTAATAGAGATTTCTGTGTTACAGCAAGAATATGGCCTGGCAGAATTGGAATTATTTAGATATTACCAGATACAGCACGCCCTTTATGCCCGCCTCCCTGTAGGGGAGGCATTGCCAGAAGCTACGCCGCTGGAAGACAGACTTCTTGACAGACACATGCCGGACAAGTCAATATCCCTTACATACCGTAAGCTCATTAATAACACAGCTGATCCCCTTATAAAACTTCGGGAGCAATGGGCAAATGACCTCTCAGAACTAGATGACAAGGACTGCACAGAGGTGCTCGCCTCTCCCAGGGAGGTGGCAGTCTCATCGAGGCTGAAATTAGTGCAACTAAAAATTCTGCACAGGACTTATTATTCCACAACGGCCTTGGCCCAGATGGGTTATGGGGAGGATTCAGGGTGTAGAAGAAATTGTGGAAGGGAGGGCTCTTTCATACACATTCTGTGGGAATGCACCGAGATTTGCACTGGACAGGGTGCTCACCTGTATGTCTGAGAGCCTGGGGCATGACTTAAACCGGAATGCAAGACAGTGTTTGCTTAATATATGGGGGCAGACAGACCTACGAAGTAAAGAGAAAATATGGTCTGCTCTGGGGCATATGACAGCCAAGCGTAACATTGCTAGAATATGGCACTTGAGGGACATCCCCGACTTACAATAATGGAAAAAAGACATGGACTGGTGTATGTTTCATGAAAATACTGTCTAGGTTTCCAGAGGCTGTCCCCTAAAATGGATTCATATATGGACTAAATGGAATGAATATTGTGGAAACATCTGTGCTTCCCCTCCTGTTCGTCCTACCCAATACCTCCTCTATGACCTTACCATTGCTGAAAACTATGGAACCTAAGTCTATGTATAAGCAGACAGCCATGTGCTTTTCCCTAAACCTCATGTGATACCGTTATCTGATTGTAACCAGATAATACTGTGATTGTATTCACTTGAAATGTTTTCAATAAAAAGATAGTTTTTTTTAAAACAAGCTCATTATACAATACAAAGTCTGAAATTTCGCTGCAAGTGCAAAGGTACAATTCGGTATGTGTATTGCATTGTGAGGTGGTCAAAGCACAATGTCTTAACGGCTCAGGGACAGTATAACAGTTACCCCTGTTTGTGTGAAGCATGAGCTGCCCACTTCTCCAATCCTGCAGCGCGTGCGTTTACTTTGCCGCTCCTCTCACCATTTGGAAAATATTTTAACTTTTAAATTTTACTTCGTCGTTATAGCGCCGCATTTACTGCATAGCGCTGCTGTATTTTACTTTCCCTGCTGCTGCCCTGATAATTAGCCCTTAGCTCTTACCTGCACGTTAAAATGATCTTCACCCCGCGTTTTTCGGGATTCAGGCCGATTTAGGGCTTATATGGGATCGCGTAGCAGCGATTTGGCCGCCATCTTGGAAGAAGGAACTCGGAAGGTGCCGTTTACAGGCGCCATCTTGGTCGCGGGTCCAGAGGCTGACTGCTCGGACTTTCACGCTTGGAGGGGGGATTTAAGAGCAGGACTCGCTAGCGCGCAGGTAGACTTCATTTTCACCAATCCTGCAGCGCGTGCATTTACTTTGCCGCTCATCTCACCATTTGGAAAATATTTTAACTTTTAAATTGCACTTTGTCGTTATAGCGCCGCATTTACTGCATAGCGCTGCTGAATTTTACTTTCCCTGCTGCTGCCCCGATAATTACCCCTTAGGTCTTACCTGCACGTTAAAAGGATCTTCACCCCGCATTTTGCGGTATTCAGGACGTTTTAGGGCTTATTTGGGATCGCGTAGCGGCGATTTGGCCGCCATCTTGGGAGAAGGAACTCGTAAGGTGCCGTTTACAGGCGCCATCTTGGTCGCGGGTTCAGAGGCTGACTCCTCGGACTTTCGCGCTTGAAGGGGATTTAAGAGCAGGATTCGCTAGCGCGCAAGTAGACTTCATTTTCACCAATCCTGCAGCGCGTGCGTTTACTTTGCCGATCCTCTCACCATTTGGAAAATATTTTAACTTTTAAATTGCACTTCGTCGTTATAGCGCCGCATTTACTGCATAGCGCTGCTGTATTTTACTTTCCCTGCTGCTGCCCTGATAATTAGCCCTTAGCTCCTTCCTGCACGTTAAAATGATCTTCACCCCGCATTTTGCAGGATTCAGGCCGATTTAGGGCTTATTTGGGATCGCGTAGCGGCGATTTGGCCGCTATCTTGGGAGAAGGAACTCGGAAGGTGCCGTTTACAGGCGCCATCTTGGTCGCGGGTCCAGAGGCTGACTCCTCGGACTTTCGCGCTTGGAGGGGGGATTTAAGAGCAGGATTCGCTAGCGCGGAAGTAGACTTCATTTTCACCAATCCTGCAGCGCGTGCGTTTACTTTGCCGCTCCTCTCACCATTTGGAAAATATTTTAACTTTTAAATTGCACTTCGTCGTTATAGCGCCGCATTTACTGCATAGCGCTGCTGTATTTTACTTTCCCTGCTGCTGCCCTGATAATTAGCCCTTAGCTTTTACCTGCACGTTAAAATGATCTTCACCCCGCATTTTGCGGGATTCAGGCTGATTAAGGGCTTATTTGGGATCGCATAGCGGCGATTTGGCCGCCATCTTGGGAGAAGGAACTCGGAAGGAGCCGTTTACAGGCGTCATCTTGGTCGGGGGTCCAGAGGCTGACTCCTCGGACTTTCGCGCTTAGAGGGGGATTTAAGAGCAGGATTCGCTAGCGCGCAAGTAGACTTCATTTTCACCAATCCTGCAGCGCGTGCGTTTACTTTGCCGCTCCTCTCACCATTTGGAAAATATTTTAACTTTTAAATTGCATTTCGTCGTTATAGCGCCGCATTTACTGCATAGCGCTGCTGTATTTTACTTTCCCTGCTGCTGCCCTGATAATTAGCCCTTAGCTCCTACCTGCACGTTAAAATGATCTTCAACCCGCATTTTGCGGGATTCAGGCCGATTTAGGGCTTATTTGGGATCGCGTAGCGGCGATTTGGCCGCCATCTTGGGAGAAGGAACTCGGAAGGTGCCGTTTAGAGGCGCCATCTTTGTCTCGGGTCCAGAGGCTGACTCCTCGGACTTTCGCGCTTGGAGGGGGATTTAAGAGCAGGATTCGCTAGCGCGCAAGTAGACTTCATTTTCACCAATCCTGCAGCGCGTGCGTTTACTTTGCCGCTCCTCTCACCATTTGGAAAATATTTTCACTTTTAAATTGCACTTCGTCGTTATAGCGCCGCATTTACTGCATAGCGCTGCTGTATTTTACTTTCCCTGCTGCTGCCCTGATAATTAGCCCTTAGCTCTTACCTGCACGTTAAAAGGATCTTCACCCTGCATTTTGCGGGATTCAGGCCGATTTAGGGCTTATTTGGGATCGCGTAGCAGCGATTTGGCCGCCATCTTGGGAGAAGGAACTCGGAAGGTGCCGTTTACAGGTGCCATCTTGGTCGCGGGTCCAGAGCCTGACTCCTCGGACTTTCGCGCCTAATGGGGGATTTAACTCAGGACTTTCAAGCGAGCAGTGTGCGTGCGCAGCGGGCGCACCAGAGGCAAGCCCGCCTGTGCCCGTCCGCGCTCCGGCAGCGACCAGCGCCAGCAATGCTGGCAAATCCACATCAGCTCATTATGCCTACACCAGGGAAGAGCTTATTAAGGTACGCCAGCAACCTGGTCTGCCCAGTCACTCTTCATCGGCTATAACTACGCTATCCTGCGGTTTGCTCAATGTTAGGTCCTTGTGCAAATACCATCTGGAAATATCACTCCTAATCAACACGTACGGTTTGGATGTGCTGTTTGTTACTGAAACTTGGACAAGAGCTGATAGTAGGGTTGAGCTTGGTCTGGCTTGCCCCCTTGGATATAAGATCAGACATAATCTCGAGTGGATGGCAGAGGAGGAGAGGTGGGGTTCATCTTTAAGGAGGCACTCGGTCTAACGGAGTTTGAGGTTAAAGATGTCCGAGGCATTGAATTGATGGGCTTTTCATTTAAAGGCCACAAAGGTGCCTTGTACTCAGGCTTGCTCTGCTATAGACCTCCGGGCAGTGCCACGACAGTCTTGCACGACCTGGTGGATCTTATTTATGATCTATCGAATACTCATGCTAGGCTTGTGATCTTAGGGGACTTTAATCTCTGGCTGAATGGACCCCATGACTCAACTTATAAAGAACTATGTCAGGCCTGTAGCAACCTTCATCTCCAGCAGCTGGTGCTTTCCTCAACCCATTCGAGGGGTCATGTCCTTGATCTTGTCTTTGCAGACGAAACCCTGGTTAAAATCAAGGACATAACTGCACAATGCTGGACAGACCATGCCCTCATTCAGTTCTCGCTGCAGCTCCCTAATGACCTTCATACCAAAAACAGTTTAGTTAATATCAAATCTAGTCGGCAGTGGTCTAAGTTCTTGAACTCTTCTGTACTACCCAGTCTGTTGCCAAGCGGTTTCGCGCTGGAGAAAGGAGTAGAAGATAACTATCAGAGCCTTTGTTCATGGATAACAAAATCTTTGGATGTAGCGATTCCTCTAAGGAAAGTAAAGGATAGATCTAAATGCGCCGCCCCTTGGTATTACAAAGAACTCTGTCAGCTGAAACTGCTGAGAGAACTTGGAGGAAGCAGCATTATATGGAACAGTGGTCCCTATTCTAAAAGAATAAACAAGGGGAGATAATCATAAACTAGATAGAAAGTGTGTCTTTTGTCCAGCCGGACAAGAATTTATTTTCATAATAGTTTTCAATTAGTAGCGTTTAAGAAACAGTCAATAACAAGTGGGCACAGCCGTGACCCACAAAACACACGACAAAACAACGAAAAGGATTGGCCAAAAGGCAAGCCAAAATGGGTCTGTATACTTGTACTCAGTTTACACAGACATAGAATAACTTATAAACACAATTCCACACTCTAATACAGCTCAATCTTAGTGCATAAGGTGTATTGGTGTCGACGACGTTTCGATGCCATTATTAAATACAATCATCTTCACTGATGACGAGGAATTCAAAGTTGGTTTCAGTTACTCAGCAAACAGGTGCTCTCGTACCTGGATGGTGCTAAGTATTGAAACAGCTGGCAGACAAATCAAACTTCTTACCACAGAGATAGAGGCCCTAGAAAAGAAAATTCTGGGAGACTCCAATATTACCAACAGTAAGGCTCTGCTGGAGAAAGTCAAACAGACAATCAAGGACTTTGAAATCTTTAATGCACAGAAGAAAACAGATAAACTCCAGAACGATATAAGGAAATATAATAAAGAACGTACATATCCTTATTTAAATAAGGATTTCTACGCCCCACAGAATACTAACCAACAACCCTTGGGTAGAAAAAGAATTAATTTTTCCGATACCGTGTCTGAATCAGGCAGTGATAAATCTGCTCACAATAATCAACACCTACAAGACCAACAGCCATCTACCTCTCGCCAGCCTACTTTTTTAGCCCAGGAACGGCGATACAACGGTCAACAGCACAGACCTCAAATACAATCACAGAGGAGAGGATGGAACCGAACCCCGTACACACCGGGATTTCGCAAGACACGCAACCAGTTTTACGAGTGGTAACATCGAACCAGTCCATCCCGATTTTCAATTTATCTAGTCATGTGCTGTCAGAAAAAGAAATAGAGGTTTTATCAGCTGGCCTCAGTTTCATCCCGACCTATAAAAATGACCTTTTTGAAACCAAGCTTGAAATGTACAGATTTTTTAGATCTGTGAGACAACATTTTTTTTTTGCTAATAACATCAGTAGCAAAAAACAAGGTATAACGGGCCTTCGCTGCCCTTCAACCTTTTATCCTCTGAACTCCATGGTCAGGAAAGAAGTTGTCACTTTTGAGAATACTGTCTTGATTGAAATAGATAACCTCTTTAAAAAGAGACTGCAATACAAGTCAAACTTCCCTATTGACCAACAAAAAGCGTTGCGTAATCTCCAAACATTGGAGAATACCCTCATTAAACCAGCAGATAAAGGTGGAGGAATAGTGCTCTGGGAACGAAATAAATACAACAGGGAAATGCTCAAACAACTATCTAATAGAACCAACTACAGGGAGTTGTCAACCAACCCTACTCCCTGTTTGACTAAAGAAATTTGTGCCTTAAGTAAAGAAGGTCTAGATGGAGGATGGCTCACTGACAATGAAGCAGCTTTCCTTGTCAATAAAACACCGACAGTGCCAGCAATTTACCTATTGCCTAAAGTCCATAAGAACCTATTAGACCCTCCCGGACGACCTATAGTGTCCGGATGTAATTCTATACTTAAACCACTGGCACAATATGCCGACTATTTCATTAGACCATTCGCCACTGAGTCACCCTCTTACATCAGGGACACTATGGGGGTCATTATGATGGCGGATTATGCGGGAAATCCGCCGAGGAGGCCTGAAAGACCCACCGCCAAATCAGGATGGCTGGTGGGTCTCACAATCTGTCCGCCGCTTATCCGCCGCGGTCGGAAGGCGACCACGACGGAAAAGCACTAACATGGCAGGCGGTGTCTATCAGACACCGCCAGCCATATTAGGATGTAGGGAAAGTAATGCTTTTCCGCGGCGGCTTTTCCGCCGTGGAAAAGCATATGGACAATCACTTTGGGGGCCCGTTGCGGGCCCCCTGGGTGAAGGTTGCGTGGGGGGTGCACATGGGGGGTACCTATGGTACCCCCCTGCCTTTGCGTGCACGAAGCGGCAGGCACCGCGCGGTGCCTGCCGCTTTGTGCATGCAAATGCATGCAAATGCACAGCTTTCGTTTTTTACATTGCGGCGGGTGCTGCTTCAAGCAGCACCCGCCGCAATGTAAAACATACAGGATGTGACCGCCAGGGTGGCGGTCACATCCTAATTGCCATGGAGGGACCGCCGCTGCCCATGCGGACGGTCCCTCCTACTCAGGGGTGGCGGACGGACGCAAGTCCGTCCGCCATCCTAATCGGCCCCTATGTCTGTAATAAACGCAGTGGAAAATTTTGAATTCAATCCCATGGAAGACATTCTTGTCACCATGGACATTGAAAGTCTATACACGAATATTCCGCAACTGGAAGTAATCTCTATCCTTAAAGATCTACTGAATAACAGACCGAGACCATTTGAGGTGCCCACGGAATTTATAATTGAGTGTGTACGCATATCTTTATGTGAAAACTTCTTTCTATATGAAAATAACTTCTACCAACAACTCAATGGAGTAGCTATGGGTGCGGTCTATGCCCCAGATATAGCCAATATATATGTATCCCATTTTGAAAATCAATTTGTTCACGATGTATCTAACCCTTTCTTGAGTAACATCCGAAAGTGGCTACGATACATTGATGATGTATTTCTGGTTTGGCATGGCTCTGCAACAGAACTACAAAATTTCCATGTCTGGTTAAACAATCAAAAGCCTAATTTGAGATTCACTCTGGAATACAATTCATCCGAAATGAATTTCCTGGACATATATATAAAGAATGATATGACTAACCATCTGTATACAAGCTTGTATACGAGCCAACATCTCGTAATACTCTTTTAAAATATCAAAGCCATCATCCCCTAGCACTTAAAGATGGGTTGCCCTTTTGGCAATTTTTGCGTTTGCGAAGGAATTGTACCCTAAGAACAGACTACTTTTTTGAAGCCAAAATCCTAAAAGAAAAATTGAAGGCGAGGGGTTATCCCTCCAAGCTCCTCAAAAGATCTCTTAAACGGGCTTGGTATAACCCAAGAGAAGAGCTCTTGAAAGTTAAAGACCGCCCCAAAAAAGACAATCTAGTATGTGTATCCACCTTTGGCACTCATGCCAATACCATCAAGAAAATCATACTAAAGCATTGGAAGCTGTTAGTCTCAATCCCTGAGTTGATTCAAAATCCGCTCTTTGCTTTTAAGAGAGGCACCAATCTTCAGGATCGTTTGGTTCATGCCTATGATAACATTAAAAACCAACATGTGGTCGATAACATGAAGCAATTGACACCCATTACTGGTCACTTCAAATGCGGTAGCTGCCAAGCTTGTAATACCACACAGACAGTAAAAACCTGTAACATCAATGGCATTAATCTGATCATGAAGTCTTTCTCAAACTGCAATATGGCCAATGTGGTCTATTGCATAAAATGCCCATGTAAACTACATTACATCGGCAAGACAATTCAACCTCTAAAGAAACGAATTCTTCAGCACCAGTCCCGTATCCGATGTAAAGTAGAATCTGCCCCACTTGTTGAACACTATCTTAGATCAGGTCACACTTTTGATCAAATGACCTGGTGGGTCATTGAGGTAGTCAAACCAACAAAACGGCAACAAAATGTTGACCGCATTTTGACACTCAGGGAAGGAAAACACATATGTAATGCCAACACTATTGAGAAAGGGCTTAACAGTGCCATTGAATGGCATTCACTTGCGTGTTTATAAACCTGCATGCTTTTCCTGTACTCTAATTTAGGTGTAAACTGGTTGTGGACTAGGAGGGTCCCCTTAGATATGTAGGTTAGCTGTAAACTGGGACACAACCAGGAGGGCTTCAAAATACTTTTCATTGTATACATACTAACTGAATTTAAAGGAAGATTCCATAAATCTTAACAACAATATATTTTCATCAAATATTTTGTATCTAATTTGTTGTTGGATGTTAATTTGATGTTCATGATACCCCAATGTAGATCGATGTTGCTACTCTGAATTTAATGACATGTTGAATCTGAGATCCTGAACATAAGCGTTGACATATAACAGTATTTACGTGTTAGGTGTATGCGTTTTTGATTTAAATGGTAACCTGACCTCGCCTCTCTAGACATCGTCACAAACTTGACAATGACCTTTTCATTACGTGGCCCCATACGCTAGATGCTATGCAAAATTAAGAGAAGCATCAAAGGACCTTACTCTTATTATGCATTTACTACCAATATACCTTGAGGATCCTGGAGACGACTGTGCAGGTGACCAAAAATAAAACAGAGCTCTTCGTTGAACAACTGGGTACACAATTTTGCCGTATATTACAATCTCTGTGACCAAAGATCCCTGTATAAAATACTCATGTCATATGATGATTAGAAATTGTTCTCATCAGAAACTATCCTGACATGTCGATGGATTACTTGCTTAAAGCACCATTACAAAATGGCCGCCTTTTTGCATAATAGACTCTTTGGGCTTTTTAGAAATCTAGTCCTCTTTCGATCTCCAAACGACAGAATATAAACCCATGTGAACTTGTGGTCACTTTCCTTGCATCCACTGCTGTATGATTCGCTGCGTGAGGACAAACTTTGAGACACTGAACCCAGGTTATGTGTAATTGGGTGCCCCGTAGATTGCATCGCATAAATAAATTACCGTGACCTATCGCTTGTCTACAAAATAAATCTCATGATGGTCTTTTACATTCTTAGAACTGACTACCTCATTGAAAAAAGATTTACAAGAAGGCGTCACTATACCTTCGAATGTGTGAGGTATGTTCGGACTTTTTGAGTAAAATTGTGCTTTTTGGCATTTGAACCCTTCTATAGATTTAATGTAAACTCTTTCTCCCTTTAAATTATAATCAGGGAACCCTTCAAAATTAACGAGGACTACGTCCGTTAACCCGTGGCTTTCGGAAATAACTGACCTAACAGGTGTTCTGTGTTTAATCCGGCTACTATGTTTTTAATAAAATCTGAAAGTCTCTGTTTAGTCAAAGGTTCGGTATATAGAATATACAGCTGCACGGGACATTCGAATGCCGGCCGCGTGTGTAAAGTAAATATTGTGTCTCGAATTGTATATCAATTTCCTTACTCAGATAATGTCGCAAAAACCCAACAACATCGGATTAGCCGAAAACTCTGTTAGAGAGCTGAGACAGTAGGAGCCAGCAATAAAACTGTGCACAAACATTGACCAGTGAGTACTTTAATTAACAAGGCTGGCAATGCGAAAGCTATGGGAAATCCTTGTGACTTCGCCTCAAAATAAGAGTTATATGCAAATATATAAGCAAGAAATAATTATTTTTTGGAGATATATATTGGATATTATTGGATTACCAATACAACTATACCATTTATAAACACAGATACCGCCACGGCAGTCTTAATCTCTATGGTGTGAACCATTCCACCTACTTGTGTCACCTATGGGCTCCCCTAAGGTAAAAACTACGGATTTAATTATACGAAATTAGATCTAACATCTGGAGAAGTAATGTAATACAATTGTTGTTTTGCTTCACTATTCAATCACAGGGTACCACAGTGCAATAAGATTACTCTCGAATCGATATCAGCACTAGGAAATTGACTCTGTGACCCGGACGTTTGCATGATTGGCAAATGCGACTACATTATTGAGGTATAAAAATATGTTAGAAATGTTGGTGGTCTCTATGCCCACACTCGAATTTACTTGTCCACAAAGTGTAAACAATGTGTGAATACGATTACTGATCTAATTGTATAAGATTACTGCTTTAACCACTAGAGATCTAATACATTTAATGTGAACCAATGTCTTCCCTTGGCTTGAAATGAATACCGTGCGGACAATTTCGATGATGACACAGAATTGATACAACTTATGAAGTGCACTCTTTAATTATGATATGATTGACTTAATTTATTGAACTGTATCTTCGAAATGCTTCCCAGCATTATCATTATTATATATCATATATTATTCAATTGGATTTATTAACTATATCTCTTGAATGGCATTAATGATGAAATGAATAGCTGTAACTTATAATTGTGTATGTGTTACTTCACCACTACTTTTTGATAGTGGTTTAATTAGAAATTACTGTTAGGAGTTGAGAGCTTGTTAGGTGTGTGATATATATCAAGTAGATTATACTTTCATTGTGTTAAAACTGTTTTTAAATTTTATTTTAATCTGTTATCATTTTTTAGGGTAATCAAGATATGAAATCCATGTCCTGAGGATGGTCTCATACACGAAAGAATAGAGACCAAAACGTTGACTGTAACTTTATCTACCACTGAATATTTGAATTTTGTGTTTTGGTAGAAAAGTTCTAGCAACTGATGTAATAAGGGCTGTGTGGATTAGTGGTTTTTCCCCTTTTACATCTTTGCTGTTTATCTTGTACCCAACTTTTTAACTTGATTTGAATAAGAAAAGATTAAATACTCTTTGTTTATATACACCCGCTTTTCAATCTCTTTTTGCTCTCTCTCCTGATTGATTACTTATAAGTAACAGCTTTTGAATATATGTTATTTTTGTTGTTGCAAAACCAGCACTAGTGGGTGAAATATTTTTAAAAACCCACATGAGTTCATCCTGTAAGTGATTTCAAAATTTCTGCGTTTACTAAAATCCCTTGAAGGTACCTCTACCCCATTATACTATTAAATACAAGGCATCATCTTCAGGACAATAGAATTATACATTGTAGTCTTGACAGTAATATGCTGCGCCTTTTTACATTTACTTTACATTTAAAATGACCAGGGACAAGGTAAGATACACACAGGAAAAAAGGGGGGAGAGAAAAAGGTGTCCATCATATTTAGAAAAATAAGTTAGGCATGTTTTCAGCATAGAATAGGTGACATTTGTGAATGAAATGGCGATTTGTATGGTTAATGCTGTGCGAATTTCATGCTCGGGTGATATAGATATGAGAATCATGTCAGAACCACGTTAGGACTATATAGGTGGTTGTTCATAGTTTTCTCAAGCATGAAGCGCGTGACCCAGTCCTGTAGGTTAAAATTAGCGTGTTTAGCGGGACGGGTTCCATAAAGGGTACATGCTGATGCAAAAATTTAAAAACGGCGCAGTACATAGTGGTGAATGGTGATTGGAAAACAGGTAGTCATTTATGCCACGTATGGTTTAAAATCGGCGCAGTGTGTACTATTAAACAAAAGTGCATAGTGAACGGGGATTTACCTATGGCAGGAGTTATATTTGAGTCTCACGTAATTCTTTTAGGCGCGCGGGCCTTCACAATTTAATTATTAAAGGTTGCTCGGCCAACAGCCAGGGTACCTGTGTGGGCGAAATTCCAAGCTTACAAGGAGTCTATGTGGGAATACAATGGTGGGTGGAATAAAACAACAACACATATTTACCATTTCCACTTAATAAGTCTCAGAGCGTCCCTGCGCAATAGCGTGTGTTTGGACATCAGCCGGTGGAAAATGCACAATCGCATTTATCTGAGAACAGAATTGTAAGCAAGTATTAGGTGGGAACGCCAGGCTGTGACAGCGGGTGGCAGGGGAGGGCAGAGTACTTACTGTGGTAGTGGTGAGCCCGATTGCTTCATCTACTTCCGTGTTTCCTGAGAGACTGGTGATTGCCGGTTAAGGGCCCGGTATATAGATCATAGCCGCACTATCACCAGAAAGCGATGAAGGACAAAGCAGCACTATCACCAGAAAGCGAAGAAGGACTAAGGAATCTCAGGTGAAGGGATTAAGATGGAAAGGCGGCAGCCATCTTAAGGTGGTGTGGGATTGGTAGTGTCGGTGCAGATGGGGTGAGATAAAATTACAGGGGTGAAAGCATGCAAGGTGACACGGCATGTGACTTAAATACGTGTTATAGTACAAAGTACAGAAGGCATTTTATAATAGGGAGGTCCAGTCCTCAAGGCGGTTGAGGCCACTGTGAATGCTGTTGGTCCTTAAAATCCAGTGTAGTTCCTCCTTGTTGAGTAATTGCGATATGTCAGCCCCTCGTGGAGGCGGTTTGATCAATGTTATTATTGTCCATTTGAGGTCATTCTCAGTATGTCCTTTGTCTGTAAAGTGATCCACAAGGGGGGCATTGGCAGTTTTGCAGTGAATCCTGCTGCGATGCTGTCCAATCCTGAGTTTGATTTTCTGTCTTGTTTGACCTACGTAGATCATCATGCATGGGCACAAAATAGCGTACACTACATTTGCTGAGTTACAATTTGAAAAGTACTTTCTCTCAAATTTGATGGTTCCATACTCAAAGGTTTTTCCTTCAACAGTGTAATCACAACAAACGCAGCTGCCACATTTAGCATGCCTCGTCAAGGTAGGTAGGCCCCATGCATCAATAAGTGTGGTTTTCAAGGTTGATTGAGGGAGAGATGCCCGGACAAGATGATCTTTTATGTTTTTGGCCCGTTTAAAGGCAAACAACGGACGTTCAAGGTTCAATTGTCCTGCATTCAGCACAGGCCAATGCTTTACTACACTCTTTCTTATTGCATTGGATGCTGGAAAGAATGTAGTGACACAAATGAGGCGCTCCTGCATTTTTTTGGGCTTGGGTCTAGAAGAGTTTGGGCAGTACCATGCGCGTTTGAGTGAGCGTCGCACGAGTTTACGGGGATAGCCTCTTGCTCTGAGCTTATTGCTTAGCGTCTTGGCCTCGCTGAAGTAGTCCTCTTTTAAGTAACAATTCCTCCTTATGCGAAGGAACTGGGAAAAAGGGAGGGAATCTCTCAGTGCGCGTGGGTGGTGAATGCTATAGTTAAGTAGAGTGTTCCGCTCAGTTGGTTTGCGATGTAGACTGGTGGTGAGACGGCCCTCCGTGTGTTTTATCACTAGATCCAAGAAGGTAAGTGATTCTTTGCTGGTGGAGAGTGTGTAGTTTAGGCCTCCACTGTTATTGTTGAGCCAGTGATGGAATTGTGTGAGGACATCAGAGGAATCAGTCCACAGTAGGAAAATATTGTCTATGTACCGTTTCCACAAGGCAATGCCATTGTGGAAAGGGTTAGACGTGTCAAGGATACAAGATGTGGACCAACAGCATTCACAGTGGCCTCAACCGCCTTGAGGACTGGACCTCCCTATTATAAAATGCCTTCTGTACTTTGTACTATAACATGTATTTAAGTCACATGCTGTGTCACCTTGCATGCTTTCACCCCTGTAATTTTATCTCACTCCATCTGCACCGACACTACCAATCCCACACCACCTTAAGATGGCTTCCGCCTTTCCATCTTAATCCCTTCACCTGAGATTTCTTAGTCCTTCTTCGCTTTCTGGTGATAGTGCTGCTTTGTCCTTCATCGCTTTCTGGTGATAGTGCTGCTTTGATCTATATACCGGGCCCTTAACCGGCAATCACCAGTCTCTCAGGAAACACGGAAGTAGATGAAGCAATCGGGCTCACCACTACCACAGTAAGTGCTCACGCCCAAACTCTGCCCTCCCCTGCCACCCGCTGTCACAGCCTGGCGTTCCCACCTAATACCTGCTTACAATTCTGTTCTCAGATAAATGCGATTGTGCATTTTCCACCGGCTGACGTCCAAACACACGCTATTGTGCAGGGACGCTCTGAGACTTATTAAGTGGAAATGGTAAATATGTGTTTTGATTTTATTCCACCCACCATTGTATTCCCACATAGACTCCTTGTAATCTTGGAATTTCGCCCACACAGGTACCCTGGCTGTTGGCCGAGCAACCTTTAATAATTAAATTGTGAAGGCCCGCGGGCCTCACAGAATTACGTGAGACTCAATTATAACTCCTGCCATAGGTAAATCCCCGTTCACTATGCACTTTTGTTTAATAGTACGCACTGCGCCGATTTTAAACCACACGCGGCATAAATGACTATCCATTTTCCAATCATCCTTCACCACTATGTACTGTGCCGTTTTAAAATTTTTGTATCAGCATGTACCCATGATGGAACCCGTCCCGCTAAACACGCTAATTTTAACCTACAGGACTGGGTCACGCGCTTTATGCTTGAGAAAACTATGAACAACCACCTATATAGTCCTAACGTGGTTCTGACAGGATTCTCATATCTATATCACCGAGCATGAAATTCGCACAGCAATTACCATACAAATCGCCGTTTTATTCACAAATGTCACTGATTCTATGCTGAAAACATGCCTAGCTTATTTTTCTAAATATGAATTACACCTTTTTCTCTCCCCCCTTTTTTCCTGTGTGTATCTTACCTTGTCCCTGGTCATTTGAAATGTAAAGTAAATGTAAAAAGGCGCAGCATATTACTGTCAAGACTACAATGTATAATTCTATTGTCCTGAAGATGATGCCTTGTATTTAATAGTGGCATCGAAACGTCGTCGACACCAATACACCTTATGCACTAAGATTGAGCTGTATTAGAGTGTGCAATGGTGTTTATAAGTTAATCTATGTCTGTGTAAACTGAGTACAAGTATACAGACCCATTTTGGATTGCCTTTTGGCCAATCCTTTTCGTTGTTTTGTCGTGTGTTTTGTGGGTCACGGCTGTGCCCACTTGTTATTGACTGTTTCTTAAACGCTACTAATTAAAAACTATTATGAAAATAAATTCTTGTCCGGCTGGACAAAAGACATACTTTCTATCTAGTGTATAATTATCTCCCCTTGTTTATTCTTTTAGAATAGGGACCACTGTTCTATATAATATGATACTACCCAAGGTCCCTACCGAATTACCTTTGGGTTCCCTTGTCCTTGTATAATAGCAGCATTATATGGAGTCTGATAAAATCCTTCTAAAGCAGTTACTCCAGGGCTACAAAGCACAGACAAAAAATGCTAAAGCCAAATATTTCGAGGATGTGCTGGCACACTCGGCCAATAAATCACAAACCCTCTTTAAAATTGTTAATAATCTTTCTAACCCTGCCTGCGCCACCAATAGCATTACAGCCTCTCAGGGATTATGCGACTCTTTAGCCTCTGCTTTTGAGGACAAGATTGCTGCCATTTTGACTGGACTTTCTGTTTCAAATGCCCTCAATACCTGCAATACCGTAGAGCCGCTACCGACACAGACTCCAGCTGTCACAAGGGACTGTATGGTGCATGCGGTGTTGTCTAGCTTCACCCCTCCTTAATATGAGGACTTTTGTATCTTGGCCAATAGTGTATCATCGGGTTCTCCATTGGACCCATTGCCACACAAGTTCTGGAAGTTGTTCCAAACTGAGCTCTTCCCTTTTCTATATTCGATCTGCTGTCAGTCTCTTAGTACTGCCACTGTCCCTGACAGTTGGAAACTGGCGGTAGTATCCCCTTTGTTAAAGAAAGCTACACTGGACCCCCTTTGCCCTGCGAACTATAGGCCAATTTCTTTACTGCCTTTTCCAACTAAAATCTTGGAAAAATTTGTCACCAAATCGATATCACACTTTATAGAGGCGAATGCCTGTCTAGATGTGGCCCAGTTCGGTTTTCGGCCAGGTCATGGCACAGAATCAGCATTGGTAGTTGTCTTGGATGACTTACGGTCGCGTGTCGACAGTGGCCGAGCAGAATTTTTGGTGCTGCTCGACATGTTGGCCGTGTTCGATACTGTGAATCATTCTACAATGATCAGGAGATTGGAAGATAATGGGGTGACCGGCTTGGCCCGGAACTGGCTAGTATCTTATCTTCACAATAGACATCAAGTAATGACTTTGCCTCCTTTCATGTCCAATACTTGATTGGTGGGGCAAGGTGTCCCCCAGGGGTCAGCAATTAGCCCCATTCTGTTCAACCTTTATCTCAGCCCCTTGATCAAGTTGATTAAATCCTTTGGCATTACAGTAATAAACTATGCTGATGACACGCAACTTATCTTCTCCTTTGAGGGTAAGGATGCTGTCCCTATAGAGACCTTCCATTGACCTTCCATTGTTGTATGATAGCCACGGCGAGCTGGCTGAGGGATAATTCCCTTCAGTTTAATGGGTAAAAGACAGAGGTACTGCACTGTTCACTTGATAAAATTTCGCGCCCTTTGCCGATTGATTTCTGGCTCCCTACCACCACGGCTACTGTTGAGGCGGCGGACGCTGCTCGCAATTTGGGAGTTATTTTTGGTCCTCATTTACAACTGGACGCCTATGTGAACAAAACCATTAGCACATGCATGTTGCTGCTAAGAATGCTGCGCAAAATCCTCCCCATGTTGCCTGCTCCGGCCAGACCTGAGGTAGTGCGTAGTATCATAATAAGTAGACTTGACTACTGTAACGCACTGCTTCTAGGTGGCCCCAGATCTCTGATTAAACAACTGCAGCGGATCCAGAATATGGCAGCCAAGTTGGCCCTGTCACGCGTGCGCTCCGCTTCATCATCCTTGGCACTCAGGGACCTTCATTGGCTGCCAATAAATCAGCGGATTTGCTTTAAGGCCTCCTGCATTGTTTTCAGAGCACTGCATGGACTGGGGCCTATTGCACTTCAGAATTTATTTATATGGCACTCGGCAGCTAGACCCCTACGTTCTTCCTCTGCTTTTCTGGTGGCAGTTCCTCAAATTCTACGGACACGGATGGGTGGTCGTTCCTTCAGTTTTACTGCTGCTAAGTTATGGAATGCTCTCCCACTTTCTTTAAGGAAGCTGAATGATTTGTCTCTTTTTAAAAAGGGTCTGAAGTCCCACCTTTTTCCCAGGGCTGTGTGATCCTCCTCTGTATGTGCCGTGATTTGGAGTCAAGCGCCAGGATACCCTCTGGGTGACAGTACGCGCTATATAAGTATGCTATACATACATACATACATACTTCCTTCAGCAGCCCAGTACATGACAATCGCTGCAGCACATAGGTAATTCATAATCCCAAATGATGCATCTCTAAAGTCCCACCAGGGGGTCATACCTTCTCCCACTATCAAGGGCACCCTCTGCTATTGTAGATCACTTCTTCCGCCCTCTGATACCATTCCAGATCAGCCTACAATTCTGCCACCGAAGGGGAAAGGGAGGCACCCCATCGCCTTGCTATGATTCGTTTTGCTACTCCCGCTGCTCAAGCTAACCAGAGCTTATCGTGTCGGGGCAAGTCCTCCACGCCCTGGACCATTGAAAGCAACCATTTAGCGTCAATGGGTACCCTTACCGCTAGGACCCTAGACATCAAAGCTGTCACCCCGCCAATATTTGTGGATCGCGGGGCATGCCCACAGTATGTGTTAAAATAATCCCTCATGCGCACAACCCCTCACACATTGTGACATCTCTACTGACCCTATTTTATGTAGCAGAGTGCTTGGTTAATAAGAATGATGTATGACTTTAAGCTACATTAGTCAGAATCTGACTCGGAAAGCTAGAAAATTGTATACATTTAAAGCTTGAATTATGGGAGATTCTCCTTCAGTATTAAAGAAGAAAGCTCCACTCATTGTCTTGCAGAGCCTGAGCCAGATCCTCCTCCCATTTAATCTGCAGTGTTTTAAGAGGTGCATTTAAATGCATACACAAACCCAAATATAACCATTGATTAGAGGTCTAACTTGACCCATAAGATATACTGTGTGTATAAGTGTGTGTGTAGTGGGTTCAGAGCCCAAAGAGGCCCAAAGTTTACAAACATATCTAAGAAAGCTGGGAAGGGAAAAAAAAGGATTGCTCTGTATCATGGAGCTGGGTACATTCTTGATGTGTCATTAGTGTGTTATCTGTGAAAACATCACCCACCGTTTTTAACCTAGTACTTTCCCAGGTTGACAGCCTAGCCACTGGGAGCATACCCAGAGAGGCTGTAATCCCTTCAATATTTGCAGCATAGTTAGGGGGCAGATTGGTTTATTAGGGGGTACATTTCCAGTGGGCGAGTGCAATACGGAGCAGTAGAGGTAATTGGGTGGGTAGCATTTTTAACGAACAAGTTACTTACCTTCGGTAACGATATATCTGTAAGAAACATTAGTTAGTTAGATTCCTTACCTTAGAATATCCCTAGGCGTCAGACTGGATCCAGAAAGTTTTTGTCAGCAGTACCCCTGCGCGTCGGTAGACGTCCTTTGTGGTTCTGCATCCGTCGTCGGCAACACCAGGATGACGTCGTCAGAGTACTTAGACGCCGCCCTCGTGCACGGACGTCAGTTCTGTACATAGCTTTCCGCGCAAGGAACACAGAGCCATGCAAGAACCCAACACTGGTGCCATGAAAGTAGGGCCCTCAAAGGGAGATACCTTAACCCTAGATATCGGTTCGCAGAACGGGGAGGATGGGTAGAGCGGTAAGGAATCTAACTAATGTTTCTTATAGATATATTGTTACCGACGGTAAGTAACTTGTTCACCTGAAAGAAACACGTTAGTTACATTCCTTACCTTAGAATAGATACCTCAGCAATACCAACCCCGGTGGTGGGCCTGCGAACCAAGATCACACCAGGAAGTCCTGGAGAATGGAACGGTCAAAAAAGCCAACTCTCCGGACCTGACTGTCCAGGCAGTAGTGCTTGGCAAACGTGTGCAGCGTAGCCCACGTAGCTTCCTGACATATGTCCTACAAGGGGACTCCCGGACCAGGGCAGTAGTAGCCACCGTGGCCCAAGTGGAATGGGCACGCAGCCCCATAGGAGGCTCCTTTTTAGCCAAGGAGTAACAAACCTTGGTGCACAAAAAGACCCACCGATAAAGGGTCTGCTTGTGCACCGCCCGTCCCTTTTTAGGGCCCACGTAGCCAACAAAGAGTTGGTCGTCCACCTGGAACGGTTGTGTGCGGTTGAGATAAAAGGAAAGCACAAGTTTTAGGTCCAGATGGTGGAGCCTCTCTTCCTCTTTCGAGGGATGCGGAGGCGGAAAGAAGGTGGGCAAGGTGATGGACTGCCCGATGTAAAAGGCAGTAACAACCTTGGGCAGAAAATAAGGACGAGTCCTTAGAACAACCTTGTCCGGATGGACTGAGAGGAAAGGAGGTTAAGATGAAAGAGCCTGGAGCTCACTCACTCTTCTGGCAGAGGTGATGGCAACCAGGAAAACAGCCTTGAGAGTCAGAAGACGAAGAGGGCAATTATGAAGTGGCTCAAAGGGAGCACGCATCAGATAAGTAAGAACTAGGGGCCCGATGTAGGTAGGCATTTACCGGTCGGTAACGGCCGAATTCGGCCGTTACCGACCGGTAAATGCCTTTTCCAATGTAGGGGCATGTATTTACAGATTCGGTATTTTTACCAAATCTGTATTTACCGAATCGGTAAAATTACGGAATTGGTAAATACAGACTCGGTAAAAATACCGAATCTGTAAATGCAGATGTAGGTGGCGCTTTCAACAGTGCCGCAGGCCCCTGAGAATTCGTTATTTACCATGTAATACTATTGCATGGTAAATAACGAATTCAGGTGTACATGCACATCTGTGCATGTACACCTATGCCATGTGACACACAGACATGCCCTTAGGGCATGTCTGTGTGCCACATGGCACACAAGCCTGACATTGGGGTGCTACAGGGTGTCAAAGTGACACCCCGTTCCCCCTGCCAGGATTCGGTATTTACCGATTCGATAAATACCGAATCAGTATTTCCCATTGATTCCTATGGGCTTCAAGGCCCATAGGAATCAATGGGAAATACCGATTCGGTATTTACCGAATCGGTAAATACCGAATCGTACAGAATCGGTAATTTTAAAAGAAAAATTACCTTCATCTGCCTACTTCCAATTTACCGACTCTTAAATACCGAATCGGTATGATTCGGTATTTAAGAGTCGGTAAATTGGAATTACCTACATCGGGCCCTAGGTTCAAGTCCCACTGAGGCATCATGAAAGGGACAGGAGGAAACATGTGCTTGATGCCTTTCAAGAACCGATTTACAACAGGGGATTTCAAAAGAGAAGGCTGATCAGGAAGCCTCAAGAAGGCTGAAATGGCCGAGAGATAGCCTTTGACAGTGCCCTGAGCAGAGCCCTGCTGGGCAAGAGAAAGAAGAAAGAGGAGAACCTCTGAAAGAGGGGCAGAGAGTGGATCCACAGCCTTTGCTGTGCACCATGCCACAAACTTGTTCCACCTGCAGGCACATACCGTTTTTGTGGAGGGATGCGTGGCTGGCAGAATGACAGCACAGACTTCAGGAGGCAAGTTGAATGGCCTCAACTGTCGCTGCTCAATCTCCATGCATGTATGTGGGGACTGTGCAGGTCCTCTTGGAGAGGCAGACAAATCGGGGGATCGCCTGACATACTGAATAGCTCGGGATACCAGTACCTTCGTGCCCAATCTGGAGCCACAAGGATGACTTGGGCCCGGTCACGCCTGATCTTCTTCAGTACTCTGGGCAGAAGTGGTGTAGGCGGAAAAGTGCACAACAGACCGCAGCTCCCCTTGCGACGAAAAGCGTCTCCGAGCGAGTGCCGCCTTGGAAATTCCAACACGCAGAACTGATGACATTGTGCGTTCTCTTCGGTGGCGAATAGATCTAACCAAGGCTCTCCCCGCTGCTGAAAGAGACCTTGTTCCACGTCCGAGTTCAGACGCCATTCGTGATCCATCATGCACCAGTGGCTGAGGTCGTCCACCCCGGCGTTCAGGGAACCTGCCAGTTGTTGAACCACCAGGGTGATGCCTGTGAGAAGTTAACCTGGCATATGATGTCCACTAGTTCTAGTGGACACCTTGCACCAGTCTAATCAACCCTTATTGATGATGGTTATAAGTCAACCTTATAGAGAGCTATCCTAGTGGTAGCATGGACCAGCAGTCATCAGGCTAAGACTTCGTAGGCGATGTTAAGCAAGTTGTTTTACCAATTATAATCCCTTGAGTACCAAATGAAAGGACACCACACCAGGTATATATCAAATAAATATCTATTTATTCTAAACACAACCCCTCTGCACACTTTATGAGGTCAGAGGTAAAAGCACAATAAAAGTTACTCAATTAGCATAGGATAAGTTGCACAGTATACGTTTTGCCTTAGGGGACTCACAAACCATATACTAAAATAGTGGTATTCGAACCACGTCTGGAATAGAAAGTAGGCCTAGGGCCTAGGGAATCGCTGGGGCTACACTAAACAATCAAAGGTTAGGAAGTAGGAGGCCCACGGGAGACGTGTGCAGTGTCTAGACACAGCCACGAGTTACTATTGACTTTCTGTGAGAAACAAAGAAATTACAAAGTTACTGTTTAAGGGCATTTCCGGATGGACTACGACAAAATCCCTTTAGACTAGGACACTTCGAGAGTCAAGACCCACGGGAGACCAGAGTACTCGTGCTACCTCACCCAGGGAAGCTGGATGCATAGGTGCCTTTTGGTGTCGGGTTTCGTTGTCGTTTTCAATGGAATCTGCAAAGAAGTGCTGCAGGCGACCAGAGGAAAAGTGTCCGGGTGGATCCAAGGGTGGATCGAAGATCTGAAGAACCTGAAAGCAGAAGGGAAAGAGTCTGGGACCTGGTCACTAGCCAGTGACCAGGAAGGAACCAGGAAGGAACCAGGCGATGTCGCGTTGATCTCAGGTGAAGAGGTGAAGCTTGTCTCTGCAGCCACGAGGTCCAGGAGGTGTCGACGACGACCAGGGGCTGGCTTCCAGCTGTCCCACAAAGGATCTAGTTGACTGCGGTGTTGGTATCCGGATTGGACCCAACAAGCCTTGGCAAACGCAATCTACGCAGGAGCTGAAGATTGGCTTCGGTGCAGACCAGCAAGGTCTGTGACGCGGGAGCTTTGACAATGCAGACCAGCAAGTTACTGGTGGTGCCTGTTTGCACAGGGTGGTCACTCCTTGACCACAAGGGAGATGTCTTCCGTCTTCCATTTGAAATGGAATGTTGAAGGTCCAGGATATGGCTTTCATTCAGGGTGATCTAAAGTCCTAGGAACACAGCTCCAATACTTATACTCAGTTTAGGGGTTGGACTACCTGGCAGGTCCCTCCTATGGGTGGACCTGGGAAGGGGGTGGTTACACCCCTTTCCCTTTGTCCAGTTTCATGCCAGAGCTGGGCTGGAGTGCCCCAGCAACTGGTTTAAACCGGGCTATGCATGGAGCACCTTGGGTGCCCCAGGCAGTGTCTGGAAAAGCATTCACTGAATGCAGCCCTCCCTTCCCCAACACACATCACCATGTCTGGGGAGTTGCCAGCACGTACCTGGACAGGAAACCTATTGTCCAGGCCTCCCCTGCCGGAGTTTCATCCAGCAGCAGGAGGTCAGACTCGTGTCTGTGGCAGCAGCATCCATTTTGTGATGCTGAGCCTCTGTTTAACTTTAACCGGGTGTACCAGTAACTACATGTCTTCTCCCTCTAAAAGGGTGGAATGCAAACCCTGCCACCAGAACTGGTGGGGGGTAGTATTCCAAAGTGTTTGACACCTTACACAACATGTTTTGAGAAAGCCAAACCAAAGTTAGCATTAACCGCAAGGATTATAATGCATTTAAGGGATGTATGACGTTACATCGCGAACTTTTACAACGCACACCGTTACAACGCAATTTTTACAACGCAGATACATTTACAACGAATGCTTTTACAACGCATGCCATTACATAGCAGATGCTATTACAACGCATGCCATTACAACGTAAGTATATGTAAGTATATTATTTAAAAAAAAAATGTAATTTATTAAAATTTATTTAATTTAATAAATTAAATTATTTTTTAATAATTAATTTGTAAATATATATACTTTAAAAAATAGATTATTTAAAAAAGAACAATTATTATTAAAGAACTAATAATAAAAAATAATAAAATTATTTAAAATTATTTATTTAAAAAATGAACCCTAAAAATACCCGTTACCCTGAACCCTTAAAATACCCATGTACCCCATAACCCATACCTAGCCCTGAAACCTAAAAATACCCCTGTACCCCAAAACCTATACCTAACCCTTAAACCTAAAATACGCCTGTACCCCAAAACCCAAATCTAGCCCTGAAACCTAAAAATACCCCTGTACCCCAAAACCCAAACCTAGCCCTGAAACCTAAAAATACCCCTGTACCCCAAAACCCAAACCTAGCCCTGACACCTAAAAATACCCCTGTACCCCAAAACCCAAACCTAACCCTGAAACCTAAAAATACCCCTGTACCCCAAAACCCAAACCTAGCCCTGAAACCTAAAAATACCCCTGTACCCCAAAACCCATACCTAGCCCTTAAACCTAAAAATACCCCTGTACCCCAAAACCCAAACCTAACCCTGAAATTTAAAAATACCCCTGTACCCCAAAACCCAAACCTAGCCCTGAAACCTAAAAATACCCCTGTACCCCAAAACCCAAACCTAGCCCTGAAACCTAAAAATACCCCTGTACCCCAAAACCCAAACCTAACCCTGAAACCTAAAAATACCCTTGTACCCCAAAACCCAAACCTAGCCCTGAAACCTAAAAATACCCCTGTACCCCAAAACCCAAACCTAGCCCTGAAACCTAAAAATACCCCTGTACCCCAAAACCCAAACCTAACCCTGAAATTTAAAAATACCCCTGTACCCCAAAACCCAAACCTAGCCCTGAAACCTAAAAATACCCCTGTACCCCAAAACCCAAACCTAGCCCTGAAACCTAAAAATACCCCTGTACCCCAAAACCCAAACCTAGCCTTGAAACCTAAAAATATCCCTTTACCCCAAAACCCAAACCTAGCCCTGAAACCTAAAAATACCCCTGTACCCCAAAACCCAAACCTAACCCTGAAACCTAAAAATACCTAATGACCTGGCGGATTCTGAGGTTAAGCACTTGTCCCGCAGCAGGACAGCAAGAAATTTCTGGTGAGGGTGGTAGGCCTGGCAGGACCCTAGCAGAAAAACTCTTAGGATCTCAGTCACAAAATAAAGTGACACAGTCAATTGCTGATGGGGACGTTAGGCATTGCGATACTGCGTGTATCCTTGAGACCTTTGTGCAGTACTACACAGATATGTATGGTGCTAGACAGACAGCGGATGAAGATGAAATCGCTCAATACCTAGAGGATATTGCCTTAGTATGGCTCTTCAGAGAGCAACAGGACTTTTTAATGCATCCCATAACATCAGGTAAAATTCGTGATGCAATTAATGCTGTGCCCAATGGAAAAGCCACGGGCACAGATGGACTCCCTGCAGAGTTTTATAAGGAGTATACCGACACCCTGGTGCCACACTTGCATGCCATGTTTGAGGATGCTTATGAGCAGGTACATTGCAATAAGCTCTGATTGTGACCTTGTTAAAACCCGGTAAGGCCTCGGACAAGTGTGAGTCCTATAGTCCGTTATCCCTAATGAATACGGATGTCAAAATTCTTGCCAAGGTTCTGGCCACAAGGTTGCAGTTGCTGTTGCCCGTCATGGTCTTGCCGGACCAGTCCGGCTTTGTCACGGCGCGGTCCACAGCACACAATCTACGTACGCTTTTTGTGGTTTTACACCTTCTGGAGCCAACTCTGCCGGCTGTGGTGGTCCTCCTGGACGCCGCAAAGGCCTTTGATTCTATCTCATGGCGCTACATGATAGCGGTGCTGCATCGTATGGGGGTCCCCTATATGTACACTAATTTGATTAAGTTGCTGTATGATAATCCAGTGGCTCGGGTAAGAGTGAATGGCAGAACCTCTGACACATTCCCGATTCAGCGCGGGACGTGGTAGGGCTGTCCGTTATCGCCTATCTTATTTGCTATAGTTAGGCTGTCCTGTTTTCAGTTTCTATTTTTGGTAAATTCTGGTGGGGTTTTTTCAGTGTTTTCAATATCTTAAAAAACAGTTGTTATCAGTGGTTACATATTTTCTCGCTACTAAAAACAACAGAAAAAGTGTTTTTGCGGTGTTTATGGAACGTTTTGCTTTTATCATTGCTTGCTTTCTGCACTGAAAGAACATGGTATATAGATAGTATACGTATAGTGTATATGAGGTCCAAAGAGATTTTTGCAAATTAATCTTATTGTAGTACACCATACAATACTTCTTCAGTGAGTCTTTGGTCATGTGCGCTCGTGCTTTCCTTCCCATGTAAACTTCTGTGAAAAGGCCCTCTTAGCATTCATAGCCCCTTGGGCTGAGAACCATCAGCTAAGGGACACAGTTGGGATGACTCTTTCTTTGATGCCACATAAAGGACAAAATGCTAATTATTTGCATTTTAGTTCCTGGGCATAAGAAAACAGTACACAAGAATGGACTAAAAAGTCAATAGCATCCCTCATTAACTTAGATTGTAAAGATGCTTTCAGCATACCATCTAACAAGTGGCAAGGATCTCCTACAGGGAATCACTTCAGTTCGGGTATCAATTTTGACAGGTCATCACACAAATGTTTTATGTACGTAGCTGAATCACTACAAATACAAACAATATCACTCCAATCTTTGTTGAACTTGGAAAGAACCTTTTTTGCAGAGCATAACAAGTGACACTGCGTTCCATGTTTTCCAAATGTCTGGTGTCACGTTTTCACCACTATCTTAGATGCTTGGTGATATATATACTTGTCACTATACCTTGCATCTAATGTTTAAAGCCAGAGGTGATGGCAATTCACCTACTATCAATACTGACCCACTTGAAACTATGGTCTGATGTATTAAGGGTTTTAACCCATTCTCTGTGGGTAAATGTGATGACAAATATTAGGAAAGATTTTTTATGAAACTAGCCATTTTACCTATCAGTGAAATAATCAAATGCAGCCAAAATATCAAATGTGAGTTTGATATGTCCTGATTCTCTACAGTTTATAAAATAATTAAACTAAACCTAAAAAGTGAAACTAAACCCTGCATCTTTAGACCAAAGGCCATAAAACTGAAAAAAATAAAAGGAAGAAGAAACAATATTTTTGTGGCATCCCTAAAGAACAAAACTCAAGCAGAATAATGTTCGCCAGTCTTTCTTACTGCTAGTTTCTATAACAAAATTACATTTTATTGCCCCCTTCAGAAGGAACAAAATGACTCTTTCACTTTCTTTTTCCTTTCTTTGAATGGCATTTAGTTTGTGGTTGTGCAGGTGTTTTTTCAGTGTTTATATGTTTTCACCAGTGAGGGCTATTTTTCTTTCAGTGGGGTTTTATCAGTTAATATAGGTTTAAACCTAAAACCCCACAGCCTAGCTATAGTATTAGAGCCCATAGCCTGCATACTGCGCCAACGTCATGCACAAACAGCATTGCGATTTCATAAGCGGCCCTTAGCAGTGTCCATGTACGCTGATGATATTGTGTTATATGTACGGGAGCCTGCGAGATATTTAGACCAGCTCACCAGGGAATACCTCCGTTTTGAGCACAACTCAGGTTTGGGAATCAATTGGGATAAATCAGTGATACTGGCATTGACAGACTGTACACAGCGCTTTGACCTTGAGTTTCCCCTCCTGTGGAGTGACAATCCTGTTAAGTATTTAGGTGTGTGGATACCCAGAGATCCACAATGTGTCCTCAGTGAAAACTATGGCACTGCGATTACCCGGCTGGAGGATCAGATTACCCGCTGGATCCGCCTGCCCCTGACATTCGCAGATCGAGTTGCCCTGCTCAAAATGGTAGTTTTGCCTAAATTTTTATACCACTTCTCAACCATACTGATAGTGCTTAAACCCCAGTTCTTTAACACGCTGCGTGGTCTATTAATCACTCTAGTTTGGGGAGGGAAGAAGCCGCGTATTAAGTGGGATGTCCTCACGCGCCTCTATGACACGAGTGGCTTTAAGGTACCTGATATGACTCTATTATTATTTATGCACACAAGCGCACTACGCTTTTTACTGGCACAATGCACCCCCCTTCACACCTCATGTGGTAGTAGAGGCTGGAGCAGTATGGCCAGTTCCGTTGCAGGCAGTGATTGTCAACAGCGCCACTGTATATGAGAAAGGTGAGATAGATTCGGTCCATTGCACGGCCCATGCCTCGATAGAGCTTGGGAGCCGTGCTGCGAAACTGCCATTATATGCCACGTCCATGCCACTCCTGCATCTTAAAGGCATATCAGTGTCTGGTGAACCGGGCTCTCTTGAAGTTCTCCATGGGGCTGAGATACATACAATGGGGGATATGTACACAAATGGCAAATTTATTGATTTTCAGTCGTTCATTAGTGGGGACACTAGGCCCATCATGGCGATGTTCATTTACAGTCGGTTACGGGCTGCAATCCGAGCACTGTATCCCGGATTTCCCGACGAACCTCCAACTCTTGCAGCGTTACAAATTCTGTACTCTTCACCCCTCAGAACAAAACTGATTACCAGGCTATATAATGCGTCTCAGGCTGATGAAGCGACTGTAGCGCCTGGTCCTTTGTATAGATGGAATAAGGTTTTACTGCAATCAATCACTGAAGAGGAATGGGAGACATGTTGTAGGTTGACAGGCCAATAAGCTGCTAATGGAAATCTACGATTGATTCATTACAAGTATCTTAATCAAATATATTATACTCCGTTACAGCGGCATAAGTATGGACTGCGGGCCTCGTCCTGCTGTCGGCGGTGTGGGGTGGATAATGCTGACTTCTGTCATTTGGCCTGGTGTTTTCCAAAAGTGTCATACTTCTGGGAGAGAGTTACAGAAGCATTGAGAGCAATGATTGGGGAAGCTGTACCATGTACTATGATTGTCTGCCTCCTGGGTAATGTGATCAAATTTAAATCTGCTAATAGGAAACTGGTTGCAATGGGGCTTCTGTTGGCACCCCGTAGGGTTTCCATACACTGGGACGATAGACCTGCCCCCCAAGTGGCACAATGGTTAAAAGATATGGCCTATAGTCATGATCAATTGCTCTTCTATGGAGAAGAGCTATCACAAGCCTCTAGGCCGCGAGACATATGGGCCCCGTTTACCGAATATCTCCTTGCTCAATCACCAGATGACTAATGTTACTTACCTAATATGCCACTACTGTTGATTTGCCTTCTCGCTTTTTGTGCTATGGATGCATCTGATTTGATTTTACTGGCATGCATTGCTACTGTGTATTCTGTCTTATGTCCTAATGAATGAATTCTGTGTCGTGATGTTAATAAAATAAAAATATGTTCAATAATTTTTTTTTTTAAATGATGTGGTTAGAAGGAAGTATTGTGCCCCAGGTTTTAAAGATTTGAGTGCTCAAGTGACAAATTTATCATAAATACATACATTTCCTGAAAAACAGTAATGCAATATAGTTGCTTTTAAAATTTCTTAAGAACTTTCAATGAGGTGTGATTCTTGTGTTTAGAGTACTATCGCCAATGTAGTTTATTATAGAGCTGGTTTTATGGGTTTCACCTGAAATACTTCATATATGTCATATTAAGACATAATAAACAAAATATGATGCCTGTGCACAATGGCATTTATTTATTGCCTGTCCTTCCTTTCAATCTTCTGGTCTGTGTATTAAAAAATGTTGATTGCATCTGTCAAAGCTTTTCAGATAAAGGCATGGCCTTCAATTGCTTTAGCTAAGTATAAAATGGAGGACAGTGTCAGATTCCTTGATGTTTGACAGCTTCCTATTTATTCAAGCTGTCTGATCAAACAAAAACAAACCTACCTATGGGTTTGTCTTGAAAATTCTCTTTGAGCTTGTTTCTCCTTTAATATTGCATTTGAATAATTGGAATACTTGAAATAATTCACTGCTTAAAGCAAAAGTTACTTACCTTCAGTAACGATACATCTGTAAGAAACAGTAGTTAGTGTTAGATACCTTACCTTAGAATATCCCCAGGAGTCAGACAGGATCCGGAAAGTTTTGCGTAGCAGTACCCCTGCGCGTTGGTAGGCGTCCTCTGCGGCTCCGCGTCCGTCGTCGGCGTCGTTGGCACCGGGATGACGTCAGAGTACTTAGACGCCGCCCTCGCGCGCTGACGTCAGTTCTTATATATAGCTTTTCCGCGCCAGGAACGCAGAGCCATGATCAAAACTAACACTGGTGCCATGAAACTAGGGCCCTAAAAGGGATGAACCTTAACCCTAGATATTGGTTCGCAGAACGGGGAGGATGGGTGGTGTAGGAGGGTAGGGTCTGCTTCCTATGGTCACCCCAACTTTTTTGCTGTGATTTACTGGTTTTTCGACTTTAGTGTGGCTGTGGGCCTGCTAATCAGACCCACAGCCCAGCTGTTCTCTCTCTAAATTGATACCATGTACTTTAGGTACATACCTGATTGGGTATTGGGTCACCTCTGTGAGCCCCTGTATAGTGTACCATAGGTACCCAGGGCATAGGTGCATCCAAGGCCTACCAGGGGCTGCAGCATGTATTATGCCACCCCTGGCTGGCCATCCAAACTGACACCACAGGCTGATCACTCAGCTTTGGTAAGGTTGTGTAATCACCCCTTACTTAGATATAGTATATCTATATCTACCTTATATGTAGGCAAATAGTAACCTATAAGTCACTCCTATGGCAGGCATTAACAATCCTGGAGGCAGAGTGCTTGGTTTTATGTGAGAGGGTGCTCTAGTATGAGCTGAGCCCTTCTACAGCTTTCGGAACCATGTCCTTATAGCTGCTCTATGATATAGCCATACCATATACTCTTAAGTGCATTATAATACTCGCGGTTAATGCTAACTTTGGTTTGGCTTTATCAAAACATGTCATGTAAGGTGTCAAACACTTTGGAATACTACCACCCCCCCCCCCCCCCCCCCGGCCAATTCTGGCAGCAGGGGTAGCATTCCACCCTTCTAGAGGGGGAAGACATGTTGGTTACTGCTTTACCCGGTTAAAGTCAAACAGAGCCTCAGCATCACAAAATGGATGCTGCTGCCACAGACACGAGTCTGACCTCCTGCAGCTGGACGAAACTCCAGCAAGGGAGGCTTGGACAATAGGTTTCCTGTCGAGGGAGGTGCCAGCACCTCCCCAGACAGCCTGTAGTGTATTGGGGCAGGGTGGGTTGAATGGAAAGATGCTTTTCCAGACACTGCCTGGGGCATACAAGGTGCTCCATGCATAGCACGGTTTAAACCGCTTGCTGGTGCACTCCAGCCCCGCTCTGGTGCGAAACTAGACAAAGAGAAAGGGGTGTAACCACCCCCTTCTCAGGGTCTACCCATAGGAGGGACCAAGCTGGTAATCCAGCCCCTTAGATTAGTATAAAGATAGGAGCGGTGTCTAGAGACATACATTAGATTATCCTGGAACGAAACTCTGAAACGAAACTCTTGGACCATTGACTTTCTATGTCGACTAGAAGATAGAAGACATGCCGGTTTGCTTTGTTGATGCTCCCGATGGAACCCAAAGACTCAGCTACTCAGGACTGGACTTCCAGACTTCTTGGACACCGACCCACATCTACAGCAAAGCTGAGACCCGTGGCGGACACGAGAGACATGGGACCAGACTCCCTGGACATCCTGCAAATTGCTAACTTCATCGACTCCTGGTACGAGAAGCCCCAGACCCGAGCAACATTTGCACTGAAGCTCAGCCCCCTCACTCCAGGAGTGCCGCGTGGGGCACGCTCCTGCATTTCAGCTCGACACGTCTTCCCGGTTGGTAGCCCGTTGGATAGTGAGCCCCCTGAAGGCGAACCTTTGAAATATTCTTGCTTTCATGGTTGCTCCAGGATTGCTCCAGCTTCCCTGCAAAGGAGAAGCTCCTCAGACCTTGCTGGTCTGACCTGAAGATAATCTTCACTTCCTGCGTGGGTTGCGGTTGCCAAGGCTTGTTGCGTCCAATCCGGATACCGACACTGCAGTCAACTAGACCCTTTGTGGAACAGCTCGAATCCAGCTCCTGGTTGTCATCGACGCCTCCTGGTCCTCGTGGCTGCAGAGACAAGCTTCACCTCTTCACCTGTTTGCATTGCGACATCAGCTGGTTCCATCCTGGTTCCTTCCTGGTCGCTGGCTACTGACCCAGACTCTATCCCCTCTGCTTTCAGGTTCTTCAGTTCTTCGATCCACCCTTGGATCCACCCTGACACTCTTCCTTCGGCTGCCTGCAGCACTTCTTTTGTAGGTCTCCATTGAAAACATCGACGAAACCCGACACGAAAAGACACCTATGCACCCGGCTTCCCTGGGTGAGGTAACTCAAGTACTCCGGTGCTCCTGTGGGTATTGAATCTTCAAGTGTCCTAGTTAAAAGGGGTTTCACCGTAGTCCACTCGGAAGTGTCCTTAATCAGTAACTTTGTGACTTCTTCGTTCTCCATTGTAAGTCAATGGTAACTCGCGACTGTGTTCCCACACTGCACGCGTCTCCCGTGGGTCTCCTACTTCCTAACCTTTGGTTCTGTAGTGTAGCCCCAGCGATTCACTAGGCCCTAGGCCTATTCACTACTCCTGAAGTGGTTCTTATACCACTTACTAAGTATATCGCTCGTGAGGCCCCTAGGGCAGAATTGTATTTGTGCAACTTATAGAATGCTTAATGAGTAACTTGCAACGTATCTCGAACTCTGACCTCATAAAGAGTGCAGAGTGGTTGTGTTAGTAATAAATACATATATATTTGATATATACCTTGTGTGGTGTCCTTTCATTTGGTATTCAAGGGATTATATATGGTAAAACAGCTGGCTTCACATGCTCTCTGAAGTTTTAGCCTAAGACTGCTGGTCCATGCTACCACTAGGATAGCTTGTCTATAAGGTTGACGTTACAACCACCATCAATAAGGGTTGTTTATACTTGTGCAAGGTGCCCACTAGAATAGTGGACATCATATGTCAGGCTAACTTCTCACAGGTGGGGAGGTAAGGAATCTAACACTAACTACTGTTTCTTACAGATATATCGTTACCGAAGGTAAGTAACTTGTGCATCTGAAAGAAACAGGTTAGCGTTAGATTCCTTACCTTAGAATAGATACCCCAGCAATACCAACCCCCGTGGTGGGTCTGCGAACCAATGATCACACCAGAAAGTCCTGGAGACCAGAACGGCCGAAAAAGCCATCTCTCCAGACTTAGCTGTCCAGGCAGTAGTGTCTTGCAAACGTGTGCAGCGAGGCCCACATAGCTGCCTGACAGATGTCCTGCAAGGGGACTCCCCGACCCAGGGCAGTAGTAGCTGCCGTGGCCCGAGTGGAATGGGCACGCCGCCCCACAGGAGGCTCCTTTTTAGCCAGAGAATAACAAGCCTTAATGCACAAAACGACCCATCAAGAAATGGTCCGTTTGTGTCCCTTCTTAGCGCCCACGTAACCAACAAAGAGCTGTTCGTCCACCCGGAACTGGCGTGTGCGGTCCAAATAGAATGAGAGCGCACGTTTTGGGTCCAGACGGTGGAGCCTCTCTTCCTCTTTTGAGGGATACGGAGGCAGAAAGAAGTGGGGCAAGGTGATGGACTGCCCAATGTGAAAAGCTGTGACTACCTTGGGCAGGAAAGAGGGACGCGTTCTCAAGACAACTATGTCCGGATGGATAGAGATGAAAGGAGATTTAGAAGATAGAGCCTGGAGCTCACTCACTCTCCTGGCAGAGGTGACGGCAACCAGGAACGCAGTCTTAAGAGTAAGAAGCCGAAGAGGGCAATTGTGGCGTGGTTTGAAAGGAGCGCACATCAAATAAGTAAGAACTAGGTTCAAGTCCCACTGAGGCATCACGAAAGGAACAGGAGGAAACATGTGAGTGATGCCCTTCAAGAACCTATTTACAACCGGGGACTTGAAAAGGGAAGGCTTATCAGGTAGCCTTAAGAAAGCTGAAATGGCAGATAGGTAGCCTTTGATAGTCCCCAGAGCAGAGCCCTGCTGGGCAAGAGAAAGAAGAAAGAGGAGAACCTCTGAACGGGGATCCACAGCCTTTGCTGTGCACCATGCCACAAATTTATTCCACCTGCAGGCGTATACCGATTTTGTGGAGGGACGCCTGGCTGCCAGAATCACATCACAGACTTCAGGAGGCAAGTCAAATGGCCTCAACTGCCGCCGCTCAATCTCCACGCATGAAGGTGGAGACTGGACAGATACGGGTTGAGGACCGTCCCCTGCTGCTGCGACAGAAGGTCCTCCCGAAGAAGCAGACGAATCGGGGGATCGACTGACATGCTGAGTAGCTCGGGATACCAGTATCTCCGTGCCCAGTCCGGAGCCACAAGGATGACGCGGGCCCGGTAACGCCTGATCTTCTTCAGCACTCTGGGCAGAAGTGGTATAAGTGGAAAGGTGTACAACAGACCGCAGCTCCACTCGCGACGAAAAGCGTCTCCGAGCGAGTGCCGCCTTGGAAATTCCAATGCGCAGAACTGATGACATTGCGCGTTCTCTTCTGTGGCGAATAGATCTAACCAAGGCTCTCCCCACTGCTGAAAGAGACCTTGAGCCACGTCCGAGTACAGACGCCATTCGTGATCCTTCATGCACCGACGACTGAGTTTGTTCGCCCTGGGTTCAGGGAACCTGCCAGGTGTTGAACCACCAGGGTCACACCCTAATGTTCCAGCCATTGCCAGAGGCGCAGAGACTCTTGACAAAGGGTCCACGATCCCACCCCGCCCTGTTTGTTGGAGTACCACATGGCGGTGGTGTTGTCCGTGAACACCTGCACTACACTCCCTCGGACAGAGGGAAGGAATGCTTTCAGTGCAAGTCGGATCGCCCGCAACTCCAGAAAGTTGATATGGAGCCGGGACTCCGCCGGAGACCTGAGGCCTCTGCTCTCTGCCTCTCCCATGTGGCATCTGTGACAACCACGTGCTCCGGTTGGGGTAGGGAGAGGTATCTGCCGTTGACACAAACGCGGTTCGTGACCCACCACTGTAACTGTCTCGCAGTGCCCTCCGCGATCAGGACGTGGTCGGAAAGGGTGCCCTGATGCATGGCCCACTGAAACTACAGGTCTGACTGCAGAGCCCGCATCTGCCACCGGGCGTGACGCACCAGAAGGATGCAGGAGGCAATCAGTCCCAGAAGCCTCAGCGTCCACCTGACGAGACTCGGAATAAAGGCTGAAAGATCGGAATCAGAGCCTGAACATCCTGAAGCCGCTGTTCGGGAGGATAAACCCAAAACTTCGCCAAATCCGGAACCGCTGTGATGAAGAGGAGCTCCTGAGTGGGACACAGGTGTGACTTCGGCACATTGATGGAGAACCCCAGCAGGTGCAGAAGGTCGGCCGTAGTCTGGAGGTAGTTGACGAATGTCTGGGGCGAGCCTGCCTTCAACAACCAGTCGTCGCGATAGGGGAAGACTGACACCCCTAATCTGCGCAGATGAGCTGCGACTACCGCCATCACTTTTGTGAACACCCGAGGGGCGCTGGTACGGCTGAAGGGGAGCACGGTAAACTGAAAGTGCTTGTGGCCTACTGTGAACCACAGGTAACGCGGGTAGGCCGGCAGGACAGGGATGTGAAAATATGCGTCCTGCAAGTCCAATGCTACCATCCAGTCTCCTGGGTCTAGGGCAGCTAAGACCTGAGCCAAAGTCAATATCTTGAACTTCTCCAGCCATTGATGTTCCGCAGGTCCAAGATAGGGTGTAGGCCCCCTTTGCCCTTCTTGGGAACCAGAAAGTAGTGGGAGTAACAACCACGTCTTACTTCTTGCCCAGGAACGCGCTCAATGGTCCCCTTGGCCAAGAGGGCCGTAACTTCCTCTTGCAGAAGTTGCAAGGGATCCTCCGACACGCAGTGGTACTGCGGTGGCATGGCTGGAGGGGAGGGAGTAGCCCCTTCAGACTATTTCCATCACCCACCTGTCCGATGTGATCGTGCACCAGTGGAGGAGGTGATGGTGAACCCTGCCCCCCACTGGCGTTAAATGGGCCTGAAAGCTCGGACTCGGAAGGCTTTGAGGCGTATGCTGTGGGGGTGGATGTGGACTGGCCGCGCCGCTGTCCCCTGGTACCGCCATGGTGGTTGCCACGTCCGCCGCTGCGCTGGATGTTGGTCTGCGGCCCGTGGCTGGCAGGACATGAGGGGGCACCCCTTCCCTGGCCACGAAAGGAGCGAAAGGCAGAAGTTTGCTGGCGCTGGCCTGACAGGCCCAAGCCCTTGGCCGTAGCCCTGGAGTCCTTAAAACGCTCAAGCGCACTATCTGCCTTGTCGCCAAAGAGGAAACGGCCATCAAACGACATGTCCATGAGTGTGTTCTGGACATCAGCCGAGAAGTTGGCGGACCTCAGCCCGGCGTGGCGGTGAACCGCCACCGTTGTTGAAATTGCCCTGCCTAGCGAGTCCGTGGTATCCAGCCCACATCAAATAGAATACTGTGCTGCATCTTGCCCTTCCGCAAGGGCTTGAGCGAGTTTTACCCGGGCCTCGTCGGGGCAACTTGGCAGCATGTCCGCGGCCGTGTCCCACAGAGAGTGGGTGTAACGTCCCAAAAGGCAAGCGGTGTTGACCGACTGCAAACCCAAACTAAGTGAGGAGAATAGCTTCTTAACGAACTGCTCATACCTTTTGGATTCCCGATCAGGGGGAGCCGTCGGGAATGCGGTCTGGGATTTAGAGACCTGGATAACCAGACTCGGGGGTGGGGTGGGTGGACAGGAAACAGGGGTCGCACTGGGCTAGGCGGTGGCGTCTGGTCACATTCCGATCTACAGGGGGACCTGTAGCGGGCTTGGACCAAGTGCCCAACAGAACGTCAGTAAGGGCCTCATTGAACGGCAGTCGATGCTCCGAAGAGCTTGCTTGCGGTTTGAGGACCTCGGTGAGGAGGTTAGTCCTCACGCCCACGACGGGGAGTTCAAGAGCCAAGGCCTTGGCTGCCCTCGTCAACACCATACTGAAAGCAGCCCCCTCCTCCGTAGCCACGGTAGGAGGGGAGACAAATCCAGTGTCGAGCGAAGTGTCCAGACCACTGGCCTCCCCTAGTTCCACTGCCCAGTCCTAATACGACTGGCACTCCCGTGCCAGAGGGTCCTCAGACCACTCACAATTTTACTCGACCTCCATCTCCTGATAGTCAGGTACAAACAATGGGGCCGGATCATAGAAGAATTGCTCTTCTCTCGGCGCCGAAGGCGGCTTCGAGCGACGCCGGTCCAACGCCGGATCCCAATCGAGGGGAGGACCGGGAACGATGTCGTACGGGGACGGCGTCGAGGGTGACACCCTGGGGGATGGCGCCTGCGGAGGGGTCGTAAGCTCGACCAACGGCGTCCTGGATCTGGACCTGGATCCAGTGGGGCCATGCGGCGTCGGGACTGGAGTTGTCGATGGCGCCTGGGCCAAAACACCCGATGGTGCCGATGTCATTTGACCTCCTCCTCGACTGGGACCGTGAACGGCGCGGGGCCGACTGCCGGAGCTCGAGGCGCTTATGGGACCGCTCCCACCTAGCCTTCGACGTCACAGCCCAGCAGTCAGGGCATGACTTGTCATCATGGTCGGCCCAAAGACAATACAGGCACCGACGGTGGGGGTCGGTAATCGGCATCAGGCGGTTACAATCGGCACAGGGTTTGAACCCGGGCATCCCTACAGGCACCAAGAGTCGAAACGACTCGAAACAGGATCCAAAAAAGATCGAAAAAGTTAGTCAAAAAGTGAGTAAGGAGTACTGCTTTTTCCGGATCTGCGCTTGCTGGCGTGGAGAAAAGAAGAAATGACGTCAGCGCACGAGGGCAATGTCTAAGTACTCCGACGACATCATCCCGGCGCCAACGAAGCCGATGACGGAAGCGGAGCTGCAGACGACGCCTACCGACGTGCCGGGGTACTGCTATGCAAAACTTTCCGGATCCAGTCTGACGCCTAGTGATATTCTAAGGTAAGGAATCTAACACCAACCTGTTTCTTTCAGATAATAGTAATAGTCATTTACTTAATTATATTTTCTCCACTGGTATTTATGCACAATGTATGTTTTTATCAGAATTAGCATATGGCATTTAGGTTTTTATTTTAGGGGTTGTCAGCTAACACTTTTTATCTTTACTGTAAGGCTACGTATGTCATTATTACCTTGGTATTAACATACATTTGAAATTGATGTTGTGATAAACATATACAAAATCTTAATCTTAAAATTCTTAATTTCAATAAAAAATCTTAATCTTGAGATTCTTAATTTTTTTTTATATGTTTTTATTAGTTTAGTCTTCCAAACATAGTACAACACTCTGAACTAGCCTTTCGTTTCATACAAATATACATAAGAGGTCCCCAACATTGTATCTTATACATATAGTATTGTACTGGAACTTATACTGGTCAATCTTATCAGGAAAAAACATTGCGTCGTAACTTTAACTGTCCCAGTTCCCCCCCTGAGTCACATAAGGAAAAAACTCTATTCTGTTGTTACAATTACAGGCCAGATACTGAATATGAATAGGAAAGTCTTACAGGCGCCCTGGATATGCGAGGCCTGGGGACTAGCTTCCTCCTCAGAGTTATCTTCTCCATTGTTTTGTTCTTCCGATTCTTGAGAGGTTCGGTCCTCCCCCACCTCCGTAATCATGACAGACCAAGCCATTGGGTCCTCTTCTAGTTTATCATCCTTTCGGACCTGTCTCATCTGAAATAGCTCAGCCGTCGCCCATTCCCTTAAATCCACTGATTTGCTGGATGGGGCTGCATGCTTATCCAACTAGTCGCTATCCTTCTTTTAGCTAAAACCAACTCCAACTGGATAAATTTACATGTAACATTTTTCCCTTTAGGTCTGGGGAGCAATCCCAACAATATCCCCTTAATAGATTGAGGTAGTGTCCACCCCGATACTAGGTTAAAATCTCCATTATTGACCCCCAGAAAATACCTAATTCTGGGCAATCCCATATCAAATGTAGGAACTGGGCATCTTCATGTCCGCACCTAGGACATTCAGCAGGACGATCCAGGTATATTTTATGTAGTACACTTGGTGTCAGTTAGGTTTGGTGCACTATATTAAATTGGGTGAGTTTAAATATGGTAATTGAACTTATAGTTTTAACGCCTTCTGCACCTTTTTGGCATTCTGAGTCTGTCAAGGGCTCCTCCGGCACTGCATCCAACTTAGCTTGAATAGGGAGCAGGAGCGTGTTCAGGTCCCCTCTCAGTGCCTCATAGATATATGATACCAGCCTTCGCCCCCCGCTAATGTAATGAGAGCCTGATGCGTCGCAGTAGTAGTTGGTTCCTCCTGGAACAACGACCACATCTATCGTTCCACCTCTGAAATCTTGGCATACCGAAGGTGTTGCCCCCTGCCCAGGTCAAACGCGGTTTCCGCCTCCTTTCTAGTATTTAACTTTTGTCCCAAATAGAGATCCCCCATCATGGAGCAGCCCCCTCCGTCCATCTAAGAATGGACATGGTTTGGCTTATTTGTTTAAACGGCACCATCGCCCATAGCGTGAGCCTCCGGAGCGTAGGGCGTTCTTTTCACCGTAGTTTTAATTGTGAGTTCCCAGATTGCAGCCACATGTCTTATAATATATGGGAGGCTTTCTGGCATACAAGATCCCATCATGAGAAGGTCAGGTAAAGGGGCCCCCCGTGCGTGCGCTCCAACAATCGCTTCTCCCAATTGTCATCCCCATCTAGCCACTGGATGGCATGTTGCAGCTGTGTCGCCATGTAGTAAAAGCCCAGCCTGGGAACCTCTAATCCTCCCTTTTCCCACATCCTCTGTAGGGTATCTATTTTCACCCTTTTCATTTTGGACCCCAATAAAAGATCCACCAGTAGGTGATCAAAATTCCGAAAGTGTATCCATGGAATACGATAGAGGGAGTTTTTCATAGTATATAAGCAACGCAGGAGAATCACCATTTTTATCAATGCTACTCGCCCCCCATCAAGGACAAAGGTAGATCCTTCAATTTGCGAATACCCCCCACACAATTCCCCATATTGTGCTCCAGGTAGGTCTATTGTGTTTGTGATAGTTTAATCCCAAGGTAGCGTATCGAGTACCTAATCCAGGTCCTCCCCACCCTAGGTAACTCAGTCTTCACTTTGCCCACCTGGCTCCACATTGGAAAAAGTTTAGACTTCCCTGGGTTAAGGGAAAGCCCCGACAATTTTCCAAATCCATTTAGCTCTTGAAGAAGGTCAGGAACCACATTTTTTGGGTGCCAGAGGAATATCAAGGTATCGTCGGCGTACATTGACACCATGTGAAGAGTCACCCCGGGCCGTATCCCCCGGTGTGCCATTCTGCCTCTAAGGGAGACCGCCAAGGGCTCCATCGCCAGAGCAAAAAGGAGCGGAGTCAGCGAGCAACACCGTCAAGTGCCTCTCTGGAGCTCTAAGCTTTCTGACACATGATTGCGAAGGCATACCCGGGCCGTTGGCTTATTATACAACAGTTTTGGCCATCTCAAGTACCTATATCCCAGCCCCATCTGTCGAAGCACCGTCCATAAATAGTCCCATTCGACAGAGTCAAAGGCCTGTCGGATGTCAAGGAGACACAAAGCCCAGTCCTCCTCCTGCAGGTGTGGCACGTACCAGACATGTGCACATTTGCAGAAGTTATGTGTTCTTTTGCGACCGGGTACACACCCAGCCTGGTCAGGGTGGACCAATCGGGTCATATAAGGCAAGAGTAGCACTGCAAGCACGCCGCTCAGAATTTTTTCATCTAAATTCAATAGAGAGATGGGCCTGTAAGAGCTTGGGGAGATGGGATCCCCCTCCGGTTTCAGAATCATGGTCACTAGCGCCTCCATCATGGTGGCAGGAAGGACCCCTGCATCCAGAGCCTCGTTTTATACCACTAAGTAATTGATCTACCAGCTGTGAAGCAAACTGTTTATAAAATTCAGCAGCGAGACCATCACTTCCCGGACACTCTTCTGATTTGAGCTTTTTGATTTCCACCATTATTTCTTCTTTAGTTAGTGGCGCCCCCAAGGTTTCAGCATCGTCATCCTCCAGGACAGGAAGTGTTATGTCCCCCAAAAAATCTGTCAGTGTCTGCGGCTGAGTCTGTGTCACAGTGGAACATGTCTGACGCAAGTGTGTAGAGAATTCCTGTAAAATCGCATCCTGAGTGTATACCTCATTCCCCATGGTAGTGCGAAGGTTCAACACCGGAGTCTGCACCATCTCAGTGCGGATAAGTTGTGCTAAGAGCGCTCCAGATCTGTCCCCCTCCATGTACAGTTGTTGCCTATAAGTGGTATAGTTGTGTTTTTCCAATCTCGACCAAACCTCAAGAAGGTCACTCCGGAGTCGCACCCACTCTGTCATATCAGCAGGAGTCTTCCATAGTATATGCTCTAGGGACTCTAGACGTTTTTCTGAAGTGTCAATATCGGCTGTGAGTTGCTGTCGGACTCCATAAGTAATTTTCATGCAAACCCCTCTTATAACGAGTTTCATTGCCTCCCACTCCGTAGACCTTGCGGCCGTGGATCCCCAGTTTTCCTCAAAGTAATGACCAAGTGCTACATTCACTGTTTGCACATATGGGGGGTCCGTAAGACCCTCAGCTCGGAGTCTCCACAGCAGAATATGTGGACGTCCAGAGACCGCTGGAGAGGGTCAACAGTAATGGGGCATGGCCAGAGAGGTATCTTGGTAAGTATGAAATGGCCTGCGTGGCTGCAGACAGGCCCGCGAAGGGACAACAATCATCAATGCATTAGAAGGTCTGGGCTGCAGGGGTATAACAGGAAAACTCTCTTTTTATGGGATTGCATGCCATGAAGGATACCTGTGAGGGATCTCAGCATGCGAGGCTTAGTGGGATCTCTAGGGGGTTCACTATCTAGAGTTCCGTCGAATATACAATTAAAATCCCCAAAAAGAAGGACCTCAGCCCCCAAGTACGGAGTGGTCACTTTTAGGCTAATTGGGAAAAGATTCTTAATCTTAATAAGCATTGTGAAAGTATTTTTTTTTTTTTTATTTTTTTTTTTTTTTTCAAAGGCAGAGGCAGAACAAAATACACAGATTGGATACGGTACAGTAGTAACAGAAATAAGACCATGATGAGGCAATAGACTACAATGACAAAATTTCAAAACAAGACATAACAAAATACTATTATTTTGAACATGTGAGTATGTTTAGGTTAAATCCAGTTATCAATAGGAAGCCATAACTTCCTAGCAAATAACTTTTTTCTTCGTCCTTTCAGTCTATAAACTGCATTGTCCATTCGGTAAGTATCTAACAATTTACCTAGCCATTGTTCAAATGACGGTGAGTCAGCATCTAACCATCTTGAAGTTATACAAAAGCGATAAATGGACATTCCAATGAAAAGAAAATACTCTTGATCAGCAGATAAGCTCTCGGGTGGAAAGTATACACCAAAAATAATGACAGAAGGGCATAGTTTGATGTTAACATTTAACAAATTAGTCAAAAAATGTTCTATCTTATTTTTATATACAGTAAGTTTAGAACAGCTAAAGAACATATGGCATGAATCAGCTGCTAAAATGCCACACCGACTACAATTGATGCCTTTCGTAGCTTTCCATTTAGCAAGTTTAGCAGGTGTGTAATACAAATCCAAAGAGGCCATATAATGCTGGCTTTTGAGAGAGCTGTTAATTAATACAGTGTTACTAATCTCAAATGCCCTTGTCAGATCAATCCCTGCTATAGACAGTTTCCTCTCCCACTTCAGGACTTGTTGATCCAAGTCATCGGGTAGCCTATTTATCATCAGCTGGTAGATGGTGCCAATGCGGGCATCCTTCCTGCCACTCTCCAAAACTTCATTAGGCTCCATTAAATCACTGTGAAGCAAATTTTTCCTATCCAAAAAACTCCGAATTTGAAGGTACTTAAAAAAATCATGCCTAGAAAGACCAAATATGTTTTGGAGTTCGGAGAAGGACATTAAGGTCCCGGCTGAATACAGTTGCCCAATTAATTGAATCGGTCCCAGACGAAATCCAGAAGTAGGAGTGCTTTGTAAAATCCCTGATATTGAAATGTTACAGCGTATAGGTGTGTAGAAATTATATTTTGGGATAATCCGCAAAACTTTGTTCATCTGTTTCCAAGCCGAGAAAGCAGAGAGCAAGATCTTGAATTTTGTTTTTTTATAATAACTGGGCTCCGTAAATATCAGTAATAGTTGACACACATGTTCACCCATAAGCATTTCGAAGATAGAAGGTGCCTTACTGATTTCATTAACATGGTCATGAAATAGTAAAACTTTAATAGTTTTAAGGGTAATGGCCCAATAATATAACCTAAGGTTCGGGAATCCTAACCCAGCACGCCCTTGCGAAAGTGTACACCACTTAATGGATCTTCTTGACCGACGATACCCCCATAGAAATCTAGACAACGTCCTATCTACTTTATTAAAAAAAGACGTGGAAAAAAATAAAGGAATAGTACGAAAAAAATAGAGGAACTTTGGAAGGATTAGCATTTTAATGACGTTGGTCCGTCCAAACAGAGATAAATGTAAGTTGTTTATCCTTTCCAAAGTCCTATTAGTGGATACAAGTAAGGGGTCCAAATTTAGACCAACGATGTCATCTATTTTAGGAGATAAAGTTACACCAAGATATGTAGCAGTAGAATTAATTGGCAAATCCAGGGGCATACCTATTTTAGAGTGTATAATTTGGGTTTTAGAAACATTCAATTTATAGCCAACCAAATTCGCTAGCAACTTCGATTATTTTAGGTAGAGCTATGGAAGAGTCAGAAGTTACGACAGCTACGTCGTCGGCATATGCTAGAACTTTATGGTCTACTTCGTAGAGTCGGACGGGAGGGATACCAGGTTCTTTAATTAATCTGTTCAAATAAGGCTCTAAATAAATAAAGTGCAAATAAAAGTGGAGAACAGGGGCACCCTTGTCTAGTCCCCCTAGTAATAGAAAATGGTCTAGAAGTGTCGGTGCCAAGTCTTATTACTCCTTTTGCATTAAAATAGAGTGATTGTATAGCTTTAATAAATTGTAATGGGAATCCCTTCCATTCTAGCACCGACCAAAGGAACCCCCAGTCTACTCTATCGAACGCTTTTTCAGCATCGAGTAAGATTACTCCGACTGGGGATTCCTTTGCTTGGGCCCAATCCAACAATGCAATTACACGTTTGACATGGTCTGTGGTATCCCTATGTTTGATAAACCCGTGTTGAATATGAGAGACCAGACCGGCCATGACATCGTTCAATCTATTGGCAAGAATTTTGGAATATATCTTACTATCTGCCGTGATAAGGGAGATGGGACGGTATGATCCTAATTCCTTTGCATCCTTGTTTTTTTTTACAAAGACAACAATAATGGCAGTCGACCAAGAATCAGGAGGATAATCTTGGAATGCCACATTAAATATTTTTAATAGTTCTGGCTTCAACAGATGTCTAAACGTTCGATAGAATTCAAGAGGGATCTGATCGGACCCCATAGCTCTGCCGGCAGCTAAACTCAAGATAGCCTCTTCGGTCTCTTCCCAGCTTATTGGCCGAGCAAAGAGATCAATGTCATCTGTACATAGTGACAGTTGATTAGAGTTTAGGAGATAGTTTATAGGATTAAGAGTCTTATCAACTTCGTTATTTTCGTCGTTATACAACGCCTTATAGAAATCGTGAAATGCGTCTAGTATTCCTGCCTTGTTTTCTTTGAGAACCCCATTAGTGTCTTTGATACATTGTATTTCACTGAAAGAGGATTTTTGGCGTAGGCGCTGCGCTAAGATTTTCCCCGTACGTTCGCTGAGTTCATAACGTTCTGATTTATATTGTTTAAATTTTACAGCTACTTCTTCAGCCAAATGTGTTCGAAGTCCGGAGCGCGCAATAGTTAGTTGAATTTGTGCATCCTCTATACTAAAATTGTTTTTACAGGCATTAGATAATTCAAGCTCCGCCAGTCTAACCTTATTTAACCTATCTTTGAAATCTTTTTGATTTTTTTTGCCTTCTATAATTTGCAAAACTAATAGTCTCCCCCCGTACGACGGATTTAAAAGAATCCCAAACTACCTGAGGAGAGGCAGAATCATTGTTTATAGAAAAATATTCCTTGATGATTGTGACCATAAACTGGAGATACTCTTCATCTAATAATAGACTCCTCTGAAATGACCAGGATCTATTGGGACTTTGACAATCAGTAGGAAATTGAATCTCGGCAATGATAGGATTATGATCTGAAATGACCTGTGGTAATATTTCGATACGAATTTGCTCCAAAAAAACAGAAGATACAAAAAAATAATCTAGACGGACAAATTTTCGATGGGGGATAGAAAAAAAAGTGTAACCAGGATCATTATAAAAAAGCTTATTCCAAACATCAGTTAGCCCGTGACATAAGACCAGATCTCTAAGTGCTTTATAGGCTTGAATCTTACGGCCCATATATCTTTCTCCTAGTTTAATATTCCAATCAGCTGGTATATGAATATTAAAGTCCCCACACATTATTATCGGTTGTGTCCAGGTGGATAACTCTATATTGATAAGATTGAATAATTCAGCATCATCCAAGTTGGGGCCATACAAACAGCATAAAGTGAATCTACAACCCCCGATTTTTAATTCAGCAAGCCCCCATCTCCCCCATTTATCAGAGGATGTTTTGACACACTTCCCTACTCCCTTTCGCATACAGATAGCAACGCCTCTCTTGATACCCATTTGTTTAGATGTAACCAAAACTTCTAACCCCAGATTATTCAGGAGAAGACGTTTATCCCATGAAATATGAGTTTCCTGAACACATAACAAGTCAATATTCAGAGTTAAAAGCATAGTACAAAACATAGCAATCTTCTTTAAGTCATTAAGGCCATTAATATTGATAGTGCATATTTTCAGCCGTTTATGCATTTGAAAAGCAATAAAGGATAACAATTATTGGCCATCATCACAAAAATTGGCACCTCCAAATTATACTTTATCCACATTATAGCCATCCCTGCCTTAAATACGTCAGCCTTAGTAACCGTCACTGTATTGACCACCTCTGCCTTACACCCCCACCACCCCCCGTTACCCAAACCCACCCCCACCCCAACCCCAGAAACCCCTCCCCCCACCCTCCCCACTATAGGAGGCACAGGAACTGTGAGCTCCTGAAACATATGGGTGCCGTGTCCCTAGCTCCTAGCATCTTTACCAGAAAAGAAAACGAGAAAAAAAAAGAAACAGAATAAGAGAGGGGAAAAATCCAAAATTCAAACAGAATTCAGACAAAAATCCAGACAGGAAGAGAAAAAAGGGAGTATAAGAAAATTTAGGTCAGAGAAAAATATAGAGAATCCTGCAAGAAAACAATGATTATTGTTACTCAGTGTTATTCCTGAACTTAAATTCAGACAATTTCTTACACATGTTTAAGTTAGTCATAGTCGTTCAAAGTGAGTCTAAATACTCCTTTGCTTTGATAATAGAGATGAAAAATTTTGTTTGGCCTTTATATATAGTTTTAAGTTTTGCAGGGCCTTGAAGAAATACTGCAACTTCCTTCTTCTGGAATTCAGGGATTAGTTGCTTCAAATGCCAGCGTTGAGCCACCGTGGCTTGACAATAGTCTGGTCGAACGAAGAACTGAACGCCAAGACCATCCGCTTTCTTGTCTGGCCTTGCATTAACAAAGATGGCTTCACGGGCAAGAAAGTTATTAAATGAAACCAGGATAGCCCTGGGGTAGTTTTCCTGGCCTTGTCGCGGGGTTCTTGTAGTAAAAGGAAATCTATGAGCTCGTTGAATCTCCCGAGCCCAGTCCCAATCAGTAATTTCTGGGAAAGCATCACTTAATAGATTAATAATAAACCGCCTCGGGTCCCCTCCTTCCTTGTTTTCAGGTATTCCCAAAAAACGCAAGTTACATCTGCGGGCCTGGTTTTCCAAACTAGCTAGCTTGTCAGATAAATCGTTTTTTTGCATTTTAAAGTCCCCCACTTCTTGCCTTTGAGCCATACATTCCTCTTCCAGAACAGATATCCTGGCCTCTGCATCAGTGACCCTATCCGCAGTCTCTGAACATAGTTTAATAGCGCGACGTACTACATTTTTTACTTTAGCACATGTCATTTGAGTGCGCTGATTCTCCGCCTTGCTTTCTGCCCTATGAGTCATCATGGTGTCAAATATCGTTTTCAATGTGATCTCTGCAGAATCATCTGCCGGCAGATTTGGGTCAGATAAGCCATTAGAATTAAATCGAGGAATTTCATCAGCAGCAGCAGAAGCAGTAGCTACTAAATTAGGAAATGGAGAATCCGCATTGTTTGCTAACCTAGGGGTAGTCTCTTTGCTCACTACACGGAAGGATCTTTTCTTCTTCACCCTCTTTTTAATAATAGTAGCTGCGTTTGCATTATCAGGGCTGAGGCTACTCTCTCCAGGAGAAGATAAGGTCTCACAGCTAATGTCTGCCCATTCTTTGTTTACGCCTGTCGCCTCATCAGATGAAAGATCCGAAAGAGAATAAAAGTTTTCGGGAAGTTCCTGGCTGATTTGTTGCGTGGTAATCTCTTTTTCAGAGCGCAGATCACTAGGTAAATCATTTAGCACCAATGATAATGATGGGAGTGAGCAAGACCGATTAGAAATAGGTCCGGCATGGACTGCAGTTCCCATAATGCCTCGCCTCAGAGAATCAACCGGTAACGGTATCGAAATCGGAGGCATTATCGAGTTTGAAGAAGTATTAGTATTATGCTGAATACCACCGCTAATAGGTGATTGAATTGAGGGCTGAGTAGCAATTAAATCAATACTTTGATTTTCCATGTCGTTATCCAAAGTTTTCTTTTTAGCTGCGTGCTTCTCAAACAAGACAGGCAATGTTTGTGATACATTAGGTTTAATAGCAGCCCCCTTGTTGGAATTCTTACCCGATTTAATAACAGTTTTGCCAGTTTTGCCAGGAGTCAGAGGGGCTGCCTCTGCCATCACGACCTCCACGTCCTTCGGCTTAGACCCAATGTCGTCTTTCTTGCTGCTGCGTGTTGCAATGGAGGAGGGAAGCGGCGTCCTCTTCTTCTTTCGTGAACCCCCTCTGCCAGGAAAAACACTCCTCTGTGCCCAGCAGAGGCAGAGTGTAGCGCGCCACAGCGGAGACCGCCGTCGAAGCTCAGAGAAATTAAGTATCATTCGTAAACACTGCCCACCTCAAGGATAGTTTGTAGCAAATGATAGTTTGTAACAGTTTGAAGCAGTTTGTAACAGTTTTATCCGAGCTGAATACAGCTATCTTTCACAAAATTTCGTCGGTTTAAGATTACACTGGTTCCGAGACTTCAAAGGAAATCAGCGCTAGCCACCAGGAAAAACCAACCAACGTCTCTTGACAGCTGTAAGGCTCCAAATCAACTCCGAAATAAACGGAGATGGGAAACGCCTATCGGCCTCCAAATCTCCGCACAGCTAACGGCTCACGGCTCCACAGCTGCCTCTGAATAGCCCAGCCCAGGGCGGCCTCCGCCTCTGCCAGCCCCCGCCAGCCTCCGTCAGCAGCAGCAACGGCTCCAATCAGCCGGCTACGGTCACACCACTCGGCAGCCAAACAGTAAGAGTGCACCCGTTTTTTTTGCAAAATCGCCAGGAGTTGCATAGAATCTCGAAGTCGACTCTAATAGAACGTGGACAGAAGATTTTACTGGTTATCCACCTCTCTTCACGCTAAGACGCCAGGAGCAGGGGAGCTAGCTGCCTACACAGCCTTCCCCACGGCAGCCATCTTGCCGCTCACTGGCATTGTGAAAGTAAAAATACTTTTTTCAGGAAGTTTTATAAAAACACTTACATCGCTTATAAATACACATTACGTTAAGAGCAATTATGTACATTAGAAAGACAAGGGGTATCACATCATGCAAAAAATAGAATGCATTGTCGTTAAGCTTTCTGTCCACTGTGCTGACCTTTAATGAGTGTCAAAAACTCTTCATGCTTCACCCTGTTGCTCTGCATATCAATCTTCAAGGTCAGAAGTAGCGTGAACAAAAATTTGTGCTCCTCATACAACCCTCTCGCAGCATATCTATATACCTCATATGTCATATGTTCGATTATATTTGCAATTCTTTTGCTGGTAATTGGACTTCTGACAGACCTGTGGAAAGGAAAATATGAAACAGTCATAATAAATTCAGGGCGCAATTATCTCTCAGCAGATTTGTGATATGCAACACTAATTCTAAATGTTCTCGAAGGTACATTTTGAATACAAATCAGGACAGCATGTTAATGATTTACGATTTTGTAAGCTAATGCTGTTTGCAACAACTTTTCAACTAATAAACAATACATAAATAACTCTAGAGGAAGAATACTTTTTACAGATTTGGCAATAGTTATTCTGTACTTATGTTTGGGTTGGAGTTGCCATCAAAAAGCCATTTTGTATTGCTAATAACTTTAGCTTTTTTTTATGAATCTGCTCAAAATTTTAATATAAAAGGATAATCTGTTTTAGGCACATCAAATTTGATGCAGCTTGGTCTGAGGGGAATACAAAGGGGGAGGAGGGGTGCCACAACACAGCATTTTAACTCCATGGGAATCTGGACTATGTTACATAAAATCCTTCAGTTTGATTGATTTTTAAAAAATATATATATTTATTGTTTTCATTTAACCAAACCAATACATGCAATAGAAAGCATATCTGTTTACACATTGTACATCCCATTTCAGTAAAGATCTAATTCCTGAGGAAACTCCCCCACAACCGCTTAGGCAATGAATGGCGTATAAAGCAATACTCAAAACATATTTGACAAACCCCACGTTGTCATACCATCAATCAAATTCTCCAAAAATATCAGCTTAATTATCCTCAAGAGGTAGCGATTACCAATATTTCAATGTATCAAATAACTCGTAATGCAAACCCAAACCCACTCACTTATCCCTCCCCACCCCCTAATGGAGTAACAATGATTTTAAAATAAAGTTTATCCACAAGTCATGGTTATGTACACATTCATTGCGTCGACCACGGTAATCCAATAGACCAATCCATGCCGTCAGAGGTAAAGGCACAAGAGCAAACATTGGAGCCATTCTCCTAAGGAGGGGTAGGTTCTCGGGAGGAGTCTCTAACCACGACGTGCTCAAGTCTCCATCAGTATCACATTGTGGGTCATGCAATAATTGTACTAGTGCCTCCCAGGCCCTCGCCTGTTCCATCCCCTTATTATTTTTAGTTCGGGCTGCCATTTGCAGATGCACGGTGCCTTCACATTCTGCCCATTTAATAAATTCAGCCCGCCATCTCTGAAAACTAGGGCCCCTCTGGGCTTTCCAGAGGGCTGTTATTTCTCTCTTTGCCAGTAGAAGCCCCAGGTCTATAAATGTACTGCTTACTTTGGTTTTAGCAGTATGAGGAAACCAGTGCAACAAACAGAGGCCTATCGTGGGTTCTATGTTTTTATCTGTAATATCATGCAGAAGGGCAACTATTTCTTCCCAGTATGTACCAAGGTGAAGGCAATTCCACATCATGTGGCAGAAGTCTACCCCTACTACTCAACATCGCGGACACATTGACGTGGTCACATTAAAATATTTATTAATTTTCTTAGGCGTAAGGTATGCTCGATGAATAATGAAGAAGTGTAACAACTGAAAACGGGTATTCCGGGTGCTCTTCCATGCGCGTTCCACCAACCCCTCCCATACGTTCTCAGGAATTTCGGCACCTAGGTCCACTTCCCACCGCTGTCGGAGCGTTACCAGAGGGGCCAGTCGCTAATTCGTCATTCAACGATATAAGCAAGTAACTGCCTTGATAGTGCCAGCAGCCAGAACCACATATTGACAAACCATGGAGGTAGGCGGTTCCCGAAGTCCCCCCTTCTAATGCATCTGGATGGCCGCTACAAGCGCTAGGTGCAATAAGTAATCCCCCGAGCCAGCTCGTACATGTCTCATAATACCTCATATGGAATCATGGTACCATCGTCATACAGATCTCCTACTGTGAGCAACCCCCTCTCCGCCCATTCTGCCAGTGCCGCCCAGTTGCAACCATGCGGCAGAGCATTACATACCACCAGCGGTATTTCAGGGACATAAAGGCGCACTATCTGTGCTCACCTGTGACTCCTGTTCCAGCAGAGCTTAAACGTCCCCATCTCACGAGCCAACAAAGAGATTGGGAGTGGCAGCTGTAGAAACAATTTAGAAAGCATCTGCCTAATCCGTTGGGACCCCACTTCATCTTCACCACTGCGGACCTCACGCACCACGCCTGAGTAAGTCATTGCAGTTGCGCCGCCAGATAATAAGATTCGAAATCAGGAACTGCCAGCCCCCCTCTGACCATGGCCTCATTAGTGTAGTAAGTGCTATTCTCCGACGTCCTCCAGCCCAAAGAAACCCAACCACCATTGACTGAATCTGCTTAAAAACCGAAGCCGGGACCCAAACCGGTAGTCTTCTAAAATAATACAACAGCCTGGGTAGCGCTATCATTTTGAGAATAGTCACTCGTCCAGCTACCGAGAGTGGGAGCGTACCCCAAAACTCAATACAACCCTTAAGCGATCTAATGGTCCTGCTGATATCAGCTTCCAATAAGTCGGCTTAGGTGTTATAGATACGAGTGCCAAGATACGTCAGACTATGTTGCTCCCATCGTACCCCCTGCGTATACTCTCGGCCAACAGCCTGTTTCACCGCCGGGAATAAACAAGTCTTTGTCCAATTTACCTCCAAACCAGCAATCTTGCTAAGGTCGTCCAACAACACCTTCGCACCGTGAAGTCACCCTCTGTGTCCACCAAAAATAAAAGGAGATCGTCAGCGTATAATGCAATATGATGGATTTGCTCTTGTACGTTCCACCCAATATAATGTAAACCTGTCCTAGCCCGTGCTGCAAGCGGTTCCATGGCCAGGGCAAACAGCAGAGGAGAAAGAGCACAACCCTGTCTCGTCCCGCGACCTACTGGGCAAGTATCCAAAATCATCAGTCCCGTCTTTACCCTCGCTGTAGCCTGTTTATATAATAGTGATGTACATTCCACAAAACCTTCTCCCAACCCGAAGCACCTCATTACGTGGCTATTCTATGCTGTCAAAAGCATTGTCAATACCTATCGTCAGTATCGCAGCAGAGTTTTTGCAATATGCGTCAGCTTCCAGGACATTAATAAGGCGTTGAAAATTCCGAACATTCGTCAAACATTCTGAGCCGTATTTCGTTTGGCTATAAAACCCTCTTGGTCCGTTTGTATTAAGTGGACCATAAAGCGGAGCAGGTGAGTTGCTAGGATACGGCTCAGAATCTTATAATCCGTGGTCAGCATTGACAACAGGCGATAAGCGGTCCTCTCGTGGGGAGGTTTACCAGGTTTGAGCAATGGTATGATTAACGCCTCTCGAGTAGTGGCAGGCAAAGGGCGCTCTTTCTTGGCAGTATTATATAATGTCACCAACCTAGGGGCCAACAGGTCAACATACGCGCTATAAAACTCCACCGGTAGGCCATCCACACCAGGGGTTTTCTTCTGGGCCATATGTTTAATCGCGCCTCGGACCTCTCCTAGGGTAATGTCCTGACCCAACAACTCCGCCCAGTCACGATCTAATACAGGGAGAGCCGCCTCTTCCAGAAACTCCTGGATAGCCACTTTGTCTGGGGTCACTTTGCTTTGATATAAAGCATTATAATAACCAAAAAACATGTAATTTATCCCCTTCTGCGTATAGCAGGCTTCATCATCTGGATCTCGGAGTTCCAGTATGAGTGTCCTTCGACATGCTGGGTTGGCTAGCCATGCCAACGACGCCCCAGATTTATTGTGCCCCACATGCGCCCTTACAGCGTATTTTTTGTAATCATAGCAGCGCAAGTGCTCTACTTGCACCGCAACCTCCTCCCTCGCCACTATCAAGTCGCGCTGGCGATCCGGGCGCTCAGGCCTCTCCCTCTCAGCCTCCCGCAGCCTTTGGTAGGCCCTCTCCAACTCCTGCCGTAATACTCTGCGCACTCCCAACGTATACGCTATGCACTGTCCCCAAATTACACTCTTGAAGGCATCCCACTCCACCATTAAAGATGAGGCAGTGCCCGTGTTGCTTTGAAAATAATCAGTAATGCCAGTGCCCACCATGTCGTGGAAAGCGTGATCTTCTGGTAATTCTGGGTTCAAACTCCAAGTTGGTATTTTGGGGTGTTCGGGAAATAGATTCACATATATTAACAGCAGGTTATGGTCTGATAGCGTCCGAGGTGGGTACTCGCTATGCTGTACTGCAGCATGTGTCAGGAGAGCAAAGCATCGCATCAAGCCAGATATGGAGGTCATGCAATGCAGAAAAGAATGAATAAATGCTGGGTTGGCTAGCCATGCCAACGACGCCCCAGATTTATTGTGCCCCACATGCGCCCTTACAGCGTATTTTTTGTAATCATAGCAGCGCAAGTGCTCTACTTGCACCGCAACCTCCTCCCTCGCCACTATCAAGTCGCGCTGGCGATCCGGGCGCTCAGGCCTCTCCCTCTCAGCCTCCCGCAGCCTTTGGTAGGCCCTCTCCAACTCCTGCCGTAATACTCTGCGCACTCCCAACGTATACGCTATGCACTGTCCCCAAATTACACTCTTGAAGGCATCCCACTCCACCATTAAAGATGAGGCAGTGCCCGTGTTGCTTTGAAAATAATCAGTAATGCCAGTGCCCACCATGTCGTGGAAAGCGTGATCTTCTGGTAATTCTGGGTTCAAACTCCAAGTTGGTATTTTGGGGTGTTCGGGAAATAGATTCACATATATTAACAGCAGGTTATGGTCTGATAGCGTCCGAGGTGGGTACTCGCTATGCTGTACTGCAGCATGTGTCAGGAGAGCAAAGCATCGCATCAAGCCAGATATGGAGGTCATGCAATGCAGAAAAGAATGAATAAATCCCGGGCAGTCGGGTGCAACGTCCTCCAGGTATCTATCAGCCCCCACTTATGCTGCTAGACCAGCCTGACCCTTGAAAGTGCATGAGTAGGCGCCTCTGAGAGGAGAGGATGGGATCTATCCAATTGGACATCCGTGACCAAATTAAAATCCCCACCCAGCAGCACCGACCCAGTTAAGAACAGAGCGAGTTTCCCAGACATTTGTATGAAGAATGCTGCTTGCTCTGTTTTTGGTGCATAAATGCTGCCCAGTACTATGTCCCTACCCAACCAACACATATCGGCCCTCAGGATCATAATGTACAGTCTTGAATGCTATGAAGCCAATTTGTTTTGTGTAACTTGTTTTTAACACCTGCAATGTTCCAGGACTTACATTGTAGTGTACCATATAACATACTGCTACTGCCAATTAAATTACTACCAGGATTACATCCAGTCAATCAACCTCACTGCAACTTCCCAAGGGTACAAATCTATTCCGGGTGGTCAGTAACATCTGTGTTGAAATGCTAGGGTTAGATCTACCACTTGAATAAGGAGACTCCATTCTTGGTCTATAGAAATAACCAAGGGGGACTGCAATAACTATCTTGTCCGACTGGTCGAATGCCCATGCATCTTTTACTAATATTTCTTCTAAAATGGAACCTACCACTTCCGGGGTGCAGAAGTTTGCAACAATACAGTCACCTTCACATGCTTTTACTATTTTACCCACCCAACTCACTCTACTCAGCATAATTATTTCCTGGGTAAGGATTCTAATACTACAGTGGGTATTTGCTGAAAACCAATGAACAACTCGATTTTTCAATGACCCCCAAGTTTCTGTAGTGTTGTCTGGAACTTTGGGGGCCCTTTTTGAAATGGCAACATAAGGGGTAGCCTGAAGCGGTAAATTAAGGGGAGCCTCATGGTGCCTCTTAGGCTGTATTGCATCTGCAGTTACTGGGTTAGACTTATTTTTAAGTTTTTGTGAGATATTAATCCTGTCTTTTGAGGCACTAACGTTAGGTGACTCCTCTGAGCAGTTCATCAGTGTTGAGTTACTTATGCCTCTTGTTGCTCCATTGACAAGAGATTTTGGCAGTTGATACTTTCGTGACCGGATTACTACCAGGCAAAGACTTCTGGCACAAATTTGATGACAATGGCGCTGTAACCAGCCACGTTAAATGGGTGATATAATTGTGTACTTGTGAGAAAGTGGCTCTATATATACTGGACTAGAATAAGTACAGTGTGTAGAGAGTCCACAAACCCCAGAGGTATAACAGAGGTTAAAGTCAGGACTGACCTTACTCTCCAAAGTGGTAGCTTGGTCGAGCAGTAAGGCAGTACCAGAGGACAGTGTAAAGCATTTGTTGTACACACTCAGTCAGCAAAAGGTTTCACATATTGCTGAAGAGCTTGTGGCAAAGCCAGTGAAGTTCTGGCACCGGCTATGGTCCACTGATGAATTACACCATTACAGACAGGACCTCATCCATGTCATGAGTTTGAACCGCAATAGCAAAATCCCCTGGCTCGCTTTCGTAAAGAATGAACTGATCAGTATGAACTTGTCAGAGTTATGGGACGATCCTGTTCGAGGCTGCCAAGGGATCTCACGCAAAGCGTTGACCCAAATTTTTAAGGACAAGAGCCTTTCACTTATGGCAAATGCTTATAACAGCGGCACCCTCACTGCACGATTCATGGAATCCAAAAAATGTTATGCTTTTGAACCTTTTATGGACTTTATTTTTCCAGTACTGGCGAGGAAATTGTTTGTGCAATGGAGGCTGGGCACACTCCCTACCAAAACTTTTACCTGTAAATGGACTAAAGGGGGTGACAAACTGTGTCCATGCTGCAACACTCATGAGGAAGATGACCTCCATATCATGTTTGTATGCCCTGCCTATCATAGACCCAGGAAAAATTGGATAGCGCCGCTCTGTAGAAACCTGGGGTTCAGGAAGTATACACAGGCATACAGAGTTATGAAAACCAGTACTCTGGGCCACATTGTGTTTGCTGTATCCAAATTCCTAATGGCAGTATGGATAATTAGAAAGAAAATAGTCCCCTGAATCATGGTACTGTGCTGCACCCTCTATCCCTCGCTGGTCCAGAGAGACTTTTCTATAATGTATTTTATACCGTATTTTATATGTATGTATTGTATTTTATTGCATCTTTTATGGTCTATACGGCCAAAATAAAGATTTTTGGTTAAAAAAAAAAAAAAAAGATTTTTTGGGTTTCACACCCTCAAGGACTGAACTCCAGGCCAATTGTTTTTATATCCACAGATATAGATGTTTTATTTTTAGAACCAACAGGTAACAAAATAAACTTTTCTCAAATGAGTATTCTCATGTAATTACTTTGCAAAGAGCAATAAAGTTTGTGAACACAGTAGATGCAGGAGTTGCAGTAGGCAACACAATTCTAAAACACACTATAGCATTGAGCTCAATGGGTTCTCATCAGATAAGTATAGCTGATTATATATAGATTACTTTAGTGGCCCCAGGACTAGATCCTAGATTCAATCCTGGGGTCTCAGCTGAAACCAGATTAGCAAAAACGTTTTAGTTACTGTAGTGAATTTTCATGAATATAAAGCTGTCTTAAAAGTTCACACTTCGAAACTTTTCAATGAAAATCTGGCAATGTTATTCAAGGGGAGAAAATTCAGGTTGCAGGTAAAGTACGATCTCGTTATTTTTGTAATCCAATACTGGGCTCCTAGGGCCAGCACTGGGGTCTCAACTTAAAACAGGTAGGTAATTGCGTTTCAGTATTTCGTATGATTTTTAAAGAATATTTCAAGTTTTCAAAAGTAGACACTTAGAAGAAATTTCATAGAAAAGCAGACAATGGATTCCTACGGAGAAAATACAGATTACAAGTAAACCCGGTAAGGATTACTTTTGTGGTTCAGTACTGGGCTACAAGGTACAGTACTGGCTTCCCCCCTGATCGCAGGTGAATACTTCGGAATTTGGAATACAGGTGATTTTATATGCATATTTTCAGTTTCCAAAACTTAACACTTAGAAAATTTTCGAGTCAAAACCAGTCAATGTTATCCAATGGCAGGTAAGTGAGTTACCGGTTTCCAGGTGAGTACTTGGCTGGTGAAGTTAAGGTTCTGGGCATAGACTCAGGGGTCCCCCAGGGTCAGGTAAGTTCACTTGGTTCACCCCCAGCGGCACAGGGGTGGCCGGGTGCGGAGGTAGTTAGGCCCAATGTTATCCAATGAGGGGAAGGGGGCCTTCGGTTGGTGGCTGCTGGCTAGCAGGCCACGCGACTGTGTGAGCTGGGCTCCTGGTCACTTGCTCAGGGCAAAGGGGGAAACAGGATAGGACAAAGGTGGCACAGCCAGCGACACTCGGGTGGCTGGGTGCAGGGTGCTTTTGAGACGTCGGTCGCTCAATGTTATCCAATGGGAAAGGTCAAAAAGGAACAAAGGCCGCAGGCTCAGGGACGGAGACTCTTCAGGGGCGACCAGCACTTCGGGAGGTAAGTTAGGATCTTGGAGCACAGGTAGGTACCCCAGAGGGAGGCACAGGGGGCTGTAAGGCGCCGGGTGCAGGGGTGTCTTTGGATGTCGGAAAAGCTTACCCTCAGCTGGTCGCAGTTGGGGTGGCCCCCGGTTCTGAGTCTGCAGGCGTTGTCTGGTTCAACGAGCAGGGTCTTTGGGCACTGGACTTTGGGTCCCAGTCGCCGGGGGGACTTCCTCGTGGTCTTGGTTCACTTGGACACGGTCTGGGCTCGGCGGGTGCAGAGTGGGGTGGTCTGGAGCTTCCTGTCTGGCACCAGGGGGTTTGTTGCAGCAGAGCCTCTGCTGATGGGAGTCCCAATCTTTAGGAGGGTCAAGGCAGGCAGGTCCTCTGGGTGTCTCGAGGTTGCTGTCCGCAGGAGTCGCCGGGATTAGGCAGGAGCAGGTTCCAGGATCGACAGGCCGGTAGGCCTGGGGCCAAGTCAGTTGTTATCGTCCTGTTGTTAGCAGCTGCACGGCGGGTCATCTTCTTCTTGATCTTCTTTCTTCTTTTCTTATCGGGATCTGGGGAAGGAAGGTTCAGGGAGCCCCTAAATACTGAATTTAGGGGCGTTACAGGTAGGATGAGGATAGGGACCAATCGGTCTCTGTCCTGGGTGGGTACACCCCCTAGCCTGCTCCTCTCCTGTGGGAGGGGGGGGCAGGAGCCTAGCTGTAATTGGGCAGGGCTCCCCATCTTCAAGATGGCCGGAGCCCGGGGTCATGCTTCACCTCGTCTCCCCCACCTGAGGGGTGGGGTTGGCACAGGCTGGCACCCCCCTTCCTGACGTAGTTATTCCCGCCATTCTTCCCACCAGAGTGGGGGTCAGGACTGGTGGCGGCTGGTTGCTGGGTACAGCAAATGGTCTGGAGAAGCTCACAGAGGCGGCAGGCCTTTGAAGCTTTCCCCTGCCCATCCTGGGGAGGAGACCTAGCACCTCACCCAGGATGTGCATTGTTGCAGGCCCAGGAGAGCGGGGGCTCTCCTACCCAGGGGACCCGCAACATGTCTGCTGTGTGGCAGCCTCTGCAGCCAATCAGCCCAGACGTGGATTGTAGGTTAGGTTTTCAGGGGGCATCTCTGAGATGCCCTCTGGTGCATTTTACATTAAATCTCACACTGGCAGCAGTGCGGGTTTAATGTGTTGAGAAGTTTGGTCCCAAACTTGTCAGTCTTCAGTGTAGCCATTATGGTGCTGTGGAGTTCCTAATGACAACCTCTCAGCACCATATACTCTTAATGGCATCACTACACTTACAGTGCCCAGGAATGGCCCTGTGTACTGTAGGGGCACATAGCTCATGCACCTGTGTCCACACCACTGGCCTAGGGCACCCAGCTAGAGGGGTGACTGATGTATGCCAGAGCAGTGGGGTTTGTGGTCATGGCACACAGGGATGTGTGCCATGTTGACTCTTTGTTTAGTTCTGTACTTAGGCACTCACCCTGCAAAGGCAGTGTGTGGGTACCAAGGTACAGGGCCCCTAAGGGTAGCACAATAAGTGCTGCAGCCCTTAGGGGTCTTCTCTGGTCACCATCCCCTGGTACCTAGGGTACCATTTACTAGGGGCTGATAGGTGGCCAGAGATGCTAATCGGGTTTTGTTTCAACACAGTTTTTAGGGAAGGAACACAGGCCCTGGGTACCTGGTTGGCAGGAGCCCAGGGCACACTCAGTCAAAGCACAGCAGCAGTCAGAAAAAGTGGGGGCATACCAAGGCAAGAAAGATGGCACTTTCTCACAGTACTTGTTTAGTTTCATTTGCAACACGTCTTTCAATAATGTCTATCTTCCCGTGTAGTTTTTTCAACAGGGTATCTATGCCTTGCGTGTGGTGGGTCTCCAGACCCCATACCTTCTCCATCTGTTTTTGTATTTTTGCCCTTATTTTGTTTAACTGGACAATTTGAGTTTTGGGAACTAGTTTTCGTGCCAATAGATTGCTGTTTACTCTTTTTCGCGGGGGATGGTGCCAAATCGGAGGTGTCTGAACTCGTACATATTTCAAGCGATTGTAATGAAACACATGGCCCCAGGGCGGTGGGACAAACCACATCTATAGCATCATGGGGATTACTCTTCTTTCTCTTATTTATATCCTGAAGTACAGGCTCAATAGCTATATCCTTTCCACAAGCCTTGTCTCCCGTGGTTAGGATCACCTACCTTTGGGCGGCATTTAGTGCTGATTTGGTAGCCGCTAATTGCTCCTCCACTTGAACAATCTTATTATTGATACGGCTCATGGCACTTTTTAAGTACTTTGAGATTGGTTCATTTTCTTCCCCGGGTTTCACTTTATTTGGGGTCAACTTTCTTTTTCCCATGTTGATCTTGGATACTTCTGGTATTATAGCCAAGTTAAATAAAATAGCAACCCTTACCGTTTCTCAGGTCTTCACAGTGCAGGGACAATATCTGGGGCCCAGCTGGCCTCATTCGGTCGCGGACGAGCGCAGACGGGCCCGCCCTTGGCCCGGGCATGCCCACACGCCTCCAGCGCTGCAGGAATCCGCAACTGCCTTTATGCGCCTCCTGGTGCGTAGAAGCACGGTGGTGCCTCCGGGTACCAAGGACTGTGGGGGCTGAAGTCCCCTCTCTGCCGGTACTGCTGGCGGGGCTGGTGGCGGGACTTAAGGCTGCTGGTGCTGCTGGCAGTGCAAGTAGCAGGACTTTGAAACACAAAAACGGGCTCCCACGCCTCTGCAGCTGCCTTTATGCGCCTCCTGGTGCATAGAAGCACATTGGCGCCTTCGGGCGCTAAGCACTATAGGGGCTAAAGTCTCCTCTCTGCCGGTACTGCTGGCGGTGCTGGTGTTGGGACTTAAGGCTGCCGGTGCTGCTGGCAGTACAAGTAGCAGGACTTTCAAACACAAAAACAGGCTTTAATACATATATGTCACCCCTGTATATTTCTCCTAAACAGCTACACACACAATAGAGAGCTTAGGTGTGCCTGGATGGGCCATCACTGGCACGATGGGAGTGCGGATCTAAGGACAGCCCTACTTACACTTGAATAGGCTGTGCCCTGCCTCCACACAAAGTGCAGCATTCCCTCCAGGAGTTAGTCTGGAGCCCGAACAGGGAAGCAGGATGCCTGGGGATTTCAAAAGGGAACCTCTAGCAGCTTCTCCCCCACTTCAAAGGCACAACTGGGTATAAATACTGGACCTCAGACACCAACTCTTCAGTACACTTCTGGACTGTGGATACTTTGTCTGGAAGTTGTGCTGCTGTGCTGCTGATAGGACTGTCTCCCTGCTGGACTGCTGACCTGCTGTCCTTGTGCCTGGGTGAGGACTGGACCTGCATCTCTTGAACCAAGATCCCCAGAGTGACTCCAAGGGACAGTTGGTAGGACGCTTGATCTGAAGCCTCAGGGACATAACAGGCTTGTGTGTGTCTACCCTACCAAGTGGTGTCACCCCAGTCTTGGACCTAAAGTGCTCTTCCAGCCTCTGTGGACCCAGCCGAACTGACGCATCTCCTCGGCTGTGCAGGACAACCTCGAGCAGAACCGATGAATCGCCACTGTTGCATGGACCAGAACCCTCACTAAGACCCACATTGTATCACAGCCCGTCGCCTTATCTGAATTGCTGCTAGCAACATATTCTCGGTGCAGGCCCTCACATCCCTCGTGGATGGCAGCTTTGACGATGATGACAGACTCCACATCGCTGCCCCTCAGAACCACCACATCACCCTGCCTGCGCAGCACAGCGCATCCTCGACACTTGACTTGGCATTACAAGTCCTCATCAGCTGCTTCCTTAACGATGACGCAGGACCTCGCACCACAACCTCACCACGTTTCAGAACCAATATATTGCTTCAGCTGCACAACACATCTTTACGCTGTGGATCCATTAACACTTCGCAAACCAGGATTTAAGGTACTTAAGCGGGCCCAATTGCAACACTGTAGCCGGTCAGTGCATCATTGTGGTCGGTCTGAACTTGTGACTTTGTCTGGTATGGCACGACTAGCTATCCACAGTTGGCACTTTGTGCTTCTTAGAGCTATTTTTATTAAAATATTTGAAATCGCTTATCTCTGGTTCTACTAGTTTATTAATGTAATTTTGGTCATGTTTTATTTAATATCAATTACTTGATTTTTCTAAACTGGTGAGGTATACTTTTGTAGTGTGTTTTCCCTGTGTTACTGTTTAAAGGGTAGCTCAAATACTTTAAACATTGCCTCGGAGTTAAGCCTGACTACTTGAGGGTTGAGCACAGGTTAATTTATGGTACGATTTTGACTTTACCCTGAGAAGAATTGTGGTTGCTGCTTGACTAGGATTTCATCTCTGTCAACCAATAACCCAAGGCAGTACTTGCCTAGATTGTCCGCACTGGTGCTAAGAAATTCTGGGAGACGTTGCATGACCATGGAGATTCTTTAACGAATGGTTAGTGATAAAATATCACAGCCGTGCCAAACGCACAGCAAAATTATAATTTTTTTCCTCCTTTTCTAAGTATTAAAAAATTATTTACTTCAAACTAACAATGTGTTTTCACATGATTTTCACATTTATTTGAATGTGATTTTTCTCCTTATTTAATTGATAAACAATTTCAAATCTGAACTAACATTGCCATTATTTCATTGCACAAAATAAATTTTCTTATACATTGTATTCACTTTCATACAAGCATTATGAATCATTTGACGATTGTTGAAATAGTTGGCCCGATGCATTTCGGGACCAGTGTCCCTTCTTCAGGGGCCTCTGTAAAAAAAACGTAAACAAAAGTATATTTTAACCATGCTTTGTGTTCAATTTTATGTTATAGCCACTTCAAAGTTCTGAGTATACCACCATATTCATGTTATGATTGAATTACCTCAGTTTGTTCTCAATAAAATTTTTCAACACATTTTAATACTATGCATATAGGATGTTATTAAACATAAAGGTGGTTGAAAGGAAACGATATCTGTATAACCATGTGCAAATGTAGATTCTAAGTAATGTCTCTACTTCCTGCCCAAACTCTACGATATGTCTATACAGTCTATTGTCAAACAATCGCTCAAACAAGGGAGATTGTGGGGTAAACACTCACATCTTTATATACCGTGAATTGTTTCACTCGACGATGTCGTGATAACTGTCCACCTTGTTCATATCTAGTGAATGAAGGGGGACATTTTTTTTTACCGGATTCGAAGCTTATATCGTTTCAAGATATGTGTGATATCGGTCAGAGAAACATAAAGGGCGTTCAGTACCTTATCTTGTATTCGATTTTGTAAGTCTGAAAATAAATTAAAAAATGGCCGGTTTTAGTAATGGGCGGGTAAGAGAACTGTGGCTGTTAAGCTACGTATTTAAGCACCCAAGTTTAATCGACAGATCGCTCACCTCTAGGATGATTCAGATACAGGTTGACTCATCGCGTTGGGCACTCTTCCGGGTTTGCGAGATTTGAAAACCCTTTTCGCGGTTTTGTTAAGTACGAGTGGGGGGCGGAACCGTCATAGCGTTCAAAGTTGAAAACAATAGAAAGAGGCCGCAATACTGCGTCGGCCATGTTGGGTTGTCGCATTCATCGTAATCTAGTGAATATTTTTAAAAAAAACGCTCCATCTCTGATAGTGATGTATACACGCACTGTACGTAAACCCGAAATAACAGTATATAGGATACACGTACCTTGATCCATGATATTTAAGGTGTGCAAAATGAATTTATCTGGATATCCCTACACGAGGTATATCTCTTGATTGACTGTACTGAACTTGTCCTATTTATTAAAGACATGTAAGTGTGTTTGTCCTATGGACCCGATAATTAATGGCCGACGAAGCATTGCGGCCTCTTTCTATTGTTTTCAACTTTGAACGCTATGACGGTTCCACCCCCCACTCGTACTTAACAAAACTGCGAAAAGGGTTTTCGAATCTCGCAAACCCGGAAGAGTGCCCAACGCGATGAGTCAACCTGTATCTGAATCATCCTAGAGGTGAGCGATCTGTCGATTAAACTTGGGGGCTTAAATACGTAGCTTAACAGCCACGGTTCTCTTACCCGCCCGTTACTAAAACCAGCCATTTTTTTATTTATTTTCAGACTTACAAAATCGAATACAAGATAAGGTACTGAACGCCTTTTATGTTTCTCTGACCGATATTGCACATATCTTGAAACGATATAAGCTTCGAATCCGGTTAAAAAAAAATTCCCCCTTCATTCACTAGATATGAACAAGGTGGACAGTTATCACGACATTGTCGAGTAAAACAATTCACGGTATATAAAGATGTGAGTGTTTACCCCACAATCTCCCTTGTTTGAGCGATTGTTTGACAATAGACTGTATAGACATATCGTAGAGTTTGGGCAGTAAGTAGAGGCATTACTTAGAATCTACATTTGCACATGGTTATACAGATATCGTTTCCTTTCAACCATCTCTATGTTTAATAACATCTTATATGCATAGTATTACAATGTGTTGAAAAATTGTATTGAGAACAAACTGAGGTAATTCAATCATAACATGAATATGGTGGTATACTCAGAACTTTGAAGTGGCTATAACATAAAATTGAACACAAAGCATGGTTAAAATATACTTTTGTTTACGTTTTTTTTACAGAGGCCCCTGAAGAAGGGACACTGGTCCCGAAATGCATCGGGCCAACTATTTCAACAATCGTCGAATGATTCATAATGCTTGTATAAAGCGAATACAATGTATAGGAAAATGTATTTTGTGCAATGAAATAATGGCAATGTTAGTTCAGATTTGAAATTGTTTATCAATTGAATAAGGACAAAAATCACATTCAAATAAATGTGAAAATCATGTGAAAACACATTGTTAGTTTGAAGTAAATTATTTTTTAATACTTAGAAAAGGAGGAAAAAATTATAATTTCGCTGTGCGTTTGGCACGGTTGTGATATTTTATCACTAACCATTCGTTAAAGAATTTCTATCATCTCAGGGACAGGCAGCCCCTAGTTACTGAACAGCAAGCTATAGTAGACAAACTGTTTTTCAAAATAATTTTTTACGAAGAGTACATTGATGTGAAAGGAGTGCCAAAGGCCAACATTTATCACATTATGACCATGGAGATGCCATTTGGATTCAGCCAGAGGTGCATAGCCTTCTGGGTCAGGACCCACAAACTCACTCTGCCCTGCTTGTTGAAGTACTACATGGCAGTGTTGATTTCTATGAAAACCTGCACCCGTTCTCCGTTGTTGGACAAGAGGAAGGCTTACAATTCAAGTGAACCACCCGCAAGTCTAACAAACTGATGTGGAGGTGCGTTTCTCCTGGAGACCTGAGTCCTCTGATCCCTACCTCTTGCAGATGATGCCTCAACCCAATAGCGATGCATTTGTCACAGTTGTCATTTCTAGGTGGATTAGGGAGAAGGGTCTGCCACTAGTCCAACTGCAGTTTAGCAGCCACCAGATCTGTAGCAATCCCCCCCACAATACCTGAAGAGAATCTGAAAGATTTCCTTAAAAGGGTGCAAACTTGGGGGCATATTAGCAACAACTTGCGATAATTATCCCAAACCGCGCTTAGCGCAATTTTTTTATCGCCTCCTATCGCTGGACTTCATAGCGGAGATAACGCAATATTACAAACGTTTATCTCCACGGCGTTAAAAATTCCAGCGATAGCGGCAAATCCCATGTTTAACACAAGATTTCCAGCGATATAAATCCTATTGCTAAGGAAAATCTCACTTACAGGCAGGTGGGGACTTAGCCATAAAATCCACCTCCCATTGACTAATATGGCTGTCAGGTTTATACCAGGTGTAAAATCCTGGCGCAAATCACTGTTAGCGCGCGTTTTTTTATCACGTCGCGGGTATTGCTAGTAGGCGATAGCTGTGTTAGCGACTGCTTTCAGTTGCTACCAGTTTGGGTATGCCCACTTTGCATGTCATTAGCGATAAATATCGCTGACATGCAAAGCGGGCACCAAACCGGTCACTATCGCCTGGAAGGTGTCTAACTGCTGTTAGCGACAGCTTGGTAATTGGGCGATAAAAAAAAATTGCTGCTTTATTTGTAAAAAGTGCTGCTAATGTGGCGATAACACCCTTGCTAATATGCCCCTAAGTCTGCAGATCTTACTGCAGCACCAGAACGTGCCACCTGGGGTGGTCCACCAGCAAGATGAAGGAGGCCAAAAGGCCAAGAAGCCTCAGAGCTGTTCTCGCTGAAACCCAGGTCAAAGGTTAACACATCCAGATTGTAGCCCAAATGTCCTGGACTTGTTGAGGGGGAGGGAAGACTTGAAACACCACTGTGTAAGGGATGGCTCCAATGAAAGGAAGCCTCGGTAAAGGAGTCAGGTGTGACTTCAGCTTGTCAATGGACAATCCGAGAGAAGTCAACAGTTTGGCCGTCATCTGGAGATGGTTTACAACTGTTTGAGGCAAGTAGGCAGTGGCTGAGGTATTGAAAGACTGATATTCCTAACTGCCAAAGAGGGGTAGCTCTAGAGAGTGAGGCACTCTAGGGTAGCAGTGTGAACTGAAAATGGATTTGGCCTACTGAAGCCCACAGCTAATGTCTGTGGGATTGCAAGACAGGAATGTGGAAGTAGGCATCTTGCAAATCCAGCACCACTATCCAGTCTCCTGGATCAAGGGCGGGTAGAAATTGGGCCAGAATGAGCATCTTGAACTTGAGGATGAACATCAGATGGAATAGGTCCATAATTGGATGAAGTCTGCCATCCTTTTTCGGCACCGGAAAGTAGTGGGGGTAGCAGGTAGTCCCTACCTTGGATGCCAGTATCCTCTATAGGGCTCCCTACACAGAATGGGCAAGTGGTCTGCCAGAAGCTGTTGTGGCATAGGTGGTATGTTTGTAGGGATGGAAATGTAGGGTAGGCTGTAAATGTGCTGAACTATTTCAAGCACCCATGTTTCCGATTTGATGCTGTGCCACTTGGGGAGGTGATACTGTATCTGACCTCCAAAAGGATGACTATGTGCCACTAAGAGTAAACTAAGGGGATTTTCAGTGGTGGTGGGGGGCAGAGGACTGAGTAGGTTTTTGTCCCTGAGGACCTGGATTTTGTCAGCCAGAATCCCCCACTGCCTCGAAAGGCCTGGGAGGTATGTTTTTGCTAAGGCAGAGTCAGACCCTCCAGCTTTTCGCGATTTCGCGATTCACGATATAATCGCAAAATCGGCTGACTACCGCGATGGCCGCAATATTTGCATCATTGCTGCGATATTTTCAAAAAAAGCGTTGGCAAAACAAACAATGCTCTTTCATTGGCTGTGGGCGCCCACGTCACTACGTGCCCCCATCCAGCCGTCCAATACCTACTTCCTCCTGGTATGGGGGAATCAATGTGCATCGGGTCATGATGACCGCCTATTGAAGCGTGTTACCTGCTGATTGGATATAGACTTTCATCAGGAAAGTAGGAGATTGCACTGCCCGACCTGTTTGTTCTAAATTTAGTCTGGAAAATTCGATGGCAAGACACCCTTTTGATAGAAGATTTTTGTGCCTGGAATTATTATGATTCCGTACCACGTTGGAAAAACAATTGATCTCACAACGAGTTGCGTTATTCTAAATATGTCAAATCACATACCTACATTATGTGACCAAAACACTGGATTAGATATAGCAGATGAGGGTAAAGGAATTTCTGTGAACAACCACCGGAGGGCAGCAAACCTAAGTAATTATAATTTAATGGCCCCAAACGCAGGCCCGGTGCAAGGTTAGTCAAGTTAGGGAAGGAAATCGTTTTCTCACGAATAGGCACTTTCCGGAGGAGCAATGTGCATGAAAACATTCAAGAGGAATATGAACCTGGTTATTATCTCCTGTCCAACTGGAATACCTGACTTGTGAAATTAGGTTTACTGGTAAGTAATGGTTTCATTAGCCCCTCATTGGTTCTGCTCGTCTGCGAAATAAAAGATTCTGAACCATCTTTGATGTTATCATGATTTATTATGCACTTTGGTGGCTATCTTTGATTCCCTTAATAGAACATCTATTGCAAGAATGCCAGTTATACATCGACATACATCTTGATACATACATAGGCTAGCCAGTAACAACCAGCACTGGCAATGCCAATAGCCTGGCTTTTTAGATCAGAGACTGATAGAATTTTGCTAATGCTTGTTCCATAATACCCCAACTATTCTGCGGCTCTACATGTCATTTACAACTGACGGTTAATCTCCAAATCTTGTGGAAGTCCTCCAATCATAAATAACATCTATGCATTCCGAATTCTGCACATGCTACACGTGCATTTCACAATTTTTCACACTTACGTTGCTTATAGATGCAGTAAAAATTTAAGAATTGGATCTGTAATTTCTTAGACTTTAATTCTCTTTTTTCGTATTCAGAATGGATGAAAACTACGAGAAATTAAGTGCGAGTATGAAAGGTTCTAATTCTAATGTTTGCAGTATTGCTATTAATCTGGATTTATTCAGGGGAAAGTATCAATTGCCGTACAAAGGTGAGTTATTAAAGCTCTTAGCTGGCATTAAGCATGGTGCAAAGAACCGCAATGTGGCATAAATCAGCAGCAGTAATAGACTTTCAAGCCCAAAAGTTATCTTGCTCTGGAAAAGTGGCCTTTTCTCAGCACCAATTCCACTCTGCTCTGTTATGTGTCAAGGGGTGTTCTTGGGGAGGATCACTGCAAACAGCCATAGATTGTGATACTAAAGCCAATCTATTAAGGCATCCGGATTATTCTTTGCATCAAAAACTAACCCATGCAAGCAGGCACAGACAATAGGAAATGCAATGATTTTCCCAGAAACTGATGCAGTGCATATGTGCTGCCATGGACAGCACATATCCAGTTTGCCTGACCCTTCTGCTGTTGTCAATAAATAGGATTTCGTATTTGGATAGAATGCCTCAAGTAGATAATATATACTGGACAGTACATAATGACCTCTGTGGCATGGAGTGGGGCATTGAGTGACACAAAATAGCCTGTTTATTCACTGGTCGGGGGATAATCCCCGCAGCTGTCAAATAATAGTAGATATGACCCTATGCTATTTTCCTCTTCATGCATTTCTGCTACAAAATGTGGATGTTGGCCTGATTTGCAAAGAAATCTAAGCAAATATGGGCCATGCTACTTTAAACTTTGTTATCTTCTCTCTGAGCCTTCCTGGGGCCATATTATGTATAGGGAGCACTTTGCCTGTGTATGCCAGACGCAAACAGGGAAAGTGCACTCAATTACACAGAATGTGCTGCCCCCGGGGCAGCTGTGAACTCATGCTGCCTTGGGGACAAAGCATTCAGGTGAAAAACTGAGCGGCTTTGAAGCAGCTTCTCTCTGTTTCACTGTGCAGGTGGCATCCAGCCAGCACTTTTAACCGCATCGATGCAGTACATTTTCCCGCTGTACGCGGCAATTTGAAAATTACCGCGTTACATGACGAGCTCAGCTCGTCATGAGCGTATGGCAGGTTACGCTCATGACGAGCTAAGCTCGTCGTCAGCCCGGAAGGGGTTAAAGGAGATTAGAGATCCCTATGCAGGCCGGTACAATGAGTGACTGCACCCTCCTGCAAGGGGCTGTCTGGGGTGTTCCATAGTACCCCATTTTCCCTCCCGAGTAATGTTTGACACCCACCCCATGAGTGGGGGCACCATTGCGCATTGCACCTTGCCTGGGGGTTAACAGTATAAGATATGGTCATTTTTAATTGCTACCGAATGATTGCTGCTAGTTGCCTTCATGCCATGGGTGCAGAGCTAGTATTCTCATTCATTGCCGGTCCCTCTGCAGTCTGTGACTTTACTTCCCCGTTGGGCACAATATTCATCGGGGAGTACGCATGGCCAGGCATTGGGCCATGTAATCTGCTGGAAGGGTGCGCAATTCCAATGTTAGGACTGCCTAGCACATATCGTCAGTCTGCTAAAACAGTTTCCATTGTTTTAATGCTGAAAATGAATGATTAGGAGTAAAATATAGTGCCGCAAAAATGCAGCTAAATTTCCATATATGTGCCGCTAAATTTCCATATTTGTGCAGCTAAATTTGCTAATCCATGCCGCTATATCCTGGGGGGTCTGTGCAGAGTGTGCCATGGTCCCTGGTGTAAGCCTCTGCTGAATCCTCGAAAGGGGTGGTACTGCTGGGGAAACTGCTGTGTGGGCAGTGCTAGGCTGAGTGCTTATTGGACTTCACATAAAATTCAATTGAGCATATTCAGGTGTGGCGCCGAAACAACACGGCGGTACCAACTACCCTACCCAGGATAGTCAGTACTGTGCAGGCCGACCTAAAGATGTACTTTGCTGCGTCTTGGCCAACCTGAATTATTTACTGGAGGTTACTGCGAAGATCATCTAAGACTGTGGGAAAGACATTGGCACAATGCATGCAAGTAACGAACACTCCAGGACGCAACTCAAGTTTTAGGAGCTGAGGACCAACTAGCAGAGTTAAACATTTTCCTTCCGAATGCTTCCATGCGTTTTGACTCCCTGTCTGGTGGGTGGTCAGCAACGCAGTAGGTTTAACCTACTGGCTGAGGCCTGATCCACAAGGCTGTCAGGTGTCAGGTGTTGTATTCTTACTATTTGGCAATAGACAGTAAGACAAGATCCTGGCTTTGTCCAGGTGAGCAAACGCATGCATGTCAAATCTTCATTTAAAAGGTCTTAATGGTTCTGAGCAGGGTTGCCCTGTCTGCAGTGCATCAGTAAATACACTGGTTTTCACCACCACTTAGGTAAGCTTGAGGTCAAGCACTTCCGCCACTCTTCTCATCACCTTCGCAAACAAGGTAGATTCCTCAATAGATGGGTGGAGAGGTAAGGCCAGTGCCAGACAAGGTATCAAGTCCACTGGCAACTTGTAGATCCACTAATAGGTTCTCTTCATCATACATATGTGATGAGTCATCCTTGTCATAATCTTATGGCTGCTGGTCTGAGAATCAATAGTGTACTGGAAGCGTATCGGAATCAGAATGGTGTTGTATGATTGGGTGAGGCGGACGGGATGTTGAACAAGGTCATGGTAGATTCACTTCAGAGTCTGCGAGGCCTCTGGGTTCTTCCTCTGATGTCAGCACAGTTGCTACCAGTGTCAGCACGCTGGACCCAGGCGAAGGTCTTGCGTTGTGTAGGGAGTCAGAGCAGCCATTAGACCTGGAGTTCGGGCGGAGTTTGGAACAAAGTGAAGAGGTGCAGTCAGCATCAGGGACAGATCCACTGACAGTAACCTGACTGGAGGCCAATTTGGATTTATGAGGCACTCAGGAGCCAGAGGGATCCAGAAGGGTACCAAAGATCCACAACATGCCCTCCTTGAAACTTGAATCTGGTGTGGTGTCACTGATGACCTTGGAAACTCAGGCTGGATCAAGACAAGGATGGGGATTGGCCCTGAAGCGGCAGTACAAGATCACGACTTAGAGCTACCGTGACGTACGGACGACTTCTCCAGATCAGAATGGCAGGAAGATTGGCAGACATGTTTTGTCTTCTTGTATTTCTTCTTTTTTTACTTATCTGAAGACTTGGAGTGAGACAACCACTTCTCTCAGGAAAGGCTTTAGGATCAAGAATGCATCTGTGTGCTTAACTTCAAATGAGATTGGGCTCTATGAACTTTTATGAGGTCGTCGGCGATTTAGAGTTTGGCCTCATGGTCCAGGATAGTCTTCGGGTTCATCCAGGTGCATTTGTAAGACGACGTCAAGTTATGCCAGGATCCTAGACACCACAGACAGACCTTGTGAGGGTCCATTACTGACATCTGTTTTTGGAAATCCTTGCCGAGCTTGAAACTTGTCAATTCAGGGGAAGACATGTCCATTGCACACTGGTAACATTTTGAAAATAACTCTGTCAAGGCTGTTGAGTGAACTAGCTCTGGATCCAAGTTGCAAGACTTGAAAAGAAAGTCACTGACACTGAAGCATAGCGATGGCAGTTATTTTGTGATGCTGATGTCACTTCAGGGGTGATATGGACCGATGCAGAGCCATATGAAACCACCTAGTGGCTTGGCAGGGAATTGATGAGAAAAATATCCGATCGAGGCTGGTGCCTGAGGGTATCCGCAAGGTGAGGAATCTGCAGTTCAAAATATCCATCAGAAAGCTCCATTACCTTACTCTCTCTAGGAACAATCATGTTTGTAAAATGCACATTATCATTGCATCCAGAACATTTTTAGTGCTCTGGAAAATTGCAGATTTTTCTCAGGATATTTCTTGGAACTCCAAGAAAAAATCAGAGAATTTTGCTTTTGTACAACATTTTATTTTGCTGCCACTTTTGTCGCTTTATTTTACTCATGTGCATGCTTCACATAAAAAGGCTTCTAAGATACCCTCAGGAGACTGCTAGGAGTAGAAAATGTATCTTGTGAGGCATTGCGTAATGCATAATTTTGAGAAATGTCATGAATTTTGCCAGCATAATGAGAATTTCTCCTAGGCCTGGTAACTTTCTTGTATGTTATTATACTTGAACTGTCTATCTGTGAAGTTGCTTTTTATTCTGCTTTTGTAGACAAATGTACCTACCAGTTAATTGTGGGCCATCACTTGTAACCTCATCTCACCACCCTAGAAATGCCTCCTTCCTAAAGTTGTTGGCCTTTAAGCTTTATAATTTACCAGTCAAAAGCAACCTGAGATCATTTAAACTACATGGTGCTCATCAGTACTTGCTCTCAGAAGTCATTCATATTAAGTAACCAATACATTTAAATCTAACTAGCCAGCTAGTCAGCTAGTGCTTGGAAGTCTGAAATACTCATCCACCCTAGTTCTGCCATAGGCTCTGTCACAAAGTTCCAGTTAGTCTATTCATCAACTTGTTATGCACAATACTTCATTGGTTCTTACCTGGCTAGAGAAAGGTCAAAGAGTCCCAAAAACTGACGAAGTGAAGTCTGATACATCACATTGACCATGCTCATCTCTGTGATAAGGAAATACAAGATACTTCCCCTTGTTGCAACTACAATATAAAAGTATAGAGAGGGAAACGCTGTGAAATAAATGCAATACAATACGGTGCAAGCACAATACTGTAAGAGTCAGTTAGAAAAATAAGGTAGAAAACTAATTGAACAAAACAATACACCCACTGATAATCAAGGCAGGTGGGCCTCTTAGACATTAGAGTACAAATAAACGTTTGTGGAAAAAACAGGTCTAACAGAGAACCCCATCGAATTTGCCACTTCATGTTTGTGTTAGATAGCTTCTGCAAATACAAATACATCTGCTATGGCAATTGTGGAATTGGACTTGAAAAAAACTGACAAATGCACTCAAAGGTGGGTGCTATGGATGAGTGCACATTCACAGTAGCTAATTTCAAATACAGTGGTAATGTTTTAACAAACCAATTCAAAGGTGGCACTGCAGATGCATGCACATACCAGGCAGCCGTCTCTGAATGCATTTGTAGCTTTTTAACAAATTCATTCAAAGATGGAAGCAGTGAATGCATGCACATCCGAGGCAATCATGTTTCATTGGGTTTGTTAAAATAACACAAACCCATTCCTAGGAGAGAGTTGTGAATCTAGATAACCATTTTGAAAAAGCCAAAAAATATTTTAAGATAGATGCCCTTTTATTTCTGGTGCCCAAAAAGTTAAACAAATAATAACAACAAATTAAAAGGAAGTGATAGACTGTCAAGAAAAGTGGATGCAAAGTGGGCGTTGCAGAGGGCCAATGGAGAATTTGGGATGAAGGGAGATATTAAAAATTACAAGCGGGAAGTAGAGGTGGGCGAGGGTGGAAGCAACATGGAGAGCAAAAGGGCTGGAAAGTGAAAGAGGAAGCAGCACATGGGGGAGAGAGAGCGAGAAAACATATGCACTCCTGAGTGGTTAAAGTAAAAGAAACCAGCATTAGTAAATGCACTAGGTTTCACCTATGTAATTAATAATAAGCTGTTTTTTGTTGTAGCGTGCTCAGTAGTTGTACAATATAAATTACAGAAAGTCTGTTAAAGTGTTATGTCTTGTTTATGTACAAAAAGTCAATATATTGTGCTGTTACTAGTAGTATTATGAGGGTAAGTAATAGCAACATTTTGAAAAATGGAAGAGGGAAATATTAGAATCAATTAATAGCAATATTATGTGTTTAGAGTAGTTCTGACAACTGTTTGCCCGGTGCCACTGCACCTGCTGCACCATTTAAATCACGAATCGAGTGCCTGAAAAATAACTGCACTTGTGACTGCCTGTTTAGTTGTAAAATATAGCAGTCTTAGGTGTTTAGAGGAGTTCTGATAACATTTTGGTCCGGTGCCACTGCACCTGCTGCACTATTCAAATAATAACCCTGTTGCCTGCAAGATAACTGACTGATTCCTGCCTGTTTAGTAGTAAAATATAGCAATATTTGGTGTTTAGTACGGGTCCCTAGAGCTATTGGCCCCGGTGCCACTGCACCTGCTGCACCATTCAATTCAAGTCCCTTTTAACTGCAAGGTAACTACACTCGTGGCTCCCTGTTTAGTAGTAAAAAGTAGCACAGCTCTTGTATACTAACTTTATTTTTAATGTGCAATTTTTATTAAAACATTTAACATTTTATCATATGACCAAATAGATTAAGTTGAAACAATCAATCCAATAATGCCTACAAAGTGCAAAGAAAGGTGCTGATGCATGAATAGGAAATGCCACAAACATTCTAAGGCTAAAGCTACTGCTTTACACAACTAAGTAATAAAAAGCACGCATTCCAGCATACTCTTGTTAGAAGCTGTCTGCCTGTTCTGTGGGAAGAGATCTTATCTTTGTAGTGAATGGAGCTTAAACAGTGTGAACAGCTTTAGTAGAAGTATTGCAAATGTATGCAGCAAGGGGAAGTTAGCAAAACAATTTCCCCACAAAAGCGAATTAACACAGTAATTCCGCTATGGGAACTGATAATAGCCCTCTTTTAAGATAGATTAAATACAAGAGATTTCACAGGCAAAACTTTAAAAGTAGTTTCCTTAATACCAGCAATGTCAACGGTATCAGGCTAAACAAAAACCAATCATAACACTATGAGACTGAAATATTCCTTAGATGGACAAACACAAGAAGAGAAAGGATAGCCATCAATTCAAGAGGAGACAACTGAGATAAACAATAAAGCCAAACAGGCGAGTATATTGGAAACGAAAGGTCTGACCAGCAGAGTTGAGACCTAAACATACATGAAAATGTAAAATTGACCAATATTACTAAAAAGTACATTTAACCAGCTATAAACCTGAAACAATATCGTCTGGCCAGGAATGAATAGAGAAATCTTAATTTGCAATCACAATTTTCCTTAACCTTTTGAAGCTCTCCCACTGATGTTCACCATGTTCTGTGTAATGCCCAGCATAAGTCAGCATTCTAGTGCTGAACTCTGTATCTACACTTAACACCCACCCACCACTGATGTCACTGGTCAGGTGACACAGCATTAATAAAAGAGGCCGAGCCCACGTGCTCTGGGCTAGTTGCACCATACCTCCAGTGTGTCCTGTGTCTGCGTGTGACTGATTGCCAGCATGAGGGCCTAGGGCCCATCGCAGACCTTTACAATGGCGACGAGAGCGGAGCTGTGCCCAGCGTGCCACAGCTAAAAGAAAACTTGGAGGAAAAGGGGAAGAGAGAGCTGCCTGCTGCAAAGGCACACCCCCTGAGAAAGCAGCCGGCCGCCGAGAGGCCCACGAGGCGTGTGTCGAGCCCCGGGCCTAGAGAAAAGGAAAGAGGTGACCGGAGTCCACCCGCACCTCTCCAGCCTGCCGTGGCCCGCCCTGCCGTGGCGGTGCCCTAAGAAGACAGAGAGGCCCGCGGAGCCCACCCGCGGCCTGCCTACAGCGGCGTGGCGTCGGCCGCAACTGCCCCGTGATAAAGCAAGGCCCGGGGAGCCCACCCGCGGCCTGCCTGCAGAGACGCGGCGTCGGCCGCAACTGCCCCCGTAATGAAGCAAGGCTCGCGGAGCCCACCCGCGGCCTGCCTGCGGCGTCCCCCGCCGCGCAGCATGTGAGAAGTGAGGCTGCGGCGGCGGGGTGAAGGAACTTGAAAGGGAGGCGCCCGCAGCGTGTGAAGAGCTGCCGGGCGCCGAATAGTTGAAGCGGAGCCCACTCGCAATTAATTTAGTCGTCAGCGGAGCCCACCCGCTGCATAGCGCTGTCACCCCCACCCCACGCGTTACGTGTAGCTGCGGCGGTGGGGTGAGGGAAAGGAGAGATCCAGCATCCGGCCAGCAGCCGGGAAACGAAGCGCCAAGCCCCCCCTGCGTAGCCTAAAAGAACAAACTCACCGGAAAGGAGAGGCGGTCCAGCGGTGACCGCCTGCCTCACTCCCTCTCAGGGTGGAAGACGCGGTTGCTCCGGGCGCGTGTAGCTGAGGCTTGGGACAGCCCGGAGTCCAAAGAAACTCGGGGACAGCAAGTACGAGAGCCGCGGCGTAAACAGGTCTGCCAGGACAGCTGAAGTTGTAGCAGCACTACCCTCTAATGGCCGATTCACGGCAACGCATTCTGGGAGACCAGACAGTGAAAACAGCACCGCAAGGACTGGCCAAGAGAAGCCAATAAACTCCTCTCTAGCAAAAGCGGAGGTGAAGAGTGTGCATAAACACGCACAAGTAAGGAAACAGTGCACGTCAGGGAGTGCACTAAAGGACCTGGGCTAGGGAGTGACAAGACAGTACTGTGCCAGAAGGGAACAATGCAACTCAGGACATTGGGACACAATAGAACATGCACAGCAGCAGTACAGGACAAGGGGTTGGCAGCATGCAATAAAAGACCCAAGCAGACTAACGTTCCCCAAGCAGGAAAGCAAAGAGAACAAGGCACAGCCACACTTTATCCCAACATAGTGAGGTTTACCCAAACGTGCATGCTCAAGTATTGCAAGAGATCAAGAAAACAAGCCTACCACAAGCAAGATAAACACACAGCCCAGCCACAAGAGCCCCCACAAATGTTGCCCAGAGACGGATAGAGAACCACCTGCTGGCAGGTGACTACTTCCAAGAAGAATGCAACAGGGTGCACCAAAGACACACAGAAGCACAAGACTGTAGCAGCAAGGGAGTGCAGCAAAAGCAAGGTTCAAAGCCAAGGACAGACTGCAACTCATTGCCCTCCAGCAAGACGACAGTGGTCAAGCGCAAGAAAGCACCAGGAGTGCCCAAAGTGCTCAAAGAAGAGAGCGAGGAACAAAGGTCAGCACTGTGACACCAGAAGCGCAGGTACTCTCCAGAAAGCACAAGGAAGACGCCAGGTGGCAGCGCAGGAACGCGCCAGGAAGCACGGAACGCGCCACAAAGCACAAGGAAGGTTTGCAGCAAAAGACTACGAAGGGCAGCAACCTGCCCGCAGTCACGTCCAAAGTAGTATACAAGCTATCACACCGCCGAGGAAGATAAAAGGTAATGGCGTAGGAGCGCGCCAGAAGCACAAAAGAGCGCGAAGAAAACCCCAAGAACACACCAGGAAGTGTGAAAGTGCATGACGCAACTGCGCAGCAGTGCAGACCGCACTAGCCCAAAGCAGCAAGTCACAAGGAAGAAACTGCGAAGGGAAGAAAATGGTTGCGCAGACAACCCGCAGCGGTGAGGATCCAACGCAGAAGCAACATGACCACTCAGCCTGGTCACCAAGCATGAAGACGGACGGCCAGCCAGACGGCTGCACCAAGAAGTCGACCAGCCAGATGGTCGCACCGAGAAGCCTACCTGTCAGTGATTGGCAGAAGGGACCAGCACGAGGTCCAAGAAGTTCAGACAAGGCGCGGTCCGAGGACCTGGACCCACGAACTTCAACCACACAATTTAACAAAGGCGACAGGAAGAAGAAGTGAAGGTCGCGACGCTAACCCTGGGAAGTGAGTGACAAGAAGACAGTGTCCTAGGACTAGGACAAGACCAGGATGACACGTGCAGAGTGCGCGCGCTGCATAGGGAAGCCTGGCCAGAGAAGATGAAGAAAAGGGGACCAGGGTACATTGCGAGAAGAGGAGAAGAGAAGAAGAAAGATCAGAGTGGCACGCCGCCACCGAGGAAAGGAAGAAAGGAGAAGTCAGAGTGGCACGCAGCTACTTCAAGAAGAAGGAAGAAAGAACAAAGTGGCCACCGCCACTAAGAAGAAAAGAAGAAGGGAGAAATCGGAATGGCACGCTGCCACTGCAAGAAGAAGCCACCCCTGCGGAAAGAAGCAAGGTGACAGGCACTGGAACACCTGAGTGCAACGGAAGACAAGCCTGGCAAGAGCACCGGCAGCGCAGATCAAAGACAACCACCTACGAGCCATCCATCCACATGGCGATCGCAGAAGAGAGCAAGCTAGACTGTTGGCGACATCTACCTCTGGGGTTGAGCGGAAGATTGGATGGCGAGACTACTCAGGACTCCGGAAGCTGAGGAACTGACCACCTCGCACCAGCCCGTGGCAACCCAGAATCAGAGGCCTCAAGGGACTCTGGTGGCAGCAAGTCCCGCACGGGAGACAGGTCTACAGAAGCGCGTCTGCAGGACCCAAGGGGATGAAAGCCTCGCGAGCAATGAGAAGAGTCTACAACTCAACCTTCAGGTGGAACTAGGACACTACGGTGAGGCTCATGAAGCGTCCTGCTCAAGGCCCGAAGGCCATGGTGGAGCAACACGACCGAAAACACCAGTCCAGTGGAAACCTGGCAAAGAGGTCCTCCCGGATATCTGGTGAGAGAGGAATACCGGCGAGAGGGGCATCCTAGTGAGAGGGATGTGTGCACCTACTCTATTCCCCTGCCAAGAGTCAACACTAAGGCCTGCCCGGAAAACATCACAAAGCCAGAAGAGAGAACAAAACCAGAAGACTGTTGACACCTGTGTCATCCATTTATCTCTAATCACCAACGGAGCGAAGCAAAGGCAGGGCTGAGAACAGCGGACAGACAGCACAGACAAAGAATGAACCTGCCGAACAACTGCGAACCGTGCCACCGAGAACTGTTAGTCCTGAATGCAAGAACTTTACTGCCTGCAGCTTGCAAGCAGCCAAAGAGACTCGATTTGAAAACGCAAGTCCAATGGTACCTTTCTATGTTTTCTTTCCCCCACAGGTTTTTGGAATTTTTCTGTTTGGTTTAATTTTTAACCAATTTGGGGAGGGATGTAATGCCCAGCATAAGTCAGCATTCTAGTGCTGAACTCTGTATCTACACTTAACACCCACCCACCACTGATGTCACTGGTCAGGTGAAACAGCATTATTAAAAGAGGCCGAGCCCACGTGCTCTGGGCCAGTTGCACCATACCTCCAGTGTGTCCTGTGTCTGCGTGTGACTGATTGCCAGCAATAGGGCCTAGGGCCCATCGCAGACCTTTACATTCTGCACTTACCTGGTCTGTATTCCTCTCTGGCAGAGTTGATCTGAATCGCCGTTTCTGCAGATATCTGCAGCTTCTGATTCACATCATCTGCGGTTTTCTTAGTGTTGCTGAGGACAGTGATAAGACTTTCATCCTCCACCAGAGAGCCCTGGGTACTTGTCAGTCGGTACAACAGGTTATCTTCCAGCTCCTTTATTTTTCTCTTGTTGGCAGTAACATCTTCCATTAGATCAGTCCTTTCTTTCTCAAGTTCCTGTTACAGCGGAATAAGATAGTCAAAAGAATCATAAGTCAGCAAAATCGACCTTATTTCATTAGTTTTTCATCAGATGCAGGTGATTCCTGTTTTAAGAACCAGCTAGACAATATTTTGCCATTTAAAAGAGTTACTCAAACAAACCAAGTCTCATGTTGAATAAGCTTACACTCTACCCAATCTTAGTGACTGATTTAAATGACAGATTTACAACTACGCAAGATGCTTACATTCATTTGGGTGCGGAAGGCAAGTAAAATAGACTATATACAATGGACATTGCATATTCTCAATGAGCCAAGAACATTTAAATTGCATGCATTACAGATGTGGATTAGAGGTTTAACTGGAAAAGACTACCCAAGCAAATTGGGTATGAGGGAAAAAGTGTCTAGAGAGGGAGATGTAGCACAAGTTACTACTTGTGTAACGATGTATCTGTAAGAGACATTAGCTAGTAATAGATTCCTTACCTTAGAATATTCCCAGGCATCAGACTGGATCCGGGAAGTTTTTCGTCAGCAGTACCCCTGCACGTCAGTAGATGGCGTCATGTGGCTCTATGTCCGACGCTGGCGTCGTAAGTGCTGAGATGATGTCACGAAGACTACCTCGGCGCCACCCATGCGCGCTGACGTCAGTTCTGTACATGACTTTACGCGCCAGGAATGCGGAGCCATGCAAGAAACTGACCACTGGTGCCATGAAACTAGGGCCCTGAAAGGGATAACCTTAACCCTAGAAATCAGTTCGCAGAACGGGGAGGATGGGCGGGGGGGTAAGGAATCTATCACTAACTAATGTCTCTTACAAATATATTGTTACACAAGTAGTAACTTGTGCATCTGAAAGAGACACATTAGTGATAGATTCCTTACCCTGGAATAGATAAGCCAGCAATACCAACCCAGGTGGTGGGTCAGCGAACAAGATTACACCAGAAAGTCACAGAGAACAGAACGGCCAAAGAATCCGTCTCTCCGGACTTGACTGTCAAGGCAGTAATGCTTGGTAAATATGTGCAGCGAAGCCCACGTACCTGCCTGACAAATGTCCTGCAAGGGAACGCCGCGTCTCAAAGCAGTAGTAGCTGCCATTGCCATGGTGGAATGGGCACGCAGCCCCACAGAAGGCTCCTTCTTGGTCAACGAGTAACATGCTCATAAGCACAGAACAACCAACTGAGAGATGGTTCGTTTGTGCACGACCCAACTTTTTTTGGTGCCTACGTAGCCAACAAAGAGTTGGTCATTCACCCGGAACTGTTGTGTGCGCTTCAGACAGAACGAGAGTGCACTTTTTGGGTCCAGACGGTTGAGCCTCTCTTCCTCTTTTGAAGGATGCAGAGGCGGAAAGAAGGTGGGCAAAGTGATGGTCTGCCCAATGTGGAAGGGTGTGACAACCTTTGGCAAGAAAGAAGGAAGGGTCCTTAAAACCACCTTTGTCCGGATGAACAGGAAGGAAAAGAGGTTTGGAAGAAAGAGCCTGGAGCTCACTCCCTCTTCTGGCAGAGGTGATAGCTACCAGGAATGCCGTCTTGAGAGTGAGAAGACGCAAAGGACACATCAGAAATGTCAAGACAAGGTTTAAGTCCCATTGAGGCATTCTGAATGGCACAGGAGCAATGTGTGTGTGATACCTTTCAGGAAACGGTTAACAACTAGGGACTTAAAAAGAGAAGGCTGATCTGGAAGCTGTAGAAAGGAAGAGATGGCCGGAAGTTAACCTTTGATAGTGCCCAGAGCAGAGCCCTGCTGGGCCAAGGATAGAAGGAACAGAAGGACCTCAGAAAGAAGGGCAGAGAGGGGATCCACAGCCTTTGCTGTGCACCATGCCACAAACCTGTTCCACCTGCAGGTGTATACCGTCTTAGTGGAGGGACGCCTGGCTGCCAGAATGACATCACTGACTTCGGGAGGAAGATCGAAAGCTGTCAATTGTCGTCGCTCAATCTCCACACATGGAGGTGGAGGGTGGACAAGTACGGGTGGATGACCGTCCCCTGCTGCTGCGACAGAAGATCCACCGAAGAGGCAGTCAGATCGGGGGATCGATCGCCATGCTGAGTAGCTCGGGATACCAGTATCTTCGTGCCCAATCCAGAGACACAAGGATGACTTGGGCCCGGTCGCGCCGAATCTTCTTCAGCACTCTGGGCAGAAACGGTATAGGCAAAAAGGCATACAACAGACCGCAACTCCACTCGCGGCGAAAAGCGTAGCCGAGCGAGTGCCGCCTTGGAAATTTCAACGTGCAGAACTGATGACATTGCGCGTTCTCTTCGGTGGTGAATAGATCTAACCAAGGATCTCCCCACTGCAGAAAGAGACCTTGCGCCACGTCCGAGTTCAGCTGCCATTCGTGATCCATCAAGCACCGACGGCTGAGTTCGCACGCCCTGGCGTTCAGAGAACCTGCCAGGTGTTGAACCACCAAGGTAATGCCTTGATGTTCCAGCCATGTCCAGAGGCACAGAGCCTCCTGACATAGGGTCCAGGACCCCATCCGCCCTGTTTGTTGCAATACCACGTGGCGGTGGTGTTGTCCGTGAACACCAGCACTACACTTCCCCGGACAGAGGAAAGGAATGCCTTCAGTGCAAGTTGAATCGCTCGTAGCTCCAAAAGGTTGATATGGAGCCGGGACTCCGCCGGAGACTAGAGGCCTCTGATCTCTGCCTCTCCCCAGAATGGACGCATCCGTCACCACTGTGTGCCCCGGTTGGGGAAGGGGGAGGGATCTGCCATTGACCCAATCGCAATTTGTGAGCCACCACTGCAATTGTCGTGCAGTGCCCTCCGAGATCTGGACATGATCAGGCAGATTACCCTGATGCTGCGCCTACCGTAACTTCAGGTCCCACTGCAGAGCCCGCATATGCAATCTGGCATGTTGCACTAGCAGGATGCAGGAGTCCATCAGGCCCAGGAGCCGGAGGGTCATCCTGTCTGAAACCCGGGATAGAGGCCGAAAGATCGGAATCATAGCCTTTATATTCCGGTCTCCCTGCTCGGGAGGATAAACCCGAAGCACAAGTTACTTACCTTCGTAACGATATATCTGTAAGAAACATTAGTTAGTTAGATCGCTTACCTTAGGATAACCCCAGATTTCAGGCTGGATCCGGAAAGATTTTGCATCAGCAGTACCCCTGCGCGTCGGTAGGCGTCGTCTGCGGCTCCACGTCCGTCGTCGGCGTCGTGATCGCCAGGATGACGTTGTCGGAGTAGTTAGACGCCACCCTCGCGCGTTGACGTCAGTTCTGTACATAGCGTTCCGTGCCAGGAACACAGAGCCATGCAAGAAACCGACACTGGTGCCATGAAACTAGGGCCCTGAAAGGGATGACCTTAACCCTAGATATCGGTTCGCAGAACGGGGAGGATGGGTGGGGCGGTAAGGAATCTAACTAACTAATGTTTCTTACAGATATATCGTTACCGAAGGTAAGTAACTTGTGCATCTGAAAGAAACGCGTTAGTTAGATTCCTTACCTTAGAATAGATACCCCAGGAATACCAACCCTGGTGGTGGGTCTGCGACCCAAGATCACACCAGGTAGTCCTGAAGAACGGAACGGCCAAAGAAGCCGTCTCCCCCGACTTGGCTGTCCAGGCAGTAATGCTTGGCAAACATGAGCAGCTAGGCCCACGTAGCTGCCTGACAAATGTCCTGCAAAGGGACTCCCCATCCCAAGGCAGTAGTAGCTGCTATAGCCTGAGTGGAATGGGCTTGCAGCCGAACAGGAGGATCCTTTTTAGCCAAGGAATAACAGGCCTTAATGCACAAAACGACCCACCGAAAGATGGTTAGTTTATTCACTGCCCACCCCTTCTTAGCACCCACGAAGCCAACAAAGAGTTGGTCGTTCACCCGGAACTGTGTTGTGCGATCCAGATAAAAGGAGAGCGCATGTTTTGGGTCCAGACGGTGGACCCTCTCTTCCTCTTTCGAGGGATGCGGAGGCGGAAAGAAGGTGGGCAAGGTAATGGACTGCCCGATGTGAAAGCCAGTAACCACCATAGGAAGAAAAGAAGGACGAGTAATCAGAACAACCTTATCCGGATGGACAGAAAGGAAAGGAGGCTTAGAGGAAAGAGCCTGGAGCTCACTCACTCTTCTGGCAGAGGTGATGGTAACCAGGAAAGCAGTCTTTAGAGACAGAAAACGAAGAGGGCAGTTATGAAGTGGCTCAAAAGGAGCAGACATCGGCTAGATCAACAACAGGTTCAAGTCCCACTGAGGCATTAGAAAGGGAACAGGAGGAAACATGTGAGTAATGCCTTTCAAGAATCTATTTACAACAGGGGACTTGAAAAGAGAAGGCAGATCAGGAAGCCTCAAGAAGGTTGAAACAGCTGAAAGATATCCCTCGATGGTGCCCAGAGCAGAGCCCTGCTGGGCAAGGGAAAGAAGAAAGAGGACAACCTCAGAAAGAGGGGAAGAAAGGGGATCCACGGCCTTTGCTGTGCACCATGCCACAAATTTATTCCACCTGCAGGCGTATACCGTTTTTGCGGAGGGACGCTTGGCTGCCAGAATGACATCACAGACTTCAGGAGGCAAGTCAAATGGCATCAACTACCGCCGCTCAATTTCCACGCATGGAGGTGGAGGCTGGACAGGTTCGAGTGGAGGACCGTCCCCTGCTGCTGCGACAGAAGGTCCTACTGAAGAGGCAGTCGAATCAGGGGATCGATTGACATACTGAGTAGCTCCGGATACCAGTATCTTCGTGCCCAATTTGGAGCCACAAGGATGACTTGGGCCCGGTCACGCCTGATCTTCTTCAGCACTCTGGGCAGAAGTGGTATAGGCCGAAAGGCATATAACAGACCGCAACTCCACTCGCGACGAAAAGCGTCTCCGATCGAGTGCCGCCTTGGAAATTCCAACGCGCAGAACTGAGGACATTGCGCGTTCTCTTCGGTGGCGAATAGATCTAACCAAGGCTCTCCCCACTGCTGAAAGAGACCTTGCGCCACGTCCGAGGTCAGACGCCACTCGTGATCCATCATGCACCGACGGCTGAGTTCGTCCGCCCTGGCGTTCAAAGAGCCCGCCAGGTGTTGAATCACCAGGGTGATGCCCTGATGTTCTAGCCATGTCCAGAGGCGCATAGCCTCCTGACAAAGGGTCCATGACCCCACCCCGCCCTGTTTGTTGCAATACCACATGGCGGTGGTGTTGTCTGGGAACACCTGCACTACACTTCCCCGGACAGAGGGGAAGAATGCTTTCAGTGCAAGTCGGATCGCCCGCAGCTCCAGAAGGTTGATGTGGAGCCGGGAATCCGCCGGACACCAGAGGCCTCTGATATCCACCTTTCCCATTTGGCCCCTCCTGTAGGAGAGTAGGGTCTGCTTCCTATGGTCACCCCCACTTTTTGCTTTGCTTTACTGGTTTTCGACTTAGATATGGCTGTGTGTCTGCTAATCAGACCCACAGCACAGATGCACTCTCTCTAAATTTACACCATGTACCCTAGGTACATCCACAATTGGGAATTGGTTCACCTTATGAGCCCCTGTAAAAGTGTACCCTAGGTACTCAGAGCATAGGTGTAACCAAGGCCTACCAGGGGCTGCAGCATGTATTATGCCACCCCTGGCTGGCCATCCAAACTGACACAACTGGCTGATCACTCAGCTGGGGAAGGTCATGTAATCACCCCTTGCTTAGGTATAGTATTCCTATATCTAACCTTATATATAGACACACAGTAACCTATAAGTCACTCCTATGGCAGGCCTTAACAATCCTGGAGGCAGAGTGCTTGGTTATGTGTGAGATGGTGCTCTAGCATGAGCTGAGCCTGTCTGCGGCGTTCGGAACCATGTCCTTATAGCTGTTCTATGATATCGTCATACCATATACTCTTAAGTGCATTATAATCCTCACGGTTGAATGCTAACTTTGGTTTGGCTTTATCTAAACATGTCGTGTAAGGTGTCATATGCTTTGGAATACTACCCCCTCGCCAATTCTGGCAACGGGGGTAGCATTCCACCCTTCTAGAGGGAGAAAACATGTTGTTGCTGACTATCCTGGTTAAAGTTAACCAGAGCCCCAGCGCCACAAAATGGACGCTGCTGCCACAGACACAAGTCTGACCTCCTGCTGCTGGGAGTCCTTCCAGTCACGGAGGTTTGGACAATAGGTTTCCTGCCTGGGAAGGTGCGAGCACCACCCCAGACAGGACTTTGTGTATTGGGACAGGGAGGGCTGAATAGATTGAGACACTGCCTGAGGCACACTAGGTGCTCCTTGCACACCCCAGTTCAAACTGGTTGCTGGGGCACTCCAGCCCCAGCTCTGGCGCGAAACTGGACAAAGGAAAGGGGGTGTAACCACCCCCCTTCCTGGTCCCACCCGTAGGAGGGACCTATAAAGTAATCCAGCCCCTTTTAGTTGTATAAAGGTAGGAGCTGAGTCCTGAGACTTTAGATTTGATCCTGAACTGAAACTTGAAACAAAACTCTGGACCTTCGACGTTCTGCTGAAGCTGAATACTGAAGAATCTCCCTTGTGGCCAAGGAGTGACTACCCGGGGCAACCAGGCACCATCCAGCAAATCAACGGCTTGCTTTGTCGATGTTCCCGCCGGAACCCGAGCACAGAGACTGATAAGACCCAGACTTCCAGACCTCTCTGAGACCTCTCTTCACGACTGCAGCATAGCTGAGATGGATGTATGTCGTTTCAACGCATGCTTTTACCACGCATGCCTTTACAACGCGGGGGATTACAATGCAAGTCGTTACAACGACTTGCGTTGGGGGGCACTGGATAGTGGAATAGTTTAATTTTCTATTCCAACTCCAGTCCCTGTGGATAGTAGGGAAGGTGTTGGATAGAAAATTAAACTATTTCCTATCCAACAGTGCCCTCCAGCGAAAGTCGTTGTAACGACTTTCATTGTAATTCCTGGGTTTTAATGGTAGTGCGGGGTAAAAGTTTTGTTGTAAACGATGTTCCCCAGCTGAGATCCGTGGAGGCGACGAGACACTTGGGACCGGACATCTTGAAAAGCCTGCAACTTCCTAACTGTGCAGCTCCTGAGGTATCCTCGAAGCTGTGCACTGGGGATTGAGAAGCCCCGAATCTGAGCTCCAACTGCACCGAAGATCAGCGCTCCACACTCCACGAGTTCTGCGTGGGGCCCTTCTGCTTGTGTTCTGCTCGACGCGTTGTCCGGTTGCTGGCCCGTTGGCTAGTAGCCTCTGTGACAACAATCCTTTTGAACCACCTCGCTGGTCTGGTTGCTCCAGACTGGCCCTTCCTTCCCCGCAAAGGTGAAGCACCTCAGACCTTGCTGGCCTGCACCAGAAGCCTTCTTTGAATCCTGCGTGGTTTGCCTTTTCCAAACTTGTTGACTCCAATCCAGCAGTCGACCCCTCCATCTGCGAGAACCTTCGTGGGAAAGCTCGCCTCCAGCACCTGGTCGTCCTCGACGCCTCCTGGACCCCGTGGCTGAAGAGACAAGCTTCACGACAGCACCTGATTGCTCCTCGACGTCGTCTGGTTCCTTCCTGGTTCCACCCGGTCACTGGCTAGTGACCCAGACTCTGTCCTCTCTGCTTTCAGGTCCTCTTCATCCTCGATCCACCCTTGGATCCACCCGGACATCTTCCTCCTGGTCGCCTGCAGCATGTTTCTCCAAGGCTCCATAGGATCCAATAACAAAACCCGACACATCTTCACACCTATGCACCCGTCGTCCGTGGGTGAGGTAACGCAAGTACTTCGGTGCTCCCAAGGGTATTGACTATCCAAGTGTCTAGGTTTTTAGTTGTTTCCTCCTAGCTAAACCGGAAGTGTCCTAAATCCTTCTAAATCTAACTTCTAAGTTCCCTTTGACTATGCATTGACTCACGCGTGTGTGTAAAGACACTGCACGCACCGCCTGTGAGCCTCCTACTCCTAACCTATGGTTCAGATAGTGTAGCCCCAGCGATTCTCTAGGCCCTAGGCCTTTCCTTTTCTCGTGACATGGTACTTATACCACTTTCTTAATATATGGTTTGCTTCGCCCCTAGAGCCTAACTGTAAATTGTGCAACTTAACGTATTCTGACTAAGTATCTTGTTATGTGCTTTGGCCTCTGATCTCATAAAGAGTTCAGAGGAGTGTGTTAGTAAATAAATACATATATATTTTATATATATCCTGTGTGGTGTCCTTTCATTTGATATTCAAGGGGTTACATATGATAAAACAGCTGGCTTTACACGCCCTCAAGAGTCTTTTAGCCTAAGACTGTTCTGTCCACGCTACCACTAGGATAGCTGGTCTATAAGGTTGACTTACAACCATCACCATGAGGGTTGTTTGGACTGGTGCAAGGTGTTCACTAGAATAGTGAACATCATATATCAGGCCAACTTCTCACACCCCCTATCCAGGGAGGTACGCATCCGTCACCACTACGTGCTCCGGTTGGTGTAGACAGAGGGATCTGCCACTGACCCAATCACGGTCCGTGAGCCACCACTGTAACTGTCTTGCAGTGCTCTCTGAGATCAGGACGTGGTTGGCCAGGTTGCCCTGATGTTGAGCCCACTGGAACTTCAGGTCCCACTGCAGAGCCCGCATCCTCCACCTGGCGTGATGTACCAGCAGGATGCAGGAGGCCATCAGACCCAGCAGCCGTAGGGCCATCCCGACCGAGACTCATGATAAAGGCTGAAAGATCTGAATCAGAGCCTGAATATCCTCAACCAGCTGTTCGGGAGGGTAGACCCGAAACTGCACCAAGTCCAGAACTGCTCCCATGAAGTTGAACTTCTGGGAGGGACTCAGATGTGACTTCGGAACGTTGATGGAGAACCCCAGCGAATAAAGGAGGTCGGCCGTAGTCTAGAGTTGGGAGACAACTGTTTGGGGTGAGCCCGCCTTCAACAACCAGTCGTCGTGATAGGGGAAGAATGGAACCCCTAATCTGTGCAGATGAGCTGCGACCACCGACATCACTTTCGTGAATACCCGAGGGGCACTGGTGAGGCCAAAGGGGAGCATGGTAATCTGAAAATGCTCGTGGTCTACCATGAACCGCAGGTAACGCCGGTGGGCCAACAGGACGGGGATGTGGAAATAGGCGTCCTGCAAGTACAATGCTACCATCCAGTCTCCAGGGTCCAGGGCAGCCAGAACCTGAGCTAACATCAGCGTCTTGAACTTCTCCTTCTGGAGGAAGACGTTGACGCTCCTGAGGTCCAAGATAGGGCGTAGGCCCCCTTTGCCCTTCTTGGGAACCAAAAAGTAGTGGAAGTAACAACCCCGTCCCACTTCTGGGCCAGGTACGCGCTCGATGGCCCCCTTGGCCAAAAGGGCTATAACTTCCTCCTGCAGAAGTTGCAAGTGATCCCCGACATGCGGTGGTACTGTTCTGGCATGGCTTGAGGGGTCGCCTCGAAGGGGAGGGAGTAGCCCCTTTGGAAGATTGGCAGTACCCACCTGTCCTAAGTGATGGTACGCCAGTGGAGATGGTGATTGAGAATTCTGCCTCCCACTGGCATGGAATGGGCCTGAAAGCTCGGACTAGGAAGGCTTTGAGGCATATGCTGCGGGAGCGGATGTGGACTGACCAGCTCTCTGTCCCCCTGCTCCGCCACGGCTGAATCCACGTCCTCGACCGTGTTGAGGTTGGTTCTGCAGCCAGTGGCTGGATGAACGTGCGGGGGTGCCCATTCGTTGGCCACGAAAGGGGAGGAAAGCAGAAGTTTGCTGGCGCTGGGCCGACAGGCCCAAGGACTTGGCTGTATCCTTGGAGTAGCCCTGGAGTCTTTAAAGCGTTCCAGCGCGCTATCTGTTTTGTCGCCAAAAAGGCAACGGCCATCAAAGGGCATGTCCATGAGAGTGCTCTGGACATCCCCTGAAGTTTGTGGACCTCAGCCAGGTGTGACGACGAATCGCCACCGTCGTTGCAATCGCTCTGCACAGCGAGTTTGTGGTGTCAAGTCCACACCGAATGGAATACCGTGCTGCATCTCGCCCCTCAGTAAGAGCCTGGGTGAGCCATGTCCTGGCCTACTCCGGACTCTGGGGCAGCACGTCTGCCACCGTATTCCACATAGAGTGGGTGTAACGTTCCAAAAGGCATGCAGTATTAATGGTACGCAACCCAAGACTGAGTGAGGAAAAAAGGTTCTTGCCAAACTGTTCCATCCTTTTGGATTCCCGGTCCGGAGGTGCAGATGGGAAGGCAGTTTGGGACGTGGAGCCTGGATAAACAGACTCTCAGGGGTGGGGTGTACGGACAGAAAGCAGGGGTCGCCCGGAGCTGGGCGGTGGTGCCGGGCCACGTTACAGTCCACAGGAGAGACTGTGGAGGGCTTGGACCAAGTGCCCATCAGAATGTTGGTGAGGGCCTCATTAAACTGCAGCAGAGGATCCGAAGAGCTGACTGGCGGTTGAAGCACCTCAGTGAGGAGGTTAGTCCTCACGGCCGATGCAGGGAGCTCCTGGCACAAGGCCTTGGCCGCCTTGCACAGCACCACAGTATAAATAGCACCCTCCTCCATAGCCACGGAAGGAGGAGAGATGAAGCACAAGTTACTTACCTTCGGTAACGATATATCTGTAAGAAACAGTAGTTAGTGTTAAATTCCTTACCTTAGAATATCCCAAGGCATCAGACTGGATCCGGAAAGTTTTGCATAGCAGTACCCCTGCCCGCCGGTAGGCGTCGTCTGCGGCTCCGCATCCGTCGTCAGCGTCATTGGCGCTGGGATGACGTCGCTAGAGTACTTAGAGGCCGCCCTCACGCGCTGACATCAGTTCTTATACACAGCTATTCCGCGCCAGGACGCAGAGCCACGATAACAACCAACACTGGTGCCATAAAACTAGGGCCCTCAAAGGGATATACCTTAACCCTAGATATCGGTTCCCAGAACGGGAGGATGGGTGGGGCGGTAAGGAATCTAACACTAACTACTGTTTCTTACAGATATATCATTACCGAAGGTAAGTAACCAGTGCATCTGAAAGAAACAGGTTAGTGTTAGAATCCTTACCTTAGAATAGATAGCCCAGCAATACCAACCCCGGTGGTGGGTCTGAGAACCAATAATCACACCAGAAAGTCCTGGAGAACAGAACGGCCGAAAAAGCAGTCTCTCCGGACTTGACTGTCCAGGCAGTAGTGTCCAGCAAACGTGTGCAGCGCGGCCCCCGTAGCTGCCTGACAGATGTCCTGCAAGGGGACTCCCCGACCCAGGGCAGTAGTAGTTGCCGTGGCCCAAGTGGAATGGGCCCTCAGCCCAACAGGGGGCTCCTTTTTAGCCAAAGAGTAGCATACCTTGATGCACAACACGACCCACAGAGAGATGGTCCGTTTGTGCACCACCCGTCCCTTCTTAGCGCCCATGTAACCAACAAAGAGCTGGTCATCCAGCCGGAACTGGCGTGTGCAGTCCTGATAGAATGAGAGTGCACATTTTGGGTCCAGACGGTGGAGCTTCTCCTCCATTTCGAGGGATGCGGAGGCAGAAAGAAGGTGGGCAAGGTGATGGACTGCCCGATGTGGAAGGCTGTGACTACCTTGGGCAGGAAAGAGGGACGCGTTCTCAAGACAACTTTGTCCGGATGGACAGAAAGGAAAGGAGGTTTGGAAGAAAGAGCCTGGAGCTCACTCACTCTCCTGGCAGAGGTGATGGCAACAAGGAAGGCAGTCTTAAGAGTGAGAAGACGAAGAGGGCAATTGTGAAGTGGCTCGAAAGGCGCGCACATCAAATAGGTAAGAACAAGGTTCAAGTCCCACTGAGGCATCACAAAAGGAACAGGAGGAAACATGTGAGTGATGCCCCTCAAGAATCTATTTACAACAGAGGACTTGAAAAGAGAAGGCTGATCAGGTAGCCGTAAAAAGGCTGAAATGGCAGAGAGGTAGCACTTGATAGTGCCCAAAGCAGAGCCCTGCTATGCAAGAGAAAGAAGAAAGAGGAGAACCTCTGAAAGGGGGGCAGAAAGGGGATCCACAGCCTTTGCTGTGCACCATGCCACAAATTAATTTTACCTGCAGGCGTATACCGATTTTGTGGAGGGACGCCTGGCTGCCAGAATCACATCACATACTTCAGGAGGCAAGTCAAATAGCCTCAACTGCCGCCGCTCAATCTCCATGCATGGAGGTGGAGACTGGACAGGTACGGGTGGAGGATCGTCCCCAGCTGCTGCGACAGAATGTCCTCCTGAAGAGGCAGATGAATTGGGGGATCAACTGACATGCTGAGTAGCTCGGGATACCAGTATCTTCGTGCCCAGTCCGGAGCCACAAGGACGACTTGGGCCCGGTCGCGCCTGATCTTCTTCAGCACTCTGGGCAGAAGTGGTATAGGCGGAAAGGCGTACAATAGGCCTCAGCTCCAATCGCGAAGAAAAGCAACGTGAGCGAGTGCCGCCTTGGAAATTCCAATGCGCAGAACTGATGACATTGCGCGTTCTCTTATGTGCCGAATAGATCTAACCAATGCTCTCCCCACTGCTGAAAGAGACTTGCGCCACGTCCGAGTTCAGACGCCATTCGTGATCCATCATGCACCGACGGCTGAGTTTGTCCGCCCTGGCGTTCAGTGAACCTGACAGGTGTTGAACCACCAGGGTCACGCCCTGATGTTCTAGCCATTGCAAGAGGCGCAGAGCCTCCTGACACAGGATCCACGACCCCACCCCGCCCTGTTTGTTGGAGTACCACATGGCGGTGGTGTTGTCCGTGAACACCTGCACTACACGCCCCCGGACAGAGGGGAGGAATGCTTTCAGTGCAAGTCGGATCGCCCACAGCTCCAGAAGGTTGATGTGGAGCCGGGACTCCGCCGGAGACCAGAGGCCTCTGATCTCTGCCTCTTCCATGTTTCCCCCCAGCCCAGGAGGGACGCATCCGTCACAACTACGTGCTCCGGTTGGGGTTGGGGGAGGGATCTGCCGCTGACCCAATTGCGGTCCGTGAGCCACCACTACAACTGTCTCTCAGTGACCTCCGAGATCAGGATGTGGTTGGACAGATTGCCTTGATGCTGGGCCCATTGAAACTTCAGGTCCCACTGCAGAGCCCGCATCCGCCACCGGGCGTGATGCACCAGTAGAATGCAGGAGGCCATCCGTCCCAGAAGCCGCAGCATCAACCTGACCGAGACTCGGGATAAAAGCTGAAAGATAAGAATTAGAGCCTGAATATCCCAAACACGCTGTTCGGGAGGATAAAGCCGAAACCGCGCCGAGTCCAGAACCGCTCCGATGAAGAGGAGCTTCTGAGAGGGACACAGGTGTGACTTTGGCACATTGATCAGAAGTTTTTTAAGTTTTCACCTTGCTAGGGCTGCTAGCTTTGTTGCCCCTAATCTGTTGATGGCGGTGCTTTATTTGACAGGGGGCCCTCTGGGGCTCCCTGACCTCCTTGACCTCTGTAGCCCTGGGCTGACTGAGGCAGGGAAGAGAGGGGCAGGTTACCTGCTCCAGACTGGGCCCCACATTGGAAGGGTCCGCTGACATCACAGGCTCTGCCATGCTAGGCCTGACTACCTCTGGGGCAGTTCCTTCACAAGGGGTAAGATCAGTTCCCTGAGGAGGCTGATCCTTTCCTAATGTCTGGTGGGAGGGAGATTTCTCTTCCTCCTCAATGCTCTCTGTTTGTGTGGAGTGATGCATAGTTTCAGTCTTCACAACACATGAATCAGTTTGAGTTTGGGCTTTGGCCATCACAGCCCCACCAACCTTTTCAAGAAGTGACTCAGTTTGGGTATGGGCTGTTACCATAACAGCTTTGCTAATTTTTCAGGAAGGGATTCTGCTGAAGATGGAGCTGAGTCTTGCACAGCCCTACCAACCTTTTCAGGAAGGACATCTTGGATTGGGGCTGTGGCAAGCACAGCCCCACTAACCTTTCCATGGAGATTTACCATTTTAGAATGGGTTTCTTGTTCCACCTCAGCCCAGGCTGAGATTTCTAAATCATTCCCAAGTAGACAATCTACAGACAAGTTTGGGGACACTGCCACTCTCTTTGGGCCAGTGACACCTCCCCAGCTGAGATTTACCACTGTCATGGGATGATTTTTCTGCACTTCATCAATGTTTGTCACCTGATATGTGGCACCAGGTAAAAGTTGCCTTGAGAGGACTAGATTCTCAGTCACCATAGTGATGCTAGCCCCTGTGTCTCTGTAGGCCTCAACTTTTTGACCATTGATGATGGGCTCCTGTCTATACTTGCTCAAAGTGTTTGGGCAGTCAGTGAAGTTGGCAAACCCCATGCCATTTTCATAGACAAGAGTATCTGTGTTAGGGGACCTGGTTAGGCCAGAGTCCACCTGGGTTCCAAAAGTAAGCCCACCCAGATTCCTGGGGGTGCTCCCACCACCTAGGGGATTACTACTAGTAGTAACAGGAGGTGTTGGAGCTGTACTTAGAGGAATGTTTTCTTTATTACTGTTCTTTGGACAACAACTGTCTGTTTTCCAGTGGCCAGGCTTTTTACAAGCATGGCAATAAGGTTTCTTCTGGTCAGGGGAGTTGTTTTGGGACCCACCCCCATCCTTGGAGTTTTGGGGCCCTGTGGTAGACTTGTCTTTAGATTTATCCCCACCCTTCTCTTGAGCCTTGGAAGTATCCTTCTTCTGGTCATTACCCTGATTCTTAGGCCTAATCCTGGTTCTGACCCATTTGTCTGCCCTCTTACCCAAATCTTGTGGAGAGGTCAGATCTGAGTCCACCAGGTGCTGGTGTAAAAGCTGGTTCTGACAATTACTTAGGATCTGCTCCCTCATAATCAAATTATACAATCCTGTATAGTCTTGTACTTTGCTGCCATGTAGCCAACCTTCCAGAGCGTTAGTAGCACAATCTACAAAATCAGTCCGGGTGTCTCTGAACAACAACCTGTATTGATCAGTGGTTAGGCCAAACCCTTCAATAGGAGCCCTCTTCAGGACAGTGTAATTTTTAGCATCCTCAGCTCTTACAGTGAGGAGCTTATCTCTCCCTTTCTCAGAAAAGGAAAGCCAAAAGATTGCTGCCCACTGATCTGAAGGAACCTGCTGTACCATGCAGGCCCTCTCCAGAGCAGTTATCCATTTGTGGATGTCATCCCCATCTCTGTATGGGGGCACAATCTTACTCAGGTTTCTAGTATCATAGGACCTGTCTTTATCCTTTGGGATATTGCTGCCACCAGTGGGTATCTCACCACTCAATTTCTGCTCTCTTGCCAAGGCAAGTCTAGCTTGGGCCAGGGCTACTTCCTCCCTCTCTATCTGGAGTTTAACAGCTCTCATCCTGGCCTCATGCTCCAATTTCTGGGCAGGAGTCATGCCCCTTTGGGATTGTCTAGAGGCACTAGAAATGTGAGAGTCTCTGGAATGAGACCTCTCCCTTCTATTGCCTGGGAGAATCCTGTTATGTACTCTGGGAAGGGACTGGCCCTCTCTATTTCCATGTAGGTCCAAGTTGGCCCGGCTAAGCCTTCCAACTGGTACCTGGCTAACCCCTTGATCCTGATCTGAATCATTATCATTTGAATCTGGGTTCACCTCCTCATATTCTACTTCTGGGGTGGTGTTCTCTGTGTCTGGGGGGTTCACTCCTTCTCCTGATCCTGAGGGAACTATTCTAGCTTTCTCAGGTCATCCTTTTCCAGGATGGCTATCATGATAGGAATGGTAGGGTTGTGACCCTTTCTCAGCCCCCTTGAAGTGCATAAAGCACTCAAGTCCTTGTGGCTGAATTTGTCATAGCTGGAGGTTGCCTGTGGAGGGTGAACCACCACGGGTAGAGAGCCTGAAGCTTCACCTGTGCCAGACATGACTTCTAGTGAGGTGTAAGTGATGCACTTACCTACACTAAGTGTTTTCCTACTGTACCCTACTAGTGAGTTGTAGTCAGGGTGTGCTAAGCCCTTCTACCTACAACTACTAAGTTCAGTAGAACTTAAATATGCTAAGCTTTGTTTATATGTACCTAGGTACTTAATGTGATCTTTCAATTTGATATAAAGATTGCAATGGTAATAACAACAGCAAGCTCAAATCCCACTGCTGCTCACCAATGTGAGAAGTTGGCCTGATGTATGATGTCCACAGTTCTGTGGGCACCTTGTATCAGTCCAAACAATCCCTTATGGTGATGGTTGTAAGTCAACCTTATAAACAAGCTATCCTAGTGGTAGCATGGACTAAGCAGCCTTAAAGGCTTAACTCAAGAGGGCATGTGAAGCAAGCTGTTTTACCATATGCAATCCTGTAATATCAAATGAAAGGACACCACACAAGTTATATATTATACAAATATATGTATTTATTCTCAGAATAATCCCCACTACTCTTTATGAGCAATGAAGCACAAGTGTTTAAACAAAGTCACAATATAACATATACAAGTTGCACGTTTTTGGATGAGGCCGGTGGCCACTCAAACCATATATCAAAAAAGTGGTATAACAATCCCTAATCAATCAGTGGTAAGGCCTAGGGCCTTGGGAATCGCCTGGACTACAGTGGACTAACGACAGTTAGGACGGGAGTAGCCCGCGGGATTCGGGTGCAGTGCGAGAAGCACAAGCTTGCACCAATGTAAAGTCAATGGCGCGTAAAAGTTATCGTTTTACAGATTTAAGAGTCTTCCGACTGGACTAGGACTACCAAACTTTAGAGTTAGGCACTAGAGGTGTGTACCAGTGTAAGAACACCGGCGCTAGTAAGTTACCTCACCCACAGGAAGCGGGTGCATAGGTGCCAAAGTGTGTCGGGTTTCGTCACGCCGTTCGATGGTGCCTGAAGATGAAGATGCTGCAGGCGTCCAGGAGGGAAGTGTCCGGTGCGATCCAAGGGTGGATTGAAGTTGAAGAGTACCTGAAAGCAGAGGGGACAGAGTCTGGGTCACAAATCAGTGACCAGGAAGGAACCAGGCATGTCGGGCGCAATCAGGTCGATGTCGGGTGCCTTGTCTCCGCTGCCACGTGGTCTCTGGGGCACCGAGGCTGTCCTGGAGTGGATCACAAACTGTCCCACAAAGGCTCTCGCTGTTGGCGGTGTCGGCTTCTGGATCGGAGTCAACAATCCTTGGAAATGGCAATCCACGCAGGATTCGAAGAAGGCTTAACACTCGGACCAGCAAGGTCAGAGCGTGTGCTCCTGTTTAGGTGAGCGAGGGCCTGTCTGGAGCAACCAGACTAGCTGTGTAAAGTTGAAGGTTCGTCGGTTCTGGGGTCACTAGCCAACGGGCAAGCGACCGGACCAACGCGTCAAGCAGGAAAATGCAAAAGGGCCCCACGCAGCACTCGTCAAGTGTGGAGGGGTAAGCTTCGGTGCAAAAGCTGCTCGGTACTGGAGCTTCTCAAACTCCAATGCACAGCTTCGAGGAGGCCTCGGGTGCTGCACGGTCAGCGCTTTGCGGTTTTTTCAAGATGGCCGCTCCCACGCTTCAGGTCGCCTCCACGGGTCTCAGCTTTGCATAGACTGTGGATCGGGCTGTTGAAAGTCAGGATCGCAAGCTCTTGTCGAACTCTGTCGCTCGAGTTCCAGAGGGAACTGCAACAAAGCAAACGTCGAGGTGCTGGATGGTGCCTGTTTGCACAGGTTGGTCACACCTTGACCACAAGGGAGATTCTTCAGTCTTCCACGTCGAGTGGGATGTCGAAGGGTCCAGAGTTTTATTTCATAAGTTTCAGTCAGGATAATCTGATGTGCATTGGCACTGCTCCCACCTATATTCCAAATCTGGGGGCTGGATTACCTGCTAGGTCCCTCCTATGGGTGGGACCCAGGAAGGGGGTGGTTACACCCCTTTCCCTTTGTCCAGCTTCCCGCCAGGTCTGGGACTGGAGAGTCCCAGAACCGGTTTGGCTGGCATTTGCCCGGGGACACCTTGTGCGCCCCAGGCAGTGTCTAGTTTCTTTCAACCCTCCCTGCTACAATCCACTATCTCCTGTCTGTGGTGGTGTAACACCTCCCTGTGACAGGAGATCCTTTGATCATGCCTCCTCTGTCGAGTTTCGGTCAGCAGCAGGAGGGCAGACTCGTTTCTGTGGCAGCAGCATCCATTTTGTGATGCTGGGGCTCTGGTTTGGATTAACCGCATTTGCAGTAAGTAACATGTCTTCCCTTCCTGGAGGGTTGGGACGCTGCCCCCATCGTCAGAATCGTCGAGGGGGTAGCATTCCACATTGTATGACACCATACACGACATGTTTTGATAAAGCCAAACTGGAGTTGCAATAACCGTAAGGATTATAATGCACTTAAGAGTATATGGTATTGCAGTATCATTGGAACAGCTATAGGGAAATGGTGCCGCAAGCTGCAGACAGGCTTAGCTCATGCTAGAGCACCATCTCACATAAAACCAAGCACTCTGCCTCCAGGATTGTTTAAGGCCTGCCATAGGAGTGGCTGATAGGTTTATATGTGTCCAAATATAGGTTTAGGCATAGGTATACTATACCTAAGCAAGGGGTGATTACACCACCTTGCCCCAGCTGAGTGATCAGCCAGTTGTGTCAATTTAAGAACCAGCCAGGGGTGGCAAAAGCTATACTTCAGCCCCTGGTAGGCCTTGGAGGCCCCTATGCCCTGGGCACCTATAGTGCACTGTACAGGGGCTGACAAGGAGTCCAGTACCAATTTGGTTATGCACCTAGGGTGCATGGAGTCCATTTTAAGAGAGAGCAGATAGCCTGGGGCTCTGATTAGCAGGGTCCCAGGCCAACTAAGTCGAAAACCAGCTAAACACTAGGCAAAAAGTCTGGGGTAACCATAGTCAGGCATCCACCCTCCTACAGAGAATGGCTCACCCATCGACTCAGGACCTGGACCGGGGCTGAAACCAGGGACGGCGTCATCTGACGACGGCGCCAGGAGTGGCACCATGGGGGCCGTGCCAGCAGAGGAGTTGTGAGGTCAATTGGCGTCGACCGGGATCCAGGCCTGGATCCCATTGGGGCCTGCAGCGTCGGGACCGAAACAGATGACAGCGCCGGGGCCAAAGCCGCCGGCTCGCTGGGACCCCCAGTCGGACCTGAGGGGCCCGGAGGCACGCCGGTAAGACTCGATGGCGGGAATAGAGTCCTCATGGCCATGAGGAAGTCTCAAATCTTGCCCGCAGTCGCATGAAGTCCAGGGATCGGAGGGTGTGGGGCCGGATGCAACTCCTGCAGCTCCGGCAGAGCCACTTGGGTGGTGCCACCTGTAGGAGATTAGGGTCTGCTTCCTATGGTCACCCCCACTTTTTGCTTTTTCTTTACTCGTTTTCGACTTAGATGTGGCTGTGGACCTGCTAATCAGACCAACAGCCCAGATGCACTCTCTATAAATTCACACCATGTACTCTAGGTACATCCACAATTGGGAATTGGGTCACGTTGTCAGCCCCTGTAGAAGTGTACCCTAGGTACTCAGGGCATAGGTGTAACCAAGGCCTACAAGGGGCTGCAGCATATATTATGCCACCCCTGGCTGGCCACCTAAATTGACACAACTGGCTGATCACTCAGCTGGGGCAAGGTCGTGTAATCAACCCTTGCTTAGGTATAGTATTCCTATATCTACCCTTATATATAGACACACAGTAACATATAAGTCACTCCTATGGCAGGCCTTAACAATCCTGGAGGCAGAGTGCTTGGTTATGTGTGAGATGGTGCTCTAGCATGAGCTGAGCCTGTCTGCACCTTTCTGAACCATGTCCTTATAGCTGTTCTATGATATCGCCATACCATATACTCTTAAGTGCAGTACAATCCTTGCGGTTGAACGCTAACTTTGGTTTGGCTTTATCTAAACATGTCGTGTAAGGTGTCATACGCTTTGGAATACTACCCCCTCGCCAATTCTGGCGACGGGGGTAGCATTCCACCCTTCTAGAGGGAGGAAACATGTTGTTGCTGACTATCCCGGTTAAAGTTAACCAGAGCCCCAGCGTCACAAAATGGACGCTGCTGCCACAGACACAAGTCTGACCTCCTGCTGCTGGGAGTCCTTCCAGTCACAGAGGTTTGGACAATAGGTTTCCTGCCTGGGAAGGTGCGAGCACCACCCCAGACAGGACTTTGTGTATTGGGACAGGGAGGGCTGAATAGATTGAGACACTGCCTGAGGCACACTAGGTGCTCCTTGCACACCCCAGTTCAAACCGGTTGCTGGGGCACTCCAGCCCCAGCTCTGGCCCGAAACTGGACAAAGGAAAGGGGGTGTAACCACCCCTCTTCCTGGTCCCACCCATAGGAGGGACCTAGAAAGTAATCCAGCCCCTTTTAGTTGTATAAAGGTAGGAGCTGTGTCCTGAGACTTTAGAATTGATCCTGAACTGAAACTTGAAACGAAACTCTGGACCTTCGACGTTCTGCTGAAGCTGAATACTGAAGAATCTCCCTTGTGGACAAGGAGTGACCACCCTGGGCAACCAGGCACCATCCAGCAAATCAACGGCTTGCTTTGTCGATGTTCCCGCCGGAACCCGAGCACAGAGCCTGACAAGACCCAGACTTCCAGACCTCTCTGAGACCTCTCTTCACGACTGCAGGATAGCTGAGATGGATGTATGTCGTTTCAACGCATGCTTTTACCACGCATGCCTTTACAACGCGGGGATTACAACGCAAGTCGTTACAACGACTTGCCTTGGGGGGCGCTGGATGGTGGAATAGTTTAATTTTCTATTCCAACTCCAGTCCCCGTGGATAGTAGGGAAGGTGTTGGATAGAAAATTAAACTATTTCCTATCCAACAGCGCCCTCCAGCGAAAGTGGTTGTAACGACTTTCGTTGTAATTCCTGCGTTTTAATGGTAGTGCGGGGTAAAAGTTTTGTTGTAAACGATGTTCCCCAGCTGAGATCCGTGGAGGCGACGAGACACTTGGGACCGGACATCTTGAAAAGCTTGCAACTTCCTAACTGTGCAGCTCCTGAGGTATCCTCGAAGCTGTGCACTGGGGATTGAGAAGCCCCAAATCTGAGCTCCACCTGCACCGAAGATCAGCCCTCCACACTCCACGAGTTCTGCGTGGGGCCCTTCTGCTTGTGTTCTGCTCGACGCGTTGTCCGGTTGCTGGCCTGTTGGCTAGTAGCCTATGTGAGGACAATCCTTTTGAACCACCTCGGTGGTCGGGTTGCTCCAGACTGGCCCTTGCTTCCCCGCAAAGGTGAAGCACCTCAGACCTTGCTGGCCTGCACCAGAAGCCTTCTTTGAATCCTGCGTGGGTTGCCTTTTCCAAGGCTTGTTGACTTCAATCCGGCAGTCGACCCCTCCATCTGCGAGAACCTTCGTGAGAAAGCTCGCCTCCAGCACCTGGTCGTCCTCGATGCCTCCTGGTCCCCGTGGCTGAAGAGACAAGCTTCACAACAGCACCTGATTGCTCCTCGACGTCGTCTGGTTCCTTCCTGGTTCCACCCGGTCACTGGCTAGTGACCCAGACTCTGTCCTCTTTGCTTTCAGGTCCTCTTCATCCTCGATCCACCCTTGGATCCACCCGGACAACTTCCTCCTGGTCGCCTGCAGCATGTTTCTCCAAGGCTCCATAGGATCCAACAACAAAACCCGACACATCTTCACACCTATGCACCCGCCGTCCGTGAGTGAGGTAACGTGAGTACTTCAGTGCTCCCAAGGGTATTGACTATCCAAGTGTCTCGGTTTTTAGTTGTTTCCTCCTAGCTAAACTGGAGGTGTTCTAAATCCTTCTAAATCTAACTTCTAAGTTCCCATTGACTTTGCATTGACTCACGCGTGTAGGTAAAGACACTGCACGCGCCGCCTGTGGGCCTCCTACTCCTAACCTAAGGTTCATATAGTGTAGCCCCAGCGATTCTCTAGGCCCTAGGCCTTTCCTTTTCTCGTGACGTGGTACTTATACCACTTTCTTAGTATATGGTTTGCTTCGCCCCTAGGGCCTAACTGTATTTTGTGCAACTTAACGTATTCTGATTAAGTAACTTGTTATGTGCTTTGGCCTCTGATCTCATAAAGAGCTCAGAGGAGTGTGTTAGTAAATAAATACATATATATTTTATATATATCCTGTGTGGTGTCCTTTCATTTGGTATTCAAGGGGTTACATATGGAAAAACATCTGGCTTTACACGCCCTCAAGAGTCTTTTAGCCTAAGACTGTTCTGTCCACGCTACCTCTAGGATAGCTGGTCTATAATGTTGACTTACAACCATCACCATAAGGGTTGTTTGGACTGGTGCAAGGTGTTTACTAGAATAGTGAACATCATATACCAGTCCAACTTCTCACACCACCCAAACCCTCGGCCGAGTCGCGCGACCGGCGAGGGGAGTCAGAAGAGCAATGTCACTTCTTCGACTTCTTCTTGCCATGCCTCGACTTACCTGAGTGTGAGGATTTGGATCCCGACGAAGGGTGATGGCTACGGCTTCACGATCGGTCCCTCGACTTTCTCCTCGACCGGGACCTTGAGCGGCGCGGAGCTGACTGCCGGAGCTTGAGAAGCTTACGGGACCACTCTCGCCTAGCTTTCGAAGTCAAGGCCAGACAGTCGGGGCACAACTTGTCATGGTGGTCAGCCCCTAAACAGTAGAGACACCTGCAGTGGGGGTCAGTAACCGACATCGGTCAGTGACAGGCGTCACACGGCTTGAAACCGGGCATCCCTACCAGCACCAGGAGTCAAAGTCGACTCGAAAAAGAAGTAAAAAAGACCAAAAAGTTAGTAAAAAAGTGACTAAGGGGTCTGGTCATGAGCACGAGGGTGGCGTCTAAGTACTCAGACGATGTCATCTCGGCGATAACGACGCCGATGATGGACGCGGAGCTGCAGACGACGCCTACCGACGCACAGAGGTACTGCTGAGAAAAAATCTTTCTGGATCCAGCCTGACGCCTGGGGATATTCTAAGGTAAGGAATCTAACTAACGTGTTTCTTTCAGATTCTGCTTTGAATCCAGAACCTCTCCAATGAACGGGAGCTTCTGAGAGGGACTCAGGTGCGACTTCGGCAGGTTGATGGCGAACCCCAACAAATGCAGGTGATCGGCCGTAGCCTGAAGGTGGGTGATGACTGTCTGGGGCGAGCCCGCCTTCAACAACCAGTCGTCGAGGTAGGGGAAGATTGATACCCCTGACCTGCGCAGATGAGCTGCAACAATTGCCATCACTTTGGTGAACCCCCGCGGGGCGCTGGTTTGGCCAAAGGGGAGCATGGCAAACTGAAAATGCTTCTGGCCTACCGTGAACCGCGAGTAACGCAGGTGGGCCGGCAGGCCGGCAGGAGGGGGATGTGAAAATATGTGTCCTGCAAGTCCAACGCTTCCATCCAGTCTCCAGGGTCGAGGGCAGCCAAGACCTGAGCCAGAGTCAACATCTTGAACTTTTCCTTCCGTAGGAAGCGATTGACGTTCCTGAGGTCCAAGATGGGGCGCAAGCCCCCCTTGTCCTTCTTGGGACCAAAAAGTAGTGAGAATACCAACCACGTCCTACTTCTGGCCCAGGAACGCACTCGATGGCCCACTTGGCCAAGAGGGCTATAACTTCTTATTGGAGAAGCGTGAAATGATCTCCCGACATGCGGTGGAACTGAGGTGGCATGGCTGGGGCCGTAGACTCGAAGGGGAGGGAGTAACCCCTCCGATCAAGTTGCAGCACCCACTTGTCGGAAGTGACAGAGCGCCAGTGGGGAAGGTGATGCCGAATCCTACCGCACACTGGCGTGGGGTGCACCCCAAGGCACGGACTAGGAAGGCTTTGAGGCGGATGCAGCGGGAGCGGAGGTGGACTGTCCCGGCTGCTGGCCCACTGAGCCGCCACGGCAGCCTCAATGCCCACTGCCGCGCTGAGTTTGGTTCTGCGCAGGCTTCTGACTGAACGAGCGGGCAGGGGCGCCCCTTCCGTGGCCACGAAAGGAATGAAAGGTAGATGTGGCTGGACGCGTGGTGGAGAGACCCAAGGAATTGACCTTAGCCTGGGAGTCCTTGAAATGCTCCAGCGCACTGTCCGCCTTATCACCAAACAGGCGAGTACCATCAAAAGGCATGTCCATGAGGGAACTCTGGACATCACCCAAACACTCAGTGGACCGCAGTCAGGCAAGGCGATACAGAGCCACTGTTGTAGAGATCGCTCTCCCTAAGGAGTCCACGGTGTCCAGGCCACACCAAATGGCGACATTTGCAGCATCTTTTCCCTCCGCAAGAGCCTGGGAAAGTACTGCCCGAACCTCTTCCAGGCACTGGGGCAATGTCTGTGCCACCGTGTCTCACACAGCGTGAGAGTAGTGACCCAACAGGCATGCAGTGTTGACTGACCGCAGCCCCAAGCTAGTAGAGGAAAATAACCTCTTGCCAAACTGCTCCAGCTTTTTCGATTCCTTATCCGGCAGGGCGGTAGGTAACGCACTTTGGGAAGTGGAAGCCTGGATGACAAGGCTCTCCAGAGTCGGATGATTGATCAGAAACGCCGGGTCACCCGGTGCCGGGTGATGACGCCTGGCCACATTCTTATCCACAGGAACCCTTGTGGAAGGCCTAGACCAGGTGCCCAACAGAACATCCGTCCAGGCCTCATTAAACGGGAGCAGAGGTTCAATAAAACTTTCCGCCGGCTGAAGCACCTTAGTAAGGAGGTAAGTCTTGTGGGTGACAGTAGGCAGATCAAGGGCCTCAGCTGCTCTATCGAGCACCATAGTATATGTGGCACCCTCTTCCAGGATTGTAGGAGGAGACATAAATCCCAGCTCGGAGGAAAGGTCAAGGCCGCCTCCGTCCTCCGAGACCTCCACCCATTCATTTTCAGACTCGCACTGCCGTGCCAGAGGGTCTTCCGACCCCTTCCAGTCGTCGCCCTCCTCCACGGCCCATGGTACAGGCGGCAGCGGGGGGAGGCACAGGGGAGAACAAGTGCTCCAAAGGCGCCGGGCGTGGCACCGGTTGGCGCCAATCCGCTCCATGTCCCAATTAGGGTCCCAAGCCGGAGCAAAATTGCCCAGAAAGTCGGGCAAGGGCGGGACGAACGGAAACCATGGAGGCGCCGGTAATGGAGCCGCAGGGTATACCAGGGCCGGAGCCGCCGGCGGAGGACCCTGAGGTGCTGAGGCCAGAGCCGCTGGCGGAAGACCTTGCGGGCCGGAGACGACGGCGGCGCCGACGGTGGAGCCGGTGGCAAGCAGGGCCCCTCAAAAGGGACCGCGTGGCTCAAAGGTGCGCCGGCGGGTGGCCTAGGCCTGAAAAGGCAGTCCATGGCAGCAAGGAACTCTTGCACCTGGGCCGAAGTTGCCGACGGACCCGGATCAATCAATCAATCAATCAATCATATCATTTGTAAAGCGCACTACTCACCTGTGAGGGTCTCAAGGCGCTGGGGTGGTGGATGCTGCTACTTCTCGAAAAGCCAGGTCTTGAGAAGTTTTCTGAAGTTCAGCAGGTCTTGGGTCTGCCGTAGCTGGATGGGGAGGGTGTTCCAGGTCTTGGCGGCGAGGTAGGAGAACGATCTGCCGCCTGAGGTCGCTCTTCGGAAGCGGGGGACTGTAGCGAGGGCGAGGTCGGCGGAGGGGAGCTGGAGAGTGGGGGTGTAGAAGCTGAGTCATCTCTTGAGGTACGTTGGTCTGGTGTTGTGGAGTGCCTTGTGTGCGTGGGTGAGGAGCTTGAAGGTTATCCTCTGGTTGACCAGGAGCCAGTGCAGGTCTCTCAGGTGGGGTGTGATGTGGCTGCGGCGAGGGATGTCGAGGATCAGGCGTGTAGAGGCGTTCTGGATGCGTTGGAGCCGTCTCAGGAGTTTGGCCGAGGCTCCTGCGTAGAGGGCGTTTCCATAGTCAAACCTAATGCTGACAAGGGCCTGGGTGACTGTTCTTCTCGTTTCAGTGGGGATCCACTTGTAGATCCTATGGAGCATGCGGAGGGTGTTGAAGCAGGAGGAGGAGACAGCGTTGACGTGTTTAGTCATGGAGAGGGTGGAGTCAAGGACGACCCCTAGGTTGCGTGCGTGGTCAGTGGGTGTTGGAGCGGTTCCCAGTGCGGTCGGCCACCAGGAGTCGTCCCAGGCCGAAGGGTTGGATCCGAGGATGAGGACCTCCGTCTTGTCCGAGTTCAGCTTCAGTCGGCTGTTCCTCATCCATTCAGCAACGGGCTTAATTCCTTCGTGAAGGTTGGGTTTGGCAGTGTGGGGGTCCTTGGTGAGGGAGAGTATCAGCTGGGAGTCATCGGCATAGGAAAGGATGTTGAGGTCATGCCGACGGGCGATGTAGGCGAGCGGTGCCATGTAGATGTTAAACATGGTTGGGCTGAGGGATGAGCCCTGGGGTACGCAGCAGATGATCTCGGTGGCTTCGGAGCGGAAGGGGGGAAGGCGGACGCTCTGTGTTCTGCCGGAGAGGAAGGAGGTGGTCCAGTCCAGGGCCTTCTCTTGGATCCCAGCGTTGTGGAGGCATGTTCGTACTGTGTGGTGACAGACCGTGTCAAAGGCGGCTGACAGGTCCAGGAGGATGAGGGCCGCCGTTTCTCCGTTGTCCAGCAGGGACTTGATGTCATCGGTTGCGCCGATGAGGGCAGTCTCAGTGCTGTGGTTGCTGCGGAACCCGGACTGGGAAGGGTCCAGGATGTTGTTCTCCTCGAGGTAGCGGGTCAGTTGTACGTTGACGGTCTTCTCGATGACCTTTGCCGGGAACGGGAGCAGGGAGATGGGCCGGAGGTTCTTGAGGTCCGCCTTGGGTTTCTTGAGTAAGGCGTTGATCTCGGCGTGCTTCCAGCTCTCCGGGAAGGTTGCTGTCTCGAAGGAGGTGTTGATGACTTTTCGGAGATGGGGTGCGATGGATGTGCTGGCTTTGTTGAAGATGTGGTGTGGGCATGGATCTGACGGAGATCCGGAATGGATGGTGTTCATGATCTTGATGGTGTCATCGTTGTTGATGTTGGTCCTGTAGAGCAGGCGGTTGGTGCGGATGGTGGTCGTGGGGGCGGATTGTTGGAGAAATACTTCCAACAATGCACACATATACAATTAGTATTGATTGTATGTCGGGCTTTACATTGTGCAATTTCGCAAAATAAATAGTGAAGTGCAAGTGTAAGTGCAGAAAATCATAAAAACAATCTTAATTCATCACCAATTAATAATACACCATAACTTATTATAACATAATAAAATTAGAGAAGCCTGTTAGATGCTTATTGATCATACTAGTTTCTACTAGTATTTTTCACTAGTGCGAAATTTAAATATAAAGTGCAATACAGTGGGAGACAGACAACTATCTTCATTATTTCGTGGATTATTCCGAATTTTCTAGCCAGTGCTGAAAATTATAACCTCCAATGCGGGAGACCCTTACATAGAACATGATGTCACAAGAAAATATAAGTGAACAGTTAGCAATACCCTCAATACAATTTACCACCACCAACATCCCTAGTCAGAGCCCCGTTAAAAAGACTGGTAAAATCAAAGGTAAAACCGGAAAATTTCCAGATAAAACCCATGAAAAAACCTTGTCTAAAAAACCGAACTAAAACCATGGAATGAAAATGGAGTAAAAAAGTAGAAAGGTTAACCAAAAAAAACATATACAGTTCATAATGTATATACACACAGAGCAGTTATATAAAAAGCAGTATATAAATAGCAGTTTATAAAAAATAGTGCAATTCTTCCCCATTATTCAGACCATTGAGCATCATAGTGTCAAGAGTTAGGATATAATATTACTCCAGTTGTCTGAGCTTTTTCTCCCTGTTTCCTCCCCTTATTGATCTAGGCACAGTGTTAACAACATAGTAACTCAGGTCTTTTAAGTTATTAATGTGCACATTTTTGAAGTGTCTAGCCACTGGGTAGCTGGGATCTGAGTTCACTATCACTTTCAAATGTTGTAGTATGCGATTAAAAGCTTGTTATTTGGTGTTGCCCACGTATCTCATTATTACATGAACATTCTAAAACATAGACAGCAAATACTATCCTACAGGTTAACTGCTTTGTAATCTTCATAGGATTAGGATCAAAAGGTATAGTTATCTCACTTGTATTCCTACCAAATGTACATGCTCTGCATGAACTACATTAAAAAAAGACCACTCTGTTTGATAACCAGTTCATAGTACTTTTAACCTCTGGACTTATTCTCACTAGTGCATCCCTCAAAGAGGGTGCACGTCTAAAGGTGATCTGCGGTAACTCAGGCACCATTTATATATATATATATATATATATAACTATAACTACGAGGTCCTCACTATAACTACCTACTGGCGGTCGCCAGTAGGTAGTTATAGTTAGGACCTCGTTTCTATTCAAAAAGCATTTTTTGTTTTCCCAATAACTTTGGCGTCGTTTGACGAATCTCTGCGACATTTTTAAAACTAGTGGGACAGCTTCTGTCTTGAAAGTTTTTGGGTGATTCGTCAAGCGGTCCGAGAAAAAAAGGGGGATCCCAAAACGCATTTTCACCATGTAAATATCCATAGGAAACTTTAGACAAAGCTACAGCCAGAACTGCTGAACGGAATTACACCAAATTTGGCAAAAAAATTAGGTCTTAGTTGAGAAAGAGCCCTTTTTGTTAAATGGTGTAAATCCATTCAGTAGTTTTTGAGATATTAAAAAAGAAGAAACATATTGAAATCTGAGCACCGAGGAGGGTTCACGAACCGTCCCGGAGCACGAGCTTCACTCTGATTGGCTGCCAACACTCAAAAACCAGAAAGTGTTGGCAGCCATCTTGTGACTCAGTAACCGAGTCACAAGAAATCAGAACAAAACATGAAAAAGAAGAAAAGGGGGAAGGGTAGAAACACCCTGACCCTCTAGGCCTGCTCAGTGGAACCCACAAAGACTACCAGGGCCAAAAAAAGCATTTGTTTTTTTAAACAGCAGAATTCGCACTGGGTGTGCAAATCCTGCAGAGAAAAAAAAAACAAGCACAGGCTTCCGCGCTTCATTTTCAAAAAGCCCCCGGGTGGGCCAGGTCCCTGGGGCTTCTTTAATAAATGTGTGGGGCTGCCCCGGGGACCACCACCTCCCGGGGCATTAAATATTTAAATGTGGTGGTCCGTTGTGGACCCCCGGCCCCAGGGACCAAGACTTCCCCGGGGCTTTGAAGATGGAGGGAGGGGGGCCGCGAAGCCCGCTAAAGCGGCGATAATGGGCTTGCTAATACGCCTTAGAGAATGCCCTTAGAAGCCCATGTTCACACCAGAACATGGGCTTCTATGGGAAATCACAAGGGTGAATTATTAAGCCCATTATCGCCACTTTAGCTGTAGTATTCTGCCACTAAAGCGGCGATAATGTTAACGCTCTTTCTTGATAATATGCCCCATGGTTTTCTCAGTGAATACTTATATATATGGAGATTGAGGAGTGACGAGAAATAAACAACAAGTTGCCGTAAAATTATCCTGGTGCTTCGTTTCTTGCAGTTCGCCGTAAGGAGGTGCTGAGAGCGGTGTTTGATGCATATATATATATATATATATATATATATATATATATATATATATATATATATAAATATATATTACCTACTGGCGGTCGCCAGTAGGTATTTATAGTTAGGATTGGCTACCATAGGAAATCCGCAACATTCTATTGGGAATAACTCTGGCGTCGGTTGAGGAATTTGTGAGTAATTTTTCAAAGTTTTGGCCAGCTCCGCTGTGCTCCTTCCCTGAATGTTTCAGGAGGATTCGTGATGTGTGGGCTGAGAAAAAAGGGGGGGTCCCAAAACGTGTTTTCCCCATGTTAATTTCCATAGGACGGTCTGACAAGTCTACAGCCCGAACCGCTGAACGGAATTACGCCAAACTTGGCAAAAATGTAGGGACTGGTACGCAGATGTGCCTTTGCTATGTTTGGTGAAAATTGCTCCAGTGGTTTTTTTTAAAATTAACTTCAAAAACACATATATATCTTTAGGCGCGCTCCGAGGGCTCACCGGTACGCGTACCCGGGAGCGCACCCGGCGCGCTACGGGAGTGGCGAGCGGAAAGCTGATTGTCTGTCGGGTGTCTGTCAACATTCTAAACAGTCCGGAGAGTCCGCCATCTTGTGTCTCGGTAGAATCGAGACACAAGAGGTGAAAAAGAAAGGGGGAAATAATTAAAAGGGGGCAGGGTAGACACCCCCTGACCCCCTAGGTTTTCTGAGGGGGGCCTAGAAGGATTCTTAAGGGCAAAAAAACTTTTTTTTTTCGCGGGGTAAGCGCTGGGTGCGCTCCCAGCGCTCTCTGGTACGCGCACCCTGAGCGCACCACGGGGAAAAACAGTGTAAAAAAATAGAGTAAAAAAAATTATGTGGAGTGTTTAGAGGTAAGTTAGCTCTGAAAAGAGCTGTTGTGCTAAGTAGGTGTTTTTTGTACCTACAAGTAGGTACCAATGCAGAGTCTTATATTCAAGAGGAAAACTCTATTCCCCTCATCTGTAAAATGCACACCATCTCTCCTATAGATGTCTTGCATGTTGTAACGCAAGTTGTTGTGGTAAATGGAACCCATACAATAGTCTCTGAGGTAAGCAGAAACAGATTTATTTACATGTTTCCTTGCTTTCTCAATCTGTGGACAAAATTGGTTGGACCAGTTCCATTTTTGCCTTTGGCATATATTAGAAAATACCAAGGCAGTTTTTGGAAAAAGTGACATCAATTGCCCAAAGATGTCCTTTAAAAGCATTTCCAGACCTACCCCAGTCAAAGTACCTAAGTAATTTCCACCACAGTGCACAATTATAAGGTCAGGGTGTGGTAAATGCATAACGGATTTTACCAATTGTATCAATTGGTGACTCCTCAATCCTCTCTGTCCAATCCATACAATGTCCACATTTGGTAAATCAAGATTGTAAATACCTCTGTTAGCTGCGTAATTTGGACTCCAGTGGACATAGCTATGACCCACAAACCAGACTTTTGTCATTTTGAAGGTAGATGTGCTTCTAGTCAGATGAGTTGTGGAAATGAAATGGCAGTTTGATTTTGAAAAAATATGTTTGAGAATCAGTGCAGATGAATAACCAGAAATGATTGGAGCTTTGTTAAAAATCTCCACTGAAATTTAGGGTGCATGCTTTTTTTTTGTAAGAAGTCATTTCAATGGTTGAGAAAAAGTCATTTAAAGAAACATTGCATTTCATTAGCTAGTAGATTGAGAGGGCAAACAGCCTTGATGGATTTTTTTGCAACATAGTATAATGAACTTGTGAACTGTGTGCTGGTTTAAGAGGGAGTTACCATGGTTACTTGGTGAATGAGCACTGGGGGATGGGTGAATGTTATGTGAGTTTCAAAGTCTTGAAATGTACAACCAATTAAAATGTGCAGTTTGGTTTTGAATTTGTGTGGGAACAATTTTTATCGGCTATGTACAAGAATATGGCTCTGAAATGAGAGAGAATCTGTGCCATTATTGAAAGGCTCCAGTGAAGGAAGCATTGTTCAGAGATTCTGCTTAAGAATATCTGTTGACTGTGACTGACACTGTTTGACATCTTCCAAAGCATTTTTAAAGGTGAGTAATGATTCTTTTAAAAAAGATAGAGAGCTTAAAGATTTTTGACAAGTATCATAGTGTGTGTCTGTGTGAATTAAGGAATTATATTTTTACCTTTTTCCATAATGTTAGCTGTGTGTTTATAAGGTAGTCAAAGATTGTGCACGCAGCTTGGAAATATGCCTCTCTTTTTTGTATATTCTATCTCAATTTATGCCATTAAAAAAAAGCTTTAAACATCTCTCACAGCATTTCATATTCTTGTCTGGGTGCCTATTTTATTATTCTGCATGCATTTTCTGCTTGCACCCATGTCAAAAGTTGCGCAAGAGTCTTGTAAATATGCCCCTCTTTATCTTATATTCCATCTCATTTGATACCATTACTGAAATACTTTATGCATCTCCCACACCATTTCATATGGTTTTCTATATGCTATTCCTATCTCTCTCCATATATTCACTGCTTCCACCCATGCTAAAGGTTGCACAAGGCGCTTCAAAAAAAGGAGCATATTTACCAGTCCAATGAAACCATTACACAATTTCAATTTATCATAATAATGAGCAACTAGAGTGCTAACATTCTGAATTTATGGAAAATGTGTGACACATCTGAAGGCCTTGTTGATGGAACCAAAGTAAACAAGCATTGAAAATGCATTAGATCTCGACCTCGTTGTCAGACATACTGTTGGTAGAGACAGACATGGTACATTATATCTAAAATCCTACTAATCTGCCTAAGATCACACTGTAAGTGAAGCTTGATTCACCCATCATTGTAATCTTAAGCAGAGTCACACATACTGTTGGCAGAGACAGACATGGTACATTATATCTAACATTGTGATCATGTGGCTAAGATCACACTGTGAGTGAAGCTTGATTCACCCATTACTGTGATGTTAGGCAGAGTCACATATACTGTCGGCAGGGACAGACATGGTACATTATAACTAAAATCGTATTAATCTGCCTAAGATCACACTGTGAGTGAAGCTTGATATAATGAGCAACTAGAGTGCTAACATTCAGAATTTATGGGAAATGTGTGACACATCTGAATGCCTTCTTGATGGAACTAAAGTAAACAAGCATTGAAAATACAATAGATTTGGTGTGATCTTAGGCACATGTGCACCATATTACATGTAATCTACCATCTCTTTGTCTGCAAGCAGTATGTGTGTCTCTGCTGATATTATTTCAAAGTATCTACAGGCCAAAAACAGACAACCTATATATAAACAAGACATAACATTAATTAGTTATTCGTTTTTGACAGAAAGCAAAGCACATGTAATGTAAATGAGCCTTTTGTTTTATACTAGTGTTTATATTGTTTACTAATTGCAATTTGTTGGAACCTAATGTTGTCAGGTCACTTAGGGTAGCCTGGTCTAGGGTAAGACAATCTCTAATTGAGGCACATGTGTAAAGGTTGCATACAACCCAGCAGTAACTCAATGAAATTCCACTCAAAAATTACGCTACACCAATCTTTGTGTAAAAATACGAATTGTTTTATAAAAATAATACTTTGTGGTTTTGTTGACTTTTTATACGACTTCAATGCATCACAGAATCTTACAAATCATTACTACTTTTACTTTCATTAGTCAAACCGTTAACAATCACTTTGAGTTGAGCTTCTATGGTTCTAATAGACTTTCCTTCATGCATATAAGTTAGCTTGAGTTTCTGTAATTAGCAAGCACCTCTCACTGTTTCGTATTACATACATTCAACAAGGTTTCACTACTTTCAATGTCTCATGGGTTATAAAAGATGATCTCTCCCCAAGTAGTAGCCTCCCAATCCTTCTTGATCCTGTCTCTGCAAACCAGGGTTATTGCCTTGTCTGGTTGAGACAGTCCCCACACAAGCCCAAACCTGTATCCCGATTACTAGAGGGGATCTGGTCAGTGGGGGCTCCCAGGGCTCCTAAAAAGACTCACAAAGAATCTGGATAAGGTAAAGTCTTTTAAGCAGGGTTTCCAGTCCTCAGACCTCTGATTACCCGGGTTGGCTCTTTCAAGGGTTGTCCCCTGTTGCTGGGTGAGGTTCCGGTGAATTTCCCTGACCCCCCCTCACTTCTTCCCTCAGATTCAACAGTGGGGAGGCCTCGGAGGACACCCTGGTTGACTTCTCCCCAGACCTCCCTGTTTGCCCAGCTTACTTGATGGGTGCGCGAGTGTAACACCCTCCTCCTTACAGTCCTCCGGAGATTAGGAATGCAGCAAGACGTTTATCAGCCCTCTGCCGCAGCTCCTCCTCCGCTTGGACTCCGCTCAGTCAGGGGGTTAAATCGGGCCGCTCCCTGCCCAGCGGAGAGACTTGGCCTCAGCGTAGAGCGCGCAGGGGGGGCTGTCTGTCACCACACTCACTGCAGACGCTCCGCTGAAGAGACGCTACCTTCTAGCCTCGCTCCCCGGGGCATGCGCGGAAGTTGGTCCGCTTTAGCACGGCACCGCCCACAGCCGGGGAGGACCTCCGCTCTAACTTCCTGGCCTGCGCACACGGCAAGACGCTTCTCCGACTCCCTCTCCTCACCAGCAGGACGCCGGGGAACCACCGGACACTCCGATTCGGCAGGGGGCCTCGATTCCTTCAGCAAGGGAACCGCTTCTGCGCACAGCAACGGGGGGCTCTCCTGGCAGAACAGACGACGTGGGGTGAGCAAGGTAGGGGAACACTTCAGCCTCCTTTCCTCCTCCTACACTCCCAGGTCAAGTCCGATGCAGGCGCTTACTGCTGTGGTTTTCCCAGCTACTCTGAACTGGCAATATTACCACATGGATAATTCCCTCATCTGGGCCAGATCGACTGGAAGGGAGGCAGATTCTCAGCTCGGGCAGCAGACCAACAAGGGCTATCAACCCTGACAGGATCTCCCTTCCCCTATTCACAGTAGTCTATGCTCCAACCAGACCTTAGGGTTCCTTCTCCACCAAGCACCAACAACAACAATAACCACTCCAAAATGGCTGCCCAGCATTCCGCCTTATATAGGCTGACCCTCAAAGGTCCAGAAGGGGCCAGAAGGTTCTGGAATGCCCTATTCTGTCCTATGGGTCAGATCTCAGGTGTGACAGTTGTGGCAGTTGGTAGCCACCATTTTGTAGATCTGGATTCATTCCTGTCAGGAAAGGCACCTAGGCCTGCGGTGAAAAACCATGAGGGTAAAAGAGCATCTATCCCCCAGGCCATCACCATAAAAATCTAGTGGACACAAAAAGATGAAAAGGGTATGAGGGGCAAAAAGGGGAAAAAATAAATAAATTATAGGAAGGGCTACGCTAAAGATCAGACAGGTCTAACACAATTGATGTGTAATATGTTTGTAGTGGTCTATAATATGTTATTTTTTCTTTACTACAGATTATAATCATCTATACAAACAAACTAAAAGATGCCTTCTAAGGCAAGAAGGGGGAACATTTATAAAAGAAAATTAAGGACTAAGGAAAAAGAAAATCAACAACCAATTAAAATAAAATCTTCAGAGAAAAAGAAAAATGCTCCTGGTAAGCAATCTAAAAATTTTCTCAGGAAGTTACTGAAATGTCAAGAAAAAAAAAGTTTTTGTAGAAAAAACAATGAAACCCCTATAACTTCAAAGAAAACAGGATGTCCTTCTATAAATGTTAGAACAGTACAAGGAGATGTTACTTTGCATACCGAAAGAAGAGGCAAGCAATTTTCTGAAATACGTAGACGAATGTTTTACAACAGAATAGTAAAAAATGTATTAAAAAATGTAAAGAGGTATAAAAAAAAGACTGCCTTTTACAAGAAAAAAAAACATAGTTAAGATCGTGGATGAAGCATTTAAAGTGAAAAAGTAAATTGTTTTGTTTAGTAATGAATAGAATTCGTACACTTGATAAGATAATCAATGCGTTCAAATCAAAATGTAAGTGTAGGAGAGTAATTAAGCGAACTAATTTCTGTGATTTTTTTCTGGAGAATGGAAGCATAGTTCAAGTTCTGAGCCATTTTTTGATGAAGAAAGTTACTTTCAAGATAATGATTTGGTGCATCTTTTGACTGGGTGTGAGTGTTTGATTGATTCAGATGCTCCGTCCATCACCACCCCCTTTTGTACCGCTTTTGGCCACCATAAGTGTGGCAGGGTATGCTCAGACGTGAGTCCCTTGCTCACTTTGCCACTGGATTCAAGCAAGCCGGGCTGAAGATGGCTGGAATGCCAGAAACCAGTCCTCGGAAGCTTGTTTCCGGTCCAGGGAAGGCATGGCTTGGCAGTTCGGACTGGACTCTTCCCAGGAGGAACAGGGTCATACTGATTTGCATATAGCCATGTCTGAACTGGGGTGGCAGAGTGGGCTAAAGAACGGTGATGGATTAAACCCAGATCTTTTGACTGGGTGTGAGTGTTTGATTGATTCAGATGCTCCGTCCATCACCACCCCCTTTTGTACCACATGCAGTTGACACCAGTGGTCGAGCATATGAGGTGAAGGACGGTTGTCAGGTTGAAAAAGAAGAGATTGTGTCTAGAAATACAGAAGAGGTGTTACCAAATGAAGTTTTAGGGAGATGTCCTATTGCTCCAGTGTATACATCGAATTGTAGTAGTATTTGTAGTGTCCGACAGGAATCAATTGATTTGTTTCGCAATTTCTTACGGACATATACTAAGAAAAGTGTGAAACAAAAAATGAAAATTTTACAAGAGTTAGATCCTTGTAGACTGAGAGAAAAAACTGGTTTGCAAGGGCATTCATGGGCTTGTCTTTCAAGAAAAGTATGTTAGAGTGTTTTTCACCATTTTAGGATGTTAGCAGTGCATCATAATAAAGTGAGGAAATTAGTGAGAAGGTTGTACTATGCAAAAAGTCCAGCACTTAAACTAAAACAGTTAAACAGTGCTCTTTTGCATGGAACTGAATTAGATGTCAAAAACATTTGTAATGAAATTGAGTTTTGTTACTTTGGTGAAAAAGAGGTCAGTGCAGAAATTGATACAGTAATAGAAGGTAATCTAGAAGTGAATGAAGAGATTTTAAGTACAGAAAATTTTGAAAATGAAATTATAAAGTTTAAAGTCAATTCAAGTGAAAGGCCTAACTTTTCTTGTGTTTGTTGTCGACAAACTCATTATAAGCATCAGACTAGATTAGTTGATTTATATGTAAAAAGCGAAAAGATAAATAATAATGAGTGGAAGGATTTTGCAACTTATTTGTTGGTTGAAAATTGTTTTGATTTGGGCTCTGATCAACGTATTTGTACATAAATGTAAATAAAATGCCTGCTAGAGCTGTTCATAATAATATGGAGTTGGTAGACATTCCTTCTGAATTGATGGATTTAAATACCTATGAGTCCATTCTGATTCAATGTGTGCATCCTTTTCAGGCTATTGTTCGCTTGGAGCCTAAGACAGGGAAATTGCCTCCTTCAGATTTACAGAGAGGATTAAAGGGAAGAGTTGTTTATTTGCCTGTAGATTTTAAGAAAAATATTGATACAATTGGTGTTGAAAAAGGAGAAGCGGAACCTCTGGTTAGTCTAGTTAATGGTGTTCCGACAAAAAGTAAGAAAATCTGGCAAGAATTAGTGGATGTTAGGAAAGTCAAGAAGGCAACGTTGTATTTGGTAAAAAATAATCAGTACTATAGAAATGTGTATGTGGGAGAAGAAGAAACAACTGTAGAAGAGGACACTGATGTCTCTGCTAGGCAAATAGAAAAAGTTGATGTCTCTAGAAGTGGAGAAATTTATGAACATTATAGTGTTCATCCATTGCATTCCAAAGAAGTAATGGGGAATGCTATTGACTTGTTTCAGATGAAAAAAGCCGAAGGAAGTCCCATTAGTGTATGGGAAGAAAGTTTGGAAGCTCGTTGTTTTCCACAGTTATTTCCAACAGGTGATGGTGGACGATATGACGACTGACCTGTTCAAATTCCTGCATCTGAAAACCGGACTTCAAGATTATATGCAGAAGATCCAAGGTTTCGTCAATGCATTCCATATTTGTTCCATCTACTGTTTGAGAGTGACTTGTCTGGACTTTCTTATGCAGTAAACCATATACTGAAAAGTGGACCACATCTACAAAATGTTTCGGCAAGGGACTTTATGGATAAAGTCAAACTGCAAGACAGTATTTTGGAATCTCAGCTAATTAATCTCATGGCATGTCAGCGTGGTACTAATGAGTATTGGTACCGTCGTCATGGGGAATTGAAATGTATGCTAAGAAACTTAGGAACTCCTACATGGTTCCTCACTCTTAGCTGTGCTGAGTATGCTTGGGAAGACTTACTTGAATTTCTACGAGAGGCAAATAAAAACATTGAAAATATTGAATACAAGACACCTGGAGAACTGTGCTCTTTGGATCCAGTTAATGTATGCAGGTATTTCAATCATAGGTTTGAAGCTATGATGTCTTTTATTACAAACAAAAAAAATCCTCCGCTTGGAGAGGTGTTGGATTTCTTTTGGAGAAAGGAGTATCAAGCAAGAGGTGCTCCTCATATACATATGCTGCTATGGATTAAAGATGCACCTAAATTTGGAACAGATTCAGATGAGAAAGTGATGAGTTTCATTGAGCAGTATTCTACATGTGCTGTTCCAAAAAGTACAGAAGAAAACAATTTAAGACACCAAGTTTTACACTTTCAAACCCATCGTTGTGGGAAATACTGTCATCGAAAATACAAAATCAAGGACAAATTTTACACAAAATGTCGTTTTGCATTTCCACGTCCAGTAACATTGAAAGGAAGAGTCAACAATTTTATGTCTTCTCTGCGACATACTGTGACAAGGAAATCACCCAAAAATACGTACAATCTAAGAAGAAATGAGGAATCCAAATACATAAATGACTACAACCCAGTCATTTTGTCCATGTGGAATGCTAACATGGATATTCAATATGTGGCTGACAACTCTATTGCTGTGGCTCGATATGTGACGTCTTACATCACAAAATCAGAAAAGACGGAACTGAAGGAAATGTGGGAGGAAATTTCACATGAAAAGAGTCTAAGCAAGAAATTATACAGTTACAGTCTGAAGATGTTGTCGCATCGAGAAATTGGATCATATGAATGTTCTGATCGGTTGTCATCAGCAAGTCTATATGCCAAATCTAGAACCATCATTTGGGTGAGTCTAGGTCTTGCTGCAACACGAAACCGAGTTTTGAAATCTGTACAAGAAATTGAGTATTTGGCGGAGAAAGAACCAGACAGTACAGATATTTTGAAGACAAACATTTTGGATACATACTATCCAAATAGAAGTACTCACCTTGAGAACGCTTGTCTCTATGAAGTTCTGCAAACCTACATTTTTAAAAAGAACGTCACAGAAGACATCAATAAAGGTGTATATGCTGTAATTGGATGTGAAGGCTGTCTAGTAAAACAAAGAAAAGGCCATTTGATTAATCATCGAAAATTGAGTTGTGATTCTCCAGACAAAAGGGAATTTTATTACTTAGCTCTTTTACAACTCTTTAAACCTTGGCGTAGAGAAGAGGAACTACTTGGAGATTTTCTTACTTATGAAGATTCGTTCAATGCAACCAAGGATACGATAGAATGTCCTGTTTTTTCAAATTATCTGCAAATGTTGAACGAGGAAATACTGCAAGAAGCTACAATTGCAGCAGAGATTGCTAGAGACAGTTCTCAAGACCGTCAGAGTTCTGCTTCATTGAGTCAGGATTCACTAGGAGGACCAATTATACAAAATGAAGCTGCTACTGCCATGGATGAAGTTGAAAGAGCCATGGAACAAGCTCAGGAGGATGGAGTTGACTTAGAAGATTTGGAAAAAGAACTAAACGTTGAGCAGAGACAAATATATGACCAAGTCACAGAACAAATTGAGCATGGTTTATCTCATGAGAAAAAAGAGTGCTCATGTACATCATGTGTACCTATCCGACTGTATGTGAGTGGAGAAGCAGGAACTGGAAAAAGTTTCCTGTTTAAAGCGATTGCAACATATTTGCAGAAAACAATGGAGTCATCGCTCTCTTGTGTTGTTACTGCTCCAACTGGGTTGGCAGCACACAACATTAAAGGGATTACTTTACATCGCTTATTGATGCTGCCAGTGGAGCATGATAACAAATTACAATACCACAAGCTATCTGGAGAAGCTTGTTGTGAAGTTTCAAGAGTCCTAAAGAAAATGAAACTTCTTATCATTGATGCAGTAAGCATGGTATCAAATGTAAGGCTTGCTTTTGTGCATTTAAGAATGCAAGAAATTCTTAAAACAGACTATGATGTATTATCTGGAGATCTACTGCAACTAACTCCAGTGAAAGGACAGCCAGTGTTTAAAATGCTTACGCATGAAGAGATCAGGAAGTGCTTAGGAAGCATTGGAAATGTTAACATATGGTTAATTTCAAATATGCAGAACTACTTCAAAACATGCGACAGGCAAAGGATGAAGATTATAAAAATATTCTACAAGATGTAAGAATTGGAAAACTAACTGAGCATGGCAAAGAAGTTTTACATGGACAATTAATTTCAAATTTGTTTCCAAAGAAAAATATTCTCCCAGAGAATATTTTTAAGAAAATTCCTGAAACCAAATCTGTCATATGCTTGATGCCAACTCTGCAAGAATGTTCAATCTTCAACACCAAAATGTTAAAGTTGGAAAATCAAGAGATTGTGAAACTGGAAGCTTTTGATAAAATAGAACATGAAGGAGCAACTATTATTTTGTCAGAAAAGTTGAAAACAAAATTGGATTCTTTAGAGAAGACAATATCTAAAACTGCTGGTATGGAAAAGACTCTGTATGCATCTTTAAATTGTCGTATAATTTTACAATGTAATTTACATGTGGAAAGAGGTTTAGTAAATGGAGCAATGGGTCATGTTGTGGATTTTGTGAATTACCGAAATAGAGATGGAATTGAAATTTTAAAAATTAAATTTGATGGTATTGAAGAAGTACAACAAATCAGTCGTTGTTCTGCTCTTTTTTGCTAGTGAAAGATTTATATGTCCGCAGAAAACAGTTTCCTGTTTCTTTGGCATATGCAGTAACTATTCATAAATCTCAAGGTTTAAGTGCAGATACTGCTTTGGTGAATATTGAAAATTCTGTGTTCAAGGAGGGCATGGCATATGTTGCTTTATCTTGAGTCAGAACTTTATCTGGATTGTACTTGATTGATTTTGATGAGACAAAGATTAATGCAGATCTAAATTGTGTAAAAGAATATAATAGGTTAAGAAGAGAGTATGCTCCAAATTTACCTCAATATCCTCTGTTTGAAAAGCGTGTGGTAGGCCGAAAAAGAAGAAATGAGAAAAATTGTAGTGCAGTTGTAGCATAAAGAAAAAAGTAGATGAAACAGTAATTGTAAACAGAAACGAAATGGATTCAGTTAAAGATGTTGTTGTATTTCAGTTTGAAAATAGTTCTGGTGTCAACTGCTATGCTAATGTAGTGGTTAATGTTGGGTTTTTTCTCCAAACTGTAAAAGAACAGATTGCTGAAAATTGTGATCAAACACTTTGTTGTTTATTAAATTCTGTATTAGAGAAATGTAGCAGTGATAGAACAAAAATACAAAGTGTTTCTGAAATTCGAAAGGTTTTAGACATATGTTCTGGTTTAAATCAATTTACACAGAATATTCAGCAAGCTTGTCAGGAATTTCTAATGTATATGCTTGTTGTTTTGCAAGATGAAGGTGTAGATGTAGAAAATCTTTTTGGCCTTTCTTATAAATGGCAACATGACTGTGACAATTGCTCCTTTTCAAGTAGTACTACAGTAGACACTGAAAGATTTATATATTTGACTTTACCAGACTGCAAATCAGTGTCTTTTAATAATGTAGTTAGAGCAGCAAATCAAAACATTGTCTGTAGTCAATGTAAATCTACAATGCTATCAACTTTATTTTTAAGAAGATATGGACAGTGTGTTATTTTAATGTTCCAACGATGTAGACATGATGGAACTAAATTGACAACATTAATTAAAAATGTTGTGGCTTCTCAATTATCAATTTCAGGAAGAACCTTTACAACTGCAGCAATTATTTACCATGATGGTCCTTCAACAACATCAGGACATTACACATGTTATTTAAAATGTCAAAAAGGGTGGAAGCTCTGTAATGATACTCAATTGACTTTCAAACAACGTTTGCCTTCTGACTTACTAAATTCTTACCTAGTGTTCTTACAACCAACGTTTTAGGGAAGGTAATTGGCCTATGAAGATTGCAGCAGTTAATATAACTTAGTTTGCTCTTCAAAATTACTTTCTGAATGAGAGTGATGAAGATAATAAAAAACATGTAGTTCTCACAGAGATAGTATATTTTTATCATATAGTGTGTGCTGTGAGTATTATACAAATTATTTATAAAAAGTAAGGTAGAGGTGGAAGTAAAACTCTTGTTTCATAATGTAAAAGGTGTTGGAGCTTTTCTTTCAGAAAGTCGGGTAAATGAGACATTAAGAAAACAGTGGACTAATTTACATAGAAAAGGACTTTCCATATACTATTTGGCCTCGTGTAAAAGTGGATGGATCAAAAGTGAGTTTAGATATGTTTTTTAAAATTGTACATTATTTAAGAAATTATTCAATGGGTTTTTTACACACAATCATTTTGATTGTGTTTTTTTTTGCCCGCTGTTATATGAGGAGTACTATTGAAGTCACTGTTTTAAGTGAAATTCAATATATTCTGAGAACAGCAAAAATAAACCATTTAACATGATGTTGAAATAATTTTGTAATATCAATTATTATTAAATATATATTATTTTCCCATTCTCTTATGCTCACTCACCTATTTCCACCCTCTATCACTCCTCTTAACTCACCCTCACTGGCCTTTTTTCACTCTCCCTCACCTCTCTTCCCATATTCCACTTACCTCACTTATTGTCATTAACCACTCCTTCACTGCCTTTTCCCTCTCTCCCATTCACTACTTTCGAGCTGTCAGTCACTCTACTTCACTCCCCTTCCCCTTGTTTTCTTTCTTTGTTTCCTCAATAATTCCCTTTTTCTCCCTCACCTTATTACACTTCCCTCACTCCTTCTCTCACTTCCTCTGTCCTCTCACATCCTCACTCCCTTTCTCTCACTCCCTGTTTCAGTCTTTCGATCCTGTTATTCTCTCACTCCTCTTCCGTCATCCTTACTCCCTAAAACTCACCCACACTCCCTTACTTATCTTTCTTTGTTCTCTTACTCAGTTTCTTTCTGCCAGTGTTTCCTTCACTACCTCTATGTTCTCACTCTTTCATTTTCTTTGTATCAAGCTCATTTGCTTGTATTGTAAAATATATATTATAAATATTCTAATTTTTTTGTCTTTCACAGATATAAAATTTAATGGAAATATGATATTAAATTTACATTACTTATAAGGTAAGTTTGATGTACAATATTTATTTTCTCTATACTGTTTTCCATAACCTCACTACTCTTCTTTGATACTCTCACACCTCTGTTCCCTTATTGCGCTTGCCTCACTTATTCTGAATCCCCACATTTACTCTCTTTTTTCACACTCTTCTCTTACACTCACCTTCTTTCAGGCCTTCTCTTTTACTTTCTTTCCTCTCTCTTCTCTTACTTCTTTGTTTTATTTTTTCCCTTCCTTTACTCTCCTTACTCCACTTCATTAACTCCTTCTCTTACTCCCTCTGTCCTCTTACTTCTACACAACCCTTCCTTCAATCTCTTTCTGTTAGCCTCATTCTCTCCATCCCTTTAGTCTCTCAATTATCTTCTGTCACGCTCACTGCCTATAACTCAGCCATACTCCCACACTCACCTACTTTCAGACCTTTTTCTTTAGTTTGCTTCCTCTATCTTTCCTTCCTTACCTCCTTCACTCTTTTCTCTTCCCTTACTTTCTTATTCCACTGTACTAACTCCTTCTCTTACTCCTTCTGTCCTCTTACTTGTACACTCCCCTTCCCTCATTCTCTCTCTGTTAGCATCATTCTCTCTGTCCTCTTAGTCTCTCACTCCTTTTCTATCAAGTTCACTCCCTATAACTCAGCCATACTCCTACACTCACCTTCTTTCAGACCTTTTTCTTTACTTTCCTTCCTCTCTTTTCCCATCCTTCACTCCTTCACTCCTTTCCCTTCCCTTACTCCCCTTACTGCACTTCAGTAACTGCTTCTGTCAATCCCTCTGTCCACTAACTTACTCATTCCTCTTTTCTTACTCTCTCTGTGTTACCCCCATTCTCTCCATCCACTTAGTCTCTCACTCCTCTTCTATCACGCTCACTCCCTATTAGTCAGCCATATTGCCACACTCATCTTCTTTCAGACCTTCTCCTTTACTTTCCTTCCTCTGTCTTCCTATCCTTCGCTCTTTCACTATTTCCCCTTCCTTTACTCTCCTCACTCCACTTCACTAATTCCTTGTCTTACTCCCTCTGTCTTTTTACTTCCACACTCCCCTTACCTCATTCTCTCTCTGTTAGCCTCATTCTCTCCGTCTCTTTAGTCTCTCACTCCTCTTCTGTCACGCTCACTCCCTATAACTCAGCCATACTCCCAAACTCACCTTTTTTGAAAACTTCTCCTTTACTTCCCTTCCTCTCTCTTCTCATCCTTTGCTGCTTCATTCTTTTGTCTTCCCTTACTCTTCTTACTCCACTTCACTAACTCCTTCTCTCAAACCCTCTGTCCTCTAATTTACTCACTCCCCTTTTCTCACTCTTTCTCTGTTACCCACAAATAATTTCCAGCGATGCATCCTTTCACATGGGGAAAGTCCCATGTGAAAGGGCCTGCGTCAGTCTTACGCCTGCTGTGAGGCAGACGCAAGATTTTGACGCAACGGCATCCTAAAAGTGACGCAGTGAAATCTCATAGATTTCACTGCGTCACTTCTACGACCTTTCCTTGCGTCAATACGCCCCCTTTGCATACCTTATACGTTGCTCAGGTATAATGTGGCACAGGGGTTTACAAAGTGACACATCTACCTAGATGTGTCACTTTGTAAATATGACTCAACAAGGTGCAATTTTTACACCACTAGTGCGTCACAAAAAGTGACGCACCGGCGGCATAAAAGTGACGCACCGGCGGCATAAAAGTGACGCATGGCCTCATAAATGAGGCCCTGAAGCGCACAACAGGGAAAAACAGTGTAAAAAATTGTAGTAAAAAAATAATTTCCAGCAGTGCATCCTTTAACATGGGGCAAGCCCCATGTAAAAGGGCCTGCGTCAGTCTTACGCCTGCTGTGTGGCCGGCGCAAGATTTTGATGCAACGGTGTCCTAAAAGTGACGCAGTGAAATCTCACAGATTTCACTGCGTCACTTCTACGACCCTTCCTTGCGTCAATACGCCCCCTTTGCATACATTATACCTGGTGCAGGTATAATGTGGCACAGGGGTTTACAAAGTGACGCATCTACCTACATGCGTCACTTTGTAAATATGACTCAACAAGGTGCAATTTTTACACCACTGGTGCGTCACAACAAGTGACGCACCAGCGGCGTAAAAGTGACGCATGGCCTCATAAATGAGTCCCTCTAGCGCACCACAGGGCAAAACAGTGTAAAAAATTATAGAAAAAAAATAATTTCCAGCAATGCAACCTTTCACATGGCAAAGACCAGGTTTTTGAAAGTCAAAGAAGTTTTTTTGTTTACTTCAAGGCATAGAAATTCATCAAATATCACAAACGGGGTACACAAGGATGCGTTTTGGTGGAATATGCTGCCACGGCCGATCGAGTGAGTGCAGTTTTTTGACAGCGCACGATTTTTCAAATAATGTGAAGATGCATTGAATGCCATTAACGGAACTGTAAACTCCTCACGTCTTTCTTGGAGAAAAGTTTGAGCATAGATAGAAGCAAAGCCGCAGTTCCCTGATTGCAACCAATGGTGCGAACTATTTTATCTCTGCAACCAACATCACTGACCTGACTAGGAAGTGTATGTTGTTACGATTTTGAAGGGTCTACATCCAAATGCACAAAAGTTTATGTCCTGATGATGGTCTTATGAAAGCATAACACGAAGACCGAAACGTCGACAACTGTGTCTAATTCTGCACGAGATTTGTTCAATATTGATTTCTATTTACTTATTGATTTGAAATCTTTATGTTGTACCCGTTAGCAGTTTAGACTTTTTTGTGATATACTTGTGGAATATTTAATACACGCCCTGTATATCCCGAACGCAACCTTGTGTACCCCGTTTGTGATATTTGATGAATTTCTATGCCTTGAAGTAAACAAAAAAACTTCTTTGACTTTCAAAAACCTGGTCTTTGTATTATTATTTTGAATAATGTTAGTGTGGTAACATTATTTGTCTGTTCTGCAATTGATTTACTACAGTCATTAGTTTATAACAGTTTGAGTACTCAATTAATTTAAGTCTCATATCGACTGAATTCTAACAATACAAACAAATTCCCTTGCTGGCCCCTTTTTTCATAAAAGTTTATCTGCCCAAGCCCGCAAGGGTATATTTGGTTGCTCACCTGTTTCTAAGTTTCCTTTCACATGGGGCAAGCCCCATGTGAAAGGGCCTGCGTCAGTCTTACGCCTGCTGTGAGGTAGGCGCAAGATTTTGACACAACGGCGTCCTAAAAGTGACGCAGTGACATCTCATAGATTTCACTGCGTCACTTGTACGACCCTTCTTTGCGTCAATATTCCCCCTTTGCATACATTATACCTGGCGCAGGTATAATGTGGCACAGGGGTTTACAAAATGACGCATCTACCTAGATGCGTCACTTTGTAAATATGACTCAACAAGGTCCAATTTTTACACCACTGCTGCGTCACAAAAAGAGACTTCAATTCCTCTCTCTTCTCATCCTTTGCTGCTTCATTCTTTTGTCTTCCCTTACTCTTCTTACTCCACTTCACTAACTCGTTCTCTCAAACCCTCTGTCCTCTAATTTACTCGCTCCCCTTTTCTCACTCTTTCTCTGTTACCCACAAATCATTTCCAGCGATGCATCCTTTCACATGGGGAAAGTCCCATGTGAAAGGGCCTGCGTCAGTCTTACGCCTGCTGTGAGGCAGACGCAAGATTTTGACGCAACGGCATCCTAAAAGTGACGCAGTGAAATCTCATAGATTTCACTGCGTCACTTCTACGACCTTTCCTTGCGTCAATACGCCCCCTTTGCATACCGTATACGTTGCACAGGTATAATGTGGCACAGGGGTTTACAAAGTGACACATCTACCTAGATGTGTCACTTTGTAAATATGACTCAACAAGGTGCAATTTTTACACCACTAGTGCGTCACAAAAAGTGACGCACCGGCGGCATAAAAGTGACGCATGGCCTCATAAATGAGGCCCTGAAGCGCACAACAGGGAAAAACAGTGTAAAAAATTGTAGTAAAAAAATAATTTCCAGCAATGCATCCTTTCACATGGGGCAAGCCCATGACCTTACCTTATGTAATGTGAGAGATGTTAACATTGTGAGAGTCTACCTTATAAACAAACAGCTATGTCAAAGATTGTGCACGCAGCTTGTAAATATGCACCCAGACAAGAATATGAAATGCTGTGAGAGATGTTATCATTGTGAGAGTCTACCTTATAAACACACAGCAATGTCAAAGATTGTGCATGCAGCTTGTAAATATGCCTCTCTTTTTTTGTATATTCTATCTCAATGTATGCCATTTAAAAAAAGCTTTAAACATCTCTCACAGCATTTCATATTTTTTAAGAATACAGCTCTTTGATGAGAATTGGAGGTAGTTCTTCTTTTTTCTTTTTTTTCAACAAAAACAAAAATAGGGAATGGGAAACTGCTCAACAGGAGCAAAAAAAATAATCCAAATTAGGGCTGGGGACGGCAGCGGTGGTTCTCTAATGCTCGAACAATGATCATAATACTTTGTTCCCCGTAACAAATTAGGGCATCGCAATGTTTGCATTTGATGGAGGCCTCATTAAAAACAGGCTGAATATTTGGGATCAGCTGCTCTGGTCGCCCCCTCACCGATGCAGTTGCTCCTCCAGTTGAAGTAGAGGCACCATCTCTTGGAGCCTCTCGTGCCAGAGCCCTGACACTCTCCGGGGCATAGTTCTGGGGGTATTGATAATCACAAAGGTCCACCTCCTAGAAGGTTCTTGTGCATCCTGTTGGTGTTGGAATACACATGATGTGTTAAAATACCCCTCACACACCAAAAGGGCCCTTGGTGTCATGCTTCATCATCGGGGTCTTCCCGCTCGGCTGCCGAACGGGGCAGTGCTGCAACAAGCGACTACGCCGGAGCACCTTTTCGAGTGAAGGTGCTATGTGAGTGAGTGGGAGTGAGTGTCAGTAGGGTCAGGGGTGATAGGGTGATGTTAAAAAATACCTGGCCTAGTGGAAAGAAAAATTATTTATTAGGCACTGGCTGGTATTATTAAAAAAAGTGATGTCGGAAAGGTTAAGCTAATTAGTGGGCTAACTTTCCTGTGCGGGTCAACATGTTTCGGGGCTCCATGCCCCTTCGTCAGGACCGGGGTCAGATCCCCCTGTCACTCACTAGATGTTGTGCCACAGTGTGTGTATGTACCCTAAACTGCGAGGTACTTACTTCTATCAATGTGTATTGTATTATACTTTAATATACACATACATAGCTCTTGCTAGTACTGATATACTTGATTGTATGCCTGAAAAACAAGAGCTTAGTGTTAATAGTGCGCGGATCCCAAAGCGCTTCGCTTAGAGGTACCTGTGAAAGAAAAAAGACTAATACACATAGTACATACAGATGCTGCTGGGTGTCAAGTGGGGCTGAACACTTTTTTATAGAATCTGTATATATTGCTGTATACGTAGTGTCAACTAAGGGCAACACTCAAACAGATACACACACAGTTCGGTACATTGTTGGAAAGTTTGAGCAAAGCGGTATATACATACTAGGTAGGTAGGGGAACAGTGCCCCATGAGCCAGAACTGAACAGACGGGTAATTGGAGGTCCAACTGCAGTTAGTGAATAAAAAGGAAGGGAGGAAAACAATTGTGTCTCTTGGTTTTCCATATCTGTATAGTTATAGAGTAGTACTGGAGTTCATCTCCTTGACACTGAAAAGAAATTACTTCCAATACGAGGACACATACTACCTACAGAGGCATGGCACCAGTATGGGGAGCACTTGTGCCCCCAGTCTAGCCGGACTGTATGTACATCACCTTGAAACAACGAAGATCCTTAGCGATCTTAATCCCTTCAAAAACCATGTAGTTACGTGGAAAAGGTACATAGACGATGTACTGGTCATCTGGAGGGGCGATCAAACCTCAGTGACCGAGTTCATGTCATGGCTTAACCAACAAGACCAGTTCCTCAAGTTCACGCACACTATCTCCAGAGAGAACTTGGTGTTTCTTGATCTGAATATCTATCCAGTAGATGGTAAGCTTGAGACTAGCACCCACTTCAAACCCACGGCAAAAAACAGCCTGCTTCTGTTTGATAGCTTCCACCCGCGGCATCTCCGGGAGAATTTACCCTATGGGCAATTCTTGAGGCTGAGACAAAACTGCAGCAGTATTGACAACTTTAAGTCCCAGGCAGAGGACTTAGAACAAAAACTACTGAATAGAAACTACCCAAGATCGGTTGTAAATAAAGGAAAAAAGAGAGCCCGCAATAACAATCGCGAGGCCCGACTTGAGGGCACAGAGAGAAAGGAATCAGACATGAGACCGATCTGCGTAACTACATATAACACTAATTCCAACCGCATTTCCAAGATTGTAAATAAACATTGGAGAATTCTAAACTGTGGAAAACTTGATATCCCAAAACCAATGTTTTCGCACAAGAGAGGTAAAAACCTTAAAGACATGTTGGTCCACACCAGACCACGAAGTGTTGGACCGGCTACACTGACCAGATTAACATCGGTTGGAGGCCACCATCCGTGTGGCTCATGTATATCCTGCCAGTCCACACAGAAAAGCCGTGTGATTACGTTCTCAAACCAAACCACATGGGAGCAACGCCAGTTCACCAATTGCAACAGTCGCAATGTGGTATATTTAATCACGTGCCCTTGTGGAAAAGAGTACGTGTGTATGACCAGAAGACCAGTAAAAATTCGAATGGGGGAACACCGCAGCAATATACACTGCAAGAAAACCACCACGAAAATGTCTACACACTATCTAAGTGAGGGACACAGTGTCCAGGACATAAAATGGACAATCATAGAGGCCTTCAACAACGACCAGAACCTCCTTGTAAAGGAACATCGTTGGGTGCACAGGCTGGGTACCCATCATTCAGGCCTGAATGACGACATACCCTGGTCACAACTCAACTAGCAATCGAGTTTGTGACCTTTGGACACCACATCTAGTACCACTTTGGAAATAACAATTTTATTTTTTTATTTTTTATTTTTTTTAAAACCTTGCATCTTGATTTACAAGACCCTTTTTTTAAAACCTTGCATCTTGATCTACAAGATCCTTATCTAGTAAATCTGAAAGTAAAACTTTTCATTTATTTATTTTTTTGTTTAGTTGAGCATAAGGACTGTTTTACATCCCAATTCCGACAGTATAATAAGGTCAGTCACTCACTCTGACAACGTCACCTACGCGCATGCGTGGACGTGACACTCTATTCCCCACGCATTTGCTACACCCACTGGATTGAGCGAGACGCTCATCGCGCATGCGCGGGGTCTGAGCCCTTGCTCCGCGTATGCGCCTTCAGCATTGGGCACACCTCGCAACGAAACAAACTCCACCAGAGCCACCGGTCCTCACTCCCCTACCGGTCCTTTTATCCCGAGCAGCAAAGAATGCATTGGAGCGAAAGGCAATCATTAATAACAACACACTCCTTCCGATCCTCATGTGATTTTGCACACTAACAAATGGCCTCCACGTTTACCCTCGGGGTCAGCAATTGTTTGCAAACACAGGTGTCCCGTCTTAATGGTGATTACCCAATTAAGCTTAGCAATTTACGATTGAAATCCGACTACATAAACCCCCGCCCCAGCTCCCTTCCTCAATATCACGGTAGCCACGGACAGAGGAGGAAGCACCACGAGGCAGGAGGTTTAGTAAGTACGGCATAGCCGACCAAGGATAGACAAAACTCTGTTGTCCATGTCGTTTTTCTTTTGTAACTATACAGATATGGAAAACCAAGAGACACAATTGTTTTCCTCCCTTCCTTTTTATTCCCTAACTGCAGTTGGACCTCCAATTACCCGTCTGTTCAGTTCTGGCTCATGGGGCACTGTTCCCCTACCTACCTAGTATGTATATACCGCTTTGCTCAAACTTTCCATCAATGTACCGAACTGTGTGTGTATCTGTTTGAGTGTTGCCCTTAGTTGACACTACGTATACAGCAATATATACAGATTCTATAAAAAAGTGTTCAGCCCCACTTGACACCCAGCAGCATCTGTATGTACTATGTGTATTAGTCTTTTTTCTTTCACAGGTACCTCTAAGCGAAGCGCTTTGGGATCTGCGCACTATTAACACTCAGCTCTTGTTTTTCAGGCATACAATCAAGTATATCAGTACTAGCAAGAGCTATGTATGTGTATATTAAAGTATAATACAATACACATTGATAGAAGTAAGTACCTCGCAGTTTAGTGTACATACACACACTGTGGCACAACATCTAGTGAGTGACATGGGGATCTGACCCCGGTCCTGACGAAGGGGCATGGAGCCCCGAAACATGTTGACCCGCACAGGAAAGTTAGCCCACTAATTAGCTTAACCTTTCCGACATCACTTTTTTTAATAATACCAGCCAGTGCCTAATAAATAATTTTTCTTTACACTAGGCCAGGTATTTTTTAACATCACCCTATCACCCCTGACCCTACTGACACTCACTCCCACTCACTCACATAGCACCTTCACTCGAAAAGGTGCTCCGGCGTAGTCGCTTGTTGCAGGAATGCTCCGTTCGGCAGCCGAGCGGGAAGACCCCGATGATGAAGCATGACACCAAGGGCCCTTTTGGTGTGTGAGGGGTATTTTAACACATCATGTGTATTCCAACACCAACAGGATGCACAAGAACCTTCTAGGAGGTGGACCTTTGTGATTATCAATACCTTGACAAGAAGAGGACGTGCCCACCTCGGTGCCTACCAGCACCACCTCTTCTATCCCTTTTTTTGATTTCCTCTGATAGTTCTGGGGGTGCCTCCTCTGGACGTGCCGAATCATAGTAGAATTACCAAAACTGTACTTCCTTTTGGGGTCTCCTCTGGAAAGTACAGTATGGCAGATCTTGCACTCCACCTTTGGAGAATTACATTTCACTGTCTTCTGAAAGTACACAAAATGGCGGCGATAGTGTACATTAGAGAGAGACAGTGAGAGAAAGAAGGCATGAGATGAAGAAGAGATGTGAAATGCACACTGGAGAAAATATAGTGGGAGAAGGGAAGTAACTGTGAGTAAACTTACTATGTAACACAGAAATGTTGCACTCTATACTATAAGTCTCACTTTATACCACAATCATTTCGCTACTATCTCATAAATTACAAATAGAATAATAAAAAATGTCTCAAACAATTTATAATTTCTAAATATGAATTTATTCTTCAGAATTTTCATAATTTAGAAGAACTTCTAACATTAACAGATCAGGAATCTCCTCATCAGAAGTCTCCATAAATGAGTCGTGGAACTCAATATAGTCCAAACATTCAATTAATTCAGCATCCAAAGTCTCATTATTAAAATCCCCCATTCCATCTCCTCTCAAAAAAAGGTCTTCTTCATGGATAGTGTTATCAACAGGATCATTCAAGACCTCAATAAAACTCGCCTCAACAAAAGTTGCGGAAATTTCAAATTTAATATCAACGGTATCCTCCTTCAGATCCATATTCTTTTCAAATTTCAAGCTGTAAATTGCAGAAAAAAAATCACTTTAATTTATCGTTTTTAGTAATAGATAATATAAAACTAGCTTTATCAAGTATTAACTTCCCCTTACAAATTAACAACTCACCTTTTAGAAAGCAGTAGAAGAGTTAGTACTGTGTAAATTTTACACCAGAAATAGAACACCAAAAATTCCTCACAAATGTACCTCAAAGAGTACTATCACAAAATGGCTGTGTTTACCTCTCATTTTTCATGTATATTCATGTAGAAAACCAATGAAACTTCATCACACACAAATTCAAAACCAAAGAAACATTTTAATTGGTTCTAAATTTCCTAAGCTAATTGGCTCTTGGGTGTCTGTAAACATTCTAAATGGTCTGCATAGTCCGCCATCTTGTGACTCTGAAGAACAGAGACACAAGAGGTGAAAAATAAAAGTGGAAAACGTTGATAGGGGGCAGGGTAGAGATACCCTGCCCCCTTATGTTTTATCAGGGGGCCTAGGAGGACTCCGAAGGGCAAAAAAACGTTTTAGTTTTTATTTGAAAATTTCGCGGAGAAAGCTCAGGGTGCGCACACATGGGCGCTTACCGGTACGCGTACCCTGAGCGCACCACGGGGAAAAACTGTGTAAAAAATGAGAGTGAAAAAAATTATTTCCAGCAATGCATCCTTTCACATGGGGCAAGCCCCATGTGAAAGGGCCTGCGTCAGTCTTAGGCCTGATGTGAGGCATGCGCAAGATTTTTACGCAACGGTGTCCTAAAAGTGACGCCGTGAAATCTCATAGTTTTCACTACGTCACTTCTACGACCCTTCCTTGCGTCAATACGTCCCCTTTGCATACATTACACCTGGTGCAGGTATAATGTGGCACAGGGGTTTATAAAGTGACGCATCTACCTAGATGCGTCACTTTGTAAATATGACTCAACAAGGTGCAATTTTTACACCACTGGTGCGTCACAACAAGTGATGCACCGGCGGCGTAAAAGTGACGCATGGCCTCATAAATGAGGCCCTGAAGTGCACCTCAGGGAAAAACAGTGTAAAAAATTGCAGTAAATAAAAATTTCCAGCAATGCATCCTTTCACAAGGGGCAAGCCCCATGTAAAAGGGCCTGCGTCAGTCTTACGCCTGCTGTGAGGCAGGCGCAAGATTTTGACGCTACGGTGTCCTAAAAGTGACGCAGTGAAATCTCATAGATTTCACTGCGTCACTTCTACGACCCTTCCTTTCATCAATACGCCCCCCTATGCATACATTATACCTGGTGCAGGTATAATGTGGCACAGGGGTTTACAAAGTGACGCATTTACCTAGATGAGTCACTTTGTAAATATGACTCAACAAGGTGCAATTTTTAAACCACTGGTGCGTCACAACAAGTAACGCACCGGCGGCGTAAAAGTGATGCATGGCCTCATAAATGAGGCCCTCAAGCGCACCACAGGGCAAAACAGTGTAAAAAATTATAGTAAAAAAATAATTTCAAGCAATGCATCCTTTCACATAGGTAAGATTTTGACGCTATGGTATCCTAACAGTGACGCAGTGAAATCTCATAGATTTCACTGCGTCACTTCTACGACCCTTTCTTGCGTCAATACGCCCCCTTTGCATACATTACACCTGGCGCAGGTATAATGTGGTGCAGGGGTTTACAAAGTGACGCATCTACCTAGATGCATCACTTTGTAAATATGACTCAACAAGGTGCATTTTTTACAGCACTGGTGCGTCACAAAAAGTGACGCACCGGTGGCGTAAAAGTGACGCATGGCCTCATAAATGAGGCCTTCAGTCTTCTACTCATGTGTCATATTTAATGTATGACGCATTATGTCGCAAGGAGTTACAGATACGTCAGTATTTATGACGTATCTGTAAGCGCAAAAGTGATGCATTGCTGGAGTGTGTCACAAAAGTGACGCAACTCCAGCAATGCATCCTTTCACATGGGGCCAGCCCCATGTGAAAGGGCCTGCGTCAGTCTTACGCTTGCTGTGAGGCAGGTGCAAGATTTTGACGCAACGGTTTCCTAAAAGTGACGCGGTGAAATCTCATAGATTTCACTGCATCACTTCTACGACCCTTTCTTGCGTCAATACGCCCCCTTTGCATACATTACACCTGGCGCAGGTATAATGTGGCGCAGGGGTTTACAAAGTGACGCATCTACCTAGATGCGTCACTTTGTAAATATGACTCAATAAGGTGCATTTTTTACAGCACTGGTGCGTCACAAAAAGTGACGCACCGGCGGTGTAAAAGTAACGCATGGCCTCATAAATGAGGCCTTCAGTTTTCTACTCTTACTTTTTCTTTCACTTTCTCTGTTTCTTCACTGCCTTACTTACCTTGTCTCACACTCACTTGTCTTTATCCAGTCTGTATCTCCGCTCTTTCCTAAACATCTCTTTTCTTACCCTTCCACACCCCGTTCCTTTACTACATTTTCTTCACTTATCCACATTCCCCATGTTCACTCTCCTTCTCCTCACTCTCCTTCCCCACACTCACCTTCTTTCAGTCCCCCTACTTCACTTCCCTTCCCCTCTCGTCCCTTTCTTTGCTTTCTCACTCATTTTCCTCTCCTCTCTCACTGCACTCCACTTCAGTTACTCTTTTTCATTTTTTTAAGAATACAGCTCTTTGATGAGAATTGGAGGTAGTTCTGAAAATAACTTTTTTTTTTCTTCTTTTTTCCTTTTTTTTGAACAAAAACAAAAACAGGGAATGGGAAACTGCTCAACAGGAGCGAAAAAAAAGAATCAAAATTAGGGCTGGGGATGGCAGTGGTGGTTCTCTAATGCTCGAACTATGAGCATAACACTTTGTTCCCCATAACAAAGTAGCTGATCACATTGTCTGCATTTAATTACGGCTTCATTAAAAGCAGGCTGAATATTAGGGATCAGCTCTTCTGGTCGCCCCCTCACCGATGCAGTTGCTCCTCCAGTTGAAGTAGAGGCACCATCTCTTGGAGCCTCTCGTGCCAGAGCCCTGACACTCTCCCGGGCATAGTTCTGGGGATGCCTTCTCTGCACGTGGCGAATCATGGTAGAATTACCAAAACTGTACTACCTTGTGGGGTCTCCTCTGGAAAGTACAGTATGGCAGATCTTAAACTCCACCTTTGGAGCATTTACTTTCTTACGTCCCTCAGGTATATCAAAGAATTTCCAGATAAAATGCTCCTTAACTCTAGGCTGAGGAACCTCTTCATCTATAAATCCATCTGTGTCATCACTGCTGCTGGATGCTCTGGCAGCCATGATAATCCACCAAAGATTAAGCAGCAAAAAGACAGGTCTTGCAGTCACAAAAGTGAAAGAAGAAGTGAAGGAAATGGGTGGGGATTTCATTCTTTGTAAAAAAAAACTGTTGGCAACCAATAAAAAGTGTTATTTTAAGGTCACATGACTTGACACACTTACGCTGCACGCACCGAAGCGCTTCCGGGGGCGCTTACGCGCCGCAAACGTAGGCACTTCCGGGGGCGCTTACGCGGCGCACCTAAGTGACGTTTTGGTAGCTTTACGGAAATTCAAAATCATTTTCATTTTGTAAATCAAAAATACTGCTTTTATAAGTATGGTACTGAATGTCTTGCATTATTATTTACTTTTCATACATATTTTTTTTACGAACGCAGAAATAGCGCTCTCGCTGCGCTCTCAGGTGAGCTTACGGGTGCGCGCTCCCTGAGCGCACCAGAAAAAAATGATTAAAAAAAATATACATTGAACAAATATATATATATTTTTTTAAATATAATTAATACTTATAAAAAACAGCTAATAAAAAAAATCGTAGGTTACAAAGTCGATATACAAAGGAATTTGCTTTTTAAAAAACAATGAAATTGACTGAAAAAAACATAGGTTTCACAATCGTTATAGTTAGGAATTAGCTTTTAAAAAACCTCTGAAATTCACTAAAAAAAACATAGGTTTCACAATCGTTATAGTTAGGAATTAGCATTTACAAAATCTTTCAAATTCACTGAAAAAACCATAGGTTTCACACTCGTTATAGTTAGGAATTAGCATTTGTTAGCATTTGAGATGTCATCAGTGATGTCATCAGTGATGTCATTTGAGATGTCATCAGTGATGCCATCAGTGATGTCACTGACCATGTCATGAATGATGTAATATGTGACATTATCAGCAGTGGATTGCGGGCGCGCGAGTTATAGTGAGTCCAACTAACTATAACGTGGGAATTTCAATGGTTTTGTATGAGTAAAATGTTCAGCTAACTATAACTGGTGTGAAACCTATGGTTTTTTCAGTGAATATATATATATATATATATATATATATATATATATTACCTACTGGCGGTCGCCAGTAGGTATATATAGTTAGGATTTTTTCTCTATGGGATTTTTGAAAATTCTATGTCGAATAACTTTGGCGTTTAAGGACGGAATTGGCTGAAATTTTCAGGAAAATGGAACATTTCGTTTCTGAGCATCCCCTGAAAATCTGGGGGGTTTTCGTCAAGGGGGGGCTGAGAAAAAAGGGGGGTCCCAAAACGCATTTTTCCCATGCAATTTTCCATAGGGCGGTTGGCCTCACTTTTAGCTCGAACGGCTGAATGGATTTCCACGAAACTTGGCAAAATTGTAGGGACTGGTAGCCCGATGTGCCTTTGCTAGGTCTCAATATATGTGTTCCAGTGGATTTTGAGAAATTAACGTTAAAAAAAATATATATATCTGTAAGGGCGGTCAGGGCAGCGCCCCGGTTCGCGTACCTGACGCGTAACGGAACTTCGCGAAGCGTAGCTGATTGGCTCTCCGGTGTCTGTCAACATTCTAAACAGTCCGGAGCGGCCGCCATCTTGTCTCTCGGTAGGATCGAGAGACAAGAGGAGGCCAAAACAAAGGGGTAAATGACCATAAGGGGGCATAGCAGATCCTCCCTGACCCCCTAGGTTTGATGTGGAGGCTTTAAAAGGGCCCCGCGGGTGTAAAGGAAAAAAAATCGTTTTTTTTGCGTGGGGAGTGCCCGGTACGCGCACCGGGAAGCGGTCCGGGGAGCGTATTATAAGGAAAAAAGAATGATAGACTTTTTAAATATTGTATGTTTATTGATTGTTCGTTTTGTTGGTTTTTTTCCATTTTTTTTTATTTAAGTAGCAATATGTAGGTACCAATGCAGAGTCAAAAAATTAATATACACCGTCTCCTTTGTAGATATCTTGCATGTTGTTTCAGAAGTTATTGTGGAATATGGAATTCATACCATAGTGTGTCAGGAAAGCAGAAACAATATGGAGGCAGGAGATGATAAAGAGATGTTAAATACACATTGGAGATAATATAAAGTTGCACAGTATACTATAAGTCTGACTTTACATTATAATCAATTTGGGAAACCTTTTCGGATTGCCTGAGCACTACTGGAGGCTCACTCGTCTTTTTGCTACCTGCCTGTCACCGGATTCAACCCACGACTTGCCGGACCCGCTGCGCGGGTCCCGCTGCAACAGAGGACACCCTGTGGGGCGCTGGAGGGGAGCTCCATACTTTAAAAACTTCTTTGTCCACCGGCAGGGCTGCGAGCAGCCTAGCAGGGACTCCATTGTCCAGGTGTCCCTGCATGCTACACCTGTGGCCGCTCTCCCTGCCGGCAACGCCCCCTGACTGCTGTTGAAAGCGCAGCGCTTCCCTTGCCAAGCGGGAAACCTTTTCGGATTGCCTGAGCACTGCTGGAGGCTCACTCGTCTTTTTGCTGCCTGCCTGTCACCGGATTCAACCCACGACTTGCCGGACCCGCTGCGCGGGTCCCGCTGCGACAGAGGACACCCTGTGGGGCGCTGGAGGGGGGCTCCATACTTTAAAAACTTCTTTGTCCACCGGCAGGGCTGCGAGCAGCCTAGCAGGAACTCCATTGTCCAGGTGTCCCTGCGTGCTACACCTGTGGCCGCTCTCCCTGCCGGCAACGCCCCCTGACTGCTGTTGAAAGCGCAGCGCTTCCCTTGCCAAGCGGGAAACCTTTTCGGATTGCCTGAGCACTGCTGGAGGCTCACTCGTCTTTTTGCTGCCTGCCTGTCACCGGATTCAACCCACGACTTGCCGGACCCGCTGCGTGGGTCCCGCTGCGACAGAGGACACCCTGTGGGGTGCTGGAGGGGAGCTCCATACTTTAAAAACTTCTTTGTCCACCGGCAGGGCTGCGAGCAGCCTAGCAGGGACTCCATTGTCCAGGAGTCCCTGCGTGCTACACCTGTGGACGCTCTCCCTGCCGGCAACGCCCCCTGCCCCGCCCTATATCAAAGGGAGGAGTATCCGCTGCGCGGGAGCGCGCGGGAGCGACCGGGGCGAAGACTGGGCAAAGAGCGGGCAAAGAGCGGGCCGTCTGTGGCCGTCTGTGGCCGTCTGTGGCCGTCTAGGGCCGGATACGGCCGGGCTGGGCTGGGCCCACCATCTAACGCCGGAACCGGGGTAAGGAAATTAGTTTTGGTTATTGTGCCCACAACTGTGAACTCCTGCCTAACTTGCTAAAAAATATGGCTACAGACACCCTGGATTTGTCGCTCCCTACGTCTGTCACTATAAGTATATTGGGCCCCCTGGATAAATATTTCGCAAGGGCCAAAAGGGATATTGACAAAGAGATAGAGATGGCAGAAAGGAGAGCAGAACGCCGCCTCTCTATAGAACTACTAAAACATAAACCTTTGGTGCCCGTAAGAATGGAGGCAAAGAGTCCACCACTAAATAACAATGTCATACCTGAAGGAGAGTCTGACATGGACTTATTTAATATTAATGACATTCCTCGGATTTTTAAAGAGGTCCCTCCACAAAGAAATGAAAAGGAGATTATCAATTTAAGTAACACGATACAGCCATCACTGGGCATTGACGCCCTGATTGATCAAAATTCCCCTACCATCGTGGATCACGATCTGCAACGTGCTCCTTCCCACTCTTCCCCCGTACATATTTGGACGGTGGAGGAGGGCCCTCAGGGTAAGGCTCATCCACTTCAAGCAGTCAAATTACTCGAAGGGAAAATGCAAAAAAAGAGAACCCTCGAAGTATGCCGCTCGCCCCCAAGGAAAAAAAGGAGGAATACAATGGGAAGGAAAAAATCTCTTAACATAAAGACTCCAATCCCAGTAAAGTACCCCTTGGCTAAAGCTAACAAATCTAGTGATAAAGACAAAGAGACATTAGATAAACCACAACTGGAATTAAACAAATCATTACAAGACCAACCGAATGGAGGGATAATTGAGGACATTGAACGCCTCCTAAGATCCTACATGTTTCCTATACTAGAAAGAGTCAAAAAGCTGGGAGAGACCATGGACCGCATTTTAGCGGAAAAGACACTAAATGAGGCCACAGGACAAAACATTGTTAAAGAAACTGTTCAAACAGAGGCCCAACCAATAGTGACCCAAAGTAAGGCTCCCCTAGAAAAAACTCCCGCGAATACCAACATAACCCCCAGCATAGTAACACATGAGGGAAAACCCATGATCAGGCCAACAAAGGCACTCACAGTCATGGAGACAAGTAGAAGGAATGTGCCACTAGATAATCGGGTGAAATCAAAATATAAAGGTAATGTAGACCTTCCCCCGGAGTCAACAAATTACGTTATTATCCTGACTGGGGTCCCTAGGGTACAGACAGGTCATACAGAGTCACATTCAAGTCTAAAGAACAGGGTTATACACTGGCTAAGGACGAACAGACCATTGCCACCACATTTAAATGGGGACATAGTGTCTGTGAGAAGATGTGACTGGGTGGGTGTGAGACCAAAAGACATAGAAGGGGACGTAATCATCATAAACTTTAGGGATCACCGAGTTGTCACCCATATCTTAGACTGGTACACAGGAAGAAAAGAGGGGACAGTGTCTGCGCGCAACCTGACCTATTTTTACCCACAAACAATGATGAAGCCCCATGTACAATCACTAAAAGAGGGGCATCCCAGCCTTCACGCTTTTGGCAGATATAACCCATATCACACTCAGGTAAGACAAAATTTCAATGACTCCCCCGTCCCCCCATTTCCCCCCATTTGTCATTATCCCAACAGATACAAATCACGTTTTGACCCTAATCACCATCCCATCAACCCGAATCATTATTGGAATGTCCCACTACACCACCTCCTCGACCCATTTTCAGGCTTAGATCAAAATGACTGACATGATGACCCCACAAAGACCAAAAGCACAAAGCCAGGGAGTATAAAGGAAGCTGGGCCCAAAAGTTCTACAAGTGGGCTGCTACCAGCTAGGAGGTCAAATACAAACATAGCTAATGAAATAGGGAAGATTCAAAACAGCGAAATCGAAAATCAGACCAGGGACGAGGATAACACAAATATAACAGATGAGGTACTAAGGAGTAAGGTAAGGGGGGAAGCATCACCAAATATAATCAAAGACAGAAATACTTCTAAGATAAATAACACAGCCAAAAAAACATCCCAAATAAGTGTAGTAACTTGGAACGTATGTGGGATTGCCAGTAAGGTGGCAGAAATGCAATGGGGAGAGTTTGTAAATGATATAGACATACTCTGCGTCCAGGAGACCTGGGCCCTAAATGAAGTACACATAGATGGCTTCAAGACATTTCATGTCCCTGCAGTACCCTCCAGTCATGGTAGGCATAAAGGGGGGTTATGCGTCTACGTTTCTAATCGCCTAAATACTTCCATTAGTTCGGGTAGATCAATCTCAGCCCACTTCCAAGTGGTCACTATCCACATAAACAGTAGAGACGTGCTAATAGTGGTAAACTTTTACAATAACATCGAGAGCGCGGTCTTCAGGGATGAATTAGCGAAAATGACAAAAGAAATGAGGGGGGTAAAACCCATGCAAGGGAAGGACTTAATCTGGGTTTGGGTAGGGGACTTTAATGTGAATCCATGTACAATGGAAACATGTGGGTATCAAGAAAATGGTAGGGACGAGCAAGGGGCATGTAGCCACTTCAAACATCATATGAAAGGGGAAATTTTAAACAACATCATGGCCAATTTTGACTTGGGATTTGCAAACAGGTTATGCCACCCCAAGGTAAAGTTTACCCCCACTTTTTTGGCAAGGGGGCTACACTCAATCATAGATTTCATTATCCTGCCCAATAGATATGGTAGCCGGGTGATGAACTTCGAGACCCTTGCTTCTGGCCTGAGTGACCATTTGCCAATAAGAATTTTTCTTAGTGTAATGGGAATAAATACCCCTTCGCTAATTGAGACATTGGCCTGGACGCAGAATTTAGCGGTTGCCCGCCAAAACGGTATAGCCTTAAAGTGGGGAATGTTAGATCCTGAAAGAACTTCACAAAAAATTGTGAAAGAGGCATTTCCTTCCCTACTCGTATGCTTACAGGACAATCCTGGGAAATGCGAGATCCTGGAGGCATTCAGTAATATCACCAAGAGTATACAGGGAGTGTTGACCAGGACGCGTACTAGGAAGAACATAGTCAACAAAGGAGGGGCCCCACGGTATAATGATTCACTTAGAGCAAAGAAACGTGGGCTACGTAAGCTGGAAAGAAGCTGGCGCAAAAATTATAGTCCTGATTCTCGGAGCAGTGGCTCTCGCGAGCTACAAGCAAGCTATTATAGCCAGGAAGTCCGAGTTCTATGAGGAGAGGATCTCTACAGCTACGAATCGTCAGAAAGAAGTCTTCCGAGTCCTTACGGAGCTCAGGAAGAATAAGGAACAGTCTCCCGACTTTAGTCAGGAGGACTGTCAGAAATTCCAGGATTTTTTTACCAACAAAATCATCGACTTGGTCACTGAAATTGTGGTAACCCTGCAAATTGACTGTCCACCGGTGGTCATTCCAGCTAGAATGCCAGTTACAACTGTGCTCTCCACTCTACCCTTGATTACAAAGGATAGGTTAGTCCCTCTCTTGGGGCGGGTCAAGTCGGGCTCCAGGTTGGATCCATGTCCACCTGAAGTGTTTAAACTCGCGCTCCCTGGTATAGAGGAAGATGTGCTGAGTCTTTTGAACCTTTCCTTACAAATTGGACAAGTGCCCTCCTCTTTTAAGGAAGCCCGTTTGATTCCATTGCTAAAAAAAACGGGGGCGGATGCGAAATGTCTGAAAAATTTCAGACCAATTTCCCAGTTACCGTTCCTGGCGAAGGTACTGGAGCAGCACGTCCTCACCACGCTATCGGAATACCTGGAAAGCAACATGCTGCTAGAGCCGAACCAAGCAGGCTTCCGTGCTAATCATAACACGGAGCTGGTGATGTTGTCAATCGTAGATGAGCTTAGGAACAGAGCAGACAGGAAAATCCCTGGGGCCCTGGTGCTGCTGGACCTCTCCGCGGCATTTGATACCGTGTGTCATGAACTACTTTTGTCACGGATGAGGGATGTCGGCATTCAGGGCTCAGCATTGGCATGGTTCACTTTCTTCCTTCAAGGGAGGATGCAGAGAGTGCAATTAGGTGACATGCTTTCCACCGCAACTTCTATCACTTGCGGAGTTCCACAGGGGTCTGCTCTGTCTCCCCTAATGTTCAATTTATATCTGCAGCCTTTGATTCTAATGCTTAATCAAATGGACTGTCAGGTATATAACTACGCTGATGACACTCAGATTATCATCCAATTGGATGACAGCCAGAATGCTTTTGTTAGATTGCAAAACATTCTGAGAAGCACAGCTAACTGGATGTCCAGTAACTCCCTAAAAATCAAAACCGAGGTGTTGCCAATCACCATCGCTGGCAACCCTTGGTGCGATCGCTTCTGGACTGGGGAGCTGGGCGCGCCTCCTGAACCGGCGGAGGTGGTCAAGAGCTTGGGCATCCAGGTGGACAGTAAGCTGTCCATGAAAAAGCAAGTCACAGTTGTGGTGGGCAGTTGTATCGGCCTTCTCCGACAACTCAGAAAAGTTTCCTCGCTGCTCTCTTTTTCCACACTAAGGAGCGCGGTCTCTGCAATGATTCTAGCCAGGTTGGACTATGGCAATTCGTTGTACATAGGACTTCCACAGAGTCTTCTAAACAGAATGCAGACGGTTATGAATGATGCCGCTAGGCTCATTTTTAAGAAACCGAGGAACACCCGGGCATCCCCTCTCCTGCGGGAACTTCATTGGTTGCCAGTTAGGCAGAGGCTGATGTTCAAGGGGCTCTGCATTGTCCACAAAGCTCTCTATGGAAGGGCACCTACCTATTTGAAATCACGCCTGGCCCTCTATAAACCAGGGAGGGTGCTCAGGTTTGCTGACTCCATCTATCTTGTTCAACCGCGCTGCAGACTGACCACGGTGGGTGGGCGTGCTTTTTCACATACTTTGCCAGCCATGTGGAACAAACTACCGCTGGAACTTCGTAATGAGACAAACCTAATGCCCTTCCGTAAGAAATTAAAAACTGTGCTTTTCCAGCAAGCGTGGGGCGGCCGCTAATCGGAATCTGTTGCATCCTCTTTATTGTTTAGCTGATCCTAACAAAGCGCTTAGAGACCTCTGGGTTATAGTGCGCTATATAAATCACAATAAATAAATAAATAAAAGGATGGTTTGATAACCACTGTAGAAAGACACACAAAGCCCTGAAAAGCGCCTTAAAGGAAGAAGTAAAAGATCACGCCATGATCACAACACTTAGGAAGGCATATAACGTAGCAAGGGCCCAAAGAAAAAAGGCCATAAAGGAAAAAGCATGGCTGGATTTGACGAATGCTGCTGAGAAGGGTGATTCTAAATTATTCTGGGAGGCAGTAAATTCTCCATTTGTTAATAATAAAGCGACCGCCAAAATAGAAATTGCGATTGACGAGAACTCATGGGTTGAGTTCTTCTCAAAAGTATATTGTAACGCCTCGGAGGAGTGCCGAGTACAAAGTAAGTTTACCCCCATACCATTAGAGATTAACTTAGAGGAGGTTGTGATGGCCATAAAATCTACACAGAATAATAAAGCACCGGGCCCGGATGGGATCCCAAGTGATCTCTATAAATTAAACATAGAGCTGTGGACACCCGTATGCTTACGGGTAATAGAGGCCTGCTGTGAGAAAGGCTTTGTCAAAACATGGGCAGAGTCGTTAATAATCCCCATACACAAAAAGGGTGATAGGGATAGCCCCTCTAACTATAGGCCAATATCGCTTTTAGATTCACTAGCGAAAATTGCAGGCAGAGTAGTGTTGAGTAAATTACAGGCTTGGGCGGAGGAAAAGAATATCCTTACGCCAGTCCAATATGGGTTCCGCCCAGGGATGGGCACGGTGGAGCAAGTTTTGAACTTCGTCCTCCTCCAGGGGAAATACACCAGAGCTAAAAAGGGCTGTTTTTACGCAGTCTTCGTCGACCTTTCGTCGGCGTTTGACTGCGTGATACATAACAAACTGTGGGAAACCCTGGAGGAGATGAAGGTAGACCCATCAATTGTGCTCTTCCTGAGACAACTATATATGAAGGCCACAGCTAAAGTAAGGTACGGGCTGAGCGGGGAATGCACTAGGTCTTTCCGCATACAGAGGGGAGTGAGGCAAGGATGTGTGCTGGCCCCTTTTCTCTTCTCATTATATACCAACAGTCTAGAGAGGGAATTGGGAGCCAGCGGCATCGATTCCCCTAAGGTGGGGAATAATCAGATTTGCTCCCTTCTGTATGCGGATGACGCTGTCCTGATGGCAAGAACTAAAGTCTGTGCTCAAAAAGCTCTAAAAAAATATGTTGACTACATGGGGGAGAGGGGACTTATTCTTAATGCCAAAAAATCATTTGTGATGGGATCCGGCAAAGGTGGGGCTAGATGTAAGCAACTTAGCGTGGGAGACTTTCACTTACAGGCTACAAAAACATTCCCATACTTAGGTGTTACAATTGAGGGAACTGGGGCATGGGCCACCGAGGTGAAAAATAGATCCCTAGCATTTAAACGCTCGGTTGCTGCTGTAAAGCACTTCGCAAGTAAACTAGGGAAAAAACAACCAGATATAATGCTTAGGATTTATGTGGCCAAATGTAGAAGCATTGCCCTTTATGGAGCGGGAGTATGGGGATATCAGGACGTAACAGCCCTCCAAATCATCGAGAATGATTTTTTTCAATACCTTCTGTCCCTTCCAAAAAGCTCCCCAGTTTATAATTCCCACACGGAACTAGGAATGGAGCACCTGACAGACTTGATTAAAATGCAGCCAATTCTACTCTGGAGGAGAATTTCGGTGACACCAGAACTAGCACTGAACCGAGCAGTAATTAACGATGTTATGGCCCTGGACAATGCAAAAAGTATCAAATGGCTCGAGTATGTGAGGAAAGTCTTTGTGGACATTGAAAGGCCCGAATGGTTCTACAAACCTGAGTTAATTGGGAAAATTCCCAAGAAATCTTTAAGAAATCTATGCATGGAGCACTTTAATAACTTGAGGTTTGCGATCGAAGTCAGCAAAAAAACTGTGATTGGTCATCAATTGCTATTGACTTCGTATAATATACAACCATACTTGACCATCACGACTTTGGGGTTTGAACGCTTTGTTTTGTGTAGATTCAGGTTTAACATTTTCCACCACCTGGTCTCCTACCCGGAAAAAAATTATTGGAATAGACCTCTGGCTCCCTGCCCATGTGATAACGTATCTGCCCAGTCTACCTTCCATCTTGTTTTACTATGTAAAATGTATCAGAAAGAGCGTGCTAGATGGTTGAAACATTACTTAAAAAATGGGGCATGGCGGCAAAGTAGGGTAGCTTACCTGAATCTTCAACAATTAGGAAATCCTCTATGTATTAAGATCATGGTAATGTTTTTAAAAAGTGTGTTAAAACAACGGAATTTTTTATGTATCAAGGCCTAATCGATTGTTTACTTGCTCAACTATTTAATACTTTTTTAATCATTATGTGTACTTTGTAATGTGAAATATGAAATGCTTTTATGATTTTTAATATATAAGAAAATCGAATAAAGCTTTTTGAATTTGAATTTTGACATTGGAGATAATATAAAGTTGCACAGTATACTATAAGTCTGACTTTACATTATAATCAATTTGGTACTAGTTTATGAATTAGATATAAAAATGATTAAAGACTCGAACAATTTTTGATTATTAAATATAAATTTATTTTTCTGATTCTTTTTCAAAATTTAATAGAACGTCTAACATTTGACTGTCCGAAATGTCTTCTTTTTGACTGAACATAACTTCCAACATTTGACCGTCCTCATATTGAAGTAAGAAATCCACAGATTCTACACATTGTAGAAGTTCATGGTCCCGTGATTCATCCATGAATTCCAAGTCAATGGGTTCAATGATTTCCTCATTGTTCATCTCTAGGACAATTTCAAAGGAAACGTTCTGTTCTCCTTCCATTTTTGTGCTGAAATTTGCATAAAAAATAAATATATCAGTAGAGATAGGGCACTGTTGGGTTTAAGTTCAGACAGGTACTTTTCAGGCGTGAAGTAGTACTATTAAAAAGTGCCTGTGAAAAAGCCTAAGTAAATTCATAATTATACCACAAAAACCTAAATCAATCCATAATTATAATAAATAAGCCTTTCTCAATGTCTAACTCTTACAGAGGGATAGTATATAACTATCTGAAAATGTTTTCAAATTTATAAAATAACATCTTACCTTTTAAAAACAAGTTTAAGTTGTCAGTGAAAATGCTCTTGCAATGTAGTTCAGGAAGTAGTAGTCAAAATGGATGTGTTTCTCTCTCTTTCTTTATATATATTCAGGTACATAACCAATCAAATGTCAGGTAGAAAAAGTAGAAAATGAAAGTAACATTTTAATTGGTTGTCAATTCCAACACTTCAGATGTGTTTTGTGAAGTAATTTACCTCGGGGTATTTAGAGAGGTCTACAGGCTAAATGGCTAAATGGAATTCCAACCAAATTTGTGAAAATGGTAGGGATTGGTATGTAGTATGAGCTAATCTATATTTGGTGAAAGTGTCTCCAGTGGTTTTTCTGTATATTACTTTCCCGCCTTTTTTGAGCGAGCGCTTCCCGGTGCGCGCCCCGGTTCGCGAACCGGCAGCGTTACGGGAGTCCTCCATTTTGTGTTTCGGTAGATTTGAGATACAAGATGGAGGGCAAATAATGTTGAGAATGGGTAGAAGGGGGCACGGTAGACGTATCCTGACCCCGTAGGTTTTCTGAGGGTGGCTGAGGAGGCCCATATGTGCGAAAATTTGTGAAAAAAGTTAGAGTAAAATAATAATTGTGAGTGATCAGATGTAGGGTAGCTCTGAAAAGAGCTTTTGGGTCCTGTGGCTGATTTAGGTACCTACAAGTAGGTACCAATACATAGTCTTAAATTCAGGATGAAAATTCAGTGAACTCCATCTCCTCTGTAGATATCTTGCATGTAGTAACGCAAGTTATTGTTGTAGATGGAGCCCATATCATGGTCTCTCATGTAAGCTGAAACAGACTTATTTACATGCTTCCTCGATTTCTAAATTTGTGGACAAAATTGGTTGGACCACCTCCATTTCTGTCTTTGGCATATATTTGAATATACCAAGGCAGTTTGAGGAAAAAGTGTCATCAATTGGTCAAAGGTGTCTTTTAAAAGCATTTCCAGACCTACCCCAGTCAAAGTGCCCAAGTCATTTCCTCCACAGTGCACAATTAACAGGTCAGGTTTTGGCAAATGCAAAAAGGTTTTCACCAATGGTATCAATTGGTGACATCTTAATCCTCTGTGGCCAATCCAGTTGATTTCCACATTTTGTAAATTGAGGTTGTGTACATTTCTGTTATCAGCATACCTTTGAGCCCAGTGGATATAACTATGTCCAACAATCCAGACAGAAAACATGGTGAGAGGAGGTTCTGCTGCAGTCAGATGAAGTGTGGTAATGAAATGGCAGTTGGAACAGTAGGAGTATGTAATGAAAAAAATTGTGGAGTTTCTGTGGTAATTAATCAGTAGCAGTGATTGGTGGATTTCGATTGCTGAAAACAGAAAGTTAGGGTGCATGGATGAGTTCTTTGAAAGATGTAATTTGAATGGTCAAGAAAAAATCGTTTTATGAAAGATTGCACTGGATACGCAGGTGTACTGAGAGTTCAGAGTTCAATTGAAACATTGTTGTGTGAACTTGCAAACATGAGAGGTCTTTCAGGAGGTGGTTGCTATGGAAAAAAGGCAGAAAGGGCAGAAGGGGGAAGGGTGTTGATTTGAAAAAAGTGAGGGAAGAGTTTTGATTGGGTGACATGAGAGATATGTGTGATGAATTACAGCATTTCTGTGCCATTTTTGGTTGCAGCCTCTGGAGTGCATACCTTTTGCTCTGCTGAAGACAAATTGGTGTGTGTCTGAAACTGTTTTGAAACTCAAAAAATATTTGCTAAGGTGAGAAAAGATTCATTTAATTTAGATAGAGAATAGTATGCTTTAGGGAGAAAATTATGAAGAAAGTTGTGTATTTAAAATGTTGCTTTGTTTCATAGGTTGCTTGAGGCATATTTACAAGGCCTTTGAGTCCCTTTGATATTATTTTTCCCATTTTAATTTAAGACATTTCCCCGTGGTGCAAGGTCCTTGTAAATACGCCCCCATGTGTGCTTGGCAAATTTAGATTTTGTTTCTTTGAGTTACATAGCCATGTTAAAAGTGATGCAAAAATGGTTTAAGGGCCTTCAAAATACGCTTTCATGTGTGTTAGGGCATTTTAAGTCACTTCCCCATGAATGTAGTTGAATAACTGCTTTACTTGATGTGTTTAAAAACGTTTATTGAAGTCATTTAAGTTTCTTGATATGTACTGCTAGAGTTTCATAGGCTGCTTGGGGCATATTTACAAGGCCTTTGAGTCCCTTTGATATTATTTTTCCCATTTTAATTTAAGACATTTCCCCGTGGTGCAAGGTCTTTGTAAATACGCCCCCATGTGTGCTTGGCAAATTTAGATTTTGTTTCTTTGAGTTACATAGCCATGTTAAAAGTGATGCAAAAATGGTTTAAGGGCCTTCAAAATATGCTTTCATGTGTGTTAGGGCATTTTAAGTCACTTCCCCATGAATGTAGTTGAATAACTGCTTTACTTGATGTGTTTAAAAACGTTTATTGAAGTCATTTAAGTTTCTTGATATGTACTGCTAGAGTTTCATAGGCTGCTTGGGGCATATTTACAAGGTCTTTGAGTCCCTTTGATGTTATTTTCCCCATTTTAATTTAAGTCATTTCCCCGTGGGGCAAGGTCTTTGTAAATATGCCCCCATGTGTGCTCGCCAAATTTAGATTTTGTTTCTTTGAGTTACATAGCCATGTTAAAAGTGATGGAAAAATGGTGCAAGGGCCTTCAAAATACGCTTTCATGTGTGTTAGGGCATTTTAAGTCACTTCCCCTTGAACGTAGTTGAATAACTGCTTTACTTGATGTGTTTAAAAACGTTTATTGAAGTCATTTAAGTTTCTTGATATGTACTGTTAGAGTTTCATAGGCTGCTTGGGGCATATTTAAAAGGCCTTTGAGTCCCTTTGATGTTATTTTCCCCATTTTAATTTAAGTTATTTCCACGTGGTGTAAGGTCCTTGTAAATATGCCCCCATGTGTGCTTGGCTAATTTAAGTACTGATAGGATGTGCTTCTACATAGGACCTGTGTTGTGTTTTCAAATTATGACCAGAAAATCGTTTTCTTTTTTTTAAAAACGCTTTTCACATTTATGAGAAGGTCATATTGGTGTCTGCTTCTTTAAATAAATATTGAACTGAGAAATATTAAACTGAGGCTTCTGTAAGTGTCAAAGGAGGTGAGTAATGTACATTGCTCTGTTGGATACAGTCCTCATCCTCTGCGTACTCTTGGATATCCTAGACTAAATCTGCTCAATGAGATAACTAAGCTGAGGAAACACAGGTTACGTGATTCTGAAATGAGGAAAATAAATTCCATATTTTTCAATTACATCACCTGTGCTTCCTAACATTATGAATCACATTGTGCAGTTGAGGTTTAGGCCTGTCCAGGGACACAGAAAAGGTCTGGCCTTTGTTCAAGAGTGAAGTGGACATGACTCACTTCATTGGTAGGCCTGCACATGTATTATCTCCTCTGTACTCTTCAACAAGCCTAAATTTCATCTGCAACCCTGAGTAGGCCTCACCTCAAACAAACCTCTGGATAGGCCACACCTTATCGTCATCCTGAATCAATCATTTAAAATGTTAGGGGCAGATTTATGATGGCCGTGCGCCACTTTTGTGCCGCTGTTGCGTCACTTTTGTGATGCAGCAGTGATGCAAAAGATGCACCATGTTGCAAGACAGGCCTCACTTCATCTCCAACAAGATACCGTCAGTTTAAACTGTAAACATTTAGGACTGTGTAGGGGGCATGGAGAAGCTGAATCTTCTGTAAATGTCAAAATTGTTGCATACAGTGCTCAACTTCTGCGTAGTCTTTGATATGTTAGTTTCCATCTGCACAATGAGATACCTAAGCAAAGGAAACACAGGTTATGTGATTCTGAAATGAGGAAAATAAATTCAAAATTTTTCAATTACGTCACCTGTGTTTCCTAACATTATGAATCACATTGTGCAGTTGAGGTTTACTTCTGTCCAGGGACACAGAAGAGGTCTGGCCTTTGTTCAAGAGTGAAGTGGACATGACTCACTTCATTGGTAGGCCTGCACATGTATTATCTCCTCTGTACTCTTCAACAAGCCTAAATTTCATCTGCAACCCTGAGTAGGCCTCACCTCAAACAAACCTCTGGATAGGCCACACCTTATCGTCATCCTGAATCAATCATTTAAAATGTTAGGGGCAGATTTATGATGGCCGTGTGTCTCTTTTGCGCCGCTGTTGCGTCACTTTTGTGATGCAGCAGTGATGCAAAAGATGCACCATGTTGCAAGATAGGCCTCACTTCATCTCCAACAAGATACCGTCAGTTTAAACTGTAAACATTTAGAACTGTTTAGGGGGCATGGAGAAGCTGAATCTTCTGTAAATGTCAAAATTGTTGAATACAGTGCTCAACTTCTGCGTACTCTTTCATATGCTAGACTCCATCTCCACAATGAGATACCTAAGCAAAGGAAACACAGGTGATGTGATTGTGAAATGAGGAAAAGAAATTCCACATTTTTCAATTACATCACCTGTGTTTCCTAACATTACGAATCACATTGTGCAGATGAGGTTTAGGCCTGTTCACGGACACAGAAGAGGTCTGACCTTTGTTCAAGAGTGCAGTGGACATGATTCACTTCATTGGTAGGCCTGCACATGTATTATCTCCTCTGTACTCTTCAACAAGCCTAAATTTCATCTGCAACCCTGAGTAGGCCTCACCTCAAACAAACCTCTGGATAGGCCACACCTTATTGTCATCCTGAATCAATCATTTAAAATGTTAGGGACAGATTTATGATAGCCGTGTGCCTCTTTTGCGCCACTGTGAGTCACTTTTGTGACGCAGCGGCGGTGCAAAAGATTTACTATGTTGCGACATATTTACAACTTGATGCATCTAGGCAGATGTGTCATGCTGTAAAGTCCTGTGCCACATGAAACCGATGCAGCAGTGATGCAAAAGATGCACCATGTTGCAAGACAGGCCTCACTTCATCTCCAACAAGATACCGTCAGTTTAAACTGTAAACATTTAGGACTGTGTAGGGGGCATGGAGAAGCTGAATCTTCTGTAAATGTCAAAATTGTTGTATACAGTGCTCAACTTCTGTGTACTCTTTGATATGCTAGACTCCATCTGCACAATGAGATACCTAAGCAAAGGAAACACAGGTGATGTGATTGTGAAATGAGGAAAAGAAATTCCACATTTTTCAATTACATCACCTGTGTTTCCTAACTTTACGAATCACATTGTGCAGATGAGGTTTAGGCCTGTCCACGGACACAGAGTGAAGTGGACATGACTCACTTCATTGGTAGGCCTGCACATGTATTATCTTCTCTGTACTCTTCAACAAGCCTAAATTTCATCTGCAACCCTGAGTATGCCTCACCTCAAACAAACCTTTGGATAGGCCACACCTTATAGTCATCCTGAATCAATCATTTAAAATGTTAGGGACAGGGGGAGGAGCCAAGATGGCCACCGGAGCGGACGTGTAGGCTCCCGGCTCCGCGAACCTTGAGCCCCGCTGTTAATCCTGATTACTATCCTGAGATCGCGCTGCAGCGGGGTGCCGGTGATTGCGCGCTGCCTTCATTCGTGTTCTTCCGGAGTTTCCACCAGCCCGGTAACCGGAGTTACTCGAGAAGTTCTTTTGTGGCCTCCGCCGCCCTGAAGCCGGGACCTCATCCGCTGCATGTGGCCGGGTCCTAACTGATCAACACCGGCCCTTTGGTCCTGGTCGGAGCCGGCCCATTGAGACATCTTGGCTGCTGACTGAGAGCGGGAACGGAATTTCTCGGCTGGAGCGCTGCTCCTCCCGCAGCGCGCCCGAAGAGCGTTTGCGAGATGGAGGCCCCCTGGGAGTGCTATTTTATTGAGGAAAGCTGGAGGTGAGCGACGTCGACCCCATTTTCGGAGTTTCCCGATTTTGGCGGGCCGCCCCTGAATCTACCCCGGACTTGCATTGATGTGGGGATGGCTGTTACAGAGGGTGATTTCTTCGAGGTATGCCTTGCTGGCGTAGATGCCTTGGACTGCTGTCTGCCGGTGCCATCCTCGCCCCCATCTTATTGCTATTCTCCCTCCATGGACACGTTTGATGGTGCCCTGCGTGAGTTGGTCTGCAATGCCCTGCCTCTCGAGGTGAAGTATGATGGGGTATGCGGGTCTTCTCGGAACACGGAGGTGTGGAGTCACCGATCTGTGCTATCCTGTGGCACCATTCTCGCTGCTCTTGGGGACCTACAATGTGTGTGGAGGGATGGTTATCGAGAGCTGGGTGATAAGCTTGATGGCGTTCATTACACTCTGAGGCGGATACGGAGGTCCTGCTCCCAGTGGGATGTCGACTTGCCTTCTCCGGTTCCCGAGGGGGCTATTATGTTTCCGCGCGACTGCGAGGCGGAGCGTATTCTCCATGATGCTGTGGGTGCCCGCGGACGGCCGTCTGCTAGCTCCTGCGACACGGCTGTGTATCTCTCCCACCTGGGGGATGAGACTTCGTTGGCGATATCGTCGTTACTACTCCGGACAATGCCTTTTCAACTGTTCGCTCCTTTGACGGCTTCTTCCTTCCAAGCCCCACTTTCCTTGCTCTGGATTGAGTGTCATCGGGCGACCTTGGGGGCGATACTTGTCGAGGAAGATGGCCATATTGGTGACTGGCGGCGTCCATTTTGTGTCTACAGCCCGCTCCGCCGTACGTGGACATTTAGTTCCTTTGTGGTGGATGGGACGGGCTCCCCTCGGGAGCCATGTTTAGGGGGGCTTGCACGAACAGGCCAGGGCTAGGTGTTCCCTTTTCTACTTGCTGGATGCTTGGCTGGCGGAGGATCGGACTGACATGTTTTAATGTAACATTCAGCTGCGCTGTTTTTGCTGTCTCTCCCCATTCGTTACTGTAATTGTTGCTCATCACGGTTGACATGTATTCTTGGGGTGGAGATTGAACCTGAGGCTTGGGAGACCGGGAGCGCATGTGTATGGCCCTCCTCCGATTAATTAATTAATATCGTTTCCTTTTTCTTTTCTGTCTTTCTTTTCTCTGTCTACATTTCGGGTACTCTTTATTGGGCGACAGACGCACTGCTAGGGGGGGGGGTAGGCCGTAGCCTCTGCATGTGTGTTGGGTGGGGGGTGAGGAGGGGGGGTTTTCTTTTTATCAGTTTTCTGTTTCTATGGGCCTGATTTTTTCTTTTCCTTTTTTATTCCCTTTCTCTTCTCCTTTTTCTTGGGTCAGTAGGGTTCCTTGATGTGGGGTGGGTACGGACGGGCACGAAATATTCTGATGGTTATTTATCCTTTCATTGCTGTTTAAGTGCCGTTCTTTGCTTATGTTTCCCTGTTCGTTAGATATCCTTTGTGGACATTGCTCACTCTTGCTCTTGGTGATTGTGTGGTTACTGATCCTTCTTTGTCCCTACCCTTTTCTGTATGTTGCTTATATAATTTCAAAAATTGAACCTTAATTTTCCTGTTTCTCGGCAGTCTGAGATTTCTAGTGTAATTCTGAATACTTGCTAATTATTCTTATCGTGCTGCCGAGTTGCCGTATCGTTTGTGTAAGTGCTTGGACATACGTTGAGGCCGGCCAGGTGGTTGTAGGCCCGTCACTGTTTACTGATACTGCACAATAAAGGTTTTAAAAAAAAAAAAAAAAAATGTTAGGGACAGATTTATGATAGCCGTGTGCCTCTTTTGCGACGAATTTTTTAAAACTACCTTTACAACACATTCCAATTACAACACATACTACCTTTACAACGCATTAACATTACATTGCATGTATGGTAAGTATTGGGTAGTTTAGGGGTAAAAATTACTACTCTAACTCCAGGGGGTGCAACAGTAGGGTAAGTGTTGGATAGTGTAGGGGTAAAAATTACTATTCTAACTCGAGGGGGTGCAACAGAAGGGTAAGTGTTGGATGGTAATGGTATGCGTTGTAATGACATGCATTGTAATGGTATGCGTTGTAGTGTCATGCGTTGTAATGGTTCCGTTGTAATGGCATGCTATGTAATAGATGTTGCGTTGTAAAAGTTTCGTTGTAATGGTAGGGCGTTGTAAAAGTTGCGTTGTAAAGGTTGTTTCCCGTGCAATGGTGTTCAGGCAGTGTAGGGGCTCAAGCTGGGACTGAGAATGTAGAAATGAGAATTAACTGAAATGATTTCTACATACTACAGAGAGATTTGGTATGCAGTTTCTACGGCACACCCAGGATCTTTATTACACAGCATGGAGACTATTTGGGAATTCAGAGGCCTGGCACACATGCTGCTTCGGACTTTATAGCACTAACTGTCCTAAGGACTGACTCACTCCATGACTACATGTATTACCATAATTTAAAAACACATCAACTAAGCAAATTATTCTGCCACATTTTTCTGAAACGAATTCTGACTCACACTGTGATCTTAGACACATGACAGTATGCCTTGCAATACCGTAAAATGATTACTGCAGTGAAAGAGAGTCTTGCAGGGAGTGCTGTTTTGGATTTTAGGACAGTGCAGTGGGGTTGTATGACATTACAACGCATACTTTTACAACGCACACCTTTATAACGCAAGTTTTACAACGCAACATCTATTACAACTCATTTCATTACAACGCATACCATTACAACTAATTTTTAAAAACTATCTTTACAATGCATTCCATTACAACGCATACTACCTTTACAACGCATACCATTACAACGCATAACATTACATTGCATGTATGATAAGTATTGGATAGTGTAGGGGTAAAAATGTTATTCTAACTCCAGGGGGTGCAACAGTAGGGTAAGTGTTGGATAGTGTAGGGGGAAAAATTACTATTCTAACTCCGGGGGTGCAACAGTAGGGTAAGTGTTGGATGGTAATGGTATGCGTTGTAATGGTATGCGTTGTAATGACTGCGTTGTAATGAATGCATTGTAATGGTATGCGTTGTAGTGTCATGCGTTGCAATGGTTCCGTTGTAATGGCATGCTATGTAATAAATGTTGCGTTGTAAAAGTTTTGTGGTAATGGTAGTGCGTTGTAAAAGTTGCGTTGTAAAGTTTGTTTCCTGTGCAGTGGTGTTCAGGCAGTGTAGGGACTCAAGATGGGACTGAGAATGTACAAATGAGAATTCACTGAAATGATTTCTACATGCTACAGAGAGATTTGGTATGCAATTTCTACAGCACACCCAGGATCTTTATTACACAGCATGGAGACTATTTGGGAATTCAGAGGCCTGGCACACATGCTGCTTTGGACTTTATAGCACTAACTGTCCTAAGGACTGACTCACTCCATGACTACATTTATTACCATAATTTAAAAACACATCAACTAAGCAAATTATTCTGCCACATTTTTCTGAAATGAATTCTGACTCACACTGTAATCTTAGACACATGACAGTATGCCTTGCAATTCCGTAAAATGATTACTACAGTGAAAGAGAGTCTTGCTGGGAGTGCTGTTTCGGATTTTAGGACAGTGCGATGGGGTTGTATGACGTTACAACGCATACTTTTACAATATACACCTATACAACGCATTTTTTACAACGCATTTTTTACAACGCAATATCCATTACAACTCATTTCATTACAACGCAACATCCATTACAACTCATTTCATTACAACGCATACCATTAAACGAATTTTTAAAAACTACCTTTACAACGCATTCCATTACAACACATACTACCTTTACAACACCTACCATTACAACGCATAATATTACATTGCATGTATGGTAAGTATTGGATAGTGTAGTGGTAAAAAATACTATTCTAACTCCAGGGGGTGCAGCAGTAGGGTAAGTGTTGGATAGTGTAGGGGTAAAAATTACTATTCTAACTCCAGGGGGTGCAACAGTAGGGTAAGTGTTGGATGGTAAGGGTATGCGTTGTAATGGTATGAGTTGTAATGACTGTGTTGTAATGACATGCATTGTAATGGTATGCGTTGTAGTGTCATGCGTTGTAATGGTTCCGTTGTAATGGCATGCTATGTAATAGATGTTGCGTTGTAAAAGTTTTGTTGTAATGGTAGTGCGTTGTAAAAGTTGCGTTGTAAAGGTTGTTTCCCGTTGAGTGGTGTTCAGGCAGTGTAGGGGCTCAAAGTGGGACTGAGAATGTAGAAATGAAAATTCACTGAAATTATTTCTACATACTACAGAGAGATTTGATATGCAGTTTCTACAGCACACCCAGGATCTTTATTACACAGCATAGAGACTATTTGGGAATTCAGAGGCCTGGCACACATGCTGCTTTGGACTTTATAGCACTAACTGTCCTAAGGACTGACTCACTCCATGACTACATGTATTACTATAATTTAAAAACACATCAACTAAGCAAATTATTCTGCCACATTTTTCTGAAATGAATTCTCACTCACACTGTGATCTTAGACACTTGACAGTATGCCTTGCAATTCAGTAAAATGATTACCACAGTGAAAAACGTCTAGCTAGGAGTGCTGTTTCACATTTTAGGACAGTGCAGTGGTGTACATGCAGTGCAGGGGCTCAAGGTGCGACTGAGAATGTAGAAATGAGAATTCTCTGAAATAATTTCTACATGCTACTGAAAAAGTTGGTATGCAATTTCTACAGCACACCCTGGATCTTTATTACACAGCATGGAGACTATTTGGGAATTCAGAGGCCTGACACACATGCTGCTTTGGACTTTATAGCACTAACTGTCCTAAGGAATGAATCACTCCATGACTACATCTTTTGCCATATTTTAAAACACATCAACTAAGCAAATTATTCTGCCACATTTTTCTGAAATGAATTCTCACTCACACTGTGATCTTAGAAACATGACAGTATGCCTTGCAATTCAGTAAAATGATTACTACAGTGAAAAAAAGTCTAGCTAGGAGTGCTGTTTCACATTTTAGGACAGTGCAGTGGTGTACAGGCAGTGCAGGGGCTCAAGGTGGGACTGAAAATGTAGAAATGAGAATTCACTGAAATAATTTCTACATGTTACTGAAAAAGTTGGTATGCAATTTCTACAGCACACCCAGGATCTTCATTACACAGCATGGAGACTATTTGGGAATTCATAGGCCTGACACACATGCTGCTTTGGACTTTATAGCACTAACTGTCCTAAGGAATGACTCACTCCATGACTACATCTTTTGCCATATTTTAAAACACATCAACTAAGCAAATTATTCTGCCACATTTTTCTGAAATGAATTGTCACTCACAGTGTGATCTTAGACACAAGAAAGTATGCCTTGCAATTCAGTAAAATGATTACTACCGTGAAAACAAATCTAGCTAGGAGTGCTGTTTCACATTGTAGGACAGTGCAGTGGTGTTCAGGCAGTGCAGGGGCTCAAGGTGGGACTGAGAACGTAGAAATGAGAATTCACTGAAATAATTTCTACATGCTACTGAAAAAGTTGGTATGCAATTTCTACAGCACATCCAGGATCTTTATTACACAGCATGTAGACTATTTGGGAATTCAGAGGCCTGACACACATGCTGCTTTGGACTTTATAGCACTAACTGCCCTAAGGAATGACTCACTCCATGACTACATCTTTTGCCATATTTTAAAACACATCAACTAAGCAAATTATTATATCATTTTTAACAACAGCACTGTACTGCAAAAAAATATCTCCTCAAACACATCAACATACCAAATGCTCCTTTCACAATATTTTTCCCAAAACAGACAAATTCAAAATCAGACTCTGTACAAATAAACTCCTGCTTCCACATTAGAATACATTTTTCAATTTAACTTAAACTGCACAGCATAGATCCCCTTACAAATTAACAACTCACCTTTAAAAATGTATTTGTAGTTTTAGAACAGTGTCAATCACACAGCAGATTTTCTTAAGCAGAATCTCTGAATAGTGCACCAGTCACTGCAAGCACAAAATGGCAGAGCTTCCCTCTCATTTTATACTCATATTCTTGAAGATAACCAATCAAATATCTTCCCACACAAATTCAAAACCAAACTAACATTTTAATTGGTTCTACATTAAAACACTTTCAATCTTACATACAATTCAACCTTCCCCCACTGCTCTCTCCGCCTGTTACCATGGTAACACTCCATAGAACACCTAACTGAACACACAAGTGAAAAGTTCATCTGCAAAGCAAACCAGCAAGGGTGTTTGACTTTTCAATACAGCAGCGAATCCTGTGCAATTTTCCTTTCAATCACTTTCTCTCAACCATTAGCATTTTTCCTTAAAAAAAACAGTAGCATGCACCCTAGTTGAATTTTCAGAAACCACCAATCATTTTTTTTTTCAAGTGCACAGAATCTCATCCACATTTGTTTCTAAACTCCTACTTTTCAAACTGCCATTTCATTTCCAGAGCCCATCTGAGTATAACCAGATCTCCCTTAAAGATGCTTAGAGTATGGATTGTAGGACACAGCTATATTTCCTGGAGTGAAAGGTATGCAGCAAATAGATACTTTCTCAACCTTGATTTACCAAATGTGGATATTATGTGGATTGGCCAGAGAGGATTGAGATGTCACCAATTGATGCCATTGGTAAAATCCTTTTTGCATCTCCCACACCCTGACCTCATAATTGTGCACTGTGGTGGCAATGACCTAGGCACTTTAACTGGGGTTGGACTTGAAATGCTTTTAAAGGACACCTTTGGGCAATTGATGTCACTTTTTCCACAAACTGCCTTTGTATATTCTAATATATGCCAAAGGCAAAAATGGATTTGGCCCAACCAATATTGTCCGCAGATTGAGAAAGCAAGGAAACATGTGAATAAGTCTGTTTCTGCTTTCCTCAGAGACTATGGTATGGGTTCTATATACCACAGCAACTTGCGTTACAACATGCAAGGCATTTATAGAGGAGACGGTGTACATTTCACAGATGAGGGAAACAGAGTCTTCCTCTTGATTTTTAGACTCTGCATCGGTACTTACTTGTAGGTACAAAAAACACTCAATAAACAGAACGGCTCTTTTTAGAGCCAACCAACACCTAAACACTCAAACTTGTTATTTAACTGTATTTTTTTTCTGACGTGCGCAACGTGCGCGCACCTCGCGATTTTAACCTCGAGGGTGCCTGCAACGTGAGCGCACATCGCGGGTTTTAAAAAAAAAAAGTTTTTTTTGCCCTTCGGGGTCCTTCAGGGACCCCCTGAGAAGGCCTAGGGGGTCAGGAAGTCTCTACCCTACCCTCTTTTCACGTTTTCTACTATTCTTTTTGTCTCACTTATGCCTAGAGGGTGCGTGCAATGTGCGCGCACCTCGCGATTAAAAAAAAAAAAGGTTTTTTTTTGCCCTTCGGGATCCTTCAGGGACCACCTGAGAAGTCCTAGGGGGCAGGGAGTCTCTACCCTACCCCCTTTTCACGATCTCCACTTTTGTTTTGAGCTCTCCTCTGCCTCCAGGGGTGCGTGCAACGTGCGCGCACCCCGTGATTTAAAAAAATAATAATAATTTTTTGCGCCTTCGGGGTCCGTCAGGGACCCCCTGAGAAGACCTAGGGGGTCAGGGAGTCTCTACCCTGCCCCTTTTTCATGGTCTTTACTTTTATTTTGGCCTCTATTCTGCCTCGCACTGACAAAATGGTGGCCAAAACATCCTGGTTTCCACGAAATCAAATGTTGACAGACGTCTAACAGCAAATCAGAATTCCGCTCGCGCGCAACGGTGCGCGCACGGGTGCGTGCTTATAGATATATATATTTTTTTCCTTTCGATTTACTCAAGAACTACTGGAGGGATTTACACCATTTAAACAATAGCGTAATCTGCGAACCACACTCTTCCATTTTGCCAAATTTCTTGTAATTCCGTTCAGCCGTTCAGGCTGTAGCCGTGTCTAATCGTCCTATGGAAAATAACATGGGGAAAACACGTTTTGGGACCCCCCTTTTTTCTCAGCCCCCACTTTACAAATCCCCCCAAAACTTTCAGGAAAGGAGCGGAGCGGGCCATCTTCTTTGAGAAATTCGCGAAGATTCGTCCACCTGCGCAAAGGTTATTCCCAATAGAATGTTGCGGATTTCCTATGGAAACTAGGTCCTAACTATAACTAACTACCTATTGGCGACCGCCAGTAGGTTATATATATCTATATATATATATATATATATATATATATATATATGTATATATATATATTACCTACTGGCGGTCGCCAGTAGGTATATATAGTTAGGATTTTTTCCCTATGGGATTTTTGAAAATTCTATGTCTAATAACTTTGGCGTTTGTGGACGGAATTGGCTGAAATTTTCTGGAAAATGGAACATTTTGTTTCTGAGGAGCCCCTGAAAATTTGGGGTGGGTTCGTCCAGGGGGGGCCGAGAAAAAAGGGGGGTCCCAAAACGTGTTTTTAACATTGAGTTTTCCATAGGGCGGTTAGCCTCACTTTTAGCCCGAACGGCTGAATGGATTTGCACGAAACTTGGCAAAATTGTAGGGACTGGTAGCCCGATGTGCCTTTTGTAGGTCTCAATATATGTGCTGCAGTGGATTTTGAGAAAATAACGTTCAAAAAAAGATATATATCTGTAAGCGCGGACCAGGCAGCGCCCCGGTACGCGTACTTGACGCGTAACGGAACTTCGCGTAGCGAAGTTGATTGGCTCTCCGGCGTCTGTCAACATTCTAAACAGTCCGGAGCGGCCGCCATCTTGTCTCTCGGTAGGATCGAGAGACAAGAGGAGGCAAAAGCGAAGGGGCAAATGACCATAAGGGGGCATAGTAGATCCTCCCTGACCCCCTAGGTTTGATGTGGAGGCTTTAAAGGGGCCCCGCTAAGCAAAAAAAAAAAAAATTTTTTTTTTTGTTTTTTTTCGTGGTTAGCGCCCGGTACGCGAACCGGGAAGCGTTCTGGGGAGCGTATCACAATGAAAAATGAATGATAGACTTTTCAAATGCTGTATGTTAATTGATTGTTGGTTTTGTTGATTATTTTTTTTTTTTTAAGCTTTTTTTATTGTGTTTCATAATTTATTAAACTTTCTAACATTTCATTGTCAGAAATTTCATAATCATGGAATATAGATTGTAGTCTCTGAGGTTGTAAAATGTCCTCATTTGCAAGGAGGTTATCTACTGCTTGTACACATTGCAGTAGTTCTTGGTCCCAAGTTTCATCCATAAATTCAATCTCATTTGGATCAATGATTTCTGTGTTGGACTCTGGAAGGACAATTTCAAATGAAATGTTTTGTTCACTTTCCATTTTTCCTGAAATTTGCATAAAAAAAAAATATATTAGTAGAGGTAGGGCACTGTTGGGATTAATTTTAGATAGGCAGTTTTTAACAGAGAATTTATCTTTGGGCAGTGTATAGTATCAGAGTGGAAGTAGGAATATAAAAAAGTGTATCTAAATTTATAAGTACTACAGAGGGATAGTATATAACTAACAGAAAAAGTTTGCCATATTAACTTAAAGTGCACAATATACTTCAGTTTTAAAAATAACAACTTACCTTTAAAAAGAAGTTGAAGTTATTAATGAAAATCCTATTGAAATGTACACCAGGAAGTAGTAGTCAAAATGGCTGTGTTTCCTTCTCTTCCTTTATATATATTTGGGTACATAACCAATCAAATGTGAGGTAAAAAAAGTAGAAAATGAAAGTAACATTTTAATTGGTTGTCAATTCCAACACTTCAGATGTGTTTTGTGAAGTAATTTACCTCACGGTATTTAGAGAGGTCTACAGGCTAAATGGCTAAATGGAATTCCAATCAAATTTGTGAAAATGGTAGGGATTGGTATGTAGTATGAGCTAATCTATATTTGGTGAAATTGTCTCAAGTGGCTTTTGTGTGAACTACTTTCCCACCTTTTTTGATGGTGCGCTTCCCAGGAAGCGACCCGGTACGCGAACCGGTGAGCGCCCTGGTACGCGAACCTTAAGCGTAACGGGAGTCCACCATTTTGTGTTTCGGTCGAATTATGATACAAGATGGAGGGCAAATAATGTTCAGAATAGGTAGAAGGGGGCACGGTAGACTTATCTTGACCCCCTAGGTTTTGTGAGGGTGGCTGATGAGGCCCATATGTGCGAAAAAATAACATTTTTTTTTAAAATTTCGCGAGGTTAGCTCCCGGTACGCGTACCGGGTAGCGCCCCAGGGAGTGTACTTTGTTGAAAATTAGTGAAAAAAGTTAGAGTAAAATAATAATTGTGAGTGATTAGATGTAGGGTAGCTCTGAGAAGAGCTTTTGGGTTTATGGTACATTTAGGTACTTATAAGTAGGTACCAATGCACATTCTTAAATTCGGAGTGAAAATTCTGTTGCCCTCATCTGAGAAGTGAACTCCATCTCCTCTGTAGATATCTTGCATGTAGTAACGCAAGTTATTGTTGTACAGGGAGCCCATTCCATGGTCTCTCATGTAAGCTGAAACAGATTTGTTTACATGCTTCCTCGACTTCTCAATTTGTGGACAAAATTGGTTTGACCACCTCCATTTCTGTCTTTGGCATATATTTGAATATACCAAGGCAGTCTGAGGAAAAAGTGCCATTAATTGCTCAAAGGTGTCCTTTAAAAGCATTTCCAGACCTACACCAGTCAAAGTGCCCAAGTCATTACCTCCACAGTGCACAATTAACAGGTCAGGTTTTGGCAAATGCATAAAGGTTTTCACCAATGGTATCAATTGGTGACATTTTAATCCTCTGTGGCCAAACCACTTAATTTCCACATCTTGTAAATTGAGGTTAGGTAAATTCCTGCTTTCAACGTACCTTTGAGCCCAGTGAATATAACTATGACCAACAATCCAGACAGAAAACATGGTGAGAGAAGGTTCTCCTGCAGTCAGATGAAGTGTGGCAATGAAATGGTAGTTGAAAAAATGTGAGTTTGAAATGAAAAAAACTGTGGAGTTTCTGTGTTCATGAAGTAGTAACAGTGATTGGTGGATTTTGATTGATGAAAACAGAAAGTTAGGGTGTACAGATGTGTTGTTTGAAAGATGTATTTTGAGTGGTCAATAAAAAATCATTAAATGAAAGAAAGCACTGGATATGCAGGTGCACTGAGAGTTCAGAGTTCAATTGCAACATTGTTGTGTGAATTTGCAAACACCAGAGTTTCTCCAAGAGCTGGTTGCTATGGAAAATAGGCAGAAAGGGCAGAGGGGGAAGGGTTTTCATTTGAAAAAAAGTGAGGGAAGAGTTTTGATTGGGTGACATGAGAAATATGTGTGAAGAATTACACCATTTCTGTGCTTTTGATAGCTGCAGACTCTGGAGTGCATACCTTTTGCTCTGCTGAAGACAAATTGGTGTGTTTCTGAGACTGTTTTCAAACTCAAAGTATTTGCTAAGGTGAGAAAATATTTCTTTACTTTAGATAGAGAATAGTGTGCTTTAAGGAGAAAATTATGATTTATGTGGCGCAAATTGCTTGTAAATATGCTCTCACATGTGCATAGAAAATTTTGATTTTGAATGTTAGTGTTATATAGCCATGTTAAAAGTGACGCAACCATGCTGGAAAGGCAATTAATTAATGATTTCATGTGTTTTAATGACATTTTAAGTCATTTTCTGATGTGCAGTGTTTAGAAATTATGATTTGAAAATCGTTTTTGTGGAAAAGGAATTGTTTTTAAATTCATGACAAGGATATAATGGTGTATGGTTCTTTATAAGGCAATTGACTGTTCCTGATGTTATTTTTCTCATTTTAGTGTAAGACCTTTCTCTGTGGCGCAAATTGCTTGTAAATATGCTCTTACATGTGCATGAAAAATTTAATTATCAATGTTTGTGTTACATAGCCATGATAAAAGAGAACCAACCATGCAGGAAAGCCAATCAAAAAACGCTTTCATGTGTTTCAATGACATTTTAAGTCATTTTCTCATGTGCAGTTTTTTGAAAATATGATTTGAAAATCGTTTTTGGGAAAAAGGAATTGTTTTTAAATTCATGAGAAGGACATAATGGTGTATGGTTCTTTATAAGGCAATTGACTGTCCCTGATGTTATTTTTCCCATTTTAATGTCAGACCTTTCTTTGTGGCGCAAATTGCTTGTAAATATGCTCCCACCTGTACATGGAAAATTTTGATTTTGAATGTTTATGTTACATAGCCATGTTAAAAGTGACCCTACCATGCAGGAAAGCCAATCAAAAAACGCTTTTATGTGTCTTAAGGACAATTTAAGTAATTTTCCCATGTGTAGTGTTTTGAAGTTATGATTTGAAAATCGTTTTTGAGGTAAATGAATGTTGTTAAAATTTATGTTCGCCATATGCCCCCAAATTTCTTTTTCAGGGTTGCAGCAGGGTGTTCTTGAGACACCCCTGCACCTTTGGAATAAATTCCTAATTTGTGATGAGCAAATTGTTAATCGCAAATTGCACCTTCATTTATATGAGCCTCCTAGCCCATGGAAATGAATGGGTAATTTGCAATTAGCAATTTTCTCAAACAAATTTGGAATGGTAAAGAATCGCTATTTATTCCTTAAAATTCGCTTTTTTGGAAATGCAAAATAGTTATATGATACATATGGCGGTTGATGTCTAACAAGATAAGAAGCTTATGGATACATTTATGATGACTGGTGCAATGAAGTAGAAATCACTTACTTCATTGGTAGGCCTTTACAATAAATTATCTCCTCTGTATTCTTCATCAAGCGTAACTTTAATCTGCAATCCTGAGTAGGCCTCACCTTAAACAAACCTCTGGATAGGCCACATCTTATTGTCATCCTGATTTAATCATTTATAATGCTAGGGACAGATTTATGATAGGTGTATACCTCTTTTGTGCCACTTAGAAAACATTGTCCATGGGGAAATGACTTAAAATGTCATTAAGACACATGAATGTTTTTTTTTAAAACGTTTGCAAATTTTTTGGGTCACTTTCAACATGGCTATGTGTCTGAAACAGTCAAAATCTAAATTTGCAATGCACAGGTGGGAGTATATTTACAAGGAATGTGCTTCATGGGGAAAGGTCTTATAATGTAATATGGGAAAAATGACATTAGAGATACTGAAATGCCTTATAGAGAAGCATACACCATTATGTCCTTGTCATAAATTTGCAAACCATTACTTTTCCCCAAAAACGATTTTCAAATTATATTTTGAAAACACTGCACATGTGGAAATTACTTAAAATGTCAATAATTCAAAATTTGTGATTCCTTAAATGCAATGTATCAAAAAAAAATATGTAAAAAATGATATTAAGGATTTGGAAACTACCACCAACTTCTAGTTTGTGGTAATTTGCGAATTCTTTTCAAAAAGCATTTTTAAAAAAAAAAAAAAAAAAGGTCCCATATGACGCCCATACATGCCATTAGGGCATGTAGGTGTGCCATGTGCTCCCAAATTTCTTTTTCAGGGGTGCAGCAGGGTGTTCTTGAGATACCCCTGCACGCTTGAAAAAAATCCTATTTTGTGATGAGCTAATTGCTAATCACAACTTGCAACATTAATTCCTATGAGCCTCCTAGCCTATGGAAATGAATGGGTAATTTGCAATTAGCAATTTGCTCATTGCAAATTAGGAATAGTAAAGAATCGCTATTTATTCCTTAAAATTTGCTATTTATAATATGTAAAATATTTTGATGATACATATGGCAGTTCATCTGTAACAAGATAAGAAGCTTAGGGATAGATTTATGATGAGTGGCGCATCACCAGGGATGTGACAGTCATCCTGCGCCACTGTTCCGCCACCCATGTTGTGCTGCATTTACAATGCGGCGCAGCATGGGGCAAAAACGGCACAGATGCGTGACGCATCTGTGCCGTAAAGGTGGCGCATTGCTGGAGTTGTATCGTAAGTGCGATGCAGCTCCAGCAAGGCTCAGGGGTGCCCCATCTCCACAATGTTGCGTCAAGACCTATGCCAGCTTCAAGCAGGCGCAGGGTTTTGAAGCAGCTTTCTCCTATCTGATTGTAAATGCGGCACACCATGGGTGGTAAAGCAGTGGTGCACATTAACTGGTGCATGCCTGGGGATGTGCCATTTAATATAAATCTGCACTTTAACATTTGAGTATGTGCAGGGGACACAGAGTCGTTGAGGCTTATCCAAGGTTAAGAACAGATGAGTCCTGTTCAGTGAAAAATTAGACATAGGCTTCACCTGCTCAGCATCGCTGGACATGGCTAAATAATAGCTGCAAAATGTTACTCTTGTTAAATAATTTTACTATTATAATCTGTGAGATTTGTCTCTTACTCTATAACATCTCATTGTTGTTATCTTTATTTAAAGATAAAGACAACCTCAACATGAGCGACAATCTGCAATCAGTTGATTTTGACCTCATCATTGAACTTGTAATTGAAACATCAGTGGATGTTGATCCATTGGATGATTTAAATCCTGAGGATGAAGAAGAGCGTGATGAGGATGCAGATTTGTCCGAATTATATGATATAGGATGGGAAGCTGACCTGCTTGAGCCTTTGGAATTATAAACATTTATTTTTAAAATTTATAATCAATAAAAAGTAAAAAGGTAAACCGTTTAATTTAAAAATAAAGACACCTTTAAAAACAGGTTATGTGTAGTGTCTTCAATAAAATATTAAAATATGCTCATAAAATTAGATCAGATTCACATATAAAATAGCATAGGTAACATAAATATAAATGTCATTTCTTTTCTGGTATTTCTGTATTGTAAAAATGGCAATGACTAAAAAATCTTCAAATTAAAATGACAAGTAGTGTGTTATGTTTTTGATCACTATTACTGATTTACTGTTTGATAATAATGTTTAATAACATTTTTTATTATATTTTTCCTCAGATTCAACTGCAGATCATTTCAAGATTACAATATGCCTACAAAAATAAGAGAGATGAAGGCTGCAAAACGTCAAAGACAGCAGGAGAAAAAAAAAATGCAGCAGTCCTCTAACAAAAAGATTTCTCAAGCCATGAAGAAAGCACCGGGTAAGAGCTCTAAATATTTCATAAGAAATATTTCTAATAAAAAAAATATTAGTACAGAAAATGTTTCAATCCATAACATGACAAGTAAATCAAATGGAAAGAAAAGGACAAATGAAAATGTTACTGCTAGAGCAAGAGATAAATCTGTGCATGATAGTAGAAGGAAACAACAGTTTACGGAGATTCGTAAACGAATGTTCCGTAACAGGATAATTGGCAATTTGTTAAAAAATATTAAGAAAGGTCAACAGAAATTAGTTTTTTATAGGAGAAAAAAAAAAGTTGAGAAAGTTATTGATCAGGCTTTTGAAATTAAACGTAAGTTATTTATTTTGATAATCAATAGAATTAGGAAGCTAAACAAGGCAATTTTTGATTTCAAAAGAAATAGTAGATGGAAGAGAATAGTTAATCGTAGTAATTTTTGTGAAGTTTTTTCTGGAGAATGGATACATAGTTCAAGCTGTGAGGCATTTTTTAATGAAGAGAGTTATTTCCAGGATAATGATTTGGTGCATGCAGTTGACATCAGTGGTCGTGCTTATGAAGTGAAAGATGGTTGTCCAGTTGAAAAAGAAAAACTTGTGACAACAGAGGCAGAAGAGTTGTTAGGTAATGAGGTTTTAGGAAGACGTGCTAAGGGTCCTGTGTACACCTGGAAGTGTAGTAGTATTTGCAGTGTACGACAGGATTCCATCAATTTGCTTTGTGATTTTGTACGGACATTTAACAAGAAAAGTTTGAAGCAGAAAATAAGGTTGTTGCAAGAATTAGATCCTTGCAGAGTGAGAGAAGTGACAGGTTTGCATGGTCATTCACTGGCTTGTCTTTCCAGGAGAGTATGCCAGAGTGTTTTTCATCATTTCAGGATGCTAGCAGTGCATCATAACAAAGTGAGGAAGTTAGTTAGACTGTTGTATTATGCTAAGAGTCCAGCAATTATGCTGAAACAATTATGCGCTGCTCTTTTGCATGGTTCTGAAATAGATGTGAAGAATATATGTGAAGAAATTGAGTTTTGTTACTTTGGAAGTAAAGAGGAGAATGTTGAAATTGAGCAAGAAGTAGAGGGTCATTTGGAAGATAGTGTACAGGTTTCCAGTACAGATAATTTCCAGAGGGAAATTGCGACGTTTGACATGAAATCAAGTGAGAGGCCTAATTTCACTTGTGTGTGTTGTAGACGCACTTATTATAAGAATCAGACTAAGTTAGTGGATTTATATGCAAAAAGTGAAAGGGAAAATAATAGTGAATGGAAGGATTTTGCAACATACTTGATGGTAGAAAATTGTTTTGATTTGGGATTGGATCAACGTGTGTGTACTTATTGTTGTAACAAATTAAAACAAAACCAGATGCCTGCTAGAGCAGTTCATAATAATCTGGAATTGGTTGAGATTCCTTCTGAATTGAAGGACTTAAATACTTATGAATCTATTTTGATTCAAAGTATCCATCCCTTTCAGGCTATTGTAAGAATGGAGCCAAAGACAGGGAAATTGCCTCCATCAGATTTACAGAGAGGATTAAAGGGAAGAGTTGTTTATTTGCCTCTAGATTTCAAGAAAAACATTAACACAATTGGAGTAGAAAAAGTGGAAGAGGAACCTCTGGTTATCTTAGTTAATGGGGTTCCGACAAAGAATAAGAAAATATGGCAAGATTTAGTAGATGTTAGGAAAGTTAAAAAGGCAACATTGTATTTGAAAAAAAATAATAAATACTATAAGAATGTATATGTTGCAGAAGAGGAAGTAAGTGAGGAAGAGGATAGCGATTTGTGTGCTGGTCAAATTGAGAAAGTAGAACCCTCTACTAGTGAGGAAATATATGAACATTATAGTGTTCATCCTTTGCATTCAAAGGAAGTCATGGGGAATGCTATTGAGTTGTTTCAAATGAAACAAGCCAAAGGGAGTCCCATTAGTGTTTGGGAGGAAAGTTTGGAAGCTCGGTGTTTCCCACAGCTTTTTCCAACAGGTCAGGGAGGAAGATATGATGAGCGACCTCATCAAATTCCTGCTTCTGAATACCGGACTTTGCGATTGTATGCAGGAGATGCTAGGTTTCGACAATGCATTCCTTATTTGTTTCATCTCCTGTTTGAAAGCGATCTGTCTGGACTGTCATATGCAGTGAACCACATCTTGAAAAGTGGTATACACATGCAAAACATCTCGGCAAGTGATTTTATGGATAAAGTGAATGTCCAAGATAGTATTTTGGATTCTCACCTGATTAATCTCATGGCGTGTCAGCGTGGTACTAATGAGTACTGGTACCGTCGTCATGGTGATTTAAAATGTATGCTGAGGAACTTAGGTACTCCCACATGGTTCCTCACTCTGAGCTGTGCCGAGTATGGCTGGGAAGACTTACTTGAATTTCTACGAGAGGCAAATGCTAACGTAGAAAACATCGAATTCAAGACACCCGGAGAACTGTGCTCTTTGGATCCAGTCAATGTATGTAGGTACTTCAATCATAGATTTGAAGCTATGATGTCTTTCATCATGAATAAGAAGAATCCACCTCTTGGAGAGGTGTTGGATTTCTTCTGGAGAAAGGAGTACCAAGCAAGAGGTGCTCCTCATATACATATGTTGCTGTGGATCAAGGATGCACCTAAATTTGGAACGGATCCAGAAGACTCAGTGATGAGTTTCATCCAACAGTATTCTACGTGTGCTGTTCCAAACGCAAAGGAGAAGAAAAGCCTAAGAGAAAAAGTTCTGCGTTTCCAAAGCCATCGATGTGGAAAGTACTGCCGTCGTAAATTCCGAAAGAAAGACAAGTTCTACACCAAATGTCGTTTCGGCTTTCCACGACCGGTGATTTCTAAAGGAAGAGTAAACAGTTTGATGTCTTCGCTGCGACATAATGTGATGAAGAAATCACCTAAAAACACTTACAATTTGAAGAGGAACGAAGAGTCCAAGTACATCAACGACTACAACCCGGTGATTTTGTCCATGTGGAATGCTAACATGGATATACAGTTTGTGGCTGATAACTGTATGGCTGTGGCTCGGTATGTGACGTCTTACATCACCAAAAAAGAGAAGACAGAATTGAAGGATATGTGGGAGGACATTTCCCATGAAAAGAGCCTCAGCAAGAAGTTGTACAGTTTCAGTCTGAAGATGTTGTCGCATCGAGAAATCGGAGCGTACGAATGTTCTGACCGGTTGTCTTCAGCAAGTCTCTATGCCAAGTCCAGGAGTATCGTTTGGGCGAGTCTTGGTCTTGCTGCAACGCGTAATCGAGTTCTCAAACCTGTGCGGGAAATTGAGTATTTGGCGGAAAAGGAGCCAAACAGTACCGACATTTTGAAGAGACAAACATGTTGGATACATATTATCCAAATCGAAGCAGTCACCTAGAGAATGTTTGTCTGTATGAGGTTCTGCAAAATTACATGTTCAAGAGGAACATCAAAGAAGATACTGAGAAAGGAGTGTATGCTGTAATAGGAAGTGAGGGATGTCTGGTCAAGCAAAGAAAATGCCACTTGATAAACCATCGAAAATTGAGTGGCGAATCTCCTGAAAAAAAGGAGTTTTTCTATTTAGCACTTTTGCAACTTTTCAAGCCTTGGCGTGCAGAAGAGGAACTGCTTGGAGATTTCCTCTGTTATGAAGACTCTTTCAATGCCGCCAAGGAGACCATAGAATGTCCTGCTTTTCCCAAATATGTAGAAATGTTGAATGCGGAAATTGAGCAGGAAGCAACGATTGCAGCCGAGATTGCCAGAGACAGTTCTCAGGACAGTCAGAGTTCTGCTTCATTGAGTCAGGATCCACTAGGAGGACCTCTTATTGAAAATGAAGCTGCCACTGCTATGAATGAGGTGGAAAGAGCCATGGCACATGCTCAAGAGGATGCGGTTAACTTAGAAGAGTTGGAAAGGCAACTCAACGTTGAGCAGAGGAAAATATATGACGAAGTTACCATGCAAATTGATCATGGATTAAGTCATGATAAGAAAGAGTGCTCATGTATGTCGTTGAAGCCTGTCCGACTGTACGTGAGTGGAGAAGCGGGAACTGGAAAAAGTTTCCTCATTAAAGCAATTTCATGCTATTTGCAGGAAAGGACAGAGTCATCGCTGTCTTGTGTTGTCACTGCTCCAACTGGACTGGCAGCACATAATATTAAAGGGATTACTTTACATCGTTTACTGATGCTGCCAGTGGAGCATGACAACAAATTAGAATATCACAAGCTATCTGGAGATGCTTGTTTTGAAGTTTCAAGAATCTTGAGGAAAATGAAACTTCTTATCATTGACGAAGTAAGCATGGTTTCCAATGTCATGCTTGCCTTTGTGCATTTGAGGATGCAAGAAGTTCTCAAAACAGAGTATGATGTGTTATTTGGTGGCAAACACATCATTGTTTTCGGAGATCTTCTGCAGCTGACACCAGTGAAAGGGCAACCTGTGTTCAAAATGCTCACGCATGAAGATACCAGGAAGTGCCTAGGCAGCATTGGCAACGTCAATATATGGTTAAACTTCAATTATGCTGAACTGCATGAAAATATGCGTCAGGCAAAGGATGAAGTTTACAAGACTATTCTACAAGATGTTAGAATTGGAAAAGTGACCGAGCATGGGAAAGAAGCTTTACATGCACGATTACTGTCAAATTTATATCCAGAACAAGATGTTGTGCCTGAGAATATTTTTCAGAAAATTACTGATAAGAAATCTGGAATATGTTTGATGCCAACTCTTGCAGAATGTGCCAAATTTAACAACAAAATGTTGCATTTAGAAAAGCAAGAGATTGTGAAAGTGGAAGCTATTGATAGAGTAGAGCATATGGGATCAACAATTATTTTGTCTGAGAATCTGAAAACAAAATTGGATTCATTAGAGAAGAGTATATCTAAAACTGCAGGTTTTGAAAAGACTCTGAATGTGTGCTTGAACTGCCGTATAATTTTAAGAAGGAATTTACATGTTGAAAGAGGTCTGGTAAATGGATCAATGGGTAATGTTGTTGATTTTGTGAAATACAGAAATAGAGATGGAATTGAATTTTTAAAAATTAAATTTGATGGCATTGAGGAAGTACAGCTAATTGCTCGTTGTTCTGCTAGATTTTTGCTTGTAAAAGACTTATATGTTCGCCGTAAGCAGTTCCCTGTTTGCTTGGCATATGCGGTGACAATTCATAAATCGCAAGGTTTAAGTGTAGACACTGCATTGGTGAATATTGGCAGTTCTGTGTTCAAGGAGGGTATGGCATATGTGGCATTGTCACGAGTTAGAACTTTATCGGGATTGTACTTGATTGAGTGTGATGTCAGAAACATTTGTGCAGATCTAGATTGTGTTAAGGAATACAATAGGTTAAGAAGAGAGTATGCGCCACATTTGCCTCAGTTTCCTTTGTTTGAGAAACGTCTGGTAGGCCGGAAACGAAGAAATGAGAACAATACTGGGGAGGTTGTAGCAAAAAGACAAAAAGTGAATGAACCTAAAATTACAAGCAGAAACAAAGAGGATTCTGTTGAAGATGTTGTTGGTTTTCAGTTTGAAAACAGTTCTGGTGTCAACTGCTATGCTAATGTAGTAATTAATGTTTTGTTTTCTCTAAAAAATGTAAAAGAAGAGATTGTGGTCAATTCTGATCAAAGATTTTGCAGTTTGTTAAATTCTGTGTTAGAGAAATGTACCACTGATAGAAGAAACATAGAAAGTGTGTCTGAAATTAGAAATCTGTTAGATAGATGTTCAGGCCAAACACAATTCTCTCAAAATATTCAGCAAGATTGTCAGGAGTTTTTAATGTATATGCTTGATGTATTACATGCTGAAGGTGTAGATGTAGATCAGCTGTTTGGGCTTTCTTATCAATGGCAGCATGACTGCGAGAACTGTATGGTATCAAGTACTACTAGTGTAGACTCAGAAAGATTTATATATTTAACTTTGCCAGACAGTAAATCAGTCTCCTTTAATAAGCTAGTAAAAGCTGCTAATCACAACATGGAGTGTAGCCAATGTAAATCTGAAATGATGTCCACTTTATTTATACGAACATATGGCCAGTACGTCATTTTAATGTTCCAACGATGTAGGCCTGATGGAACAAAATTGACAACTTTAATAAAAAAATTTGTAGCTTCGCAGTTGTCAATATCAGGAAGGACTTTTGTAACTACAGCAATTATATATCATGACGGCCCTTCAATATCATCAGGACATTACACAGCTTATTTAAAGTCTAGAAATGGCTGGTCATTCTGCAATGATTCTGTTTTAATTTTCAAAAAAAAATTGCCGTATGACCTTAAAAACTCTTACCTGGTGTTTTTAAAACCAAAATTTTAGGAAAATAATCTCGGGATATGATCTGTGGAATTTCAAGAAGTTCCAATGGCTCCTACACAATTTGGCCTTGAGGATAAGTGTAGTTCAGAGACATAACTTCTAATCATAGGATTGGACATCATGGAGATGTATGTGCACTTTAAATGAGTTCAGAAAAACTGTTTCTTTTCATAAGCTAATTGAAGCAGCCAATCAAAACATGGAGTAGAGGGAATGTAAGTCTGCAATGCTGTCTACTGTTTTACATTGCTTTGTGATTAAAAGTGATGTAGAGAATTAAATAATTGTAGTACTCATAGAGGTAGTGTAAGTCTGCTTCATATTAAGCAGTATCAGTGTCATAGGAAATGTAGAACATGACTGAGCAAGAAGGGGAAGATATTACTATTCCAGGATTGTGAAAATGATCTTCAACATTTTAATTCTGAAAGTTGCGGAAATGCCAAATGATGGGATTGGCTTACAAGAAATCCAAGAGTTATAAATATCTCTGACTAGATTTGGCCTTGTGGAAAATAGTGGTAGAGAGCAAGAAGTCAATTATTGCATGTAACGTGTTTTTAAAAACGATGGAGGTTTTCTTTCAGAAAGTGGCGGGCTGAAAGTAATAACAGCACAAAAGAGTGTAAGCTGTTCATAGGACATCCTTGGACGTCATGGAAAGTAAGTTAACTTTAAGGAGTTCTGAATTTTAATTTCTGATGTTGTATGGGTTTTTTAAACACAATCATTTTGATTGTGTTTTTTTTTCCCCGCTGTTACATGATGAATACCTTCAAGTCACTGTTTTTAGTGAATTTTGATACATTCTGAGAACAGCAAAAATAAACCATTTAACATGTATAATTAATTCTGTACTGTTTGCATTTATGATGTATATGTAGAACTGTGTAGGAGGCATGGAGAAGGTGAGTTTTCTGTAAGTGTTAAATTTATTGTATGCAGTGCTGCACTTCTACGTATTCTTTCATATGCTGGACTACATCTGCACAATGAGATACCTAAGCAAAGGAAACACAAGTGATGTGATTGTGAAATGAGCAAAATAAATTGCACATATTTCAATTACATCACCTGTGTTTCCTATCATTACGAATCACATTGTGCAGATCAAGTTTAGGTCTGTCCAGGGAAACATAGGAGGTTTCTACTTTGTTGAAGAGTGCAGTGGACATGACTCACTTCATTAGTAGACTTTCACAGATATTATCTCCTCTGTACACTTCAACAAGTGTAAATCTCATCTTGAACTCTGAGTAGGCCTCACCTCAAACAAATCTCTGGATAGGAGACATGTTATTGGCATACTGAAGCGACACTTTTCTGAAACAAGAGCAATGCAAAAGATGCACCATGTTTTAAGGTAGGCCTCACTTCATCTGCATCAAGATACTGTTAGTTTAAAATGTATATCTTTAGGATTGTGTAGAGGACCTGGAGAAGCAGAAGCTTCTGTCAGTGTCAAAGTTGTTGAAAAACTATTTGTCCTTCAATATTTTCCCTTGTCTTTTGTAATTTTTAAATACATATTTTAATTTTTTTCAAATGTTGGTTCTCTCTTTCACAGATTGAAAGTATAGAAATAAAATGTGATTAATTTAACGGCAATTACAAGGTAAATAGTTGTACTCTTTTCGTTACATTTCTATCACATTCACCTACTATTAGATCCACTGCTTCACTTCTTTAATCCTCAGTTTCCTGCCTTTGCTACTTTCCTCATTCCTTTCTCTATTACCTATTTACTCAACTCCTTCCACTCTTTTTCTCAGTCCCTCTGTTCTCATAGTTCCTCAGTCTTGTTCACTCACTCCATCTCTATTACTCTTAGTGTCTGTGAATTACTTTCCCAACTTTTTTTTTTTTGGACCGCTTCCCGGGAAGTTGCCCGGTTCGCAAACCAGCAGCGTTATGGCAGTCCACCATTTTGTGTTTCGGTCGAATCAAGATACAAGATGGAGGGCAAATAATGTTCAGAATGGGTAGAAGGGGGCATGGTAGATGTATCTTGACCCCCTTGGTTTTCTGAGGGTGGCTGAGGAGGACCATAGTTCTTCACTCTTGTTCACTCTCTCTGTTTCTATTAATGTCACTGTTTATGACTGATCAAAAAAATGTTTTTTAAAAAAGAACAGTAACTATAAGGGAAGGAAATAGACAGTTATGTTAAAAGAAAGACAGCTATAGGGAGTAAACTAAGGATACTGTTACCCACAATCCACTGCTGTTGATGTTACTGACCATGTCATGAATGATGTAATATGTGACATCATCAGCAGTGGATTGTAGGTAACAGTATCCTTAGTTTACTCCCTAGAGCTGTCTTTCTTTTAACATAACTGTCTGTTTGCTTACCTTATACTTACTGTTCTTTTTTAAAAAAAATATTTTTTTTGGTTAGCTTCCGGTACGCGTACCGGGTAGCGCTCCGGGAGCGAACTAAGAGAAATAGAGGTTGGCAGAGTTCCAAATATTCTACCAATTTTTTTATAATGGGGAGTTAGTTCTGAAAAGAACTTTTTTTTTTATGTTTTTGTTGTTTTATATTTTTTTTAGTATTTTTTGAACATTTTTTTACTTTTTTTGTATTTTCTGAACGTTTTTAAATTTTTTTTGGTTTTTTTTTGGGGGGGAAGAAACAAAAACGATCCATTATAAAGGGCTCAACAGGAGCAAAAAAAAAAAAAAAGAATTTATTTTTTGGTGCGTCTCGTACAAACATTAATATGATTTTGAATTGCTCGCAAAATCAAAGTGATGCTACTTTCTCTGTAGCAGATGAAAGTGCCACATTCCACGCACACTTGCTTTACGTGCCCAAACAACATTTGGATGTTTGCAATCGTCTCCCTCGCCTCTGGTCCCGACACCTCTGGAACCACCGATCTTCTTGCCATTGGGAGGGGATTTTGTTGTTCGTCACGTAGCTGGGCAGCACTATAATTATTTGGGTGCCACCTACTCATATGCCGATGCATAGTATGATTGCCATAACTGTATTTTTTATCAGTGCCCCTAGACAATCTATCACCGCATATGCGGCAAAACACGTAACGTGCATTGACTTTCTTTTGCCCCTCAGGAATTCTGTAGAATTGCCAGATATAATTCTCCTTTCTGTTGTACCTCCTGGGCTCCTCTGGCAGAAACTCATGCTGTTCCTCCTCTTCCTCCTCTTCCTGTTCTTCCTCTTCTTGCAAAATTACTTCTGCAGGTGGTCCTCTCTTTCTTGGATTTGGTGGAGGTGGTGGGCTAGCACCAGCTGAAGCTACTAATGAAGCCATCACAAAGTATCAATAAAGGGTTTTTCTCTCACCAAGATGAAAGTCAGAGTGATGAAAGAAGGAGGGGTTTTCATCATTTGGGAAAAACAAAAGTTCTAAACCAATGAAAAGTGTCCATTTTAGATCACATGACCTTGTATTACATCATTAGGAAACCAAAAGTGAAATGAACCAATGAAAAGTGTTATTACCGAGTCACATGACCTGCTATGTTTACGTTACGCGGTCGGCGCCGCGCCGCGGATCGCTTCCGGTTCGCGTACCGCTACGCTTCCGGGTACGCGAACGTAGCACGTAATATGACGTATTACGCGAGAACGCGAAACGTCATGCTGACGCGAAGCGTCGCGATGTTGTTTTGTAACGCGAGAGGTGCGCAAAAGGAACGTTTACCAGTTCGCGTACCGGGTCGCGCCTCCGGATTGAGCTAACGGGAAGCTAACCGGTACGCGTACTGGGAGCGAAACAAAAAAAAAAAAAAAAAAAATTGTATAAAAAACATGTAAAAAATATTTTTCTTTTTAAAGAATAATACATTGTAAAGGTTTTGATATTAGCTATTAAAAAACCAATGAAATTCACTGAAAAAACCATAGGTTATACACCATATATAGTTAGGAATTAGCATTTAAAAAACCTTATTTTACTCACACAAAACCAATGAAATTCCATATATAGTTAGTTGTACTAACTATATATCACGCACCCGCAATCCACTGCTGATGATGTCACATATTACATCATTCATGACATGGTCAGTGACATCACTGATGACATCACTGATGACATCTCAAATGACATCACTGATGACATCACTGATGACATCTCAAATGACATCACTGATGACATCACTGATGACAACATCCAGTGACTGTATTTTTCTGTAAAGTTAAAATATGTCTTACATATTTATGAATGAGTCGATGTATAAGTGTCTGGACGAAGGATTTAGTAGGTGCATGACTGAATGTATGAGTGAGTGATTAAATGTGTCTCACTGAGTGCATGGGTTAGTGACTAAACTGTCTTAATTTGTGCATCATTATGTCTGTTGTTCTGTAAACTGCTGCATGTGTTGATCAGTAGCTATATGAGTAACTATATAGGTTATTGATTGGTTGCACAAGCATTTGTATGGGAGACTGAGTGTGTGTGTGGGTGGCTGGGAAGTGTATGACTCTGTGCATAGATGTATGGATTCAAAAGTGCATGTTGGAAACAGCTGTATGGGCGGTTGACTGTGTGCATGACTGTATTGGTGAGTGAATAGATATCTCAGTGCTACATGTCAAATTAAGTACATATGTAAAATACAGTACATGTGAGAGTTGACATATATAAATAACTGTGCATAAGAGCCAGTGAATGTGTGAGTGGCTGTATGGATCATTGTGAACTTGTATCCAGGATTGTATAAGTGAGTAAATATGTTTTAGTATATGTTTGAATAAGTAAGGTGTGTTTAACTGTATAGTTAAGGAAACGGAGGTGTGATTGATTGTTTGCATGACTGTCTAGGTGTGTGTGTAACTTCATGGATGAGTGACAATCTGTGAGTCTGTGTTTACACTGAGTGTATCTAAGGTTATATTACAGTCTGAAGAGGTTCATCGTATTATCACATGAATGATTTCATCAGTGATGTCATCAGTGATGTCATTTGAGATGTCATCAGTGATGTCATCAGTGATGTCATTTGAGATGTCATCAGTGATGTCATCAGTGATGTCACTGACCATGTCATGAATGATGTAATATGTGACATCATCAGCAGTGGATTGCGGGTGCGTGATATATAGTTAGTACAACTAACTATATATGGAATTTCATTGGTTTTGTGTGAGTAAAATAAGGTTTTTTAAATGCTAATTCCTAACTATATATGGTGTATAACCTATGGTTTTTTCAGTGAATATATATATATATATATGTATATTACCTACTGGCGGTCGCCAGTAGGTAGTTATAGTTAGGATCGTTTTCCATAGGAAATATGCAACATTCTATTGGGAATAACTTTGGCGCCGAATGAGGGATCTGCCAGTAATTTTATTTAACTTTGCCCCGCTGCGCTCCGCTCATTCCCTGAAAGTTTCAGGGGGATCCGTCAAGCGGGGGCCGAGATAAAAGGGGGGTCCCAAAACATGTTTTCCCCATGTTAATTTCCATAGGGCGGTTGGACTCACTTTTAGCCCGAACGGCTGAATGGATTTCCACCAAACTTGGCAAAATTGTAGGGACTGGTACCCCGATGTGCCTTTGCTGTGTCTTAAGATATATGCTCCAGTGGTTTTTACGAAAATTACCTTTGAAAAAATATATATTGGGCTACATTGGGCTATATATATGTTAGAGCCCAAATGTAGCCCAATGTAGCCCAATGTAGCCCAATGTAGCCCAAAGATGGCCACCAGAGACAAAAAAAACAAATGTAGCCCAAATATCAGCCAGATGTAGCCCAACTATAGCCCAATGACAGAATGTCCCAGAGTGTTCTAAAGAACAACTACAGCGCTAACAGTCTTACTTATGACAAAAGTATGGCACACCTGAAGTCATCTTGATTGGAATAAAGTGTTAACACTTAAAACATTTAATTTGCAAAGGAAAAAAATGAGGGGGTTCATTTTGCCATAGAAATTATGATTAGTGCTGAAGAAAGAAAAATTAGGGCACATTTTGAGTGACTTCTCAAATCCTCTTATATTTCATTAAAAAAATTCTGATATGCAGTCTCCCAAGATGGCCACCAGAGACAAAAGAGCCCAAATGTAGCCCAAATATCAGCCAGATGTAGCCCAACTATAGCCCAATGACAGAATGTCCCAGAGTGTTCTAAAGAACAACTAGAACGCTAACAGTCTTACTTATGACAAATGTATGGCACACCTGAAGTCATCTTGATTGGAATAAAGTGGTAACACTTAATACATTTAATTTGAAAAGGAACAAAATGAGGGGTTTTATTTTGCCATAGAAATTTTATATATATATATATTCACTGAAAAAACTATAGGTTACACACCAGTTATAGTTAGGAATTAGAATTAAAAAAACCATTGAAATTCACTGAAAAAATCATAGGTTTCACACCAGTTATAGTTAGCTGAAAATTTTACTCGCATAAAACCATTGAAATTCCCACGTTATAGTTAGTTGGACTCACTATACCTTGCACGTCTGCAATGCACTGCTGATGACGTCACATATTATATCACTCATGCATATATTTAAATATTAAACATTAGTCGCTAATATATGTATTCACTAAGATACACTTAATAAGCCAGTTAACCAATCATTTTTTTTTTTAAAAACACTGTCATGAGTGATGTAATATGTGACGTCATCAGCAGTGCATTGCAGACGTGCAAGTTATAGTGAGTCCAACTAACTATAACGTGGGAATTTCAATGGTTTTTTGCGAGTAAAATTTCCAGCTAACTATAACTGGTGGGAAACCTATGTTTTTTTTGGTGAATATATATATATATATATATATATATATATATATATATATATATATATATATATATATATATATATATATATATATATATTCACTGAAAAAACCATAGGTTTCACACCAGTTATAGTTAGGAATTAGCATTAAAAAAAACTATTAAATTCACTTAAAAAAACCATAGGTTTCACACCAGTTATAGTTAGCTGAAAGTTTTACTCGCATAAAACCATTGAAATTCCCACGTTATAGTTAGTTGGACTCACTATAACTTGCGCGTGCAATGCACTGCTGATGACGTCACATATTACATCACTCATGACATGGTCAGTGACATCACTCATGACATCACTGATGAGACCATCCAGTGAATGTGTGTATTTTTAAAAAATAAATATTTGTTATATATGTATATGTAAAAGTTGCTTGAAGAATAAATGTTTAAATAAGAGTTTACATTGATGTTTTTTTTAAGAAAATTGATTGTTTAACTGGCTTATTAAGTGTATCTTAGTGAATACATCTATTAACAAGTAATGTTTAAATATTCAAATATATGTATTAGTGTTTCACTTAGTGTATAAGTGGCTGCATGGGTTGGTGATTAGCTACATGTGTGTGTATATGGGTTATTAGATGTTTGTTTTAATATCATTATGAGTGTCTATATGGTTTGGTGGGGGTATTACTTAGCACATAGATGCATGAGTGACTGACTCTCTGCTTGTATGTGTTTTGAAGACATCATATGTGCAGGACTGTATGGGTGGATGACTGTGTATATGTGTGTGTTACTGAGTGAATGAGTGTCTCACTAGTTTCCTTATCAGTAACTACATAAGTTTAAATCTAGTATATGTGAATATTGTTGTATATAAGTGAGTATATGTGAGAGTGAGAGATTGTAAGAGTTCCTATTTAAATTAGTATGTGTTTCTATAAGTGATTGTTTAAGACAGTAAGTATGTGTAAGTTTCCTTAGAAGTAAAGTGGTAGTGTGTGTATACCTGTATATGCAAATAAATGGATGTTCAATAGTTTATTTGCATGTGTGAGTATGTGTGTGAGTAACTTTTGGATGACTGTCGGTGTGTAACAGGATGTATAGATGTATCACTACATATGATGAGTGAGTATATGTAGGAGTGACTATATAGAACTGTTGGTGAATTAGTGCATGTTTATATAGATGGTGGAATTATTGAATTGGTTGTTGTAAGTGGTATGGGTATCTCCATTTTTTTCAATATTTTAGTTTCTATTTTTGAATATTTGTTTCAAGGGTTACATTACAGTTGAAAGGAGCTCTGTCACTCTGTCACAAGGATGGTGTCATCAGTGATGTCATGAGTGATGTCACTGACCATGTCATGAGTGATGTAATATGTGACGTCATCAGCAGTGCATTACACGCGCAAGTTATAGTGAGTCCAACTAACTATAACGTGGGAATTTCAATGGTTTTATGCGAGTAAAACTTTCAGCTAACTATAACTGGTGTGAAACCTATGGTTTTTTAAGTGAATTTAATAGGTTTTTTTAATGCTAATTCCTAACTATAACTGGTGTGAAACCTATGGTTTTTTCAGTGAATTTCAATGGTTTTTTAATGGCAAATCTTTATAGGTATAAAAAGTGAAAAAATGTAAAACAAATTTTATATTGTATAAATATGTTAATTTATTTATTTATTTATTTATTTATTTTACCCCGGGGCGCGTACCGGTGAACGCACGGGTAAGCGCAATGTTACGGCGTGTCCCGGGGCGCGTACCGGTGAGTGTCCCGACAGCGCTATTGCCGCGAACGAAAACAACATCGTGACGTATCGCGTAGCCGCCACGCCTTGCGTCATAAGACACGTATCGCGTAGCCACGAGATGCGTCTTATGACGCACCGCGTAAGCGCACCCGGAAACGCATACGATCGCGCAACGTAAGCGCCCCGATGCGCTTACGCTACGCGCCCCGGGACGCGCCCAAGGGCGCGTAGCGTAAGCGCGTCAAGCCATGTGACTTTAAAATAACACTTTTCATTGGTTCAGAACTTTTTTTTTCAAAATTTAGAGAAACCCACCCATTTCTCTCACTATTGCTTTGTACTTGGAGAGAGCAAGAGCTGTTCTGTGTATTGTCTTCTTTTCCTAATTCTCCTGATCTACAGCAATGGCTGCAAGGGAGTCATCCAGCAGTGATTCAGAAGATTATTTGCCTGAGGACCCTCCTCACCAGAAAAAAAAGAACCACTTCATCTGGAAATTTTATGACATCCCTGAAGGACAAAAAAAAGTTAATGCTGCAAAAGTAACCTGCAAAATATGTGGCAGTATTTCATCGAGAGACAATCCTCTAAATAAATATAGCTTTGGAAATGCCAATTTAATTAGGCATGTCAAGAGAAGACACCCAAACAACTTTGCCAGGGAGAGTGTCAAGGAGCTGGCACGGAATTTACCAACAGATGGCGGCAGCACCTCCACTGGTGGAGCAACACCTTCGGGACCACCACGTGGAAGAATGGTCCCTAACATACAGCCGGTGTTTGCAGGCATTACATTTCTTTGCGTGGAGTGTGACGAACTGCTCTGTTATGGGGAGCAGAGCGTTGAACTCATTGCTATAAAGAGACAGCAACACCGCTTCCCTCCCCGTCCCTAAATGTTCAATTTTTTTTGCTCCTGTTGAGCAGTTTTGGAATCCCTGTTTTTGTTTTTCCCCTGAAAAAAATCCAAAAAAATATAAAATCGTTTTAAAAAGTATAAAAAAATATAAAACAACAAAAACAAAAACAAAAAAGTTCTTTTCAGAACTACCTCCAAGTTATAAAAAAATGCTATTTAAAAAAAAAAAAGTCTGTCATTCTTTTATCTCCATGGTACGCTCCCCGGTACGCGTACCCGACGCTCCCCTCGCGAAAATGTAAAAAATTTTTTTTAAAAATGTTGTCCTACGGGACCCTTTTATGGCCCCCACATCAAACCTAGGGGGTCAGGGGGGGTGTACCCTGCCCCCTTTTGATCATTTCCCCCTTTGATTTTTGCCACCTCTTGTGTCTCAATCCTACCGAGACACAAGATGGCGGCCGCTGCGGACTGTTTCGAATGTTTACAGACACCCGAGAACCAATCAGCTTGCCGTGCGCAAGTCGCGTGGCGTGCCCGTAGCGCTCCCCGGTACGCGTACCGGGGCGCGGCTCTAGATATATACATTTTTTTTAACCTGAATTACTCAAAATCCTCTGGAGCACATATCTTGAGACATAGCAAAGGCACATCGGGCTACCAGTCCCTACATTTTTGCCAAGTTTGGTGAAAATCCATTCAGCCGTTCGAGCTAAAAGTGCGACAGACCGCCCTATGGAAATTAACATGGGGAAAACACGTTTTGGGACCCCCCTTTTATCTCGCCCCCCGCTTGATGAATCCCCCCAAACTTTCAGGGAAGGAGCGGAGCGCCGCGAGGCAAAGTTGCTGATTGCTCAACCGGCGCCAAAGTTATTCCAAATAGAATGTTGCGATTTCCCTATGGAAATCAATCCTAACTATAACAATCAAGTGATCAAGCCTTCAGTGTAAGGCGAAACGCGTTGGGCTTTGGCGAGAAGCAGGGCAAAATAAAGCCGCTGGATTAATCAAATCAATACCCGAGTGAGTGCCTTTTCATTTTCCGACTATGTGCCGGACCTGTTGTATATATATATATATATATATATATATATATATATATATATATATATATATATATATATATATATATTACCTACTGGCGGTCGCCAGTAGGTATATATAGTTAGGATTTTTTCTCTATGGGTTTTTTGAAAATTCTATGTCTAATAACTTTGCCGTTTGTGGACGGAATTGGCTGAAATTTTCAGGAAAATGGCACATTTTGTTTCTGAGCAGCCTTTGAAAATTTGGGGGGGGTTCGTCAAGGGGGGGCCGAGAAAAAAGGGGGGTCCCAAAACGTGTTTTTAACATTGAGTTTTCCATAGGGCGGTTGGCCTCACTTTTAGCCCGAACGGCTGAATGGATTTGCACGAAACTTGGCAAAATTGTAGGGACTGGTAGCCCGATGTGCCTTTTGTAGGTCTCAATATATGTGCTCCAGTGGATTTTGAGAAATTAACGTTTAAAAAAAGATATATATCTGTAACAGCGGACCGGGCAGCGTCCCAGGACGCGTACTTTTCGCGCAACGGAGCTTTGTGAAGCGAAGCTGATTGGTTCTCTGGCGTCTGTCAACATTCCAAAAAGTCCGTAGCGGCCGCCATCTTGTCTCTCGGTAGGATCGAGAGACAAGAGGAGGCCAAAGCGAAGGGGCAAATGACCATAAGGGGGAATAGTAGATCCTCGCTGACCCCCTACGTTTGATGTGGAGGTTTTAAAAGGGCCCCGCGGGGCAAAAAAAAACCAAAATAATAATAATCGAACGGCTGAATGGATTTGCACGAAACTTGGCAAAATATTAGGGACTGGTAGCCCGATGTGCCTTTGCTAGGTCTCAATATATGTGCTCCAGTGGATTTTGAGAAATTAACGTTAAAAAAAAGATATATATCTGTAACAGCGCACCGCTTCGCGTACTTTTCGCGTTACGGAGCTTTGCGAAGCGAAGCTGATTGGCTCTCCGGTGTCTGTAAACATTCCAAACAGTACGTAGCGGCTGCCATCTTGTCTCTCGGTAGGATCGAGAGACAAGAGGAGGCCAAAGCGAAGGGGCAAATGACCATAAGGGGGCATAGTAGATCCTCGCTGACCCCCTAGGTTTGATGTGGAGGTTTTAAAAGGGCCCCGCGGGGCAAAAAAAAATAATAATAATAATAATCGAACGGCTGAATGGATTTGCACGAAACTTGGTAAAATATTAGGGACTGGTAGCCCGATGTGCCTTTGCTATGTCTCAATATATGTGCTTCAGTGCATTTTGAGAAATTAACGTTCAAAAACAAGATATATATCTGTAACAGCGCTCCGCTTCGCGGAGATAAAATTATATCTGTATTACCTAGCTGTTGCTAACACCAGTTAGCGACGGCTAGTAGGAGATAGCGACCATCTTGGGTCCCACTTTGCATGTGAGTGATATTTATCACTAATGACATGCAAAGTGGGCATGCCAAGATGTTAGCGACTGGAAACAGTCGCTAACATCGCTATCTCCTATTATCAACTTTTGGAAATATTCGAGATAAGCGCGAATATCTCCAAAAAGTAACAGCTGCCCTGAGCAGTTCTTAGCCATGTTATCCAATGGGAGGTGGATAACATGGCTAAGAGCATTAGCTCGGTAATGCATGAATATCGCTGAGTTTTCAGCGATATTAATGCATTGCGGTCGTTTTTTATCGTATTTGCGATAAACCTTGATAATAGCAAGGTTTATCTGCGATAATTTCTGACGGTAAAAAAATCTTTGCAATGCATCGTTAGGGATAAATATCGCTTAACTTTGGTAATATGCCCCAACGTCTGTTAACGTTCGATTCGAAGGAAATCAGGAAGTGTTGAAAAACATTGTCTGCGCCATCTTGTCTTTTTTCAAATGCCACACTTTTGTCGTGCACGGCAGCCATTTTAGATGCCTTGACCAGACCCACTCTGTGCACGCTGTCGATCCTTAGCATGGCTCCCCACCCTCGCAAGCATCTCACCCAGGCAGTGGTCACCCCCGCTCTCTGTCTTATGCATGGGTAATAAACCTCCCCCCATCTGCGCTGCTCTTCCCTGAGAATCACACCCTGTGCCCGCCCGACACCTCCCTTTCGCCCTATTCACTACCGCACCCTCTGACACTCCTTTTCCTCTGTGTCCGATTGTCCAGGCCGGTCCTAGGCTATCAGCTAGCCCTGCAGATGTAGTTTATGGCCACAGCTGTAAAGAATCACCCCTCTTCAAAGGAGTTATAGTAGATCAAGGCCCACACTCGATGAGATCCGTCACAGCAGAAGCGCTGCTATTATCTGAAAACCATCCTGTATTGTGATTGGGGAGGGGACCGAGCGTGAAGCGGAAGATTCCAGGGATGACTCTTTGTACATCAAAGTTTTTACAATTATGTGTCACATTAAAAATATATAGCACTCCGACAAAGTAGTAAGATTATAAAACTTTAATAATTTATAAATATATACAAGAAAACAAAAATAGTAATAACATATAAACATGTTTAGGGAAAAACAACGAAGTAGCGGTCGGCTGTGCGAATAGTCCCAACGCAGCACAACGTCCAGATTTCCGGCGGGGGGTGGGTCATCAGTAGCAAACTGTTGTGCGAATAGTTCCAAGGCAGCAGAACGCGCCGAAATCTAGATGACACGAAAGTGATGTCTAGTAAGTTGCCACCCAGCAAATAACGGCGTGGGGCGTCGCGGGGGGTGGGTCATCAGTAGCAAACTGTTGTGCGAATAGTTCCAAGGCAGCAGAACGATGGCACCAAGGTGATGTCCAGTAAGTTGCCGCACTGGTTTTGGTATCTTACAATGCTGCTCCGAATAACGGCGTGGGGCGCCCCGGGGGAGGCGGCGTGAACGGGCCTCTCCAGGTGGAGTCTCATCTGTTTTAGTGGGGCGCCCCTTTACCGTTTCAGTTGCCATTCCGTCCGCTTTTGGTCCACTGTGTCAAAATCCGCCATTCAGCTGAGTTGCGCCCACTCTTGCGGTGCAGCGATAGGCGGCTGCCACAGGACTCTCAAAATGGCGGCAGGCTCTTTCCTTTTTGGGCGTGGTCCACTGAAATGGCCCTGGGACACCTTGGAAATCGGACGCTTGTCTGCTAGGTCTTGGACCCCATTCTCGAAAGCGTCCCCTCCGCCTTGAGAATTCATCAAAAGTTTTGGGGGCCCCGACTCCTGCAGGCTTCTGGTGGGGAGCGGCTGCCATGATTGCTCGCGGAATGACCACGACGGAGCTACGAGATGGTGGTGCTCTCATGCTGACGCCAGTTTAGTCTGAAACATCCAGAAACAAGGTGGGGCTTTCATCGTTTGGGGGGAAAAAAAAGTTTTCATCCAATGAAAAGTGTTGTTTTTAGGTCATATGATCAAGCCTTCCATCATTAGGAAACCAAAAGTAAAATGAACCAATGAAAAGTTTTATAAACAAGTCACATGACCTGTTATGCGGCATAGGGTATAAAATGCGGAGAAAATACGTTGGCACGTGAGGCGGCGTCAGTAGCGGACTGATGTGCGAATAGGCCGAAGGCAATACAACGCGCCAAGATCCGGATGGCACCGAGGTGGTGTCCAGCAAGTTGCAGCACTGGTGTGGCCATCCTACAATGCTGAAAGTCGGCGTGGGGCGCCCCGTTGGCCTGTGAGTTTGCGTCAGTAGTGGACCGATGTGCGAATAGGCCGAAGGCAGCACAACGCGCCAAGATCCGGATGGCACCGAGGTGGTGTCTAGTAAGTTGTCGCACTTCTGTGGCCATCCTACAATGTTGAAAGTCGGCGTGGGGCGCCCCGTTGGCCTGTGAGATGGCGTCAGTAGCGGACCGATGTGCGAATGGGGCCAAAGGCAGCGCAACAATATTTTCTGACTGACACCACAAGGCGCTGAGATGCCAAGATCCGGATGGCACCGAGGTGATGTCTAAGTTGCGGACTGATGTGCGAATGGGGCCAAAGGCAGCGTAACAATATTTTTTGTATGGAAGATACCACTAGGCGTTGAGATGCCAAGATTCGGATGGCACTGAGGTGATGTCTAGCAAGTTGCTGTACTGGTGTGGTCATCCTACAATGCTGAAACTCGGCGTGGGTCGCCCCATTAGCCTGTGAGATGGCGTCAGTAGCGGACCGATGTGCGAATAGGCCGAAGGCAGCACAACGCGCCAAGATCCGGATGTCACCGTGGTGGTTTCATAGTTGAGAGGCACTTCATCTGCAGTGGGGCGCCGAGATCCGGATGGCACCGAGGTGATGTCTAGCAAGTTGCTGTACTGGTGTGGTCATCCTACAATGCTGAAACTCGGCGTGGGTCGCCCCATTAGCCTGTGAGATGGCGTCAGTAGCGGACCGATGTGCGAATAGGCCGAAGGCAGCACAACGCGCCAAGATCTGGATGTCACCGTGGTGGTTTCATAGTTGAGAGGCACTTCATCTGCAGTGGGGCGCCGAGATCCGGATGGCACCGAGGTGATGTCTAGCAAGTTGCTGTACTGGTGTGGTTATTCTACAATGCTGAAAGTCGGCGTGGGGCGCCCCATTAGCCTGTGAGATGGCGTCAGTAGCGGACTGATGTGCGAATGGGGCCAAAGGCAGCGCAATAATATTTTCTGAAGAGAAGACACCAAAAGGTGCTGACATTCCAAGATCCGGATGGCACCGAGGTGGTGTCTAAGTTGCGGACTGATGTGCGAATGGGGCCAAAGGCAGCGTAACAATATTTTTTGTATGGAAGATACCACTAGGCGTTGAGATGCCAAGATTCGGATGGCACTGAGGTGATGTCTAGCAAGTTGCTGTACTGGTGTGGTCATCCTACAATGCTGAAACTCGGCGTGGGTCGCCCCATTAGCCTGTGAGATGGCGTCAGTAGCGGACCGATGTGCGAATAGGCCGAAGGCAGCACAACGCGCCAAGATCCGGATGTCACCGTGGTGGTTTCATAGTTGAGAGGCACTTCATCTGCAGTGGGGCGCCGAGATCCGGATGGCACCGAGGTGATGTCTAGCAAGTTGCTGTACTGGTGTGGTCATCCTACAATGCTGAAACTCGGCGTGGGTCGCCCCATTAGCCTGTGAGATGGCGTCAGTAGCGGACCGATGTGCGAATAGGCCGAAGGCAGCACAACGCGCCAAGATCCGGATGTCACCGTGGTGGTTTCATAGTTGAGAGGCACTTCATCTGCAGTGGGGCGCCGAGATCCGGATGGCACCGAGGTGATGTCTAGCAAGTTGCTGTACTGGTGTGGTTATTCTACAATGCTGAAAGTCGGCGTGGGGCGCCCCATTAGCCTGTGAGATGGCGTCAGTAGCGGACTGATGTGCGAATGGGGCCAAAGGCAGCGCAATAATATTTTCTGAAGAGAAGACACCAAAAGGTGCTGACATTCCAAGATCCGGATGGCACCGAGGTGGTGTCTAGCAAGCTATGCAGTTGAGTTGTGTGCGCACTTGCGGCGAATAGGTCGAAGGCAGCATAACAATGTTTTCTGAATAGGAGACACCACAAGGCGTTGAGATTCGGTTACCACCGAGGTGATGTCTAGCAAGTTGCCGCACTGGTGTGGCCATCCTACAATACTGCTCCGAATAACGGCGTGGGGTGCCCGAAGGGGGGGGGAGCCGGCGTGAATGGGCCTTCCTAGGTGGAGGCTCGTCTGCTGTAGTGGGGCGCCCCTTTACCGTTTCAGTTGCCATTCAGCTGAGTTTCGGCTGCTCTTGATGCTACAGCGACAGGCGGCTGCAAGAGGACTCTCAAAATGGCGGCCTGTTCTTTGGATTTGGGCCTGGTCCACTAAAATGGCCCTGGGACACCTTAGAACTCGGACGCTCGATTTTTTTTTCCTTTCCTGTACATGCAAAAAAAGGTAAATGCCCGGTACGTTACACGCTTCATCTGCCACGATGAACTCTCCAGAGGAACCGAAAAAAAATATAGTTGTGGTAACTATACCATGCATCGTCATATGGAGAGGTGGCACCAATTAATTATAGTGCTGCATAAAAGAGAGATTTGGAGGAGAACCCCTGACCTGCTAGTACATTCATCAAAGAAGTGGCACTGAGAGCTTCAGAGGCAAGGGAAACGGTCCCAAATATTTAGAAGAACTTTGGAAAGATTAAAATGACATGTTTAGATTGTGGCAAATTAATTTCATGTGGACAGATGAGTGTTACTCTAATAAATACAGCATATGAACATCATCATAGTCGATGGTTGGTAGAGACATTTTGACTATATCCTGGACCTGCCCGTCCTCGCCCAAAATGGCGCCGGAATAAATGGGACTCGTAACTCCTTGTTGTGTACTGGTTGCAGAACCTTGAAATCACGAGATACGTATGCAGTTTTGAAGCACATGGCGGGCGGGGACGAGAATTGATTGAATATTTCGACATCCCTATTGATATTAAGTTCTGATGTGTTATTGATTACTGTACTGTTGAAAGTTCGAATTAACGTCACCCATGGTACTTGCCCTCAAATGTATATCTAGATAATTTTATTGTAACTGGCCCTGTCGTATTTTAATTATAAAATGTACGTCCACCGATTCCGTAACTGTTAGACACCTTAGTTCTTGCAACCTAATGGCTCGCCCGTTACGTTCCTCTACAGTGTAAATGTCTATTCATCATATACGATTACAGTTTGCTCTGTGGCAGGCCCACGTGGTTATAGGCTCGTATTTGTATAATGAAATTTTCACAATAAAGGTTTTTAAAAGAAAACATGGTAGTAGTATATACATTGGTAAAGTTTTTAATAATAGTGACTGTTTTAGAATCATTAAAAGGCAAGTGAAATAAAGCAGACCAATTACATGAAGGGTAAAAGGTATAATACGAAGGAACGCAGTAAAGATAAATGGTCAAGGGCTGTTGTGTTTTCTATTCCTGCAACATAAAGTGATCGATAAGAATCTCATATTCAGGCTTATCGGCGACTAAGACAGCAGGTCGACCCTCTTTTGCTCAACGGCTCCGTCATGGGACGAAGAAACGCTCTTTTTCTCGAAAAAAGATTATATTTTACTTGCAGGACAGTTGTAAAATTTCCGGGAAAGTACATTAGCCTGGAACATTATAACATATATTTAAGAAAAAATAATGTTCGGAAGTAATGAAAAGCGTAATTTTTAGGTCATATGACCAAGCCTTTCATCATTACAATAAGAAAAGTAAAATGAACCAATGAAAAGTTTTATTAACAAGTCACATGACTTGTTATGCTTACGTTACGCGCTACGCGCCCCGGATGACTTCCGGATGCGCTAACGCGGCGCGTCATATGACGCATTACGCGACAACGCAGGTACAGAATATAGTCAAAATGTCTCCACCAACCAGCGGTCGGAACACAACCCCTTTCAGCAGGCTAAATAGTTCTGTTAAATGACAACAGAAGGGACAGGCAACAAGAACCATCAGTCAAAGAGGGGAGGGCTAGTTCTTCTCTACCGGGTTACATTGGGGCGCTACCGGAACTGATCGAATTGGTAGTCTACAGTGTTTCTGGATGTTTCAGACTGAAGCTGGGGTTAGCATGAGAGCAGCACCATTTCGTAGCTCCGTCGTGGTCATTCCGCAACCAATCATGGCAGCCGTTCTTTATCGTTATTTTGGGCGGGGTGGGTGGCGGAGCCGAGCTGTTTTGCAGCCATCATTGTGTGGAGTTCAGTTCATCTCACTAGTTTTGTATTTGTCATGAGGGGTTGTTCCTAATGTTTCTATTTTAGCGAGGTCAAAAAGAAATCCCATTAGTGGCCTACTGATTTTGCTCGATTCCTTTTCTTTTTTTTTACACGATTTTTCGTTATCTGCAAAGACTAAACAGAGTATTGCGACTCTGTGTTTGTTTGTAAATAGAGAATGAACCAAAGAGAACTAATTCTAAAACAGTAAATACTTGGATAACAATCAATCAAATGGAGAGAGAAGCAGGCACGACGGATTACAATGGGGGCAAAGGCCTGCGTTAACTACCTTTCACTATCTGCAAAGAGAGAGTACTCCTAATAGAAATGAGGGGGGGGGGGGCACCATTCAAAGCAGATCAGTGTGCATAAACACGAAAATGTTTTCACTTACCACGTACTTGACATTCGACAGCTTATGATATTTGCTATTAAAAAACCATTGAAATTCACTGAAAAAACCATAGGTTATAGACCATATATAGTTAGGAATTAGCATTTACAAAACCTTGAAAATTCACTGAAAAAACCATAGGTTATAGACCATATATAGTTAGGAATTAGCATTTAAAAAACCTTATTTTACTCACACAAAACCATTGAAATTCCATATATAGTTAGTTGCACTAACTATATATCGCGCACCCGCAATCCACTGCTGATCATGTCACATATTACATCATTCATGACATGGTCAGTGACATCACTGATGACATCACTGATGACATCTCAAATGACATCACTGATGACATCACTGATGACATCTCAAATGACATCACTGATGACATCACTGATGACATCTCAAATGACATCACTGATGACATCACTGATGACATCATCCAGTGACTGTGTGTTTCTGTAAAGTTTAAATATGTTTGATATATTGAAGAATGAGTGGATGTATAAGTGTCTGGATGAAGGATTTAGTAGGTGCGTGACTGACTGTGAGTGAGTGAATAAATGTGTCGTACTAAATGCATGGGTTAGTGACTAAACAGTCTGAATGTGTGCATCAGTATGTCTGTTGTGATGTAAACTGCTGCATGTGTTGATCATTAGCTATACGAGAGGCTATATGTGTTATTGATTGGTTGCCCAAGTATTTGTATGGGAGATTGAGTTTGTGTGGGGGTGGCTGGGAGGTGTGTGACTCTGTGCATAGATGTGTCAGCAGTTGATTCACTAGGTGTATGAGTTCAAGAGTGCATGTGGAAACAGCTACATGGGCAGTTGACTGTGTGCATGAGTGTATTGATGAGTGAATGGATATCTCAATGCTACATGTCATAGTAAGTACATATGTAAAACACAGTACATGTGAGAGTTGGCATATATAATTAACTGTGCATGAGAGCCACTGAATGTGTGAGTGGCTGTATGGATCATTGTGAACTTGTATCAGGGATTGTGTAAGAGAGTAAATATGTGTTAGTATATGCTTGAATAAGTAAGGTGTGTATAACTGTATAGTTAAGGAAATGGAGGTGAGATTGTTTCTTTGCATGACTGACTAGGTGTGTGAGTAACTCCATGGATGAGTGACAGTGTGTGAGTGTCTGTATACACTGAGTGTATCTAAGGTTATATTAGAGTCTGAAGAGGTTTATCGTATTAGCACAAGAATGATGTCAAATGAGATGTCATCAGTGATGTCATCAGTGATGTCATTTGAGATGTCATCAGTGATGTCATCAGTGATGTCACTGACCATGTCATGAATGATGTAATATGTGACATGATCAGCAGTGGATTGCGGGTGCGCGATATATAGTTAGTGCAACTAACTATATATGGAATTTCAATGGTTTTGTGTGAGTAAAATAAGGTTTTTTAAATGCTAATTCCTAACTATATATGGTCTATAACCTATGGTTTTTTCAGTGAATATATATATATATATATATATATATATATATATATGCTCAAGCAAACTATAACGTCCCTGAAATCTATGGGTTTTTTGCAGTGAATATATATATATAGTAGTCACCCACTCCCGTTGGTCAAAAGCATACCCTACAGGGAGCTGTTGAGACTGCGCAGAAACAGCTCGAGGGATCAGGATTTCGAGGCGGCTGCCTCGGACTGTTTCTCGCGCTTTAGTCTCAGAGGGTATGATGATGGTCTGTTACAAGACACCCTCAAAAAAGTGAGAGGGATACCGAGAGAAGAGCTTTTGAGGAAGAAAAAACCTTTCCATAGAGAGACCAGTAAAGAAGGGAAATTTAGATTGGTGACACCATATTCTTCAGGGGCAAACCACCTAAAAGCTATGTTGAGAAAAAACTGGCACATTCTCCTTACAGATATTGCACTGAAGGACAATCTACCACCGTACCCCCTAGTGACCTTTACTAGAGCAAGGTCGTTGAGGGATAAGTTGGTCAGAAGCCACTTAGAAAAACCTACAATGAAGATAAACACTCTGAAGGCTATGAGGGGGTTTTACCCCTGTGGCCGCTGCAAGGCTTGTGCAGCATGTAAGAGGGTCTTTACCTATGTCATACAGGAAACGGGGAAATCTGTGCAGATACTGAAATTCATCACCTGCAGTACCTCCTATGTGGTTTATTGCTTGGTCTGCCCATGTGGCTTACGCTACGTGGGTAGCACGATCAATCCACTCAAGATGCGTATATTGGAGCATCTTCGGGCCGTTGATAAAGCCGATCCAGCATACCCGGTGGCCCGACACTTTGCAGACCAACATGGGAAGGATAGAAATAAACTGCAATTTTTTGGTTTAGACACTGTACCTCTGAATGCCAGGGGAGGGGACTGTCTGAGAAGACTAAGAAGGCTTGAATCGAGATACATCATCGATTTAGTAACCAAACATCCCAGAGGTCTAAATAGTGGGAAGGAGATGGCAGTGCATTTAGGGAAATTAATTGAGAACTCGAACTGTAAATATGCCTGGGTTGAAGGTTTGTGACTTTTCTGTATATTGTATGTAATTTTGTTTTCCTTAGGGATTTGTGTGCAATGGGTTTCCTCTTGTTCAAAGGATTTTGACAATGGGGATGTCTTTTTTTTTTTTTTTATTTCGAGCAAAAATCAGATAATACAAAATTACATATTTCATGGTGATAACATACAAAAAAAATATCTTTTAAAAGCCAAAGTTCCAAATAACAAAGTACGAGGTACAGCATTACCTATTTTATACATTTCTTATATCATGATACCAGGTGGTAATTGGAGACCAAATTTGGGCACCTCGTAATCTAGATTTTTTCCCCCTGGCTTCATAAATAGCTATCTCTTGCTTATATATTCCTAGAAAGCGAGTTAGCCACATTTGGAAGGTTGGAGGATCAACATCTTTCCACCTAGCTGCCAAAATAATCCGAAATACCGCTGTCCCCAAAAATAAAGATGATTCTTCCTCTTTACTATGCCCAAGAGTGCTATCATGGCCTAGTAAATAGAGTGTTGATGAATCTTTGACTTTGTGTCCAAAGACCTCTTCCCAATAGTCGGAGATCATTTTTTTGCATAAATCTAATTTAGGACATTCTGCAAACATGTGTACTAAGTCAGCAGGAGCCTGCCCACATCTTGGGCAATTGCTATTTGTTCTTTTGCCCCAAGTATATAGTTTTGCTGGTGTAAAGTATAAGTTATATATGGTTTTATAAAGTTGGGCTTTAAGATTAGATGCTAAAAATAATCCAGACGAGAGTGCCAGGGACAAATCAATATCAACATTGGGATTTCCTAATTTACTAGACCAGCCTCTTTCGATATGCTCTAGATCATCTCTTTGGTTTTGTATCAACAATTCATAGATAGTACCTATCCTGGTAGATCGTTTCCCTATGATATCCAACAGAGAGACGTTATCCAACGTAATTTTTGGGGATTTTTGGCTAAGAACAGTAAATATTTGAATATATCTAAAGAAATCATTTCTAGGAACAGCACATTTTAATTGTAGATTTTGAAACCCCATATTAGGATCATGGCAAAGAAAATCCCCAACTGTATTAATCCCCAAGCTTTCCCATTTTCTAGCAAGCCCATCATTAAGTTGGTGTGGTAGGATTGAGCTCCGCCACAGGGGGGTATATTTAGTATATTTCGAAATTGATAGATGTTTAGAAACTCTTTTCCAAATATTCAATGCACTATGTATAATCTTAAATTTTGTTTTTTTTAAATAAGATGGTTCTACCTGCCTTAGTAATAGTCCTCTGGCTTTATTACCAATTGCCAGTTCATAAATTGATGGTATATCATGCGCTGGTGTAGTTCCCTATTAGTGCTTCAGGGATAAATAAAGGTGTAATTTGCTGAAGAAGGGCTGCCCACATATATAACATAATATTCGGGACAGCTAGTCCTCCCTTATCCGGGGGCAGAGACAAGTACGAGAGAGCCCTCTTAATTTTCCCATAGCTCCAAAGAAATTTAGATAGAGAGGGGTCTATAGTTTTAATGCTATTGTCATCCGCCATCAACGGTATTGCACGAAATAGATATAATATCTTTGGAAAGATGTTCATTTTGATAAAGTTCCCCCTGCTGATAATAGAGAGGTGGAGATTGTTTACCCTTGAGAGATTTTTTTTATAGTTCTGATAAGGGGCTCATAATTAAGTTGATTAATTATCTCAACCTTAGGAGATATACAAACTCCAAAGTAGATGGCATTGTCAACATTATATGGACTTTCGTACGAGACGTTATTTGTACACAAAACCATTGTTTTGTCTCTATTCAGGGAGTAGCCTGAATACAGGCCAAAGGTATTAGTCACTTGCTCAATCTCCTGAATCGCCTCAGCAGGGTTTGGTGTTAATACCGCCACATCATCGGCATATGCTAGCATTTTAGTTTGATATGTATCTACCCTAACTGGTTCTATTAGATTTGATGCAAGCAGTTTTAAAATTAGTGGATTGATATATAGGGCAAATAGAATTGGCGAGCATGGGCAGCCCTGTCTGGTGCCCCTTTGAATGCTGATAAACTCCGACTCCACCCCCCGTACAAAAAGTCTAGCTCTGGGGGTAACGTATAATGCCTTAATGGCTTTGGTAAACTCTGGACCGAAGTTGTTTAATTCCAGGATACCCCATAAAAAACTCCAAGACACTCGATCGAATGCCTTCTCGGCATCGAGCAGGATAATCGACATCCGGCCCCCCGTTACCCCCATGATGTCAAAAAGAGAGATGGCCCTACGGGTATGATCCGTAGTGCCTTTTCCAGGTATAAAGCCGTGTTGCCACGGGGAGACCAGATTTCGACGACCCTGCTGAGCCTGTTGGCGAGAATCTTAGAGTAGAGTTTGGAGTCGGAGTTTATCAGCGAAATTGGGCGGTATGAAGATGGATATTGAGGGGGTTTTCCTTTTTTAGGAAAAATAGCTATGTTTGTTTGCTGCCAAGATTCTGGCGAAGTGCCATTCCATTGTACCCCCAAAAATAAATCTAATAAATACGGCATTATTTGTTTTCCAAGTATTTTGTAGAGGTCCAAAGGAATTTTATCTGGCCCAGCAGCTTTCCCGTTGGCCAGCTCTGATAGCGCGATTTGCACTTCGGTAATCGAGATTTCTCGTTCTAGGTCTTCTCTAGTTGTTTCATCAAGAATCCGGACTGGACCAGTTTCATTTAGCCATTCAGCTAAGAATTCTTTGATCTCATTTGCATCGACTTGATCTTCGTTTTTATATAATTTTTGATAGTATTGTCGAAACACTTCTGAGATACCTAGAGGTGTGGTATGTTTTTGACCTTCAAGCTCAATAGAATCTATCAGATTATATGAGGTTTTCTGCCTAGTACGAAGTGCCAGCTGCTTCCCTACCCTCTCCCCATTCTCATATATTTTAGATTGGTTTGTTTGAAAAATTTCCGCTGCCCTTTGAGTAAGATTGTAATTCAGCTCAGTTTTAAGAGTTATTATCTTACGCAGGGTATTTCTCCCATCCTCCCCTTGGGATATCTGGGTGGCATGATGTTCTTCTAACTTAGCTAGCTCATTGATATATTGATTATTGAGTCTTTCCTGAGCTTTTTTACGCTTGGCCACAAACGCAATAGTTTCCCCCCTTAGTGCCGCTTTAAAACAGTCCCATACTATCATTCTTGGTGCACTATATTGATTATGGTCAAAAAATTCCTGGGCCCAAAGAGTTATATACTCTATATATTCTCTATTGGCCAGTAGTTTTCTATCAAATGACCATTGAGATTGGGGCCTGTTATACGAAGGGAGACTAAATATAAGTACAATAGAATTATGGTCTGATATTATTTTCGGAGACTTACTTATCTCCATAGCTCTAGAGTATTCCTTTGATGCCATTACATAATCAATGCGAACATATTTGCTATGGGGATATGAATAGTATGTGTATCCTGGGTTGTTTCGATATTTAAGGTCCCAAACATCAATCAAATTATGACTACCCAAAAGTTGTTTTCACTGCCCTAAAAACTTTTGGCTTGCGACCCACGTAAGTCCGCTGAATTTGACTACCGCCCATCGAACCCAAAGATACATTAAAATCTCCACAAACAATTAGCGGACTACCCCAGGAAGCTAGCTCTAATTCCAGGTCTTGGAAGATCTGAGGATCGTCCTGATTCTAACCATATAATGAGCAGATTGTGATACCTGCCTCTAGTTCCACTATAACCCATCTACCTAGCTGATCGGCTAACGTTCGTTTAGCCTGCCCCAAATAGGTTTTTGCTAAAATTGCCACTCCACGAATTTTGGAGGTTAGGGTTGTCACTGCAAGCACGTTATAACCAGGAATGTTTAAAAGATTTTTCTCAGCTACGGGAAGATGAGTCTCCTGGGGACAGAGGACATCATAAGAGTTCTGACGAACTATTTCAAAGAAGCGAGTTCTTTTCCCTCTATCATTCAGTCCAGCAATATTCCATGAGCATAATTTTAGCTTCCCCATTGCAAATATTTTCTCCTTTTATCCAGCCAGCTACCAAAAATGTTGAGCCAGCTCCTTTTATTATCCTTTTTGCATTCAACATCTGAACCTAAGAACTGAATTTTGACATTAATGTATTTCCTCACACAAAGTCTTATTCCCTTACTTATTGCTTTTCTTGTTACACAACTCATATATCTGAAATTGCTCTTTTTTCCCGTATTTCCCCCCCCCGCCACCCCCCTCCCCTCAACCCCCCTCCCCGCCTAAGCCTCCCCCTCACACCCACAAAAGGGCTAATAGACTCCATCAGAGTCTATAGTGATGGAATCATGCAGCCGGACCGGAGTTCACTTCAATCAAGACACTTTTTTCTTCACAATTTTTTTCGGAGGGATTAACTAGGAAAACTACCTTTTTTATACTTTCTGTATATATGTATATAGATTAGATGAATGCTTACCTGAGTATTGCTGTTACGGACATATGGGTATTAAAAGGATGAACTATCTACTGTTTCATTAAGAACGTAAAAGCTTCAACTTCATATATAACCTTCAGGGGACAATAGCCAATCCATGGCTAGATAACTTTGTTGTGTATATTTCTACACTATGATACCTCTGTGATGTAATGAATTGATTTGCGATAGTGAGATCATGCTCATATGCGCATCTGAAATATATTCCAAGATTGCGCTTTATTCACTACAGAGGGTTTAGTCCCTTGTTTGTGTTAATGAAATTGTCAGTGCTTTATGAGTATGCATGAGTCTAGTGTCACTGACACTGACGAAGGCTAAACGCCGAAATGAGTTTGTTTTGTATTGATTAAAGACCCCGTTGTTAATCTGCCACCCTCTCGAGTGCTGTTTTCCCTGGGGAAGTATGGAGAAATGGAGCCTCATATATATATATATATATATATATATATATATATATATATATATAGTTACAATTCATCTGTGTTCATTGCAAACTGTCCAGTCCAATGTAGCTTTTACCCAAAATGCTGGAATACACGTTGGATGATGTGCTTTTGCATAGCAAGGATGATGTACCTCTAACAGGTACATCGTACATAAACAATAGTGCATCATACATTGCAGGCAGTTCTTTCTTTATAACAATACCTGTTTCTCTGTAAGAATTACTCTTCCAAGCAGCTGGTCCTCCAGTCCTTTCATTGTAACAGTAAAATCAATGATTGAGGTGCGAGCACTTATTTCAGGGGTGTATGCTGGGTTAGGAAGCTTGGTGGTGATGTAGAGCCTGAATCCATTCATCACATCCACTTCTTTATCACCAACCTTTACCTTTTTATTGAAAGAAACAAATGGGAAGTTAGTATGGAATGGAAAACGAAAGCCTAACACAAGATAATTATCATCTAACTCCAGGGGATCTACTATTAGGACAAGTCTCTATAGCACACTTCCTATCAAAAGTGTATGGTTCTTCACTATAATTCAAGTATTTGACTGTTTCAAAAATGTGCACCTGTCCATCATCTCCTTTAGAGTGCATACTATACTGTTGACCTCAAACTCTGCACACTTTCATATGCCCTTTAGTAATTGTTCTCCTGTCCCTTCTGACATATTGCCTCTAGAAATCAGCAGCAGTTGAAAAATAAGTATTACACTTGTTTGACTAAAATGACAATATCAACCACAGGCTTTGCAACTACTGTCTTAATACAAAATGCATCAATTACTCTCATTTTCATAGACAAATATTTTATAGACAAATGTATCAGTTACAGTGAACTCCACGATTACTACATTACATGACCACAGTTAGTGTATTGAACTTCCAGGGACATCCTTATCAAGGGTTTGCATCACCATTACACCCCACAAGGGCGCGTAGGGCGACACAAAAACTAGATTCAGATTTCACAAGCCACACAAGTCCACCTTGTGTAGCCCTGCATGGCTTGATATATCTGGAGTAAGGCAAGACAGCGCAAGTCACTGCTGTGCATTACTCATGCCTCGGGGAGGCGTTCTATGGGTTGAGCGTGGGTGTTCCACGCATCTACTCATGTATTCTGAACTATTCTCAGGGTCACGAATACTGGTGGACCTGGAAATGCGTCAGAATGCTATGCCTTCCTAGAGAAGGCTTAAAGAGTAGAAATATCTTTATTTCTCCTTTTTTTCCCTCTTTCTACATCTCTACACATAAAAATAGGAAAAAGCCTTAGAGGATTGTTCTTGTGCAGGAAGGTGTCCCTTCTTGCACAATAAAAATCATGCCTGCGTTAGGCAGCAGTTTGTGCAAAATGTTCATAAATGAAAGAGAAATCAACACAAATGATGATTGACAACATCAAAGGATAGCCAAAGTAGTCAAAAAACAGATGCAGGCGCTTCAAGTAATGAGCAGTTAAGTTTCAACAGTCCAATAATTATTGATATGGGTGGGCTGTAATCAATCGGCGTTCCGATCCCTCCAAAAAAATCATAAGGAGTCCTCATCAGGATAATAAAGAAGTAGCCACCTACAAAGAAAAATATGCAAACCATCAGTGATTCCCTTCAATATGCACAAAAATAATATGAGTATTTTCTAGGCCTTGGCGATGGACTCCGCTCAATTCCAAGAGCTCGCGGAATGCAGAAAACTCAGCTTCGCATAGTGCAGCAGAGTTTTTTCCCCCGCTAGTGATCACAATCGGTAATTTTGCGAGCGCGAGCTGCCGCACGAGTAGAATTTCTACCCGAGTGGCAGGAAGACCACTGCACTTCACCACTTGCGGAACTCCGCAGAGTTTTTTGCAAACTTTTCGGAGTTCCGCGTAGCAAAACTCTGTGAACTACGCCCATTCCTTGTATTTTCTTGAGGATACTGAATTTCGCCTGACCAAAACAATCTGATTAATTTTAATTCATGTCATGTGTGAGCCTGTAGACTAGATTGAGTTCAGTAATGAGAAACTTGTAAGTGTTACAGTGCGCGCCTAAAAACTAGACCATGTGTATGCAACAGAATTAGGTCATGTGAACAAAGACATTGTATCCCGGAGTCTAAACCCTGAATGCATCTAGAAATGTATTGCAGAAAAACAAATGCAGTTACTCACTCCTCTATATTGTAAACAAAGGCATCAACATCCGAGCGTCTGAAAACGAACACATGTGAGAATGTTTATGCATCAAAAAGCATAAATATATCATTGAGGGAAAGATTGCAGGGCAAGTACAGCTACAGGCTCCGAGTGACATAGTCGGCATCATTAGCGTCAGTTATGACAAAAAACTTTTTATTGAAAAAAGCCCTATTAAGACTGTTAATTCCTCTTGCTATCTTGGTATTTCTTTCTCGGATAATGGCTCTTGGACACAACACATTTCAAATACTAGAGCAAAAATGAGCAGGAACACACAGGGAGTTTTTTATTTTCTTCAAATTGGGGAACAGGCCAAAGAATGAGATGGTGGCCCTATACAAAGCCAAAGGAGTAAGTCTAGCCCTTAATGGGGCAAGGCTTTGGGGCCATGTAAAAGGCAAAGACCTGCAAACACTTGAAAATCTTTTCCTGAAATGCCTGTTATACATGCCACCATCTGCTTCGAATACTATTGAACATTATGAGGTGGGTCTCCAGTTTTTAGAAGACCTCCTACTGGCTAGACCACTGTTACTGTGAGACTCTATTTGTAAAAGGGAAGAAAGTGATTTAACTAAATCGATTATTTTAGAATGTCTTAAATTGCACAATGCACTTAAAATCCCATGGTTGCTACATATTAATTCTGACCTAGAAAATCTGTATAGAACATCAGTATGGTCGGAAACATCAGCAACCTTGTACTATACCAAGAAGGAGATTAGTGATACTTTTTACAACATAGGTTGGACTTGAGATCTAAGACTGGATAAATCTACTGTCGCCCTGTATATATCATACAGCTTAGATGTGAGTACTAGCAACTATTTGACATATGTGCCTTATTCCCAGCACCGCTTTGTGCTAATTAGACTGAGATGCGGCATAGTTCACCATCTCGTAGCCTCCCCTAAAATGAGGTCTCATCCGACGAGAGAGTTTTTAAGCCTGTGCAATAATCAAAGCAAATAAAGCACATTGCACTTTATGTTGTTCTGTAATTTTTATCAGAATGTTAGATGTTTTTATTTAAAACCATTGTTTGTCACCCATAATATTACGTCACACAAAGCTGCTGTGAAATTTATGGTGACATTAGGTGATCCCCGGGCTTGTTATAGTGTTGCCCTGTTCATCCTAAAAGCAATTAATTTGAGGAAACAAATATGTAACTATAATTTTATGTCTCTTTTCTTTGACGTCCTACTATGAGATTGTGTATGGTCAAGACTTAAGAAATGGAGTTTTAATAACTGATTTGATTTGTTCTAATGTTTTAAATGTGATATGATTGTATTTTTGTGACTACCTTTTGATAATCGAATAAAGATATTGAAATGACACGAAACAACATCACGGTCACCTATATAAGCGCCATTCAGGTGTGCGGACGTCAGTACTTTTCACTTTTCCACGCAAGAAGCGCATAGCCATGAAGTAACTGATGAAAGTGTGTGCCAAAACTAGGGCCCTGAGAAAGGGAATAACCATAGCCCTTACAAATAAGTTTGCAGTGCGGGGGGCACGGGAGGGTCTTTAAGGAATCTGCAGCTAGATATGGTCTCTACCAGATAATGCGTTATCGAAGGTAAGTAACTTGTTTATCTGATAGAGACTTCTAGCTGAGATTCCTTATCTTAGAATAGATGCACAAGCGATAGCCTCCTGGCGGTGGGCTGTGGACAAATTCTTCACACTAGAAAGTCCTGCAGGACCAAAGGGGCAAATGCCCGTCTCTGCAGACCTGACTGTACAGGCAGCAGTGCTTGGCAAATGTGTGCAGAGAAGCCCACTTTGCTGCCTGGAAGATGCCTGGGACGGGACATCCCATGCCAAGGCCGTAGTCGCAGCTTTTCTGCTTGTGGAATGGGCTCTTAACCCCTCAGGTGGCTGCTTCTTAGCCAACGCATAGCAGATCTTTATGCAGAGAACTACCCAGAGAGAAACGGTCCTTTTCTGTATTGTCCGACCATCTTAGCTCCCACGTACCCCACAAAGAGTTGGTCATCCACCCGGACTCTCTTTTTGGGTCCAGACGATGGGGCCCATCCTCTTCTTTAGAGGGAAGCGGGAGAGCAAAAAAGGTGGGCAGCGTGATAGACTGACCGGGACGGAACGGGGTCACAATTTTTGGAAGGAATATAGCACAGGTTTATAGAACCACTTTATCTGGAAAAGTCATCATGTATGGGGGGCCTAAATGATAGCGCCTGTAACTCACTCATCCTCCAGGAAGATGTTATGACCAGAGAGGCTGTCTTGATGGTAGGAAGCCAGAGGGGACAGTTGTGCAAAGGCTCGACATGAGCAAACATAAGAAAAGTGAGGACCGAATGAAGGTCCTAATGTGGCATGACAAAGGGTGTGGGCAGAAACAAGAGAGCCAGCTCTGTCAAGAACCTATTTACAATTGGAAACTTAAAGAGAGAGGGTTGATCTGGCAGCCATAAACAAGCAGACAGAGCAGAACGATAACCCTTATGACTACCCAAAGCAGGGGGCGTGGCTTAGCACGCAATGGCGATAGACGTGCCCGGGTAGAGCTCCTGCCTGAGCTCCCCTACACCGGGACATTTCTCCGACCCAGACGATCCTGTTTGGCCTGAGACTGCTGGCGGAGCAGCCCGCAATTCTTGACTGCGCACAGGCCGACTATTGGGAGGATCGGACGCGGGGCTCCGCGCCGTGGCCAGCGGCGCTGACTCACCCGGCCTGCCTGAGACCCTGCCTGAGACCCTGCTGGGCGACGCGAGTACGCGAGACCGCGGCTCCTTGCGGCCTACCGGGCCTCACACTGCGCCCTGCCAGAGACGACCCAGTTACTGGGGGACACGACTGGCGCAAGGCACATCGACCCTAGCCTTGCTGCGACCGGAGCCTTCCTACTCCGAGCCCCCGGAAAGCCTTGGACAAAGGGACGACGTGCTGAGGCCGGCCGGGGCCTGCAGCGGACCACGACTGGCTGAAGCGGACCTGCGAGGGCGCGGAGGCGTGGGGGCGGGGGCCCGACCCTGGACGCAGCCAGCGCCGAGGTGCGCGACTGGTGCGGCGGCGCCGAGAATTGAACGGAGCCTTCCTCCTTCGCCTGCTCCCTGACTGCACGCTGCCTCCTGCCGCCATCACTGGCTAGAGACCCCTGGAGCCCGCGAAACCACGAGACACAGTGAGTCACTGCGCTGGAGACACCCACACACTGAGGGCTGCGGGGGACACTAGCAGGGCACGGACATTTCTGACTGCTGGCTGGGCCCCCATGCGCCTGCGACACCTCTGCCCTGTGTGACGCCCTAACTGCGGAGACGGCCCAGGTGGACCTCGAACTGTAACAGGGACCACCCTCGAGAACGGAGCTACTGGGCCCACCACACCTGATTGCCGAGCAGACTCTGGGGGCGCTGGAGTGACTGCGGGGCCTGCGCTCATTCACAACCGCGACCGACGCGGCAGAGGGCACTTGCTGGCTGCTGTCCACGCAGGAACGGCTTGAGGAGTCTGCAAGACGACCGGGTGGTGGCTGCTTCTCCCCTCCCCCCACCCCCTGCGATCCACTGATACACACCTTGGCCCTGACCTGCTGCGCGAAAGGCCCGGAGCTATAGACTGCGCCTTATCCACTTGAACTACCGAACACACCACGGTCACGATCCAACGGATCATCTGCCCCCCGGTGCTTCCTCAGAAGGACGCAACCTGAACCCCTGGCACTACCTGTGCACGTCGCCTGCCCCATGTCTGGAGGGGTTATGACACGCACCGGAACGGGGAGCACATCGGTAAAGGGGAAAACGCCGAAGACCTCGTCCAAGATGGACGCCGACCACGTGGCGACGAAACTGGATTCGGTCCTGGCAGCTATGGAAAGAATGGAGGAGTCCCTCCAACAGACGCGCACCTCCTTAGAAACAAGGATAGACAGTGTGGCAATAGACCTGACGCACCTCAGAGCTGACCACAAGAAACTGCAGGAACGCACCACGACGCTGGAAGGCACGGTGGCAACAATGGAACCGACGGTGACCCAGTCTGACAGGCACATACAGGATCTCCTCGATCGGGTGGAATTCTTGGAAGAACGCGCAGAGGATGCTGAAGGGAGGGCGAGAAGGAACAACATCCGCCTGGTGGGCATCCCGGAGAAATGGGAGGGGATGGACCCTACACAGAGAGTGGAGGACTGGCTACGTGACCTGCTGCCGGAAGGCACACTATCTCCCCACTTCGTGGTGGAACGTGCTCACCGAGTACCCACGAAACCCCTCTCAGCTGGCTCGAACCCCAGGCCTATCATCATACGAGTCCTGAACTACAGAGACCGCGATACGATATTGAGGGAAGCCAGGAAGCTGGGGGAGGTCCGAATTGACAACACTACGGTGATGTTCTTTCCGGACTATACAGTGCAAGAGCAAAGACAGAGACACTCTTTCTTAGAGGTGAAGAGAAGATTGCGACAAGCTGGACTTCAATACTCGCTGCTCTTCCCTGCCAAACTACGGGTGGTGGCGAAAGATAGGACACACTTCTTTGTGAACCCTGATGAAGTTGAGGCCTGGCTTGACGAGAACATGCCTGACGTGCCTAGGCGAGCGCACTGGACTGCCACCATGGAACGCACACGAGGGGCTCGGAGACGCCGCCGACGCAGAGCTCCCACTCCTCCTGAAGCTCGAGGACCACCGGCTCACTTCCCATCTGCGCACAAGAAGATGCAAGGACAACAGGATGCCCTCCGCAGCGTGGCGGAAATCAGCAGCTCCCCGGCTCCATCCCCTGCCCCGACCGCTAACCGGACGCCCCTCCAAAGCGACGATGAAGCGATCTACGGATTACCAGACTCCCAACGCACGGACGACCTGCCGGACGTCACCCCACAAACTGCTGACCTGTTTGGCTGAGCTGGCCAGGGCGGTTTCCCGCCTTTGTGCACTGGAGCGACCAGGACTACACGAGTGCTCCACAGACCCCCATCGCGAGCGCAGGCCTGCACGACAGCGAGCTGCTGGACCCCGCTCTCCTTGAGACCCTGAACTTCAGCCGGGTACTGTGACCACCACACACGCGCGATCACACTGTACACTGCCGCGTAGGGGTCGCCTTTTCAGTGATACTGCACGCGCCGACTGGCGCTCCCCGAGCCATCCGGGGAAAGGGATCTGCTCCTGGAGACATAGCCCCCAGCACTTGCCACTTGAGAGCACTGCCGGCTTCGCCCTGGGAGACAAGATCCGGGCAACTGCCAGACGGCGATGGCCTCCCTACTCTACCCGGGAGGACTGCTACGCTCCCATTGAACTACACTGCAATTGCAATTGTTAGACAATACGCCACAAGATAACCCCTAGAACTGTATAGTTTACGAGCTCATTTGAGCGTTTGGACGGCGACATGTTGTATAGCCGACCTTTTGGCATTTCAGGTTATGTTGCCATGTTGAGGCTTTATGTTCCCCCCCCTTTCCCTACCCTTCTACACCACTGGAGATCGTCACACTCCATACTGAGACCCTGGGGCGGACTAGTGCTGGGGACAGGGCTTTGGACCTGGCGGGGGGCGCTGCTTGGGAGTTTCACGTGCGGGGGAGCTGGAGGAACTTACACATTGAGGCGCTATGTCAGAGGTACGGATATGCACCTGGAACATCAGGGGAATGCACACACCAGCTAGGCGCTACCAGATCTACTCCTACCTAAAACGACACAAGATTGGCATCGCACTTCTTCAGGAAACACACTTGAATAAGACAGAGGTACTGGCACTACATCGCAAGTGGCGCGGACAACTCTATGCTACCACCTACTCCTCATATGCACGCGGCGCGCTGATATGGGTCCGCCCTGGGATCCCCTGGACAGTCACAGACACTACACTAGACCAGGAGGGCAGGTTTGTTGTAGTGCAAGGAAGACTGGATGGCCAACAGATAGTGCTGGCATCGCTGTATGCCCCGAATACTGATCAGGGAGACTTCCTGATGCACCTCTCCACGACGATGGCGTCCTGGCACGCGATCCCGTGGCTACTGGGGGGAGATTACAACTGCACATTAGACATAACACTGGACCGCTCATTCCCGCCCCCCATAGGCGCTCCGACGCGTGGTGCCACAAAGGCGCTGCTGGAATGGGCTGACCGGTTGGATCTCCATGACGTTTGGAGATCGCGCAACCCTGGGACGCGGGTCTACTCATACTACTCAGGCGCCAACGAATTACATGTCCGCCTGGACAGATTTATGGCGACTACTGCACTCCTGCCCCTAGTGACTGACATTATACATGGGCCGCACGCATTCAGACCATAACCCACACTTTTTATCCATAGCTTGGGACCGCCCACGCCCCCCCATTCCCACCTGGCAACTACAACCAGCACTCCTGCTTGATGCGGCTTTCCGCGAATCCCTCCTTACACACACCTCCCAGTACTTTGAGGACAACGCGGGCACGGCTTCCTCCCCCCAGGTGGAATGGGACGCCTTCAAGGTAGTGGTCCGTGGACACTGCCTGAGGACACAAGGTCACATGGGGCGACAACTAGAAAGTGAACTGACCCGGGTAGAATCCGACCTACTGGATAAGGAGGGGGAGGCAGTAGGCGGTAGCGCTGACTCACTGCAGGGGGCGCGCGCAGAGCATGCGGCTCCGAGACAATAACTACGCAGCGCACTCGGCGAGGACACATCACTCAAGTGATAGACCTGGCAAGTTACTGGCCTGGCTGATTTCACAAGAATCCCGCTCATCCCCAGTGGCGGCGAAACACGCGGAAGGGAGGGGCCTATTGCACTCGCAACATCAGATTCACGATGCATTCACTCACCACTACGAATCATTATACCGCTCCCGACTGCTGTGCACACGCTCGGACATTGCTGATTATCTCTCCCCACTGCTCATGCCACACCTGACTACCGCACAGCAAGACGAACTAGGAGCCCCGCTTGACCCTGACGAGATCCGCGAAGCAATATTTCACCTATCTAACGGCAAATCCCCTGGCCCGGACGGGCTTCCGGCCGAATTTTATAAGGCAGGCGCGGATATACTCATTCCGCGGCTTCTGAACGTGTACGCCGCAGCAGCGGAAGATGCGCTCTTACCCGCATCGTTGAATGAAGCAACCCTGATCTCCATCCCAAAGCCTGACAAGGACTGCACACAGATGGGCTCTTACCGTCCCCTGGCGCTGCTAAACACGGACTATAAGATACTGGCCTCCACACTAGCCCGAAGATTGTCCCCCTATGTCCCCCGCCTGGCACACCAGGACCAAAACGGTTTTGTTCCGATACAGCACACCTCCCACAATATCCGCCGCCTATTCCGTATACAGGAATACGCTACCCATCTGTGGCCCAGAGCAGGATGCCTGGTAATAGACCTAGAAAAGGCCTTTGACTCGATCGAGTGGCCCTACCTGGGTGCGGTTATGGAAAAATACCAACTGGGAGGAGGCTACGAAGCCATGGTGGGCCTGCTGTACGACAAACCGACGGTCCGAGTTCGCACGGGCGCACTGCTCTCGGATGCTATTCGGGTGCGGAGAGGCACCAGACAGGGCTGCCCCCTGTCGCCTCTATTGTTCTCCTTGGCCATGGAACCCCTGGCCACAATCCTCAGGACACAGGGGCCTGAGTGGGGAATCCCGCTAATAGATGGCCGCCACGCAGTGTCACTATACGCAGACGACCTGCTGCTGTACGTCAGAGACATAACTAACATCCCTGACTCCCTGGCCGACGTCTTCCGAACCTTCGAAGAAATGTCAGGACTGCGAGTTAATTGGTCCAAATCGGGGGCTTTTTCCTTTAGTCCAGACACGCCCGAATGCGACGTGCGCCTGGGCGGAGGTAGATTGCAATGGCATCCCACTACATTCCGATACCTGGGGATCCGAATATATCGGAATCCGACGGATATCCTTGAGGGGAATCTCTTGCGGGCCATCGCCTCGATTCGGGCACAGATCAAGTTCTGGAACACCTTACCTCTAAACGTCCCGAGCCGTATAGCACTCACTAAAATGATAGTGCTGCCCAGACTGCTGTACTATTTTGCCAATCTGCCCACATACGTACCAAATAAAATATTCCGTGACCTGGAAACTCTGCTACGCAGTCTCATCTGGAACGCGGGCCGGCGGGCCGGCCCCGCGTAGCGCTGACCAAGCTCTACATGCCAACTGAGCAGGGGGGCCTAGCAGTCCCTCACATGGAGCTATACTACCTTGTGGCACAGATGCAGTGGGTGACGGGGTGGCTCAGCGGCAACCACCTCTAAGATACTGCTTCGGACACTGCTGCCTGGACGCAAACGCAAATCTGCACGCTGTTCCACCCGATAACCCGGACTCCCTGCCCCTTACAACTACACCTGGCGGTGGCGCGCAGATGCTTTCTGCGTTGTTTACGGCTCACCCAGGCGACGACGCCATACGCTCCGATACTACCTATACTGGGTACTCCAGGGCCAGTGGATGCACTAACTGTGACTCGACTGACTAGCTGGACACAGGCGGGGTGGACACTCTGGGAGATCTCTACACTGACGGAACACTACTCACCTTTGCGGACCTGGCCGCTAGCACGGACATCCCGGCTGGCCAGTTCCTGCTGCATGCGTCCCTCTTACGCACACTCACTCAGTCTTGGGGCACCATGACGGACGAACTGCCGATGCACAGTTTTATGCAGTATCTCCACGTCATGGGAGATGGCTCACATGTCATACATTGGTTAGCGCAGGCCCTACTAATACACTCGCAACCGACTACATTGCCGCTACGGGACAAATGGTCGATGGAGAGAGGACGAGCATGGACTGATAGAGAATGGGCGATGATCTTAGCCGGGCCGACATACATCCCACGCAACCCCTGTTTTAGAATAATTCAATTCTACATCTTGCACCGAGCTTATCTGACACCCGACAAGATAAACAGGTACTTCGCAACCACTGATGCCGCTTGTCCGCGCTGCTCTCTGAACGGAGCGGACCTCTTGCATATGCTGTGGCATTGTCCCGACGTGCACATGTACTGGACTGAAGTTATAACGGTACTCATACGCAGCACTGGCGAACAGGTACCGCACACGTGGGAAGCGTGCATCTTGGGGCTATACAAACGCACTAAACTTACCAAAGTGCGGACGCCCTTCTGGGACATGGGGCTCATAACAGCCAAACGACTGCTTACCAAGCATTGGAAGGCAGCGACCCCCCCTCACACACAGCACTGGCGCGCCTCCTTCACCAACTGGGCGCGAGCGGAAGGCACGGTGCTTCTCCGCGAGGAAACAGCGGGACTGCGTAAGTTCCCTATTGCTCAGCTCTGGGAAGGCTTCCTCAAGGCGTTCCGACGCACCTGCCAGGAACAGGGGATTGCCTGAGACACACTCGTACCGCCGCATTACATCACCTCTCACCACCGGAAACTGACATGGCCCTGCCCCCCTCTTCCCCGCTCACCCGCTTCTCTGGACTTTGAGATATACACTAACGACTATAGGCACTTACTATACCACGCACTGCGCCGGACGCCCACGCGGCGCCACGCGCCAGCCACTGCCTTTGCCTCGGCTGACCTGTGCACTTCACGTGGCGAGAAGCCCTGCTAGGCCCTGCCCCACAACCACCACCCCATGTGAGGTCCTGTGACGAAACCCCCCCCTACCCCTTCCTTACTGGCCCTGCCCCCCAGATTTTCCCTGCCAGGATGTAGGCATAGGGAATGGTTTGTTAACTGGTCGTGTTCCCTGACCGGACCCGTTTCTTTACACAAAGGAAGACGTTAGATGCAGCATGACACTAACAGGAAACGATACCTTATTGATCTTGAGTTACACATGCCCTGCGGAGCCACGGTGACACTTATACATTGAGAGAGATACGACTTTACACACACCCTCACCCATGTTAACAAGAGACCCGCTGCACAGCCTATCAGATATCGCTGCGTTTCTTGCGACCTCCCAACACCAGCGCTGGGAGACCACGCAGACACTATACTACCAGACACTTGAGACCTGCCTGAAACGGCTGCAGACTCACCCTGCCGCACATAACCACCTACCACTATGCCTCAGTGAGCTATACTATTGTACACTTAGTCATTTCATAGTCAGCATTACGGTCACGGATCTGGTAAACCATCTGTTGCAGATCCCCCCCGCTATTGGTTGCCCACAACTGTCTATTCGGCTATTTGCGGGGAATTGGGGGATTGCTATCATGGCACTAATGCTGGGTGATCGCTGCAAAGCACATCTCTACAACGTAAGACAAAAATACAAGATCTAATGCTAAAATACCTGCACATCGGATGGCTGCATATACACCCACATGAGACTCGCCGCCGGACCCCCGGGTTGTCGGCTAAATGGCTGTGTCATCTAGTCATAGGTTTACCCGATTGTTTTCTGCCCGGCTGGCCCCTGAGAGCCGCTGAATGTAACATGTAAGATATTTACCATTTATGCAATAACGGTCTTCAAAAAACAAAAACAAAAAAATGAGTACCCAAAGCAGAGTCATGCTGGTCAAGGGTAAAAATAAAAAGAACCATCGAGAGAGAAGCAGACAGAGGGTCAATAGCCCTTTCTGTCCAGTATGATACAAACTTTTGCCAACGGCAGGCATACCATCTTAGTGGAGGGCAGCTTGGCTGCCAAAATAATGTTGCATACTTCTGGAGGAAGGTCAAACTTATCTTACTGCCGCTCAATCTCCACGTATGGAGGCGAAGAGTTGACAGGTTCAGGTGGAGAACCCTCCCCTGCTGCTGCAACATACTCATTTTCATAAGCTCTGGATACCAGACTCTCCTTGCCCAGTCCATAGCGACAAGATGATTTGGGTCCGGTCGTTGTTGATCTTCTTCCGAACTCTGGGCACAAGTGGTATGGGTGAAAAGGCTGAGCTCCCCTCACTACGAAAAGCGCCACCAAGCAATACCCACCTTAGAAACTCCAGCGCGCAATACTGCGGACATTGAGCATTTTATTTGGAGGTGAACAGATCTAACCAAGGTTGTTCCCACTGCTGAAAGAGACCTTGTGCCACTTCCGACTGGAAACGCCACTCATGATCCGCTAGGCATCGACAGCTGAGATTGTTCACCATGGCTTTGAGAGAACTTGCTAGGTATTGAACCACCAGGGTTATGCCCGGTTGTTCCAGCCATGGCCAGAGATGCAGGGCCTCTTGACAAAGGGTCCACAACCTCACCCCCGCACTGCTTATTGCAGTACCACATGGCGGTGATATTGTACATGACCACCTTCACTAACTCCCCTTGATAGAGGGAAGACATGCTTTCAATGCCAAAAGAATTGCTCAAAGCTCCAACAAATTGATATGGAGCCCCGACTCCGCCAGAGACCAGTGTTACCTGATCTTAGCGTTTCCCATATTGCCGCTCCATCCCAGAAGTGACGCATCTGTCACCACTGTGTGATCTGGTTGGGGAAGTGTAGTAGGATGGCTTAGTACATGGTGCACACCTATTTAAGTGAAGAATCCTGCACTAATCCAGGCAACCGTCATAGTGATTTTAGTGGTCTTAAACAACCATAGAAAGCTCTCTAAGTGGTAGCTGTGGAAAGCAGGCTTAGTCCAGATGGAGCGTGTTTTAACAGTGCTAATCATATAGTGTAGGTTAAGTGAAAAAGAACCACACTGTGCAGTTATGAAAATATGTATTTATTATAAACTCTCATTAACATATTGTAATATCTTCTACCCGGTGATATAATATAAGTACACACAACACTTCAACAATAGAATAAGCGTGGGCGTAAAATCCGCTACGCCCGCGGATTTGCGGATTTTTGGGAAATCCGCAATCCGCGGATTTTGCGGATTTCCCACAAAATCCCAAAAAAAAATCCGCGGACGTAACGGGTTCAAACTCGTGTATACAATGGCGCCAGCAAGCTGCCAGCGCCGTTGTAAAATAGTTACAAAGTTAGCTTGCACAGGAAGCACTTAGATAAAATAAAGCAGCACCTGCTTTATTTTATCTAAATGCTTCCTGTGCAAGCTAACTTTGTAACTATTTTACAACGGCGCTGGCAGCTTGCTGGCGCCATTGTAAAATAGACAGTGACCCCTGCGCCCTTCGGCGCGATTGCATAGTAACACACACATGGTCGCTGGAACTAGTTGAAGCTCAAATGCAGTGACTCATTCATCAGCCCAGAAACAATCGTGAGCGTCGTGGAGGCTGGGCAGATGTGCCTTCTTCCCAAATCTACCATCGAAAATCAGCTGAGATGCTGGATAGAGGCCTTTGCATCCTTGCCTTTCACGAGCGCAATCCCCGTGCTGTTCCTGTGACCAGGAGGTTCTGTATCTTCATCTGCTGATCTGATCGGTCTCGGACCTTTTATACACACAAGAGGCGTGTGCACTCGCATGGGAGCCCGCCCGTTTGGCCCCGCCCACACACTTGCCGTGGGCACCGTCTTCCCGCCATTTACCCACTATGATGGACAGCTCACTCAAGGGACCCCTGCGCCCTTCGGCGCCATTGCATAGTAACACACACCTGGTCGCTGTAGACAACTCTCTGGCACTTTAGGCAGCTGTAGTGTAGTAAAAGCACTATACATTTACCCAACGAGGTAGCACTTACTGATTATCCAGTAGAAAGTCCTCCAGTTGAGTAGAGGTATGGCACAAAACGGTGGCGTCTTCTTGAATAAATATGAAGGGCAGGGTTCATTCTGGCACGGTTGTCCTGTCACAAAAATTAAACCTCAACAGGAAGCACTTACAGATATCAATAAAGCATGTGCCCTAGTTGAAGCTTAAATTCAGTGACTCATTCATCAGCCCAAAAACAATCGTGAGCGTTGTCAAGGCTGGGCAGATGTGCCTTCTTCCCAAATCTACCGTCGAAAATCAGCTGTGATGCTGGATAGAGGCCTATGCATTTGTGTTCGCACGGGTTTCTGCCCGTTCGCGAGCGTTTTGTACAATAAAACCCTCGCGAACGTGCAGAAACCCGTGCGAACACACAAAAAAAAAATACGCTAGGATCCGCGGATTTTGCGTATTTTCGAAATACGCAAATACGCAAATCCGCGGATTGCCGATACGCAAAATCCGCCCATGCTTACAATAGAACAGGTAAGTAGCTCAATTCCACAGCGGTCTACAGAGGAAGACCAAGACATATACTGAGAAAGTGGAATGCGAACGCTGACCCAAGTCGAGACTGGACTCAGAAGATGTAGAAGTGTTGGGAACCCAAGGAACCCCCCCGCGGTAAGTACCCAGGAACCCTACAGAGACTGTGTGCAGAGTGGGAACAAGACCGCGTGATCAAAGCAAGTCCATGGGGAAGTTGCGGTTGCAGTTTTCAAGAAGAAGAACCCTTCCCAGAGGACCCTGAAGAAACCCCATGGAGGATGGAAGAGGGGAGATTGGAGAGTCACCCCACCCCTGGATACCCCGGGCACCAGGATATCTACACCAGGGAAGCCAGGTGCATAGGTGTGAAGTGAAATCAGAAACCACCGTAGACTACAATGGAGGACATCAGTAAAGATGCCGCTGGCGAGGAAGCTGAAAGAGTCATATTGAATTCAAGAATGGATTCTTAAAGAGGAGTACCTGCAAGCAGAGAGGACACAGTCTATGCCACTCGGGAGTGACCAGGAGGCACGGAAGACTAATGACCACCGATGAACAAAGATGCGGGAAAGTTGACTGTGATCTTGTCGCTACAGTTGTGAGGACCAAGCGATGCTGTGGAAGGCCAGAAGTTGTTTATGAGCTGTCCCCCGTTGGAATTCAAGAGCCAGGGGGTCGGTGTCCAGCGGGAGCACCAACAAGCCTTGGTAACAGTAACAGATGAAGAAAGTGGAAAAAGTGCAGTGTCGGGAACAGCAAGGTCCAAGGGCCTCACCAGGTGCAGGATAGTCAGAGCAGGCCCCCTAGCAAGCTGGGGACCCCGCTGTAGCCAAAGAAGACCTTCAAGAGGAACCACAGGCTGAAGGCACAGGAGACGGAAGAGGACCTTGAGCAGCTCACCAAGAATGCAGGCCCACGGTGCAGAAGATGCGGTGAGGACAAAGATCTTGGTAGCAAGATATGCTGGAGGCTGGAGCTTCTTGGTGCTCGGCAATCTCTGGAGAAGAGAGTCAACAAGCCTTGGCAACGGCAAGTCGCCCCAGTGCACAGGGGTAATTCTCTAGCGGTTCCGACAAGGGATATTGGCTTCAAACTTGTTGTGAAGAAAGTGCATTCCTCAAGGAGGTTGCAAAACTACTACCTGTGTTGCTGAACCGTTCAGAGTCCGGGGAAGCTCAGGAACAGCAGACCGGTCAGCTTAGTTTCAATGCCTGCAGATGCAGGGAACTGACTCTTTAACTCCAAGGAAGATTCCTTCAGGTGTTTTGGATGTCCACAGGCCTAGATAAGAACCTGTATGGAGCACAGGCACAGATGATGCGGAAGACTGGTAGGACGACAAGACCAGGAGCAGCAGGTGTCCTCCGGTGCAGTCTTGGTTCCCAAAGCGAAGTCCAACAAAGTCCAGACGGTTGAAGATGAATTGGTTTCGGATTTGAATCTTGCCCCACGACAAATCTAAAGAACTACCCACAGGTAAGCCCTTAAGTACCCTTCAAAAAGGTTGGGACAATTAAGGGGTCCCTCCCAGAGGAAGGGCTGGACAGCAGGGAGAACACTTTCATGTCCTTTGTCTGGTTTCGCGCCACAGGGGGAGCCAACGGCTCCCTGAACTGGTTTTAAATGGAGTATGCAAGGAGGGCACCAAATGTGCCCTTCAAAGCAGTCTAGTAATGCTGGCAAGCGCCCCCACCCACGCCCAATACACTAAGTCCTGTCTGGGAGGTGGTCACTCCTCCCTGTGGCAAGAAACCTATTGTCCTACATTGCCCTGCTATAGCTAGGCTCAGCAGCAGGAGGGCAGAATCGTGTCTCTGGTCGGCAGCAGCCATAGCTTCGCTGTCTGGGTCTGGAATACTTGCATACAAACAACAAGGAGCTATAGAGGGAAAAAATGCAAATGGGTCACCCTCCACTCAACAATCAATATCAATACAATAAGACCTGGTCTGCAAGACACCTCTCGAGGCAAAACATATAAGAGGGGGTAGGGATTCACATAATTTATATCCCTTGTACCTATTTTCTATTACGAGGTGGTAACCTCCCGCTTTATTGCCTTACATTTCTGAATAAAACTTGTTTTTATAAATGGCAGTCATTCATTCATAAAACTTTTATTCGGTTACATCATAACGAAACCATAAAAAGTACAGGAATAAAATATTACAATACATATATAAGTTTCAATGTCTTATACAATTAAAAACTATTATCATTAAAACCATTGTTAAAAATAATCCATTGAAAATGCTGAACAGAAAATCGAATATACAAGAACTCATAATTTACAGCGGATTTTTAGACATGATTTAAATGGCAGTCACCGCACTATATTACCCCTGAGCAACGTACAAGAGTAATGCGAATGGTACATAAAGATCAAACGTCACAATCATAAACCAAAAATGGTGAAAGGGCAAGATGGCACCTCATGTGCGCACCACCATTGGGCTCGCTGGTTGGTACTCACCAGCTATGTCTACTTTTTTCATCATTGGTAGCCATCTTGCCTCAAAAAATATTAAATATAGTGTCCGAAACAAACAGAAAGGTGCTAAAAAAATGAAGTGAGTCAATCACATCCCACAACTGCGACCATGTGAATTAAAATTGAAATAAGTTGCACTTCAATCAATACCAACTTTATTATTCACTGTGCATTTATTTAAATTAAAACCGGTTACCTATCATGCATACCGCTTCCTACTGAGCCGACATGTTTCATTGCCACCAAAATTTCAAGGAAATTTTATGAGGGCAGTGAGGTCACCTGGCACCAGTATTGGACACTTAGATTATCTTTTTCTTTTTTCTTTCACAGGGACTACCAAATATAAAAACAAGACAGATACACAACCAATCACTCTTATGGGTTATTTAACAGCATAGGCCTAGATGTATCAAGCCATTTACGAATCGCAAAGGCCGAAATTTGCAGAATGTCGGCCTTTGCGAATCGCAAACGGTCTATTTGCATGTTTTGGCATGCATCAAAAATTCGCAAAATAAGGAGTTGCAAAAAATTGCGATTCCTTATTTTGCCATAGCATTTAAGGAATCGCAATTTTGCGAATCCTTAAATGCTATGTCTAACATTTTGCAATTGCGAATTTTGGTTAAGAAATCGCAAATTACCACCAACTTGTAGTTGATGTTAATTTGCGAATTCTTTTAAAAATGCACTATTTGGCATTTTTGAAGGTGGGATGTGACGCACACACATGCGCCATATGCACACACATATAAATTTCAGGGGTGCAGCAGGGTGTCTTTGAGACACCCCTGCACCCTTGAAATTATTCTCAATTTGCGAATTCGCAAAATGCGATTCGCAAATTGAGAAATATTTCGCAATCATTCCTATGGGCCTCCTAGCCCATAGGAAAGCATGGGAAATTATTCCTTATTTGCGAATTCGCAAAGTGCGAATTCGCAAATAAGGAAGACTAAGAAATCGCTAAAAAATAGCGATTTTTTACATACATTCCATTTTGCGAATTCTAAATAGCGATTCCTTAAAAATCGCTATTAAGAAATAGCAAAGTGGAATTTTGATACATCTACCCCATAGTGTCTACCAATATGTGTACACAACTTTGTCTTTTGCATTACCATAAATGAGCCACAGTCCTCCATATCAGCTCTTTTCTTATGTCACACATGAGACAAACTCCATCCGTGAGTTCTCTCAGTGGATTTACACTCAACCGTAGTGTCAATCTACAGAGTAATAACATTCTCGTTATTAAATTGCACACAAGATAGAGATCTCACAGCACATTTCATTCATACTGGCGCCGCTCCTTTGTGAGGTATTGTGTCAGTGCAATCTGCGACTCGCACCACTACACATTCCCGGTGCTGAAGTCACACGATGAACGTCAATCTAAAATGTCATTAGCACCGAACATTGATAGAGTAACCCACTTAGCGATTCAATTGTGGTGTTACGCCGGTCGTCAACAAACAATTCCAGCGGCTCATCACTTTTAAACCAGACCGTTCTCAATGATATTCAAGTGTCTTTAGTCACATAAAAACCTCATCCTCTCTCATTCATGCGGCAAAACATTACCACAACCGTCCTCACGGAGCGTGTTGTCTCAACCGTTCCTCCTCCCGACTGAGCGCTACATATTTAAACTTGTGCGGTCGGTGAACATGGGTGCCATATTGGAAAGGGACACCAAAAAAACGTGGGCTACATATATTAACATCTATTTGTGACCAAGGGCCAGATGTAGGTAATTCATATTTACCGACTCTTAAATACCGAATTTTACCGATTCGGTATTTAAGAGTCGGTAAATATGAAGGGGGGAGATGTAGGTATTACAGATTCTGTAAATACCGAATCGTTAAGATTCGGTATTTACCGAATCTGTAAATACCGAATCGTTATTGCCCATTGATTCCTATGGGCCTTGAAGCCCATAGGAATCAATGGGCAATACCGATTCTGTAATTACAGATTCGGTAAATACCGATTTTGCCAAGGGTGCAGGGGGTGTCACTTTGACACCCTCTGGCACCCCAAAAATAGGCATGTGCGCCATGTGGCACACAGACATGCCCTAAGGGCATGTCTGTCTGTCACATGGCTAGGTGTGCATGCACACATGTGCATGCACACCTGAATTCGGTATTTTAACACCCAATTGGATTGTGTGTTAAAATACCGAATTTGTAGGGCCTTTGGGACTCAGAAGAGTCCCACCTACATCTGGAAGGTACCGAATTGGTAAAAATAACGATTTGGTATTTTACAGATTCTGTAAATTTACCGATTCGGTAAATATACAGAATCTGTAAAATCTGGCCCCCTACATCTCAAGATGCCAAATACCGGTCGGAAACGGGCGAATTCGGCCGTTTCCGACCGGTATTTGCCACCTACATCTGGCCCCAAATTTAGCGAATTTCCATTAATCACAAATAAAATGCCCTGAGGTACAAAAAGTCGACCCTTCATGATCAAATTCACTTGTAATTTCACGCGCACGTTTCTTTTTCTTTTTTCTTCAAGAATTTTTTTTTTTAAGGAATCTCTTCAGGGAGATATGTAATCAGGAGTAACTGACCAAGGGATATCCATCCCTACTCCCATAGCTGTTGCCCCTAATATATTTGCACTCAAACAATTGCCAAAAAACAATGTATAACTCCACTGTATTGGCTGGTTCCTCCATTATATTCCTATAGAAATACGTGGGTACTCTCATAGTCCACGTATCTCATGACACAGCACTTATCTTGGTAGCCATTTTACAGATTGCTCCTTACACACCATTTGGGTGTTCACAGCCAGTGTTCACCATCAAAAAAAGCGCCAGACAATCAATGGCGCTATGTGTTCAAAAGACACTTCATGTACTGCACTGAGAGACACCAAAGAAGAATCACTCTTCCCAGCATGTTTTAAGAAGGGTTCTTAATACTTGGCTTTGTTCCATTCTATAAAGTCGTTTAACCCACTTTTTCGCATTTCTCTTGAACAATCCAGCGTGCCTCTTTAGAGGCCAGAACCCCCTTGATGTTCTGCGGGTCCCCACTACTTTCTCTAGTAAAACCCAGGTGAAAGAGTGTTTCTGCTTATTACAGTTTTGTACTAGTTTAGTGGTTATTTTCCTGTTCTGATGGTGCTAAGATGTTCCTGCACTCTAATTTTGATCTTTCTGGACCTCTTGAATGTAAATCTTGGAGGGGGCATTTTAAATTCAGTGGTGGACAATAACGCCCAATGTTTCCGTAGTGATTGATGAATCCGGGTGGCCAAAGGGTCAAAGAGCATCACCACAGGAACACACTCATCCTGAGTTCTTTCATTTTTCTCCAGAAGAACACTGCGTGGAGTATTTAAAGCTCTTTTCTTAGCTTGATTGATTATTTTACGTGGGTACTGCCTTTGTTTAAGTTTCTCACAGAATCCCTCTGATTGCTCAAGATATGTAGCAGTAGTAGAAAAGTTCCTGCTATATCGCAAGAACTGTCCTACTGGCAAGTTATCTCTTAATGCCCTTGGATGGTATGATTGGTACAACAAGAGTGAGTTCCTATCAGCTGGTTTCTGATGGATTCCAGTGCACAGAATGTTACCGTCCACACTGATGTCTACGTCCAAGTATTCCTCCTTTTGACTTCTGTATGTCCATGTGAATTGTAAACTGGCATCTTGTACATTAAGTCAATTGAGGAACTGCAACAGGGTGTTTTCTCCACCAGACCAAACACAGAGCAAATCGTCTATATACCGCTTCCAGAGGCGTAAATTCCTCTGGAAGGGGTTAGACTGATGGTAAATGATGTGCTCTTCAAACTGGCCTACATAAATGCAGGACAGACTGGGCGCAAAAGTTGCGCTCATAGAAGTTCCTGTGGTTTAGAGGTACAGCTCATCTTTGTAGCTGAAGTAGGTATGGGTGAGTGCAAGTTCAATGCACTGCAGTATAAAAGACTGCGGTGTGTCATAGAACCACTTCTGTTCACCCAAAGCCCGCGCTGCTGCCACCAGCATGGCATCTTGGGGTATACAAGTATAAAGCGATTTGATGTCAATTGTAACCAGGAATTCTCAAGAGGAATCAAACTGCAAGCCCTCCAAAATATTTAGAACCTCCATAGTGTCTTTAATAAAAGACTGTTGTTTATGATTCATATGGACATACAGCAGTCATAAGGCGGTATACTTGGACTTAGGCATCAGTGTGGACGGTAACATTCTATGCACTGGAGTCCATCAGAAACCAGCTGATAGGAACTTACTCTTGTTGTACCAATCATACCATCCGAGAGCATTAAGAGATAACTTGCCAGTAGGATAGTTCCTGCGATATCGCAGGAACGGATCACTGACATAACCTCGACAGACCGAATATCGACTGGACAAAATATCGATGACTAATTATCGACAACAAAATTATCGATTTACTATACTTACACAACAAACATCAAAAATATCGATTACACAATATCGACTACTAAAAACAACGACTACAACAATATCGACTCACAACATTATCGATTTCTAAAACATCGATTATTAAATATTTATATAACAACAGTCAAAATATCGATTACAAAAACATAGATAGCAAATTTATCGATTGTAAAAAAATCGCCATTAATACATCCTAGAATAAATGACTTTATTATTTAATAATTAAGTCATACTAATCATAAAAATTCAGATTTAGTTAATATAAATAGATGACATATATTATATATTTTCATAACATTTACAGCACACAATAAATACTAACATACATTTTATAATACATAAACAATGTTTCGACCTTCTACACATTTCTTACAACTAATTATATATATTCCTCCACTTTACAAATATCAAAATAACATTACCTAGAACATTACCTATACAAAATAAAGCCTTACACATTCAATAAACGTTAATTGGCGTCACCCATATAAGGAAAGCAATTAGCATAACAGAGAAAAAAATTCAAATCCACAAATAAAAACAGACTATCCATTTAAACAACCAATCCTATTTCTGAAACAATTAACCTAATACTATATAAACGAAATAATAACTAACTAAAAACGCAGTATACATCTCCTAACTAAAGGAAGACGAAACTCTGCTGGATTTCTGGAAGAAAACTGATGGACTTCAACAGAAAGAGAGCTACACATATCTAAAGTAAGTACTACTACATTATTAGTCAGCGAAAATGTAACTCTCAAAGCTCACACCTATATTTAAAAGCAAAATACATCAAATATATCTTTTTTTTTTTAGCACTCATCCTACAGACGAAAAAAAAACCAGAAGACCTACACAACACCTGGACATCAAAAGTTACATATTAAAAAGTAAGTATATATTAGAAATGTAAAATCGAGAATTAATAGATAGGTAACTAAATCTAAACTAGCTAAAAACGTCGAACAAAATATCATAAATAGTAATAAAATATTTCTACACATTTTCTCAACTTCCACAGGTACAAAAAGATATACACAGAAAATAACAGTTTGAAGAACATCAACAGCTGAAAATAACGACTTGAAAGCATCAAAACATTTACAGGTAAAATAAAAATGTATGAAACTGTATAATGTGATTAGAACATTATTTTTTCTTTAAAAATATTTACATTCTCTTTTAATTACCTCCTAGCACTACAATACTATCATGACTGAAGGAGCTAAATTCATTTATTCACAAAAAGGGAAAATGCTTCTTTGTTACATGGGATATGTCTACACTCAAGAGAAACAAAAAGATTTGAAAGTGTTTTGGAAGTGTACGAAATATTATGCCAACAAATGTTATGGTAGAGCTATAACTCAGGAAACTACTGTTACTTATACTAAAGAACATAATCACCCACCCAATGTAACAGAAATAGAGATTAGACAAATGCTAGATTCCCTTAAAGAAGCTAGTACTAGCACTGATCAACCAACAACTGCTATTCTGAAACACCATTTAAGTGTACTTCCCCAACATGCTTCTAGCCAATTACCATCTATTGAATCCCTTAAAAGAACAGTAGCTAGACAAAAAAGAGCAACATGCACTACTCCTCCCACACCAAAAACTTTAGAAGAAGTCCAAATTCCCCCTGAACTCTCTGTAACTCACAATAAAGAAAATTTTATACTCTATGACAACAAATCTAAAGATAAAAGAATTATAGTGTTTGCCACAGCAAACAACATGACAAAACTTACCCAATGCCAAACTTGGATGATGGACGGTACTTTTTCTGTATGCCCCAAACCTTTTTATCAATTATACACCATCCATGGTCATTTCCAAAATGCAAATATTCCATTCCTTTATGCCCTTCTACCAAACAAACAGCAAACTACCTATCAAGAAATACTAACTGAAGTCAAGCAACATACTAACAACTATTTTCCACAAAAAATTATCATTGACTTTGAAAAAGCTATGATAAACAGCATCCTTAAAACATACCCACACACAGCAATACAAGGTTGCTATTACCACTTTAATCAATGTATCTGGCGACATCTACAAAAATCAACCTTGAGTATCCAATACGCCACTGATAGCACATTTGCTTATCAAATTAAAAAACTCATCGCCCTAGCCTATGTTCCACTAACAGATGTAACTGAGCACTATAACTTATTAATAGACAGCCCCTACTATAAAAGAAACGAAGATAAACTAAGCCCTATGCTTGACTACTTCGAAGACACATGGGTAGGAAGGCTACACAGATCAGGCCATAGAAGACAACCCAAATACCAAATAGCTTGGTGGAATGTCTACCTTAGCACACTAAATAAGGAAGCAAAAACAAACAATGCAGTTGAAGGATGGCACAATGCCTTCCAAGCAACTACAGGCCGAGGAACGCCTACCCTTCACAAATTAATACAATCCTTACAAAAAGAACAAAGTTACCAGGAGCTCCGAATGGAGCAATCAGTAACTTTGATCGGACCTAAACTCACCAAAGAAACAAAAAAAATGTATAACACACTCCAAAGTCAAGTCACCCTCTATCCAACTAGCAAAGGACTAGAATATCTATCAATGATTGCCAAAACTATTCTTTAAAACATTACATAACTATACACGTAAAACTAAACATATTTTTCCTAAAATCCTTCATTATAAGATGTAACAAATTGCAATTAAATTATCAAATACATAATATTAACATATATAAAATGTATTTAGATAATGTATTTACAAAATGTTACATACAACGTAAGTAAAGCAAAATTTAAAACAGTTTGCCCACCCATTAAAATTCCAGAAAATACTTACATTTCTGATGCAGCTTCAAACGTAATCCAATTCCAAGCAATCCATAGGACACCATTCCAAAAACCCATACAATCCATGGAAGCCCAAAAAAAAATGCAAAAATACAAGCAAATCCATAGCAACTCCTTTCCACTTCAGTAGACACCAGATACCATAGAAAACCCGAAAATCCGTAATGCCGAAAAATAAACGCTCCAAGAAAACGTAAAAACCCAAAAAATAGTGTGCAAAAATAAGAGTATATAATACTCGTTACACAGCTCTCATCAAAAAAGAAGGGAGTCCTCCAAAACAGCGAAACGCGACGATAACCTAGAAAAAATAAAAGACATACCCACCCACATAAAAACACCCATACATATATAAAAACACATATTTATACATCAAACATATTATCTTAGTAACATTTAAACATATTACCTCACCTCACACACCTACAACAAAAACGCGGTAAAAATCCAATATCGTACACTCTACCTAACACCGAACACACAATCTTCTCTAATTAACTCTACCTACATAAACATAAACACAGCACACATACACTAACAATAGGTTCAGAAACTTATAAAACACAATTAAAACAAACTTACCCTCTCTAACGCGAAGCAGCACCCAACCGCGATCTGTTGAAGCACCAAATACGCCTAAGTAACATTACGCGGTTAAAAAGTAGTCCCTGTATACAGCTAAATGCTATTTAATTTCTATATTCCAACACTTAAAAAAATACACAGAGTATTATATTAAGTGTAAATATTTATTTAAAGTGTATAAAATTATTTCATAAATATTCATAAGTTTGAAATAATTATTCAACTGTAATGTTATAGTTAAAAAAATATTTTATGATTTATAAATACATTTAGTAAATAATGTATATGTAAAAATAAATTGCATATATAAGTTTGTTACAAGAAATGTTTTTTTTAAATTTGCAAATGTTGTAAAACATTATGTATGTATATAATAAATGTTTTTGTTGTTTATGTATTTAAAAATGAATATTATAAATATGTTCAATATTCATAATAATTATTTCCAAAAATATAACATGACTTGGTAAAAAACAAAAATGTTACTGTTACAAAAAAAATGTACATATTTTTCAATGACAATATATTCAATGTGTATCTGAATAAATATTTTGTTATTAAATAAAAAGTACATATTACCAATTTGTTTCTGAAACTATTTAAATGTTAATATATGTAAAATATAATAAAATTATTTTAATATAATTTATGTGTTAAAAACATATATATGTACTTCATATTTTTGTTATGTTCATAAAAACATTGAATGAAAAAATTTGAATATAAATAAAAAATTAATGTCTACTTACAAATAAATTTTTATATGTGAATAAACAATTTTTCATTTATTGCATTTAACCCTGTGTATGTTTCCTTCTTTATTATTGTATATAAATATTATTTGCATATTAAATAATCTATTTAAAAATGCCTTATAAATTTAAATATTTTTAAAAATGTATTAATATTTAAAGTACTACAATAACAATAATTGTGTTTAATGTATATTAATAGAAATATTTTATATAAAATATATTAAAAAGTAACTAATTTAATAGACATTTAAATTTACCGTATTTTTACCCTGCATCCCTCTAACCTAAAACCCCAAACTGACCCAGAGCCCTAAAAACACCCCTTTACCCACAAACTGAAAACTGACCCAGAACCCACAAAATACCCCTTTAGCCACAAACTGAAAACTGACCCTGACCCCTAACAATACCCCTTTACCCAAAAACTGAAAACTGACCCTAACCCCTAAAAATACCCCTTTATCCACAAACTGAAAACTGACCCTGCAACCAAAAAAAAGCCCTTTACCCAAATACTGAAAACTGACCCTGACCCCTAAAAATACCCCTTTACCCACTAACTGAAAACTGACCCTGACCCCTAAAAATACCCCTTTACCCACTAACTGAAAACTGACCCTGACCCCTAAAAATACCCCTTTACCCAAAAACTGAAAACTGACCCTGACCTCTAAAAATACCCCTTTACCCACAAACTGAAAACTGACCCTGCAACCAAAAAAAACCCTTTACCCAAATACTGAAAACTGACCCTTAACCCTAAAAATACCCCTTTACCCACTAACTGAAAACTGACCCTGACCCCTAAAAATACCCCTTTACCCACTAACTGAAAACTGACCCTGACCCCTACAAATACCCCTTTACCCACTAACTGAAAACTGACCCTGACCCCTAAAAATACCCCTTTACCCAAAAACTGAAAACTGACCCTGACCCCTAAAAAACACCTTTATCCACAAACTGAAAACTGACTCTGAAAGAAAAAAATTACCCTTTACCCAAATACTGAAAACTGACCCTGAACCCTACAAATACCCCTTTACCCACTAACTGAAAACTGACCCTGACCCCTAAAAATACCCCTTTACCCACTAACTGAAAACTGACCCTGCAACCAAAAAAAAAACCTTTACCCAAATACTGAAAACTGACCCTTAACCCTAAAAATACCCCTTTACCCACTAACTGAAAACTGACCCTGACCCCTAAAAATACCCCTTTACCCACTAACTGAAAACTGACCCTGACCCCTACAAATACCCCTTTACCCACTAACTGAAAACTGACCCTGCAACCAAAAAAAAAACCTTTACCCAAATACTGAAAACTGACCCTTAACCCTAAAAATACCCCTTTACCCACTAACTGAAAACTGACCCTGACCCCTAAAAATACCCCTTTACCCACTAACTGAAAACTGACCCTGACCCCTACAAATACCCTTTACCCACTAACTGAAAACTGACCCTGACCCCTAAAAATACCCCTTTACCCAAAAACTGAAAACTGACCCTGACCTCTAAAAATACCCCTTTACCCACAAACTGAAAACTGACCCTGACCCCTAAAAAACACCTTTATCCACAAACTGAAAACTGACTCTGAAAGAAAAAAATTACCCTTTACCCAAATACTGAAAACTGACCCTGAACCCTACAAATACCCCTTTACCCACTAACTGAAAACTGACCCTGACCCCTAAAAATACCCCTTTACCCACTAACTGAAAACTGACCCTGACCCCTACAAATACCCCTTTACCCACTAACTGAAAACTGACCCTGACCCCTAAAAATACCCCTTTACCCAAAAACTGAAAACTGACCCTGACCCCTAAAAAACACCTTTATCCACAAACTGAAAACTGACCCTGAAAGAAAAAAATTACCCTTTACCCAAATACTGAAAACTGACCCTGAACCCTACAAATACCCCTTTACCCACTAACTGAAAACTGACCCTAACCCCTAAAAATACTCCTTTACCCAGAAACACAAAACTGACCCTGAAACCTACAAATACCCCTTTACCACTAACTGAAAAGTGACCCTGACCCCTAAAAATACACCATAACCACAAACAGAAAACTGACCAGGAAACTTAAAAATACCCCTTTACCCACAAACTTAAAACTAACCCTGAACACTAAAATTACCCCTTTACCAAAAAACTGAAAACTGACTCTGCACACAACATATACCCCTTAATACCCAAACAGAAAACTAACCCAGAACACTAAACCAACCTCTTTCCCCAAATAAAAAATTATATATATATGAGAATATCTATAATTATATATATATATGTTATATATCTCTTTATATATCTAATTATATATATATTATATATATGTAATTATATTTAATTATATAAGTATATTTCATATATATATTTTTTATATTTAATTATTATAATATTAGTTATATCTATTTATATCTATATAATTAACATATTTTATTTATTTAACAATTATTTCATTATTAATACCAATTAATTAATTAACATATGTCATTACTTATAATTAAATTACTTCCCACCCTATACCCATATTAACACACAACCCACTACATAACATAAAAAAGTGAGATTTTACATAATTAACAATAATTCCATTAATTTAAATAAATTTACAATTACATAATATATAATTAACATATTTAATTTAATTTACAATTATTTAATTATTCATACCAATTAATTAATTAACATATTTAATTACTTACAATTAAATTACTTCCCACCCTATTCCCCTATAATCCCACAACCCACTACATATCCTAAAAAAGTTAGATTTAACATATTCAACAATAATTCCATTTATTTAAATAAATTAACAATTAAATTATATATAATTAACATATTTAATATAATTAACAATTATTTACTTATTCTTACCAATTAATTAATTAACAGATTTAATTACTTACAATTAAATTACTTCCCACCCTAATCCCCTATAATCCCACAACCCGCTACATGACAAAAATTATTTAAATAAGCATAATTATCAAATAAGCTATTAAAATTACATATTTAACATTTACATATTATATATTTAATTAAATAGTAATTTAACAATTAATTACATATTAATACCAATAATTATATTTACATATTTAATTAATTAATACCAATTAATATATTTACATATTTAATTAATTAATACCAATTAATATATTTACATAATTAATTAATTATATTTAAAATACTTCCCACCCTATTCCCCTAAAAACCCACTACCCGCTCCTAGAAATTATTATAGTAATATAATTTTTTTTTATTTATTAATTATTTTTAACATTAATTCTATATAAATAAATAAATAAAATTAATACATTTTAACACAAAATGCTATTATTAAACATTAAAACAGTGTACATTGAACTATTACATATTATATATATCCATATTAAAATTCGATATCATGAGAGTCGATATTGTGACAGTCGATAACACAACTTTCGATATTTTTAAACTAATAAACATATCGATATTTTTTACTAACGATATTACTTACTCGATATTTTTTATGTCGATATTTTTAACATACATAACAATCGATAAAAAATAAATCGATATTACTTACCTCGATATTAATGCCATCTCGATATTCTCTAGTCGATATTATGTCCAGTCGAAATAAATGACTCGATATTAAGACTGTACACCGCAGGAACTGTTCTACCACTGCTACATATCTTGAGCAATCAGAGGGATTGTGTGGAAAACTTAAACAAAGGCAGTACCCACGTAAAATAATCAATCAAGCTAAAGAAAAGAAAAGAGCTTTAAATACTCCACGCAGTGTCCTTCTGGAGAAAAATGAAAGAACTAAGGATGAGCGTGTTCCTGTGGCGATGACCGGGACATTACCCCTGGGGAACCTGTTCAGTATGTGGTCTCACTAAGAAGACCCGAAATGTAACCCTCAATTCTGGCAGGATTTGGCATCTGACGCGATTCAGCAATTGCAATACCATGAATGTGGTATAGAAGTTGCCATGTCAATGTGGTTTATACTATATAGGGCTTACAACCAGAAAGATCAAAATTAGAGTGCAGGAACATCTTAGCACCATCTTAGCACCATCTTAGCACCACCTAGACAGAGCTCTTGAGGCGGAAAGCCGAGAGCTAGGAACCTCTGACAAAGTTGATTTTAATAACTGTATAACGTGCTTTTATCTGTTGTGTTCTTAAATACTTGCACTAACTGCTCACCTGAGGACTGACTCGCCGCTCAGCCGAGTGAGGCGCTGAAGCAGGCAGCAGGCAACCGCCGTGACCTCCCGGGCTCCGCCCACCGAAATAGGCCACGCCCCCTGTGTATATCTAGGCACGCTTTGTGACCAGCGCTACCTAGACAGAGCTCTTGAGGCGGAAAGCCGAGAGCTAGGAACCTCTGACAAAGTTGATTATAACGTGCTTTTATCTGTTGTGTTCTTAAATACTTGCACTAACTGCTCACCTGGGGACTGACTCGCCGCTCAGCCGAGTGAGGCGCTGAAGCAGGCAGCAGGCAACCGCCGCGACCTCCCGGGCTCCGCCCACCGAAATAGGCCACGCCCCCTGTGTATATCTAGGCACGCTTTGTGACCAGCGCTACCTAGACAGAGCTCTTGAGGCGGAAAGCCGAGAGCTAGGAACCTCTGACAAAGTTGATTTTAATAACTGTATAACGTGCTTTTATCTGTTGTGTTCTTAAATACTTGCACTAACTGCTCACCTGGGGACTGACTCGCCGCTCAGCCGAGTGAGGCGCTGAAGCAGGCAGCAGGCAACCGCCGCGACCTCCCGGGCTCCGCCCACCGAAATAGACCACGCCCCCTGTGTATATCTAGGCGCGCTTTGTGACCAGCGCTACCTAGACAGAGCTCTTGAGGCGGAAAGCCGAGAGCTAGGAACCTCTGACAAAGTTGATTTTAATAACTGTATAACGTGCTTTTATCTGTTGTGTTCTTAAATACTTGCACTAACTGCTCACCTGGGGACTGACTCGCCGCTCAGCCGAGTGAGGCGCTGAAGCAGGCAGCAGGCAACTGCCGCGACCTCCCGGGCTCTGCCCACCGAAATAGGACACGCCCCCTCCCTCCGATATTTAAGAATGTGCTGTTTCCGGAGGCGCAGCGGACGGGCGCAGCGGGCGCGCCGGCGGTGCGCCGAAGGCGCGCCAAAGGCAAGCCCGTCTGCGCCCGTCCGCGACCAGACGGGACCAGGGGCCACAAACCCTGGTTCCCCCACTCCCCAGGGCAGGACATATAGCTCGACAGCCCTACACAGCATAAGAAGAACTGCTGCTGTCCAATGCACGCATACATATGTTCCTACAGAGCTCCCCTCCCGCTGCCCGGACTGCAAACACTCTTTCCGGAACATCTCCCTGTTGGCCATAGCCCAGAAATACTGCATGTATGCGCTAAATTGCCGTTCGCTGCCAAAACACTGTACACAAATCGCCATGCTGCTAGAGGAACACAAGCCAGACGCGGTTTTCTTAACAGAAACCTGGCTCTCGGCTCAATCAGAGCCGGATTTAGTCTCAGCCTTACCAGCTGGCTACCATATTTTCAGAGTAGACAGACCGGAAGGGAGAGGCGGAGGTCTGGCCATTATATTAAAGGACCAGTATCACTGCCGCACCACTGTAGAAAATATCCCTGGTTGTGAGAGTGTAGAATTCTGTATAGAGTTCCACGCGAATAGTTCATTCTCCGGCACTCTGATCTATCGCCCGCCCGAGTCTGCAAAATTATTCCACTCATCTCTCCCAGAGATTATAGCGAAAATAATTCTATCCTCTGCCAACCACACGGTTTATGGGGACCTTAATCTTCATTTTAACTCCCCTTCAGACCACATTGCTAAGGAGTTATTAGATGACCTTGGAGCTCTTCAACTGGTCCAACTGGTCACAGCCCCGACCCATGAAAAGGGGAATCTACTAGACCCTATTTTCAGCAATTGCACTGATTTGACTGCCGACCAACCTATCCCCCTCCCATGGTCGGACCACTTCTGGGTCCCGTTTACCTGGGTCACCCATAAATCCCCCCAAATAACCCCTCAAGTCACATTTAGGAGAAACTGGTCAAAACTCCCCGTGGAGCCCTGGATACATGATCTGGACTCCACCCGTCCGCCACCCTGCCCAGACCCCAATGTGGCAAACGGAAATTATGTAGGCTGGATTACGAACTCATTAGATATGATCCTCCCTCTTCGCAGATCATCCTCAAAGAGAACGCAGAAATCAGCCCCCTGGTTCTCTGACTCGCTAAGAGAGCAAAAACTCCTCTGTAGGCAACGAGAGAGAGCCTGGCGTTTAGACTTCCTCCCGGATAAAAAGACATCCTACAAAGAGGCGATAAAAGCCTACAGAGAAGGGATCAGGACGGCCCAGGCCACTTATTACTCTGATAAAATCCTGGAAGCTAAATCAAAGCCCAAGGAAATCTTTCATATAATAAAGCAATGCACCAGTGTCACCACTGCCCCCCATCCGATCAAGACTCAAGATCAATGCAATGAGCTGGCGGAATTCTTTCACAACAAGGTGCTAAAAATCTACTCCACCTTTCCAACAGTAGTCCCGAGTCCGGATGCAACTGATCTACCTCTCCCGAGAACCCCCCTCCCCCCAGACCAGCCTGTTCTTGATCGTTTTCCCCTTTTGGACCTTGACACCTTAGACAAAGTGGCACGTCAAGTTAAGTCAGGCTCTCCACGTGACCCAGCGCCTCCAGAAGTTCTGATGCAGGCAGGTGAAGCCACCCTGCCTGTGATCCTGGAACTGCTAAATTCATCCATATCCGCATGCTCAGTTCCCACAGCTTGGAAACAAGCAATGGTGCGGGCGCTGTTGAAAAAACCCAACCTGGATCCTGATGACCACTCCAGCTACCGGCCCATTTCACTCCTCCCTTGGGCCAGCAAGGTGTTGGAGAAATATATAAATGCCCATCTGGTCCAGTTTCTAGAGAACCACTCTCTATTACATACGTCCCAGACAGGTTTTAGACCAAAGCATGGGACTGAAACCGCCTTATTAGCAGTCACCGAAGAATCCCGAAGGATACTGGATCAGGGAGGATCAGTGGCAGTGATCCTCCTTGATCTAAGTGCCGCCTTCGATACGGTCAGCTATTCTATCTTGCTGAACCGTCTCTATAACATCGGAGTCTCGGGTGATGCTCTAAGGTGGTTCGACTCTTTCCTGTCTGATAGATCTTTTCAGATCTTCGACGGCGATACAATGTCACCCAGTAAGCCGCTCAGCTGCGGAGTACCGCAGGGCTCTTCGCTGAGCCCTGTGCTATTTAATGTCTACATGATGCCACTGGCTGGGGTAGTCGAACCGTACGGCATTAAAATCGTGTCGTACGCCGACGACACTCAGCTAGTGGTATCATTGGCACAAGAGAGCAACAGGCAATCCCAGGCAGGTCTGCTGAAATGTCTGGAGGATGTGAAGGAGTGGATGACCAACTCCTCCCTTAAGCTGAACGGAGGAAAAACAGAGCTCATGCTCCTAGGCCCAGCATCGCCAGTTCCTCTCACCTCCCTGTGGCCTTGTGGTCTTGGCACTCCCCCTATCCCCAAGGAAAGTGTCAAGAGCCTGGGAGTATGGCTGGACAAAAAGCTATCCTTCTCCACTCAGGCCACTAAGCTATCCGCCACCTGCTTTGGCCTACTTAGAGTCCTGAGGAAGGTCCTCCCACTTTTGCCTCTGGAGGCCAAAAAGGTGGCAGTACAAGGCCTCATCCAGTCATGCCTAGACTCAAACAATGCGCTATACGTTGGGGCCCCTGAGATGACTCTCAGGAAGCTGCAAGTGGTACAAAACTGCGCTGCACGAACCCTACTCCAGATCCCGCGAACCCAGTCAGCTAGACCTGGACTGAAAAGCCTGCACTGGCTGCCAGTGAGGCTAAGAGTGACATTTAAGGCGCTGTGTATTGCGCATCGGGCTTTTTGGAAGACAGGATCAGCTATAAACAACAACCTTGTCACCCCCTACCACCCAAACAGGAACCTTCGATCTACGGATGCTTTCCTTGCAGTAGTTCCTAGAGTGAAAAGAGCCAGGACCGGGGGTAGGTGTTCTCGCTGAACACCGCCAAACTCTGGAATGCTCTCCCCCTCTCTCTTCGCTCCAACCCTGACCTGCTCTCATTCCGGAAAAACTTGAAAACACTACTATTTGCCAAACCCCTTTAGTCCTACTCCCCCTGGTCCGTCTCATCTCTGTTTACTCAGCGCTTGGACGCCTGTGGGCAGCAACCGCGCTTAACAAATCCATTTCCATTCCATTCCATTCCATCTGAAAAGGAAAATTAACTATTAAACTAGTAGCACAAGTTACTACTTGTGTAACGATATATCTGTAAGAGACATTAGGTAGTGATAGATTCCTTACCTTAGAATATCCCCAGGCGTCAGACTGGATCCGGAAATGTTTGCGTAGCAGTACCCTTGCGCATCGGTAGGCGTCGTCTGCGGCTCCGCATCCGTCGTCCGCGTCGTGGGTGCCGTGATGATGTCGTCGGAGTACTTAGACACCGCCTCCGCGTGCTGAGGTCAGTTCTTAGACACAGCTTTTCCACGCCAGAAACGCAGAGCCATGTTAAAAACAAACACTGGTGCCATTGAAACTAGGGCCCTGAAGGGATGACCTTAACCCTAGATATCGGTTCGCAGAACAGGGAGGATGGGTGGGTCGGTAAGGAATCTATCACTAACTAATGTCTCTTAACTTGTGCATCTGAAAGAGACACGTTAGTGATAGATTCCTTACCTTAGAATTGATACCCCAGCAATACCAACCCCGGTGGTTGGTCTGCGAACCAATAATCACACCAGAAAGTCCTGGAGGACGGAGCGACCAAAGAAGCCATCCCTCCGGACTTGACTGTCCAGGCAATAATATCTTGCAAACGTGTGCAGCGAGGCCCAGGTAGCTGCCTGGCAAATGTCCTGCAAGGGCACTCCCCGGCCCAGGGCAGTTGTAGTCGCCGTGGCCCGAGAGGAATGAGCCCTCAATCCAACGGGGAGCTCCTTTTTAGCCAAGGAGTAACATGCCTGGATACAAAAGATAATCCACGAGAGATGGTTCGCTTGTGCACCGCCTTTCCCTTCTTAGCGCCCACGTAACCAACAAAGAGTTGGTCATCCACCCGGAACTGGCGTGTGCGATCCAGATAGTAAGAGAGCACACATTTTGGGTCCAGACGGTGGAGCCTCTCTTCCTCTTTCGAGGAATGCGTAGGCGGAAAGAAGGTGGGCAAGGTAATGGACTGCCCGATGTGGAAGGCCGTGACAACCTTGGGCAGGATCGAGGGTCTTGTCCGCAACACAACCTTGTCCGGATGGACAGAGACTTCAGTGGGAGAGAGGAGAGTCGAGAATGCTGAACGCCTAAACGTTTAACGCCACCCCCGCCGTTACGTCCATTACCGCCATTATTGCCGCTACGGCAGCCGAAAAATAGGAGCGGCAGCCGAGAAGGAGAGTGGAGAGTGGAGAGTGGAGAGAGGCGAATGCTGATCGCCTAACATTTATTGCCCCCCCCCACCCCTGTTTCCATTACGGCCGTGCCATTAAAGTTGAAAGTCGACTCTGCAGCTATCGCCCCTCCAGACCCGGTTCCAGACGGGGGTCGGTGTGTGGTTCCTGGTGGAATTGCTACTGAATCGCCCAGGTGCCCAGGTGCCGGCGAGGCGGATTGTGCACCGTGGGAGTTGGCTGACCCCAAGGCGGATCGAGTGGTGGAGATAAGGTTAGTGGGGGCTTTAACGTGGTCTCTCTAACTCCACATCCTAGCATCTTTTCACTGTCACTGTCACCTGGCATTTGCCCCTTGCCCTGAGTGGAAAGGGCAAAGAGGAAGGAGGAAAGAGGGTGCTGTGAGTGCCCTGCATATCATTGAAAATATGGCAAGGGAATAAGCAGAAGCCAAACCATTGAGGAAAAGACTCGACCCGGCCAAAGGAGCGGGAGTTGCTCAGGGAAATTTGCAAACTGAAGAAGTTTAGGTTGGCTGCTCTCACCAACTTTTATCTAGCTTGTGTTTTGACCAAATTAAACCAACTACACAGTTTACTTTGAAGTGGCTTGCAGATGTGGGGGTGAGCAGGGGTTGAGTTTTCAATCAATACTCCCGCCCCCAGTCTCTTTTAGCCGGTTCTGCTTTTGGTAGCTGTTTTAACAGTCCCAACAGCCTTCGGTTTGCTCCATCTCAAACTTACTTCTAATACAGGAGTGTGCAAACCAGTAGCAAGCGACTCTTATCTACAACTCTTAACTAATTCTAATAAAACAAGGCAAGATAACTGCGGCTAGATCATGCGATTTGGCAAGGAAAGATCACTGGGCTCCCCTAAGAAACGAGCACGAACTCGAAAAAAATCAAGCATCCAATCTGCAAAAAAAGGCTTGTGTAAAAGCGCAAACAAAGGGGGCCACTCAGTCACTAATCTCTCCTATTGCTAGGATGTTCGAAAAATCGACTAAAATCCCTCAGAAATTCGAATTCATGAAAGATCCAATAACTGCACTTATGACTATGCCTATGCAACCGGAGCAAGATCTCAAAAACTTACAGTCACCACTTAAACCTATAAATGGAACAAAAGCAAGGAATGTGATCCGGGGCTCAATTGACCAAGTTGAAATTAATTCCCCCGCTAAGCGGCAAGCTAATATAGAGGTAATAGACCCTCATAAAGGCAAAGGAAATTACCATCTACTATGTAATCTATTTGTGCAAGAATAAAAAAACTGCCCAGGGGAAACAGTGGAATCCTTAGAGCCCTTCAATCAATCTAACTTTATACAGGGAGCTGGTCATGAATCAGCTCCGATACTACCACAAGCCAATACGATTGTAAATCATAACATACTTCTTACCCCTTCGATTTATCATTGGCACCTAAACCAGTTATTAAGAATGCTTTCATAGAAGCAAAATTCTTTCATGTACTTGAAAACCACTCTTCAGAAGTAAACAACGGGTTCTCAATGCAAAAATATGATCCACAGGAATTGTTAGAGCCGTCAATGAATGGTCACTTACAGAGCCCAGAATGTTCTATCAACGAAACGGGAAGTATGCAACAACAATCATCTGCAACTGGTATGGTATTAGCATTGGCAAACGGACCCGCAAATAAAAATCATTCAAATATATTAGATGGATCATTACTTACAAAAGCAAACACACCTTGTCAACACAGTGGAGTATCACCAAAGAATGCATCACCAATAATACATAAAGGCTTTCCGGATATTGTAATAAAGGAGCTTGCTAATAACAGTTCCTTAAATAATAAGGAGGTAAATTTAGAATCAAATCCAAAACAATTAGGAAAAATGGATGTCGGATCAATTTGGGACATTCACTATCAAACCTCTGTACTAACTCTGGAAGCTCTAGCCTCTCAGTCACAAAAAATGGACATTCAAATTGATATTCTGGGCGTTATGGCTAATGCCGTTGCAGGAATTGAGAACAAATTAGCCGACCTAAACAACTTAATAATAAAAGTCCAAGAAAAAAATGCTCCAACCTGCATTGAATGCACATGTGCTCCAATAATAACGAAATTAGAATTAATTCCAGACGTAGTAAGCACAATACTGGAGGATGTCAAACATGTTATTTACAAACAGATTTTAGAAGAAAGGAAGGGATTGGGAAGCCAACCTAGGAAAAATTCAATATCGGAAAATAAACAGGAGCAACCGTTCGATCTATTCATTAAAAATAATGATAAATCTAATTTGAATACCCAAGCGAAATCAATAGATGACTCATTATATACTAAGGAAAACAACAGCCCCAGAGTCTCGTTGAGTGTCCAAAATACCGGAGAAGAGGCTATAGTGGCCTTTGGTCTAACTAAAAGACAAAAAAAGAAATTAAGGAAAGCAAGAAATAGGATAAACAAGGACAATAGGCTATCTATTGAAATAGATATAGCCGAAACCAACAAAGGAAGAACTAGAACTCCTGATCCCTCAATTAGCAGACCCCCAACTATTCCAATAAAAAAACGAACAGAAAATACCAGCAAATAGAGGAGAATTTAAGACGCAAGAAACTAAAGTAACAACCATTAATTTAGAAGAGAACAAAATGACTATTAACCACAAAAAGGTCGATCAAAAAACTTCAAATATAGAAAATCCTAGGAAGACACATGCTAACAGCTCAAAGAACACAGCTGAAGCGACCACATATTATGATATTTTCGCAAAACCGTTTGCTCCTAGGTTAAAACTAAGACTGTATGAAGATAAAACAACTAGTGCAATCGCAACCTCCGATCTACTCTCCAGAGTATATGAGGGTAAACCTAAACCATGACAAGAGGATCAAACAACAATAAATAAAATTAATTCAAATGGATGCATAATAAATGATTGTACTCTTTTCGGAATTGACCATGATCAAACCCAGAGTATGAGAAAAGATAATAGGGTCAATCCCACAAGAGTCTTAGTATCCAAGGAGAATGATGTGCATAACCACACGAGTCAACTTGTCCAAATTCAGATTAAATGCAAAGAAACCAACCCATCTAATCTATTAAGAACCTGTAAAAAACAAGATGTTTTGCCAGTAGATAATGAACTGGGAAATAAAGGTCTAATGATAAACCGCACTAAACGAGATGAAACGCTGAATGATCTGAATCATAATAAATTACAAGAAAACTTAGTTAATGTAAAAAGAGGGAAGAGCAGGCAGATCACCTGCATGGAAAACAGCAAAACGAGGGAAAATACTGGGGTAACAACTACAAATAAAAAAAGGTCCACACAAATAGCCCTCAAACCAGTATATGAATCTAGAGGTCCTCATGATATCCTAAATCAAGGAAATATCCTCCGGCTTATAAAAAATGTACCAAGTTTAAGTAATATATCAACAGAAGATATCGAAACAGTAGGCTTTCAACCAAATTCTGAAGGTCCATTACCACTAACTCTGATAACAGTACTCATAGGCCCAATAGCAGACTCGATAATGAAGGAACATGGTTGTTTCCGTGATTGGGGCAAAATAATAAGCCAAGTCGTAGCAAAGGTTTACCCAACACCCCTCTTACATACGGAAAGTAATTTTAAAAAATCTCAGTCCGTTGAATCTAAAGCAGTGTTTTCCGTATTAAAAAATCCCCAGGGGACAATAAACCCTGAAGTTGAATTTTGTTCAATTCCAACGGAGAAAGCAGACAGAATCGAAGTAAATGACTCCTGGATTAAGGCATCCCTTCATGGTTCTAAGGACCACTGACAAAACGTACCGCAAATTCAATCTCAAGAAAATTACGGGGTAGTGTCTAAATTGAAGTTATGTTCATGGAATATCAATGGTATTTCTGGTCAGTTGAAGGAAGCTAAATTCCAAAGTATTCCAACGGAAATTCACATCATATTATTGCCGGAAACATGAGTAATAGACCCCTTTATGTTAAAACATCATACAGGTTACTTTGAACCAGCTGTAAAACATCAGAAATTTGGTCGGCCCTGTGGATATTTAGCAATTTTCGTATCAAATGACCTTAATGCGAAACATGAGCTAATTCACACGAACAATCCTAACCTTCTGGAATTAAAAATCCACTATAAACCTGGGATAAATATTCCGTATAAAGTTTTGACTTTAGTAAATTTATTCTTACCTCCGAACAGGTCCTTAAAGAATATGTTGATCAGTTCCTTAAATAATCCATTACTGGAGCAAATATTGGATGAGCCTCTAGCCGACTATTGTTACAGGGGATTTTAACGCCAATTTGTTAACGCCCTTAACACGGAGTGAATATGTGCAATCTCAAAATCAACAATGGGCAATCCCTGACCCAATAACGGTTCCTAATTACATTAGTCGGTCTAATAAAATCGGGATAAAGCTGGTGACGGATATGGAAGCGGTAGGTCTAAGAATATTGAACGGCAGATTTCCTACTGACTCTCCGCCGGCCTGCTCATTTCATTCAAAAAATTGTTCTTCACGAATTGATTACACCTTGACGTCTTTATCTACATTCCATAAGGTGATATCCTACTCCTTGAACAAAGTGATGGAAAGTGACCACAGCCAGGAAATTATCGATATCAATATATCATGTCCAAAATCTAAATCTTTCAACACAATACCTGGAGAAACCTGTACTGTTAATTATATGAAACTAATATGGAAACCCGAAGACAAGGATGAAATCAAGGCAAGGGCAAAAAAGCTGGTGACAGCATCTATGGTCGAAAAAAGTTTAAATCCCATTGAACGATGGAAAAACTTTACACACAAAGTAGTCACTGATAATATACCATCTATAATCGCCCATGAAAGGAAAAGTTCATATGGCAAAAAAGGGGAAGGTGCAGTAAATATTATCTTCCTACCATATGCTATAAGGAAACTTAGAAGTCAACGAAACAGGCTGGGAAGACACCTAAAGAGGTCTCCGTTTAACAAAGATATAGGAGCCACATTGGCGAATATCAATTGTAAATTAAGGAAAGTAATATGGAATGAAAAGAACAAAGTAAGACAGGACCTATGGACAAAAATATTTCATGCAAACTCAATGGCTAATTCAAGGGAGTTCTGGAGACTTATTAATGGATTATCTAGACCAAAGAATCTAGGAATTGGTTCAAGTTTATCTGAAGAAAAATGGGTAACATTTCTACAAACCCATCTCAATCCAAACCAACGGTCTCTGATACAACTTAATGTCGAAAGTTCTGTAACAAAGACTTGAAAGGAAGGAGAAACAGATCTGACTATAACTCCCAGCCAAGTGGCAAGATTGATAAAAAAACAAAAAGCTATTTTCAATGATGTGGTCGAGGGAGGGGAAATACCAAACTCGTGGGAAGGTTTGCTTATAATCCCAATATTTAAAAAAGGCAACTGGCAACAGCCAGAATATTACCGTCTAATTACCTTACAGGACTCAGATGCAAAGTTGTTTGCCAGTATTCTTTTAATGAACTTATCTGAGTGGGCAAAAGAAGTGCAGGTAATACCCCCAAACCAAACAGGCTCTGTTAAAGGCCTTGGTACAACAACAAATCTCTTAATTTTAGCAATATTAATCGAAAAGGCAATAATTGCAAAACTTCCTTTATATTTGTGTTTTGTAGATTTTAAATCTGCTTTCGACTGTGTTGATCGCGGAATTCTTTGGGCCAAGCTTGCAAAACAAGGAATTCCAGTCAAGCTTTTAAAAATCATTAAACTCTTGCATTCTGATACTTGGGTTAGAGTGAGGATGAGCAATGGCTCAACGATAACTAAAACTATTCCAACATCGAATGGGCTTAAACAGGGCTGTGTGTTAGCTCCCCTACTTTTTAACTTATTTTTATCCAATCTCATTTCTGACCTAAATGATATCAATGCCCACCCACCAAGGTTGGCTCAAACTCCGATATCAAACCTGCTATATGCGGACAAAGTTGTTCTAATAAGCTACACAAAGGTGGGGATGCAACGACTGATTGACGGCATATCTAAATACTCCAAGGAAAACGGTATGCATATAAATGATGCAAAGACTAAAATGATGGTAATCACCAAAAATGTTCGATTAAAGTATGCGCATACTAGGTTTTTGGAAGGTAAGAAACTGGAACACGTAAATGATTACAAGTACTTGGGAGTAACTTACAGTGATAATGGCAAGTTCGTACATCACAAAAGTGAAATTTCAAGGAAAGCGAATTCCATTATCGCCACATTTAGATCTATCCAGAAATCCATTGGAGACTTGTCTTACCGCCCTTTATTAAAATCAATAACAGGTAAACTATTGCCTTCTCTAACATATGGGAGTGAGGTGCTCAACGGGAGCGATGCAGAGATTATAAACACCTCGGTAGCAAAAACCTATTGTCATTTATTTTCACTCCCTAAGAATGCCTCACAATCCCAAGTAAGGTTGGAATTCGGTCTGAACGACCAATCCTGTGCAAGAAAAGGAAAAATAATGAAAGTGTGGAATAGAATAAAAAATGATTTTGACAACGAAATGTCCCTTCTTCTCTGGCAAGAAGTAAGCAACAACCGTTCCCTAACTATTGATGCCTATTTAAAATCAGCAATTAAGGACTATGGTTTAGCTCCTATTTGGAACAACACGATCAACCAGGAGAGTTTCAAGAAGACAGTAAACAAAATCACTGACTATCTTTGTTTGATAAAGGACAAAGATAATTTCATCAAAAGACACCATGTGTGGCCAATAGTAAATGGTTTTAAGATAAAGAAGATCCAAACCTATTTGGAAACATCATGGTCGAAAAAAATAAACAAATTTTTATGAATGCTAGGTTTGGTATCTTTCCAGGCTCATGTCATTTGGCCCCATGGAAAAGAACTGAAGAATTCGGGGCGTGCACGCTTTGCAAATCTGGTCAAGAAAACATCATACACCTAATGTGCCTTTGCCCAAACCTGGAAGTTGAAAGAAAAGCTGTACTTAAGAAACTATTTAATGATCGTGGTATTAGAACTTGTAGGCAGGCTCTTATGGCAAGCTTGGATCCAGAAGACTTAGCAATTAATTCAGCATTTGTGAAATTTCTTATATTGGCCAAGAAAAAGTGGGACGCTTGTGTTTGAATAGTGTGTAACTACTGTCAAGGGGGCCGATGTAGGTAGGCAAATACCGGTCGGAAACGGCCGAAAATACCGATTTTCGGCCGTTTCCGACCGGTATTTGTATATTGAGATGTAGGGGCATGTCAAATTACAGAATCGGTAATTTTTAAGCATGTGCTGAAAATTTGTTCCGCTCGCGGAATTTGCGGATTTTCGGCGATTTCGCGGATCAGCGGGGACGAATTTTCAGCCAAGCACTTACAGGGTTAAAGCAGCAGGTGCAAAAGTTGAAGCTAATTTTTTTTAACCTTTTACAAAAGGGTTACAAAGAAATTAACTTCAACTTGGGCACCTGCTGCTGTAAGCCTGTAAGTGCTTCCTGGCTTGCCTACTTGCAACTATTCTCTGACCCTGCTCTGACCCTTGAAGCAGGGTCAGAGAATAGTTACACGTAGGCAATGAGGCGCCTGTCACGAAAATTAAACCTCAACAGAAAGCACTGACAGATATAAAAACAAGCATTTGCAATGCAATTGGTCTCGCATTAGGAAAGTTTGAGCTATTGGTCTTGTAAATGAAATTTTTTTTATTTATGTGTTGGTTTTGAAAATAGCTAAATTAATAGCTTTGTCATTTACAAAGCCAATAGTTATAACTTTCGCAAATGTGACACCTATAGCATTTGTAATGCAACATGTTTTGTATTTACGTGACTTAGCTGTATTGATATTACAAATTACAATGGCTTTTAATTTTTTTAAATAATTAATACTTAAATAAAAGTGATTTTAGTTTATAATGGCAATAGCTTAAACTTTTGTAAGTAACTTTTGTGAAGATTATGTTCAGTGTATTTTATTGTGATAAAAATCAGAGAACAGAAGTGAAATATTAACATCTTTTTGTGACATTTGTAATAAAGTTTGAAACATTGAGAGAACATATTTGAACCAGTTGTTGTTGAATGGTTGTGCAGATTGATGTTGGGGTGGCGCTGCGTGGTGCTGTGGTGGTGCTGAGTGGTGCTGTGGTGATGCTGAGTGATGCTGTGGTGGTGCTGAGTGATGCTGTGGTGGTGCTGAGTGGTGCTGTGGTGCTGCTGAGTGATACTGGGATGGTGCTGAGTGATGCTGGGGTGGTGCTGAGTGGTGCTGTGGTGGTGCTGAGTGATGCTGTGGTGGTGCTGAGTGATGCTGTGGTGGTGCTGATTGGTGCTGTGGTGGTGCTGAGTGATGCTGTGGTGGTGCTGAGTGGTGCTGTGGTGGTGCTGAGTGATAATGTGGTGGCGTTGGGTGATGCTGTGGTGGCGCTGAGTGATGCTGTGGTGGTGCTGAGTGGTGCAGTGGTGGTGCTGAGTGATGCTGTGGTGGTGCTGAGGGGTGCTGTGGTGCTGCTGAGTGATGCCGTGGTGGCGCTGAGTGATGCTGTGGTGGTGGAGTGGTGCTGTGGTGGTGCTGAGTGATGCTGTGGTGGTGCTGAGTGGTGCTGTGGTGCTGCTGAGTGATGCTGTGGTGGTGCTGAGTGATGCTGTGGTGGTGCTGAGTGGTGCTGTGGTGGTGCTGAGTGATAATGTGGTGGTGCTGAGTGATAATGTGGTGGTGCTGAGTGATGCTGTGGTGTTGGGTAGCGCTGAGTGATGATGTGGTGATGCAGAGGGCAGAAAGGCACAAAAAGCAGTCTAACAAAGGGCAGAAGGGCAGAAAAACGAGTCTAACGGGGCTGAAAGGCACAAAAACGAGTCTAACCGGGCAGAAAGGCACAAAAACAAGTCTAACAGAGGGCAGAAGGGCACAAAAAACGAGTCTAACAGAGGGCAGAAGGGCACAAGAACAAGGGAATAACAGAGGGCAGAAGGGCACAAAAAACGAGTCTAACAAAGGGCAAAAGGGCAGAAAAACATTGGAAAAATTAGTCTAACAGAGGGCACAAGGGCACAAAAAACGAGTCTAACAGGGGGCAGAAGGGCAGAAAAACAAGGGGGAAACAAGTCTAACAGAGGGCAGAAGGGCATTAAAAAAAGGGAAAAACAAGTCTAACAGAGGGCAGAAGGGCACAAAAAACGAGTCTAACAGGGGGCAGAATGAATCCCGCCCTGCGTGTTTGTCTGCGAAGATGCCACCTTTTTGTGCAATACCTCTACTCAACTGGAGTACTTTCTACTGTCTAATCAGTAAGTGCTCCCTCGTTGGCTAAATGTATAGGGGCAGATTTACAATAACTGGTGCATCCCCAGGGATGCGCCAGTTATTGTGCGCCGCAGCTCCGCCACCCATGGTGCGCCGTATTTACAATGCGGCGCACCATGTGGCAAAAACGGCACAGATGCGTCACGCATCTGTGCCGTAAAAGCAGCACATTGCTGGAGCTGCGTCGCGCTTGCGATGCAGCTCCAGCAATGCTCTGGGGAGCCCTATCTCCCCAATGCTGCATCAAGCCTTGCGCCTGCTTCAAGCAGGCGCAGGGTTTTGACGCAGCATTGGCCTAAAAGTGACTGAGTGAAATCTTGTAGATTTCACTCAGCCACTTTTAGGAGGCGTTCTTGCGCAGGAACACCCTCCCCTGCGCCGGAACGCCTCCTGATGGCGCAGGGCTTTACAACGTGACGCATCTCTCAGATGCGTCACGTTGTTAATACCCAGCACCATGGCGCATCTTTTGTGCTGCCGCTGCGTCACAAAAGGTCTCAGTAGAGGGTGGCAGTGGTGAACCAGAGGGTGGCAGTGATGAACCAGAGGGTGACAGTGATGAACCAGAGGGTGGCAGGGGTGAACCAGAGGGTGACAGTGCTGAACCAGAGGGTGGCAGTGGTGAACCAGAGGTGCTGTGATGAACCAGAGGGTGACAGTCGTGAACCAGAGGGTGGCAGTGGTGAAGCAGAGGGAGACAGGGGTGAACCAGAGGGTGGCAGGGGTGAGCCAGAGGGTGGCAGTGATGAACCAGATGGTGGCAGGGGTGAACCAGAGGTTGACATGGGTGAACCAGAGGGTGGCAGTGGTGAACCAGAGAGTGGCAGTGGTGAACCAGAGGGGGACAGTGCTGAACCAGAGGGTGACAGTGGTTAACCAGAGGGTGACAGTGGTGAACCAGAGGTGCTGTGATGAGCCAGAGGGTGGCAGTCGTGAACCAGAGGGTGGCAGTGGTGAACCAGAGGGTGACAGTGCTGAACCAGGGGGTGGCAGGGGTGAACCAGAGGGTGCTGTGATGAACCAGAGGGTGGCAGTGGTGAACCAGAGGGTGGCAGGGGTGAACCAGAGGGTGGCAGTGGTGAATCAGAGGGTGGCAGTGCTGAACCAGAGGGTGACAGTGGTTAACCAGAGGGTGGCAGTGGTGAACCAGAGGTGCTGTGATGAACCAGAGGGTGGCAGTCGTGAACCATAGGGTGGCAGTGGTGACCCAGAGGGTGACAGTGCTGAACCAGAGGGTGGCAGGGGTGAACCAGAGAGTGGCAGTGCTGAACCAGAGGGTGGCAGTGGGGAACCAGAGGGTGGCAGGGGTGTACCAGAGGGTGGCAGGGGTGAACAAGAGGGTGGCAGGGGTGAACCAGAGGGTGGCAGTGATGAACCAGAGGGTGGCAGTGGTGAACCAGAGGGTGCTGTGCCCATACACGACCACATGGGTAACTTCGCCATGCAAGCTGCCCGCGAACACGCAAAAAGCCCCGCGAACACGCAAAAAACCCAGCGAACATGCAAAAAAAACCGCGAACACGCAAAAAAACCAAAAATCCGCAAATTCGCACGAATTCGCGGATTTTGCGGATTGCGAATTCGATTTCGCGTGAATTCGCGGAACGCGAATTTGCAAATTTCGCCCATACTTAGTAATTTTACCGATTCTGTAAAATACTGCATCGGTAAAATTACCGATTCTGTAATTTAACATGTAGGTAGCACTGTAATCAGTGCTACAAGGGTTTAAGAATTCGTTATTTACCACCAACTAGAAGTTGGTGGTAAATAATGAAAACCCTTCAAAAAGCATTTTTTTTGCTTTAAAAGTGTGCCATGTTGCAGACATACATGCCCTAAGGGCATGGATGTCAGCAACATGTGCACCCATGCACAATTGAGGGGTGCAACAGGGTGTCAAAGTGACACCCTGTCCCCCTTGCAAATTCGGTAATTGTACAGAATCGGTATTCCTCAAGGCCCATAGGAATCAATGGCAATTACCGAATCGGTAAATACAGATTCTGTAATTACCGAATTTTACCGATTCGGTAATTTAAAAATAGAAATTACCTACATCCCATTTACCTACTCTTAAATACCGATTTGGTATGATTCGGTATTTAAGAGTAGGTAAATCGAGATTACATACATCGGGCCCAAGATGATTTATGGAATATTTTTAAGGGTCAGAGTACCTTTTATTGTGTTATGAGAAGTATTTGAATATATGCAATGCATCAGCATTTTAGTTTGTATAAGTTTTATCCGTTTTGTAAGATTTTAATTAATCAAACAAATAAATAAACAGAAACAGACAGAGAGGAAAGGAGGTGTAGAAGAAAGAGCCTGGAGCTCACTCACTCTCCTGACAGAGGTGATGGCAACCAGGAAAGCAGTCTTCAAAGTAAGAAGACGGAGAGGACAGTTATGGAGTGGCTCAAAGGGAGCACACATTAGGTATGTAAGTACAAGGTTCAGGTCCCACTGGGGCATCACGAAAGGTACAGGAGGAAACATGTGCGTGATGCCATTCAGAAAACGAGTTACAATAGGGGACTTAAACAAAGAAGGTTGACCAGGCAGCCTTAGAAAGGCTGAAAGGGCAGAAAGGTAGCCCTTGATAGTGCTCAGAGCAGAGCCCTGCTGGGCAAGAGAAAGAAGGAAGAGAAGAACCTCAGAAAGAGGGGCAGAAAGTAGATCCACAGCCTTTGCTGTGCACCATGCCACAAACGTATTCCACCTGCAGGCGTATACCGATTTTGTGGAGGGACGCCTGGCTGCCAGAATGACATTGCAGACTTCAGGAGGCAAGTCAAATGGCCTCATCCGTCGCTGCTCAATCTCCAAGCATGGAGGTGGAGACTGGACAGGATCGGGTGGAGGACCGTCCCCTGCTGCTCCGACAGAAGGTCCTCCTGAAGAGGCAGACGAACCGGAGGATCGAGTGACATACTGAGTAGCTCAGGATACCAGTACCTTCGTGCCCAGTCCGGAGCCACAAGAATGACTTGGGCCCGGTCGCGCTTGATCTTCTTCAGCACTCTAGGCAGAAGTGGTATAGGCGGAAAGGCGTACAACAGACCGCAACTCCACTCGTGACGAAAAGCTTCTCCGAGCGAGTGCCGCCTTGGAAATTCCAAAGCGCGGAACTGATGACATTGCGCATTCTCTTCTGTGGCGAATAGATCTAACCAAGGCTCTCCCCACTGCTGAAAGAGGCCTTGCGCCACGTCCGAGTTCAGACGCCATTCGTGATCCATCATGCACCGATGGCTGAGCTCGTCCGCCCTGGCATTCAGAGAACCTGCCAGGTGTTGAACCACCAGGGTCACGCCCTGATGTTCCATTCACTGCCAGAGGCGCAGAGCCTCCTGGCAAAGGGTCCACGACCCCACCCCACCTTGTTTATTGCAGTACCACATGGCGGTGGTGTTGTCCGTGAACACCTGCACTACACTCCCCCGGACAGAGGGGAGGAATGCCTTCAGTGCTAGACGAATCGCCCGCAGCTCCAAAAGGTTGATATGGAGCCGGGACTCCGCCGGAGACCAGAGTCCTCTGATCTCCGCCTCTCCCATGTGGCCTCCCCAGCCCTGGAGGGACGCGTCCGTCACAACTACGTGCTCCGGTTGGGGAAGGGAGAGGGATCTACCGCTGACCCAATCGCTGTCCGTGAGCCACCACTGCAGCTGTCTCGCAGTGCCCTCCGAGATCAGGACATGGTCGGAGAGGTTGCCCTGATGCTGCGCCCACTGAAACTTCAGGTCCCACTGCAGAGCCCGCATCCGCCACCGGGCTTGATGCACCTGAAGGATGCAGGAAGCCATCAGCCCCAGAAGCCGCAGCGTCAACCTGACCGAGATCCGGGATAAAGGCTGAAAGAGTGGAATCAGAGCCTGAATATCCCGAACCCGCTGTTCGGGTGGATAAACCCGAAACTGCGCCGAGTCAAGAACCGCTCCGATGAAGAGGAGCTTCTGAGATGGGCACAGGTGTGACTTCGGCATATTAATGGAGAACCCCAGCTGGTGCAGGAGGTCTGCCGTCGTCTGGAGGTGGCCATCAGTTGTTCACAGTCCTCACAGGGTTTAAAACCTGGCATCCCTACCGGCACCGTACGGAGTCGAAGACTCGAAAGATGATCAAAAAGGATCGTAAAAAGTTTAGTCAAAAATTGACTAAGGTACCACTTTTTCCGAATCTGCGCTGCTGGCGCGGAAAAAAGAAGAACTGAAGTCAGCAGGCGGAGGCAGCATCTAAGTACTCCAACGGCGTCATCGCGGCACCCACGACGCCGACGACGGACGCGGAGCCACAGACGACGCCTACCGATGCGCAAAGGTACTGCTACGCAGAAATTTCCGGATCCAGTCGGAAGCCTGGGGATATTCTAAGGTAAGGAATCTATCACTAACGTGTCTCTTTCATATCAGCACTTTTATGAGCAGAAACACTCTTTCACCTGGGTTTTACCAGAGAAAGTAGTGGGGAGCCTCGGAACATCGAGGTGGTTCTGGCCTCTAAAGAGGCAAGCTGGATTTTTCAAGAGAAATGCGACCAGTTTGGGTTAAATGACTTTATAGAATGGAACAAAGTCAAGTGTTAAGATCCCTTCTCAAAATATGCTGGAAAGAGTGATTCTTCTTTGGTGTCCGTGAATGCAGTACGTGAAGTGTCTTTTGAACACATAGCGCCATTGATTGCCTGGTGCTTTTTTTGATAGTGAACACTGGCTGTGAACACCCAAATGGTGTGTATGGATGCTATCTGTGAAATGGCTACCAAGATAAGTGCTGTGTCATGAGATACGTGGACTATGAGAGAACCCACGTATTTCAATAGGAATATAATGGAGGAACCAGCCGATACAGTGGAGTTATACATTGTTTTTGGCAATTGTTTCATTGCGAATATATTAGAGGCAACAGCTATGGGAGTAGGGATGGATATCCTGTGGTCAGTGACTCCTGATTGCATATCTCCCAGAAGAGATTCATTTAAAAAAAAAAATTTGTGAAGAAAAAAGAAAAAGAAAAGTGCGCGAAAAATTACAAGTCTATTTGATCATGAAGGGTCGACCTTTTGTACCTCAGGGCATTTTTTTTGTGATTAATGGAAATTCACTACTTTGGTGGCATATAGATGTTAAAATACGTAGCCCCTGTTTTTTTGGTGCCCCTTTCCAATATGTCGTCTGTTAGACCTGGCACCTTGACGTGAGTCTCCCTTCCACTTTTTGCTGCTGTGCCTCATATGTTTTGCTGGTGTTAGCTGCTCAGAGCACTGTGCCACTGCCAATCAGTGCCACAGTGCAAGTGCTCCTTATGAAAAGTGTATATGCTATTGATTTCCATGATTGGCTTATTTGGTTTACTGTCAGACCCCCGTAAAGTGCACCAGGAGTGCCAGGGCTTGTAAATACAAATGCTGCTGGTGGGCTTGTAGCACTGATTGTGCCACCCACAGAAGAGGCCTGGTAAAATGTGCCTAAGGTCTGCCATTGCAGAACCTGCGTGCAGTGGATGACATCGCAGTGTTCAGTGTCACATGGGAAGAACATCTGCGCCACCTCTGGGAAGTGTTGATGGCAGAACGCAAGGCAGGCCCCACGATCAAGGCGAGCAAGTGCCAGATAGGACAGGGTTCTGTGGTGTACTTGGGACACCAAGTTGGGAGCGGCCAGGTGGCGCACCTTCAGCCCAAGATTGAAACCATCCTGGCTTGGGAGCCCCCCAAAACCCAGACAGAGGTGAGAGCCTTCCTAGGTCTCCCCGGGTATTACAGGAGGTTTGTCAAGGGGTATGGCAACATTGTTGCACCCTTGACAGAGCTGACTTCCAAGAAGCAGCCAAAGAAAGTGATCTGGACTGACACCTGTCAGAAAGCTTTTGACACCGTAAAAACTGCCATGTGCACAGCGCCCGTGCTCCTGGCCCCCGACTTCTCCAAAGAGTTCCTTGTGCAGACAGACGCTTCAGAGCATGGTGTAGGGGCTGTTCGCTCACAGATTACTAAGGAGGGCTGGGACCAACCTGTAGCCTTCATCAGTAGGAGGTTACTTCCACAGGAACAGAGGTGGAGTGCAATTGAGCGTGAGGAATTTGCTGTAGTCTGGGTATTGAAGAAGCTAAGACCCTACCTGTTTGGGTCTCACTTCCGGGTTCAGACACACCACAGGCCCCTCAGATGGTTGATGCAAATGAGGGGTGAGAATCCTAAGTTGTTGAGGTGGTCCATTTCCCTACAGGGGATGGATTTCACGGTGGAACATCGCCCCGGTACAGATCACGCCAATGCTGATGGTCTGTCCAGATTTTTCCACCTTAGTGATGAGAACTCCCTGGGGTAGGGTAGTTCTCCCCACATTTCAGCTGGAGGGGACACGTGTTAGACCTGGCACCTTGGCGTGAGTCTCCCTTCCACTTTTTGCTGCTTTGCCTCATATGTTTTGCTGGTGTTAGCTGCTCAGAGCACTGTGCCACTGCCAATCAGTGCCACAGTGCAAGTGCTTCCTATGAAAAGTATATATGTAATTGATATCCATGATTGGCTTATTTGGTTTACTGTCAGACCCCGTAAAGTGCACCTGGAGTGCCATGGCTTGTAAATACAAATGCTGCTGGTGGGCTTGCAGCACTGATTGTGCCACCCACAGAAGCGGCCTGGTAAAATGTGTCTAAGGTTTGCCATTGCAGAACCTGCATGCAGTCTGGTACTGTCATGCTGACTGCGCAAGTGCACCCACTTGCCAGTCCCTAAACCTTCCCTTAACTTCATATTAGTCACCCCTATGATAGGCCCAATGGCAGGGTGCATTGTAAGCATAAGGTAGGACAAGCCCTGATGTATGTGCCATGTCCTAATACTGAATTACAGCCAATTTCGTTTTTTCACTATTGCAAGGCTACCTGTTCTCATAGGCCAGAATGGGCTGCTGGAATTGTTACATCATACATTCCTAACAGAATCAGGGAACATGGTAGAAAGTCAAGTTTAGTATGCCTGAACTCAGAATAATAAAATACATGTTTTAGTAAAGTTTATTTTAATATCCTGTGTTTGCAAATACCACTTGTTAGAAAGCTGGTATTTGCTTGCCTAACCATTTCAGCCTGCCTCTGCTAGGATGTGTATCTACTGTCTGGTTTCTGTGTGTGACAGGGCTGGGGGATTCCAGGAGAAAGTCTGGGCTGCCAGGTGGTGAATGGAGAGATTACACCAGGATGGGTGGGAGGAGTGCCCCTTGACTCTGAATAGGGCTGTGCTCTGCCACCACAATGCTGGCTCCACCTCCTGTGGAGTGTGTGATGTCTCTGCCCTGCACACTGAAAAGACAAGCCAGAGTCTCCAAAACAAAGTGCTCACGAACTGGGTTAAACTAGGCTCAGGCCCCCTGGCCTGCAAGAACAAACAATTTGCTGTATAAATGTAGGAGACCTGCTCCTAATAAATCAGATCCTGTTTACGCCAAGAAGAACCTCTGCCTGACGAGAAGGACCTGGGAAAGCTGCATGGAGGAGTACTGTCTCTAACCTGGGAGACTGGCCTGTGGTGGGTGCCTTGCTGCAAGGAGAGGAAAAGACTGAAGTGACTTTTAATCAACTTGTGCATTTTGAACAATCTACAAGGGCTTGTGTGTGAGCTTTCCCCCTGAACAGAGTCCCAGGACCATTGGACTCTCCCCCTGCCTTCACTAAGAGCTGCTGGACTGCCTGTTTCCGTGTACCGCTGGAGCCGTCGCCGAGTGCGTCTCACAAACTCTGCCCTTGGAAGCCCATGCTGCTGCCGCCCTGCACCATGTGTCTACGCTTATCTCGGAGCTGTAGCACGCACCGTATCGAAGCTGGGCCACACCGCACCCTGATTCGCTTCCACGCCTGTTTGTGCCGCACCGCCCACTGCCTCTGGCCGCCACGGACTGAAATGCATTTTTCCCAGGCGAAGTACGACACGTACGCTCAAAGCGTACCAATCCGCTTCGCACTTCTAAACACATGAAGCCGCACCGCACTGAGGAGCCGACCAGTACATCCCATACCTGCTGCCGAGTGCCGTACTACCCGCTCCAGGAAGCTGCTCCGAATCGAAGTTACGGCTCGAACGCCGCACCACGTCACGGACCCTACAGAGACCCGAACCGCCCGCATCAAATCCCTGTGACCCCCTCGCCCTGCGCCTCGCTCAAAAACGCCGCCACAAGCGGGACCACAGCGTAGAGGGGCTGTCAACACTCTAAGTCTGCTGCACGTGTACGCCGCCATTGAGCCAGACTCTCCACCACCCTAAAAGGTACTGTCTCCGCAAGTCGCACCCTCGGTGCGCACACCTCGGGCCGGAAGGTCCTCAACGAATGTGCCAACCTTTTAGACATTCCGTATCATCCCAGGGGAGTTAGATAAGAATGCGCACAGAAGAAGAATATACACCTTGTAAAGAACGCTGATTTGCTAGATAACATTGTGGCCTATTTTTGAAATGTTATTTGGGTCTTGTAATAAGTCTGCTTAACTATAAATATAAAACAAATTATTTTTGATACAAACACTAGACTGGTTTCCATTTGTGGTGTGTCCATTGATTACTGTATGTGGCCATCAATGCTTGCGCCACACTACCTAGAGGGTGAGCAGGGGTTATTTTGAGGAGTGAGTCCCTTGCCCTGACAAGAGGAGAGGGTCCCTGCTTGTCACAAGTACTCACCTGTGCCAACCAGTGACCCCCAAATCTAACATTGGAGGCAGCGGTGAGGATTTCGAATTTGCATTTATGACATATGTACAGTGATTATTGAACACCACGTAGTGAGTTCAGACCAATAACGCAGCCACATACTTGTGATTTTTGTTTTGCTGGGAGATCTCCATTTTTGTGAAAAATCATGCCTGGTCCAAACAGCATAGAAAAGGCAGCATCTGTAGTATCTGACATTGAAGGTATTGATTGGGAAGAAGAGAGGCTAGAGAGTTACTCCTTAGCCCAGCTGAAGGGCTTCTGCAGAAAGTTTGAAGTCTCCAAGTCAGGATGTAGAAACAAGTATCACTTCCAAAAGGCGCTGAGGGCCTGGATTGAGTCAAGGGCACCTGAGAATGGTGTGGAAGTTGAACCAGCAGGAAGCGTCATTAATTTTGACAGACTCCTGTCGCCAGAGGAGTTGGCAGACAGGAAGGAAATCCGGGCACATGAAATGGAGATGGCAAAACTTAAAATCAACGGGCAATTGGAGCTAGAAAGCAAAAAGATGGCTCTGGAAGAAAGAAGAATTCAGATGGAGCATGAGATGAAATTGAGGGAGATGGAGCTGAAAGCTAAAAGTTTGGAACATCCTCCCTCTGGTGGCATCGCATTGCCAGTGCAGGTAGAGTCAAGGGTGCATATCCCAAAGGAGGTGGTTGAGGAATTTTTTAAAAATGATGACATAGGGCAGTGGTTCAAGACCTATGAGGTCTTCCCACCGGGTCCCTGAGAGAGATTGGGGAGCGGGGTTGTGGGGGCGGTTCCTTAGTGAGGGGCGGGACACACTGATAGATTTGCCCTCTGAAGTTCATCATTCCTACCCCCACATGAAGGAGGCTTTGATGACAAGGTATGGGTTAACCCCCGAATTGTACAGACAGAGGTTCAGGGGTTGTACAAAGATTCCTGGGAGTAGCTATGTTGAATATGTAACCTTTTTCCGCAGATCACTGGATGGTTGGGTAAAGGGTAGCAGTGATTTTCAAGGTCTCTTTGATTTAATTGCATGGGAGCACTTGTCTAATAATTGTTTTCCTGAGCTACGCCAGCACCTGATAGATAGCAAGCTGAATAACCCTAGGAAGCTTGCTGAAGAGGCGGACCGCTGGGTCAGCACCAGGGTCCACAAGGGTCAAGTGGGAGACTCCGCCAAGGGTGGGCAGGGTCCCCAGCAGAAGAGTGGGGGGACAAGGATAAACAGAGGGAGTTTCAGAAGAGGCCCCAAAGTAATCCCCAAGGGAACCAAGGGAAAGGTTCTCAGCCTCCCCATCCCAGAAACCAGTCGGGGGCCCGACAGGTACATCTGTTCAAAAAGGGCCCCCAAACTGTTACAAGTGTGGTGAACTGGGTAATTTTGCCAATGATCTCAAGTGTCGCCTGTTTGGTAAACAAGAACCCACTGCTGCTTCGCCCCGGCAGATGGATAGTGTAGCCTTTGGGGAGGAGGTAGAAGTCCAAGGAGGGTGGAATCCCGTTCAGATGACCCTGGTCTCTTTATGATACAGTGAGATGGTCCCTGAGAACCAACTGCCCCCTAACACTCAGAAGTATGGGCAGTGGGTGACCGTCAATGGCCAAAGGGTGGAGGCTCTTAGAGATACAGGAGCCAGTGTGACTGCTGTCAAGCAGCACCTGGTGTCTCAAGAGCAGTTTGTCCCCCATGCATTCTGCCGTGTAGTCAATGCTTACAACACAGAGAGTCGTTGTCCTATGGCTCAGGTTCCCTTTTAGTGGGGGGGGGGGGGTTCTGGTACTCTTTAAGTAGCTCTGAGAACTGCCATGCCTATAGACTGTTTGCTAGGGAACGATTTGGAGAGCTCCCCTTGGGAAAAGGTGGAGAAGACAACTCACCTGAAGATGGTGGGTTTGCCTGACTGGGCGTGCGTGACCACCCGGTCCATGACAGCCATTAGGGGTGCTCAAGAGGTCCTGGAGCCTGAGGGAGAGGCCCAGGGACAGGCCTTAGAGAGAAGGCGCAGGGGGCGTGGGAAACCAGCCCCTGAAGTTCCCACGGCCCAGGAGGGAGCAGACCTTGAGGGCGATGCCTTGGAGCCTACCGGGGAACAGATATCTGAACTGGGGGACCTGCCTGAGCTGACCCATTGGCAGCATGAAGGAGGCCCCTCCAGGTAAGAATCCTGCAGGGAGCTGAAAGAATGCCCTTCTCTCATGGGTCTGCGGCAGCAGGCTGCAGACCAGGCTAACAGTGATCAGTCTGGAACACATTTCATTTATTGGGAGAATGACCTCCTGTATTCAGAGCCTAAGGTTGCTGAACCTGGGTCAGCTCGTGCGCTGGTGGTACCCCAGAAGTTCAGAGCCTTCCTACTGGGGCTGGCTCACGATGTGCCATTGGCAGGATAAGACCTATGAAAGGCTTGTCACCCAATTTTATTGGCCTCAAATGCACAGGAACTCAGATGCTCTCTGTAGGACCTGCCAGACTTGCCAGGCAAGTGGAAAGAGTAGGAGGAAGCAGAAGGCTCCGCTCCAGCCATTCCCTGTAGTCAGTACCCCATTCCAGCGAGTGGGAATTTGTATTGTGGGGCCACTGGACCCCAGGACAGCCATGGGCAACAGGTTCATCCTGGCCTTGGTAGACCATGCCACCCGGTACCCGGAAGCCATCCCCCTGAGGACAGTGACGGCCCCCGTGGTGGGACGTGCGCTGATGGGAATTTTCTCCAGAGTGGGATTCCCTCTAGAGGTGGTGTCTGACCGGGATACCAATTTCATATCTAAGTATATGATGAAATCCCTTTGGCAAGAGTGTGGTGTAATCTACAAATTCCAAGTGATAGTGCTGATGCACAGCCTGCGTACTTGAGGTAAATATTAAATTCAGTTTTGAACTGGTTCAAGGTGCTTCTGATGGGAAACGCCTTCCGTTAGTGGCGCCCTATGTCAGTATATAGACGTGCTTCCAATGGATCATTGGTTACATCCCCTTCAGGCACTCATATAATGGTTCCCTTAAATAAGGACTCCAATTCTGTTCATGTTATGGTTTCATTCACTTTCATTCTTTATTGTTTACAATTGTTTCATTGCAACATTTTCTTTTTCTTGTATTCCTTCATTTTTGATCAAACAGAATCCTAAAAGTCCATCTTTATACATGATTCCAAAAATCCACCAGAACTTGATGGATCCTCCAATGAGACCAATTGTGTCAACTTGTGGCAGTTTACATGAGCCAGTAGGTCAATTTCTTGATAAACACTTGCAGCCTATTGTTAAAAATATGCGAACATATATCAAGGATACATCTGACTTTTTGATCAAACTACAAATGATAAATGTGGAAGAAAATGAGGAACTAATTCTGTGCACAGCAGATGTCAAGGCGCTTTATACATCCATTCCACATGCCTCTGGAATAGAGGCAGTAGAACAAGCCTTGTTACACTCAGAATTGGATTTAGCTTTGCAAACATTTCTTATGGAACTTACGTTGTTTACCCTTTACAGAAGTTATTTCAAATACCAAGATAAATGGTACCAGCAGCTGGTGGGTACGTCAATGGGCAACTGTGCCGTGCCGGCATACGCGAACATCTTCATGAAAGGGTATGAGGATCAATACATCTTTTCGAATGAGACATGGCAAGACAAAATCAAAATGCTAGTACGCTACATAGATGATATCTTTATTGTCTGGAGAGGCACAGAAGAACAATTGGAAACGGCATTAACCATACTAAACACACAAGATGAACGCATTGAGCTGACGTGGGAGATCTCAAAACCGAAAGTGACGTTCCTAGATGTTGAGGTTACATTAACACCCGAAGGTTTTGAAACAGACATTTACCGAAAACCCACGGATCGGAATAACATGCTGCACTATTCAAGTTTTCACCAAACATCTCTGAAAAGACATCTTCCGTTTTCCCAAATGGCAAGAGTAAAGAGAATCACCTCGGATCCCCAGAAAGCAGAATTAAGGATATATGAATTGGGGGAACGCTTCAAAATCAGAGGATATCCAGGACCGACAATAATGGAGGCTAAGGAACGTGTGCACAATCAGACAAGAGAAGACTTGCTCATTCCACAAGCCAAAGCAGACAATCAAAGGATTGTAGCAGTTTCTAAATTTTTGACTTAGAGCGCACGTTTCAAGAAAGTCTTTAATAAGCATTGGCCAATGCTGAATCTGGAACCTGACTTCAATAACATCTTCATATCACCACCTTTGTTCGCTCATACAAGGGGGAAAAACATGGGTGAATTGCTGAAACAGAAGGCGGCAGACCCAATTCAATATAAGGGCACACGACCTTGCTTCAATTGCAGTAACTGCAATATTAGCATCAGTGGCAATGTTATAACACACCCCATGCGGGGACACAACATCAAACTACGGGTCACAGCAACCTGTGACACCTCGAATGTGATTTATCTATTAAAATGCCCCTGTGGGAGGGTATATACAGGCAAGACCGAAAGGCAAATAAAAATACGGATTGTGGAGCATAAATCCAACAAGAACATTAAATCATTGGTGGCATGCCATTTCGCTGAAGCCCAACACAACATCTCACAGCTAAAATTGATGGTACTTGAATGCATCGAAAAGAGAGAAGGAAGCGACAATAACCAATTCCTTTTACAGAGGGAGAACTTTTGGATTCAGAAGTTAAATTCCACCAAACCTCATGGACTCAATGAACGTATTGAACTAGCATGCTATTTATAATTGCTAAGTTATTGATTAATTTCATATACTCTGAAGGGCACGAATGCCTATATCCGTGGTTTATAAGGGTGTAGATTGTGTCATCAACCACAATCAGTTCACACTATACACAATAACCAATGTTTCACACTTGTTCCACACATTTTCCAGCACAGTAACCTCATACACATGTTGAACCCCCCGATGATTTTCCAGTCATTATCACCGAGTTCATCGCCTTTTTATCATCACCGTATTACCGTTTTTCACTATTATTGTTTTCTCACCAGAATCGTTTTCTTTTGTATCATTCGTTTTACATTGTTTATTCAGCTTCCAGTTTATATTGGAACGCAAGTCTAGCACAAGCGGCCCGCGAGCTTAGTATTTGTTTAGTATTTTTGCAGTGTTTAACTCTGAGTCCGCGTCATGTGACACGGAAGTAGCCCCGCTGCCGACAACGTTTACTCATTTATATTCAGTCTTAGTACATGGAGGCGCAAGAAGACATCCCAGGTGAAATCATGCGTTAATTTGCCCGCACAAAGCAGACGGTTAGTAAACGAATATCGCTCTACTTTTCACGCTCTAACATTCGAGCTAAGTCTCGTTGTATAATTGAACGTTTGTTGACAGAGTGTTCTCTAATTTTTTCTACGCAGCAATTTTTAGCCACGTGGATTTCAGCCAACATGTAAGTCACGCATTAGTTACTTTTACCGCATAGCGTCGCACTATCGATCACGATCACTCGACTTCACAAGCTATTTTTTCACCCCCACACAAGCACTGATAAGCACACACATCCCACAAAGTCCTGCATGGTTTGGAGCCACCCTTGTACAATCTTGTACCCATTGTAATTCATTTCTGATTTTGATTGTGGTTGCCTTTCATCTTTAATAGTGTTCGCTCCCTGACGAAGGGCACCAAATGCCCGAAATGCATTGGAGCTCATAAGAAAAATATGATGTCTATATTGAATAGAAAAATGAAGGAATAAAAGAAAAAGAAAAAGAAAATGTTGCAATGAAACAATTGTAAACAATAAAGAATGAAAGTGGATGAAACCATAACATGAACAGAATTGGGGTCCTTATTTAAAGGAACCATTATATGAGTGCCTGAAGGGGATGTAACCAATGATCCATTGGAAGCATGTCTATATAGTAACCTACAAATTCACCACACCTTACCACACCCAAGGAAATGGATTGGTTGAGAGATTCAACTGTACCCTGAAGGGCATGATTATGGGTCTGGAAGAACCCATGAGGCGTAAGTGGGATGTCCTCTTGCCATGCCTTCTCTTTGCTTACCGTGAGGTGCCACAGAAGTCTCTAGGGTTCAGCCCCTTTGAGCTCTTGTATGGCCACCCAGTGAGAGGACCTCTAAGTCTGGTCAAGGAAGGCTGGGAGCAATCTCCCAGGAAACCTCCCCAGAATGTATACAGTTGCATGCTGGCCTTCAGGAACCAGACTAGTCGATTCATAGCACTTGCTGAGGCAAATCTGGAGGCGAGCCAGGGGGAGATGAAGCGGTGGTATGACCAGAATGCCACTCTGGTTGAGCTTCAGCCTGGATAGAAGGTGTGGGTGTTGGCCCCCGTGGAGCCGTGTGCGCTCCAGGATAAGTGGACAGGCCTCTTTGAGGTTGTGGAGCACAAGAGTCCAGTTTCCTATTTGGTGGACTTGCAATCTCCCAGGAACCCCTTGAGGGTCCTGCATGTCAACCGCCTTAAGCCCCACTTAGAGAGGTCCGAAGTGGGCATGCTCTTGGCCACAGATGATGGAATGGAGGAGGAGACTGAGCCTCTTCCTGACCTCCTGGTAGCCACAGAGCGAGATGGGTCAGTGGATGGAGTTAACCTCTCACCCACCCTGACCCCTGAGCAACAGAATGACTGCCGCCAGGAGACAGTCTACCTATGAAGCACAAGGCTCACAGGGTAACTGACAAAATCAGGGTTCGCATCAAAGAGGAGGTCTCAAAGATGCTTGCTCTTGGGGTGATTGAGTCCTCCAGCAGTCCTTGGGCCAGCCCAGTGGTCCTGGTCCCGAAGGCTGCAGCACCGGGTGCCACACCCGAACTCCGGTTCTCTGTGGACTATAGAAGACTCAATTCAGTCACAAAGACCGACGTGCACCCCATCCCCAGAGCTGATAAGCTCATTGATCGGTTAGGGGGTGTCCGGTACCTCAGTACGTTTTCTTGACCTCTGGGTACCGGCAGATTGCCTTGACTGATGGGGCCAAAGAAAGGTCAGCATTCTCCATACCAGATGGGCATTTCCAGTTCCGGGTTATGCCATTTGGGATGAAGAATGCCCCTGCCACCTTTCAGAGGTTGGTCAACCAGGTATTGGTTGGGCTGGATGAGTTCAGTGCCGCCTACCTGGATGACATCGCAGTGTTCAGTGTCACATGGGAAGGACATCTGCGTCACCTTTGGGAAGTGTTGATGGCACTACGCAAGGCAGGCCCCACGATCAAGGCGAGCAAGTGCCAGATCGGACAGGGTTCTGTGGTGTACTTGGGACACCGGAGCGACCAGGTGGCGCCCCTTCAGCCCAAGATTGAAACCATCCTGGCTTGGGAACCCCCAAAATCCAGACAGAGGTGAGAGCCTTCCTAGGAATCACCGGGTATTACAGGAGGTTTGTCAAGGGGTATGACAACATTGTTGCACCCTTGACAGAGCTGACTTCCAAGAAGCAGCCAAAGAAAGTGATCTGGACTGACACCTGTCAGAAATCTTTTGACACCCTGAAAACTGCCATGTGCACAGCGCCCGTGCTCCTGGCCCCCGACATCTCCAAAGAGTTCCTTGTGCAGACAGACACTTCAGAGCATGGTGTAGGGGCTGTTCGCTCACAGATTACTGAGGAGGGCTGGGACCAACCTGTAGCCTTCATCAGTAGGAGGTTACTTCCACAGGAACAGAGGTGGAGTGCAATTGAGCGTGAGGAATTTGCTGTGGTCTGGGCATTGAAGAAGCTAAGACCCTACTTGTTTGGGTCTCACTTCCGGGTTCAGACAGACCACAGGCCCCTCAGATGGTTGATGCAAATGAGAGGTGAAAATCCTAAGTTGTTGAGGTGGTCCATTTCCCTACAGGGGATGGATTGCACGGTGGAACATCGCCCCGGTACAGATCATGCCAATGCTGATGGTCTGTCCAGATTGTTCTGCCTTAGTGATGAGAACTACCTGGGGTAGGGTAGTTCTCCCCACATTCCAGCTGGAGGGGACACTTGTTAGACCTGGCACCTTGGCGTGAGTCTCCCTTCCAATTTTTGCTGCTGTGCCTCATATGTTTTGCTGGTGCTAGCTGCTCAGAGCACTGTGCCACTGCCAATCAGTGCCACAGTGCAAGTGCTCCCTATGAAAAGTGTATATGCTATTGATTTCCATGATTGGCTTATTTGGTTTACTGTCAGACCCCCGTAAAGTGCACCAGGAGTGCCATGGCTTGTAAATACAAATGCTGCTGGTGGGCTTGCGGCCTGGTAAAATGTGTCTAAGGTCTGCCATTGCAGAACCTGAATGCAGACTGGTCCTGTCATGCTGACTGCGCAAGTGCACCCACTTGCTAGTCCCTAAACCTTCCCTTAACTTCATATTAGTCACCCCTATGGTAGGCCAAAGGGCAGGGTGCATTGTAAGCATAAGTAGGACAAGCCCTGATGTGTGTGGCATGTCCTAATAGTGAATTACAGCCAATTTCGTTTTTTCACTATTGCAAGGCTACCTGTTCTCATAGGCCAGAATGGGCTGCTGGAATTGTTACATCATACATTCATAACAGACTCAGGGAACATGGTAGAAAGTCATGTTTAGTGATATTTTAATATCCTGTGTGAGAAGTTGGCCTGGTATATGATGTCCACAGTTCTGTGGGCACCTTGTATCAGTCCTAACAATCCCTTATGGTGGAGGTTGTAAGTCAACCTTATAGACAAGCTATCCTAGGGGTAGCATGGACAAAGCAGCCTTAAAGGCTTAACTCAAGAGGCATGTGAAGCAAGCTGTTTTACCATATGCAATCCTGTAATATCAAATGAAAGGACACCACACAAGTTATATATTATAAAAATATATGTATTTATTCTCAGAATAATCCCCACTACTCTTTATGAGCAATGAAGCACAAGCGTTTAAACAAAAGCACAATATAACATATAGAAGTTGCACGTTTATGGATGAGGCCGGTGGCCACTCAAACCATATATCAAAAAAGTGGTATAACAATCACTATTCGATCAGTGGTAAGGCCTAGGGCCTTGGGAATCGCTTGGACTACAGTGGACTAACAATAGTTAGGACGGGAGTAGCCCGCGGGATTCGGGTGCAGTGCCTAAAGCACACGCATGCACCAATGCAAAGTCAATGGTGCGTAAAAGTTATCGAGTTACAGTTTTAAGAGTCTTCCGACTGGACTAGAAGGACAACACTTTAGACTTAGGCACTAGAGGTGTAAACCTCTACAGGAGCACCGGCGTTCAAGAGTTACCTCACCCACAGGAAGCGGGTGCACAGGTGCGAAGATGTGTCGGGGTTCGTCACGCAGTTCTATGGTGCCTGGAGATGAAGATGCTGCAGGTGTCCAGAAGAGAAGTGTCCGGAGTGATCCAAGGGTGGATCGAAGATGTAGAGTACCTGAAAGCAGAGGGGACAGAGTCTGGGTCACTAGCCAGTGACCAGGAGGGAACCAGGAAGGAACCAGGCGATGTCGGGCGCAATCAGGTTGATGTCGTGAAGCTTGTCTCCGCTGCCACGTGGACTCTGGGGTACCGAGGATATCCTGGAGTGGATCATAAGCTGTCCAACAAAGGCTCTCGCTGTCGGCGGTGTCGGCTTCTGGATTGGAGTCAACAAACCTTGGCAAAGGCAACCCACGCAGAATTCAAAGATGGCTTAATACTTGGACCAGCAAGGTCAGAGCGGGTGCTCCTTTTCAGGGGAGCGAGGGCCATTCTGGAGCAACCAGACCAGCTGTGTAAATTCTTAGGTTCGTCGGTTCTGAAGCCACTAGCCAACGGGCAAGTGACCGGACCAACGCGTCGAGCAGGAAAATGCAAAAGAGCCCCACGCAGCACTCGTCAAGTGTGGGGGGAGAGCTTCGGTGCAAAAGCTGCTCGGGGCTGGCGCTTCTCAAACTCCAATGCACAGCTTCGAGAGAGCCTTGAGTGCTGCACGGTCAGCGCTTCGTGGTTTTTCCAAGATGGCCGCTCCCACGCTTCAGGTCGCCTCCACGGATCTCAGCTCTGCATAGACTGTGGATCGGGCTGTTAGAAGGTAGGATTGCTGGCTCTTGTCGATCTCTGTCGCTCGAGTTCCGGCGGGAACTGCAACAAAGCAAATGTCGAGGTGCTGGATGGTGCCTGTTTGCACAGGGTGGTCACTCCTTGACCACAAGGGAGATTCTTCAGTCTTCCACGTCGAGTGGGATGTCGAAGGGTCCAGAGTTTCATTTCATAAGTTTCAGTCAGGATAATCTGATGTGCATTTGCGCAGCTCCTACCTTTATTGCAAATCAAGGGGCTGGATTACCTGCTAGGTCCCTCCTATGGGTGGGACCCAGGAAGGGGGTGGTTACACCCCTTTTCCTTTGTCCAGCTTCCCGCCAGGACTGGGGCTGGGGAGTCCCAGAACTGGTTTGGCTGGCATTTGCTCGGGGACACCTTGTGCGCCCCAGGCAGTGTCTAGTTTCTTTCAACCCTCCCTGCTACAATCCACTATCTCCTGTCTGGGGTGGTGCGACACCTCCCTGTGACAGGAGATCCTTTGATCAAGCGTCCTTGGCCGAGTTTCGGTCAGCAGCAGGAGGCTAGACTCGTGTCTGTGGCAGCAGCATCCATTTTGTGATGCTGGGGCTCTGGTTAGGATTAACCGCGTTTTAAGTAAAGTAACATGTCTTCTCCCTCTAGAAGGGTGGAATGCTACCCCCGTCGCCAGAACTGGCGAGGGGGTAGTATTCCAAAGTGTATGACACCAAACACGACATGTTTTGATAAAGCCAAACCAAAGTTAGCATTAACCGAGAGGATTATAAAGCACTTAAGAGTATATGGTATGGCAGTATCACTGGAACAGCAGTATGGAAATGGTTCCGACCACTGCAGACAGGCTCAGCTCATGCTAGAGCACCATCTCACATAAAACCAAGCACTCTGCCTCCAGGATTGTTAAGGCCTAGCATAGGAGTGGCTGATAGGCATATATGTGTCCAGATATAGGTTTAGACATAGGTATACTATATCTAAGCAAGGGGTGATTACACCACCTTGCCCCAGCTGAGTGATCAGCCAGTTGTGTCAATTTAAGGACTAGCCAGGGGTGGCAAAAGATATGCTTCAGCCCCAGGTAGGCCTTGGATGCACTTATGCCCTGGGCACCTATAGTGCACTGTACAGGGTCTGATAAGGTGTCCAGTACCAAACTGGTGATGTACCTAGGGTACATGGAGTCCATTTTAAAGAGAGCAGATAGCCTGGGACCCTGATTAGCAGGATCCCAGGCCAACTAAGTCGAAAACCAGCTAAACACTAGGCAAAAAATCTGGGGTAACCATAGTCAGGTATCCACCCTCCTACATAACCCCCCCCCCCCCCCAAACGAAAGGAGATAAGGCTATCCTTGACCAGGTAAGCCTATATTACCTGAGTGGTCATATAAGGAGGAACCTGCACTGGCATGGTTACCCCCTGTGTTATGGTCCACCAAGTAATCCCTCACCCTAGGGGTATCAGAGGGTCTCCACCATGGGGAATTACTACCTGTGGTGTGTTTTGGCAAAGTAAAAGGCTGGTGTTGCGATGGAGTACTGAAGTGAGGCTCCACTAATGTAGGGCTTAGCTTCCTCCAATCATCTTCCACCATGTGTGCCTTTCTTTCCTTGACTGAGTTGCACTGTGCTCTCAGGGTCAACCTCTGGCTGCCTACAGCTGGAGGCTGGGCCCCTTTGGTTGGCTTACTGGAGGGACAGGTCAGGTTTGGGGCCTTGGGGTCTCAGGTTTGGCTGTGCCCAATAGTATCCATTTGGGGGAGGTCCCTAACTAGTGGTAAGGGGGATCCCTCAGAAGTTTTTTAAGTTTTCACCTTGCTAGGGCTGCTAGCTTTGGTGCCCCTAATCTGCTGATGGGGGTGCTTTATTTGACAGGGGGGCCTTTGGGGCTCCTTGACCTCCTTAACCTCTGTAGCCCTGGGCTGACTGAGGCAGGGTAGAGAGGGGCAGGTTACCTGCTCCAGACTGGGTCCCACCTTGGAAGGGTCCACTGACATCAGGGGCTCTGTCAGGCTAGGCCTGGCTACCTCTGGGGCAGTTCCTTCACAAGGGGTAAGATCAGTTCCCTGAGGAGGCTGATCCTTTCCTAAAGTCTGGTGGGAGGGAGGTTTTTCTTCCTCCTCAGTGGTCTCTGTTTGTGTGGAGTGATCCATAGTTTCAGGCTTCACAACACAGGAATCAGTTTGAGTTTGGGCTGTGGCCATCACAGCCCCACCAACCTTTTCAGGAAGGGACTCAGTTTGGGTATGGGCTGTTACCATAACAGCTCTGCTAACCTTTTCAGGAAGGGATTCTGCGGAAGATGGGGCTGAGTCTTGCACAGCCCTACCAACCTTTTCAGGAAGGACATCTTGGATTGGGCTGTGGCCAACACAGCCCCACTAACCTTTCATTGGAGATTTACCATTTTAGCATGGGTTTCTTGTTCAACCTGAGCCCAGGCTGAGATTTCTAAATCATTCCCAAGTAGACAATCTACAGGCAAGTTTGATGACACTGCCACTCTCTTTGGGCCAGTGACACCTCCCCAGCTAAGATTCACTACTGCCATGGGGTGATTTTTCTGCACACCATCAATGTTGGTCACCTGGTATGTGGCACCAGGTAAAAGTTGCCTTGAGGGGACTAGATTCTCAGTCACCATAGTGATGCTAGCCCCTGTGTCTCTGTAGGCCTCAACCTTTTGACCATTGATGATGGGCTCCTGTCTATACTTGCTCAAAGTGTTTGGGCAAACAGTGAAGTTGGCAAACCCCATGCCATTTTCATAGACAAGAGTATTTGTGTTAGGGGACCTGGTTAGGCCAGAGTCCACCTGGGTTCCAAAAGTAAAGCCACCCAAATTCTTGGGGGTGCTCCCACCACCTGGGGGATTACTGCTGACAGTAACAGGAGGTGTTGGAGCTTTACTTGGAGGTATATTTTCCTTATTGTTATTCCTGGGACAACTGCTATCAGTTTTCCAGTGGCCAGGCTGTTTACAGACATGGCAATAAGGTTTCTTCTGGTCAGAGGAAGTGTTTTGGGACCCACCCCCATCCTTGGAGTTTTGGGGCCCTGTGGGAGACTTGTCTTTAGATTTATCCCCCCCCCCCTTCTCTTGAGCCTTGGAAGTATCCTTCTTTTGGTCATTACCCTGATTCTTAGGCCTAATCCTGGTTCTGACCCATTTGTCTGCCCTCTTACCCAATTCTTGTGGAGAGGTCAGATCTGAGTCCACCAGGTGCTGGTGTAAAAGCTGGTTTTGACAATTACTAAGGATCTGCTCCCTCATAATCAAATTATACAATCCTGTATAGGCATGTACTTTGCTGCCATGTAGCCAACCTTCCAGAGCCTTAGTAGCACAATCTACAAAATCAGTCCAGTCCCGAGTCTGAGCTTTTTGGGTGTCTCTGAACAACAACCTGTATTGTTCAGTGGTTAATCTAAACCCATCAATAAGAGCACTCTTCAGGACAGTGTAATTTTTAGCATCCTCAGCTCTAACAGTGAGGAGCTTATCTCTCCCTTTCTCAGAAAAGGAGAGCCACAAGATTGCTGCCCACTGATCTTGGGGGACCTGCTGTACCATGCAGGCCTTTTCTAGAGCAGTTATCCATTTGTGGATATCATCCCCATCTCTGTAGGGGGGGCACAATCTTACTCAGGTTTCTAGTATCATAGGACCTGTCTTTATCCTTTAGGATATTGCTGCCACCAGTGGGTATCTCCCCACTCAACTTCTGTTCTCTTGCCAAAGCAAGCCTAGCTTGGGCCAGGGTTACTTCCTCCCTCTCTATTTGGAGTTTAACAGCTCTCATCCTGGCCTCATGCTCTATTTTCTGGGCAGAAGTCATGCCCCTTTGAGATTTTCTTGAGGCACTAGAAATGTGAGAATCTCTGGAAGGAGATCTCTCCCTTCTATTGCCTGGGAGAACTCTGTTATGTACTCTGGGAAGGGGCTGGCCCTCTCCATTTCCATGTAGGTCCAAGTTGGCCCGGCTAAGCCTTCCAACTGGTACCTGGCTAACCCCTGGATCCACATCTGAATCATCACCATTTGAATCTGGGTTCACCTCCTCATCTTCTACTTCTGGGGTGGTGTTCTCAGTATCTGGGGGGTCTACTCCTTCTCCTGACCCTGAGGGAACTATTCTAGCTTTCTCAAGATCATCCTTCTGCAGGATGGCTATCAGGATGGGAATGGTACGGTTGTGACCCTTTCTCAGCCCCCTTGCAGTGCATAAAGCATGTGGCTGAATTTGTCATAGCTGGAGGTTGCCTGTGGAGGGTCAACTATCACCGGTAGAGAGCTTGGAGCTTCACCTGTGCCAGTCATGACTCTAGTGAGGTGTAAGTGATGCACTTACCTACACTAAGTGTTTTCCTACTGTACCTTGCAAGTGAGTTGTAGTCAGGGTGTGCTAAGCCCTCTTATCTACAACTACTAAGTTCAGTAGAACTTAAATATGCTAAGCTTTGTTTATATGTACCTATGGTACTTAATGTGATCTTTCAATTTGATAAAAAGATTGCAATGGTAAAACAACAGCAAGCTCAAATCCGCACCGCTGCACACCAATGTGAGAAGTTGGCCTGGTATATGATGTCCACAGTTCTGTGGGCACCTTGTATCAGTCCAAACAATCCCTTATGGTGGTGGTTGTAAGTCAACCTTATAGACAAGCTATCCTAGGGGTAGCATGGACTAAGCAGCCTTAAAGGCTTAACTCAAGAGGCATGTGAAGCAAGCTGTTTTACCATATGCATTCCTGTAATATCAAATGAAAGGACACCACACAAGTTATATATTATAAAAATATATGTATTTATTCTAAGAATAATCCCCACTACTCTTTATGAGCAATGAAGCACAAGCGTTTAAACAAAAGCACAATATAACATATAGAAGTTGCACGTTTATGGATGAGGCCGGTGGCCACTCAAACCATATATCAAAAAAGTCGTATAACAATCCCTATTCGATCAGTGGTAAGGCCTAGGGCTTTGGGAATCGCTTGGACTACAGTGGACTAACAATAGTTAGGACGGGAGTAGCCCACGGGATTCGAGTGCAGTGCCTAAAGCACACGCATGCACCAATGCAAAGTCAATGGTGCGTAAAAGTTATCGAGTTACAGTTTTAAGAGTCTTCCGACTGGACTAGAAGGACAAAACTTTAGACTTAGGCACTAGAGGTGTAAACCTCTACAGGAGCACTGGCGTTCAAGAGTTACCTCACCCACAGGAAGCGGGTGCACAGGTGCGAAGATGTGTCGGGTTTCGTCACGTAGTTCTATGGTGCCTGGAGATGAAGATCCTGCAGGCGTCCAGAAGAGAAGTGTCCGGTGTGATCCAAGGGTGGATCGAAGATGTAGAGTACCTGAAAGCAGAGGGGACAGAGTCTGGGTCTCTAGCCAGTGACCAGGAGGGGACCAGGAAGGAACCAGGCGATGTCGGGCGCAATCAGGTTGATGTTGTGAAGCTTGTCTCCGCTGCCACGTGGACTCTGGGGTACCGAGGATGTCCTGGAGTTGATCACGAGCTGTCCCACAAAGGTTCGTGCTGTCGGCGGTGTCGGCTTCTGGATCGGAGTCAACAAACCTTGGCAAAGGCAACCCACGCAGGATTCGAAGATGGCTTAATACTCGAACCAGCAAGGTCAGAGCGGGTGCTCCTTTTCAGGGGAGCGAGGGCCATTCTGGAGCAACCAGACCAGCTGTGTAAATTCTTAGGTTCATCGGTTCTGGGGCCACTAGCCAATCGGCAAGCAACCGGACCAATGCGTCAAGCAGGAAAATGCAAAAGAGCCCCACGCAGCACTCGTCGAGTGTGGAGGGGTGAGCTTCAGTGCAAAAGCTGCTCGGGGCTGGAGCTTCTCAAACTCTAATGCACAGCTTCGAGAGAGCCTCGGGTGGTGCACGGTCAGCGCTTCGAGGTTTTTCCAAGATGGCCGCTCCCACGCTTCAGGTCGCCTCCACGGGTCTCAGCTCTGCATAGACTGTGGATCGGGCTGTTGGAAAGCAGGATCGCTGGCTCTTGTCGATCTCTGTCACTCGAGTTCCGACGGGAAAGCAAATGTCGAGGTGCTGGATGGTGCCTGTTTGCACAGGGTGGTCACTCCTTGACCACAAGGGAGATTCTTCAGTCTTCCACGTCGAGTGGGATGTCGAAGGGTCCAGAGTTTTGTTTCATAAGTTTCAGTCAGGATAATCTGATGTGCATTTGCACAGCTCTTACCTTTATTCCAAATCAAGGGGCTGGATTACCTGCTACGTCCCTCCTATGGGTGGGACCCAGGACGGGGGTGGTTACACCCCTTTTCCTTTGTCCAGTTTCCGCCAGGACTGGGGCTGGGGAGTCCCAGAACCGGTTTGGCTGGCATTTGCTCGGGGACACCTTGTGCGCCCCAGGCAGTGTCTAGTTTCTTTCAACCCTCCCTGCTACAATCCACTATCTCCTGTCTGGGGTGGTGCGACACCTCCCTGTGACAGGAAATCCTTTGATCTAGCGTCCTTGGCCGAGTTTCGGTTAGCAGCAGGAGGCCAGACTCGTGTCTTTGGCAGCAACATCCATTTTGTGATGCTGGGGCTCTGGTTAGGACTAACCGCGTTTTAAGTAAAGTAACATGTCTTCTCCCTCTAGAAGGGTGGAATGCTACCCCCGTCGCCAGAACTGGCGAGGGGGTAGTATTCCAAAGTGTATGACACCAAACACGACATGTTTTGATAAAGCCAAACCAAAGTTAGCATTAACCACGAGGATTATAATGCACTTAAGAGTATATGGTATGGCAGTATCACTGGAACAGCAGTACGGAAATGGTTCCGACCACTGCAGACAGGCTCAGCTCATGCTAGAGCACCATCTCACATAAAACCAAGCACTCTGCCTCCAGGATTGTTAAGGCCTGCCATAGGAGTGGCTGATAGGCATATATGTGTCCAGATATAGGTTTAGACATAGGTATACTATATCTAAGCAAGGGGTGATTACACCACCTTGCCCCAGCTGAGTGATCAGCCAGTTGTGTCAATTTAAGGACCAGCCAGGGGTGGCAAAAGATATGCTGCAGCCCCAGGTAGGCTTTGGATGCACCTATGCCCTGGGCACCTATAGTGCACTGTATAGGGTCTGATAAGGTGTCCAGTACCAAATTGGTGATGTACCTAGGGTACATGGAGTCCATTTAAAAGAGAGCAGATAGCCTGGGACCCTGGTTAGCAGGATCCCAGACCAACTAAGTCGAAAACCAGCTAAAACTAGGCAAACAATCTGGGGTAACCATAGTCAGGTATCCACCCTCCTACATCCTGTGTTTGCAAATACCACTTTTTAGAAAGCTGGTATTTGCTTGCCTAATCATTTTTGCCCGCCTCTGCTAGGATGTGGATTTGCTGTCTGGTTTCTGTGTGTGACAGGGCTGGGGGATTCCAGGAGACAGTCTGGGCTGCCAGGTGGTGAATAGAGAGATTACACCAGGATGGGTGGGAGGAGTGCTCTTTGACTCTGAATAGGGCTGTGCTCTGCCACCACAATGCTGGCTCCACCTCCTGTGGAGTGTCTGATGTCTCTGCCCTGCACACTGAAAAGACAAGCCAGAGTCTCCAAAACAAAGTGCTCCCAAACTGGGTGAAACTAGGCTCAGGCCCCTGGCCTGCAAGAACAAAAGATTTGCTGTATAAATGTAGGAGCCCTGCTCCTAAGAAATCAGATCCTGTTTACGCCAAGAAGAACCTCTGCCCGATGAGAAGGACCTGGGAAAGCTCAATGGAGGAGTACTGTCTCTAACCTGGGAGACTGGCCAGTGGTGGGTGCCTTGCTGCAAGAAGGAGAGGAAAAGACTGAAGAGACTTTTAGTCAACTTGTGCATTTTGAACAATCTCCCAGGACCATTGGACTCTCCCCCTACCTTCACTAAGAGCTGCTGGACTGCCTGTGTCCTTGTACCGCTGGCGCCCTCGCCGAGTGCGCCTCGCAAACCCTTCCCTTGGAAGCCCGTGCTGCTGCTGCCCTGCACCGTGTGTCTCTGCTTCTCTCTGAGCCGTAGCACACACCATATCGAAGCTGGGCCACACCGCACCCTGATTCGCTTCCCCGCCTGTTTGAGCCACACCGCCCACTGCCTCTGGCCGCCACGGACTGAAACATATTTTTTCCAGGCGAAGTACGACATGTACGCTCAAAGCGTACCAATCCTCTTCGCACTTCTAAACCCCTGAAGCCGCGCCGCACTGAGGAGCCGACCAGTAAGTTCCGTACTGGCTGCCGAGTGCCGTACTACCCGCTCCAGGAAGCTGCTCCGAATAGAAGGTACGGCTCGAACGCCGCACCATGTCACGGACCCTACAGAGACTCGAATCCCTGTGACCCCCTCGCTCTGAGCCTCGCACGGAGACGCCGCAACGAGCCGGGACCACAGCGTAGAGGGCCCACCAACACTCTAAGTCTGCTGCGCGTGTACGCCGCCTTTGAGCCGGACTCTCCACCACCCTAAAAGGTACTGTCTCCGCAAGTCACACCCTCGGTGTGCACGCCTCGGGCCTGAAGGTCCACAACAATTGTGCCAATCTTTTAGACATTTTGTATTATCCTTGAGGAGTCGGATAAGAATGCGCAACGTGCACAGAATAAGATACAACTTGTAAAGAATGCTGATTTGCTAGATAACATTGTGGCCTATTTTTGAAACGTTATATGGGTCTTGTAATAAGTCTGCTGAACTATAAATATAAAACAAAATATTTTTTATACAAACACTAGACTGGTGTCCATTTGTGGTGTGTCCATTGATTACTGTATGTGGTCATAAATGCTCAGCCAATAACGCTCTGAGGTTTAGCCTTGACTGCTTGCGCCACACTACCTAGAGGGTGAGCAGGGGTTATTTTGAGGAGTGAGTCCCTTCCCCTGACTAGAGGAGAGGGTCACTGCTTGTCACAAGTACTCACCTGTGCCAACCAGAGACCCCCAAATCTAACAGCGTCCATGTTTGCCGACCGCACATGTGACCGCGAGAGCTTTGTTGAAGTTTAAATATGAAGTGATCAGTCGGGAGGAGGAAAGGTTGAGACAACACGCTCCGTGAGGACTGGTGTGGTAACGTTTTGTGGCATGAATGAGAGAGGATGAGGTTTTTATGTGACTAAAGACACTTGAATATTATTGAGAACGGTCTGGTTTAAAAGTGGTGAGACGCTGGAATTGTTTATCGACGACCGGCGTAACACCACAATTGAATCGCTAAGTATCAGCAGACCGCTTGTGGGTTATTCTATCAATGTTCGGTGCTAATGACATTTTAGATTGACGTGCATCGTGTGACTTCAGCACCGGGAATGTGTAGTGGTGCGAGTCGCAGATTGCACCGACACAATACCTCACAAAGGAGCGGCGACAGTATGAATTAAATGTATCATGAGATCGCTATCCTGTATGCAATTTAGTAACGAGAATTTTATTACTCTGTAGATTGACACTACGGTTGAGTGTAAATCCACTGAGAGGACTCACAGATGGAGTTTGTTTCATGCGTGACATAAGAAACGAGCTGGTATGAAGGACTGTGGCTCATTTATGGTAATGCAAAAGACAAAGTTGTGTACACATATTGGTAGACACTATGCTATTAAGGAACCCCTGAGAGTGATTGGTTTTGTATCTGTCTTGTTTTTATATTTGGCAGTCCCTGTGAACGAAAAAAGAAAAAGATAATCTAAGTGCCCAATACTGGTGCCAGGCAACCTCACTGCCCTGATGAAATTGCCTTGAAATTCAGGTGGCAATGAAACATGTCAGCTCAGTAGGAAGCGGTATGCATGATAGGCAACCAATTTCAATTTGAATAAGTGCACAGTGAATAATACAGTTGGTATAGTTTGAAGTGCAACTCATTTCAATTTTAATTCACATGGTCGCAGTTGTGGGATGAGATTGACTCACTTCATTTTTTTAGCACCTTTCTGTTTGTTTTGGCCACTGTATTTATTATTTTTTGAGGCAAGATGGCTATCAATGATGAAAAAAGTGGACATAGCTGGTGAGTACCAACCAGCGAGCTCCATTGGTGGTGCGCACGTGAGGTGCCATCTTGCCCTTTCACCATTTCTGGTTTCTGGATGTGACGTTTGATCTTTATGCACCATTCACATTACTCTTGTACGTTAGTCAGGAGTAATAGAGTGCGGTGACTGCCATTTATAAAAACGAGTTTTATTCAGAAATTTAAGGCAAAAAGCGGGAGGCTACTACCCCGTAATAGAAAATAGAGGCGTACATGGGATATAAATGTTGTGAATCCCTACCCCCACTTATATGTATTGCCTCAAGAGAGGTGCCTTGCAGACCAGGTCTTAAGGTATTGATTCTGGGATACTGGTACCAGGAGCACAGAGGCCTTCCCAAAGGAGCCCCCCAGTGCAAACAATCATACCACCAACAGTTTTGATACCAAACATGCCAGGATTCATTACAGACAGTTTATTGTTATCCATCACGTAATGACACATGGCTCATCTATGTATCGTAATGGCTGATGCTCTTACGCCTAGAGAATGGACGCCTGGAATTGTAGGGGTGCCCTGATCTTGCAGGGGCGCCCTCACACTAATAACCAACCACCCTGCCTTCAGGATTGAAAGGCCTTTCTTAGGGGTGACTTATAGGTTTTAAGTGTAGCGAATTCAGATGTAAGAAAACTGTTGTAAGTGGTGCTAGCACCAGCTTACATAGGCTGCAATGGCTGGGCTGTTGTCACAATTTGAGTGGTCTCCTATGGGTGGCATAATATATGCTTCAGCCCATAGGGTAGCCCTGGTGTATCTATGTCCTGTGTACCTGAGTACCATATACTAGGGACTTATAAGGGTACACCAGTATTTAATCTGGGGGGTACCTAAGTACTCACCAAGGTCTGATTTAGGGAAGAAGCACAGAGACTTGGGTCCTGATTAGCAGCATTCTAGTCAGGAAAACATAATGACACCAAGAAAAAGTGGGGGTAACCAAGAAAGCAGATCCTACTTTCCTACAGGAAGGGAGAGGGGACTGCACTCAACCAAATCCTAGTTCCTCAACCACCCGCATGCTTTACTAACATGATGTAGGAGGCCATGAGGGTCCAACAGCCTCAGAGTCAATCCCATTCAAATCCAGGATAGAGGCTGAAACATCTGAATCATAACCTGAATATCCTGTCTCCTGTTTGGGAGAATAGGCCTGAAACTGAATTGTGTCCAGAACAGCTCTGATGAAAGGGAGTGTCTGAGTTGGAGTCATGTTGACTTCGGCATGTTTATAGAGAACTACAGTGAATGCAGGAGGTTCGCAGTAGTCAGGTGGGAGCCAACAGCCAATCATTGAGTTAGGGGAAGACTGGAAACCGTAACATGCACAGATGAGCTGCAACCACCGACATCACCTTGTTGGACACTCAAGGGGCACTGGTAAGGCTGAAGGAGAGCACAGTAAACTGAAAGTGCTTGTGGCCTACATTGAACGGCAGGTTAACGCCTGTGGCACAGCTGGATGGGGATATGAAAATACACATCCTGCAGGACCAGTGCTACTATCCAGTTTTCTTGGTCTAGGTCAGACAAAACCTGAGCTAAAGTAAGCATCTTGAACTTCTCCTTCTTGAGGAAAAGATTGACGGTCAAAGATCTAAAATGGGCCGTAGGCGTGACCAAGATGGCGAGAAGGTAAGACGTGTTGTTCTTGTCTCCCGGCCCCCGCTCGCCTTTTCCGGCTCCTACAGCATTCCAAATCCCCCGAAATGCTCAATTTTTTGGGAACCGAGGGCTCCGGATCTGACAGTGCGCCGGAGGGACTGGAATCCAAGCACCAGTGACTATGGACGAGCGAGCAAAGCCAGAGAAGAAGAGCGGGCCCGCTGGAAGAAAATGGCAGCGACTCCCGGCGTAGATAACAAGGCCTGGCTGTAGAGGAGGCATCTCTGACAGAGTGACCGGGAAGCCGGGGCACCCGGGCCTGAGCAGGCTTCTTTGGGCAGCCGATGTACCCGGGCTGTCTGAGCACCGGAGGAGGCGGATTCCAGGAACGGAGGCCGGAGGAGAAGGGAAGGAGGCCCGGGTTATGGATGGGGCCCCAACGGAGACGTGCACGCACGGTTCCAGAGGCACCCGCAACACTGGTCCCTGGGAAGCGGTACGTCTCAGCAGTGGGGTGAGTGCCGGAGAAGGAGCTGGTTGGAACACAGTTGTCATGTCACCATTGAGGGGAAGAAAGATCGGACCCTGAAAGACATGTGAACCAAAACCCTGCAGACCAACGGAGGAGAGGGCTGAGGATCCCCGACAGCACAACTAGAGCATGAAGCAGAGGGAGCGGAAGCCCCTGTCACCCACTCCTTAGTTGGGATGCTGTTCAGTACCCTAAGGGAAGATTTTCAGACCCTAAGAGAGAGATATTGTGACAGATGAGAAAGAAATCAGACAAGACGTGGATGCAGTGGGAGAGTGAGTGCCAAGGATTGAGGAGCAAGAGCAGGCCAGGGAGGAGGAAGTGGAGCAGCTTTAACAGGAGGTGATACTGCTATGGGCTCAGCAGGTCGATCTCCAGGCGCACATGGAGGACCTGGAGAATCGTTCTGGAAGGAACAATATACGTGTTAAGGGAGTTGCACCTGGTGAAGAAGGCTTGGACATCCTGAAATACCTGCAGGGCTGTTTCGGAACATATTGGGGGTCCCACCAGACTTCGACATCAGGATAGACCAGGCACACAGAGTGGGTTTGCAAAGAAAGCAACGGCACCTCCACCAGACATTTTGGCTTACCTCCCAGACTTTTGCCTCAAATAACATATTCTACGAGACGCCAGGGCGAAGCAACCTCTCAAATATCAAGATCATCCAGTGGCCCTATACCAAGACCTGCCATTGATAACTTTGCAAAAAAGACAGGAGTTTCGAGTGGCAACAGTGTTTCTTCGGGACCAGGGAGTGGCGTACTGCTGGGGCCATCCTTTCCGGCTGATATTCAAGTGGCAAGGAAAACTCTATCAAATTAAATCAATACAAGAAGCTTGCAAAGTGCTGGGCCTAGAGCAACTGACCCAAGAGAAGGCAGACAGCAATGCCCGCAAATCCCCCCGAGAGCGATGGCAGAGAGTCCGGGGGAGGCATCTCACAGAGCATGTGCTGAATCCAGACCCTACAACCATGGCAAAGGAGAGGCAGTCGGTTCTTGAGACATTGTTCAAAGACACATCTTCCCAAGATGACTCCTGAATTCTAAGGAGATAACTCATGTTGACAGATTTAAGTGGAGCTGGGAGGGTGGTAGTTGGGAGCGTGGGAATCACGGGGCTTGGGCCATATTATGCACCTCTCAGTTTTTTTTTCCAAGGGCATGTGAAAATCAGTTTCAGTTGGTGTTAGGGAGGGGAGGGAGGGAACTGGTATTTTGGGTGTTGGTGGTGAAGAGGCGGAGATTGCTTCGGAGGGGGCAGGCACAGCAGCCGGGGTGGCGGCTTGGAAGAAAAGAGGGCTCACGAGTCGAGGGGAACAGAAGTTCCACCATAATCTCATACCATATTTGACTCCACAGTGAATGTTTTTACCCTTAACATTAAGGGCCTGTACTAATCCCATTAAGCGGAAATCCATTCTTTCATATTAGAGAAGAAAGGGGGCAGAAGTGTGTCTCCTCCAGCAGACTCACCTCCTTGCAAAGGACTGGCACTGGATGTGGTCACGATCCTTCCCTGTCAATTTTTCTCCTCTACTCTGGATAAAATAGCGGGGTAGCTATACTTGTTGCTGAGAAGTTCTCTGGGACAGTAGGGGATAAGATAGCTGAAGTCAAAGGACGACTCTTGGCTCAAACATTTCAGGTCGGGGGCACTCCATAGTTATAGAATCGATATATGCACCCAACTCGGGACAGGGGAAATTCCTGAAAGTGTCTCTCTCTGAAGTCTTGGGCACACAGGAGTGAAGGACACTTGTGGGAGAGGTCTTCAATCTCGTCATGGACGTGTCTAAAGACTGGTAAGGTAGCCGCTACAATGAATGGGGAGAGCTGTCCAGGGATGGGAAGTAATGGCTTCAATCCAGGGGGTTTGTAAATTTGTGGTGAGTGGCACATCCACAGGTCTCACAGTTTTCATTTTACTCCCATGCACACGGCACATTTGCACGCCTGGATCACTTGATATCACGACAGAAGTAAATGCAAAGGTGGGAGAGGTGGACATGACACCGGCATCACTTTCTTACCACAACGCAGTGACGTTCTCCCTTCGATTGCCCCGATACGGAGACAATCAGAATGTTGGTGACTTAGGGTAAGCATGCTTCACAAAGAGGCGGTGACACAGCAAATATACAAATGCATTAAGGACTACTTAGAGATAAATGACTCCCCTGACATCTCCTTGCCCACTTTATGGGGATCCTGAAAGCGGTAGTACGGGGGAACTGATAGCCATCTCCGCTGCAGAGGATAGAGAGCGCAGGGAAAAGAGGGAACATCTCACAGCGAAAGTTTTGGAACTGGACTGGGTTCACAGTCAGAGGGGGAACCTAGGGTCTGGCAACAGTTAAAGGCAGCTCGAGCACAATTGCCGGAGCTGGACCTCAACAGAGCCAAATACGCAGCGCTCCGTCTCAAGCACTCCTATTATGTTGGAGGGGACAAGATAGGGCAAATGCTAGAGAGTAAACTTAGGGCTCAAACCCAACAGACAAGAGCCCAATCAATTGCGAACGATGAGCGGGAGGTAGTCACTGAGGATGATGAGATATCGAAAACATTTAGGGACTTTTATGCAGATCTATACAGAAGGGAGACCACCCCAGGACCACAAGTGGTGGCATACTTTTTAATTTTTTTTTTTTAATTTCCAAAAACATTATTGACAAGTTCAAAACAGTCAGTATACAGCTTGCAACAGAGCAGATCAACATACACAGAGGATTCCAAGTCCAATATCATGTATAAAAGACATTCCCCAAATGCAAGAGACAAATTCCTTATGATACTGTTGGAACAGCGTAAATGAACAGGATTATCCTCTCACCAAAATGAGGCGTGAGCACCACAGCAGTGACAGTGGCAAGTGCAGTGAACAGGGGAGGCAGAGTGGTAGAGGAAGGCAGTTACTGACCAGCACCGGCAGCCCCCGTAGGAGGGGTGCCAGCTGTGAGCGCGGGAGAGGCAGCATGGCTCGAGGGAATTCGGGATATATCACTAAAGGCCCCCATATGTCTGTTGTACGAGACCTCGCCTGTAGTAAGTCCCAGAATTCCGATAGCAATGTTTGGCATCTCGTGGCATCTTCAAGCCAATGAGAGAACTTAGGCGCCGTTCTGCAGCCCCAGCAAATGTCCACCCTACGCCTAGCCAACACAAGCTGCTTTGCGATCAAGCGGCGTGAAACATCCAGGCAGAACTATACAAAGCCCAGCAGACACAGAGGATCGGGTTGCACCATCGCAGAGGTAGTCTCGGAGATAGTGCTGCATACCGCCTTCCAAAATTCTGACACCTTGTGGCATAACCATGCTAAATGAGCAAAATTCGCAGCAGGGGCAGCGCAGCGCATGCAATCATCAGTGGGTATAAGTCCTAGTTTATGAAGCTGGACAGGAGTGCGGTATAGCCTATGTAGATACTTCAAATGAATAAGACGAAGCCGGTAGTTGGGTGACAGTTTCTTCGTCTGACTGCAGCAGTAGAGCCAGTCAGCCTGGGCGATGTCCATGCCCAGGTCCGTGCCCCACGCCACGTGCGCCTGGTCACTGGAGATGGAAGTGGACGACAACATGAGGGTGTATAATTTAGTGACTATTTTGTGTGGAGTCGTGGATGGGTATATGAAATCGAGGGCAGGCATCAGAGGTGGAGGCTGGGTGAACGTAGGATGTAAATTCAGGCATATAGCTCGTAACTGATAGAACAAGAGTGTGTCAAGCGGACCAGAGGAGGCTGGTAGAGAATAGAATGTGTTGTCGGGATATAAGTCTGCCAAAGTTGACAGGCCCAGAAGTGATGCATGTTTAGACATGCGGAAGGCTGGAGAGGAGGAAAAGCAGGATGACCCAAAATCGGCATGGCATTTGCCGACAACAACGGGAGATTGGTGAGTCGGCGCAGATCGGACCAGGCCCACCGCGGGCCGAGAAACCTATACCCCTCTGAGTGTGATGCTGCCGGAACCTGGCCGCTCGGGGCTCCATCGCGATAGCGAAGAGTATAGGTGACAGAGGACATCCCTGCCTGGTGCCACGCTCAATACAGATGGGCTCCGATATTTGCCCATTGATTCGGAGCCAAGCCGAAGGGCGGGTGTATAAAAGAGATATGTTACGTATAAACATAGTGCTGCAGCCAATGCGAGGAAGGAGAAAAAATAAAAAGGGTCATTCTCGCGTTTCCAACACCTTAGTGGCGTCTAGAAGTGTGGCCACTGCGGGAGGCTTGGATTTATCTGGTGAAGAACCGAAAAAATGGTCTGGAGGTTGTGCGAGGTGACCCGTCCAGGATTAAAACCAGACTGGTCAGGGAGGGCAATGAGGGGCATGAGAAGAAGAAGGCGAGAGGCGATTAATTTAGCAAAGATTTTATTGTCAATGTTAATAAGAGAGAGAGGGCGATAGGAATCGCGACAGTCGGCCGGCCTATCAGGCTTTAGCAACAGCGCAATCATTGCCTCACGGAGGGACTGAGGAAAGAGGCCATTATCAAAGGAGTTGTTGTACATAGCAGCCAAATGTGGTTCTAAAAGCGAAGCATACGTTTTGTAAAAGTAGGCTGGAAAGCCATCCAGTCCGGGGGCCTTGTCACCAGGCAAGCTGCTGATGGCAGCGAGGATCTCTTCCCTAGTAAAGGGCTCATCTAGGAATTTCCAATGAGAATCCTCTAGCCAAACCAATGTAATAGTCTCGAAGTATTGTTCGAAGGCCTCGCGCAAGGGGGGTACCAGCAGTATAGCATGCAAATAAAAATCCATGAAACAGGTCTTAATTTCTTCAGGTGGTTCTAGCGGGGCCCCCATCACTGAGAACCGTAATATACGATGCAGCATGAGGAGGGCGTAGGAGGTTGGCTAAGGTCTTTCCAGGCCGATCGCCCTACCGAAGCATCGAGCACGGGCCTCTCTGCCTAGAAAGGAAAATTCACTCTCAGCCTCTTCAGAAAATTCAGTGTGTTTCCGTTGTAGAAAGCGCAAGAGTCTTGGGACTGGGAGCTGCAGCCTGGGAAGCATCCAGAGCCCTGATCTCTGTTTCCAACTTTGCCAAAGTGGAGCGGAGAGAACGGAGGACACCGGCTTGCTTAGAAATGCACTCGCCTCATATTACTGTTTTGAAGCCTACCCAGAGAACAGAGGGAGATTCTACGGAGCCCACATTTAGATCAAAATAATTGGTGATTGCTGTTTGGATTTTGTCGCAAAAGACTGTGTCACGTAGCGTGTTTGGAGGGAGCCGCCATGTGAAAGCTCGCTGAGGGGAGGAAGGGAGACGAAGTCTGATTTGAACCGGTGCATGATCCGAAAAGGTACGCGCCTATGGGTTGCAGCAGTGAGCCAGGTGAGGACATCCGCGCAGGCAAGCCATAAATCAATGAGTGACCAGCAGCCCGAGCCCCGGCGACGCAAGTGCCTTCACGGGCATCAGGCCACATATGACGCCAGGCATCATAAAGCGAGTTGTCAGCAAGTATGGACTGCAGTGATGCAGTAGCGCGTGGATGGGAAGAGTGAGGACCAGAGCGGTCCAACGCTGCTGAAAGGGTAACATTAAAATCTCTCTCCCAGAGAACCGCCGCCGGGCCGAAGGAAGAAACAAGATGCCATACGTGAGTAAAGAAATCGGGATCGTCCGAATTGGGGCCATATACTGCAGCTATCGTCATGGGTTGAGACAACAAGGAACCATGCAGAATTACATATCTCCCATCAGGATCAGAAAGCGCCTTAATAGTTTGCCTGGGGAGACCCCTTCATATCCAAATGGAAACCCCCCTTGTGTACGTGGAATAAAATGTGGAGTGTGATTCTCCCCAGTGGCACGACTGGATGACGACCCAGGCAAGAGGTGCGTCTCCTGTAAGAGACATATGTCTACCCAGTGTTGCTGCAAATGAGAGTGAATGAGCTTGGCTTTTTAGTGATCATTGAGACCACCATTATTCCAGGTCCAACAAACAGTATCAGTCATATTGTACTATACCCTAGTGGAATGTGGCATAGTGCAAGTAAAGACGACATCAGGCAGACCCAGAAGGCATTCAGCAGCGCAGCATCTCCAACCGGCAGGGATGCAAGAAGATCGCCCCCAGCAGATGGTATGGGAAATTGGAAGCAGGTCGCCTGAGCAGGCCAAGCGTTAGGGGAAGCCCCCAGTGTGCAGCATCTCAGCAGTATAGTTTGGACAGGGGAAGATGTCATAAAAGTAATTGGTGCAGAAGGGAACAATAAACACAGCACTGTGATGCAATCTGACCTCAAAGAACCAATAAAGAGAAATAGAAAGGTAACATTCCAAAAATCCCCCACCCTTGATGGCAGCTCAGAAACCAATCCCGAAAACTTATCAGTGTTGTGACCTCCACCCATATACCCCACCCCGACAGAACAGAGAGCAGCGACCAGAGGACCCCGAACCCAACACCCACACTCGTCCCCCAAAACAGACCCCAAAAAAACGACCACACCCACTCCAACCCCCTCAATCAGGCTGAGGAACCACCCCTTCCCACCCCAGAAACCCCAAACTTGGAGGAGGAGAAACCATGGTTAGATAGGGAATTATCCTGGTAGGGCATGGCAGGGCTCGGCGAACACCCCTGCAGTTAAGCAGGGTGGCCAAGCAACCAGAACTTAAGACAACTTTCATTGATTAATAACCCCAAACAACACAACCAGTCAATCATTGTCACTAAGGCGGTCAGTTTCGGCAGGCTGAGATCTGGATGGTGAGAAGCGTGACGACTTATCGAGTTTCTTTGCAAAGGTGAGGGCCAGTGTTTTAGCGCCCTGTCAAACTCTCAATTTTGCCGGGTATGCCAAGGAGTAGGAGACCTCGTGTTTCTGCAGAATGCGCTTTGCTGGAAGGAATTTGCGTCTGGCAGCCTGACCCGTGAGAGTATAATCTGACGAGAACGAGAGCGAATTGCCTTGGTGATTTATTTTGCCCATGTCCTGCGCCGCACGAAGAATAGCTCCCCGGTCTTGGAAGTTCAGTATTTTTGCGATGATAGGGCGGGGAGGTAATCTGGGGCCAGGGTGTGGACCAAGGTAGCGATGTGCTTGTTCGACGATGAAGACTGTGGAGAGTACATTGCTAAAGAGTTCCTTGACCAGTTGTTCCACTTAGTCTTCCATGTAAGCTATGTTGGTGGATTCTGGGACCTGAATTATGCAAAGGTTACTCCGACGGGAGCGCACCTCCAAGTCCTCATTCTTCTCCCGAATGAGAGCAAGGATTTTGCCCATCTGTAGTAGCTTCTGGTGGTCCTGAGTAGCTGCATCCTCGGTGTCTGAGACCCTGGACTCAAAGTGGAGGAGACAGTTGTCGTGGGAGTCAACACAAGCCTTCACAGAGTCCAGCCGGGTAGAAAGCTGGTCCAGCTGGGTTGCGATCCCTGTGACCATCGCTTTTACCTCCAGCATGATTGCTTTGAGGTCGTATCGCGAGAGGGAGACGCGTCCATGATGACTGCGGGATGGCCACTGTCAGAGCTGGTGCCGTCCTGGTGAGTCAACCTAAGTTGATCAAACTTTATTTTGGGCTGTTTAGGGTCGGACCTTCCCATGGCAAAGGAATTTCACAGAAGCCACTGCCAAGGAATGGGGGAGCAACAGAGCACCCCAGGCGAGCATATACAGCACCAGGAGAAACTGCCAGTCCGCAACCAGTTCAGCAGAGAACCTGAGGGCACCTAGCAGGAGTAAATCTGCATGCCCAATGGACCTCAGGGAGACAGACCGGCTGGTAGAGGCACCGCCGGCGCGATCTACTAGTGCAACAAAATTCAGAGAGGAAGGAGTACGTGCAGGCAAAGAACGGATGGAAGACTGGTCAGGCTCACGGCTCCCTAATGAGAGGGCACTGCAGTCCAGCCCGAGGGGGGCCCTCAATACCAAGCACAAGCCACACAGCACTAAACAGATGAAGTTTCCCCAGCGGAGGCCCCACCGGAGTCTGACCCCCAAAGAACCAAGAGTCCAGCTGAGGCGCTGCAGCAGGAGTGTGGTGGGGTGGATTCGGGAGGCTCGCCACATAAACCTCACAGCAAGACTGAGGCGTTGAAGACGCAAGCGAGGAAGCAGATCTCAGACAGCAGTATAGGTGCAGGGCACAGCACGGCCAACAGCAGGGACAACACCAATCACCCAGGGTCATTGCCAAGAGAAGCAGGAATACACCGCCTCAGGTAGCAGCAGCAGACGTGGCTGAGAGGGAAGGACCAGCCACAGAAAACACACTGCACCAAATTATAAAACCATGCGGGCTTGAATTTAGAAAGTTGCCACAAAGTCTTGGTGTTTTGGCTTCCATACCAACTATTTAGAAAAGCATTCCTCAGGAGAAACAGGTCCAGAGTATAATGTAGGCAGGAGGCCGGGTGTAGGGAACTGAAGAGGCCTCAGTAAGGCCAGGCCACTGTGCCGGGGGGCCGCAGCATCACAATCTGCCAGGAGAGGCCGCAGCAGTCAAGTGCGGGTCAAGTGATCCCTGCACTGACCCGCCACCAGAGAATTAATGCCCTGGGAGTGCATACCAGACCGGGTAAGATGCCACGAGGAGGCGCGGGGGCATACCGCTCCCGCTGCCGGGCCTGGCACTGAAAGCGGGAGGAGACCACACCTATCGGGACCAAGGATGAAAAATTGCACCAATGCTCACGAGGCCCGGGCTGGACAGTCCAGCGTGTACGCCCCCTGCCCCGCCGCAGAAAGCCCAGGTGGCGCTTAACTCACCGGGAGTCAGCAGGCACCTTCGGCGTCCCTCCAGCCATACAAGGATCCAGGAAGCCCCACCAGCGGTAGAAGTGCAGGGAACGGGCTTCTGCAGGCCCGCGAGGCGCAGGCCCAGCTCTGCAGCAATACACTCCCCAAGCAGCTCCGGGAGGCAGAAACCACTCCAGGCGGCACCGAAGGTGAGGGGAAATCAGGGAACACTGGTTTTGGCTTCAGGGAAAGCCATTGTCTGCAGGATAATGACGGATCTTGTGCTTGGCCGGCAGAGTTTAGAGTGCCGCCATTTTGCAGCCGGCCAAGCCACGCCCCCAGTGATGGCATACTTACAAGTGGCACACAAGTCCTCGATAGCTGGGGATCAAGTGGTACTGCTGGATGCCCCGATCCAGATAGAAGAAGTTATAGGGGGATATCACACCTCAAGCTGTCGAAATCACCGGGACCGGGTGGATTCTCTGCGGATTTCTACAAATCCTTTTGCCATCTCTTAGCCCCAATCATGACAAGACTATTTAACTCATTCGCGGGTAGGGGGTCGATTCCTCCTGACATGCTGGAGGCATCTATAGTAGTCCTGCCCAAACCGGGGAAAGATAAAACCCTGTGTGGCTCCTACCATCTGGTGTCCCCCTCAATGTGGAGCTTAAGTTGTTCACCAACATCTTAGCGGCATGACGAGGTCCTTTGATGCCTGGTATAATAGAGTGGATCAAGCGAGATTCATTCAGAATAGACAGAGCAGTGAGAATACCAAACGGGTTCTTCATCCCGTCGATAAAGCACACCAGATGCACATGGGCGCCCTGCTTTTAGCGGTCGACGCCAAGAAGGTGTTTGATATGTGGACTGGGAATTCCTAGACCAAACCTTGATTCACTTCGGTTTGGGAGACCGATTTAGAGTGTGGGTGGGGAGTTGTTTTAACTCTCCCACCGCTTCTATAAGGGTCAATGAAACATCGTCTTGGCCTTACGCCATCCAACGAGGGACAAGGCAGGGGTGCCCACTGTGCCCTCTTATTTGCATTATACATAGAGCCCCTAGCCCAGAAGATCAGGGACAACCCAGACCTCACGGGCAGTCCTTTGGGGGGGAAAGACAAGCAATAAGTCTTTACATGGACGATATTCTTGCTTCACTGGAGTTCCTGGATCGATCGGTCCCGCTGTTCTTAAGGGAACTGGAGTCCTTCGGTCAGGTCTCCAGATTCAGGGTAAACGTTGGGAAGTCAATGATCCTCCGCCTGGGTGGGAAAAGGGCAGATCCGCAAGGGGGCGACAGTGGTTTCCCAGAGATTAGGATAATGGAATCCATCCCATACTTTGAGATTGAAGTGGCCACGTCTAACCAGCAAACTATCACTCTCAATTACACTAAACTAGTCCGACAGATTAAGAGGGAGCTGCAGAGCTGGAAGCAACATCACTTGTCCCTGCTGGGACGAGTAGCTGCGGTCAAGATGTCTATTCTCCCCAAAGTATTATAACTGTTCCAGAAGTTGCCGGGGACACTTAACACGCTGCAAAAGAGATACTCCATTTTGTCTGGGCAGGGCGAGTCCACGCATGCGGAAGAATCTGGGGTATCTGAGACCAGAGGAGGGGGGCCTGGGGATTCTGAACTTGCTAGATTATTTTAGGGCTGCCCAATTACGATACCTGGTGGAATGGAATTGAACAGAATCAGAGAAGAGATGGCTTTTTCAAGACAGGGCGCTAGCGAAACTCTCCCTGTGGAAGGTTCCCTTTCTGAAGAGGGCAGCATGGCCATAGAACCTCCAGGACTCCCCTAACATGAAAACGGTGCTGCAGATTTGGGACGGGGGGTGGCCAGTAGAAGGGAACTTACAACTTTTCCCTCACTGATGACTTCCCTATTCGAAAACAAGAGTTTACCCCGGGGCTCGATGGAAGGGCGTTTTCAACTTGGCAAGCTTCGTCTGTTTGATACCAAGAGGCGCAGACCGTTCTCACAACTAAGCAGGACTATACACTCCCAGAGACAGAGAGGTTCCATTATTTACAAATAAGACATTGGCTACTACATCCAGACGTTCACCCGAAGGTCAACAGGACATTGACGAATTATGAGAAATGGCTGGTAAGAAGCTAACCGATAGGAAACTGATTTCCGAGCTTTATGACATGTTACGTCTACCAGTCCCAACGCAGCCTACTGCTAGCCAGAAACGCTGGGCAAAAGAGATAGGAAGGGAGCTTACGGGAAAGGATTGGGGGGAAATCTACTACAGGGGAAAATATACGGTGCGCAACATGGCCAGCAAAGAAACAGCTTTTAACATTACCACGTATTGGTATCTGACACTGGTGCGCCTTAATAAAGGGAACCCAGACTGCAGCCCTATTGACTGGCAGGGGTGCATGAGGAGGGACGTTATTACATTTGCTATGGGACTGCCCAGTTAAGGCCACATACTGTCCCAAGATATTGGACGAAATAGATCAGCAGTATGAGATACAGATCCCAAGATTCCCAGTTATGTAGTTTTGGGGCTACCCAATCCCTTAACGTTCCTTCTGAAGTCACGCAAAGGGAAACAGATGGGTCTAGCTCTAGGGGCGGAAATTCAGAAAATGTTATCACACTGGGGGGGCACAAACAATTTCAACACACACAGGATGGCTTCACAGTTTATGGCATTTCTTGGGGATGGAAGGGATACAGGCTTCCCTCACAAACACCGTATCGGGATTCAAAGAGGTCTGGTAGCCGTTTATAACTCTTCTGTCCGCAGAATTTAATAACATCCCGTTCCCAAAGTATCTCTGCCTTCTCTGGCTCACCGCAATTGAGGAGACGACCACTAGAACTTGAAAGTTGTTATGGAGCTTTCTGTGAACACCAAGTTTAAAATTAGAATAGTCATTGCGAATACCACTTCAGGGGTGGGTGGGGTGGTCAAGGGGGTTGGTTTGAACCCCTTTAGAATATGTTAAGTATTGTTTTTCTTGTTGCTATGTCGTATCTATATCAGAATTTTGAACGCCTCACAAACATATTGGGGAGTATGTTGAATTGCACCTTTGCAAGTAATAGCAAATGATGTATTACATACTTTTGATCTCTGGTACACAATGCGCATTGTGAGGCAGCTATGAAAACTGAATACATGCTAAAGATAATAATAGAAACAAAGTTAAACTTAAAATGGGCCGTAACCCTTTGTTTTTCTTCGGAATCAGAAAGTAGTGGGAAAAGCAGCTATTGCCTACTTCTGAAATCGGGAGTCAACAGCCAGTCATACAGTTAGGGGAAGACTGGAACCCCTAACCTGCACAGATGAGCTGCAACCACCACCGTCACCTTGGTGAACACTCAAGGGGCGCTGGTAAGCATGGTAGGGCATGGTAAACAAAGTGCTTGTGGCCTACATTGAACCGCAGGTAACACATGTGGCACTGCAGGACGGGGATGTGAAAATACGCATCCTGCAGGTTCAACGCTACTATTCAATCTTCTTGGCCTAGGGCAGACAAGACATGAGCTCAAGCAAGCATCTTGAACCTCTCCGTCTTGAGGAAAAGATTGACGGTCAGAGGATCTAAAATGGGCCGTAACCCTTTGTTCTTCTTCAGAATCAGAAAGTAGCAGGAATACCATTGCCTCCTTCTGAAAACAGGACCCTCTCAAAGAACTGACATCTGCGCGCCTGGGAGGCACCTATATAGGTAACCGCGAAATCATAACCGTTGCTAATGACGCCAACAATAAAACGCGGAGCAGAATGGAGCCACCCGACGGTGCACACAAGGAGTATTGCTCGAGCAAAAGCTTCTGTATCCAGCCTGACGCCTGGGAAATTCTAAAGTAAGGAATCTGCAGCTAGAACTTTCGATCAGATGGCATAGATTACTTTATTCGTATTAAAGTTAGGAAAGGAGCTGAGTTCATGTTTAACATTGCTGTGTACAAAAACATTAGTTTCAAGACAATATTTGCAAGCTAACCATTTCCCACTTTGATTGCTGTGAGTCCCTGTGACGAGGTACCATCATAGCCACAGGACGCTCCCACAGACCACTTTCCCCCTCACATTTCCCCATGTCCTCTTCTCTATTTGCATACAGTGACCTCGGAACAGGAACTGGACTGCTCCTCATGTTCTGGAGCTCTTCGTCCGATCACGTGACAGGGTCACGTGATCCAACAGCCCTGAAAATGAAAGAGACGGAAAGAAGCTGGCGTTCGAGTCGAGCCAGAGGAACCATAGGCTGGGACCAGAAGGAGGAAGAGAGAGGCAACCAGACCTTCTTCATTGCACCGAGGAGCCGAGAAGGAATAGAAATCGGAGACGAGGTAGGAGGAGTGCCCGTGAGGAGCCTCGCAAAACCACCACTATCGAAGAACCCAAGAGGTAGCTGGACGTCGCTCGACATAGTGGAAAAGCTAGCCACGTCCCAGGAGGGACGTGGCCAGACAAGGTACGGGGTGAGTTTGGGTCCGTCTGGGGCACCAATCTTGGAGCTCCCGCAGGGCGGATGGGTGGAGGAAGTTAGACAAAGCGCAGAACACCCGCTACGCGCCTTTTGCCTCAGTGCGCGTAAATAACCTTCACGTCGTAAAAAACATCCACAAAGGCACTGGTGGTGGAATTGGGTGTCTTCTCCCTTCACTCCTCACCCCCTGAGCATGCTTTAGGTCATCAGAACCTCGTTCTCATGTTCTTTTCTTTTCTGTTTTTTGTTCTTTGCCTTGACCGTTGGGAGCCCCGGTGAACCCTGGACAACAACGGGATCAGAGAGAGATGCCCCAAAGTCCCCTCCCAAACTCTTTGACAAAAGAGAGAAGATGGCAATCACCCCATTAACCACTGGAAACTCCTGAATCATTAAGGACTACCCAATTTCTTGTGTTGGAAATAAAGCGAATTGAGTCACCTAAAACAGAGTCCCTGTCTGCTTCTCTACCGTGCCACAGGCCCCCACAGTGAATGTTTTGTAGGGATAGCCGGGGCTGATAGAGCAGCCCTCACTACTTTCTCCCTTATATTAGGTCTCCTTTTGAAAGAAGACATGGGTAAATCCTCATGTTGAACAATATATTTGACCAAATGTTAATGTTTGTTAATAATTCTCCAAATGGCATTGCTGTCGGTATGGAAGGCATTCACAAATATGATACAGGCATAAGTGTTGGAGCATACTTTGGCTATTAGCAATTGTTCCCTGTGTGTACACCAGACTCCTTTCCTTGCTTGTTTGAGCAGTATAATGGGGTAACTCCTATAGCCAGTCCTTTGATCAATTGATATGATTCATTGAAAAAATCTTCCTTTATAGTAGAATTCCTGTATACCCTCAGGAGTTGGGGCATAGGGAAGGTTGTAATCACGGGCCCCTCGGATGATGGCTGGAGTACACAAGTAAAGAGTTCCTCTCAGTAGATTTCCTAAACAAGGAAGTATATTATGAATCTTCCTTAATCCTAATAGTCAAGTCAAGAAATGTTATACTTGCATTGTTATAGTCCATAGTAAATTGAATGTCAGAGGATCCGGAAGCGATCAAATTGACAAACAATGTCAGTGATGTGTCATTCCCATCCCAAATCAAAAAAACATCATCTATATAGCGGCGCCTGAAAGACATATTCTGCCAGTAAGGATTTTGATAGTCGAAAATGTGTGCGTTTACATGGTTGTCATGTAAAGACTAGCTACATCTGGAGCAAATCAGGCACCCATTGCTACTCCTCTTCTTTGCAAATAGTGTGAATCCAAAAATTTGAAAAAAATGTATTTAGTGCAGTTTCTGTCAATTGTACTGTGAAGGAGGTGGGTACTCCTTGGGTAGTCTCCCTGGCATCTATGATAGTTTCAACAACTCTAAGTGCCTCATGCTGAGGAATACTGGTATAGAAAGCCTGTATGTCAGTAGTCACTAACAGTTGATTGAAACTGTCAAACATCATGCCTTCTATCTGTTGAATCAAGTCAATGCTGTCCCTGACATATGATTGCGTCAGTGCTATAAAGGATTTTAGAAAAATGTCTACACACTGACAAACGGTTTCTAATACTGAACCACAACCGGAAATAATGGGACACCCCAGAGGCTTGGATAGGTTCTTATGAATTTGGGGCATAGTATATAACATGGGCGTTATAGGATGGTTGGCGTTCAAAAAGGTATCCTCAGACCTGGATAGGAAAGCCAGCTCTAATCCGTTCTGTGTTACTGTGCTAATGAGAGATTTATGCTCTCCAATGGGGTCACTCCTTAGTTTAGTGTAGTGATCTTCAATAGAGAGCTGTGTTATAATCTCAGATCAATAGGATTCCTTATCCTGTATAATCTGTTTTCTCACTACAAGACAGTTGTTGGATCATTATATTGGATTTTACATCGGGCTCTGGATATAGTGAATTATTTCTTGTTTGTTTCTTGGATTAGTTCCCGACCTCTCGCAATGGTCGGTGGGTCATTTGCATTTAACCCCTTTTTTGGAACAGAGCATGCATTGACTGATATATCCGAGTTTTTGACTCTGTTTCCCTCACCTGACTCTTTCATGAGTCATTGGCCACTGGAATGACAGTTAGAGAATTTTTCGGCTCTGAACTCTTGACATGAATGAATATTAATCAGGTTGTTCCGGTCAAGTGAGATTCAGTCTCCTCAAGAATATACTCATATTGTTTGGTGTAGATTGAAGAGAATCACTGATTGTTCACATACTTTCCTTTGCAGGTTGCTACCTCTTTGTTGACCTGATGAAGAACCCATGTGATTTATTTTGAGGGGTCCAAACGTCGAATGAGTAGGGTCCACGCATATCATTGATTGTTGGAGTATTGAAACTTAACTGCTCATATAATTGGGTTTCAACAATTATGTTGTGTCCTATGGGGGAAGACCCTTTGTGCATAGTGGCAATGTAATATATGTTTGGTATTGTATGGCTCACCTTATTGAACTTGCAAAGCACCATCACTTGGAGCACAAGCATTTGACTACTCTGTTTATCCTTTGACCTTTTTTGCATACTTGAATACAGACCACTCATTATCATTTCTGTTTATTTCTCTTTCATGTATGAACATTTTGTGCATGTATGAATTAAGAATTGAATGATTCCTTAGGGAACACTGTTTTATGAGTGGTTTATTACCCTTGTTCTTTGGAATGCTGGGGGCCCCATAATGTTGATGTAATATTGTTGGATATGAAGCAGCATCTAATAATCTAGACCATAATATTCTTTCAGAAAGGTTCTATCTTTCACAAGAATCTTGGCCTTTCACTCCAATGGTGTGAATATATCCTCATCACAAGTTGCTTCCGGTTGAATATTTATGTATTTTCTTTTGCCCCCAACCACACCACCTATACCCTGAAATGTATGAATTTATTTATTAACTAACCTGTTTTGTAGGGGGGCATGGCGGGGCTGGGTACCAAGATTGTTGCTCCACCAGGAAGCTCCGAAGCTGCCGCATAACAAATACAGCCATGATCAGCTTCATCGGCATACCTTGCAGCCACTGGCTAGACCTACAACTGTCAGCAATCCCAGAGAGCAGCATGGGCCCCATGGCGGTGGAATTCTGGATATCAACTGCTTTGCTTTGGCTCTCGCCGGCGGTGGCCTGATGCGGACCTCGGAGGCTGCGCAACAATAGAGGCCGTGGGCAGCAACTTGAGACCGGGGTGAGGGAGAGGTGTTGGTGCTGGGCGGCCAGAATGATTCCTTCTCTGCCGCGAACATCCCAGTGAGTATGAGCTGTGCAGGTGCATTTCTCCCTCCCCCTGGAGCATCTCCATGGTGTCATCTCCCTGGTGCTAGCAATCTGCACTGGTATTGCCCCAAATCGGACACTGCAGCTCGCATTCAGCGCTGGGCCTCTGAGCTGAGGGGCTTGTGAGCATATGGCGTGAGGCCACCACTCCCCCAGCGCCTCTTGGAGAGATTATCTCCCTGGACCACAAAAGGCCATGCGCGGGTGCTGGATGGCCCAGCAGGATAGTAAAATATACTACCTACCTGTAATGAGACTATGATTGGGCCCATGTCTTGAATAGGAGTGGATGTCTGGACATATATTTAGTGGTCCAAACCTGGGTTTTCCTTGCCCCCGGAGGTGCGGTGGGATGCTGCTTTGCTGGTGAATTTTCTGTCCCTTGTTTGCATCCCTCTCTTTAGAACACCCTGGGTTGCCAGGACCCCAAGCAGCAACAGCTATCCTTTGATGTTACAAAGACTCCCAGGTGCAAAGAAAGTGAAAGGCGCAGAGTGCAGGGATCTGACAAGTTCTCCGGACCCTCCTGAGTCTGGCTTCCCTTAAGTTGATGATTACATCGGAGATACGTGCAGCCTTCAAGGTCGATGATACAAGATTCGATGCTTTGGACACCCGCCTAGATGACATGCAAGACCAAACTGACCAACATAAGGCCTGTATTGATGCTGCTGAACAGCGGGCTCATTGAGCGCTTGCTCCTAGATCGCCCCAGGCGCTCCACAGCGACTGATCATAGCTCGACTCTTGAACTACCATGATAGGGAACCAGCTCTCTGCATGGCCTGAGAGAAGGGAGATATTCAGTATCAAGGCATGTTGCTTTCCTTTTTTCTTGAATTTACCCCTCTGGTTCAGAAGACCCATCGTAAATTCCAGGATATAAAATGAGCCAGAAGGGCAGCTATTGTCCAATATGCCATGCTCTACCCAGCTCACCTGCGCTCAAAAGGAAGACCCATATCTTCGACTCATCCTCCAAAGCTGCAGACTTCTAGAACCACCATAAACCAAATCCGAACTCTCCCTCTAGAAAATAACCCGCTGCTTTCTGGTGTTCAACCCGCGCGGATTGATAAAGATGTCTGCTTGGTGAACTGCTATTCTGGATTTAGCCCCTCTATTGCCGGTTTTGTATGCCGAGAATATCCTTTTCCTTCTTTATGCTGACTACTTTAAATATTGGCTGTACATGTTTTATCGCACAAGTTACTTACATTTGTTAACAATATATCTGTAAAAAATATTAGTAGTGATAGAATCCTTATCTTAGAATTACCCCCAGGCGTCAGACTGGATTCGGAAAGTTTTCGTCAGTAGTACCCCTGCGCGTCGGTAGGTGTCATCGTGCGGCTCCACGTGCGTCGTTAGCGCCGGGATGATGTCGCTGGAGCTCACGTCAGTTCTGTACATGACTTTCTGCGCCAGGAACGCAGATCCATGCAAGAAACTGACCACTGGTGCCATGAAACTAGGGCCCTGAAAGAGATGACCTTAACCCCAGAAATCAGTTTGCAGAACAGGGAGGATGGGTGGGGTGGAATCTATCACAACTATGTTTCTTACAGATGTATTGTTACCAAAGGTAAGTAACTTGTGCATCCGAAAGAAACACGTAGTGATCGATTCCATACCTTAGAATAGACATGCCAGCAATACCAACCCCGGTGGTGGGTCTGCGAACCAAGATCACACCAGAAAGTCCTGGAGAACAGAACAGCCAAAGAAGCCATCTCTCCGGACTTGGCTGTCCAGGGAGTTATGCTTGGTAAATATGTGCAGCGAGGCCCACATAGCTGCCTGACAGATGTCCTGCAAGGGAATTCCCCGTCCCAAAGCAGTAGCGGCTACCGTCGCCCTGGTAGAATGGGCGCGTAGCCCCACCGGAGGCTCCTTTTTATCCAAAGAATAACAAGCTTTAATGCACGGAATGACCCATCGAGAGATGGTCCGCTTGTGCACGCCCGGGCCATTCTTGGCGCCCACGTAGCCAACCAAGAGCTGGTCATCCCCCCGGATCTGTTGTGTGCGGTTAAGGTAAAATGAGAGCTCACGTTTTGGGCCCAGATGGTGGAGCCTCTCTTCCTCTTTAGAAGGATGCGGAGGCAGAAAGAAGGTGGGCAGTGATGGTCTGCCCCTTGTGAAAAGCAGTGACAATCGTTGGCAGAAAAGATGGACAGGTCTGCAGAACAACTTTGTCCGGATGGACAGAGAGAAAAGGAGGTTTAGAAGAAAGAGCCTAGAGCTCACTCACTCTTCTGGCAGAGGTGAGGGCAACCATAAAAGCAGTCTTTAAAGGGAGAAGACAAATCGGACAGTTGTGAAGTGGCTCAAAAGGAGGACACATCAGATAAGTCAGAACTAGGTTCAAGTCCCACTGAGGCATTATGAAAGGAACAGGAGGGAAAAGATGAGTAATGCCTTTTAAGCATCTATTTACAACTGGGGACTTGAAAAGGGAAGGCTGATCTGGAAGCCGTAAAAAGTCTGAAATGGGCAAGGTGTCCGTGCGGTGTAGGTGTATCACATGGATGGTGCACTGGGTTAGGCACACCTGATGAATGGCATTGTAATGAAGTAGTTTAAACGTTGCATTAGCATTAACCTTATGGACCCCTTCATGTACCCTCCTCCATTCCGCCTCTGTCAGAGGTGTGGGCAATATTGTATCTCATTTGTGTTGCAGTCCTAACATCTCCTGTGAAATGTCACCTCTTAACGCGCAATAGAGGTGAGAGACTAAGCGTCTCCCCTGTGGCACATATAACATTGTCTCCAGTATATTAGTATTAGGTGGCTCGGAGGGGAAGGCCGGCCATAGTTCCCGAGCTACAGTTGAAATTTTTACGTATTGGCGAAATTGCGCTGTCCCCAGCTCAAACACGGTTTGTGCGTTTTCTTGTGTTATAAATTGACCTTCCCTATAGAGATCTCCAAGAAGCAGCCACCCCCTCCCTCCAATGTCGGGCCCACACCTGTTATATGAAATAACACTCCAAATGGAGAGGGACTAACCTAGAAAATATAAAGGTCTCTTTTGGGAGAACCTGACTTATGGCTATCACATCCTTCTGGCTCAAAAATACTGGCCACCTGAAATTGTCTTGGAGTGCCCAAAGGGAGAAACAGTGATTGTACCAGCTTTTTCCGACCTCGTTCCAGTATCACTAAAACATTCAGACACCCAGGAGTGGGCGGTAGCACTTGCTCCTGCATTATATCACAACCATGTAGGGTGGGATATTGAGTCACCTCACCATGTAATCCCAGTAAAAACAACTCCAACTCCACAGAGACAGTACCCAATTAAACAAGAAGTGAAAAAAAAATTCAGGGAGATCTTAGATCAACGTGTATGCCAATGTGTAATAGAGATTTGCACCTCTTCAATGAATAATCCTTTGTTTCCGGTAATGAAGCCTGACAATTCATACCAGTTAGTTTTAGACTACAGACATTTGAATACATACACAAATACATTTTCTGGACAGAATGCACACAGTGCTGCATTAATCAATAACATTTTAGGGAAAACATACAAAACAACAGAAGATATCTCAAATGGATTTTTCTGCCAAAATATAGTGCCTGAAAACAGATATTTTACAGCATTTCCAGCCTTCAGCTCTCATCTTAATTCTGTCAAGTTCCCCAAGGGTATGAGAATAGCCCGGGTTGTTCTCAGCTAGGGTTACAGAGTTACTTCAAAATTTTGATGAGGAGCAGGCCTGGGTGTAGTTTGCTGAGTTTTGCTACGTGGAACTCTGCGAAGTTACAAAATAACTCAGTGGAGTTTCGCAAGTGGCGGAGTGCAGTGCGAACTGCTGTTCGTGCTGGTCTTCCTGCTGCTCCGGTAGAAATTCTACCTGAGAGGCAGCTCGCGCTCGTCAAACTTACCGTTTGCGATCATGAGCGGGAAAAAACTCCTCTGCTCTACGCAAAGCGGAGTTTTCTGCACTATATTAGCTCCGCTGAGCGTGGATTGCAAAAACCTCTGCAAACTCCGCGAACGGAGCAGAGTTCACTGCCCAGGCCTAATGAGGAGGCATTGTCCTATGTAGATGATATTAAGCTGATGGATGATGATTTATTGGATCATTTGACCACGGTGAGCAACATACTTTTGGGATTCACCTCTGATGGCTACAAATTCAACATTAAAAAATCGAAAATAGCCCATCTCAATGTCCTATTTTTGGGATACAAGTTATCAAGTGAAGGAAAAAGCCTTGCGGATAACTTTTTAGACAAATGCGCACTGCTCCAACCTTCAAAAACTCAGGAAAATTTACAATCCATATTGGGATTCCTAAATTTTGTCAGAACATACATTTTGGATTACACAGAAAAAGTAAAACCTTTCTACGATCTAATCAGACCAGATTTTTCAATTAGATATTTTACACAGGAACACACAGGTATACTTCGTTCCTTACAAGCTGGCATGATAGCTTCCAAACACCTACACACACGTATAAATGCCACAAATCTGCTGATCCATGTAATTGCTGGGTCAATCAGTGTACACTTACCTAAACTTCAATGTAGGCGAAAAGGTACCCACAGCATACAAATCACACTTGTACACAAATGCTGAAATGCGTTTTGCTTCAACAGAAAAAATTCTGACAGCAGTACAGACTGCAGTAGTGAGAGAAAGAGCACTGGCTCAGGGGAAACAAATAATTGTCATAACTCCAGTACCGCCCTTAGAGGCTGTTACAAAGGCAAGCGTTCCTAACGCCAAAGCACTACATCCACGATGGATACAATGGGCTAATTCTCTCACTGCAACAGATGTAGACTACAAATTTGATTCTACATTAAAAACACAAGCATTCCTGCAATACAAACAAGAATATCATCTCCTAAGTGAAATAAGGCCTCTAGGTCAGTATGAATACATTATTTACACTGACGGTTCTGCTCAGCCTGCCATAGGTAGTAAACAGCAATACAGCACAGCTTGTGCAATTGTAAAAGGACGTATGCAGGAAGGCAAGTTCCATCCTAGCAGCACGAAGACGCAGGTCTTGGAGACTGCATGGCACAACTGGCAGAATTAAAAGCCCTATTACTGGCACTAATACAAACGGATTGGGAATTTCCCCACACTTATATTGTGCGATTCGTTTTACTGTGTCCAGTCTTACAATACATTTCTTCTTCACTACTGGGGTCAGAATGGATTTAAAGACTCAAATATTGCACAATAAAGCATAAATTGCTATGGGAAAAAGTGGCAGAGCTGAAAAAAGACTTGCTAAGAGCTCACGTGATACACACGCTGAATCATCAATGTGATGACGTTCATGTTGAAGTGAATTCATTTGCTGATAAAGCCGCCAAGGAGACAGTGCGAACTGCTGCCATCGCTGCAATCACTCCTTCTAGAGCGAGAATAAATGAACAGATAATGGCAGCTGTCATTGCCTCAAACACAACAGCTCAGCCGTGCCAAAAGGCTTTCCACTCAACTACTCCTACAAGTTAAATGCGAAAAATACTCAAATGTACTGTATGCTCAAATTCCAGGAGTGGGGGATAGAGTAATACCAAACAAGAATCCCAGATTAGGTTTAATTCTAGCTGCACATGAGGGTCTGGGTTCTTCACACACAGGAGCCGAAAGGAGGTACTTGATGATGAAACCTCATACATTATCTCACCATGAACAGAGGGACCTGTCCTATGTGAACATTACAGCAATTCCAGTTCCTGACGGAATAGTTTGGGGCAGAGTTTCATATGATGTATTTGGTCCCACTGAAATTTTGAAAATACCACATGTATTTAAAATTTCTTTAAATGATATCATCTCCAGTACATACTCTGATGATTGGGATTTTGAAACTGTGAATAGTATGCTGTCTAATTTAGAACTGCCTGCAGCATTTTCAAAAAATGAAATGGTTGATGATTCATCTGATTTTGACTTCATGTATTTGTACCAACACTATTGTCATCATGTTCTTCATAAAACAAGTACACCAAGTAATGTTTTCACATATCACCAAGCAGAACATGGCCCAACACCACCGAAAGGTAGTTCACAAACATTTGCACAAAAGTTTGCTTATTTTTATGGGTTTACTACATCTGTTCCACACTCTTATTATTTAGTATAAGAAAATGGTGAGGGTACACTAGATGACATTGTGCAGGGCATTTCATACAATTCAACAGATCCTAATTGGAAGAGATGTTTTTTTTTGCCTATCAACATAAATAGGTGTCAGTCAAGATTCAGGGGTACCACCGAAGTGTTTAGTATCCATGAGCCTGACTTACACTATGTACAAAGAGAACATCCGGCGGTGGTGACATCATACAGTGTTAGGAAGTTATGCCTCGATTGGCTAAGAACCTCGACATTGTCACAGGTGAAACAACACTTGTCCTTACTCTCAGACCACATGGAACTTAGGGATTTTTTGCTAGGTCCCCAAAAGCCATGTCAGAAACGCTTCCTATATGCTGTTTATAATGAAATTTGGAAAATCTCTCAACGAAAAGCTGCAGCAAGACTGCGTGAAATTGACAGAGTTAACTTAGAAAAGGCTTTGGCTGAGGTTGACAATGGTATGACCACACTGACATTCAGGATTTATTCACTGGGCTACATTATATCTTCTGCTATAGATATAATGGAACAGGATCTGTCCATCTTACAACAAGGACCTTTTACCTAGTTAGGTGGTACATAAATGTTGTGTGGTTTTCCCAGAAAACTAGCCTCAATTCTTATGCTTGAGGATTCTCAGAATCACAGCAGGATTAGCATCTTCTGCTTAATTACTATGTGTAAGGGCCATCCCTTCCATCATCCTCGGCTGACATGACAGAGCATGGTAGAACCTCTGAGGGTACCTTTTGGGTATATATATATATATATATATACACCACATCTTTGCTGGGGTAGGCAAAGGAGAAAGACTTACATGCTGACATACTGACGCGAGACGCTGAGGTTAGGGCATGCAGACACTCCAGAACACCATGGTCTGACATCCCGTGTAGGGTGTCCATCTCAAGACCAAGACGGGGTCCTTTATTTTCTCACACCAGGTAATGGGGTTGTCTTCATCCTAGGGGGATTCCTGGCTCAACACCTACATACATGCTAGGTACATTTAGACACATCAAGTTAGGGTTGAATTGTAGGAGTATGCATTGTTATTATGTATTATCATGTATTTACATACCTGCCTATGTTCATTGTTTTAGCACTATTGTAGAAATCTACCATACATTTACTCTGTTGGTGCTTATAATCATTTATATCTGTTTCTGTCTCATGGTTGTTTCAGCGCACCTATTTTACACTAGAATTACTCTGGTTCAATAAATACTTATTGAAATGTTCCCACCGTTTATTCTGTGTATCTCTCTGAGACAAAGTGAGCACGAGAGAGTGAACGAAACGTACTGTACTGTTTACACGATCCCTGATGGGACAGGGTTTTCATGTTCGATAGTTCCCAGAAACTATTTCCTCCTTGGTAATAGGAGTTTACAGTGGCTCCGGGGCCGATTCACAGAACTAACTTAAGACAAAATCCTAAACTTACTCCTTTTGGTATTCACAGAAGTTAGGATTTTGTCTTAAGTCTGTCTTAAGACAGATTTAAGACAGACTTAAGACAAAATCCTAACTTAAGTCTGTCTTAACTTAGTCTTAAGTCTGTCTTAAGACAAACTTAAGACAAAATCCTAACTTCTGTGAATACCAAAAGGAGTAAGTTTAGGATTTTGTCTTAAGTTAGTTCTGTGAATCGGGCCCACTGTGAGCTGGCTAGATATACAGGTGAACATACCCTGTGTGGATGTCTGGAATCAGTTTGGACACCAATCCAACAGTTTATGCTGTCGAAAGGCGCAGATCCTATACAGATTTTTAGGAAGTATACAACACTTGCTTTGAATCTTAGAAGCACAACTGAGAAGAAACTACAATAAAGCTGTTTATTTTGCAGGGTCTGTGTGATACCAGAGAGGAAACACGGACTTAATGGTTCAAGGATGGTCATCTGTCATAAAAGATGTTTTTACCATGTTTAAACATCATTTGCCTGGGGATCCTTGTTGATTAACATGTTTCTTCTATAATATTGCAGATATTTTTTTAACCCTGCTCCAGCTCAACACTCATTTAAAATACAAATTAATATTAAACTACAGAGACCTATAATAGACATTAACATGAGATATAAACATCTGACAGTGTTTGTTTGTGCTACCTACATTACACTAGATTCTTGCGTTTAGTGAATTTCTACCTTGAAGGTGGAACCTGTTTTAATAAAGTTTTTCTCCAACACATTATCCAGGGCTGGATCAAGTTCCTCCCCAACATCTTCTATCAGCAGAGGTCTTCCCAGAGAAAGGCTATCTTCCAGGTGGTTTCTGAAGTACTTGTGGTTGATGGATGTGATCTAGAAACAAAAGCACCAAAATATTAATAACGGAAATGCATATTAATAAAGTGTAATACTTTTTAATACAGCCTGCACCTTCCAAGATGGATCTTTTAAGAGAGAACTGAAATTAGTGTAGGTTATGTGTAGGCATGTAGCCAGAAGGAATGTGCATTACAGAAGTTGTAAAACGCTTGTATCGTACCACAACAGTTTCGGAAACAAATCCACAGTAGAAGCTAGAAACAGAAAACACTTTCTGCAAGTCGGTATGTTTGCTTATTTTCTACAGTGCCGAATAACTCACCTTGCATCCACAATAGACCGCCATCTATAAACATTTTCTGTTTAATAATAATTTTGATTCACATTCTTTTTTATACATCTGGGCCAGTGATCTGTTTATCAAATGTATGGTGGAAATATGTTATCTAGAGATCTTGAAGTAGGTATAGCAGGTGCATAAAGCCAGGTAACAATATGGGATAAAATGCTACTTCTGTTATTTTAAACTGTGTATGTAATGTAAAGGGGCAGCTAGTGTAATCCATAGACAGACTATAGGGCTAGATTGCATACATTTGATCTCTTGTAGTACACTTGTGCACCAACATTTCCAACAAATGACCAGCGACAAAAAAATTATTTTGGCAGTCACTGACCAGTGTTGAGTTGGTATTTTAAAAAATGGACGCACCACACCAAAAGTGGATGGAGCTGCAAGTAATGTTCAACTCTAAGACAGAACTTAACTCTTAACATATCCTAAGGTTCTGTGATCCTTATGCATTTGTTGCACAAGAACCCAACTATAGGAAGAATATACTTATAGTACCCTAGTATGTAGTGCCCTGAGTAGTTTATCATTCTAAATTGGGTGAGCGTAAAAAAGGGCACCTCACCAGAATAATATACCATCGTAATCCGAGTCTTTTCACCTGCGAGACTTAGTGCTCTATTAAAAACCGGATGCTAGGTTTCCGTAACTTTTATTGCACATTCTCACTGATACTTCGCCTTTCTCTATAAGAGGACTGGTCTGGTTTTGTTGGAGTTGGGAAAAGCATCTCTCCCCAGCTCCACACAAGGCTGCAAATTGCCCCTGGGGTTGTTCATGGCTGTGCCCAAAGGTATTTTTGAGGGGTTTATTAATTTGGACCTCTTTTTGGTTGTTAATCAGGTTTGACATCCCTTCTTTGCCTATGCCTCTAGAGTGAGGGCAAACAGGCGAAGTAATGTAAGAGTTGTTTTCCTGCATATTAAACACATCATAACCCTAACCTAGGTTGTGTTTACAATTGCCACCATCTTTCACTAAAGTCACAAACTAAAACATGTTAACAGCTGTACTTTTAATTCTAAATAAAGAATTGGGAGGCTCACACTAATAAACTGAGAATTTTTCACACTTTCCTCCCTCTGTACCTAGCCAAGGACATTCCAACTGTCTCAGGCTATTGCTATACACTGTAACAATCACATTGCATAACATATCCTCAGAGTCCCCCAAGAAGGGGCTCCAAACCCTGGCCTCCAACAGCCCTGACAGCAAGACCCAACAGAACAGAAGCAACCATGTCCGATATGGAAGCAGCCGCTCTAGCCTCTTCCTACGATACGCCACCCTCCGACTCACCTAAATCCAAAATACAAGTGATCACAGGTCTCCGACAAGACCTTCCCGTCACAAAACACCCGAGACCGCCCATCCTGACCACCATACCTAGGGCGCCTAAGGAAAAGAACGCCAGCAACAAAAAGCCTTTCACCAATTGCCTACTCATCAACTGCAGGTCGGCCTCCCTGCATGCAACAGAACTAACAGAGGCCATCCTCTCCCATGACATCGACATTGCCTTCCTCACTGAGACCTGGCTCAACAAGCTATCCCCTCCATGCCTAGACATGCTTGTCCCCCCGGGCTTCTCCCTCATTAATAAAGACAGAAAAGACCAGAGAGGAGGAGGGGTAGCTATCATCCATAAAGACAACATGGCCATCACGGAAATAAACTCATTCGACTACAACTCATTCGAATGCCTCTCAACCAACATCAAGACCAATGACAATGGCTCCTTACTGTGTCACCTTCTCTATCATCCTCCTGGTAAAAACTCAATTAGCCGACCTGATAGTTCAAGGTGCACTTGGCGATACCAACAATATAATTCTTGGTGACCTGAACCTACGGTGGAACGAGACCAACAACCCGTTAATCCAATCGCTAACCACTCTCCTCTGTGACAACAATCTAACCCAGTACTGCACAGAAGAGACACACTACAAAGGAGCCACCCTCGATGCCATCATCGCGCAAAGAAACAAAATCACTATCAATCACATACTTCCCGTTGACTGGTCAGACCACCACATGATCCTATTCCACATAAACCAACTTACTCTCTCTCAACCGGAACTACGAGACCCCCCCAAATGGCTGCGAAACCTCTCCGATGTTCCATTGGGAGTCCTCGAAGAAGAGATAAGCTCACTTCTCCCAGACAACACTAAAGACCTCTCTACTAATGACCTCACTGATTGTTACAATGCCAAGCTAATTTCTATCCTCGACAAAGTAGCGCCCCTAAAACTCAAAAAGAGTAGAGCCATCCCATCCAGATCATGGTTCAACTCCGAACTCAACTCCGAAAGAAGATTTCTAAGAGCCAAAGAAAGAAAGTGGAGAAATAACCCTTCCTCTATTCTTCGTGACCAACTCAAATCAGCGCGCAGGAAGTACAACAATCACATCAAAAACAAAAAATCCAGCTTTTTCCGCTCAGCACTGGACAGTGCCAAAAACAGACCCAAGGAGTTATATAGCATCATCAGACAACAAACCTCCAAGCCCATACCCTCCTCGGTGCAGGCGTCCAAAGAACTATGCAACAAGTTCGCCAAATTTTTCAAGGCCAAGATTACAAAAATCGAACTCTCACTGGCCGATTTCAACACGCAGCACGCAAAGAGCAATGCGGCTGGGTCACCAGACCTTTCACCTGTTCTCTCTCCTGGTCCCTCCCCCAATTCCTGGCTCAGTTTCCATCCTATCCAAGAAACTGAGATAATCACGCTGATCTCCACCTCCAAACCCTCAGCCCATGTCCTTGATCCCATTCCTCCCCTACTGACCAAAAAAATGAAGCACGCTCTAGCCCCGCTCTGGAGCACAATCATAAATAGCTCCCTGAAAGCGGAGTGGTTCCTGACTGCCTCAAAATGGGCCAAGTCACACCCCTGCTGAAAAAACCCGGACTAGATGTGACAGATCTAAACAACTATAGACCTGTGTCGAACCTCCCCCTTCTCTCAAAAACACTTGAAAGATGCGTCCTACATCAACTGACCCAGCACCTGGACAACATCAGCCTCCTGGACCCCCACCAGTCTGGCTTCAGAAAAGGCTGCAGCACAGAAACCGCGATCCTCAATATCATCGACGATATACATGGATCTTTAGACTCTGACCAATGCTGCCTCCTCATTCTCCTTGACCTCTCGGCAGCATTTGATACTGTTGATCACAAACTCCTCTTAAGGACTCTCCAAGAAAGAGCCGGCCTTGGCGAGGTTGTCCTCAATGGTTCTCCTCCTTCCTCCACAACCGCACACAAAAAATAAAAATAAAAAACTTTACCTCCGACCTCCAGCAAGTCAACAGGGGAGTCCCTCAAGGCTCGGTGCTTTCACCGCAACTCTTTAATATCTACATGGAACCTCTTTCCAAACTACTCAGAAAAGCCAACATTCACTTCCATCTCTATGCAGATGATACCCAGATCTATCTGGAAACAACCTCTCTCAAAGACATACAAAGACTCAATGATGTCTTGAAAGATGTCCAACGTTGGCTCACAAGCAATCACTTAAAACTTAACCCTGACAAGACAGAGACACTCCTCATCTCAAATAAGGAAGACAACCCACAAATTGCCGAGTGGTTAAAAGCCATTGATGCACTTAATGGAAATCTGATTCTAGCAGACTCTGCCAAATCCCTAGGCATTACTCTCGATCCAAAACTGAATATGACGAGGCACATCAAGAATTCGGCCAAAAACGCGTTCCTTAGCCTAAGACTACTGAACAAATTAAAACCCTACATTCCGCCCAATGACCTCAAACAGGCCACCCAATCTCTGGTTCTGTCAAGACTGGACTATGGGAACGCAGTCCTCTCAGGAATTCCAAAATCACACTTGGCTCCCATCAAAACAACGCTACATGCGGCGGCTAGAATGATCACCGGTATCAAGAAATATGATCATATCTCCCCCGCACTCAAGGAACTGAAATGGCTCCCAGCAGAAATGCGGATTAGCTTCAGAACAGCTTGCCTCACCCATAAAGCCCCTCACACCGGCAAACCAGATTACCTGGCAAAAAAACTCATAAAAGCAGGTCAGTCCAGGAACCTAAGAAGCTCAAACTCCCTTCTACTCATCCCAGCTAAGACCAGAAAGAAAAAAACTGCTGACCGATCTTTCACTGGAAGCGCTCCCAGAATCTGGAATGCCATCCCCCCGCATATCAGAATTATTCCCTCTTATGTAGAATTCAAACGCCAACTCAAAGACCTGTTCCTCAACCGCTCCTTTGGAAATGGATAGTGGGGAGCAATTAACAATGATCGAGCTCCGCTCCAGCTCTAAGACTCTGAAGTTCCCTGAAAATGTCATTTACCTCAATGTGTTGCTCTTTCACTACTTTTTTCGCTGCTCTGTGGATATGTCTCCCCTCTATTCTTTATCTGTTGATAATCTGTGCTGTACCGACTGTAAAGCGCTCTGATACCCTGGGGTCTGGCTAGCGCTATAGAAAACTTCTTGAATAAATTGCTTAAATAAACTGAGAGAACATCTGCAGACCCAATGTAGTACTAGCATGAGAGAAACTATGAATATATTCAGTAGTAAAATGCTTCTTCTTGCTTATTTCCTTTTGGTGCATATCCTGAAAACAGTGCCCTCATGTATAAAGTTTGAATGTCTTTGTCTAAAGTCTTATTAAAGGACGTATAGATTTCTATGAGGAAAAGGAACTTTTCTCCCACCTTTAGAAGGCTAATCTATGCCAGATTTTACTTAGAACTGTACTGAGATCTTTGTACTTATGTTTATTTGCGTTGAAGCTAAATGTATCTATGGCAAGTTTCCTGTAATCTGCCTATTAATTCTTTCTATGAAGTTTTGAAACTGCAAAGCTTGTCTGTCATTCTTACAAGAACGACTATCACCTGCTACAAATACTTATCTATACAGAAATTGACGGCTTCAATCAAGGAGCACCAAAGTCCATATCGGTACTATACCACTCCTGGTCCTAGTCGTTGGTGTGCCCCATGAGTTGAAATTTAGCACAGCTTTGAAAGTTAACAGATCTGGTAGTAGAGGTGATGGTTCTGACTGGACCCGACCCACATTGGCAGTAGAACCAAATTCTGCACCTTCAGGGTCCAGACGGTTTACTCCCAAGATTCAAATTGACCCAGTCCTAACCTGATCCTGGTGCCGGAGACGACGAGGTTGCTAGAGAAAAAAAGACAAGGTGAGTATCAATAGAGATCACGTGTAAACTGCAGGAAAAGTAGTTGTGGAACAGTGCATGTTCAGAGTTGTATTAGGTGCATTGTGGTGAAATAAAGTGAACAGGTTTTGATAACACTTATTATGTGGTTTGATTGCTGCACCTCTGGGAAGAATCATTATTGTAATTGTTATGATATTCTTGAATTTGTGAAAGGGGCTAATGTTGGAGTTGTTGCAAGCATATGGTTCAGAGCTAAAGAGAGGTACCTCAAGTTAGAACACTGAATTGTTGAACGTGCCTACTTGGTGTGATGTGAGGCTCTATCAGTTTTACCAAGATAGAGGAATAACCTTCTTGTAAGAATGTACTAAGACAGCTTGGTGGAAATTGGCTACTTAGAGCATGGGGAGCTAAATTTGAGGGAGTTGAGGACTCGTGACAGAATTGATCGAAAACATTAGGGAATGGAGCGATACTGAGAAATTTAGAGAGTTGTAGTCCATGGAAGAAGAAAAGAGAAGGGTTCAGGGAGAATGAAGAAGGAGCTGTAGGAGATGTAGCAAAGAAATATCCCTTGCAGGAAATGCAGATAGGAGCTTTTTGGCACGTCCCCTTGTTGCGTCCAGATTGGTTTCATTTCACAAACTAGCTTCCCAAGCTTGGAGAAAATCCTGATAAGTGATATACCCAGATGCAACTGATAGGGCTCATTCACAAAAGTAATCTGAGACAAAATTCAAACCTTAGGACTTTTGGTATTCAAAAAAGGCATTTAGGAGTAGTAAAGTTAGGATTCCTAACTTTACTACTCCTAAACTGCGAGAAAATCCTAACTTTACGACTTTCGGTATTCACAAAAGGCATTTAGGAGTAGTAAAAGTATAATTCCTAACTTTACTACTCCTAAACTGAGACAAAATCCTAACTTTTAGCATTTCGGTATTCACAAAGGGAATTTAGGAGTAGTAAAGTTAGGATTACTCCTAAATGCCCTTTGTGAATACTGAAAGTCGTAAAGTTAGGATTTTGTCTCAGTTTAGGAGTAGTAAAGTTAGGAATCCTAACTTTACTGCTCCTAAATGCCTTTTGTGAATATCGAAAGACGTAAAGTTAGGATTTTGTCTCAGATTACTTTTGTGAATCGGGCCCATTGTGTCTATCGCTAAAAACAAAATAGGAAAGGATGGAATATGTGAGAGTTGTCAGTGACATTTGGGTATCCAGAAAGGGAAAAACAGTCCTCCCTGATTCCCTTCTGCCTGCCATTGTGTGGCACATGCGCGGTCCGACACACTTGGGCAGTGACGAGATGGTGTCCACTTTCCGATCATACTGGTACAACCCACATTTCAGATCAATGGCAGAGAATTTTAGTCAGCATTGACATCTGCCAAAAGCTAAATGTGGGCAAGCGAGTTGCTGTGTCCATGAGTCACATTGGAAGGTATGATGATTCCTTCAGCCGTCTCAAAATACACTTTGCGGAGAGGCCCTGATGTAACAAATTGACATATATCCTCATCATCGTGTGTCTGTTCTTACGAAAGGTTGAGGCTTATCCCGCCAGGAGATTTGACAGTCACCAAACTATTGCTATGGGAGTTGATACAGCAATTTGGGATGCCAGTTCATCTTGAATCGGATCAAGGAACTCACTTTAAAAGTGAGATAATGCAGTTACTGAGTACAGCCATAGAGATTGACCAGAGAGTCCACTGCAGTTACAGACCTGAGGCATCAGGCATTGTCACAAAAGCCTGTGCCTTTACATCACCCAAATAACCTGTCACTCTTCCTTTGGTACTGAATATTCAAAGTACACCTTGTAAGAGAACTGGATTGTCACCTCATGAGGTGCTGATGGGCAAAAGATATGCAAATTACTTTTGTTCATGCGGCTGTTCTTGTGAGTATCACAGATGACCTGGTCCTCGAGTTCTGCAAGGGATTGTCTGATGTGGTGTGTTCTATCTCTCATCAGGTCAACACCACTACCCCAGCAGTCATAGGCTATCTAGGGCACTACCTGAACCCTGTGACTGGATCTACATCATGAGACATGTCCGCAAGTCATGTTTAGAGGAGTGCTGATGAGGACCCTGCCAGGAGATCCTGGTCACTGACACTGCTGTCAAGTGCGCCCGTCTGCTGAACTGGAGTCATGTCTCCCATACCATGAGATCACTGTACGAAGAGGAAGAAGCAGAGCTAACATGCGCTAATTCCTTGAATTACCGTAGGTTTGTGGTGTCTGAGGCATCGGAAGACCAGGCTGAGGGCCCACAGTCACCATCCGATGAGCATCATTTGGAGCAAGAGGTTGATGAGTGCTGTTGTCCCAGTGACCACTGTGATACTGACCACTGGATTCAAAATCTGCATCACCAGGATAGTGGAAATTTGTGGAAGGCTGAGACTAATTTGCCTCAAAAAACCTCACAAGAAACAGGAAGGGGCTGGGCAGGAAAGCTCCACCTCCGACAGCAAGTCCGCCTCATGAGAGCCAGAGATCTCAAGTGCCTCCAAAGGTCAAGGCCAAGGTGAAGACAGTTAGCCAAAAGTAAGAGCCACCAAAAGAGAATGTTGACACCTAAGAAGAGACCAGAGACGATTAGGGACGATAGTGAGTTAGTTGAACAAGAACACATTGACCAGATGGACTTATGGATGAAAGCCAGGACTCAAACTGTACCAAGCAACCCAAATGAGAGAGAAAGATCAATTAGAAGTATTCAGGTCCAGAATGGACATACCTTGTCAAAGTCAAGTTTGACTCTGATGACTACTTGAATGACATTGATGAGCCTCCAAGAGTCTATTCACGCTGGCTACTGACAAACGTTGGAAAGGACGGGTAGAGAGTTAGGTTAATGGTCAGAGGACAATGGCTCCTTTAGGCCTCCAGTTGACACCATGAAAGGAAGCCCAGTAGCTTTCAAGATGGGGTACAGACGATAGGATAGTACTTGGAGGACTACACTTTTTATCTGAGATTTCCTTTATTTGATTTAGATTAACGTGGTGCAGCAAAGCTGCAAAATATTGCTTGTAAGCTTGAGAGTTGCCATTACTGTTTCCTTTTTTTTATTTTATTTTTTATGATGAAGTAAAATTGCAGCAGCAGGTTGCATAAATACATTATGAAAATCAAATTTAATTAATTATCCACAGTTATAAAAAACCTAGTGGCTTATTTAAAAAAGGATACCCAAGTTGCAAATGGCTCCCAGATCTACACCGGATGCCTGATATCTAAAACAACAGGTCCCCACATCTCACCCCTTTGGGCAATTTTTGCTGATGTTATATATAGGTCAAAAAGTGTTTTATAATGTTGTACTTGTAAATTTTCTGAACACAAACTTGCCCTCCCCCCAACTCAATTGACTTCACCTCGATCTCCTCTTGCTGTGCCAATGATATTCCAAACTGGTCATCTGATATGAGACTCGCACACTGGCCCAACTTGTCAAGCTCTTGGATTGCTCCCTGTGCTGGCTGGACCACACTTCCATCCTTAACCCTAAAAAAGGCAGTGATAGCTGGCTGTGATGGGGCCATAGATGGAGCCGGGCTATCTTTGCTGTGTCCCAAACCCCCCTCCTCAGAGACTTGTGTCGCACCCTGTTTTATTTACCACAGCTTGGGTGTGGTCTAGCAAATTCTTCCTCCTCCCTGCCCCCATACTCCCCAGCCAGTCTTATAGCCAGAGATTCACTCTGCTTACCTGTACTCTCATTCTTATGGACAGGGGGAGATTCTTGGCCCATACAGCTGTAGAGCAGCCTGTGAGGACACCTCCTTATGTTGTCAGGCAGCTTTGGGCGCTATAGTGCAAACCATCAAAGAAGTTAGCCCGAAAGAGAGCTTGATGCTGTCTTCAGGGCTGTTCTGGAGTATCCTGAGGGAAGACCCGCCCACCTGCTCAAAACGCAGTTTAGGGTTCGGGACAGCCTCCCTGCCAGAACCGTCAGCGCTCTAGTGCACCCTATCCACGTCTCAGCCACGCCTGACTCTGCAAAGATGTCGTGCCAGAGATTGCTGTAGGATCCGTCTACTCAGCAGGGACCTCAAGGAGTCAATACACCACCAGGCGCAGAGAACACCACTGGCGAGGCGAGACCCCCCCACAAGCACCGAGATGAAAATCCATCTCCACTTCGCACAGCAGTCCCTCCTCAATGCCAATGCGGCTGAGGAGCGGAATGCCGGTGCCGCGGCTCTGAAGAACCTCCCAGAGGGCACTCGCATGAAAAAAAACACCAGGGCTCTAAGCAACCACCGTGCCCCCTGGCACACAAACTCCGCCAACAGGTAAGGTCCGCTGAGGGAAGGTGTAGGGGGTAGGGGAAGGAGTTCCGCCTCAGTACTCCTATGCGACCACCATCTTGCTTTCCACCTATTTCTGTTCCCATGTTTAGACAGCTGTTGGATGTCTACTTGTTGGGAGGAGATATCCCTCATATGTCAAGTAACTCTACTCTTGAGCCTGTTCTTAGGCCTTCCCCCACTTAAAAGCAAGGTGTCACATATCCCCCAGCATGAGAGTGTGTACAGTTACAATGTATATTATCAAACGTTAGTTGAATATGTGAAAGTCATGGAAGTGGAGGATTGTTTTGTTTGTTCATATCTTCCAGCTTCTGCCGCTGAGGGAGTATCTTACTTCCACTTACCCCATTCCTATTCTTTCTCCTGCTCAGTCTTCTTAAATCTTTTCTACTGTCAGGATTCCATCAAACCGTTTTATTCTGATTTTGATGATCTATTAGAAGGTGTGCCAATTGTCAATGATGAAAATATGAATTTGTGGGCTACCAAATAGATTTCTCTCTCTTTTCAAAGGTTTAAGTCAAGGGATCAGCATGAGTACATGATGAAATTCTTTACCACAGTGACTAACGCGAGCACTACTAACCAGAGCATGCATTATATAACCTGCAAAGTTAAACAAGATGAGAGGCTATTTATGGATGAATTAAATGAGAGGAGAAGGACAGGCGAAGAAAGATGAGAAGAAAAGACCAGTGCTGAACATATCATTGGGAAAGGCGAAGAGACACTAACGGAAACACCTCCTAGGTTAAATATTAAGGTCACCAAGAAGGGATATTTATGTATCATACAGCAGCCAGAGGGAAACAAAACTGTTGAGAAGCTACGATGAAGTGAATGCGAGCATAACTATTTGGTTAAAGAAAAAACCAGCAACCACATAATGTAACAGGTAGTTGTTATGCAGCATTTGTTTCCCCAGGAATTCTCATACTAATGTATTTTAAATTGTTTCTAAACCCTCTTTTGCTTGTATTGCTTGGCATTGCAAGTGTGCTTCTATACTTGAAGTTTTGCAAGGACATTTCATCGCAAAATAGTATGAATTGTGGGTATAAGAAGCTGTCAGCAATGAGAAGAAGAAAAAGAAAGAGGCTTGATGCAAAGGTTGAAGAAATGCAGAGTGAACTTTACAACCTTGAAGAACATGGGCAAATCCAGCAAGATGAACCCAAAATTAACAAATAATGTTCTGTAATAAAGAATTGAATTGATGATTTAAAAATTATCAGAGGGCGGATGTAAGTGCTGCTTTCCTGCTTATTAAACACATCATAAATTGGCAAATGTTAACCTAGGCTGTTTTTACAATTGTCCTCCATCTTGCACCAACGTCACAAACTATAATGTGTTAACCGTTGTTGTTTTTCTCCTTCTAAATAAAGAATTGCGAGACTCACGCTTAAAAACTGAGAAATGTTCCCAGCCACATTTCTCCCTCTGTACCTTGCCAAGGACATTCCAGCTGTTCCAAACTATTGATATACAATGTCTCAATCGAATTGCTTGAATAAACTCTGAGAAAGTCTGAAGACCAATGTAGTGCCACCATGAGAGGTATTTTGAATGTATATGGTAGTAAAATGTTTCTTCTTGCTTGTTTACTAATGGTGCATGTCCTTCTGAGAACTGTCTACTCATGTAGCATGTATAAATGTCTTTGTCTAAAGTCTCATAAAAGGATGTGTAGATTTCTATGAGGAAAAGACCTTTTTATCCCACCTTCAGAAGGCGAATTTATGCCGGATTTTACTTTGAACTGTACTGAGATCTTCGTACTTATGTTTTAGATGCTTTACTGCTAAGTTTGCCGATGGCATGTTTCTATGAAGCATTGAAACTGCAAACCTTGTCTGTCGTTTTACAAGAATGACTATCAACTTCTACTGAACTTAATCTATACAGAAATTAATGGCCCCTTCTGGGAGCACCAAAATCCGATCAGGACTCCACCGCTCCTGGTCCTACTCGTTGGCACACCCCACGAGTTGAACTATAGGATAGTGTTACAATTGGGTTGTTGGTTGATTGAGGCATAAGCCTGGTCAAAGAGCAACCACAATCCAAGTCAGGTACAAGGGCAGGCAAACCCTAAATTAACCTGTACCCGCCCTCTGGTAGCTTGGCACAGAACAACCAATCTTAAAGGTAATGTGTAAAATATTTGTGCCACACTTCAAACAGTAAAATAGTCAAATACCACAGAAAAATATCCCAAGCAAAGTTAGAAAACTAGATCTGGCTTTAATAAATAAAAAAAAGACCAAACATGCAAAACTTCAATTAGTAGAACTGGAGATATTGATTTTTAAAGTTAATAGTGGAAAATAGTGCCCAAAACAAAATTGGGACATATGACCTCCCCGGATCGAGACAAAGTCCCAAGTGTAGGCGACAGCGATGGAAAACGGGCCGACTACAGGGACCCAGTTAGGCTAGCATTAAATACAGGCTGCTGAGCGTTGAGTGGATCTGCATATGAGATGCGTTGCACAGCTGGGGCGGTGAGTTGGTTCTGAATGCGGCATGGCTGCCTTGATAGGTACTTCTGTGTCACCATTAAGGATCCTGTTGACGGGGCTTTACAATACCATACGGTGTCAAGGATGCAAAGGGCAATCAAGGCAATGCCTCAGTTCCAAAGAGTGGTGAAGCTGCAATGAAGAGTTTCATCATCGTCCTTGAGGCTACCGTCGACGAGGGATGGGAGGAGCTTTTACAGGGTAAAGCATCATACAGCAACGGTTCCGAAGGCGATGCGCCAGTCCCAAGATGCAGCAAGGGTGTTCGGCAATGAGAGTCTTTTGCACAGGGTCCAATTCACGCAGCAGTGCAAGGCGTCAGTTCCGCGGGAGGATGCACCGATCAGCCTAGGAGATGCCTTGTTTCAGCTCGGGATGCATCGTTCAGCAGAGAAGATGCATCAGTTCCGCTGGCAAGCACCTTAGTTCCGATTCCAAAGGAGCAGGACTGGATGGCACCAATTGGTAGGGTAGACTCACAGATGGGAGAGTCAAGGTGCAGGGATTGTAAGCCTGTTATCTCCCTTAGGCTTCAGATCAGGAGGCCAGCTAATTAGCTCTTGGACTCACTCTGGGTTCGGGGGCCGACAGATGCATGTCCAGTCCTTCTCACCCAAGCAAGAGGGCAGAAGGCAGAAGGTCAGCGCAGCAAAGCAAGAGAGCAGCAGAGTACAGTCCAGCACAGAGGCAGTCCTTCAGCAGGAGAGCAGTCCTTCTTCCTGGCAGAGTATCCACAGATCCAGATGTGTAATGACATGGTGTTGTCTGAGGTCCTTCTTTTATACCCAGTTGAGCCTTTTGAGGTGGGGAGAAGCTTCTAGACGATTGCCTTTGAACTGCACAGATGCTCTGCCAGCCGTGCCCTGGCTCTAGGGGCAGGCACAGCATATTCAAGTGTAAGTGAGGAAGGGTCTAGCTCCTCCCTCCCATCCTGTCAGTGATGACCAGTTCTATCACACCTAAGCTTCCCTTGTGTGTGGCTGTTTAGTGGGAATACACAAAGTCAACTGCCAACTACACCGAGTGAGGTGACTAGAGGCAGGCTGCAGGCACCAAATGGCTAAGGCAAGAAAATGGCAACTTTTTAAAAGTAATAGATGCACAACTGTTCCTTGAGGAAATTATTTCACAAATAGTTTAGTAATCAATAAAGTCATAGACATGAACAAAGAATCCATCACACGAGGGACATATTCAAAAGCGTTGTATTCCGAATCGAAATCAGATACAATCCAATCTCTAGCAACACTGACACTACAGAAAATATTTCACAGGTTCAATCGTAGTGTGACACCCTTCTGTAAACATAGATAGACAATACATTCAAATATATTTCGACATTCAGAGGTTTAAATATTCCACCAGTAACCAATGAATATATACAGTATATGACGTTTGTAAAGTCAACGTTTCGGTCTCTAATCAGTCACATAGATCCCTGAGACCATCTTCAGGACACAGCATTGCTTCTGTAGTGTCAGTTTTGCTAGAGATTGGATTGCATCTGATCTCGATTCGGAATACATCGCTTATGATTATGTCCCTCGTGTAATGGATTCTCTGTTCATGTCTATTACTTTATTGATTACTAAAATATTTGTGAAATAATTTCCTCAAGGAACAGTTGTGCTTCTATTACTGATTAACTAGTTCCTTGGGGTATATTGGGTTGCCCTGTTATTGTTTAAACTTTTTAAAAGTGGCATTTTCAGAATTTTAATTTAAAATCAGACTTCACCATAAGTTAGGATTTTAAATTAGGATTCCAGAGACACCAAACTTGAACAAGACATATCTTCCCATTTGGGAATTACACTCATAAAATGTAATAAGGTAATCCCAATGTCATCCTATGGGAGATATAGGTCTTTAGGTAAAACTTAAAAGTACATGTCCTGATTTTTAAGTACATTGCACCCTGCCCTCTGAGCGATACAGGGCCTACCCTAGGAGTGACTTATATATATTAAAAAGGAAGGTTTGGGACTGGTAAAAGGTTTGTTTTGCCAGGGCAAAAGGCAGTTAAAAAACTGCACACACAGGCTCTGCAATGGCAGGCCAAAGACATATTTAAAGGGCTACTTAAGTGGGTGGCACAATCAGTGCTGCAGGCCCACTAGTATCATTTAATTTACAGGGGCTGGGCACATATACTGCTACTTTTCCATGGACTTACAAGTAAATGAAATATGGCAATTAAATATAAGCCAATTTCTACCAAGTTTTAAAGAGAGAGCACAAGCACTTTAGCACTTTTACATTTCGACACACCTTCCAACTTGACGGTACGTAGCATTTCCGCTGACCTAGAGGCCTTTCAGCTTGTTCAGCTGGTCTCACAGCCGACCCACATAGGGGGACATACTCTTGACCCCTTTTTCACAAACCTGCCGGAGACCAAAATCACATCTATCTCTCCGTTAGCATGGACCGACCATTTTCTGGTGACCATTTTGTGTCCCATTCCAACGGCCCCCTCCATCCCTTCGGTGAGGCGCGTTCCAAGGAGACTGTGGAACAAACTCAGACTAGAGGATTTTCATCGCCTCTTAGTGGCAGAACCACTGGGTCCACTGGAAGACGTGGAAGAGGGCTATGACCGCTTTTGCTCCTGGACTACCAGGGCTCTCGACACTCTGATTCCCATCATATTGAGTAAAATCAGTACTAGAGAGTCGAGCCCCTGGTACGACAGTGCCCTGCGTGCACTGAAGGGAACCTGCAGACGGGCAGAAAAAACCTGGCGAAAGACATATGGGGCTGATTTAAAAGCTGCATATGTTACTTCTACCAGGGCGTATCATCGGGCTATTTGTCGAGCTCGAGCGGCTTATTATGCTGCAGAAATTCGCAGTAGCCCAAACCCGTCAAAGACCATCTTTAAGGCCGTGAAGGATCTTGTGGCGAAGCGAACTTCCTCTGTAGTGGTGAGTTCCATCTCCCACTGTGAATCCCTTGCCTTGTACTTTCTGGGAAAGGTCCAAGCAATCTATCGGGCATTTCCCAGCACAGGGATTGACCGGGGAAGTTCTAGTGGGACTTTACATCTTACCACCCTGCTCTCCTTTCCCCCCCTCTCCTTGGAAGGATTTGACAAACTCGCTTTGCGAGTTAAATCTGGCTCTCCATCTGATCCAGTTAGACCGGCTCTGTTTAGAGATCAGGCCTTTATGGGGCGCTCTGTGGTGTGCTCCCTGGTCAACCTATCCTTGGAGTCGGGGGTGGTTCCAACTAAGTGGAAGCAGGCGGTGGTGTCCCCTATCATCAAGAAGCCTTCCTTGGACCCGTCGAAGTCCGAAAACTACCGCCCCATCTCGCTGCTGCCCTGGCCGGCGAAGATAACAGAGGCTCATGTCAACTTGGCCCTGGCTGACTATCTCGCCCGAACCAATGTCCTCGACCCCACGCAAAACGGCTTCCGTGCTGGGCACAGCACGGAGACCGCTCTTCTTGTGATGGTGGAACATCTCCGTGCGGTGTTGGATGCTGGTCAGACGGCGGCGCTGGTATTGTTAGACCTCAGCGCCGCCTTCGACACGGTCTCTCACAGCATCCTCCTGCATCGGCTCGAGGAGATAGGTGTCGGCGGACAGGCCTTGCAGTGGTTCCGCTCCTACCTTGGCAATCGTTCCTTCTGTGTTTCCATCCCTCCCTTCAAGTCCAACTTACAGCCACTGGCCATGGGGGTTCCGCAGGGATCCTCGCTGAGTCCCACGTTGTTTAATCTGTACGTGAGACCGCTGGCTGATGTCGCTAGGCAGTGGGGCCTCACCTTGGTCTCATATGCCGACGACACAGAGCTGGCGGTTACTCTCAGCGGGGATGCGGAAGTAGATGCCCCCAGGTTTCAGGAAGGACTGAAGGCGGTGGCTAGCTGGTTGACAGGGAACTGTCTCCAGCTGAATGCCACTAAGACAGAGGTGATGATTGTCGGACGGGGAGCGGAACTCTGGGGTGACCAATGGTGGCCATCAGAGTTGGGACCATCTCCGACCCCGGTGGTGGAGCTGAAAAACCTGGGAGTCTGGTTAGACTCGGGCCTTACCTTCATAGGACACACTAAAAGAACAGCTGCCTGTTGCTTTGGTCTGTTGAGAGGCTTAAGACCTGTCCTCAAGTATTTTGACGCCCCAACCAGACAGTTAGTAATCCAGGCCACTATCATCTCTCGCCTGGATTACGCAAGCTCTCTTCTCGCTGGGGCGAATCAGGCTGAGCTTACCCGATTGCAACGGGTACAAAATGCTGCAGCTGGGGCGATTGTCATCCTGCCTAGATTTTGCTCGGTGGCGAATGTTCTTCGCTCCCTACACTGGCTTCCAGTGAGGAAGCGTATTCTTTTCAAGGTTCTTTGCCTGGCCTTTAAGATCCTGAGAGGCATAGGCCCTGAAATTCTGGCTTGCTCTTTGTCTTTCTATGTCCCTACTCGCACTCTTCGCTCCCAGGGCCAGGCCTTGGCTGTAGTCCCCAGATACAGGCTTTGCCGTATGGGGGGACGTTCCTTCGGTGTTAAAGCGGCATCAGCTTGGAACTCTCTCCCGGTAGAAATCCGCCAGTTGGAGGATCTCATGGCTTTTCGGAAAGCCTTGAAAACATTCTTGTTTTAGTTCTCTTCCTTAGCCCCAGCCTGTGTGATGTATTTTTATTTTAGAGTGGTCTTTCCTGGTTTCCCTTCCTGCTGTGTTATGTTTTTATATGCACTTCCTTGTCAAATGCGCCAGGACGCTCCTTAGCTGGAGTAGCTGTGCGCACAATAAAAAGCAATAACATAACATAACATAACATGACAGTTTAGCAATGGTAAAGTGCTCAGAGTCTTAAGGCCAGCAAAAACGAATTCCGTAACAAGTGGAGGAGGAAGGCGAGAAGTCTGGGGATGACCCTGCAGAAATGGTAATTTCCAACAGACAGCTCTGAGAGCCGACAGTATCATACCCCATGGCGATGACGGAACACCCCCTTAACATTCAGCAGGCCCAAAAAGCGAATGCCTGCTGCTCTCCTGAGGTAGTTCCATAACCTAGATGAGGGTTCTGATATGTTTAGACACTTGTCCAAAAAATCGTGTGACTCTAGGTAAACCACGATATTATCCTGAATCCCAAATTAACTATATCTCTACTGTAAATGTGCGAACAACAAACGTCAGTTGTCTTTTTTAGTACTTTACAATTACATGTTCCTAAGAAATTCTGGATACAGTTATTTAGTGTGAAAATATCACACATACCACACTGAAAGATGTATAGCACATTTTGGTAGAGGGGCTCCTGCAACAAAATATATGTTTTAAAGCACCCTACTGCTGTTTAGATGTATGTCTGTACTAAACCAAATATCAACCTATCAACAAAAAAATCCATATGTATGTAATGCAATTAAACAAACAGTGTCTTGCACAGAAAACAAGGCCATATACTTTTTTCAGGTCTTGGCAAGACAGTGCTTGCGGTGTCTCTTCAAGACATGTTGTGTACAATCAGTGGGCTACAGCCCACTCATAGACTTTGCTATTGATTGCCTGGAACGTCGCTCACTTATCCTTCATTCCTGTTTGTCCATGGCATGCATACGTCATGCCTCTCCTTCATTTGCCCCTCCCTTTGAGCATGGACCAAGTACTTGAGTCCATGTTCTGCTCCCGTTTTAAAAGATACTTTTTGTTTGTCTTTGAGCACTTTATACTAGTGTTTGTGGTTTCACTCGCTCTGTCTCCTCCTTTACCTCCTCCCTGTTCCTTCTTTCCCTCCTCAGATTGTGCTGTAATGTGTATCTCAATTATTCCCCTTCTCACCTGCCCCCATTGCTTGTGTTCCTTTATTCCCACCCGCCCTTACACAGTTTCTGGACACGAAACGGTAGACAAAGTTAGTTTTTTGTATTGGCTAAAGATGTTTGTAATTTAAAGGACATCACTGCAGATAAGCTGCTGCTGCCATGGTCCAGCAGGAAGAATAGAATAACTTAATTTATGCCCCTCATGCCGATGCACGTTTAAAACAAACATGCTACCACAGAGAGCTGTAGAAATGCCACTGACTCGCTGAGTAAATCCAGAAGACAGCGAGCCAGCTTTGATCACCCTGCCCCCCTCCCCAGCAGAGCCATGTTGAAACTTCAAAACAGTGATAAATCCAACAGCCTGAAGCAGGAGTCATCCCACGACAGGAACGCTTAAAGGGAGGCATAAACAGCTGCTGCATGGCATTCACACTGTTTTAGGCACTTTCAAGTGGTGAGAGGACAAAAAATAGAAACAATATTGTCTTACTTAGCATGAAGGCTGCTCCATCAGCACTGCAATAGATATGCTGCATGCATTTCAAGCCAACAGCAATCGAAGCCCCGCAGAGATCACTGCAGGGGCGGCTCCTCCACTAGGGCGGAGGAGCGACGGCCTACTGCTTTCTCGTAGTGCAAGTAGCAGAAACATAAAATGATAATAACTATCATTTTATGTTTCTGCTTCTCGCATTGCAAGAAAGCAGAAGGGGTCGGTTGCGGGTGGGCTGCTGCTCTGCGAGTAGGGCTGGGCAGGGGAGGAGTGGTGTGCCCACTCCTGATTGTGCATAACTGGTTTGGTCAGTCATGCACACTCTGCCCTTCTCCATGTTGGCTTGCAGCCTAAATGGAGAACATGTCCGGGACATTAGCCCGTGGCTGGGCGGCGTCCTGACCAAACACAACACTGCATTGTGATTGGCTTAGGAAGGGGAGCCTGCCTGCCTGATTGCTGTTCCTGCCGGAGGAAGAAGAGCAGGAGCAGAGACAACGCAGGATCCGAAACATTAAATTCAATCCTTCCCCCCCGCGTGACCCCCCGCCCCACCACCCGCAAGTCATGCCGGCCGCGACTGGATCACTGGACAACATAGCCAACCGATGCAGCCAATGCCCCACACTCAGCTGACCCGTGAATACAACAAGCCTTCAACTCCACATAATTAACCAAAATACCACACAATTAAGTGCCACACAATGCCACAACATACAAATCGATAACGCAAACTTCCACTACACACAACGCATTTCAACATCTCACAACTGCACACCACAGAATTCAACTCCACAAAATTCCACTACACATCATTCCACTCCTTGTCACATGATTACAAATCCAACTAACTCAACCCCGGCATATTTCCACTCTGCTCCATGTCACATAACTTCACTTCACATATTACCACTCCACTCCACACTACATTAATGCACTCCACACAACACAATTAAATTCCAGGTAATTCCACTACACAATTCCAAACCAACCTACATAATTACACTACACACCACATATTTACACTCCACATATATCCACTCAATTCCCAAACACATAATTATACTCCACAAAATTAAACTCTGCAACAATCCACACAATTACAGTCCACATAATTCCACACCAGCCCATAAAATTCCACACTATGCCACACAATTCCACACCACACATTTCAACACTAAGCAACATAAGTAAAATTCCACATAATAACACTCCAATCCAAACCACATAAATCCACTCCACATAGCAACACTCAAAATAAATCTACTCCTAACCATGCCACATAATCCCACTCAACATAATTTCACTTACCACCACACAATTCCACATCACAGAATTCAACTCCACATAATTCCACACCAAACCACGTAATTTTACCCCACAACACATAATTGCACTACACACCACATACTTTTATATCATGCTACATAATTACACTCCATGAAACACAGTCTTACTCCTCATAACTCCACTACACTCACTAACACATAATTACTATACAGAGTATCCTACTCTACACCATGCCAAATAATTTCACTGCACATAACTCCACTGAAAACCACACAACTCCATGCCATACAATTCCACAACAAACAGTTACACTCCAACCCAAATAAATCCACTCCCACCCACATAATTCCATTTCACACCACATACAGTCACTCCATTCCATAATACATGGCTAAAAGACATTGACAACGCCAATAGCTCTATGGTTGCTGAGAACTATTGGCTTTGTCAATGCTTATTTATAAAAATGTACACATTTTAAATGGCATCATTGAAATTGATGAAGGTATAGATTAACTGAAAACATCAGTATTTTAATAATAATAAAAAAGAACCCAGCACGTTACCTGAAGTTCATTTCGGATTTCTTTATTTTTTATCCAGATTTTTCCCTGCGTTTGCGGGTCAATCAGCAGAGGATAGCGAGCAGCTTTGGTGACAATGATTCCGTTCTGGATGGAGAGGTCGTCGTTCGGCAGGCCTTGCAGGTTCCATTCACTGATCGTTGGTCCGTCGATCAGCATCTCAGTAAGATTTATATTGTTGCCAAACGGAATTTTTCGGGTTTTCATTTCCTTTCTCCAATCAGTCAACAAGAGATTACGGAATTCCTGATTAAATGGGCCAGAATATGAAAGGAAAGCGGTAGCTAACAAAACATCCCCTAAAAAAAGACAAGCAATGTTACAAGAACTGACTTTATTGAACATCGTTCATTTTATACCCTGTATTGTAAAATGTCAGTGCATTAAAGTACACTGAATAATAAGCACATGGCTGTACAACACATAAAATAGACAACTGCAATATCATAATCAGAATATACCAAATTATAAAAAAGAAAGCACATTTTTGATAGGAGAGTATAGTGATCAGGTGGATAAAAATTTGAAGTACGCACAGATGTGCAAAAAATGCCTCAACATCAGTCTTCATACAGTACTTGAAGGATGCATCTACCTGTAGCCTGGTGTTTTTTAAATACCTCTGTATTTTACTCAGTATAATCTTGTGCTCCAAGGTTAGGTTTAGACAAATATTTCCAGTCCCTGTTTGCATTTAGAAATTGTCATGCCCTACAACTGTAATAAAAGTTTGAATGACGCAATTATTTCTTTAAACTGGATTAATGATCCATCGTTGGACTGTATAGCTATGTCCTTATTCTGACCGAAACCGGTCCTAGAATGCTTGATTCCAGTCCAGGGAGGACCTGGCCTGGCAGTTCGGGCTGGACTGTTCCCATAGGGCGCAAGGTCAAGACTGATTTGCATATGGCTGGATCCAAACTGGAATGGCATGGTGAGCAACAAACACAATGGATTTAGGCCCAGAGCGCTGTACTGGAGCGAATGTATGACATTGTTCTGCAGTCTGTCCATCAATTGTTCTTTTTGCATTTGTCACCTCGAGTGGGACGAGTATGCCCAGACGTGGGTCCTGCGCTCTCCATGCCACTGGAGTCAAGATATCCTGGCTGAAGAGGGCTGAAAGCCTGAAACCCGTCCTAGGATTCTTGATTCCAGTCCAGGGAGGACCTGGCCTGGCAGTGCAGGTTGGAATGTTCCCACTGAGCGCAGGGTCAAGACTGATTTGCATATGGCTGGGTCCAAACTGGAATGGCATGGTAAGCAGAAAAACGATGAATTTAGGCCCAGATCTCTGTACTGGGGTGAATGTATGACATTGTTCTGCATTCTGTCCATCAATTGTTCTTTTTGCATTTGTCACCCTGTGTGGGATGGGTATGCCCAGACGTGGGTCCAGTGCACTCCACGCCACTGGAGTCAAGCTATCCTGGCTGATGAAGCCTGAAAGCCCGAAACCGGTCCTAGAATGCTTAGTTCCAGTCCAGGGAGGACCTGGCCTGGCAGTTCGGGCTGGACTGTTCCCATTGGCCGCAGAGTCAATACTGATTTGCATATGGCTGGGTCCAAACTGGAATGGCATGGTGAGCAAAAAAACGATGGATTTAGGCCCAGATCTCTGTACTGGGGTGAATGTATGACATTGTTCTTCATTCTGTCCATCAATTGTTCTTTTTGCATTTATCAACGCCTGGTTACAGCGGAGTGCTTTTTTTTACTGTGATGGTGCAGATCATGATAGTGAGAAAATTAAAATTGCCTTAACCAATCCAAAGATTTATTAGTGGAGTAGTAAGGCAAAGTTAAAACAATTAAGGTGAGGTGGATGTAAGACTAGGTAAATTGGCCAGTCACATCACTATATGGTGATCAAATGTGGTCTAAATGGTGATCAGTTGTATTCTACATGTTTCAGCCTCTTAAGTGCCAGTAGCGAGGCTTTCTTCAGGTCCCAATACCACAGCGGTGTGTACCCGCTAAGGTGCACCGTAACCTGTGGCATCAATAAGACAGCATGACTTACAGTTACTGTTCAGCCTTCAGAACTCCTGAAAACGACGTTACTATAATGTGTGGATCCAGGCAGTAGTGTTTTATAAATGTGTGCAGCGATGCCCAGGTGGCCGCCTGACAGATGTCATGTAGAGGGACTCCTCTTCCCAATGCAGTAGTGGCTGCCTTCGCCCTGGTGGAATGGGCGTGTAGCCCACCTGGAGGCTCCATTTTAGCCAGCGAGTAACATTGCTTAATACACAAAATGACCCATCGAGAAATAGTATGTTTGTGTACGGCCCAACCTTTATTTGCGCCCACATAGACAACAAAGAGTTGGTCATCAACCCGGAACTGTTTTGTGCGATCCAGATTGAAGGAGAGCGCACATTTCGGGTCCAGGCGGTGAAGCCTCTCTTCCTCCTTCGAAAAATGCGGAGGAGGAAAGAAGGTGGGCAAAGTAATGGTTTGCCCGATGTGGAAGGCAGTGACTGTGAGAAAATAGCCTGGCATATGTTGTGCACTATTCTAGTGGGCACCTTGCACCAGTCTAAACAACCCTTATGGTGATGGTTGTCAAGTCAAACTTATAGACCAGCAATCCTAGTAGTAGCATGGACAAGCAGTCATAGGCTAAAACTTCAGAGAGCATGTAAAGCCAGCTGTTTTACCATATATAATCCCTTGAATACCAAATGAAAGGACACCACACAAGGTATATATCAAATATATATATATTTATTACTAACACAACCCCTCTGCACTCTTTATAAGGTCAGAGTTTGAGATACGTTACAAGTCACTCATTAAGCATACAATAAGTTGCACAAATATGATTCTGCCCTAGGGGCCTCACAAACCATATACTAAGTAAGTGGTATAAGAGCCACTTCAGGAAAAGTGAATAGGCCTGGGGCCCAGGGAATCGCTGGAGCTACACTACAGAACCAAGGGTTTGGAAGTAGGAGACCCACGGGAGACGCGTGCAGTGTGGAAACACAGACGCAAGTTACCATTGACTTACAATGGAGAACGAAGAAGTCACAAAGTTACTGATTAAGGACACTTCCGGGAGGACTACGGTGAAACCCCTTTAAACTAGGACATTTGGATAGTCAATACCCACGGGAGCACCAGAGTACTCGAGTTACCTCACCCAGGGAAGCCGGGTGCATAGGTGCCTTTTTGTGTCGGGTTTCGTCGATGCTTTCAATGGAGACCTGCAAAAGAAGTGCTGCAGGTGGCTGAAGGAAGAGTGTCCGGGTGGATCCAAGGGTGGATCGAAGCAGTGAAGAACCTGAAAGCAGAGGGGACAGAGTCTGGGTCACTAGCCAGTGACCAGGAAGGAACCAGGATGGAACCAGGTGATGTCGCGATGCAAACAGGTGAAGAGGGGAAGCTTGTCTCTGCAGCTACGAGGACCAGGAGGCGTTGACGACAACCAGGACGCGTTGACGACAACCAGGACCTGGAGTCGAGCTGTCCCACAAAGGCTCTCGTTGACTGCGGTATCGGTATCCGGATTGGACCTAACAAGCCTTGGCAACCGCAAACCCATGCAGGAAGTGAAGATTCGCTTCAGTTCAGACCAGCAAGGTCTGAGGCGCTTTTAGTTTGGACGGAAGCTGGAACAAGCTCAGAGCAACCAGGAAAGCATTGGAAAATCAAAGGATCATCTTCAGAGGGCTCACTAGCCAACGGGCTAGCAACCGGGAAGATGCATCAAGCTGAAATGCTGGAGCGTGCCCCATGTGGCACTGATGGAGAGTGGAGGGCTGAGCTCTGGTGCAGATGCTGCTCGGGTCTGGGGCTTCTCTTACACCAATGCACAACTGCGAGGGTGCCTCGGTCGTTGCACAATTAGCAAAGTGGTGGTAGTTCAGGATAACCGGTCCCACGTCTCTCGTGTCCGCCACGGGTCTCAGCTTTGCTGTGGATGTCGATCGAAGTCGGAGAAGTCTGGAAGTCCAGTTTCTTAGCTGCTGAGTCGTCGGGTTCCCGCTGGAGCATCGACATAGCAAACTGGCAAGTTACTGGTGGTGATCTGATACAAAAAAGACGTAGACATTGTAGGCACTTCTACATTCATCTATTTTGGGGTATACTGTATGTTGCATAATTATTACAAAACTTACTCCCCAAACATTAGTTATCAGGGTAGTCAGTATATCCTGATGATGTGCCTCCTTTAACAATCGCCCATTCCCTAAGAAAAAACATCCAGTTGCGAGACAACAGAAAAACACACACTTAGTGTCTAATAATAACCCAAGAAAGACTGAAAAAAGTGTGTGGGGAGCAAGATGGCACCTCACGGGTGCATCACCAACGGGAACCTGGCAGGTACTCACCAGGGTTGCCCTGTTCTCATCATTGGCACCATCAAGCTCATGAAAGAAAGGTGTGTCCAAGAAACACAAAAAGGAAATATTTTGTGAAAATATGCAGTGAAAGAGACCACAAAACAACCAATAAAGTGTCAAACCAACATATAAAACCAACACGACAACACAGATATGCACTTTTATTCTGTGTCTTGTGTTGGGTGTGGAATCTAAAAAAAGTGCGAGTGGTTACTAACTATCCAACCAACACCACTTTACTTGCCGACATGTTTCATTGCCATCGAAATTTTTGGCAATTTCTTCAGGGCGTCATACATATTAAAGCCACTGCATAGGGACAAAATAGTCTCAGCAACCTCTCTCGGCCATCTAAGCTCATACCAGCCGGGAGGGTAATGTCATCGTGGTACTGCAACCCCAAATGTGGGTCGTTGATCCTTCCCCTTCAATTTGCGCTGCGGTGGAAGGTGTCTGCCGTGAAATCAGCACGTCCTTTTCTCGAACAAATCTCGGTTCTATAAAAAAAGTTACTGGTGGTGCCTGTTTGAACAGGGTGGTTGTGAGAAGTTGGCCTGATGTATGATGTCCACAATTCTTTGGGCACCTTGTATCAGTCCAAACAATAGACAGGCGCTGCAAGCTGCAGGCCTAACTATCAAGGCATCCAAGTGGCAGATACGGCAGGGAACTGTTGTGTCCTTGGGCCACCTTATAGGCGGAGGCCAAGTCTAACCCAAAATGCAGACCATTCTGATTTGGAAGCTCCACCGACCCAGACCCGAGTCAGGGCATTCCTTGGCTTGACACTGTACTATAGGTGGTTTGTGAAGGGATATGGGTCCATGGTGACTGCCCTCATAGAAATCACCTCCAACAAGATGCCCAAGAAAGTGAACTGGACAGTTGGCTGTCAAGAGGCGTTTGACACCCTAAAGAAAAAGTTACTTACTTTCGGAAACAATGTATCTGTAAAAAACATTAGTTAGTTATAGATTCCTTACCTTAGAATTACCCTCACGCATAAGACTGGATCTGGAAAGTTTTCATCAGCAATACCTCTGCACGTCAGAAGGGGGCGTTGGTCGGCTCCGCGTCGGTCATTGACATCGTGTCGCCAGGATGACGTCGCAGAAGCTACTTAGACGTCGCCCTCACGCACTGATGTCAATTCTGTACAGGACTTTCAGCGCCAGAAACGCAGAGCCAGGCAAGACACTGACCACTAGTGCACAAAACTAGGGCCCTGAAAGGATGTCCTTAACCCTAGAAATCAGTTTGCAGAACGGGGAGGATGGGTGGAGCGGTAAGGAATCTATAACTAACTAATGTTTCTTACATATATATCGTTACCGAAGGTAAGTAACTTGTTCATCTGAAAGAAACACATTAGTTATAGATTCCTTACCTTAGAATAGATACCCCAGCAATACCAATTTCAGTGGTGGGTCTGTGAACCAAGATCACACCAGAAAATCCTGAAGAACAGAATGGCCAAAGAAGCCGTCTCTCCGGACTTGGCTGTCCAGACAGTAGTGTTTCATAAACGTGTGCAGTGATGCCCACATAGCTGCCTGACAGATATCATGTAGAGGAACGTGTCTTCCCAAGGCAGTAGTGACTGCTGTTGCACTGGTGGAATGGGCGAATAGCCCCACAGGAGGCTCCTTTTTAGCCAGAGAATAACATGCTTTTATACACAAAATGACCAATTGAGAAATGGTGGTCTTGAGTACGCCCCGACCTTTCTTGCCACCTACAAAGCCAACAAACAGTTGGTCATCCACCTGGAACTGTTTTGTGCGATCCAGTGGAGAGGTGTGGCTCACTGGTTAGAGGCGGCAGACCTGTAAGTGGAGAGGTGTGGCTCACTGGTTAGAGGCGGCAGACCTGTAAGCAGAGAACAGCCCGGGACCAGGGTTCAATTCCCGACGCGGCAGGGTCTTGGACCAGGGTCAACGGACTCGATAATTTTCGCCTCAGTGCCTACTCTAACCAGGGAACACACTTGCTAACTCTGGGCATTAAGCTTGCCTCATCTCTACAACGGCCCCCCACAGACGCCGGGGATGCATGGTTTCACCCTGGAGATACCCAGAAAGGGACCATCTCACAGGGAAAACCAGGACGGGTTCCCCAGCAGTCTACAGCGCCAGGACACTCGGATAGAGTAACAGTGCGCTTTACAAGTATCCAACATCAGATAGAAAGAAAGCACACGTTTTGGGTCCAGATGGTGGAGCCTCTCTTCCTCTTCTGAAGGATGCAGAGGCGGAAAGAAGGTGGGCAAAGTGATAGTCTGCCCTATATGGAAGGCAGTGACAATCTTGGGTAGAAAGGATGGACGAGTCCTAAGGACAATTTTGTCTGAATGCACAGAGAGAAAAGGAGGCTTAGAAGAAAGCACCTGGAGCTCACTCACTTGTCTGGCAGAGGTGATGGCCACCAGAAACACAGGGGCATATTATCTAGATGTGCGTTATATAACGCACATCGCACATTTCCATATCGCCGGCTATCGCCGGATTTTTTCGCCGTGTTAGCGCGTAATTATCAATGCGCAACACGAAATTAAATCCAACAATAGTCGGCGATATGGAACATTAGCGCATGAAAACAAACTATGTTTTCACGCGCTAATGTGTGCCTTGATAATATGGGGGGGTGGATTTAGCGTTATGATCCACACCCCCATGTTATAAATGCCTTAACACCTGATCGGAGCAGGCTTTGGAAGACCTGCGATAAACGAGTTTATCGCAGGTCTTCTTCTCCCAACGCCTGCCTTGGTAATAGGGTGTTCCCACCTCCAACCACATTTTACATGTGGTTGGACGTGGGAACGCCCACTTTGCATGTCATTAGCGATGTTTCTCGCTAACATGCAAAGTGGGCTTGAGGCAGGCGTTAGCATGCCCTTGTTAATAGGGTGCTGGAAGTATCGCCGCTTTCTCGGCACAATTTGTCGAAAAAGCGGCGATACTTCAGCTTGCTAATATGCCCCACAGTTTTGAGAATCAAGAGCCTTAAAGGGTAGTAGTGAAGCGGCTCAAAGGAAGCACACATTAAATAAGTTAAAACCAGGTTCAAGTCCCACTGAGGCATAACGAAGGGAATAGGAGGAAATAGATGAGTTATGCCTTTCAAGAAGCGACTTAGAACCAGGGACTTGAAAAGGGAAGGCTGATCTGGAAGCCGAAGGAAGGCAGAGATGGCCGAAAGATAGCCTTTGATAGTGCCCAGAGCAGAGCCCTGCTGGGCTAAAGAAAGAAGGAACAAGAGAACTTCAGAAAGAGGGGCAGAAAGGGGATCCACAGTCTTTGCTGTGCAGGATGCCACAAACTTGTTCTACCGGCAGGCGTATACCGTTTTAGTGGAGGGACGCCTGGCTGCCAAGATTACATCACAGACTTTATGAGGCAGGTCAAAAGATGTCAACTTCCGCCGCTCAATCTCCACACAAGGAGGTGGAGGCTGGACAGGTTCTGGTGGAGGACTGTCCCCTGCTGCTGCGACAGAAGATTCTCCAGAAGAGGCAGTCTGATTGGAGGATCGATGGCCATGTTGAGCAGCTCGGTATACCAGACTCTTCATGCCCAATCCGGAGCCACAAGAATGACTTGGGCTCGGTCGCGCCTGATCTTCTTCAGCACTCTGGGCAGAAGTGGTATAGGCAGAAAGGCGCACCAGTGGCTGAGTTCACTCACCCTGGCGTTCAGAGAACCTGTCAGGTGTTGAACCACCAGGGATATGCCCTGATGTTCAAGCCATGTCCAAAGGCAGAACACCTCCTGACATAGGGTCCACAATGCCACCCGCCTTGTTTGTTGCAGTACCACATGGCGGTGATGTTGTCTGTGAACACCTGCACTACTCTTCCCTGGACTGAGGGAAGGAATGCTTTCAGCGCAAGACAAATTGCCCGGAGCTCCAGAAGTTTGATGTGGAGCCCGGACTCCCCCAGAGACCAGAGGCCTCTCATCTCAGCCTCTCCCATGTGGCCGCCGCATCCCAGAAGGGAAGCGTCCGTCACCGCAGTGTGGTCTGGTTGGGGAAGGGATATGCCATTGACCCAATCCTGGTTCGTGAGCCACCACTGCAGTTGTCGTGCAGTGCCCTCCGAGATCTGGACGCAATCGGACAGATTATTCTGATGCTGCTGCCACTGGAACTTCAGGTGCCACTGCAGTGCCCGCATATGCCACCAGGCATGATTGACCAACAGGATGCAAGAGGTCATGAGGCCCAGCAGCCTCATAGTCATTCTGATCAAAACCCGGGATAGAGGCTGAAAGATCAGAATCAAAGCCTGAACATCGCTGACTCGCTGTTCGGGAGGATAAACCCGAAACCGTGTTGTGTCCAGAACAGCTCCGATGGAGAGGAGCTTCTGAGAGGGAATCAGGTGTGACTTCGGCACATTGAAGGAAAACCCCAGCGAATGCAGGAGATTGGCCGTAGTCTGGAGGTGGGAGACGACTGCCTGGGGTGAGTCTACCTTCAACAGCCAGTCGTCGAGATAGGGAAAGACTAAAACCCCTGATTTGCGCAGATGAGCTGTGACCACCGCTATCACTTTCGTTGGCACCCGAGGGGCACTGGTAAGGGCAAAGGGGAGCACTGTAAATTGAAAATGCTTGTGGCCTACCGTGAACCGTAGGTAACGCCGGTGGGCCGGCAGAACAAGGATGTGAAAATAGGCGTCCTGCAAGTCGAACCCTACCATTCAGTCTTCCGGGCCGAAGGCAGACAAGACCTGAGCAAGCGTCAAGATTTTGAACTTCTCCTTCCGGAGGAAGCTGTTGATGTCCCTGAGATCCAAGGTCGGTAGGCTCTTGTCCTTCTTGGGGAACGGAAAGTAGTGGGAGTAACAACCTCAACCAACTTCTGGGACAGGGACTGGCTCGATGGCTCCCTTGGCCAAGAGAGCCTTAACTTGCTGGAGCAGGGCCAGATGATCCTCCGACAAGCAGTGGTATCACGGTGGCATGGCTGGAGGGGTAGTCTCAAAGGAGAGGGAGTAGGCTCTTCAGACTATTTGCAAAACCCACCTGTCCGACGTGATGGTGCACCAGTGGGAGAGGTGAGGGCGAATCCTGCCTCCCACTGGCGTTTGATGGGCGTGAAAGGTTGGACTAGGAGGGTTTTGAGGCTGCTGCAGAGGGGGGTTGGTGGACTGGCCTGCCCGCTGGCCCCCAGAACCACAACGGTTGTTCCCACGTCCCCGGCTGTGCGAAGGTTTAGTAACTTGCTGCGGCCGGTGGCTTTGGGCGGGACGTAGTGGGGCACCCGTTCCGTAGCCATAAAAGGGGCGAAAACCAGACTGCACAGGGCGGGTGGAGAGGACCAAGGACATGGCCGTAGCCCGTGAGTCCTTGAAACGCTCTAGAGCTTTGTCTGCTTTGTTGCCAAAAAGGCGACGGCTATCAAAGGGCATGTCCATTAAGGGGTTCTGGACATCTCCTGAAAAGCCAGTTGATCTCATTCAGGCATAGCAACAAAGTGCTACTGACATTGAAATGGTCCTGCCCATAGAGTCGGTGGTGTCCAGCCCACAACGGATGGTAAACTTCACCGCATCCCTCCGGGCGGCGACATCCTGGGAGAGCACTGCCTGGATCTCCTCTGGACACTGAGGCAGCACCTGCGCAACAGTATCAATCAATCAATCAATCAATCATGGCATTTATATAGCGCGCTACTCACCCGGGAGGGTCTCAAGGCGCTGGGGGAGAGGGGTATGTTACTGCTCGAACAGCCAGGTCTTGAGTTGCTTCCTGAAGGAGAGGTGGTCTTGGGTTCGCCGAAGGTGGGTGGGGAGGGAGTTCCAAGTCTTGGCTGCCAGGTAGGAGAAGGATCTTCCTCCGGCGGTGGCTCTGCGGATGCGTGTTACGGTGGCGAGTGCGAGGCTGGTAGATCGTAGCTGGCGGGTGGGCGTGTAGAGGGTCATGAGGTCGTTGAGGTACTTGGGGCCCAGGTCGTGGAGGGCCTTGTGTGCGTGGGTGAGGAGTCTGAACGTGATTCTCTTGCTGACGGGGAGCCAGTGCAGGTCTCTCAGGTGTCCGGTGATGTGGCTGTGTCGGGGGATGTCCAGGATGAGTCGTGCGGAGGCGTTCTGGATAGGTTGGAGTCTTCTCTGGAGTTTGGCTTTGGTTCCGGCGCAGAGGGCGTTCCCGTAGTCCAGTCGGCTGGTGATGAGTGCCTGGGTGACGGTCTTCCTGGTTTCAGTGGGGATCCATCTGAAGATCTTGCGGAGCATGCGCAGGGTGTTGAAGCACGAGGAAGAAACGGCGTTGACTTGTCTGGTCATTGACAGGGAGGAGTCCAGGATGAAGCCCAGGTTGTGTGCATGTTCCGTTGGTTTGGGAGCGGTGCCCAGGGCCGGGGGCCACCAGGAGTCATCCCAGGCGGAGGGTGATGATCCCAGGATGAGGACTTCAGTCTTGTCTGCGTTCAGTTTAAGGCGGCTGTTCCTCATCCGGTCGGCGACGTCTTTCATCCCTTCGTGTAGGTTGGCTCTGGCGGTGGTGGGGTCGTTGGTGAGGGAGAGGATCAGCTGGGTGTCGTCGGCGTAGGAGATGATGTTGAGGTTGTGTTGGCGTGCGATGGCTGCGAGGGGGCTCATGTAGACGTTGAAGAGGGTCGGGCTGAGAGAAAATCCTTGTGGTACGCCGCAGAAGACTTCGGTGGCCTCGGATCTGAACGGAGGGAGGCGGACTCTCTGGGTTCTTCCGGTGAGGAACGAGATGATCCATTCCAGTGCTTTCTCTCGGATTCCGATGTTGCTGAGGCGCTTCACTAGGGTTCGGTGGCAGACCGTGTCGAACGCTGCGGAGAGGTCCAGGAGGATGAGGGCCGCTGTTTCCCCGTTGTCGATCAGGGTTCTGATGTCGTCGGTGGCTGCGATCAGGGCGGTTTCGGTGCTGTGGTTGGCCCGAAAACCGGACTGCGAGGGGTCGAGGGATCCGTTCGTCTCAAGGAAGGCGGCAAGCTGTTTGTTGACAGTCTTCTCGATGACTTTGGCCGGAAACGGAAGGAGCGAGATGGGACGGTAGTTCTTGAGGTCGGTGGGGTCCGCCGTTGGTTTCTTCAGGAGGCGGTCAGCTCGGCATGCTTCCAGCTCTCCGGGAAGGTGGCGGTGTGGAAGGAGGAGTTGATGGTGTCTCGGAGATGGGGTGCGATGGTGGCGTCGGCTTTGTTGAAGATGTGGTGTGGGCACGGGTCGGTTGGTGATCCTGAGTGGATGGAGTTCATCGTGCGGGTGGTGTCTTCGGTGGTGATCGGGGTCCAGTTGCAGAGGGTGGTGGTGGCGGGCGTTGGTTCGGAGGTAGGGTGCGTGGTCTGTGCGTCGAAGCTGTTGTGTATGTCGGCGATCTTGCGGTGGAAGAACGAGGCGAGTGAGTCGCAGAGGCTTTGCGAGGGGGTGATGTCGTTGATTCCGGCGCTGGGGTTGGAGAACTCTTTGACGATGCTGAAGAGTTCCTTGCTGTCGTGGGCGTTGTTGTCCAGTCGTTCTTTGAGTGCCCTCTTCTTGGTGGCGTGGATCAGCTGATGGTGTTTGCGGGTGGCGTGTTTGAGGGCGGTCCAGTTGTCTGTGGTGTGGTCGAGCCGCCAGGCTTTCTCGAGGGTGCGGCAGTTCTTCTTGGATTCCTTGAGTTCGTCGGTGAACCAGGGGGTTTTCTTGCTGCCGGGTCTGCTGGGAGGGTTCTTTAGTGGAGCGAGGTCATCGGCGCAGGCGGTCAGCCACTTGGTGAGGTTGCTGGCTGCTTCGTTGGGGTCCGTTGTGCTGGTGGGAGTGTTCTGGCTGAGGGAGGAGGTGAGCTGCTCGGCGGTGATCTTGCTCCAGCTGCGGCGGGGGACCCGTTGCGGTTGGTGGTGGGTCATAGTCCTATTGAAGCTGAAGTGGACGCAGCTGTGATCTGTCCAGTGGAGTCCGGTGGCGTGGCTGAAGGAGACGTGCTTGCTGGAAGAGAAGACGGGGTCAAGCGTGTGTCTGGCGTAGTGGGTGGGGGAGTTCACCAGTTGCTTGAGTCCGAGGTTGGCGAGGTTGTCCAGCAGGGCGGTGGTGTTTCTGTCGTTGTTGTCCTCCAGGTGTAAGTTGAGGTCCCCTAGGAGGATGTAGTCGGTGGTGGGGAGGGCGTGCGGGCTGATGAAGTCTGCGATGTCTTCACTGAACTGTGTGCGTGGTCCCGGTGGTCTGTAGATGAGGGTGCCTCGGAGGGTGGTCTTGGGGTCGGTGTATATCTGGAAGTGCATGTGCTCGGCGGCGGAGAAGGTTTCGTCGGAGTTGGTCGAGATGCGGATGGCGTTCTTGTGTACGATGGCGATGCCTCCTCCCGTCTGGTTGACGCGGTCCTTCCGGGTGATCTTGACTCCGTCCGGGATGGCTGTGGCGATGTCGGGCGCTGAGGAGGCGTTCATCCAGGTCTCGGTGAGGAAGGCGACGTCCGGTGCTGTCGCGTCGAGCAGGTCCCAGAGTTCCACGGCGTGCCTGTGGACGGAGCGGGTGTTCAGCAGGATGCACTTCAGGTGGTTGCTGTTTGTGTTGGACTCGACGGGAGCGGTGCAGGTCCGGTGGCAGGTGAAGCGGCAGGCTTTGCAAGCGAAGGGTCCGTGGGTGCGTCTCGGGGTGGCTCGATAGCAGGCAGGGTTCCGGCCGGCATTGAGTGCGTTGAGAGTGGCTGCGTCGTAGGTCTGTCGTGAAGTCTTGCATCGGCGGTGGGGACCAGGGGTCCTGGCACTGGGCGCGGACGGGCGCAGACGGGCTTGCCTTTGGCGCGCCTTTGGCGCACAATCGGCGCACCCGCTGCGCGTGACCGCTGCGCATGCGTGAGGGCAGCATAAGTAGGGAGCCGGGTGGGTGGAACAGCTGGTAGGCGGGAGCGGGGCGGCGAATGGGCTGGCGGGGGGCGGGGCCGCAGGGAGGCAGCGGCGGGAAGAAGCCCACACTGTGTGGGAATAACGGCCCAAGAGACAGGTGGTGTTTACCGACCGCAGTCCTAAGCTGGGGGAAGAGAAAATGTTCTTTCCAACTTGGTCCAGCTTCTTGGATTCCCGTTCCGGTGGAGCAGTAAGGAAGTGGGGGCTTGGACTACCATGATGTCCGGGTTGGGGTGTTGGGAGGGAAAAGTGGTGTCGCCCGGAGCCGGGGGGTGGCATCGGGCAATCATCCTGTCCACAGGAGCCTCCGTGTTGGGCCTGGACCACATGCCCTAAAGGACGTCGGTGAGGGCCTCCTTAAACTGCAGCAAGGGTTCCGAAGAGCTCACAGCTGGTTGAAGCACCTCTGTCAGGTGGTTAGTCCTGACCGCCACCATAGGAAGCTCGAGATTGAGAGCCTCGGCCGCCCTACGCAACACCACTGCATATGATGCTCCCTCCTCCGAAGCCACGGTAGGAGCAGACAAAATGGCAAGGTCAGGGGAGGTGTCCAAAGGACTGGCATCCCCAAGTTCCTCTCTCCAGTCCTGTTACCAGTCCAACTGGTCAGTCAGAGGTTCATCTGACCCCTCCCAGTCCTCCTCCACATCCTCTGGGTGCCATTCTGGTCAAAAAGGGACCCAGGAGTGAACAGGGGCACAAAAACCCCTCTCAGCTTCGGATGAGGCCGGTTCTGGGTCCATGTCGGGATGGAGGCCGGGGTCGACGCCGGCCGGGGTCCGAACGGTGTCGAACGCGGTATTGGTGCCAGAGGAAACGGTGCTGGTGGAGGCGTAATCAGGTGTACTGATGCCGATCTGGATCCAGGGCTGGATCCAAGGCGGGGCCTGCAGTGCTGGGGCCGGAGCAGTTGTCGGAGAAGGCCTAGGCCCCCCAACCGAGTCCAAGGGGCCAAAGGCGTGCCGGCAGGATCGGGCCACCTAAAGATGGCATGCATCGCCTCGTAGAACGTACGAAGCTGGGCGGGAGTCTCTCCGGATCCCGGAAAGGTAGGGAAACGCAGTGTCGACTCTTCGGGTTCCGCAAGCAGAGCTGCGGGAGGGGCACCACCTGTGTCCCTCATCGAGTTGACCGAGCGACGAGGAGAGGTTGTAGAGCGAAGGTGCATTTCGACTTCTTATCCTTTGACTTACCCGACCAGAGTGTTGAAGACTTCGAAAACTTGAACGAATGGTGGTGGCTCCGTGACCGGTCCCCCAAACTCCCTCGCGACCGGTACCTCGAATGGCATGGAGCCCACTGCCAGTGCTCAAGCAGCTTTCAGGACCGCTCCTGCAAAGCTTTCAGCGCCATCGACCGGCAGTCGGAGCACGACTTGGGGTTGTGGTCGCGCTCCAGGCAAAAGAGGCACACATGGTGTGGATCCGTCACGGACATCATCAGATGACAGGAACCGCAGTGCGTGAAGCCGGGCATCCCTTGTGCACCAGGAGTCATTCTGGCGACAAGACGCCAATGACAGACGCAGAGCTGACCGATGCCACCTTCTGACACGCATAGGCACTGCTGACGTAAAAACTTTCCAGATCCTGTCTGACGCCTTGGGGTAATTCTAAGATAAGGAATCTATAACTAACGTGTTTCTTTCAGATAGAGGCAATGTGCTCAGCACCTATTCTCAATGCTCCAGGTTACTCCAAGCAGTTCATAGTGCAGACTGATGTCCCTGAGCTAGGAATAGCAGTGGTCCTATTCCAGACAAATGATGATGGACAAGACCAGCCTGTTGCTTCATAAGTGAAAACGTCTACCCATGGAACAGCGTTGGAGTGCCATTGAGAGGGAGGCCTTTGCTGTGGTTTAGTCCCTGAAGAAGCTGAAACCATACCTGTTTGGTATTCACTTCTATGAGAAGTTGGCCTGGTGTATGATGTTCACTATTCTAGTGAGCACGTTGTACCAGTCCAAACAACCCTTATGGTGATTGGTTGTAGCATGGACATAAGCAGTCTTAGGCTTAACTCAAGAGGGCATGTGAAGCCAGCTGTTTTACCATATGCAATCCTTTTAATATCAAATGAAAGGACACCACACAAGTTATATATTATAAAATATATGTATTTATTACTAGAATAATCCCCTGTACTCTTTATGAGGACAGAAGCACAGGCGTTAAACAAAGAACTTCATATAACATACAAAAGCTGCACAAATATGGACAGGCCCTGGTGGCCCCTAAAACCATATACTAAAATAGTGGTATAAGAACCATGTCACGAACAATGGTAAGGCCTAGGGCCTTCAGAATCGCTGAGGCTACACTGGACTAACAGAAGTTAGGTCAGGAGCGGCCCACAGGATGCGGTTGCAGTGTCTAAATAAACACGCGTGCACCAATTATAGTCAATGATGCGTAGAAGTTACAAAGTTGCAGATTTAGGAGTCTTCCGACTGGACTAGAACTTAGCCACTTAAAACTAGGACACTAGAGGTGTAAACCACTACAGGAGCACTGGAGTACTCGCGTTATCTCACCCACAGGAAGCGGGTGCATAGGTGTCAAAGTGCGTCAAAGTGCGTTGGGTTTCTTCATGGAGTTCCATGGAGCCTGGAGGTAAAGATGCTACAGGCGGCCAGGAGAGAAGAGTCCGATTGGATCCAAGGGTGGATCGAAGATGTAGAGTACCTGAAAGCAGAGGGGACACAGTCTGGGTCACTAGCCAGTGACCAGGATGGAACCAGGAAGGAACCAGGCGATGTCGGGCGCAATCAGGTAGTTGTTGAGAAGCTTGTCTCCGCTGCCACGTGGACCCGGGGGCATCTACGATGACCAGGAGTCAGACACGGACTGTCCCACGAAGGCTCTCGCTGTCAGCGGTGTTGGCTTCCGGATTGGAGTCAACAGGCCTTGGTAAATGCAACCCACGCAGGAATCGAAGATGGCTTCTGGTTCATATCAGCAAGATCTGAAGGGCTGCCCCTTTTCAGGGGAGCAAGGGCCAGTCTGGAGCAACCAGACCAGCTTTGTAAATTTGAAGGATCGTCGTCACAGAGGCCACTAGCCAACGGGCAAGTGACCGGACAGACGCGTCGAGCAGGAAAATGAAAAAGGGCCCCACGCAGCACTCGGTGAGTGTGGAGAGGTGATCTTCGGTGCAGAAGCTGCTCGGGCTGGGGCTTCTCAGTCCCCAATGCACAGCTTCGAGGGTGCCTCAGGAGCTGCACGGGAAGCACTTCGCAGGCTTTCCACCATGGCCGGTCCCACGTCTCACGTCGCCTCCACGGGTCTCATTTGCTGTGGCTGTAGATCGAGCTGTTGGATGTCTGGGAATCTTGTTCTTGTCGATCTCTGTCTACGTCGAGTAGGATGTCGAAGGGTCCAGAGTTTCGTTTCGAAGTTTCAGTCAGGATTGTCTAAAGTCTATGGACACAGCTCCTACCTTTATTCCAAATCAAGGGGCTGGATTACCTGCTAGGTCCCTCCTATGGGTGGGACCCAGGAAGGGGGTGGTTACAGCCCTTTCCCTTTGTCCAGTTTCGCACCAGAGCTGGGGCTGGGGTGTCCCAGCACCGGTTTGAACTGGGCTATGCATGGGACACCTTGTGTGCCCCAGGCAGTGTCTAGTTTCACTCAGCCCTCCCTGCCTCAATCCACTATCTCCTTGTGACAGGAAACCTTTTTTCCAGGCCTCCCCTGCCGGAGTTTCGGTCAGCAGCAGGAGGCCAGACTTGTGTCTGTGGCAGCAGCATCCATTTTGTGATGCTGAGGCTCTGGTTAGTTTTAACTGCGTTTAAGTAAAGTAACATGTCTTCTCCCTCTAGAAGGGTTGAAAGCTACCCCTGTCGCCAGAACTGGCAAGGGGGTAGTATTCCAAAGTGTATGACACCTTACACGACATGTTTTGATAAAGCCAAACCAAAGTTAGCAATAACCACGAGGATTTTAATGCACTTAAGAGTATATGGTATGGCAATATCCTGGAACAGCTATAAGGACATGGTTCCGAAAGCTGCAGACAGGCTCAGCTCATGCTAGAGCACCATTTCACATAAAATAGGCACTCTGCCTCCAGGATTGTTAAGGCCTGCCATAGGAGTGACTTATAGGTGTATATGTGTCCAGATATAGGTTTAGAGAAAGGTATACTATTTGTTTGCAAGGGGTGATTACACGACCTTGCCCCAGCTGAGTGATCAGCCAGTTGTGTCAGTTTGGATGGCCAGCAAGGGGTGGCAAAAGATATGATGCAGCCCTTGGTAGGCCTTGGATGCACCTATGCCCTGGGTACCTATAGTACACTGTACAGGGGCTCATAAGGTGATCCAATCCCAATTGGTAATGTACCTAGAGTACATGGTTGTGAATTTAGAGAGAGAACAGCAGGCTGTGGGTCTGATTAGCAGGCCCTCAGCCACATTAAGTCGAAAACCAGTGAAGCAAAAAGCAAAAAATGGGGTGACCATAGGAAAGCAGAACCTACTCTCCTACAACTTCCTAGTTCAAACTGACCACCGACCTCTCAGATAGCTGATGCAGATGTAAGGAGAAAACCCAAAACTTCTAAGGAGGTCCATCTCCCTATAGGGAATGGACTTTAATGTGGAGCATAGACCTGGGACTGCCCATGACGATGCAGGTGGCCTTTCCTGACTGTCTTGGGAAAGGTTAGCCTCATCCTCTTGTTGTGTGGGAAAGTGCTCCTTTTTGCATGGTTACCCTCCTACTTTTTGCCTTATATCTGATGCAACCTGATTTGATGAACCCTGGGACCCTACCAATCAGGTTATCAAGGCGTGTGTTCTTTCCCAAGACTGTACCATTGTACCAACAATTGCCACATCTCTGGCCAAAGGTATAATGGGTACCAAGAGCACAGTGACCAAGGAATGCCTCTAAAGGCTGAGGCCACCCTTAGAGGCCCTGTACCTTAACACTCAAACACTGGCATTCATAAATATTATTTCAATGACAACATATATACATTGAAAACATCATTTTGATATTTTCAATATGATATGTTCATTGTACGTATGTTGTCAAAAAAGTACTATTTATGAATCATTATTCATCATGATGCAATAGCGGAGAGGAATCCGCAGAGAATAAAAAGAATATAAAGCAATAGCATCAATGTATGTTAATTAAAGTGAATTTAAAAATGTTTAGAAATATTGCTTAAATGGTTGTGAGCGGGTGGAAGGATTGACGTCCACAGCAATAGGGGTTTGTGATGCTTTTATTTTATAAACACGTCGGGATGGTGTTGCCAGGGTTTTCTCTGAGGATAATACGTCTTATCCACAGGTTGTCTTCTTCTGTTTCGTCACGCTTTGGGGCGTTCTGGGGGGGATGTCTTGAGTTTTTGACTCCCCTCGAGAAATAAAGAACAAATATGACGTTGTGGAAAAGGTCCCGTTTTCACACTTTCACCAAAGGGGAAAAGGAGTGAGGAGGCACCCGGTGCGTTACTAAAGAAAAGAGGAGTGATAGGGGAGGGTGGTTGGCATGATGTAGGGATGTAGGGAATCGCTTGGCTCGTTACTGCCGACCTTCTCCTGCCTCTCAGCCCATCCCACAAACCGTGCACGCACCTGTGAAAGCCACGCTTCTCCTGGAGCGTGGCTGGGTGAGGAACGGGAACATTGGCCTCCAGGCTCTCCTGACGCCTCTGGAACTTCTCTCTTGGCTGCCAATATTGAAACCGAAACATCTTCTCCTTCGGCTCTTGTCTACTCCTAGCGGGCTCCTCTTTCGGTGTTCTCTCTCCTACAGCGTCTTCCTGAGTCCGTTCTCTCCTTCTCAGGTTCTGCGTCTTCAATTGGATTGATGCCGATGATGCGGGGGTGGGATATTCAGAGAGCAGCTCCCAATTAAAGGGACCTTTCGTAGAAATAGACAAACCCATGTCCTGCGAAGCAAACCAGCCCGGGGATTTCTCTGTCTGCGAAGAATCGAGAGGATCCCGGCAGTCATGCACACGCCACCATTCATCCAACACTCCAGTATAACCACCGGCGACGGGGGCCCCGTGACACACCCCGCCCCTAGACCTTTCCCTATCGGGGAGAGGAAGTCGGCACTACTGTTCTCTGACCCTTTTGGTACCGCACTTCAAAGACATAGGGCTGCAGGGAAAGGAACCACCTGAGTATGTGAGGGTTATTGCCCATGTTCCAACTCACCCATAGGCGAGGGACATGATCGGTATACAATATAAAACAAGTTCCCTCCAAGTAATAACGCAGTTTCTCAACAGCCCATTTTATGGTGAGACACTTCTCTATGGTGGGGTACCGCTTTTCCCGGGGGAATAAATTCCAGCTAATTAACAGTATTGGATGTTCAGTGGCCTGCAGTGAAATCTGGGAGAGGACAGCCCCCACCCGCTGTCTGAAGCATCTGTACAAAGGAAGAAGGGTCTGGAAAAATCGGGTGAGGATAGGACCGGACTGGTTGTTATTGCCTTTTTAAGTTGGAGGAAGGCCTTTTTAACTGTGTTTTTGGGGGTGTATGAGGTCAGCTGTTTTGGCTTCCTACTTTAGGAGATTGATGAGGGGACCAGCTATGTTCGAGTATTGGGGAATAAATCTCCTATAATACCCCAATAATCCCAGAAAGGCTCTGACTTCCTGTTTGGTGGAAGGAAAAGGGGTATCCATGATTGCCTTCACTTTCTCAGCTTAGGGCTCTATCACTCAATTCCCCAGGACATAGCCTAGGTATTTGAGTTAATGTGTAAACCCGCTTGGGATAAGGCCGGGAGTATTTCCTGGCAGTGGACCATATACTCCTCCCATGTAGAGCTAAAGATGACAGTATCGTCAAGGTAGGCTGATCAGACGCCCTGGTGTTCACGGAGTACGGTGTTCATTAACCGTTGAAAGGTGGCAGGTGCTCCGTGAAGACCAAATGGGAGGACTGTAAACTCATATAGCCCATCAGGGGTGATGAAGGCAGTTTTTGCTTGGTCTTGTTTCCTCAGGGAGACCGGCCCATATCCTTTTGTTAGGTCAAGGGTTGTTATATACTGGGCGTCCCCCAACTTCTCGATCAGCTTGTCTATTCTCGGTAAAAGATATTAATCGAATTTAGAGATGGCGTTTTTACTGCCCAAAAGTCCATGCAAAATTAGATGGTACCATCCGGCTTCTGTACCAAGACGATGGGGGATGCCCACTCACTCCTAGAGGGATGGATGACACCCATCTCTAACATAGTCTGGACCTCGTTTTGTACGGCTCTCCTGGCAGCCGGAATATGGTATGGTTGTTGTTTGATGACCTTGCCAGAGACCGTCTTTATAGTGTGCTCAATCAGATTTGTTTTTCCTGGGTTTTTTGAGAATAGTGAAGGGGACGGTTGAAGCAACAAATGTTAAGGACTGCTGTTGTTGGAGGGACAGGGACTGGTTCACTGCCAGTGGAGACAGGGTACACAGGGTCTCTTCCTGTTTTGATGTTACCAAATGGGCTGATTTTGGAAGGGGGCCCCAACCACTTTTTTAGGATGTTAATGTGGTAGGTTTGTATTCTGGAGGGTCTTATCTGTACTTTTTAGGTTGTATTCCCTACAGTCCCAACCACCTTATACGGGCCATCCATTCTGCGTTTAGCTTACTCGTGGAAGGTGGGAGCAAGACCAACACCCAGTCGCTCACGTCAAGTCTTCTCCACTTTTTCCCTTTATCATACTGGTGTCTTTGTCTCCCTTGTTGTTTTTCGAAGTTGGAATAGGCGAGGTCAGAAAGTGTTCCTATTCTAGACCTAAGGCTATGTGTGTATTCTAAGAAACCCTGGGCTTCTTATTCCTCCTCTTTCTCTCATACCTCCTTAGTCATTTCCAGGAAAGACCTGGGTTGTCTCCTGTACAACAGTTCAAAGGAGGAGCACCGTAGACTACTCTGAACCTAACTGCAAATGACATACAGGGCAAGAGGATGAAGCTGATCACAGTCTGTCCCTTCATTTTGTAGTATCTTTTTCAGGGGGAGTTTCAGGGTACCGCTATATCTCTCTACGAGCCCATCGGTTTGAGGAAGGGAAAGCAATGTCCTGATATGCCCTATATTCAGGGTTCGGCATACCTCCCTCATCAGGTGAGAGACAAACGGGGTCCCCTGATTGTTCAGTATTTCCCTGGAAAAACCCACCCTGGAGAAGAGTTCAATGAGCTTCTCTGTGATGTTTGTTGTTGTTGGGGCTCTTAGAGGAAAGGCCTTGGCTAGCGTGTGGAATGGTCCAAGATAACTAGGGCATACAAGTGTCCTTTCTTGGTTTTTGGCAGGGGACCTATTAGATCCATTCCGACTCTTTCGAACGGATGGCTGATTATCAGGAGTGGCTGAAGGGGAACGGGGGGAGGTCAGTAGGGATTTCTCCTCTGACACACCTCGCATTCCCGGCAGTAGGTTTTTATGGACCCATACATCCCCAGCAAATAGAAATGCCTGATTATGTTCTGCGTTATTTTCTCTACCCCATGTGTCCTGCGGTGAGGTGTGTGTGTGTGCAAAGAAAAGTATCTGGTTCCTAAAGGCCAGAGACCCCAAAAGCTGGGGGGAGGCGTCTTTCTTTTCTTTTCAATATAAAAGACTTTTGTCTATAAAGAACCGGGGATATCTCAAGGGCATAGCGGGATCAGTGGTCTGGGCCGCTTGCCAAGCATTACGTAAGGTAGGGTTGCTGACTTGGGTGTATTTGAAGTTTTTGTGTAGGAGCCAAGGTTCTGGTGTGAAAAGGGCCTTTTGTGGGGTCCTTTGTGTGATAGCCTCCCCTTCCTCAATATGTGGGGGTCTGTATAGTGGCAAAGAACAGCTCTAGGAACCCGGTATTATTAGTCCCAATTATTAAGTCTTCTGGTAGGTCACCCAACACCCCTACCTGTGCTCTATATGGGGGTCTTTGCTGGGTTTTGAGGGTTATCACTGCTAGGGGGTATGGCTTGATGTCCCCGTGTACACACTGTATGTGTAGAAGTGTATCCACTTCAACCTGATCCCTTTCAATTAGATGTTCCTGGATCACCGATTGTCTGCACCCTGAGTCCAACAATGCCTTAACCCACAGTCCGTTTAACTGCACACGTACGTAGCAGGCACTCCCCAGTTCAGCGGTGTAGAAGACCATTCCTAGGGGCATATCCAACGTCCATGGGCTTGTCTTGGGGCTTCTTGTGGGGGCACAAACAAGCTATGTGTCCACATTTTCCACAATCAAAGCACTGGGGTCCTCTATGCATTGGTACATCAGTTTTATATGGCCGGGGTCGCAGAGGTTCAGGAAGAGGTTTTGGTGGTGCCTTTCTATACTGTTTTCCTGGGGTAGGACAGGTGGGTTTATCTATCTCCCACAGAGGAGTACGAGGCTGTGCGCGGGAGAACGTTGTGGCCATCTGAAGTGATTGTTCAGTGGTGAGAGGAGTATGTTGTCTCAACAATCTCTGGGTAATATAGGGAAGAGCTTCCAAAAACTGCTCCACATAGATCAAGTCCATTATCTCTTCTTTGCTCTTCTCTGTAGGCTTTATCCACTTGTCGGCAGCGGCTTTTAAACAAAAGAAAAGGGTTTAGAGGTTCTCTCCTGGCGCTCCCCTTTCTTTGCAGAAGAAAACCTAGTAGGTTTCAGCGTCTAGTCCAAGATGGTCTAAAAAAACTGACTTGATGTTATAGGGGGTATTACCGATGGGGTTTGCGACCTGGTACGCCGCCTGCGCTTTGCCCGTGAGGAGAGGTGCCAAGAAAAAGGGCCATTTCTCCAAAGGCCACCCGCAAGGTTTGGCGGCCCTCTTGAAGTTAAGAAGGAAGGCATCCGGGTCCTCTTCTGCTACATACTTCTGTAAGGAGAACCACAGGGGCCCTGGAGAGCTGCTTCTCACCTCCTGTGTCCTAGAGGACACCTGTTCCTCTGAGACCTTTTGTAGTCCTTCAAGCTGGGCTGTTATGCTGGATTTGATTAAGTCCCGATAGGCCTGTGCTGAGGTCATCTGTCGTTGCACCGCCCATTCTAACTTCTCCTGGCCCTTCACGATGTGTTGTATCAATGCATCCATTATTTCAGTACTAACAGAGGGGATGCCGGCATTCTCCACCACCAGTGAGCGGGTGGAAGGATTGCGGACCACAGCAATAGGCGTTTGTGATGCTTCATATCAGGATGGTGTTGCCAGGGTTTTCTGAGGATAATATGTCTTATCCACAGGTTATCATCTTCTGTTTCGTCGTGTTTCAGGGGGTTCTGGTGTTCTAGGTGGATGTCTTCAGTTTTCTGGCTCCCCTTGAGAAATAAATAACAAATAGGGTGTTGTTGAAAAGGTCCTGTTTTCACGCCTTCACCAAAGGGGAAAAGGAGTGATGCCGCACCCGGTGCGTTACTAAAGAAAAGAGGAGGCTGTGCAAGTGAGATGGGAGGGGGGTCGGGATGGTTTAGGGACGTGAGAAATCGTTTGGCTCGTTACCGCCAACCTTCTCCCGCCTCTCAGCTCACCCTGCAAACCGTGCACGCACCAGTGAAAGCCAAGCTCCTCATAGAGCGTGGCTGGGCGAGGTATGGGGACGTTGGCCTCCAGGCTCACCTGATGCCTCTGGAAATTCTCTCTTGGCTGCCAATAACGAAACCGGACAATCTCCTCCCTCAGCTCTCGTCTCCTCCTCGCGGGCTCCGCTTTCGGTGTTCTCTCTCCTCTAGCGTCTTCCTGAGTCTGTTCTCTCCTCCTCAGGTCCCCCGTCTTCATTTGGATCGGGGACAGATGACGTGTGGCCAGGGGGCGGGGTTCTCTGAGAGCAGCTCCCAATTAAAAGGACCTTTCGTCGAAATAAACAAACTCAGATCCCTTTTTGTTACAATAAAATTCTGAATACAAAATGTAAAACCTTTTTACCTCATTCTTGTTCACTTTTGATATATATCTTAAATTATCTCAAGGGTTGCAATCGCATTGTTTACATTAATGATAGATTTGTGAATTTGTTATTTTGTGGTGTGGAACTCTAAAAATTGACCATACTCACAGTGCTACCATAAAATACGGTTTAACTGGGGGACTATTCAGTTAGTCTCACCGGTTACTAAAAACCAGGAAAAGGGATCGCTTTGATAATAGGGGGTGTACCCACCCCAAGGAAGTGACACATTAGTTCCAACCTTCAAACCCCTTTAAACGCCCCTACATTTTGTATTTCGGGGCAACCCTGAAACTTGCATCCACAAATTCGAGAAATAAAAAAGAAGGATAGAAGAGCTGTGTTGACCCAGGAAGAAGAGGACACCAACTGTTTTGGCCCCAGCCCTACCAGCCTGTTCTGTCTAAGACCTGCCTACGACAAGAATCCGGCGAGTCCAGCAGCCAGCAGTCCCCAGCGCCCGGAGGACCTGCCTGCCCTCAACTAACCGACTGTCTCCCATGACCATCGGATTTATTGAAGCCAAGACTCACCCACAGAATCCTGATTTCGAATACTCTGTAATTCTGCACCACTCTGCACCCGATGGCCATGGCCCGAGTTCAAGTAGCCCAACACCACTTGGAGGTCTCCCCAGAAATCCTGACATGGAACATGGTGATGCCCCACCTCCCTCAAGCTTCAAGACAAAGCTTGCAGCCTCAACTTGAAGGTCCTCCCCGGACGCAAACAGAGCTGGTGAAGGAACCCAATGCCAAAAGACACCTCCGCACCTGACGCCCCATGGTCTGGGGTGGCCCAACCGACAGTGTTTAGGCATCCTCCAAATACCAAACTTACCTCTCCAGCCGGTGGTCGTCTTTAGGATGTCTCCCTGCCCGAGCATGCAGCAACTTCGCCGAATCGAAGGGCTTCATTGATAAACACAGGGTCCCTGACGTCTTCTTGGCACCCTGCACCTGGCCGCACCAGTGCCACAGGTGGTGCAGCTCCAGTGCTGATTGTTGGTCCCTGAAGAGCTGAACTTAACCCCAGGAGCTTTGCTCCCACACCGAGTGGCCTGCTCGTAAGCAGTCCCTAACAAAAGGCCCTCCTTAGCTCCATTGGCTAAAATTTGGCCCCTGCACTCTGCAACCGGATGCCCCAGTGCCACTGGTGGCGCAACTTGAGTGCCTACCTCGACCTTGGAGAACCTTGGTCCTAACCCCCAAAACTCGTGAGACGTTTAATTACCTGTGAAACCGATAACCATTTTTCTCCCATAGGACCCCATGTTATGAATTTTTGAACCTAAAGTGTTGAACTGTTCTTTGTATGGAGGAAAAAGCCACTATAACTTGAAAGACGAATAGTCTTACTAATGCTGTATTCTAGGCATACCACCCCCGGTAGATAATGTAATCTGAAAGTAATCAAAAAGTATTTTTAAAGTAATTACTGTGGAATGTAATATGTTTTTTGAAAAAATACCAACCTGTAACAATTGCAAATCCATTCCCAATTGCAATTCTGTGTAAAGGAGGGCGCCGGCTGCGCAGAAGGCACTGACGTTAGGTCCTAATGTGGGGGAAGGTCGCGGCGTAGTGGTCGGAGCAAATGGTATTGAATTTGAAGGGGCGCCCACTGACCCCGCAGGCCGGCAAGCTCACCAGAGGGGTCGGTCCACTCAAATGCGCAGTGCATGGCCTTGTAAAACTCTTTGACTTGAGCGGGGGCCTCTCCAGCTTCTGGAAATGGGGGGAGGCGCAAAGTCGACCCTTGATCCGGCTCTGCAAAACCGTGCTTAGAGTGTTGGTGCTCCTTACCTCATTCGTAGATGGACAACAGTCTAGGTGAAGACGAAGTCTGAGTGGACTTCTTCTTTTGCCTCTTTCCCTCAAATTGGAGGAAGAGGTGAAAAGAACCTGGGGCTCCGGGAGCGGTCCCGTGACCTCTTCTTTGATTGGGACAGTTGCCTCCGCCGAGTCTCATTGGCTGGCATCAAGTGCCGAGCCGCAAGGAGCTCCATAGCCCACTCCTGCAAGGCCTTCGGAGCCATGGCCTGACAATCCAAGCATGACTAAGTTGAGGTCGCGCTCGAGACATCAGTGACAGACGAGGGTGGGGGTCCGTAACCGACATGAAGGGGTGACTGGCATCACACAGTTTGAACCATGTTCTTCTAGAAGACATCCTGGACACACTTCCAGAAAAATGAAGTAAAAAAAAAGTTTTAAAATCTGTCAAAAAGCAGCAGAGGGGTAGCACTTCCTGGATCGGTGCTTAGCTAAAACAGAAAGAAAAGAACTGATGTCCACGCGCCTGAGTGGCACCTATATAGGTGACTGCAATGTCATAATCAACACCGCCGACGTCACATAAAGCCCAGTGGAGCCACCTGACAGCTCGCTCATGCAAAGTTTACGGATCCAGCCTGATGCCTGGGAAATTCAAAGGTAAGGAATCTGCAGCTAAAAATCTCTATCAGATGTGGTACATGTGGGAGAGAGAGAAGTAGGACTACTGCCGCAGTCCAAGTAATGTCATTAAAGATTCAAATTTTCAGTGTACAACAATGCACACCCGCTTTAGTGCTCGCTAAGCCACATCCTCCATGAAGCAGGTAAATGTGAGGCACAGTCCACAGAGATTGACAGACTATAAATGGATCACTGACATAATATCGAGGGACATAATATCGACTATCAAGAATATCGTTGACAAAATATCTACAGACAGAATATTGAGTTTGTATCTACAAACAGGTAAGTACAAAAATAACAAGTTAAAAATATCGTTTACTAAAATATAGTTTATAAAAATATCGACTTTATTAAAAACAATGTTAAATTAAATTAATATAAAAAATGAAATACTAAAATATACTTAAAAATACTTAAATTAACTTATAATAATTAAATAATTAATGAAAGTTAGAAAAACACATTTTTACATCATATTTGTTAAAACATATATATATATAGTACCATAATATAATTAAATAATATCCAATATTATTACCGTACAATAGCGTAAGTGTAAAAATTACTATTCCCACTCCAGAGAGTGCAACAGTAGGGAAAGCGTTGGATAGCGTAGGGATAAAAATTACTATTCCCACTCCAAAGAGTACAACAGTAGGGAAAGCGTTGGATAGCGTAGGGGTTAAAATTACTATTCCCACTCAAGTGGGTGCAACAGTAGGGAAAATGTTGGATAGCGTAGGGGTAAAAATTACTATTCCCACTCCAGTGGGTGCAACAGTAGGAAAAGCGTTGGATAGCGTAGGGGTAAAAATTACTATTCCCACTCCAGTGAGTGCAACAGTAGGGAAAGCGTTGGATAGCATAGGGGTAAAAATTACTATTCCCACTCCAAAGAGTGCAACAGTAAGGAAAGCATTGGATAGCGTAGGGGTTAAAATTACTATTCCCACTCCCGAGAGTGCAACAGGAGGGAAAGTAAATACTTCATATATTATTTAAAAAAATATAAATTAATATCTATAAAAAATTAAATAAAAGGTATTACCAATTAAATATAATATATTAATTAACCTATTAAACTTACTAATTAACATTAATTATCACAATTAGTTACCTATTAATACAAATTAATTACAAATTAACAAATAATTATTTAACAATTAAAAATTAATTAACAATCAATTCAAATTAAATACAATTAAATACATTTAATTATTTAATTAATTATAAATAAATTACTTCCCACCCTATTCCCCTATAAACCCACAACCCACTACAGAAAATAAAATAGTAAAATTTACATAAATAGCAATTATTCAATTAAATTAAATTAATTGGCAATTAAAATGTTATTAATTACACATAAAGCCTGAAAGAGCCCTGTGAGCACAGGGTGGTTGACCTGAGCACACCTGTGTGCTTTAAATGAGCAGAGGTAATTCGAAGGTTAATGTTCAAGAAAAAGTTTTATTCACTTTTTTTGTTCGTTGATATGTATCATAGTTCTGTTTCAAAGTAGTAATTTCACTGAAACTTCAACTCATAAACGAATCTTCAAAATTGTAAATACAGATATATCCAAAGTATTCAAATTCCATATGGTGATGCCATACATAACTCCTCTCCCCGATGCATTTCGAACCTAGGGGCTCTTCGTCAGGGGGTACACTGTAGATAGAGTAAAGGAAGGTAGTGTAAGTGTGGAACAGGATCTGTGTGAGAGCTAACACATAATGACATTCAGCGCTGTGAATATCTCCAACATGCGAAGTGTTTAAGTCACCTGCTGGTGCACGTGCATTAAAAAAGTGAAATAAAATAAAAAGTTAAATGCGACAAGCCTGAAGGGTTGAATTGAAAAGTTCCCTAAGTTTAAACGTGAAGGGTGATGAAAAGCTATCGTGACCAAAAGAAACGGAACGAAGAAACGGGAAAAAAACGAACAATAAAGTGCATAGATTAAACGAGTGAACCTGCGTGGCCCACGGTGAACTATGTGGTGCGCAATTATGAAATATCGTTCTATCGCACTTACCAAGGGTTAGAAAGATGGAAAGACCATGCATCACCGACAGAGCCGTATGTGCAGTACGCTAGTGGTAAACGGCGACAGACGTGCGTGGTAGTGTACGCAAAGCCGCAATGGCGTTTGTTGAAAACAAACAGTGAAATAGAAAACGGGCTGCGGAGCCAAGCGAGGCTGGTGAACACAAACAAAGGACTAAACGGGAGTGCACACATCGGGGAAGTAAGTTAAAAGGGTAAACAATGTTGAGGAAATCAGAAAATAAAGCTCAAATAGATGAAATAAGTACAAAGATAAGTGGGAGATGTGAATAGGAAAGTGTAAGAGAAATTAAGGTTCAGAATGTCAAGAAGGTCAAAAGAATCAGAAGATAAGAGAACACAGCAAATGTGATATCAAGGTGACTGAATATTGAATTATCAATTAGATAATCAAAGCATATGCAAAAAAGTTGATCAACCAGCTGTCAAATACAGTTCAAAGGGTAATATATAATGTTACAGGAAGCTACTAAATTCCAGGCGCTCGTTGAGCCCATGTGGCACAGTGGTTCCCAGTTTGAAAATCCAGAATAGTTCCCTTTGCAATAGGAATTTTTTGGGATCAAGGCCCTCCGGTTTATTTACAGTTTCAAGGACCAAAAAGCGAATCTGACTGTTCGTGTGATTATGTTGTGTGAAATGTGCTGACACGCAGGACTTCAAATTCTTATTCTTAATGTTGCTTCTGTGTTCATTAAGGCGTGTTTTTATCTTACGCTCTGTTTTGCCAACGTACGGTAGGCCGCAAGGGCATTTTAAGAGGTAAACCACATTGGTGGAATCACAAGTAGCATTGGTTCTCAATGGTTCACCATATGGAATTTGAATACTTTGGATATATCTGTATTTACAATTTTGAAGATTCGTTTATGAGTTGAAGTTTCAGTGAAATTACTACTTTGAAACGCTGTTTGAAACCTGTGCCCACTGCCAAGGTCGCTGAAACGCGAGTGCTTACCTCGCAAAACGCCGCAAAGCATCTTATTTGAAGTCCGGAGCCTGGTGGTCTCGGTACCCCCCCCCCCGCCGCCGCACTTTCCAGCCTGAAGCGGTCCTGAAGCGGAGGGGGCCACAAGACTACATTTCCCGGCCTGCCCCGCAGCGGAAGACGGGGCAGACTTCGCGCCAGGCGGCACTTAAGAGCGCGTCACCCCGGTGGAGCGGGTGACGCTGTTTGAAACCTGTGCCCACTGCCAAGGTCGCTGAAACGCGAGTGCTTACCTCGCAAAACGCCGCAAAGCATCTTATTAGAAGTCCGGAGCCTGGTGGTCTCGGTACCCCCCCCCGCCGCCGCACTTTCCAGCCTGAAGCGGTCCTGAAGCGGAGGGGGCCACAAGACTACATTTCCCGGCCTGCCCCGCAGCGGAAGACGGGGCAGACTTCGCGCCAGGCGGCGCTTAAGAGCGCGTCACCCCGGTGGAGCGGGTGACGCTGTTTGAAACCTGTGCCCACTGCCAAGGTCGCTGAAACGCGAGTGCTTACCTCGCAAAACGCCGCAAAGCATCTTATTAGAAGTCCGGAGCCTGGTGGTCTCGGTACCCCCCCCCGCCGCCGCACTTTCCAGCCTGAAGCGGTCCTGAAGCGGAGGGGGCCACAAGACTACATTTCCCGGCCTGCCCCGCAGCGGAAGACGGGGCAGACTTCGCGCCAGGCGGCGCTTAAGAGCGCGTCACCCCGGTGGAGCGGGTGACGCTGTTTGAAACCTGTGCCCACTGCCAAGGTCGCTGAAACGCGAGTGCTTACCTCGCAAAATGCCGCAAAGCATCTTATTAGAAGTCCGGAGCCTGGTGGTCTCGGTACCCCCCCCCGCCGCCGCACTTTCCAGCCTGAAGCGGTCCTGAAGCGGAGGGGGCCACAAGACTACATTTCCCGTCCTGCCCCGCAGCGGAAGACGGGGCAGACTTCGCGCCAGGCGGCGCTTAAGAGCGCGTCACCCCGGTGGAGCGGGTGACGCTGTTTGAAACCTGTGCCCACTGCCAAGGTCGCTGAAACGCGAGTGCTTACCTCGCAAAACGCCGCAAAGCATCTTATTAGAAGTCCGGAGCCTGGTGGTCTCGGTACCCCCCCCCGCCGCCGCACTTTCCAGCCTGAAGCGGAGGGGGCCACAAGACTACATTTCCCGGCCTGCCCCGCAGCGGAAGACGGGGCAGACTTCGCGCCAGGCGGCGCTTAAGAGCGCGTCACCCCCGCGTCGCGGGAGCGCGCGGGAGCGCCCGGGGCTAAGCCCGGGCAAAGGGCGGGCCCTCTGTGGCCCTCGGTGACTGAGGTAGGCTGGGCTGGGCCCAGTTATTTTCAGTGACATTGTTTTGTATATTGCTAATACTTATACGCCTGACAGTTGGAGGAAGAACGATCCACTGATTCTTATTGGTTGCTTCCTCATACTCTATTACCGGTCAGTCATTTCTGCTTATCCAGGACTATATTTATTATTTTAATAACATTACATCATTTTTAGTTATAACTCTTCTGGAGGTAAATTACTTCTATAAGTTAATACTGTCGAATCACCTTACAGAAGATGTAAAAAAAATTACGTTCTGGAAGGGAAGTGGGAGGCACTCCTGGTGCAAAAATAGATATAATCCGTACAAGAAATAAATCGGTAAATAATCCCCCGTTGAAGGGTCAATGCCAACTTTTCGAGCTTTGGGACATGTCTTCTACCAAGAAAGCTAATATTGCTGCTAAAAAATCACCTTGTGCCAAGGTTCAGGAGCACCATATTCAAGCTATCATAGACCCTCTGCCTCTTCCTGTGCAGTCTACATTTTCACAACCTGCGGCAGCGGTGTCCCCTTCCCGCGTCTACTCTAAAGGGAAGGAAGACAGTAATCCCGACCCGTTGGTAGCCGAAAGGGAACGCCTGAATCAACCATCTTTGCCTCAAACTTTTTTGATTGATAGGTTGGGGGGTGATCAGTCATCTTTATCTATTGATCTTGAACTCTGTGGCCGATATGTTAATACAGTTAAATTGGAGACTCATGACCCTATTAAGCCTTCGGGGGGTGCTACCCCATCTGGGCTAATGTTGTATAGTAGTACCCCTTCATTAAACGGACGGGACATGTCCGACCTGTTAGATGTTTCTGGGAGTCCGGGTCTCAATCTATCTGGGATATGTCGTCCAGTGGAAGCGTGTGAAAAGCCAATCTCCGAATCCATGATTGCTTTGGAACAATTATTAGCTTCCATTTTAGCTCTTCTAGGGAAATTTGTAGGCAGCTCGGACTGTATCTTGGATTCAGTTACCCAAATACTAAAGGCATTGCTACAAAAGTCGTCCGGCACAAGGAGTGTTCCTCCCCCCATGACGGAACACAGCTTGCCTAAGGGGAAAACAAATGAGCAATTAGCGGACTCTGCCATGAAGGCTGCAACGACAGTTTTGAAAACACATACCACAACTATCCCTTTAACCGCAGTGCCTAACTGTATTAAGAACTCAGTCCTAGAGATCGAGGAGGATAACAAATCCACTCCCGGCCCAAAAGTGGTTCAAGATCTTTTCCCTATCTTCATGTCTGAAAATAAAAAAGAACCTATGGACTATAAACATGAGGTAAAGGTAAAAAATGGTAAACATAGAAACAATAAAGGGAATAAAAGGAAAACAATTCGAAAATACAGGAAGAAAAGGCAGCGCCGGATAATCTTTCAAAATTCTCTGGCTGCTCTGGAGAATGAAGAAATCGACTTGGATCCCAATTTTACATCTTTAAAGGCGGAAATTGAACTGAATTTGTCTATCTCCACATCTTTAAAGGTCGAAATGAACTGTGTCCGCTAACGTCCCTGGAAGTTGTGTCACAAATGGGGGGTCCTCTTCCAGGTCTTTCACCACCGACTATGGCTGGAGCTCCTATTCAATATCCAACTGGGGCCCTTAACCCCTTGGCCCCTCCTTTCCTCGCAGCCTTAGAGATTGGTGACCGCCCCTTCCCGGATCGTCGCTTAACATCTCTAAAAACTCCAGTGGACACTCTCGTGCTAGAATTCTTACCTCTATTTGATGTTGACCTACCCTTAAATAGAGCCTGGCTTCTTAAGTGTTTTAGCGAGATTGAAAGTCTTCGCCATATCCAAACTAGGGACATCGAGTTAGTGTCCCTGATGGGTGAAGCTAGGGTATCAAGTATAAGGGTGAAATTCTATTCTCCGATTATTGTAAACTTGATACTGCAGCAAGCAGAGAATTTTCAACGTACAGGTATTGATATTCTCCCGATGTTTAACCTTGGTAACACAAACCCTTCTCCTGGGGAGGTATGTAGTAGGGATGAGCAAAATGGGATTTCCTTTCCCCTTAGAGACCTGAAGATTTGGGTCTCTAAGGGAAAACGCTCGGTTTCGCAAGTGAGGCCTCTTCCGCTAATTCAGAATTCCTCCCTCACAGAGGATAACAATCGGTGGAATTGGCTCCACAGCGCCTTAGCTACTAAAACAAAGGATAATCCCAGATTGTTTCATCATCTTTAACACCTCATTAAAAATTATTTCTTGGAACGCGGCAGGGATTCACAGTAGCCCGGAGAAATTTGAGCTCCTATTTTCATTAGGAGCGAACGTGATTTGTTTACAGGAAACTTGGTGTATTAATATGCTGGATGTTTCCAAGGATTTTTATGCCCTGGAAGTGCCTGCTGCCCCTTCCAAGAAAGGTCATGCTAGGGGGGGAATCGCTTGTTTATTATCAAACAAATTGCAATGGAGATTCTCCCATTATATTGATCCTAGTAAATTTTTCCATGCGATAACCATTGAAAACCTGTTTAACAATGGCATCAAGTCTCCTATTGTAATTCTAAATGTGTATATTCCTCCAGAAGAGCGTTTTAATGTGATATTGAAGCAGCTATTCGGTTATATTGATCAAATCAAAAACGTCCCATCCCCTCCGGAAATTATGCTTGTGGGAGATTTGAACTGCAAAATTTCCAATGTTAGCTTGAAACTCTTTAGGAATAAATCTAAAGAAGAGGCGCATTTTGTTCCTCAATCACTCTTCCCTGACAAGTTAGAGACAAATAAAAGAGGGAAGAGTCTGTTAAAAGAATTAGCGGCTGTCGATGGTCTTATATTAAATGGGAGATTCCCTTCCGACGTGCCTGCAAAATTTACTCATAAATCTCCTTTTGGGTCTTCTATCTTGGACTATGCAATCGCAGACTATGGTTTGTTTCCTTTTATTCAGGATCTCAAGATCATACCTACTTCTATGAGTGACCACAGCATATTGTTTATAACTATTTCTTTAAACCCCATGTCCACTGCACCCTGGTCTCTTAATGGCAGTGATGTTGCCTTCCACACTTCTTCGGGAAGGTGTTTCTGGAATCCTTCCGCCATTAATGGGATACAGGATTTTTTATCTGATACTTTATCTGTATTAAATGAGTGGCGTGGGAATGAAATAGTATACTTTGAAGAATGTATGCGAAATAGTATCTTTTATGCTAAAAAAACTTCTCGACCCAGTAAAAGGGTAGTGGTCCCTAGTACACTGCGTATCCTGAACAAGGAAATAAATAAACTAGTCCGTGAACAATATGTAGATAGAGTCATGGAACGTGAAAAAGAAATCTCCAGGCTAAAAAGAAAGAGATGCAGACTCAAGCTAAAAATAAAAAAGGCAAGGGAGGACAATGTTTGGATCAACTTGAGGGAATCTGTTGTTCATGGTAGGATCAGAGAATTTTGGGCAATAATCGGTAAGGGGTGCGGTTCTAGACTAAGTCCCTCCCCTATCCCTATAGCAGAAGAGGTATGGATTCCTTATATTCGGGATCTGTATGCAGGGAACGGGATTACAGGTGATGATATTGTCATAGATGCCACTCCCGAAGGACTCATTCATTACCCCACAGAAGAAGAAATTGAGATGGCTATAAAAAACATGCGCGTCTCTGGGGCAATGGGCCCTGACGAACTCCCCATGACGGTCCTGAAACAGGATCCTCCAAGGTGGAGTAAAATTCTGTATCCCCTGTATAGAGCCTATTTTCTGTCTAAAATGGTACCTGCCTCTTGGAGGGGAAGTATCTTGGTCCCTATTTTTAAGAAGGGAACTAGGGATAGCCCCAGCAATTATCGTCTGATTGCTCTCCTCGACTCTATCGGAAAGGTCTTTGCGAAATGTCTTCTAAATTCCCTTTCCGCTTGGGTAGAGGAGCATAACATCCTGCCGTTTGAACAGACTGGCTTCCGTAGGGATCACGGTACGTTAGATAACCTCACCTCCCTGCATGTGGTTACAGATAAATATGTTCAGGTGAGAGGAGGGGTAGTGTATGCCGCTTTTATTGATTTCTCCACAGCGTTCGACAAAGTTGACCGTAGAACGCTGTGGAGAAAATTGGCAGCGCTTGGTCTCCCATCCTATTTGTTGGAGCTGGTGCGGGCTCTTCATACAGAGACCTGGTGTAGGGTCCTGTTGGGGGGCGAGAGGGGAATCTCTTCTTTAATTCCAGCTATGAATGGCCTTAAACAAGGCTGTTTACTGGCTCCCCTTTTGTTCTCCTTATACACGGCAGACCTACCTGCCGCCGTGTCCGCCAGCGAGGGCATCGCCCCGGTGGTGGGGGGGACCTCTATATCCTGCTTGATGTATGCCGATGATGTCCTTATTCTTGATCTGACCCCTAAAGGACTTGCAAATCGGTTACATGCTCTTCATGCTTTTGCTGTAGCCCATTGCATGAAGATCAATATTTCCAAAAGTAAGGTGATGTGTATAGCTGGTAAAAAGAAGTGCCGATCCGTAGATTTTGGTTGGCTTATTGGGGGCCAAAAACTGGAGGTTGTGAAGTCCTATACCTTCCTGGGAAAAATCATCATGGCTAGTTTAAGTGAGAGGCTCCATATTGAGCATTGTTCACGCAAAGCTCTTGCCCATGGTAAAGGTCTAAAGTCCCTATACCTGGCAACGGGGAAACGACACTTCCTGAGCTTATTGGAAGTGTATAGATCTAAAATCCCCGCAACAATATTGTATGGCATCGAACTTATAGAGGTGAAAAACTGGGACTTTTGCCATAAGATTGAGGGGAAACTTCTTAGAGCTCTTTCTTCTCTTAACACTGCATGCTCTTCGGCCGCTTGCAGGCTTGATTTTGGTATTAGGAGCAGCTGGGTACAGGGATTATGTGCCCTTGTAAGATGGGTGGCCTGCCTCGCCAGAGCAAAAGTAGGGACAATGAGAGCTCTTCTCAGAAGTGAATTATTGGGTAATTTTAACGAGTTTTCCCAACTTGTATGTAATTTTAGAAAAGCTGTAGCCCTTCTAAAATTAGATGAAAACGCTTTGTTTTCGTACTCTCCCCTACAGTTAAAACTCGTCTTAATAGCGGCCTCGTGGGACTTAAGTTTTCAGTCTGATAAAAAGTTAATCTGTGGTAAAAGGAATGTAGATTTTCTCCTTAATTCATATGTGATGAAGCAACCTCAAACCTATGCTATATGGAACCTACCGCATGGTATTCGTAGATTCTGGTTTCTTTTACGCTATGATTTAATACCTTTAAATCTACTGTTATCCAAATGGTACGGTTTCTCTGCTTTGTGCAATTCATGTAAATTGAATATCCAGGACTGCACGCATGTCTTATTGATTTGCCCTGTGCTTCGTAAATTGCGCTCCAGATGGTTAAAAGTTATTTGTCTCCGCCTTGGCATCGTCACTTTAAATGGCTTTTTTCATGCACTTTACTGCCCTCCTAACGAAATGTTCTGCTTCCATATTTTTAACTTTTTTAAAGGTTTTTTAGCTATTTATTAATATGTCCTTGGAGATGTTTTGACTTTCCGATCTTCTGTAGTATTGTTTTGCATGTTAGTTTTGTATCTAACCTTACTTTTTTAAGTGGCACATTTTTTTGCAATGTATTTGTCCTGTTTTTTTATTCTGTATATTTTATGTGGCCCTCTTTTGAGAGCCAAAACATAATAAAATAAATTAAATAGTTACTACTTTGAAACAGAACTATGATACATATCAACGAACAAAAAAAGTGAATAAAACTTTTTCTTGAACATTAACCTTCGAATTACCTCTGCTCATTTAAAGCACACAGGTGTGCTCAGGTCAACCACCCTGTGCTCACAGGGCTCTTTCAGGCTTTATACGTTTCCGCTCTTTCTGGACAGTTGGAGCATTACCCTGAGCACCCTAAGAGACTTGGCTTTCCTCGCATATACTGATTTTGAACATTTTGGTTAACCTAAGGAGTGCAGCGGAATCCTACTGTTTATAGTTCTAACCTTTCTGTCCAATCCGTTTTTGCACCCACTTATCAAAAATGATGTCATACGCGGACATTGCAAACTTGACATCAAACAAAGCTGATACTTTTGAATTTACCACAGACGATACGGAACGGATCTACACTCTAATTCAGGAACCGGAATGTGTGAGCTCTAGCACCGGATCCACACAGTCCAATATTCGCCAATTACTTTATGCAGCAAAAAGGGAGATCAACCAGCGTCTTCACGCTAGCACACTGATTCGTTATCACAAAGTGTCAAGAATACCAAGGGGTCTACGTATTCCTTTAAAATCCACATTGTGTAAGAACAACAGCAAATTCACTGAAAGATGGTATGGGATACTAAATAAATGTTCACTTGACTTGATCTTATTGATCGTAGAGGAACTTTCAAAAATGTTAGATGACCTTACCACTGAAGTTACACAACTTAAACAGGAACTCAGCTCTAAACTCACCGGTGAAGAACTCAAACAAACTCTAGAAGACATAACCACCCAATTGGAGAAATACACTAAAGAAATAAATGAACGCAAATTGCGTAAGTTTAAACGGGATACCGTTGATTATAAACTGGGGGAGGTGTACAACTGGGCGGAGATCTACGCAGCAAGACGACAACAAAGGACTCAACAAAACAAATCTACAGAAGGAGAAAGCTCCTCTTCAGATGATTCTAGTCGCTTTCGACAACCAAGACAACCATTCCGCACGGCTCCACATCAACAAGGAGGCCCCTCGGCGAGTACTCAACCGCAGAGCGCTGCATCAACAAATCAAACTACCACACAAAGCACTGGGCCGGTTCCTTTTTTAGGGGTAGGCACAGACGCAGCCGGAGATCCCGGAGAACACAGTACAACAGAACAACAACGCTCGATAGCCCAGTCAACGAGGAGCCACAGAATTTGATCATAAATATTTCTAACATGACGATTTCCTCCACTCAAAACAAAGTCCTACAAAAAGGGATTTCTTTTGTCCCTACCTACAATTTGAATGACCTTGAAATTCAGACCAGCTCGTTTAAATTCATGAGAAATTTGCGACTAAGACACTTTTTCTCCAATATTTGTCCTACTCCTTCCAGCACAGAAGAACATACATCTTTAGACTTACGTCCCAAAAGTACCTTCATGGCCCCTATGAGCCATAAAACGTTGGATTTATTTGAAACCTTGGTACAAAGAGATCTAGAGAAAATCTGCAAATTACCTTCAAGACAGAAACAAAATTTGAATAATCAAGAGAAAATGGCATTAAAACAATTAGCTACCAATGACAATATCACGATCTGCCCCGCAGACAAGGGAGGATCCTTAGTAATCGTGGACAGCCAATTCTACCTTGATAGCGTACAGCAACATCTTGCAGACACTAATACTTACATGGAAATTCCATCAGACCCAACTAAGGAGTATGCTGCTATTCTCCAGACAATCGTTGACAAATCTGTAACCAATGGAACCATCACGACCAGAGATCGTAGTTACCTCATCAAGAACTATCCCAGTATCCCATACTTGTACATGATTCCCAAAGTTCACAAGCATTTAACAAAACCAACATTCAGACCCATTGTCAGCACCATCAATTCCATCCACGAATCAGTTGGAACTTACATCGACCGTCACTTACAACCATCTGTTAAATCCATGACCAGTTTTCTACAAGACACCACAGATTTCCTAGCCAAACTCAGCCAAATCACCATTGATCCTCACAAACCCATCTTGCTGTGTACCATTGATGTGAATTCTCTTTACACCTGCATCCCTCATAATCTTGGAATACAAGCCATAGAAGCGGCGCTGTTACGATCAGACAAACCACAAAACTTGCAAATCTTTCTAATGGAACTGATGGAATTCGCCTTGATGCACAGTTATTTCAGATATAACAACAAGTTTTACAGCCAATTATCCGGAGTAGCCATGGGCAATTGTGCCGCTCCGGCATACGCCAACCTGTTTATGCAGGATTTTGAAAACGAACACATTCTTTCAGTTCCACATTGGCAAAATCACTTGCAAACTTACTATCGTTATATCGACGATATTTTCCTAATCTGGGCAGGCACAGAGGAACAATTACTATTTGCAATTTCTGATTTGAACCATATTGATGAAAGAATTCAATTCACCCATCAATACAATAGTTCTAACATAACTTTCCTGGATGTCAACATTACCAACAAAGACTACAAACTGTAAACATCAATGCACATTAAGCCTACAGATCGCAACAACTATCTACACTACTCCAGCTTCCACCAATCCAGTCTCAAAACACATTTACCGTATTCACAGCTTCTCAGAGCAAAGAGGATCGCTTCTACTGAAGAGGCATTTGTTCAGGACAGTTCTACCATCATGACAAAGTTCACAAAAAGAGGCTATCCACAGAGAATCATCAATGCTGCTTACCAACGTGTCAGATTTACCGTTCGTTCCACTTTGTTGCAATCCAAGGACAGAGTAAAAACGAATACACAACCCAATGTGTTTGTTTCCAAATTCTCCACTAAAAGTCATTTGATCAAAAAAAACATCAAAAATCATTGGCAACTGCTACAAGTAGAACCAGACTTTAATAAGATTTTCATTGACATGCCTATATTTGCCTATCAAAGATCTAGAAACCTACAGTCATACATCAAACCACAGAAAAAGGAATCTACAACATACAAAGGAACCATTCCATGCCATAACTGTCAAAATTGTCACAATATCATACCAGGAACTATGATTAACCATCCGAGTTCGGGCAAATTGATACCATTGAGAACCAATGCTACTTGTGATTCCACCAATGTGGTTTACCTCTTAAAATGCCCTTGCGGCCTACCGTACGTTGGCAAAACAGAGCGTAAGATAAAAACACGCCTTAATGAACACAGAAGCAACATTAGGAATAAGAATTTGAAGTCCTGCGTGTCAGCACATTTCACACAACATAATCACACGAACAGTCAGATTCGCTTTTTGGTCCTTGAAACTGTAAATAAACCGGAGGGCCTTGATCCCAAAAAATTCCTATTGCAAAGGGAACTATTCTGGATTTTCAAACTGGGAACCACTGTGCCACATGGGCTCAACGAGCGCCTGGAATTTAGTAGCTTCCTGTAACATTATATATTACCCTTTGAACTGTATTTGACAGCTGGTTGATCAACTTTTTTGCATATGCTTTGATTATCTAATTGATAATTCAATATTCAGTCACCTTGATATCACATTTGCTGTGTTCTCTTATCTTCTGATTCTTTTGACCTTCTTGACATTCTGAACCTTAATTTCTCTTACGCTTTCCTATTCACATCTCCCACTTATCTTTGTACTTATTTCATCTATTTGAGCTTTATTTTCTGATTTCCTCAACATTGTTTACCCTTTTAACTTACTTCCCCGATGTGTGCACTCCCGTTTAGTCCTTTGTTTGTGTTCACCAGCCTCGCTTGGCTCCGCAGCCCGTTTTCTATTTCACTGTTTGTTTTCAACAAACGCCATTGCGGCTTTGCGTACACTACCACGCACGTCTGTCGCCGTTTACCACTAGCGTACTGCACATACGGCTCTGTCGGTGATGCATGGTCTTTCCATCTTTCTAACCCTTGGTAAGTGCGATAGAACGATATTTCATAATTGCGCACCACATAGTTCACCGTGGGCCACGCAGGTTCACTCGTTTAATCTATGCACTTTATTGTTCGTTTTTTTCCCGTTTCTTCGTTCCGTTTCTTTTGGTCACGATAGCTTTTCATCACCCTTCACGTTTAAACTTAGGGAACTTTTCAATTCAACCCTTCAGGCTTGTCGCATTTAACTTTTTATTTTATTTCACTTTTTTAATGCACGTGCACCAGCAGGTGACTTAAACACTTCGCATGTTGGAGATATTCACAGCGCTGAATGTCATTATGTGTTAGCTCTCACACAGATCCTGTTCCACACTTACACTACCTTCCTTTACTCTATCTACAGTGTACCCCCTGACGAAGAGCCCCTAGGCTCGAAATGCATCGGGGAGAGGAGTTATGTATGGCATCACCATATGGAATTTGAATACTTTGGATATATCTGTATTTACAATTTTGAAGATTCGTTTATGAGTTGAAGTTTCAGTGAAATTACTACTTTGAAACAGAACTATGATACATATCAACGAACAAAAAAAGTGAATAAAACTTTTTCTTGAACATTAACCTTCGAATTACCTCTGCTCATTTAAAGCACACAGGTGTGCTCAGGTCAACCACCCTGTGCTCACAGGGCTCTTTCAGGCTTTATACGTTTCCGCTCTTTCTGGACAGTTGGAGCATTACCCTGAGCACCCTAAGAGACTTGGCTTTCCTCGCATATACTGATTTTGAACATTTTGGTTAACCTAAGGAGTGCAGCGGAATCCTACTGTTTATAGTTCTAACATTAATTACACATAAAAACTTAATTAACAATTAATTCTAAATAAATACCAATAATTAATTTTACATTTTTAATGAATTATAATTAAATTACTTCCCACCCAATTCCCCTATGAACCCACAACCCGCTACAGAAAATAAATTAGTAAAATTAACATAATTAGCAATTAATCAATTAATTAAAATTAATTGCCAATTAAAATTTAATTAATTACCAAATATAAATTAAATGACAAATAATTAAAAATTAATACCAATAAATAAATGTACATATTTAATTAATTATAATTAAATTACTTTCCACCCTATTCCCCAATAAAATTACGCAAAAATTAAAAAACACAAAATTCATTATTTTAAAATTAATTATAACATAAATACACACTTTTCACACATATAATAACATAAAAAAACACTATAAAAAATTCGATATTATTAAAAATTCGATAATTTTAATAACCTATATTATATACTTCGATATTTTAACTTTCTATATTTTTAACATTCGATATTACATTACTTACCTTAAAAACTATATTTTTGCTGTCTATATTCTGTCCATTCGATATTTTGTCCAATCTATATTTAAAACTCGATATTATGTCCAATCGATATTTTGGACTCGATATTTTGACTGTTTACCACTATAAATACAAGCAAAGCTAAGACGCAACAGGACTTGTAATATTCGGTAAGACTCTTGAACTAAAGGACTGTTTGAAATTATACACTAGGGCCCTCATTTACAAGGAAGTGCCGCAGCACCCCTTTGGCTGCACAGGCATGCGTCATATCTACAAGGATATGGCGGATCCCTTTGCTCTACATTGCACAATTTGTTGCCATGCTCCGACACAGGCTCCCTTGCACCATGGTGCAAGGATGCCTGTTCATGGAGATGATTGTTTATGTGCATGAAGGTGTACTTTCCTACACATAAACAATCTGAAATGGTGTTTTTTCAACTTCTATGTGTGCTGTATTAGCACACATAAAACTTGCAAAACATCGTATTTTTATTGTTTATTAATGTGCAGGAAGGGAAACCTTCCTGCTCATAAACAATCATCAGAGGTGATTTCCTCGTCCTATGTGTGCTGCAGAATACAGCATGCATAGCAAGAGGAAAAAACGAGGAGAAATTAATACATTTCTCCTCGTTGCACCTACCTATGCCTCCCCTGGGGAGGCGTAGCATTCAGACACATTTTCCAAGTTTATAATTTCTCATAAATCCAGAAATGTGTCAGGTTCCATGCGTGTTGCGTGGGAACGCCTACAGCAACACCCATAGAATGCCCCTTTCACGCAAAGTGCTATGTGTAAAGGGGCCATATTCACAAGGGCAGGACAAGTGACGCAGGGTGGCTTTTTCCGTCCTCATAAATATGGACAGGAAAATGTGCCGCCGGTGCTTCACAAAAAGTGATTCACCAGCGGTGCAAGGGGCTTGTAAAAAAGCTCCTGAATAACTATGGGTGACGACTCATGGATTCTGCAGCTGTGCCTACTGAACTCAACTTCCTGAGGGTGGATGCCATAGACACTGAGGTACACTGTGGGGAGAAGGGTGCCAGGGTGAATGCAAATTTCAAAATTAGCCTGGGGTGAGCATGTTTAACCTTAATCTGAAAAGCACTTAATTGTGCAGTACTTCATAGCACTTTGCCTTTTAAAGTTCTTTGTTTTCCACAATGGCAAGAACTGAGCTGGACAGTGACTTACTGGATCCGTTGGTTGATTGTTCAATTCTGAGTCTTTCCCCCAGCCCCATACTACCTGATTAAGAAGCCTTTACCTACCTACTCTTGCTACCTTTGAAAGTCAATTGTAGCTTTACAGGTTAGCATTTAAAAAACAAGCATTGGCATAGCCAATAAGTCTTGCTTTTGGGACCTTATAAGTATTTAGTTATGCAGCACAATATCCTTGGTTCAACAACATCAACTGTTGAATGGCTAAACACTTATAAGGTCCCAAAGGCGAGACATATTGGCTATGCCAATGCTTGTTATTTATTGATCCAACTCAGACCGGTAAATAAAAAAGCACAATCACTGGCAAAGCCAATAGGTCTGGCCTATAACTTAAACAGTTGGCAACGTTTGCGTCCATCTGTGTTTTGACTAGTGTACGCCCTTCCCTTCTGCCTTCAGTGTCTTTCCCTTTGTTCACACTCTAATATTCCCAGGAGGCCGTACGATCGCTGTACAAACTGCAATTACAAAAATATATATTAACGAAGACACAGGTTTAGCAATTTGTAAATTAATCGTTTCATCCTCTATACTTTCTAACAGTAATGACCTTTCTTACATATTGAGCACATATTTGGACGTGTCAACGTGCTGCACTCTGAGAACCGAATGACTATCAGACCTGTGACAGGTGTAGTATTAAATAACAGTACTCTGTCAAAGTCACAGAAATGATCTTTTTTCTTAATGAAGGTCATCACATTTACCCAGTGTCTGGGTATTTCACACCTTTCAAACTGTCATATTTGGTTGCTTGATCATTCAGTTTCTATAGGTTGCTTTCTATTCTGCAGTCAAAAGCGCACAATTCTCACTTCGTTTGATTTCACTTTTCTGACCTGGAGAACGGCTGAGAGCTTACTGATGGTGAACATAATTGTTCTGTGTTCTGCTGCCACTGTTTCAGACTATACATCTCACTTGCATTCCTGTTGAAAGGCGAGTTGAAACCTGTTATTTCTTCTGTTTGAAGTAAATTGCTTGAATTGCTTTCTTTTAGTGTAGGTCATGCATGTTCCCCCAGAAATAAGGTATAGGTGTGACTATTAAACACCTTGATGCTTCTATTTGAAAGCTGTAACAGAGATGAACACCAATAACCTGTGCCTTTCCTTTGTACTAATACATTATCTCCTGGCACACAGTTTCACGACATGGGTGTGTTGTTCTAATTTGGTGTGGCTTAGATGACTGGAGTTTAATTGACTATTCTTTGCTGCTTCAGCACATAAACCAATCAAAATTGAAGCTGTTTTCAGTAATAATGAATACAAAACAACCATGCATGCATACTCAAGGAGTGTATGTGGTGAAAGTAGTGAACAAACTTTACTGAACAAGTTGCCAAATGAAACATCTAACCAACAGGCAGGTAAAACCTTAGTATGTCGGCAAACACACAGCTGCATGTACCAGAATCTAGGGAAGAGGCTGGGCGACTTGGAAAAACCGAGGCTAGTGAGATGATAAAAATAAAAATGGTACAAGTCATAAAACCTGTGTCCCATTTCAGGTTTCAGATAACGACTGCCTCATATCTGGCGATGGTACTATTAGGAAATGTAGGGGCTTAATAACAAGCGGCAGCGATAATTATCGCTGATCGCTGTTAGCCTGAGTAAATCTATCGCCTGCTATCGCTGGCGATAATCTCCATGTTAGCGTTGTATTAACAATGCTTAACACCATGGAGATAAAAATCCCAGCGATAGCGGGGATTATCGCCGTTTTCAATGGAATATCGCTGTTTTTCCAGCGATATTCCATTGAAACTGGCGATAACCTTGTTGATAGGGCAGGGCAATTTTAGCCATGTAATCCACCTCCCATTGGATTACATGGCTAAATCAGGTCACAAGCAGGCGTTAGGAAAGTAGCTTTAACTGTGGTTAGCACTGCTTTTCCTAACGCTCTGCTTGTTAACGTGCAGCTTGATAATAGGAGAAATGGCGCTTAGCGACATTTCTCCTATTATTTTGCTCTGGAACGCCCACTTTGCATCTCATTGGGTGTTGTTGAAAAGGGCGCAAAATCAGCAAAACACGCAATAGCGTGTCTTTGCTGATAAGGCGATGAAATTATCGCCGCTTTTTGGCTGAAAACGGCCGCAAAAGCAGCGATAATTTCATATCGCTGCCTTAATAATATGCCCCGTAGTCAGTGGTCGAAGTGGGCGGGATCATCAGGGCACGGCGTTCCCCTACTTCTTTAATTCTATACATTCCGTTCCCCTATTTTTTTATTTTGAATATGTGTCCCTGGACCTAAGAAATATCCATGGCCTGCAGAAAAGGCTCGGCATTAGTGGCTGTTCAGGGACACGCGGGGAGCAGAGAGGGAAAAGGTCTCTGTCTCTTGCTTCATGCACAGATAAGACAAGGACAGTGTCCGCTTCTGCTCTGATGCTAACAGCGCCCCCTCCCTGCTCTCTTTCTTACTCTTATTCTCTCTCTTTCTGTCTAGCCCCTCCTCACTTACCAAAAACCGTGACTGAAGAAATAGTTCTTCCCCCTCTCTTTCTTCCTGTCCTTCATTTGTTCCCCTGTGAAATGGATGCAAAAAAGAAAACCACTTTTGCTGGAAATGCCGTTTTTGACATTTTTCTATTCCAAAGTGCAGCCTTGGAAATAAAGGTTCAAAATATGAAAATAAATAACTAAATAAAGCAAGACAGATTGATTTTATTCACACCCAAACACATTGGCGTCACTTTTCAGAGTTTGCCAGTGAAGCGCTACTTTTGTTTTCATGTCTTTCTTTGACCAGCATTGTTTTCCCCCATGTGGAAGTGACCAAACCTGGAGGTACTGCAATACCTGATTGATGGGATGATTGGAAAATAAAATGTGTACGGCGGCTTTGTGTTTACTAATTTGGTCTTTTTAAACCATACTGCTAACGGTTTTTTTTAATGATATTTTTATTGTTTTTTCTTGACAGGGTACAAAGAAAACACATAAGCAATTAGAGCAATTTGCTGTTTCGTTTGATATACACAAATTACGTAAAAGGCGTTTTGTACATGGTTATTGGGTGGCTGATTGAGATGTCCCGATGGGCTAGCCATCTTTATGGCTTGGTTGCAAAGGGCCCCTTAATTTCCGTCCGGTGTCTAGTTTTAAACATATAACATGTACATATAACATATATTTGTTTGGCGGCTGTTTGAGGATCGACCCTCAAGCACTGTGGATGGATACCGCTATCTAGCTGTCTAGGGTTGTTTGTATGGGTCTAGGAAGTTATCTAGTGATGACCACATGTCTCTGTTAGGCTTCCTCCATGGTGTGTGCCTTAGTGCAGTGCTGTCAGAACCTCTTAAGTACGTTACCCAGTTTAGCCACCCCTTGATAGTGGTCTTGGTGGTATCTTTCCACTTTGCTAGCACTGTCTTTGATGCACTAGTTCGGAGGAAGTCGAGAAGGTTTCTGTCTTGTTGTGTGGTAACGTCTGTGTTGCAGTGTGCTGTGGTTAAAGTGCCGAACTCTTGTTTGAGTGTGCAGCCTAGAGCCTTGTTAGTAAAGTCGAACACCTTCTCCCAAAATTTCTTGACCTTGCTGCAATGGAAGATTAGGTGGGCTAGGTCCCCTATTTCTTTCTTGCAGTTCCAGCATTGGCTGTTCTCTCTAAGACCTAGTTTCGCCAAACGCACCGGAGTCCAGTACGCTTGATGCAGCAGCCAGAATTTTGTTTGTGCTAGTACCGGTGATATCATGTTGCATGTCGGGGATGACCACATGGTGTGTAGTTCTTGTTCTGTGAGTTTCAAGCCTATCTGTGTTTCCCAATAGTTTGTGTTTTTAGCGTTGAGCTTTGAGGATGTGGGGCGGAGGAGCTTGTATAGGTGTGATACATGGTGGCCTGTCTTGTTTATGTTTTCCATTTATTGGAATATTGAGGGATTCAGCTTGTTTAGATTTGCTTTTGTGATGGCCGTTTTAATGGCCAGGAAGGTGTACAGTTCTAATTCTGGGAAGGCATGCCTTTCCTTCATGGTGTTGAATATGAGGGGTGTGCCTTTTTCCTCCAGCTGAGCTGGGTGAGAGAGGCCTAGTTGCTTCCAAGTTGTTATTCCTAGGGGTTTGCCTCTGTATTTGATTTTAATTTTAGGGTTTGCCCCGAGCGCTACCCACTTATAGTTTTTGATGCTTATCTCTAACTTTTGGTCTACTTTGAGAAGGGCTTGTTTTGTTATCTTGAATATTGGGTTCCCTTTTAGTGACTGTTTGTTGGCGGTGAGGAGGTTTAGTGCGTCAGAGTTGTCCAGGATGGCTCTCTCTAGTGATAGCCAAGTAGGAGTGTATTTCCGATTTTGGAGTACCCAGTGTATCCCCTGCCTGGCGACAAATGCTGTCTGGAATGTTCTCAGGTCTGCTACATTGAGGCCCCCTTGTTCTTTTCTCAATCTTAATTTTGGGAGAGCTATTCTAGGCTTTTTGTCTTTCCAGATGAATTTGTTGAGTGTTTGATCCATTTTCTTTTGGAAGTCGTCTGTTAGTGCTAGGGGAAGCATGCTGATCAGATAGTTAACTATCGGGGTGACCATCATTTTGACTGTTTCTATTCTACCCCACCAGGTGATAAATGTGGGCGACCAGTTCTCCAGCAGGCCTTTTATCTTATTTAGGGTATTTGTCTCGTTTTGTTCAAGGGTGATTCTTAGGTATCTCCCGAAATGAATCCCTAGGTATTTGATAGATCTCATCTGCCAGGCTAGTCCTGAGTCTCCTAGTACATCTTTAGTTGTGTGTACGTTCAGTGGCATACACTCTGACTTCTCTCTGTTTAGTTTGTACCCGGAGTGAGATGCGTAGATGTCAATGGTGCGCATGAGAGCTGGTATGGACTTGGCCGGATCTTCTGTCGTGATTAGCAGGTCATCTGCATAGGCAGCTAACTTAGCGATAGTTTTGTTGATGGTTATACCTGCTATGTTCTTATTTGCTAGGATGTCCCTGATCAGTGGTTCAAGTGCTAATAGGAACAACAGTGGGAATAGTGGGCAGCGTTGTCTAGTCCCTCTTTGGAGGTTAAAAGGGGCGGAGGTCGTTACGTTAATCGCGATTTGTGCTTTGGGATTTTTGTAAAGGGCCATGACCATCCTTGTGAACTTCTCTCCCAGGTTGTATGCCTGCATGCATTTATCTAGGAATTGCGAGAATACTCTGTCAAAGGCCTTTTCTGCATCCAGCGTGATTGTGACTGCCTGGTTGTATGAATTCGAGCAGTGTTTGATGACTTGACAGAGGAGTCTTGTGTTGTCGCTTGACATTTGGGTTTTCATGTACCCTACCTGTGTGTTGTCCCGGGGGACATTGAAATGGGTCCTTTCTGGGCCCTGTAGTTATGTCCTCAACTTTTCAGGCAAAAATACTTGTTGATTTCTGAATAACGAATGTAAAAGTGTTAAGTTCACCATGTTGTTCCTGCTTACATTATTCATGCTTTATTTAATCTTTCATACCCTATGAGTGTTTGCTTTTTCCAGGATGTTGTTACTTTTTCTTTTAGGCAGCATATTGCTCGTGCCTAGTGCGTAATTTGAATTGAGTTGCATCCAGTTGTTTATAGCAGGTCGAATTGGATTGTAGTTGAAGGCAGTGTGAATTTCCTTCAGTGGGGCAGTATGGTGTTCAGTGAGGGAGCGGATGTAGCACTGTGGTCAGAGCTGCTGAATTTAGAACTGGGGAACCAGGTTCAGCCTTCATGACCGTCCCCCAGACCACTCACCTGAGGGAGCACATTCCCATGGTAGACCTTAAAAGGCCCAGCAAAACCGGAGAAGCCCTGGAGTCTTAGCCCTAGCAGGTGGACCCCAGCAGTGGCAAATGTGGATTCACCTTGAAGGCTTGCCCACCACAATCCATACTTGTAGGAGAGTAGGGTCTGCTATCCTATGGTCACCCCAATTTTTGCTTTTTGCTTCACTGGTTTTCGACTTTAAGTGGCTGTGGGCCTGCTAATCATACCCACAGCCTGCTGTTCTCTCTCTAAATTCACAGACATGTACTATAGGTACATAACCAAATTGGTACTGGACTCCTTGTCAGCCCCTGTACAGTGCACTATAGGTGCCCAGGGCATAGGGGCATCCAAGGCCTACCAGGGGCTGAAGCATAGCTTTTGCCACCCAGGCTGGTTCTTAAATTGACACAACTGGCTGATTACTCAGCTGGGACAAGGTGGTGTCATCACCCCTTGCTTAGATATAGTATACCTATGTCTAAACCTATATCTGGACACATATATACCTATCAGCCACTCCTATAGCAGGCCTTAACAATCCTGGAGGCAGAGTGCTTGGTTTTATGTGAGATAGTGCTCTGGCATGAGCTGAGCCTGTCTGCAGCTTGCAGGACCATTTCCCTATAGCTGTTCCAGTGATCATGCCATACCATATACTCTTAAGTGCATTATAAACCTTACGGTTATTGCAACTCCGGTTTGGCTTTATCAAAACATGTCGTGTTTGGTGTCATACAACATGGAATGCTACCCCCTCGACGATTCTGATAATGGGGGCAACATCCCACCCCTCTAGGAGGGGAAGACATGTTACTTACTGCAAATGCGGTTAATCCAAACCAGAGCCCCAGCATCACAAAATGGATGCTGCTGCCACAGACACGAGTCTGCCCTCCTGCTGCGGACCGAAACTCGACAGAGGAGGCATTATCAAAGGATCTCCTGTCACAGGAAGGTGTTACACCACCCCAGACAGGAGATAGTGGATTGTCGCAGGGAGGGTTGAAAGAAACTAGACACTGCCTGGGGCGCACAAGGTGTCCCCAAGCAAATGCCAGCCAAACCGGTTCTGGGGCTTTCCAGCCCCAGTCCTGGCAGGAAGCTGGACAAAGGGAAAGGGGTGTAACCACCCCTTCCTGGGTCCCACCCATAGGAGGGACCTAGCAGGTAATCCAGCCCCCAGATTTGGAATATAGGTCGGAGCAGTGCCAATGCACATCAGATTATCCTGACTGAAACTTATGAAACGAAACTCTGGACCCTTCGACATCCCACTCGACGTGGAAGACTGAAGAATCTCCCTTGTGGTCAAGGAGTGACCACCCTGTGCAAACAGGCACCATCCAGCACCTCGACGTTTGGTTTGTTGCAGTTCCCGCCGGAACTCGAGCAACAGAGTTCAACAAGAGCCAGCGATCCTGACTTCTAACAGCCTGATCCACAATCTATGCAGAGCTGGGACCCGTGGAGGCGACCTGAAGCGTGGGAGCGGCCATCTTGGAAAAACCACAAAGTGCTGATCGTGCAGCACCCGAGGCTCCCTTGAAGCTGTGCATTGGAGTTTGAGAGTCTCCAGCCCCGAGCAGTTTTTGCACCGAAGCTCTCCCCTCCACACTTGACGAGTGCTGCGTGGGGCTCTTTTGCATTTTCCTGCTTGACGCGTTGGTCTGGTCACTTGCCCGTTGGCTAGTGGCCCCAGAACCGACGAACCTAAGAATTTACACAGCTGGTCTGGTTGCCCTAGACTGGCACTCACTCCCCTGAAAAGGAGCACCCACTCTGACTTTGCTGGTCCGAGTATTAAGCCTTCTTTGAATCCTGCGTGGGTTGCCTTTGCCAAGACTTGTAGACTCTGATCCGGAAGCCGACACCGCCGACCGCGAGAGCCTTTGTGGGACAGCTCGTGATCCACTCCAGGACATCCTCGGTGCCCCAGAGTCCACGTGGCAGCGGAGACAAGGCACCTGACATCGACCTGATTGCGCCCGACATTGCCTGGTTCCTTCCTGGTCACGGACTCATGACCCAGACTCTGTCCCCTCTGCTTTCAGGTACTCTACAACTTCGATCCACCCTTGGATCGCACCGGACACTTCTCTTCTGGACGCCTGCAGCATCTTCATCTACAGGCACCATCGAACTGCGTGACGAAACCCGACACACTTTGGCACCTATGCACCCGCTTCCTGTGGGTGAGGTAACTTACTAGCGCCGGTGTTCTCACACTGGTACACACCTCTAGTGCCTAACTCTAAAGTTTGGTAGTCCTAGTCCAGTCGGAAGACTCCTTTTGCATTAACTTTGTAACTTTTACGCACCATTGACTTTACATCGGTGCATGCGTGTGCTTTCTGCACTGCACCCGAATCCCGCGGGCTACTCCCGTCCTAACTGCTGTTAGTCCAGTGTAGTCCCAGCGATTACCAAGGCCCCAGTCCTTACCCCCGATCGATTAGTGATCCTTATACCACTTTTTTGATATATGGTTTGAGTGGCCACCGGCCTCATCCAAAAACGTGCAACTTGTATATGTTATATTGTGCTTTTGTTTAAACGCTTGTGCTTCATTGCTCATAAAGAGTAGTGGGGATTATTCTGAGAATAAATACATATATTTTTATAAATATATAACTTGTGTGGTGTCCTTTCATTTGATATTACAGGACTGCATATGGTAAAACAGCTTGCTTCACATTCCCTCTTAAGTTAAGCCTTTAAGGCTGCTTAGTCCATGCTACCCCTAGGATAGCTTGTCTATAAGGTTGACTTACAACCATCACCATAAGGGATTGTTTGGACTGATACAATGTGCCCACAGAACTGTGGACATCATATACCAGGCTAACTTCTCACATTGGTGGCAGCGGTGGGATTTGAGCTTGCTGTTGTTTTACCATTGCAATCTTTTTATCAAATTGAAAGATCACATTAAGTACCTAGGTATATATAAACAAAGCTTAGCATATTTAAATTCTACTGAACTTAGTAGTTGTAGAGGAAAGGGCTTAGCACACCCTGACTACAACTCACTAGTAAGGTACAGTAGGAAAACACTTAGTGTAGGTAGGTGCATCACTTACACCCCACTAGAGTCATGTCTGGCACAGGTGAATCTACAGGCTCTCTACCTGTGGTGGTTGACCCTCCAAAGGCAACCTCAGACTATGACAAATTCAGCCATAGAGACTTGAGTGCCTTGTCCACTGCAAGGAAGCTGAGAAAGGGTCACAACCCTACCATTCCTATCATGGTGGCCATCCTGGAGAAGGATGACCTAGAGAGAGCTAAGATAGTTCCCTCAGGATCAGGAGAAGGAGTTAACCCCCCAGACACAGAGAACACCCCCCCAGATGTAGAAGATGAGGAGGCAGACCCTGAGTCAAATGGAGATGATTCAGATTTGGATCAAGGGGTTAGCCAGGTACCAGTTGGAAGGCTTAGCCGGGCCAACTTGGACCTACATGGAAATGGAGAGGGCCAGCGCCTTCCCAGAGTACATAACAGGATTCTCCCAGGCAATAGGAGGGAGAGATCTCATTCTGGAGACTCTCACATTTCTAGTGCCTCTAGAGAATCTCAAAGGGGCATGACTCCTGCCCAGAAATTGGAGCATGAGGCCAGGATGAGAGCTGTTAAACTCCAGATAGAGAGGGAGGAAGTAGCCCTGGCCCAAGCTAGACTTGCCTTGGCAAGAGAGCAGAAACTGAGTGGTGAGATACCCACTGGTGGCAGCATTATCCCAAGAGATAAAGACAGGTCCTATGACAATAGAAACCTGAGTAAGATTGTGCCCCCCTACAGAGATGGGGATGACATCCACAAATGGATAACTGCTCTGGAGTGGGCCTGCATGGTACAGCAGGTTCCTTCAGATCAGTGGGTAGCAATCTTGTGGCTCTCCTTTTCAGACAAAGGGAGAGATAACCTCCTCACAGTTAGAACTGAGGATGCTAAAAACTATTCTGTCTTGAAGAGTGCTCTTATTGAAGGGTTTGGCCTAACCACTGAGCAATACAGGTTGTTGTTCAGAGACACCCAAAAAGCACAGACTCAAGACTGGACTGATTTTGTTGATTGTGCCATTAAGGCTCTGGAGGGTTGGTTGCAGGGAAGTAAAGTCTCAGACTATACAGGATTGTACAATCTTATAATGAGAGAGCAGATCCTTAATAACTGTCAAAACCAGCTATTGCATCAGCACCTTGTAGACTCTGATCTGACCTCTCCCCAAGAATTGGGAAAGAAGGCAGACAAATGGGTCAGAACAAGGGTTAAGCAGAAACCCCAGAACCAAGGAGGTGATCAGAAGAAAGCAGACCAAAAGGGTGGTAATCAGAAAGATAAAGACCAGAAGTCTTCTCCAGGCCCCCAAACTAATAATAAGGAGGGTGGTTCCCAAAATGGAAAAAAGAAGAAGAATGATGGCCCAAAGAAACCTTGGTGCAACTTTTGCAAGTCCACTTCTTATTGGGGAAGTGAATGCAGTAAGAGAAACCCAGTGGCTACTACTGCAGTCCCTAGGACACCTGCACCCCCTAGTACAGTTAGCAGTAGTAGTACACAACCCCAGGGGATAGTAGGGTTAACCCTGGGATCTGAGGGGGAGACTGGCTTAGTCAGGATCCCTACTCAGGCAGTTCTGATCTGTGAGGGGGACATAGCTATGCCCTCTACTGTGAGTCCTAGTAATCTGGGCAAGTACAGGCAGGCGCCTTTAATCAATGACAAAATGTCTCAAGCCTACAGGGACACTTGTGCCAGTGTCACTATGGTGACACCTAACTTTGTGGACCCTGAACAGATGATACTAGGTGAGAACTACCTAGTGACCAAAGCTAGCAACACCACTACTACACATAGTGTGGCTGTTGTTAATTTCTCCTGGGGAGGGGTAACTGGCCTCAAAAGAGTTGTTGTTAGTGCAGACCTCCCAGTTGACTGTTTGTTGGGCAATGATCTGGAGGAATCATTGTGGTCAGAAGTGGAGTACAGGACTCATGCAGAAATGCTAGGGATTTCAGCCCATGTCCTTGCTGTAACCAGGTCCCAGGCCAAGAAGTGCCTACCTGAACCTGTGGTGGATCTTGAAACAATAGACCAACCACAACCCAAGAGAAGGAGCAAGAGGTTGAAGGCAGAGCCTTCCCACTTGCCCCAGGTTGAGGATCAGACCTCACAGGAGGGTGATTCTGTGATCCAAGAGGAGACTGTCCCTGAAGAGCTTGAACCTGATCAGGTTTAGTTTCTGGGGACAGGGGGACCCTCAAGGGCAGACCTGGGGCAGGCTCAGTTGACTTGCCCTTCACTTGAACCCCTCAGACAGCAAGCTGCTGCTGAGGCTGCAGGGAATGCGCAAGGTACCCATACAGTGTATTGGGATGATGGGCTCCTTTATTCAGAGGCTAGAGACCCCAAGCCTGGTGCAACCAGGAGGTTGGTCATACCTTTGCAATTTAGGGGCTTCCTTCTAACCTTGGCCCATGATATTCCCCTTGCAGGACACTTAGGCCAGAACAAGACTTGGGACAGGCTTGTCCCTCACTTTCACTGGCCTCATATGTCAGAAGACACCAAGGAGTTTTGTCGCTCCTGTGTCTCCTGCCAAGCCAGTGGCAAATCAGGTGGCACCACAAAGGCCCCCCTTATACCTCTACCTGTGGTGGGGGTGCCCTTTGAGAGAGTTGGGATTGACATTGTTGGACCAATGGATCCCCAAACAGCATCTGGGCACAGATTTATCCTGGTGGTAGTGGATCATGCCACCAGGTACCCAGAGGCAATTCCCCTGAGGACCACAACAGCTCCTGTTGTGGCAAGGGCCCTACTTGGAGTTTTCTCCAGAGTGGGCTTTCCAAAGGAGGTACTTTCAGACAGAGGTACTAACTTTATGTCTGGATATTTGAAGTCAATGTGGAAGGAGTGTGGAGTGAACTACAAGTTCACCACACCCTATCACCCACAGTGCAATGGGCTTGTTGAAAGATTCAACAAGACCCTAAAGGGAATGATAAAAGGATTACCTGAAAAGCTCAGGTGAGATGGGACATCCTTTTACCCTGCTTACTCTTTGCTTACAGAGAGGTCTAACAGAAGGGGGTTGGCTACAGCCCTTTTGAACTTTTGTTTGGCCACCCTGTGAGGGGTCCATTGTGTCTTGTGAGGGAAGGATGGGAGTTACTTCTCAAAAAGCCCAAACTTGATATTGTGGACTATGTACTTGATCTCCGCTCCAGGATGGCTGAGTACATGGAGAAAGCATCCAAAAACCTGGAGGCCAGCCAAGAATTACAGAAAGCTTGGCATGACCAAAAGGCTGTTCTGACTGAGTACCAGCCAGGGCAGAAGGTGTGGGTGTTGGAGTCAGTGGCCCCAGCAGCACTCCAGGACAAATGGTCTGGACCCTACACCATAATGGAAAAGAAGGGGGAAGTCACCTACATGGTGGACTTTGAGACCCCTAGGAACACCCACAGGGTGATCCATGTGAACAGACTGAAAGCATTTGTTGACAGGGAAAGCATGGGCTTGCTCATAGCTACAGATGGGGATCAGGAGGAAGAGAGTGACCCTCTCCCAGACCTGCTTTCCCAAAACCCTGATGATGGCTCAGTTGATGGAGTAGCCTTGGCAGGCAGCCTCACTGACCAGCAACAGATGGACTGCAGACAAGTTTTGCAAGCCCATAGACACATGTTTTCACTCACACCCAGTCAGACTAACTGGTGCACCCATGTGGTGGACACTGGTGATAGTCTACCTGTGAAGAATAACATTTACAGGCAACCTGACCATGTCAGGGATTGTATCAAGGCTGAGGTGCAGAAAATGTTAGAACTTGGAGTAATTGAGCCATCAGAGAGCCCCTGGGCCAGCCCAGTAGTCCTTTTTTTTTGGTGTAAATATATTTTTATTGCAGAAACATAAATTATCCCATTCAATAGGCCAACCTATACACTGATGGCCCCCAACATGTAGTTTGATGACAATCCAATACACAGCCAATTAGCCCACATCCCGGAGGCTGGGCGGCGCTTCAATGAACCAGTTCGCTGGAGGTGCCTCAGTGCATGCCCTGTCCAGGCCATAGGTCAGTTAAATCACATCACATCCGCTTTTATCCCATAACAACCAACCCACCCCTCGCTCCATCCAGCCCTAGGCCGCTCCACTGTCGCTTCTCGCAAATCCCTATTATGACCACCCAGGGCCGCCCGGTTCGGGAAGCTGCCGCATGGCGGCAAACCACCCCCTCCCCTAACTCCCCCCATTATCCCCCCCCACCAACTGCTGCTAATGCGGGTCCCAATAATCCCTTCCTGCTCTGAGGTATGACATTCACCAGGAAGTTCAGACAATCATACATTCCCCATGGAATCCCTTCCTATTCCTGATCCACCTCCGTGCCTTCAGTTATATAGTCCCTTAAAGCCTGTACTACCAGCTCCCAGGACCGCGCCAGTTCCAAACTTTTCTCGTTACCAGCTCTAGTCGCCTGACGCATCCTAAGCACACTCTCACATCCCGACCACTTCAACAATTCATTCCTCCATCGCCGCACAGACGGCCCCTCTTTAGATTTCCAATGCCAAGTGATTTCGCGCTGCGCCAGTATTAATCCCAAATCAATGAATTTGCTTGTCACTTTGGTCTTCTTGGTGTGCGGGAACCAAAGAAGCAGACATGCAGCCATGTCAAAGTCTACCTCCCTATCCGTGACAGCGTTCAGGAGTTCTCCCACTTCCGGCCAGTAGTCCCCCAACTTCGGGCACCCCCACAGCATGTGGTCCAGGTCTACCTCTGGCTCTGGACATCTCGGGCACATGGCATCAAGCACCTGGAAGTGTCGTCGTAACCTCTCCGGGGTCAAATATGCCCGATGTACAATGAAAAAATGCACCTGCTGAAACCGTGCATTCCTCGTCCCTTTCCAGGTCCTGTGCAACACTTGGCCCCATATGGAGTCCGGGATTGGCTTACCTATGCTGGCCTCCCATCGCGATTTCAGTGCGACCAAAGGCACTAGACCTTCATGTAGCATTCTGTTGTGGAGGCAAGTCACCGCCTTGACGGTGCCCGCGGCCATCACCACATACTGGCATGCCATCGTCACCTCCGGCTCCACCAGTCCACCCCCCCAGTGCCGCTGCATCGCTGTTACTACCGCCGCATGCAACAGGAAGGTTCCACTCGGCAGGCCGAATTGTTCCTGTAAAGTCTGGTATGGGACCAGCGTCCCGTCCATATAGAGGTCTCCCACCATCTGCAAGCCCAGTTCCTCCCACGTCAGTAATTGGGACCAATCACCCCCGTGCGGTAGGGCAGTCAGCATTCCCAGCGGTATCTCCGGCGCATACGGCCGGTGCTTCCTAGCTCTCTTCAGGTTCCTATTCCAACACAATCTAAGCGTCCTTTCCTCCATTGTAAGATCCCTTCCAGCCAGTTTCTGTTGCATCACGATTGACGACAGGACATGTCTCTGAATGCCAACCCCTCGGTCGCTATCTGGCCCCCTGAATTCTCTGGCTACGGTCTGAGTCAGGACATGGAGCTGCGCCGCTAGATAATATAATTCAAAGTCGGGGACGGCCATCCCCCCCTCACACTTGGGTCTTGTCAAGGTAGTCAGTGCCACCCTTCGGCGACCCTGGCCCCAGAGAAAGCCGGTCACCAACGTCCTCAACTCCCTAAAGATTCTCTGCGGGATCCACACCGGCAACGTCCTAAAGTAATAGAGTAGTCGCGGGAGTGCCACCATTTTCAACAGTGCTACCCGACCCAACACGGACAGTGGACGAGAGGCCCAGAAATCCATACAGCCCCTCAGCGCCCGGATACAGCGTTCCACATTCCCCTCAAGGAGGTCCGCTGCGTCATGGTAGATGCGCACTCCCAGGTAAACAAAACAAGAGGGTTCCCACACCACCGGTCTTGTGAGCTGTGGGCAGTGCATGGTCTTCCGCAACGGAAATACACAGGTCTTGGTCCAGTTCACCCTGAGGCCTGACAGCCTCCCGAACCTGCCCAGCATGTCCACCGCGCCTTCCAACGCCCTCCCGGAAACCGCCAGGTACAGTAACAGGTCGTCGGCATATAACGATATGTAGTGCGATACAGGTCTCTGTGCAATCCCGTCGTAGACGGTACCCGATCTTGCCTGCGCTGCCAGCGGCTCCATTGCTAAGGCAAAGAACAGAGGGGACAGTGAGCAGCCCTGCCTCGTGCCCCTACAAACCGGATAAGCCGGAGAGACCATGGTTCCCAGCCGCACCCGCGCCTTCGCCGAGGAATAAAGCACTCTCGTCCAACTCCGAAACCCTTCCCCAACACCGAACTTCATCAGCACGCCATCCAGATAATCCCATTCTAAGCTGTCAAACGCCTTCTCGATATCAACCGTCAATACCACCGGGCCCTGGTCTGCCGTGGCTGCATCATCAATGACCCCGATCAATCGACGGATATTCATCGAGGTGCTCCTAGTCGGGATGAATCCCGCCTGATCCCTATGTACTAAGGAGGTCATCTGCGGTAGGAGCCTGGTAGCTAGTATACGACTTAAGATCTTGTAATCTACAGTTAACATAGACAATGGACGGTAAGAGGATACATCCAACGCATCCCTGCCCGGCTTCAGCAGCGGCACTACCAGCGCCTCCCTCATAGATTCAGGCAACCGCCCCAATTGTTTTGCCTCCGCATACACAATCTGCAGCCTGGGTGCTAAAACTTCCAAAAATTTAGCGTAGAACTCGATCGGTAGCCCATCCACCCCTGGGGTTTTGTTCCGTGCCATATGACTAATTGCCCCTCTTATCTCTCCTAGGGTGATGGGGGCCCCCAGGTCCCGGGCATCCTCCATATCCATTAGCGGCAAGGGGATCCGATCTAAGTAATCACCTATCTCCGTAGCCGCTGCTTCGAGGTGGCTTGCATACAGTCCCGTATAGTAGGACTGGAAGCGCCCCAGGACCGCTGACTGCGAATAGATCACTTCCCCGTCCTCGCGTCGTACACTCATGATCGGGCACCCTCTAGGGCTCGGATCAGCCAGCTTGGCAAGGAGCGTTCCCACTTTGTCTCGCTCCTCATGCACTCTCACAGCATACAATTTATAATCATAACACCGCAATCTTTCCGTCTCAGTCGCCACAACCTCTTTGGCTTGCAACAATCGTTCCTGCAACTCCGGCCTCTCGGGTCTTCGCTGTTCCAACCCTCTCAGCACTTCCTCCGCTTTCGCAAGGTCATTCAGCACAGTCCCTCTCACTGTCAGAAACCGTCCCATACACACCCCTCTCACCACCACTTTCATCGCATCCCACTCAGTCGCTCTGGTCGCCGCCGACCCAGCATTATCCGTAAAATAGCTGTCTATGCCCTGGCGGACCGTGTCGCAGAACGCCGGATCTTCCAGCGTATCCGGACGAAGTCGCCATGAAGGAACCGCCGATCTCGCCAGTTGCCATTGCATAGAGAGCAACAGCGGATTATGGTCCGAGATGGTCCTGGACAAATACTCAGAGTGAGTTACCACATTCGCCAGTGAGTTGCTGCATAGCACTGAATCCAGTCTAACATGCAGGTCGTGCAGCGCGGAGAAGTAAGAGTAATCCCTAGTGTCGGGGTGTTGCGCCCTCCAGACATCCACCAGGCCCCATTGTTCCTGCCATTCCCGCCTATGGGTCGCTAGTCGGCGCACTGGGGAGTCCACCAGAGGTGGGTGCGATCTGTCTAATAGCACATCAGAGATGGAGTTAAAATCCCCCGCCAGCAATACAGGGCCTGCCAAATAATACGCTAGTGAGCGCGATAACCCCTAGAAATGAGCTTGATCAGCGTTGGGGGCATAGATGTTGCACAGCACCACCTCCCTACCATACAGCCGTCCCTCAACTACCACATATCGACCCTCTGGATCTATTCTCTGACTCGTAACTTGAAATGGTGTGCCCGCCCGTATCCATATCAACACCCCTCTGGCGAATGCCGAGTACGTCGTGCCAAACACCTGACCTCGCCACCTCTTTTGCAAGGCCCCGCACTCATTCTGCGTCAGGTGAGTCTCCTGAAGCATCGCAATCTGAACGCCCCGCCTCACCAAGTAGGCATGTACCTTGTGGCGCTTCACCATTGTTCGAATACCACGGACATTCCATGTGACACATTTCAGGTTAGGTAACGTCCCCATAAAGCATCAATCTCGACAGTGGCGCATGCCAATAAATGTTTCCCGCATTGCAGCAATTGTACAGCCCCCTCAAAACATGTCCCCAAACTCCCATCAACCCCCTCCCCAGGACAGGGCCTAATAACCCAGCTTCAGCCCCGTTCCAAACCTTAAACACCCAACACATCACGCTAACCTGTGGTCGTCACCACAGAAGACCTTAAGGGTCTGAAAAGGGCAATGGAGCCCCAAACCAGGACGGCAGAGCTACCACCCCGCGCCTGTAGTCCCACACTGCTAACGCAGCCCCATACCTGGCAGTCCAATAGAAGTTGGGAGTGTCCGCCCCGTCAGGCATCCCAGAATTGTTCAGTGGCCTCGAGCCTCACTCGTTAAATATGCCATCCGATGTCTGTGGGGTGACCTCTGGTCCCTGCACTCCCCCCACCTTCGAGTCGTCGTCTCCGGTCTTCTCCCCTTCTTCTTCCGAAGCCGAGCCTCTGGAAGCGCCCTCCTGCTGCGATCCCGTGATGCTCGCCGTGGCCTCCAATGCACTCTTCCTGTCGGCCAGCATTTGCGCCTCTCGCTCGGCCCGTTGGCGCCTTATCCGGGAGCGGATGCGCTGTGATTTCCTGATCTTGACTGGTTGTTGCCGATCCCTGTTAGGCCTGTGTGCACGATCCGTCCCCGCACGGTACAGTTCCAGCCAGGACCATGCTTCATCTGGTGTTTGGAAGAAGTGAGTCCTGTCATCAATGATTACCCGCAACTTGGCTGGAAAAAGCAAGGAGTATTGGATCCCTTCCTCTCTCAGCTCTTTCTTCACTGACAGAAAAGAAGCTCTGCTCCGCTGCACCTCCTGCGTGTAGTCTGGAAAAATTGTTACCTTGCTATTGTCCACCTGGAAGGGCCCTTGAGATCTCGCCCTTTGGATCAGCAGATCCCGATCTTTATAGTGCAGCAGTTTAACCACCATCGGTCGGGGCGGTCGGCCTTCTAGGGGCGGCCTGGCGGGCACCCTGTGCGCTCTTTCCAGAGAGAAGAAGGGGGACAGGCCCTCTGGCGCCACCACTGTCCGGAACCAGTCCTCCATGTAGGCCACCGCATCACCCTTCTCAATTTTCTCTGGAAGCCCCACCACCCTCACGTTGTTCCGCCGGTTGCGTCCTTCCGCGTCCTCTGCTCGACGCTCCAGGATCGCCAGTCGGCCAATAACGTCGGCCAGTTTATGTTCCGCAGTGACCACCGCCGGTTTCAGCTCCTGGATCAGTTGTTCGTTGGATTTCACCCTGTCAGAGAGCTTGGCGTGGTCCGCTCTCAACAGGCCAAGCCCCGTCGCCACCTGCGCTATGTCCTGGTGCAGCTCTTCTTTCGTAGCAGAGATCGCGGCCAGTATTGCATCCAGGCGGAGGTTCAGCCTCTGTTCTTGTGGCGAGGACTCCGCTGGGAGACCGCCATCCGCGGCCTCGGACTTCCCGTCCCCCTGCTCAGGCGGTGCGGTGAGGCCAGCTCCCCGCGCGGCCATCTTGACTGTGGGAAACATGCCGCTCGAGCAGCCCCCACCGACGACGGCCGGCCGCGGCAATCCCTCCGGCTGTTCTGACCCTAGGCCCACCTGGTGTCGCCCAAGGCAGATCTCGAGTTGCGCGGCTCTCTGAGCCCCAGATCCAGCTTGACCACGCAGCGCTAGTCGTTCTCCTTCTGCGCTCAGCCGCCAACCTCCAGTCCAGCAGTGCGCTCCGTGTTGCCCCACTAACACACTGATTGCGCCTCCAGAGTGTGCAAAGTCCTAGGGTGCAAGCCCCTTTGAAATGGCCAGCTGGTACATAGTCAGAAGCCCGTCTTCCCGGACAGACTGATCCCGCTTCCTCCAGCAGCACTGCTCCTTGTGGGTCTAAGCGCACGCTGGCGTCCAAGTACTGTTTCACCAGCCCGGTGCACCACTGTCACCTACCGGGTGGTCCCACCTCCTGTGACCGATCCGCCCCCTCAGCACTCCGCCAACTCGCTGCACTCCTCCACTCCACAGCGGCCCTCAGCTAGGTACCCGGGGTCCCAATCCACGTCGATCCTGGCAGCCCGGCCCCGGCCGTGATAGTCTCAGTGGCGGGTCGGCCCCACCAGCCAGCAGCGCCCTCACCGGTGCAGCGCAAGGCAAGGCCCAGCCCTCCAGCCAGGGTCCGGGGGATCAGATGGGGGAGGGGCGCCGCTCCCACCGGTCCTTCACCGCCGATCTCTCCCGCCGCTCCGGACCCGCTCTCACGATCCTCACCCTGGTGCGCTGTCCAGTCAGGGCCTCCCAGGCGCCTACAGCAGGCCCGGCACTCTCACGGCGCAGTCTCTAGCTCTCTCGTTCTGTCAGCGCCGCCATCTTGCCTCCGCGCACCGGCCGATCCGACCGGGCCGCCAGGTCCGCCCTCACACGTCGCCCAGGGTCCCGACGGGGTCAGATTCTCCACACTGGGTCAGCGACCCCTCCGGAGCTCGATCGTAGCCGCCAGGGGATTCGGGGCCAAGTATTTCAGGAGAAAAGATGGGACTCGGCGCGGAGCAACTCGCTCACGCAGCCATCCCGGTCGGCGCCGAAACCACGCCCTCCAGCCCAGTAGTCCTTGTGCCAAAACCCCATACCCAAGATGGAAAGAGAGAAATTAGGTTTTGTGTGGACTATAGAGGTCTCAATGCTGTCACTAGGACAGATGCTCATCCCATTCCAAGGGCAGATGAGCTCATTGACAAATTGGCTTCTGCCAAGTTTCTGAGCACATTTGATCTAATAGCTGGCTATTGGCAAATCAGGTTAGCTGAAGAGTCAAAGGCCAAGACAGCATTCTCTACCCCCAGTGGGCATTATCAGTTTGTAGTGATGCCCTTTGGTTTGAAGAATGCACCTGTCACCTTCCAAAGGTTGGTGAATCAAGTCCTTTCCGGGTTGGATGACTTTTGTGCAGCATATCTAGATGATATTGCTGTCTTTAGCTCTACCTGGGAGGATCACCTGGTCCACCTGAAGAAGGTTCTGGAGGCCCTGCAAAAGGCAGGCCTGACTATCAAGGCTACTAAGTGCCAGATAGGGCAGAGCAAGGTTGTGTACTTGGGCCACCTAGTAGGTGGGGGTCAAGTTCAACCATTGGAGAGCAAGACCCAGGCCAACAGGACTGGGCTCCTCCAACTACCCAGACACAAGTCAGAGCCTTCTTGGGCCTGACTGGGTATTACAGAAAGTTTGTAAAGAACTATGGGTCCATTGTGACACCATTAAATGATTTGACATCCAAGAAGATGCCCAAAAAGGTTCAGTGGACAGTTAGCTGTCAAAAGGCATTTGATGACCTGAAGAAGGCCATGTGCTCTGCACCTATCCTGAAGAGTCCTGACTACTCCAAACAGTTCATTGTTCAAACAGATGCTTCTAAGTTGGGGTGGGAGCTGTGCTTTCACAACTCAATGTAGATGGTCAAGACCAGCCCATTGCTTTTACTAGCAGAAGGCTGACCCCTAGAGAGAAACGTTGGTCAGCTATTGAGAGGGAGGCATTTGCTGTGGTTTGGGCCCTGAAGAAGTCGAGACCATACTTGTTTGGCACTCACTTCCTAATTCAGACAGACCATAAGCCCCTCTTATGGCTTAATCAGATGAAGGGTGAAAATCCCAAACTGCTCAGGTGGTCCATTTCCCTACAGGGGATGGACTTTACAGTGTAGCATAGACCAGGGACTGACCATGGCAATGCAGATGGTCTCTCCAGGTATTTCCACTTAGAGCATGAAGACTTATCTGGTCAAGGTTAAGTTTAATGTCCCTGCGTTTGGGGGGGGGGGGGTTGTGTAGGAGAGTAGGGTCTGCTATCCTATGGTCACCCCAATTTTTGCTTTTTGCTTCACTGGTTTTCGACTTAATGTGGCTGTGGGCCTGCTAATCAGACCCACAGCCTGCTGTTCTCTCTCTAAATTCACAGACATGTACTATAGGTACATAACCAAATTGGTACTGGACTCCTTGTCAGCCCCTGTACAGTGCACTATAGGTGTCCAGGGCATAGGGGCATTCAAGGCCTACCAGGGGCTGAAGCATAGCTTTTGCCACCACTGGCTGGTTCTTAAATTGACACAACTGGCTGATTACTCAGCTGGGACAAGGTGGTGTCATCACCCCTTGCTTAGATATAGTATACCTATGTCTAAACCTATTTCTGAACACATATATACCTATCAGCCACTCCTATAGCAGGCCTTAACAATCCTGGAGGCAGAGTGCTTGGTTTTATGTGAGATAGTGCTCTGGCATGAGCTGAGCCTGTCTGCAGCTTGCGGGACCATTTCCCTATAGCTGTTTCAGTGATACTGCCATACCATATACTCTTAAGTGCATTATAATCCTTACGGTTATTGCAACTCCGGTTTGGCTTTATCAAAACATGTCGTGTTTGGTGTCATACAACGTGGAATGCTACCCCCTCGACGATTCTGACGATGGGGGCAACATCCCACCCCTCTAGGAGGGGAAGACATGTTACTTACTGCAAATGCGGTTAATCCAAACCAGAGCCCCAGCATCACAAAATGGATGCTGCTGCCACAGACACGAGTCTGCCCTCCTGCTGCGGACCGAAACTCGACAGAGGAGGCATGATCAAAGGATCTCCTGTCACAGGGAGGTGCTACACCACCCCAGACAGGAGATAGTGGATTGTAGCAGGGAGGGTTGAAAGAAACTAGACACTGCCTGGGGCGCACAAGGAGTCCCCAAGCAAATGCCAGCCAAACCGGTTCTGGGGCTTTCCAACCCCAGTCCTGGCGGGAAGCTGGACAAATGGAAAGGGGTGTAACCACCCCCTTCCTGGGTCCCACCCATAGGAGGGACCTAGCAGGTAATCCAGCCCCCAGATTTGGAATATAGGTGGGAGCAGTGCCAATGCACATCAGATTATCCTGACTGAAACTTATGAAACGAAACTCTGGACCCTTCGACATCCCACTCGACGTGGAAGACTGAAGAATCTCCCTTGTGGTCAAGGAGTGACCACCCTGTGCAAACAGGCACCATCCAGCACCTCAACGTTTGGTTTGTTGCAGTTCCCGCCGGAACTCGAGCGACAGAGTTCAACAAGAGCCAGCGATCCTGACTTCTAACAGCCCGATCCACAGTCTATGCAGAGCTGGGACCCGTGGAGGCGACCTGAAGCGTGGGAGCGGCCATCTTGGAAAAACCACAAAGTGCTGACCGTGCAGCACCCGAGGCTCCCTCGAAGCTGTGCATTGGAGTTTGAGAGGCTCTAGCCCCGCGCAGCTTTTGCACCGAAGCTCACCCCTCCACACTCGATGAGTGCTGCGTGGGGCCCTTTTGCATTTTCCTGCTCGACGCGTTGGTCCGGTCACTTGCCCGTTGGCTAGTGGCCCCAGAAACAACGAACCTAAGAATTTACACAGCTGGTCTGGTTGCTTCAGACTGGCACTCGCTCCCCTGAAAAGGAGCACCCGCTCTGACCTTGCTGGTCCAAGTATTAAGCCTTCTTTGAATCCTGCATGGGTTGCCTTTGCCAAGGCTTGTTGACTCCGATCCGGAAGCCGACACCACCGACCGCGAGAGCTTTCGTGGGACAGCTCGTGATCCACTCCAGGACATCCTCGGTGCCCCAGAGTCCACGTGGCCCGACATTGCCTGGTTCCTTCCTGGTCACTGACTCGTGACCCAGACTCTGTCCCCTCTGCTTTCAGGTACTCTACAACTTCGATCCGCCCTTGGATCGCACCGGACACTTCTCTTCTGGACGCCTGCAGCATCTTCATCTACAGGCACCATCGAACGGCGTGACGAAACCCGACACACTTTGGCACCTATGCACCCGCTTCCTGTGGGTGAGGTAACTTACTAGCGCCGGTGTTCTTACACTGGTACACACCTCTAGTGCCTAACTCTAAAGTTTGGTAGTCCTAGTCCAGTCGGAAGACTCCTTTTGCATTAACTTTGTAACTTTTACACACCATTGACTTTACATCGGTGCATGCGTGTGCTTTCTGCACTGCACCCGAATCCCGTGGGCTACTCCCGTCCTAACTGCTGTTAGTCCAGTGTAGTCCCAGCGATTCCCAAGGCCCCAGGCCTTACCCCCGATCGATTAGTGATTCTTATACCACTTTTTGATATATGGTTTGAGTGGCCACCGGCCTCATCCAAAAACGTGCAACTTGTATATGTTATATTGTGCTTTTGTTTAAACGCTTGTGCTTCATTGCTCATAAAGAGTAGTGGGGATTACTCTGAGAATAAATACATATATTTTTATAAATATATAACTTGTGTGGTGTCCTTTCATTTGATGTTACAGGACTGCATATGGTAAAACAGCTTGCTTCACATGCCCTCTTAAGTTAAGCCTTTAAGGCTGCTTAGTCCATGCTACCCCTAGGATAGCTTGTCTATAAGGTTGACTTACAACCATCACCATAAGGGATTGTTTGGACTGATACAAGGTGCCCACAGAACTGTGGACATCATATACCAGGCCAACTTCTCACAATACTGAAGTTCACCTCCAGTCTTGAGGGCAGGCCTACGAAGTTGCAGACAATGGAGCAACAGTGACTCTGAGACTGAGGTCACAGGACCCCTGAGAAGAGCTGGCTCTAGGGCGGTGCGACCGGTGTGACCGCAACGGGCGCTGACTTTGAGTGGGGGCATCGTATATTATGGTTTTAAAAGCACTTGCTGCCTCTTTCCTGGCCTCCAGCAGTTTTCGGCAATAATAAAAATGTCATGATAACTCCGGTGAATAAACTTCTTCCTAGAGCGAGATCGGAGTTTTGTCTAGTGGAAGTTTTGACTCATGGAAACATAGCCCAGAGGGTTAATGTGCCTGCTGCAAAGAAAATGTACCATGCCCATCACAAAGTGTACATAATATGAAGGTCAGTGGGTTACCGCTTTTGTCAGTGAGATCCTTTTGTTACTTGAGGTTTATAAGTTAAAATCCTAACAAAGAACAGTGAGCTATTGGCTGTCATCTAAGAGCTGCATACAAACTGCAATGTATAAACTAGAGCGTTATGGTTTTTTCCCTAAGCCTTTGTTTTTCCTAACGTTGCAAAAAAGTGTTCATTTGGATAGAAATCGATTATGATTATTAAAGAGAACCCCCAATCATGGTATTAAGTTTTCAATTATGAGTTTTTGTTTCTCAAGATCAATCACCATTAAACTATACTGCCTACTAGTATGATTGTCATGTGACTTCTACACCATGTAGTCCTTTGCCTTGACAACAGAAACTCCATGGCTCGGAAACACTTGGCTTGTGCTTCCACTTTTAAGCATATTTGGGCCATTCTGTGTTTAGAAACATATCCCACTTTGTGAATTTATTTTAATGTCAATGTAGGAAGGTGGATACCTGACTATGGTTACCCCCAACTTTTTGCCTAGTGTTTAGCTGGTTTTCAACTTAGTTGGCCTGGGATCCTGCTATTCAGGACCACAGGCTATCTGCTCTCTCTGTAAAATGGACTCAATTTACTGTAGGTACATACCAGATTGGATATTGGGTCACCCTTGTGAGTCCCTGTATAGTGTACCATAGGTACCCAGGGCATATGTGCACCTAAGGCCTACCAGGGGCTGCAGCATATATTATGCCACACCTGGCTGGCCACCTAAATTGACACAACTGGCTGATCACTCAGCTGGGGCAAGGTCGTGTAATCACCCCTTGCTTAGGTATAGTATTTCTATATCTACCCTTATATATAGACACAGAGTAACCTATAAGTCACTCCTATGGCAGGCCTTAACAATCCTGGAGGCAGAGTGCTTGGTTATGTGTGAGATGGTGGTCTAGCATGAGCTGAGCCTATCTGCAGCTTGCAGAACCATGTCCTTATAGCTGTTCTATGATATCGCCATACCATATTCTCTTAAGTGCATTATAATCCTCGCGGTTGAATGCTAACTTTGGTTTGGCTTTATCTAAACATGTTGTGTAAGGTGTCATACGCTTTGGAATACTACCCCCTCGCCAATTCTGGTGACGGGGGTAGCATTCCACCCTTCTAGAGGGAGAAGACATGTTGTTGCTGACTATCCCGGTTAAAGTTTACCAGAGCCCCAGCGTCACAAAATGGACGCTGCTGCCACAGACACAAGTCTGACCTCCTGCTGCTGGGGGTCCTTACAGTCACGGAGGTTTGGACAATAGGTTTCCTGCCTGGAGAGGTGCGAGCACCACCCCAGACAGGACTTTGTGTATTGGGACAGGGAGGGCTCAATAGAATGAGACACTGCCTGGTGCACACTAGGTGCTCCATGCATACCCCAGTTCAAACCGGCTGCTGGGGCACTCCAGCCCGAGCTCTGGTGCGAAACTGGACAAAGGGAATGGGGTGTAAACTACCCCCCTTCCTGGTCCCACCCATACGAGGGACCTAGAAAGTAATCCAGACCCTTTTAGTTGTATAAAGGTAGGAGCTGAACCCCAGGACTTTAGATTAATCCTGGAATCGGAACTTGACACGAAACTCTGGACCTTCGATGTTCTGCTGAAGCTGAAGACTGAAGAATCTCCCTTGTGGCCAAGGAATGACCACCCTGGGCAACCAGGCACCATCCAGCAAATCAACGGCTTGCTTTGTCGACGCTCCCTCAGGGACCCGAGCACAGAACCTGACAAGACCCAGACTTCCAGACCTCTCTGACCCTCTCTTCACGTCTGCAGCATTCTTCAAGCCAGTGAACAAGAGCGAAACTGCGCTCGAAACGCGTATGGCAGAATTGAAGTAAGGAGAATAAGGACTTACTGTGTCTTTTACTGCCGGAGGTGGTGTGCAGCAACCCTTCCACGTGAGACATCTCCATGGGGACAATCCTGGTGTTTTGTATGTGAAGCGGCTAGTCCGGCCGCGGAGATGTCCCGCCGCATGCTTAGCGGTTTCAAGGTGCACGCGATCATGTGTATTTTGGGAGTGGAGGGGGCCTGACCTCCGGAATTTATTGGTGAACGGCCCAGCATATTCCTTAATTCTACCACCCACTTGGGATTGACATTGCCTATCATGATGCGGTACCCACTTGGGGTTTGACTATGGAACTCTAAAGCATGGAACTATCAGTACCACAGTGCTTTGCTACGTGACGCCCACAAGGGCGGGACTCTTTGACAAATAAATGGGAGTTTCCAATTAAACACCGCGTTGTGGTATTTTCTTCAAGCCAGTGAACAAGAGCGAAACTGCGCTCGAAGCGCGTATGGCAGAATTGAAGTAAGGAGAATAAGGACTTACTGTGTCTTTTACTGCCGGAGGTGGTGTGCAGCAACCCTTCCACGTGAGACATCTCCATGGGGACAATCCTGGTGTTTTATATATATATATATATATATATATATATATATATATATATATATATATATATATTACCTACTGGCGATCGCCAGTAGGTATATATAGTTAGGATTTTTTCCCTATGGGATTTTTGAAAATTCTATGTCTAATAACTTTGGCGTTTGTGGACGGAATTGGCTGAAATTTTCTGGAAAATGGAACATTTTGTTTCTGAGCAGCCCCTGGAAATTTGGGGGGGGGTTCGTCAAGGGGGGGCCGAGAAAAAAGGGGGGTCCCAAAACGTGTTTTTAACATTGAGTTTTCCATAGGGCGGTTGGCCTCACTTTTAGCCCGAACGGCTGAATGGATTTGCACGAAACTTGGCAAAATTGTAGGGACTGGTAGCCCGATTTGCCTTTGCTAGGTCTCAATATATGTGCTTCAGTGGATTTTGAGAAATTAACGTTTAAAAAAAGATATATATATGTAAGCGCGCTCTGGGCAGCGCTCCGGTTCGCGGACTTTACGCGTACCGGAACTTCGCGAAGCTGATTGGCTCTCCGGTGTCTGTCAACATTCTAAACAGTCCGGAGCGGCCGCCATCTTGTCTCTCGGTAGGATTGAGAGACAAGAGGAGGCCAAAACAAAGGGGGAAATGACCATAAGGGGGCATAGTATATCCTCCCTGACCCCCTAGGTTTAATGTGGAGGCTTTAAAAGGGCCCCGCGTGGGTAGCGCCCGGTTCGCGAACCGGGAAGCGTTCTGGGCAGCGTACTATAATGAAAAATGAATGATAGACTTTTCAAATACTGTATGTTAATTGATTGTTGGTTTTGTTGATTATTTTTTAATTTTTTTATTTTTTAAGCAATTATTTATTATTGTGATTGTGTTTCAAAATTTAATAACATTTCTAACATTTAACTAGTTTATGAATTACATATAAAAATGATTAAAGACTCAAACAATTTTTTAATATTACATACAATTTTATTTTTCAGATTGTTTTTCAAATTTAATAGAACGTCTAGCATTTGACTGTCCGATATGTCCTCTTGTTGAGTGAACATAAGTTCCCACATTTGACCGTCATCATAATGGAGTAAATGATCGACAGATTCTACACATTGAAGTAATTCATAGTCCCGTGACTCATCCATGAATTCTAAGTCATCAATGGGTTCCATAACTTGTTCATTGTTGCTGTCCAGAACAATTTCGAAGGAAACATTCTGCTCACCTTCCATTTTATTGCTGTAATTTGCATAAAAAATAAATATATCAGTAGTGATAGGGCACTGTTGGGTTTAAGTTCAGACAGGTACTTGTGAGTTTATAACAGAGAAGTAATCTATGGGCACTGTATGGTTTCAGGCGTGAAGTAGTACTATTAAAAAGTGCCTGTGAAGAAGCCTAAGTAAATTCATAATTATACCACAGAAACATAAATCAATCCATAATTATAATAAAGAAGCCTTTCTCAATGTCTAACTCTTACAGAGGGATAGTATATAACTATCTGAAAATGTTTTCAAATTTATAAAATAATATCTCACCTTCTAAAAACAAGTTTAAGTTGTGAGTGAAAATGATCTTGCAATGTAATTCAGGAAGTAGTAGTCAAAATGGCTGTGTTTCTCTCTCTTTCTTTATATATATTCAGGTACATAACCAATCAAATGTCAGGTAAAAAAAGTAGAAAAGCAAAGTATCATTTTAATTGGTTGTCAATTCCAACACTTCAGATGTGTTTTGAGAAGTAATTTACCTCAGGGTATTTAGAGAGGTCTACAGGCTAAATGGCTAAATGGAATTCCAATCAAATTTGTGAAAATGGTAGGGATTGGTATGTAGTATGAGCTAATCTATATTTGGTGAAATTGTCTCCAGTTGCTTTTCTGTAAACTACTTTCCCACCTTTTTTGATGGTGCGCTTCCCAGGGAGCGACCCGGTACGCGAACTGGTGAGCGCCCAGGTTCGCGAACCTTAAGCGTTACGGGAGTCCACCATTTTGTGTTTCGGTCGAATTAAGATACAAGATGGAGGGCAAATAATGTTCAGAATGGGTAGAAGGGGGCACGGTAGACTTATTTTGACCCCCTAGGTTTTCTGAGGGTGGCTGAGGAGGCTTATATGTGCGAAAAAAAAACATTTTTTTAAAAAATTTCGCGAGGTTAGCTCCCGGTTCGCGTACCAGGAAGCGCCCCAGGGAGCGTACTTTGTTGAAAATTAGTGAAAAATGTTAGAGTAAAATAATAATTGTGAGTGATCAGATGTAGGGTAGCTCTGAGAAGAGCTTTTGGGTTTATGGTACATTTAGGTACTTATAAGTAGGTACCAATGCACAGTCTTAAATTCAGAATGAAAATTCTGTTGCCCTCATCTGAGAAGTGAACTCCATCTCCTCTGTAGATATCTTGCATGTAGTAACGCAAGTTATTGTTGTACAGGGAGCCCATTCCATGGTCTCTCATGTAAGCTGAAACAGATTTGTTTACATGCTTCCTCGACTTCTCAATTTGTGGACAAAATTGGTTTGAACACCTCCATTTCTGTCTTTGGCATATATTTGAATATACCAAGGCAGTTTGAGGAAAAAGTGCCATCAATTGCTCAAAGGTGTCCTTTAAAAGCATTTCCAGACCTACCCCAGTCAAAGTGCCCAAATCATTACCTCCACAGTGCACAATTAACAGGTCAGGTTTTGGCAAATGCATAAAGGTTTTCACCAATGGTATCAATTGGTGACATTTTAATCCTCTGTGGCCAAACCACTTAATTTCCACATCTTGTAAATTGAGGTTAGGTAAATTTCTGTTCTCAGCATACCTGTGAGCCCAGTGGATATAACTATGTCCAACAATCCAGACATGTGCAGTGTTTTGAAATTATGATTTGAAAATCGTTTTTGGGGAAAAGGAATTGTTTTTAAATTTATGACAAGGACATAATGGTGTATGCTTCTTTATAAGGCAATTGACTGTCTCTGATGTTATTTTTCCCATTTCAATGTAAGACCTTTCTCTGTGGCGCAAATTGCTTGTAAATATGCTCCCACCTGTGCATGACAAATTTAGATTTTGAATGTTTGTGTTACATAGCCATGTTAAAAGTGATACAAACATGCTGCAAAGGCAATCAAAAAACGCTTTTATGTGTCTTAAGGACATTTGATGTCATTTTTCCCATATTACATTAAAAGACCTTTCTCCGTGGGGCACATTCCTTGTAAATATGGTTACACTTGTGCATGGTAAATTTAGATTTTGACTGTTTGAGTTACATAACCATGTTAAAAGTGACCCAAAAAAATTGCAAAGGCTTTCAAAAAACACTTTCATGTGTCTTAAGGACATTTTAAGTCATTTCCCTGTGGGCAGTGTTTTCAAATTATGACTTGAAAATCGTTTTTGAGGTAAAGGAATGTTGTTAAATTTTATGTGCGCCATATGCCCCCAAATTTCTTTTTCAGGGGTGCAGCAGGGTGTTCTTGAGACACCCCTGCACCTTTGGAAAAATTCCTAATTTGCGATGAGCTAATTGCTAATCGCAAATTGCACCTTCATTCCTATGGGCATCCTGGCCCATGGAAATGAATGGGTAATTTGCAATTAGCAATTTGCTCATCGCAAATTAGGAATGGTAAAGAATCGCTATTTATTCCTTAAAATTCGCTATTTTGGAAATGCAAAATAGTTTGATGATACATATGGCGGTTGATCTCTAACAAGATAAGAAGCTTAGGGATACATTTATGATGACTGGCGCAATGAAGTGGACATCACTTACTTCATTGGTAGAGCTTTACATGTATTATCTCCTCTGTATTCTTCATCAAGCGTAACTTTAATCTGCAATCCTGAGTAGGCCTCACCTTAAACAAACCTCTGGATAGGCCACACCTTATCGTCATCATGAATTAATCATTTAAAATGCTAGGGACAGATTTATGATAGGTGTATGCCTCTTTTGCGCCACTTACAAAACACTGCCCATGGGGAAATGACTTAAAATGTCCTTAAGACACATGAAAGTGTTTTTTTAAAGCCTTTACAATTTTTTTGGGTCACTTTTAACATGGCTATGTGACTCAAACAGTCAAAATCTAAGTTCACCATGCACAGGTGGGAGCATATTTACAAGGAATGTGCTCCATGGGGAAAGGTCTTATAATGTAATATGGGAAAAATGACATCAGAGACAGTGAAATGCCTTATAAAGAAGCATACACCATTATGTCCTTGTCATAAATTTACAAACCATTCCTTTTCCCTAAAAACGATTTTCAAATCAAAATTTGAAAACACTGCACATGTGGAAATGACTTAAAATGTCCTTAATTCAAAATTTGCTATTCCTTATTTTGCGATTGCACTGAAGGATTTGCAAATTTTATGATTCCTTAAATGCAATGTATCAAACAAAAAATATGTAAAAAATGACATTAAGGATTTGGAAACTACCACCAACTTCTAGTTTGTGGTAATTTGCGAATTCTTTTCAAAAAGCTTTTTTTCCAAAAAACAAAAGGTGCCATATGACGCCAATACATGCCCTTAGGGCATGTATGTGCGCCATATGCCCCCAAATTTCTTTTTCAGGGGTGCAGCAGGGTGTTCTTGAGACACCCCTGCACCCTTGAAAAAATTCCTAATTTGCGATGAGCTAATTGCTAATCGCAAATTGCACCTTCATTCCTATGAGCCTCCTAGCCCATGGAAATGAATGGGTAATTTGCAATTAGCAATTTGCTCATTGCAAATTAGGAATGGTAAAGAATCGCTATTTATTCCTTAAAATTCGCTATTTAGGAAATGCAAAATAGTTTGATGATACATATGGCGGTTCATCTGTAACAAGATAAGAAGCTTAGGGATACATTTATGATGACTGGCGCAATAAAGTGGACATTACTTACTTCATTGGTAGGCCTTTACATGTATTATCTCCTCTGTATTCTTCATCAAGCGTAACTTTAATCTGCAATCCTGAGTAGGCCTCACCTTAAACAAACCTCTGGATAGGCCACACCTTATCGTCATCCTGGATTAATCATTTAAAATGCTAGGGACAGATTTATGATAGGTGTATGCCTCTTTTGCGCCACTGTGCGTCACTTTTATGATGCAGCGGCGGTGCAAAAGATTTGCTATGAGGCGACAAAATTACAAATTGATGCATTTAGGCAGATGTGTCATGGTGTAAAAAAAACGTGCCACATGAAACCGATGCAGCAGTGATGCAAAAGATGCACCATGTTGCAAGACAGGCCTCACTTGGGGCCATATGTATCAAGATAATTAGCATTCGCAAAGATCAAAATTCTGCAAATTTCGGCCTTTGCGAATGCTAATTAGACAAATGGTATGTATCAAACAAGTTTGATGCAAAATAAGGAATAGCAATATTTGCTATTCCTTATTTTGCGATTGCACTGAAGGATTTGCAAATTTTGTGATTCCTTAAATGCAATGTATCAAACAAAAAATATGCAAAAAATGCCATTAAGGATTTGCAAATTACCACCAACTTCTAGTTGGTGGTAATTTGCGAATTCTTTTCAAAAAGCTTTTTTTCCAAAAAACAAAAGGTGCCATATGACGCCAATACATGCCCTTAGGGCATGTATGTGCGCCATATGCCCCCAAATTTCTTTTTCAGGGGTGCAGCAGGGTGTTCTTGAGACACCCCTGCACCCTTGGAAAAATTCCTAATTTGCGATGAGCTAATTGCTAATCGCAAATTGCACCTTCATTCCTATGAGCCTCCTAGCCCATGGAAATGAATGGGTAATTTGCAATTAGCAATTTGCTCATTGCAAATTAGGAATGGTAAAGAATTGCTATTTATTCCTTAAAATTCGCTATTTAGGAAATGCAAAATAGTTTGATGATACATATGGCGGTTCATCTGTAACAAGATAAGAAGCTTAGGGATAGATTTATGATGACTGGCGCATCACCAGGGATGTGCTAGTCATCCTGCGCCGCTGTTCCGCCACCCATGGTGTGCTGCATTTACAATGCGGCGCAGCATGGGGCAAAAATGGCACAGATGCGTGACGTATCTGTGCTGTAAAGGTGGCGCATTGCTGGAGTTGTATCGCAAGTGCGATGCAGCTCCAGCAAGGCTCAGGGGTGCCCCATCTCCACAATGTTGCGTCAAGACCTATGCCTGCTTAAAGCAGGCGCAGGGTTTTGACGCAGCTTTCTCCTATCTGATTGTAAATGCGGCACACCATGGGTGGCAGAGCAGCGGTGCACGTTAACTGGTGCATGCCTGGGGATGTGCCATTTAACATAAATCTGCCCCTTTACATTTAAGTATGTGCAGGGGACACAGAGTCGGTGAGGCTTATCCAAGGTTAAGAAGAGATGAGTCCTGTTCACTGAAAAATTAGACATAGGCTTCACCTGCTCAGCATCGCTGGACATGGCTAAATATTAGCTGCAAAATGTTACTCTTGTTAAACAATTTTACTATTATAATCTCTGAGATTTGTCTCTTACTCTGCAACATCTCATTGTTGTTATCTTTCTTTAAAGATAAAGACAACATCAACATGAGCGATAATCTGCAATCAGTTGATTTTGACCTCATCATTGAACTTGTAATTGAAACATCAGTGGATGTTGATCCCTTGGATGATTTAAATCCTGAGGATGAAGAAGAACGTGATGAGGATGCAGATTTGTCCGAATTATATGACATAGGGTGGGAAGCTGACCTGCTTGATCCTATGGAACTATAAACATTTATTTTTAAAATTTATAATAAATAAAAAGTAAAAATGTAAACCGTTTAATTTAAAAATAAAGACACCTTCAAAAACAGGTTATGTGTAGTGTCTTCAATAAAATATTAAAATATGCTCATAAAATTAGATCAGATTCACATATAAGATAGCACAGGTAACATGAATATAAATTCCATTTCTTTTCTGCTATTTCTGTATTCTAAAATTGCCATGCACTAAAAAATCTTATATGTAAAAATGTAAAGTAGTGTTTTAAGTTTTTGATTACTGTTATTGATGTACTGTTGGGTAATAGTGGTTAATAACATTTTTTAATATATTTTACCACAGATTCAACTGCAGATCATTTCAACATTTCACCATGCCAACGAAAGAAAGACTGAGAAAGGCTGAAAAACGTCAAAGACAGCAGGTGATTGAAAAAAGCAGCAGTCCTCTAACAAAAAGATTTGTCAAGTCAACAAGAAAGCACCGGGTAAGAGTACAAAAACATTCATAAGAAATATTTGCAGTAAAAAAAATATTACTACAGAAAATGTTTCAGTCCAGAAAAAGAGAAGCAATTCAAATGGAAAGGAAAGGCCAATCAAAAATGTTACTGCTAGAGCAAGAGATAACTCTGTGCATGATAGTAGAAGGAAACAACAGTTTAGGGACATTCGTAAACGAATGTTCCGCAACAGGATAATTGGCAATTTGTTAAAAAATATTAAGAAAGGTCAACAGAAAGTGTTTTTTTATAAGAGAAAAAAAAAGTTGAGAAAGTTATTGATCAGGCATTTGAAATTAAACGTAAGTTATTTATTTTGATAATCAATAGAATTAGGAAGCTAAACAAGGCAATTTATGATTTCAAAAGAAATAGTAGATGGAAGAGAATAGTTAATCGTAGTAATTTTTGTGAAGTTTTTTCTGGAGAATGGATGCATAGTTCAAGCTGTGAGGCATTTTTTAATGAGGAGAGTTATTTCCAGGATAATGATTTGGTGCATGCAGTTGACACCAGTGGTCGTGCTTATGAAGTGAAAGATGGTTGTCCAGTTGAAAAAGAAAAACTTGTGACAACAGAGGCAGAAGAGGTGTTAGGTAATGAGGTTTTAGGAAGACGTGCTAAGGGTCCTGTGTACACCTGGAAGTGTAGTAGTATTTGCAGTGTGCGACAGGATTCCATCAATTTGCTTTGTGATTTTGTACGGTCATTTAATAAGAAAAGTTTGAAGCAGAAAATAAGGTTGTTGCAAGAATTAGATCCTTGCAGAGTGAGAGAAGTGACAGGTTTGCATGGTCATTCACTGGCTTGTCTTTCCAGGAGAGTATGCCAGAGTGTTTTTCATCATTTCAGGATGCTAGCAGTGCATCATAATAAAGTGAGGAAATTAGTTAGAATGTTGTATTATGCTAAGAGTCCAGCAATTATGCTTAAAAAATTATGTGCTGCTCTTTTGCATGGTTCTGAAATAGATGTGAAGAATATATGTGAAGAAATTGAGTTTTGTTACTTTGGAAGTAAAGAGGAGAATGTTGAAATTGACCAAGAAGAAGCGGGTAATGTGGAAGATAGTGTACAGGTTTCCAGTACAGATAATTTCCAGAGGGAAATTGCCACGTTTCAGGTCAAATCAAGTGAGAGGCCAAATTTCACTTGTGTGTGTTGTCGACGCACTTATTATAAGAATCAGACTAAGTTAGTGGATTTATATGCAAAAAGTGAAAGGGAAAATAATAGTGAATGGAAGGATTTCGCAACATACTTGATGGTAGAAAATTGTTTTGATTTGGGATTGGATCAATGTGTGTGTACTTATTGTTGTTGCAAATTAAATCAAAACCAGATGCCTGCTAGAGCAGTTCATAATAATCTGGAATTGGTTGAGATTCCTTCTGAATTGAAGGATTTAAATACTTATGAATCTATTTTGATTCAAAGTATCCATCCCTTTCAGGCTATTGTAAGAATGGAGCCAAAGACAGGGAAATTGCCTCCATCAGATTTACAGAGAGGATTAAAGGGAAGAGTTGTTTATTTGCCTCTAGATTTGAAGAAAAACATTAACACAATTGGAGTAGAAAAAGTGGACGAGGAACCTCTGGTTATCTTAGTTAATGGGGTTCCAACAAAGAATAAGAAAATATGGCAAGATTTAGTAGATGTTAGGAAAGTTAAAAAGGCAACATTGTATTTGAAAAAAAATAATAAATACTATAAGAATGTATATGTTGCAGAAGAGGAAGTAAGTGAGGAAGAGGATAGCGATTTGTGTGCTGGTCAAATTGAGAAAGTAGAAACTTCTACTAGTGAAGAAATATATGAACATTATAGTGTTCATCCTTTGCATTCCAAGGAAGTCATGGGGAATGCTATCGAGTTGTTTCAAATGAAACAAGCCAAAGGGAGTCCCATTAGTGTTTGGGAGGAAAGTTTGGAAGCTCGGTGTTTCCCACAGCTTTTTCCAACAGGTCAGGGAGGAAGATATGATGAGCTACCTCATCAAATTCCTGCTTCTGAATACCGGACTTTGCGATTGTATGCAGGAGATGCTAGGTTTCGACAATGCATTCCTTATTTGTTTCATCTCCTGTTTGAAAGCGATCTGTCTGGACTGTCATATGCAGTGAACCACATCTTGAAAAGTGGTATACACATTCAAAACATCTCGGCAAGTGACTTTATGGATAAAGTCAATGTCCAAGACAGTATTTTGGATTCTCACCTGATTAATCTCATGGCGTGTCAGCGTGGTACTAATGAGTACTGGTACCGTCGTCATGGTGATTTAAAATGTATGCTGAGGAACTTAGGTACTCCCACATGGTTCCTCACTCTGAGCTGTGCCGAGTATGGCTGGGAAGACTTACTTGAATTTCTACGAGAGGCAAATGCTAACGTAGAAAACATCGAATTCAAGACACCCGGAGAACTGTGCTCTTTGGATCCAGTCAATGTATGTAGGTACTTCAATCATAGATTTGAAGCTATGATGTCTTTCATCATGAATAAGAAGAATCCACCTCTTGGAGAGGTGTTGGATTTCTTCTGGAGAAAGGAGTACCAAGCAAGAGGTGCTCCTCATATACATATGTTGCTGTGGATCAAGGATGCACCTAAATTTGGAACGGATCCAGAAGACTCAGTGATGAGTTTTATACAACAGTATTCTACGTGTGCTGTTCCAAACGCAAAGGAGAAGAAAAGCCTAAGAGAAAAAGTTCTGCGTTTCCAAAGCCATCGATGTGGAAAGTACTGTCGTCGTAAATTCCGAAACAAGGACAAGTTCTACACCAAATGTCGTTTCGGCTTTCCACGACCGGTGATTTCTAAAGGAAGAGTAAACAGTTTGATGTCTTCGCTGCGACATAATGTGATGAAGAAATCACCTAAAAACACATACAATTTGAAGAGGAACGAAGAGTCCAAGTACATCAACGACTACAACCCGGTGATTTTGTCCATGTGGAATGCTAACATGGATATACAGTTTGTGGCTGATAACTGTATGGCTGTGGCTCGGTATGTGACGTCTTACATCACCAAAAAAGAGGAGACAGAATTGAAGGATATGTGGGAGGACATTTCCCATGAAAAGAGCCTCAGTAAGAAGTTGTACAATTTCAGTCTGAAGATGTTGTCGCATCGAGAAATCGGAGCGTACGAATGTTCTGACCGGTTGTCTTCAGCAAGTCTCTATGCCAAGTCCAGGAGTATCATTTGGGCGAGTCTTGGTCTTGCTGCAACGCGTAATCGAGTTCTGAAACCTGTGCGGGAAATTGAGTATTTGGCGGAAAAGGAGCCAAACAGTACCGACATTTTGAAGACCAACATGTTGGATACATATTATCCAAATCGAAGCAGTCACCTCGAGAATGTTTGTCTGTATGAGGTTCTTCAAAATTACATATTCAAGAGGAACATCAAAGAAGATACTGAGAAAGGAGTGTATGCTGTAATTAGTGAGGGATGTCTGGTCAAGCAAAGAAAATGCCACTTGGTAAACCATCGAAAATTGAGTGGCGAATCTCCTGAAAAAAAGGAGTTTTTCTATTTAGCACTTTTGCAACTTTTTAAGCCTTGGCGTGCAGAAGAGGAACTGCTTGGAGATTTCCTTTGTTACGAAGACTCTTTCAATGCTGCCAAGGAGACTATAGAATGTCCTGTTTTTCCCAAATATGTAGAAATGTTGAATGCGGAAATTGAGCAGGAAGCAATGATTGCAGCCGAGATTGCCAGAGACAGTTCTCAGGACAGTCAGAGTTCTGTTTCATTGAGTCAGGATCCACTAGGAGGACCAGTTATCGAAAATGAAGCTGCCACTGCTATGAATGAAGTGGAAAGAGCCATGGCACATGCTCAGGAGGATGTGGTTAACTTAGAAGACTTGGAAAGACAACTCAACGTTGAGCAGAGGAAAATATATGACGAAGTTACCAAGCAAATTGATCATGGATTAAGTCATGAGAAGAAAGAGTGCTCATGTACGTCGTTGAAGCCTGTCCGACTGTACGTGAGTGGAGAAGCGGGAACTGGAAAAAGTTTCCTCATTAAAGCAATTTCATGTTATTTGCAGGAAAGGACTGAGTCATCGCTGTCTTGTGTTGTCACCGCTCCAACTGGACTGGCAGCACATAACATTAAAGGTATTACTTTGCATCGTCTACTGATGCTGCCAGTGGAGCATGATAACAAATTACAATACCACAAGTTATCTGGAGATGCTTGTTGTGAAGTTTCAAGAGTCTTGAGGAAAATGAAACTTCTTATCATTGACGAAGTAAGCATGGTTTCTAATGTCATGCTTGCCTTTGTGCATTTGAGAATGCAAGAAGTTCTTAAAACAGAGTATGATGTGTTATTTGGTGGCAAACACATCATTGTTTTCGGAGATCTTCTGCAGCTGACACCAGTGAAAGGGCAACCTGTGTTCAAAATGCTCACGCATGAAGATACCAGGAAGTGCCTAGGCAGCATTGGCAACGTCAATATATGGTTAAACTTCAATTATGCTGAACTGCATGAAAATATGCGTCAGGCGAAGGATGAAGTTTACAAGACTATTCTACAAGATGTTAGAATTGGAAAAGTGACCGAGCATGGGAAAGAAGCTTTACATGCACGATTACTGTCAAATTTATATCCAGAACAAGATGTTGTGCCTGAGAATATTTTTCAGAAAATTACTGAGAAGAAATCTGGAATATGTTTGATGCCAACTCTTGCAGAATGTGCCAAATTCAACAACAAAATGTTGCATTTAGAAAAGCAAGAGATTGTGAAACTGGAAGCTATTGACAGAGTAGAGCATATGGGATCAACAATTATTTTGTCTGAGAATCTGAAAACAAAATTGGATTCATTAGAGAAGAGTATATCTAAAACTGCAGGTTTTGAAAAGACTCTGAATGTGTGCTTGAACTGCCGTTTAATTTTAAGAAGGAATTTACATGTTGAAAGAGGTCTGGTAAATGGATCAATGGGTAATGTTGTTGATTTTGTAAAATACAGAAATAGAGATGGAATTGAATTTTTAAAAATTAAATTTGATGGCATTGAGGAAGTACAGCTAATTGGTCGTTGCTCTGCTAGATTTTTGCTTGTAAAAGACTTATATGTTCGCCGTAAGCAGTTTCCTGTTTGCTTGGCATATGCGGTGACAATCCATAAATCGCAAGGTTTAAGTGTAGACAGTGCATTTGTTAATATTGGCAGTTCTGTGTTCAAGGAGGGTATGGCATATGTGGCATTGTCACGAGTTAGAACTTTATCGGGATTGTACTTGATTGAGTGTGATGTCACAAGCATTTGTGCGGATCTAGATTGTGTTAAGGAATACAATAGGTTAAGAAGAGAGTATGCGCCACATTTGCCTCAATATCCTTTGTTTGAGAAACGTGTGGTAGGCCGGAAACGAAGAAATGTAACCAATACTGGGGAGGTTGTAGCAAAAAGACGAAAAGTCGATGAACCTGAAATTATAAGCAGAAACAAAAGAATTCTGTTGAAGATGTTGTTGGTTTTCAATTTGAAAACAGTTCTGGTGTCAACTGCTATGCTAATGTAGTGGTTAATGTTTTGTTTTCTCTAGAAAATGTAAAAGAAGAGATTGTGGTCAATTCTGATCAAAGATTTTGCAGTTTGTTAAATTCTGTGTTAGAGAAATGTAGCACTGATAGAACAAACATAGAAAGTGTGTCTGAAATTCGAAATCTGTTAGACAGATGTTCAGGCCAAACACAATTCTCTCAAAATATTCAGCAAGATTGTCAGGAGTTTTTAATGTATATGCTTGATGTATTGCATGCTGAAGGTGCAGATGTAGATCAGCTGTTTGGGCTTTCTTATCAATGGCAGCATGACTGCGAGAACTGTATGGTATCAAGTACTACTAGTGTAGACTCAGAAAGATTTATATATTTAACTTTGCCAGACAGTAAATCAGTCTCCTTTAATAAGCTAGTAAAAGCAGCTGATCACAACATGGAGTGTAGCCAATGTAAATCTGAAATGATGTCCACATTATTTATACGAACATATGGCCAGTATGTCATTTTAATGTTCCAACGATGTAGGCCTGATGGAACAAAATTGACAACTTTAATTAAAAATTTTGTGGCTTCGCAGTTGTCAATATCAGGAAGGACTTTTGTAACTGCAGCAATTATATATCATGACGGTCCTTCAATAACATCAGGACATTACACAGCTTATTTAAAGTCTAGAAATGGCTGGTCATTTTGCAATGATTCTGTTTTAATTTTCAAAAAAAAATTGCCGTATGACCTTAAAAACTCTTACCTGGTGTTTTTAAAACCAAAATTTTAGGGAAAGAATCTCGGGATGTGCTCTGTGGAATTTCAAGAAGTTCTGATGGCTCCTACACGATTTGGCCTTGAGGATAAGTGTAGTTCAGAGACATAACTTCTAACCATAAGACTGGACGTCATGGAGAAATAAGTGCACTTTGAATGAGTTCAGAAAAACTATTTCTTTTTATAAGCTAATTGAAGCAGCCAATCAAAACATAGAGTAGAGGGAATGTAAGTCTGCAATGCTGTCTACTGTTTTACATTGCTTTGTGATTAAAAGTGATGTAGAGAATTAAATAATTGTAGTAGTCATAGAGGTAGTGTAAGTCTGCTTCATAGTAAGCAGTATCAGTGTCATAGGAAATGTAGAACATGACTGAGCAAGAAGGGGAAGATATTACTATTCCAGGATTGTGAAAATGATCTTCAACATTTTAATTCTGAAAGTTGCAGAAATGCCAAATGACGGGATTGGCTTACAAGAAATCCAAGAGTTATAAATGGCTCTGACAAGATTTGGCTTTGTGGAAACTTGTGGTAGAGAGCAAGAAGTCTTTTATTGCATGTAACATGTTTTTAAAAACGATGGAGGTTTTCTTTCAGAAAGTGGCGGGCTGAAAGTAATAACAGCACAACAGAGTGTAAGCTGTTCATAGGACATCCTTTGACGTCATGGAAAGTAAGTTAACTTTAAGGAGTTCTGAATTCTGATTTGCTATGTTGTATGGGTTTTTTAAACACAATCATTTTGATTGTGTTTTTTTTTCCCCGCTGTTATATGATGAATACCTTCAAGTCACTGTTTTTAGTGAATTTTGATACATTCTGAGAACAGCAAAAATAAACCATTTAACATGTATAATTAATTCTGTACTGTTTGCATTTATGATGTATATGTAGAACTGTGTAGGAGGCATGGAGAAGGTGAGGCTTCTGTAAGTGTCAAAGTTGTTGCATGCAGTGCTGCACTTCTGCGTACTCTTTCATATGCTGGACTACATCTGCACAATGAGATACCTAAGCAAAGGAAACACAAGTGATGTGATTGTGAAATGAGCAAAAGAAATTGCACGTATTTCAATTACATCACCTGTGTTTCCTATCATTACGAATCACATTGTGCAGATCAAGTTTAGGTCTGTCCAGGGAAACAGAGGAGGTTTGGCCTTTGTTCAAGAGTGCAGTGGACATGACTCACTTCATTGGTAGACCTTCACATGTATTATGTCCTCTATTCTCTTCAACAACTTGAAATTTCATCTGCAACCCTGAGTAGGCCTCACCTCAAACAAACCTCTGGATAGGACACATCTTATTGGCATCCTGAAGCAATCATTTAAAATTTTAGTGTCTTGTGACACTTTTCTGAGACAACAGCAATGCAAAAGATGCACCATGTTTTAAGATAGGCCTCACTTCATCTGCATCAAGATACTGTTAGTTTAAAATGTATATCTTTAGGACTGTGTTGGGGGCCTGGAGAAGCAGAAGCTTCTGTAAGTGTCAAAGTTGTTGAAAAACTGTTTGTCCTTCAATCTTTTCCCTTGTCTTTTGTAATTTTTAAATACATGTTTTAATATTTTTCAAATGTTTGTTCTCTCTTTCACAGATTGAAAGTATAAAAACAAAAAGTGAGTAATTTAACGACAATTATAAGGTAAATGTTTTGTACTCTTTTCGTTACATTTCTATCACATTTAACTTCTATTAGTTCCACTGCTTCATTTCTTTAACCCTCAGTTTCCTGCCTTTGCTACTTCCCTCATTCCTTTCTCTATTACCTACTTACTCAACTCCTTCCACTCTTTTTCTCAGTCCCTCTCTTCTCATAGTTCCTCACTCTTGTTCACTCACTCCGTCTCTATTACTCTTAGTGTCTTTGACTGATCACTCTATCACTATTTGTTCATAATGCTTTCTCTGTGTAGTTGAAGCACACTAAGGGGCATATTATGAACACAGCCAATAAAATTATTGCTGTTTTTATTGGCAGAAAACTGGTGCAAACGTGGTTTTAGCGGCAGTTTTCTGCCGCAAAAGCGGCTTTAGCGACACATTTCTGCCAATAAAAGCTGCAAAACTTTTATTGCCTATGTTGATGATATGGCTCTATGTTACTTACATTTCTTTGCTGTTTCAATTAATCTTTTTCTGTTATTTTTTGTTTTCTGTTTTCTATTTTTTCTCTCTGTTATTCCCCATGTTTTAATCTTATTTTGAACATTCACTCACATTCTCCAAGAAACTCTTCTTTGTTAATGTTATACTCTCTTTTTTTTTCTTTCACTTCCTTATCTATTTTGTTTTTCACAATTATACCCTCTTCCGTCTTTTCTACGGTAAATAGATCTATTAAACAGTATCTCTTCTTTACTCCCTATAGCTGTCTTTCTTTTAACATCACTCTCTGTTTACTTTCCTTATACTTACTCTTTTTTTTTTTTTTTTTGGTTAGCTCCCGGTCCGCGTACCGGGAAGCTAACCGGGAAGCGAACCAAAAGAAATAGAGCTTGCCAGAGTGCTAAACATTCTAGCAATTTTTTTTGAAAGGGGAGGTAGTTCTGAAAAGAACTTTTTTTTAAATATTTTTGTTGTTTTATATTTTTTTTTATTTTTTGAACATTTTTTTTATTTTTTTATTTTTTGAACGATTTTATATTTTTGGGGGGTTTTTTTTGGGGGGGAACAACAAAAAACAGGCATTGAAAAGGGCTCAACAGGAGCAAAAAAAAATTACTGGGGGCGGTTAGGGCAATTATGATGTTCATAAGCCAGGTTGATAGCATTTATACTCATATTACCACATGCTATCAACGCACCACAGTGCATACAAGTATGTTTCATGTGGCCAAAATTCTCTTGTATGTTTAGCACAGTTTCCCGTGCCTCTGCTGGTGTCAATGATATTGACGATCTTGATCTGGCCACAGGAGTTGATGTTGGATTTTCTTCCAAATCCCATATTTCCGCCCGGCTGTAATTAAGTGGATGCTTCCTGGTCATGTGCCTATGCATGGTATAGTTCCCATAACTATACTTCTTATCAGTCCCTCTTGATAATTTATCTTTGCAGATGAGGCAGGTGACATACCTCACATTCACTTTTTTTTGGCCTGGAGGGATTGAATAAAACTGCCAGATGAAACTGGCTTTCCTATGGGAAACCCGGGGCACCTCTTCCAAGAACTGTGGTTCTTCTCTCTCCTCTTCCTCCATTTCTTCCTCTTCCTCCTCTGTGTTGGTCATGACCTGGGGAGGTGGTCCTCTCTTCCCATGAGGAGGTGGAGGTGGTGGTGGGGGTGCACCAGCTGAAGCAACTACTGAAGCCATTTCTGAAGTATTAATAAAGGTCTTCCTCTCACAATGATGAAAGTCAGAGTGAGGAAAGAAGGAGGGGTTTTCATCATTTGGGAAAAACAATAGTTCTCAACCAATGAAAAGTGTTATTTTTAGGTCACCTGACCTAGCCTTACATGATTATGAAACCAAAAGTGAAATGAACCAATGAAAAGTGTTATTAACAAGTCACATGACCTGTTATGCTTACGTTACGCGCTCCGGTCCGCGCCCCGGATAGCTTCCGGGTAGCTGCGCTTCGCGCCTCGGTCCGCGCCCCGGGGCACTTCCGGGTGCGCTAACGCGGTACGTCATAAGACGCATTACGCGGCAACGCGATATGTCGCGCTTTCGCGCCGCGCCGCGGATCGCTTCCGGGGAGCTGCGTTTCGCGCCTCGGTCCGCGCCCCGGGGCACTTCCGGGTGCGCTAACGCGGTACGTCATAAGACGCATTACGCGGCAACGCGATACGTCGCGCTTTCGCGACGCGTCACGATGTTGATTTCTAAAGCGGCAGTTGCGCAAACGGAACGTTTACCGGTTCGCAGACCCGGTCGCGGCATCAATTTAAGCTAACGGAAAGCTTTCCGGTTCGCGGACCGGGAGCGAAACAAAAAAAATATTTAAAAAAAATTATTAATAAACATATAAAATATATTTTTGGATTTAAAGAAGAATACATTTTACAGCTATAGATATTAGCTTTTAAAAAACCAATGAAATTCACTGAAAAAACCATAGGTTATAGACCATATATAGTTAGGAATTAGCATTTACAAAACCTTGAAAATTCACTGAAAAAACCATAGGTTATAGATCATATATAGTTAGGAATTAGCATTTAAAAAACCTTATTTTACTCACACAAAACCATTGAAATTCCATATATAGTTAGTTGCACTAACTATATATCGCGCACCCGCAATCCACTGCTGATGATGTCACATATTACATCATTCATGACATGGTCAGTGACATCACTGATGACATCACTGATGACATCTCAAATTACATCACTGATGACATCACTGATAACAACATCCAGTGATTTTATGTTTCTGTAAAGTTTAAATATGTCTTACATATTGAAGAATGAGTGGATGTATAAGTGTCTGGACGAAGGATTTAGTAGGTGCATGACTGACTGTATGAGTGAGTGATTAAATGTGTCTCACTGAGTGCATGGGTTAGTGACTAAACTGTCTTAATTTGTGCATCATTATGTCTGTTGTTCTGTAAACTGCTGCATGTGTTGATCAGTAGCTATATGAGTAACTATATGGGTTATTGATTGATTGTCCAAGTATTTGTATGGGAGACTGAGTGTGTGTGTGGCTGGCTGGGAGGTGTGTGACTCTGTGCAGATCAATGTGTACTTATATCAATGATTGTATAACAAGGTAAGTATGTGTTAGTATATGTTTGAAAATGTAAGGTGCTCTATGTTTAACTGTATAGACAAGAAAATGGAAGTGTGATTGATTCTTTACAGGACTGACTAGGTGTGTGAGTAACTCCATGGATGAGTGGCAGAGTGTGAGTGTCTGTATAGGTGTATGAGTGCATATGATAGTGTTGTAAAGATGAGTGATTGTATGTATGAATGATTGTATGGGTGAATGAGTGAATGTGTGTGTAGACGTAGGAATCAGTGAGTACATATGTAGTAAGTAGTATTGGTGTGTCAATGGTTTCAAAAATGAGATGTCATCAGTGATGTCATCAGTGATGTCATTTGAGATGTCATCAGTGATGTCATCAGTGATGTCACTGACCATGTCATGAATGATGTAATATGTGACATCATCAGCAGTGGATTGCGGGTGTGCGATATATAGTTAGTGCAACTAACTATATATGGAATTTCAATGGTTTTGTGTGAGTAAAATACGGTTTTTTAAATGCTAATTCCTAACTATATATGGTCTATAACCTATGGTTTTTTCAGTGAATTTTCAAGGTTTTGTAAATGCTAATTCCTAACTATATATGGTCTATAACCTATGGTTTTTTCAGTGAATATATATATAGATATATATATATATATAGAGAGAGAGAGAGATATATATATATATTTTCTTGAACTCCAGTACACGAGAGATGTAAATAAAACTCACTGGTGCCATGGCCTTGTATTTCAAATTTTTAAAGGTACAGTGTTCCTGTTTATCATAAACATAGAAAAAACATTTCATAGTTTTGTTCTCAAGTCATTCAGTTAAATCAAAATTGCAGTAAAAATATCAAATCACTTGTAAAACTTTACCTGTGATCAAGGAGTGAAGTAACTCCAAAACGCGTTGGGCACCCGTTTGCATTAAAACGTCTATTTGAAATACGAGGCCACGGCACCAGTGAGTTTTATTTACATCTCTCGTGTACTGGAGTTAGAGAAAATGTTAAAGGAGTGGCATCCTTGCCGTGTTGCCCGTCGTCGTGTTGAGGCTCGATATGCTAAAAACTAAGTTTGAAGAGAAATATATATATATATATATATATATATATATATATATATATATATATATATATATATATATATATATATATATATACTACTATTATAAAGAGAGAAGTCTGTACTTTGAGCCAGGTAAACTCGAAAAGTACACCACCAATCTAAACACCCAAGACATCTATGAAAACCTCAGGGCAAGCAGAAGGACATAGGCAATATAAAAATAAAAAATATACGGTATTTAAAACATTTACGAATAAAAATAAAGTAGTCCCTAGAAAGTAGCGCCGGCCGCGACGTCTGCGTGATGACATCGGGAGCGCGGGGAGGAGCGGCGTTCAGGAGCAACAGGAAGAGCGGAGGACATGAGCGCGGGGAGGAGCTGCGGAGGACAAGCAGAAAGGAGCGGCGAGAGGCGGAGGAGCAGTGGCAGCGCGGGGAGGAGCGGCGGATGAGGTAGCGGACAAGCGGTCAGGAGCAGCGAGAAGCGGAGGAGCAGTGGAGCGGTAAACACAACAGCGCGGGGAGGAGCGGCGGATGAGGTAAGTCAAGCAGCCGCGGGTGCGCAGCAAGGGACGGGCGGGGGCCATGGGCAGAAGCGGCCAGGACCAACAAAACGGCCGCTCTGCTGCGCCTCTCCTGCTGCGATGCTGCCCCCAGCCCCTTTCTGCCCTGGGCAAGGCCGGGGCGGGCTGCTAGTATATATATATATATAGATAGATAGATAGATAGATAGATAGATAGATAGATAGATAGATAGATAGATAGATAGATAGATAGATAGATAGATAGATAGATAGATAGATAGATAGATAGATAGATAGATAGATAGATAGATAGATAGATAGATAGATAGATAGATAGATAGATAGATAGATAGATAGATAGATAGATAGATAGATAGATAGATATATGCACACTGGCAAGATGAGGTTGCCTGCGGCTACCGAAGGGTACTTTACCCAGGATAAGAAAGTGCTCTGTGTACCGAAAAGTTTCTTCAAAATCCATGCTTGAGACAATACTGTATAACTCAGCGGAAGAATATATGATTAACGCAATTAAGCGACCCCGTAGAATTTTGACACCGCTTTCATTTATACGATGCGCAACATGCAAATTCACTATTCTAGCACAGAGTGTTATTTATTAAAGAATAATAATTTATATATGGAATGAAATTAAGTATGGGCAAAATTTGCGAATTCGCGTTCCGCAAATTCGCGCGAAATTGAATTCGCAATCCGCAAAAGTCCGCGAATTTGTGCGAATTTTTGGGTTTTTGCGTGTTTGCGGGGTTTTTTGCGTGTTCGTGGGGCTTTTTGCGTGTTCGCGGGACGCTTGCATGGCGAAGTTACCCATGCGGTTGTGTATGGGCACAGCACCCTCTGGTTCACCACTGCCACCCTCTGGTTCATCACTGCCACCCTCTGGTTCACCACTGCCACCCTCTGGTTCACCCGTGCCACCCTCTGGTTCACCCCTGCCACCCTCTGGTTCACCACTGCCACCCTCTGGTTCAGCACTGCCACTCTCTGCTTCACCCCTGCCACCCTCTGGTCCAGCACTGTCACCCTCTGGTTCACCACTGCCACCCTCTGGTTCACGACTGCCACCCTCTGGTTCATCACAGCACCTCTGGTTCACCACTGCCACCCTCTGGTTAACCGCTGTCACCCTCTGGTTCAGCACTGCCACCCTCTGGTTCACCACTGCCACCCTCTGGTTCACCCCTGCCACCCTCTGGTTTACCACTGCCACCCTCTGGTTCATCACAGCACCCTCTGGTTCACCCCTGCCACCCTCTGGTTCAGCACTGTCACCCTCTGATTCACCACTGCCACCCTCTGGTTCACGACTGCCACCCTCTGGTTCATCACAGCACCTTTGGTTCACCACTGCCACCCTCTGGTTCACCACTGCCACTCTCTGGTTCGCCACTGCCACCCTCTGGTTCACCCATGCCACCCTCTGGTTCACCACTGCCACCCTCTAGGTCAGCACTGCCACCCTCTGGTTCACTCCTGCCACCATCTGGTTCAGCACTGCCACCCTCTGGTTCAGCACTGCCACTCTCTGGCTCACCACTGCCACCCTCTGGTTCACCCATGCCAACGTCTGGTTCACAACTGCCACCCTCTAGGTCAGCACTGCCACCCTCTGGTTCACCCCTGCCACCATCTGGTTCATCACTGCCACCCTCTGGTTCACCCCTGCCACCCTCTGGTTCAGCACTGCCACCCTCTGGTTCAGCACTGTCACCCTCTGGTTCACCCCTGCCACCCTCTGGTTCATCACTGTCACCCTCTGGTTCATCACTGCCACCCTCTGGTTCACCACTGCCACCCTCTACCGAGACCTTTTGTGATGCAGCTGCAGCACAAAAGATGCGCCATGGTGCTGGGTATTAACAACGTGACGCATCTGAGAGATGCATCACGTTGTAAAGCCCTGCGCCATCAGGAGGCGTTCCGGTGCAGGGGAGGGCGTTCCTGCGCAGGAACGCCTCCTAAAAGTGGCTGAGTGAAATCTACAAGATCTCACTCAGTCACTTTTAGGCCAATGCTGCGTCAAAACCCTGTGCCTGCTTGAAGCAGGTGCAAGGCTTGATGCAGCATTGGGGAGATAGGGCCCCCCAGAGCATTGTTGGAGCTGCGTCGCAATGCGCTGCTTTTACGGCACAGATGCGTGACGCATCTGTGCCGTTTTGCCACATGGTGCGCCGCATTGTAAATGCGGCGCACCATGGGTGGCAGAGCTGCGGCGCACAATACCTGGCGCATCCCTGGGGATGCGCCAGTTATTGTAAATCTGCCCCTATACATTTAGCCAACGAGGGAGCACTTACTGATTAGACAGTAGAAAGTACTCCAGTTGAGTAGAGGTATTGCACAAAAAGGTGGCATCTTCGTGGACAAACACGCAGGGCGGGATTCATTCTGCCCCCGGTTAGACTCGTTTTTTGTGCCCTTATGCCCTCTGTTAGACTCGTTTTCCCCTTGTTTTCCTGCCCTTCTGCCCCATGTTAGACTCGTTTTTTATGCCCTTCTGCCCACTGTTAGACTAATTTTTCCCTTGTTTTTCTGCCCTTCTGCTCTCTGTTAGACGCGTTTTTTGTGCCCTTCTGCCCTCTGTTATTACCTTCTTTTTGTGCCCTTCTGCCCTCTGTTAGACTCGTTTTTTGTGCCCTTCTGCCCTCTTTTAGACCCGTTTTTGTGCCTTTCTGCCCCGTTAGACTCGTTTTTTGTGCCCTTCTGCCCTCTGTTAGACTTGTTTTTCCCTTGTTTTTCTGCCCTTCTGTCCTCTGTTAGACTGTTTTTTTGTGCCCTTCTGCCCTCTGTTAGACTCGTTTTTCCCTTGTTTTTCTGCCGTTCTGCCCTTTGTTAGACTGCTTTTTGTGCCTTTCTGCCCTCTGCATCACCACATCATCACTCAGCGCTACCCCAGCATCACTCAGCACCACCACATTATCACTCAGCATCCCCACATTATCACTCAGCACCACCACAGCACCACTCAGCACCACCACAGCATCACTCAGCACCACCACAGCACCACTCAGCACCACCACAGCACCACTCAGCGCCACCCCAGCATCAATCTGCGCAACCATTCAACAACAACTGGTTCAAATATGTTCTCTCAATGTTTCAAACTTTATTACAAATGTCACAAAAAGATGTTAATATTTCACTTCTGTTCTTGGATTTTCGTCACAATAAAATACACTGAACATAATCTTCACAAAAGTTATTTACAAAAGTTTAAGCTATTGCCATTATAAATTAAAATCACTTTTATTTAAGTATTAATTATTTAAAAAATTTAAAAGCCATTGTAATTTGTAATATCAATACAGCTAAGTCACGTAAATACAAAACATGTTGCATTACAAATGCTATAGGTGTCACATTTACGAAAGTTATAACTATTGGCATTGTAAATGACAAAGCTATTAATTTAGCTATTTTCAAAACCAACACATAAATAAAAAAAAATTGTCATTTACAAGACCAATAGCTCAAACTTTCCTAATGCGAGACCTATTGCATTGCACATGCTTGTTTTTATTTCTGTCAGTGCTTCCTGTTGAGGTTTAATTTTCGTGACAGGCGCCTCATTGCCTACTTGTAACTATTCTCTGACCCTGCTTCAAGGGTCAGAGCAGGGTCAGAGAATAGTTGCAACGAGGCGCCAGGAAGCACTTACAGGCTTACAGCAGCAGGTGCCCAAGTTGAAGTTAATTTCTTTGTAACCCTTTTGTAAAAGGTTACAAAAAATTAGCTTCAACTTTTGCACCTGCTGCTGTAACCCTGTAAGTGCTTGGCTGAAAATTCGTCCCCGCGATTTCGCGAGATTCGCGGATCGCGAAATCGCGGAAAATCCGCAAATTCCGCGAGCGGGACGAATTTTCAGCCCATGCTTAAATGAAATGTATTGAAATACACACGTAAGTCTTTTCTTTAGTTTTATTTTTGCATACTCTCTTGTATTAATACAAATTGAAAGAATATTAATTTATATACAGATGAAATGTATTGAAATACTCACGTTTTTGTTGGGGGATGAATTGAATCCTAAGTCTTTTCTTTAGCTTCATGAGAATGTATATAAACTTTGAACTCTGAACAATGGCCATGTGACCAAGAGCTGGATAGCTCGAAAAGCGTCTTTTTGCACTAAATCAATAAAATACCTTTTGACAGACTTGGATCGGAGTGGCTCGTGCTTACGTGGAAGAGGTGTGGCGCCGCGGCCAGGGCGACTGACGCTGGAATCTGGGGACCACGGTTCGATCCCCGGCTCCGGCGGCAGGTTAGCCCAGCACCATGTGACTCTGGGCAATAGCTCGCTTAATCTTCCCGACGGCCCCCAGCGCCTAGAGACCCTTACGGGTGATTGTGCGCTTTAGAAATGTGGACTTTACTTTACTTTACAGGAATCGGTAGGCTTGTTAGTGGATATATATGTATATGTACATGAGATTAGGTAACGATTTTCTCTTGTTTTTATGGGTTGATAGATGTATGCACACACGATTCAGAGAAAGTGACTCCATGCCAAAGGTCATGTGACAGCCCCATGCTCCGAGGCCATTTTGTGAGGCCTATAACTCTGCCCCCTCTAAACCAATTGTGACCACATTTCTAATTTCCCAAAGCTCGCGAGCAGCAAAAAACTCCCTTTTAGTAAGAGGGATGTCACATTGCTTTTCCCAAATGAAGACTGCATCTAAATAAACATGTGCATTAGAAATAAAAGGGCATGCTTGAGCGTGCACTGGATCATATACTGAGGGCTCATATGATATATGTGATATTTAGCTGAACACACAGACACACACACGTCCAGGCACACGCACCGCACACTCCCGGGACCCGCCTTTGTTGCAGAGCCCCCAATGGACCAGGGCGAAGAGCAGGGGCATGACGTGCAGGACTCGGGGGTCCCCAATGCTGCTTCTCGTTCCGTGGGCGCTCAGTGCAAGAATGAAGGAGGGCCGCATCTGTCGTCTATCACCGGGCCAGTCCCTGAGCACCTGGCGGCCTCTCCCAAGCCTGTCTCTTAGCCTGACTGACTATCTCCTTGGATAACGTAGCGGGGGTGTCTGTCTGTCTGTCTCCTGGTTACCGTACTCTGGATGTCTATCTACCTGGTTACCGTATCCCTGATGTCTGTCTTTCTCCTGTGGTACTGGCTCGAGATTCTCGTCTGTCTCCTGGTTGCCGTTCTCTGGATGTCTGCCTCCTGGGGTAGCGTATTTTGGATCTCTGTCTGTGTCCTGGGAGAACATGGGATGTCTGTCTGTGTCTCCCGAGTACCCTACGCCTGATGGTCCCTCGGTATCTCTGGGCCCAGTTTTCAGATGGCTGTTTTCTTGGTAACAGTCTCAGGGAGATGGGAGGGGTGCTGGGTTTTGGCTCTGGGGAGGATGAGGAGGAGGAATAGGAGGGGGTGTTGTTTGCTGGTCTTCAATCCCCTCTTAGGATGCTGCCCAGAATTAATAAAAACAAGCATTTACAATGCAATAGGACTCGCATTTACACAAGACCTATTGCACTGTATCACGGACAACGGGGGGGGAAGCACGGACAACGGGAGTGCGGACGGGGAAGAAGAGTGTGAGAAGGCATGGACAAAGTAGTGCTCACAGTCTAAATAACATGTACTGTGATGTGTAACACTCCAAGTAAAGGGGCCAGTAGCCATGGAAGGGTACAAATGATGACATGGCTATAATAAGGAGGGCCTTGCACACCTCAATCAATCAGACGGCAACATTTTCGAAATACAATGACACGGGCCAATTAAAAACATGGGCGGAGAGTGGGCGGAGCTTCCACAGAGCTTTCACTCCATACTCCATTTTTGCATGACTCGCAAAGCGAGCAGCGCATGGGCGCTGCCGCTATAGGCTCGACCTAAAAGCTGATGAGGTGATTTCAAATTACCAACGGTATTGTAATCTGGCCCATACCACCTGCTTTACATTATTTTGTACAGCTGGGAAATAGCATGGAACGTTTTTACCAATGTGAAAAATAGAGCAAATATATTTTGCAGCATTTTCACAGCTCACTTGCTTTTCTCCACACTATCGATTTGCACTTAGACATTTTTGTTCTGCTTTGTTACATAATAAGAAATGGGTGGAATAATTGTCCTCCTCTTTTTAAATGGAAGTCGTTCATGACGGCATATGTTTTGATTCCGTTGGTTATGTAAGCAACAAAATGAGTGCAGGAATAATGAGCACAAAGTGTTTTACTAAACACTCTACTACACTCAACATCATGTATAAAAATTAGACGTATTATGTATTTTTAGAATGCTTTCACAATTGTTTCCTTTCAATTTTAACAGCTGAAAAAAACATTTAAGTAAAAAGGCCGGAGGAAAATCTGTTTGTTTAAAAAAGCAATTTCAACCAGTAGTCATAAAACAGAGAGACATTCTTGGATGCCTAAAGTTCATGATTTTTGAGGATTGAATGCTGGGTAAAAGGACAAGATTCTTACTATTCACTGGGTAGGTCATTCGTTTTCCAAATATGAATGATGCATAAATAGAAAACAATGAATTTGCTATGTTTTTTTTAATCTGGGGGCTTCAAGAACAAGTGTTTGGATTCTGAAGACGCGCATTTCAGGATTTCCTTACCTGCTGGGGGCGATTTTCTTTCACTGGCCCCCGCTCCTCCAGCTGTTCTGAGGCCAGTCTGCTGTCAGGTCCGCTGAGTGCCGTGAGGAGGAACGACCGCCGACCACCGAAAAACGGGACAAACTACTACTCCCAGAAGCCCCAGTCCTAGCCAAGGCGCCTGCCATTGGAGTCATCAGGCAGCGCCAGGGCTCTTCAAAAGGGCAAACGGTGCTCCGCAGCGCGGGACGCGCGCGGGCGGCGCCGGGCTAAGCCCGGGCAAAGGGCGGGCCCTCTGTGGCCCTCGGAGGCCGGATGAGGCCGGGCCGGGCATTCCCTCTTTCATCTGCAGTGGACGCCGAAGACGCCTAGATTATCAACTAAAGGTATTGTCAACCAACATATATAACCCCTTGGCTCCACACGTTTGCAACACCGGTCCAGGTCCTAGCTCTGTAGAAATAAATACTGAACCGGTGGGGGACCCCTGCTACACCCACCACTGAATCAGCAACCACCTGTCAAGAATGAGTAATGCGGGTAAAAGGGCAAAAAGTGCTATAAAGCGCCCAAACACCAGGTTGCAAGCGGCCATGCCGCAGCCCTTACCTAGCTTAACTGCAATAGACAGGATGCTACAACAAACCATAGGGGTGGTAGCAACGGCAATTGAAAACACCGAGAGAAGGTTTTCACTCACACCCACTGTTAGCAATCAAGACCCAGGAGGGGATTTCTCAGTTATTGTAACAGATGGCCCTGATTTAAGTTCGTATTTAACATCATCCTATGTTGAGCTTCCCTGCGCACAGGCACCCACAGAGACCCCCATAGTGGTGGAGGACACCCCTATAGATCTGAACCCATCCCCCAGATCGGAAATCCCCAAAACAAGTAAATCATGTCCCAGAAGGAGAAAAGACAGCTTTCCAAAAAAGAAAATGGGGAAAAAAAACATAACAAATCATAACCTGGTGACGCCAACAACCAACACGCAGCAACTGACACCAGGTATACCTTGCTGGGTCACAAATATGGTGGCGGATCTACAGGCATGCCTGGAACAGACTATTGTCACCCACATCAAACCTTTGGTGTCCAAGATTGACAGATTAGCCTCCATTCTAAACAACAGGGGGGTAGGGACCATAAAGTCCTTGAATCCCCCAAGTAATCTAGCCCCATCTGAGCAGAGCGGCACAGCAAGAATCACACATAGGGATAAGGTAACATCACCAGTCTTCTACACCGAACATAAATATAGGAACATCTATAACCACCACCAAGTCCATTAGAGCTCCACCACTGGCCCCGCCCCACAACCCCTACTCATGGCCAGATTCACCAGGGAGCAGGAAACTCTAACCCCAACAATGATAAAATCGGTCCCAACCCCAAGGAGGGCAAAAATGATATTAAAAACAGTTTGCCCAAAACAAGAAATGTACCAGTTAAAGCTGGCCCAGCCCGACTGCCGACCATTAACCTCCCCCAGGAAGCTCTGCCCTTCGGAGTTGCACTTACAGGAGTTCCGCCCTTAGATGAAGGGAGAAGAGAAAATCACTCCGATTTAAAAAATAAGTGCATGCAATGGCTAAGTGCAAATAGACCATTACCCTCAAACATCTCAGGGGAAATACTCACTGTCAGAAGAGTGTAGTGGATTGGGGAGGGACCAAAAACTGTGGCAGGAGACATTATAGTCATAAACTTTAGGGATACCTCTGCTGTGAATCATATCTGCAATGCCCCCCGGGTGGACCAGGCACCCAAATATATCCACTACACCTGTCATACTTCTATTCCACCCCACCCTGGAGATTAGATCACCCTAACAGTGCTCCTTGTAGGAGGGGCCACTTTGGCCCATCAAATAGAATGCAACAGTAGCGAGCACCGGGGGAGGGCTTCTTCCCATATGATCTTATAAATCCATTACAAGCCCACTGGAATAGGTTCAGTGTATTGGAGGAGGTGGATTGACTCTCATGGGATGGAAATTCTCCATCTCAATCTGTCAAGGGAAAACTTATAAAAAAGTCCACATTGAAGGGAAATACACTACCCACTACCCCCGGAGAAAGTATGAGAGAGGGATGTAGCAAGAAGGGTGAATCAGAGAAAAAATGGGAAACCCAGCTTACAGATCATGAGGTACTGAGGAAAGATATGTGGGACGCTTCCAGCTCAGAGAAAATAGAAGGGACAAAGTTAGACACTGTACTTGTCCCAAATGGTATAACTATAGCTGAGGGAGACAGGACCAATCACCCACCCTGGGCTGGGGTAAACATACCAGACTGGCAGGATGGACTCAAAATCGTATCCTGGAATATAGCAGGACTCGCTGCCAAATACAATGTACAGGAATGGAGAGAATACATCACCAGGTTTCATCATCAAATCATCAAAAAATCTTTATTTCGGTAATTATATCACCATAAAAGATATACATAGATCATTTCAAAAGTTATAAAACATAGAATAATAAAACATCACAGTCCATCCAATTGCATAATAATTTGCCAAAAACAATTTACAATCAGTTAATAATCAATGGGCAGCTTTAAGGTGTTTGCTTCTCAAGTACCACATTGCTCCCAGGTATTTGGCAATGGCAAAAACGATGTATTCAGTCAAATCTGATTTAAGAACTCGGAGCGCGGTCTGGCACTCCACAAAACCCAAGCTTCTACATACGGGAACAATCCATTTCTTACGGGAGGCATGGTAAGCTGGGCAGAAAAAAACTATGTGGAGATCTGTTTCATTGTCCACCCCGCAGGCCGGGCATGTACTAGATGTTAAATTGCTCCACTTACTAGTTAGAACTCTGGTGGGAAGAGTCCCATGCCTCCATTGTAAGTATAATTTCCTTAAGAGTGGAGGATATATTTTGTCCAAGACTGGCTCAAATCTATAGCTGTCCTTGATAGATAGAAATAACTCCGTGTGTGTGCCCAGAGTTTCCTGTTGACAGAGTGCTGCTAATTTGTTGTCATGGTATGCCTTTGAGAGACTCTTTTTTGAGATTAGTGGACATACAGATAGAGGATGAGACAAGAGTGACAAAAGGCCCAGTCCATTCAGCTCAGTTCTAATGTATTTGAGCCACTTAATTTTCCCAACATTTGGCATGGCTAGAACTTCTTGTAAACCCTGCCTATAGCTGCTCAGTTCTGGAACTGCCCACAGCCTGCGCCAGTAGAGGAGGGGACGCAGTGCCAGTTCATCGCTTAGGGGTCGCAGCCCTAGGTCTAGCCTTAGTGGCACAAGAGGCGTGCTAATCGGGAGTTGTACCACCTTCCTTATGAACTTGTTCTCCTCTTTTAATAGTTCTGTGGAAGATACATGCCCCCATAGCTCACAGCCATACATAGCAGCCCCCCTTGCCTGTGCCTTATAAATCTGTATTGGTGGGCCAGCAGGTTTGATAGATGACCTATTACTTACCATGAGCCTCAATACCCCTCCCGAATACTGGGTCAGTTTCAGTAATGCTTTCTGTTGGTGTGTACACCAGGTCATACTCTCATTTAACAAAAGCCCAAGATACTCAAAAGTACGCACCCTTTCTAATCTAGTCTGGCCAATGATAGGGGCAGTTCTTAGTCCTTGAGGGGCATTAAAGACCATGAATTTGGTCTTTGAAGTGTTAACTTCTAGACCGTGTTCCCCACAGAATTCCACAAAGCCATTTAGGACACGCTGTAGCCCCATTGGTGATTTTGAGAGGAGCAGGGTGTCGTCGGCGAACATTATCGCCGGCACCCTGGTACCTGCCAACTTTGGGGCGTCTGAATTGGCAATCCCATCGAGGAGAGCGATTACCCCGTTGACATAGAGGCAGAACAGGGTTGGTGCAAGCACACATCCCTGCCTAACCCCCCTGTCAACGGGGAACCGATTTGACAGACCCCCCGCCTTTCCACACCTCACCTGAGCGTAGTTGGTAGTATGGAGACGAATAATCATCTCCAACAGATCCCCGGGTACCCCCATTTTGGTCAGCACCTCCCAGAGTTTTCTACGGGGGACCAGGTCGAAGGCTGCCCTCCGGTCCACGAATACAGTATAGAGGCTGCCACCCTCCAACTGTACCGTTTTCCAATATATGAGGGAAAGCCGGAAGACCTGGTCTATGGTAGAGATCTTCTCTCTGAATCCCGCCTGGAATGGACTCAGAATATCATGGTCCGACATCCAATCCAGTAGACGATCCAACAACAGCCTGGTGAAGAGTTTCTGAGAAACATCTATCAGGCTTATTGGCCTGTAATTGGCTGGGAGGAGAGGCGAGCCCTTCTTAAAAATGGGGACTATCTCTGCCCCCAGCCAAGTCGGGGGGATCGCCATGCCGTTCACGATTGCATTGAACAGCTCCCTCAAGTAGGGGGCCCAGATCGTGACCTCCTGCTTGTAGAGGTCACCCGGGATTTTATCCAGACCAGGCGCCTTCTCGGGCGCGAGATCGAGGATTGCCCTATTCAGTTCTCCCAAGGTAAACCCGTCCATCTTGGGCAGAGTTTCTTGAGAGTAGGACCCTAGTGTATCAAGAGGGGTCCTTGGTTGGTCAGAGTCGGGGACACTGTACAGAGATTTAAAATGTCCTTCCCATACTGTTGCAGCGATATTAGCCTCTACTGCCTTTACGGGTTCTGCTGAGCCATACTTGACGATCTGCCAAAATTTACGGGCACCATGAGATGCCAGGGCAGCCGTCATTTCAGACCAGTTATGCTGGTCCCAGTCTATTTTGGCATTACGGGTGGTTGACTTATAAGCCATCCTTTTACATCTGATAGTGCTAGAAGTGTCCCGGTTTTTTAAAGACTCTAGAAGGGCAGCCTTTGCACTTCTGCAAGAAGCATTGAACCATGTGGCTCTCTTATCCTTTCCCTTTTTCCTCCTGACAACTGGGTTCATTACTTCTGCCAGATTGGTGCAGAGCTCAGAATGAATATCCCCCAATACTCTATAATTATCAGGGGTTGGTGATTGGAGGAGGAAGTCCCTTACTTTTCCTAGTGCAGGGACCACTAACTTATATAGTCGCTGGGTGTTTATTGGATTCTGCACAAGTGTGGCCCATCTAATCCTACGTCTGTTGCTGGATGTAACAAGGCCATCAGGGGGCAGCGAATTATTGTCAGTGCTTAGAATTGGCATACCCGGTGCAGCGAACCTCATTGACAGTGCATTATGATCACTGTCAGTCCTTCTCAGTATGGTGAAGTCCCTGACCTTATTCCAATCCCTAGTACGAACCAGGAGGTAATCGATCCTTGATTCATGCCCTGGTCTATTGAAGGTATGCTGTGGTGGATCATCGCCCTTAAGCCGCCCATTACAAGCCCTTAGAGAGTGAGATAAAGTCAGGGACATCACTTGAGTGGCTAAAGGTGACCATGATTTAACCGGGGGTCCCGCTAGATCGGATATCTCCCAGAGTTCGTCTTCTTCATTAAATGTCAATCCCAAGTGGGTGGTAGAATTAAGGAATATGCTGGGCCGTTCACCAATAAATTCCGGAGGTCAGGCCCCCTCCACTCACAAAATACACATGATCGCGTGCACCTTGAAACCGCTAAGCATGTGGCGGGACATCTCCGCGGCCGGACTAGCCGCTTCACATACAAAACACCTTTGCAGGGAGGCAAGGGCCAGTCTGGAGCAACCAGACCAGCAAGGTGATTCAAAAGGATTGTCGTCACAGAGGCTACTAGCCAACGGGCCTGCAACCGGAACACGCGTCGAGCAGAACACAAGCAGAAAGGCCCCACGCAGAACTCGTGGAGTGTGGAGGGCTGATCTTCGATGTTTGTTCTATGGAGAAATTCATCAAGAGTCCCATTTTTTAGTTTCCCCTTAGCTGCTCTGCTTTTATACTCTCGTGCAGACATTATAATATGAGTAAGTACCTGTGAGAGATGATGTAGGGTCAATTACCACAGTGCGATCAGTTAGTACTAAGGGATGTGGGCCGGACCGGACTCTACCGTACTCGAACGGCCTCAAACGGCCCGCTCTTAGCCCGGTTTTCGCCCCGAGCTGCGTCCCGCGCTGCGGGAGTATGAACCCTAGATATAGGGGGCGTCTAGGGCGGTGGGCGGTCCAGCAGGGAGAGCGGACCGGAAGGTGTCAGAAGGTCACGCAGGAACCCCTGGGCAATGGAGTCCCTGCTACGCTCGCAGCCCCGCTGGTATTCACAGCCCTGTCCGCAAGTTCTGCCAATGCCTCCTCTGGCGTGGTCTGGTGAAGAACGCCTCTCACTGTCGGGCGCTGCGGCACCCGCGGAGCGGGTGCGGCGAGGTGCAGGTACCGGAACAACAGGCAAGTGAAGAACGCCTCTCACTGTCAGGCGCTGCGGCACCCGCGGAGCGGGTGCGGCGAGGTGCAGGTACAGGAACAACAGGCAAGTCCTTAGAAAGTGCTTCTAGTGCGTGCGCGACCCCACTGGAGCTATGGGGAAGGGAATTTAAAATCCTCTGGTGAGCGGTGGGCGGACCAGCAGGGAGAGCGGACCGGAAGGTGTCAGAAGGTCACGCAGGGACTCCTGGGCAATGGAGTCCCTGCTACGCTCGCAGCCCCGCTGGTATTCACAGCCCTGTCCGCAAGTTCTGCCAATGCCTCCTCTGGCGTGGTCTGGTGAAGAACGCCTCTCACTGTCGGGCGCTGTGGCACCCGCGGAGCGGGTGCGGCGAGGTGCAGGTACCGGAACAACAGGCAAGTGAAGAACGCCTCTCACTGTCAGGCGCTGCGGCACCCGCGGAGCGGGTGCGGCGAGGTGCAGGTACAGGAACAACAGGCAAGTCCTTAGAAAGTGCTTCTAGTGCGTGCGCGACCCCGGGTTTCAAGTTATATGTTTACAGGAGACCTGGATGATTGATTCTAATCACTTTACCATGGAAGGGTATAAGTGTTTCCCAGTTCCTGCACAAAGGTCTTCCTCAGGGAGAGCGGTGGGAGGGCTACTAATATATGTAGATCTCCGGATAGAAGGGGTATGGTCCAACTATAATTGGAAATCGCAAAACATGCAGGCAATAGGCCTTCGGTCTAAAGGGTTAAACATCTTACTGGTAAACTGGTATAACGCTGTAGGTGCAAATAGTAGGGAAAATGCAATAAAAGAATTAGACTTCTTCCTAAATGCCCAGTTATCGGAGATAAAAGCAGTAGTTGCCCCTCGTGTCCTCCTTGTTGGGGACTTTAATTGCCACTTTGCGGGAACTTAATACCACTAAACAAGGACTGGTCACGATGCACAGTGGAGAAAGGGCCTCACTTCGTACACTCCCTAGAGGGGTGGGAAGTAGACAAGGTGATGAAAAGGAATAATCTGGCCCACACAATGGACATGATTGAGATGGGAAGCCGCAGAACCCAGCCCAACCTTTAGGGGAGAGGATGTCACTCGTACATAGATTTTATTATGGTTTCCCCCACACTCAAAACATGGGTCAGTAGGGCGGATATTGAAAATAGCATATTTAGCGACCATAACCCATTGGTGGTGGAGCTTAAATGTTTAAAACTTAGGAACACACTACCCAGAGTAGATAAGACAGAAAGGATAACAGACCAAGGGAGAAGGCTCAGATGGTCCAAAATAGACGGGGATAAGTTTTATAAAAGTCTAATAACCACAGGGTCAGAGGCAATAAATATATGCCTCGACCTAAATAAAGAGGGAGTAGCGGTAGTGACTGCTTTCGAGGAGATGGCACATCTCATCGATGAACTTTTAAAGACCACCAAAACTAGGGCACGAGCCACCACACCTCGATGGTTCGATAAAGAATGCTCAAAGGCTCATAAAGACCTTAAAAACAGCCTAAAACAGCGTCCCAGGGATAATACTCGAATAACCCAAAGCAGATTGAAATACAAAAAGACGCTAAAAACTCGCAAAGCTAGCCTCTAAAGACAAGCCTGGGAGGATTTAAGGGAGGCGGCAGACAGAAGAGACCTGTCTGAGTTTTGGAAAATCATAAATAACCCATGCTTCCAAGACTCAAACGCCCCACAAATCCTGAACACCATCCTACCCGAGCAGTGGCAGGCACACTTTCAGAACTTGTATAATCATACAGGTGAAACAAATCATGATGAAGGGCAGAGGCTAAAGCTGACTGCACGGCTAGAGATTACCTTGGCAGAAGTAGAAGGGGCAATTCTTGGGCTTACTAAAACCAAAGCACCTGGCCCTGATGGTATACCCCCCGATCTCTACCTCAGTAATGTGGAATTGTGGGTTCCGGTTCTTACGAGGGTCTTGAATGCGGCAGTGGAGGCAGGTCTCCCGCGCTCTTGGTCCTCGGCAACGATTGTACAAATATTCAAGAAAGGGAACCGGGATGACCCCCAATGCTATCGCCCAATATCCCTCATTGATGTTACGGCGAAGGTGTTGGGTCGCGTGATTCTAAAACGCCTCTCAGAATGGGCAGATAGCAACCAACAAATAACAGATATCCAATATGGGTTCCGGGAAGGAAGGTCAACCACGGATCAGTGCCTAAACCTATACCTCTTGATTGCATAGTACACTATAGCCAGCAAGGAGGCGGTCTATCTAGGGTTCATGGATCTCTCCGCGGCCTTCGATCACGTGAATAGGGAGAAACTATGGGCCCTGATGATAGACCTAGGGGTGGAACAAGATCTAGTTGACATCCTCAAAGCCCTACACTGGAATACATCTACGTCTGTCCGCTATAACCAAGATGGAAATAAGACCCTACCATTTCCATGCACGAGCGGAGTGCGGCAGGGCTGTATTTTTGCTCCATTTCTGTTCTCTTTGTACATCAACAACCTGGACAGGGAACTATGTACACCTGGAGTGGATTTCCCCCAAATAGGCTCCCGCCCAATTCCCGTCCTGCTTTACGCCGATGACGCGGTGCTGCTAGCTCGAACACCGCGGGGGCTCCAGAGGTTGATTGATGGATTCGTAAGTTTTATGGCCACACTTCATCTGTCAGCAAATCTGGACAAGTCACATGTTATGCTAGCGGGGGCAAGACCAAATAAGAAATTTGTTTTCAAGATTGGCCCCCATAAAATAGGCCTGGTCCAGTCCTTTTCTTATCTAGGAGTACTATTTGACGGGCTCCTAAAGTTTAAATCCCTGGTAGACAAACATGCTGCAAAACTGGTGGCTTCGACAGGGGCTATAATGGGCTATGGGAGAAGACTGGGTAGATGGTCCCCGGACCAAGTGATGAATTTGTACAGATCAATATGCTGCGCTAAGGCAGCCTATGGGTCAGATGTTTGGGGCTTTGCAAATACACACCAGGTCCTGGCAGAAGAAAACAAGTTTTTTAGAAGGATCTTGAAAGTACCACAAAGTACCCCATCCTATATTATACACGAGGAATTGGGAGAATCCTATATCAAAGACCAAACAAAGATCAGGCCGCTCCTGGCTTGGGTCAAAATTTGGTCCAACCCTGAGGCTGGTCTGAGCACGCAAATCATCAAAGACTGACTGAATCGTGACAAAGGGAGCTCCATCCCATGGATAAAATATGTAAAAGACACCCTAGAGGCCATTGGATGTAAGAACTTTTTCACCGTGCCTGAAGCCCTTAACGCCCAGAATAAGACAATGGTCAAGAAACTGTTTGGCGAATGGACAACCATGAGTAGGGCGGCTACAGAAGAGCGTAAATCCACGGTTGTGTTTTATAGATTATTGAAAACGGAGAGTGGAATGGAACACTATCTATCAGTGACTCACATTGCACAAGACAGATTTTACATGACCCGTCTCAGATTTAACATGTTGCACCATTTATTGTCTGTTCCCTCTGGTTTTACCTTAACGGTGGAGCAGAAGGGTACCTGCGGCTGCGACAATAGGTCTCCGCAGGAAACCTTTCACTTTGTATTGTTATGTTCATTTTATTCATCTCCCAGGCGTAAGTTCCTAGTGGGAATTTTGAAATGAGCAAAATTTAAACACGCCAAGGCAGCCCTATTGTTTTTGCAGAAGGCCACAGATGCTTACACACTGTCTTGCATACTGAGTTTTATTAAGGTGGCAATGAGAGAGAGATACGTGATTGTAATGCCCTGCAAACAGAGACTGGACAATAGGAAACCCCCAAAATGTACGAATGTAATGGTTTTTATCTTTTTAATGTGGTTTTTAAATGTTTTTTATGTACTTTTATGGTATCTCTTGAAGTGCCGAATAAAGATATTTGATAGATGATAAATTCTGAAGAAAGACATCATGTACCCTCCTACAGTTATGTTTAGGAGTTATTGGGTGAGTACTAAAGTGCGTTGTATATTCTAAAAGTTGCTCTTACCCAGACTATCAGTGCTTCATTCCAAAACTGTTTCCAAAAGATATTACATACCAACAAGCCTTTTTGTCTGTGCAGCAAACTCTTTACTTTGTTCGGTCCACCGTTCCTTCTCACCAGCCAACCCGCAAATCAGACTGGAGGCCGTCTGCATCTTATGTCTGCAACGATCAGCGTCTTCCATCAGGGTCTAAAAAAGAGAGAACAGATGCCTTACAAACCTCCTGACATTTTGATTAGTAAGTGAAAGGCATTCAAATTAGCGGCATAAGATACCAACACTGAGATGGGCCTCAGGTTTCCCTGAGCAAAACGACCAGGCCTTCTAAGATCCAGCAGTTCTGCCAGAACAGTAAATACAGCTGGTCCAAATCAAAATATTTCCCTGGTACCCGAAGTTCTTGTGGATTTGTGCAAATTGTTCAGTTTAGTCAGGAAAAAAGTTCAAGTGCAATATCTAGGAAGCAAAAATGATCATTAAATTATTCTTTCAAGGGTTTACCCCTTAAGGCTTGTGACATCTTTGGGGCTCCCAGTTTAAAGGAACAGAGATAAACTAAAGGGACTCACAAGATTTTAAGAACTTATGAATAAGGATGCGCTTATGAGTCTACAGATGCATTTACACCATAAAAGAACATGGATGGACTCTCGGCTACTGTTGAACGGGACATGGGAAAGGTGTGGGACTGTCGAAAAACATGGGTCCTCGCTCAAGGCAACAACAGGCTCTCCTGTATCAATTTAGGCTTACTGAAAGTCTGACAGACATAGTCACTGGTAATACAGACTCAATTATTCGTTGTCCATCATTCACATTGTGTATGCACAAACAAGGAAAAACGGAAAGACAGTGTGTTAAGCTGCACAAAAGGTGCAGAATGGCTAAACTTTTAATCCAGGCAAAGACCTCCTTCCATTGGTGAGTAGAAGCATGACTGGTATAAACAACAATTTAGTAAAGTAAAACGACCCACTGCCTAGGTAGCAGTCTCTCTTTCTCTAGACATTTAGAAGGGGGATAATCCGGTGGTATAATGCAGACTCATTTGATAAGGCAGCAACCTGTTTTGTTCAACTGGTACTTCAATGGCCTTACATTCACACGCACTAACTGAATACATTATTTTAAGGTCTTATTTAATGGTCCACAATTCCTTTGATCTCATATTTGTACAACACACATACTTTATGTAGAATTCCATATACTGCCTGATTCCACTCCACCTCATTGGAACATAATTGTACCTCACGGTCTGACAACAAAGTCTTTGGAAAGCCTTCCCTCAGAAAGATGATCTCCAGCAAGTTTATGACTCCCTTGAAGCTAGTGTCTGCAACACACTTTATCCCAGGCCATTTCAAGAATATATCCACCAACCCAAATAGATATGGAGTAGACAGTTCCCCATGCAGGGGGCCACCAAATCAATGGCAACCTTTTCTGATGGGAGAATTGGGAGATGCTGCTTCTTCATAAGAGATGTCCCATACTTTAGCGGCTTATCCATCCCTGTTACAGCACTCAATGCTGAATAATTCCTTCATCCATAAGATTGAGACCAGCCTACGAAATGTCATGTATTGTTCATCCCTTGCTTTTTAGGTCTCGCCTACGCAGCGCGCATGCGTAGCATAGGAGGAGACCTTTAGAATTCGATTCTGTTTTTCAGGCAAAAACGCACATGCATTGCATTGCTTTGAATGGCAACGTGTGCACGTTTGGCGATTCCCTTTAAGAAGTGAGCTTTGAAACCATCTGTTTGTAATTAACAGATGGTTACTGCACACTCCCGCAAGTGAAACAGGCACAGGCCCCCCCTCTCTCCCCCCCTGCTGCGTCCTCCTCTCCTCATCATTTTTACTTTCAGCGCGAGGTGCGCGCGCGCTTGTTAAAGTTGACAAGGCAGCGTCAGTCTTTGATGTAGTGCAGCATCAAAAACTGTGTGTGCGCTCCAGATGTGGCACACAGAAAAACAACATATACTTCAGAAGGGGCCCTCGTTTTGGAGTATGGTACGCCAGAAATGTTTTTTTAAGTAGTAGCAGAATCGAGAATTAATTTAGACACGGAACCCCAGCTGAGTCTCCGTGTCCTTCACCAGTACCACAGATGAACACCAGTGAACTGGGCTTTATATACCAGACGTGGCTTTTGACCGTACTTACTCTACTCCCGGTGAGACACTGAGAACTAGACGCAGTGCTCCAACTGAGGTTCTGTGTGCTTCACCCAGTACCACTGATGAGCCCTGTTTTATCTCAACGTGATACACCGTGTGTTTGTGCGTGCGTACACAAGTGTGTATGAGGAAGCATGTACTACAGCTACCTGTGAAATAACTGTTCTACGTATGTGAGGGAAGCTTGTCCTACAGCTGCTATGAGTGTAAGTGAGAAAAGCTTTCTAAAAAAAATGTCACAGTCCAACAGCAAAAACGAATGGTGTTTCCAACGCTTCGTTTCACTTGCAATCAACCTGTTTATTAAAAATCGTAGGAGTAGTGAAAATTGTGTTGCATGTAGTGAAAATTGTGTCAATTGAGTGTTGACCCCGTTAGTGACTTCACCTGCCTTTTGAAATTGAGAACATCAGTAGGAGACAATAAAGATCATACAATTATAAAAAACAAAAACGAGCTAACATGGAAAATAGCTCACTAGTGGCTGCAGTGCAGCTCTGCAAAGAGAGAGCAGTACACAGACTCGAGTTCACGTTAACTTTCAATGTAAATTCAGAACCCCTGCCTCTCTTTCAGGCTTCTCTGACCTTAACATGAAACCAATCCAGAGCAGCAGCACACCGTGGTGCTTTATTTACTGTTTACAGAAGGCAAGCCTTTTGTCTGTTTGAGGTGAGGAGCGTGCTGCGGCTCCCAGGACAAAGGGTCATGCAGGATGGGAAGGGGCAGAGAGACGAGCTGGAGCCATGAGTGACGCGCATGAACCGTGGGTCGGTGGCATGCCCCTCACCCCATCAACCCTCCGGAAGTGACCCACATAAACTGTGGGTCGGTGGCCCCTCACCCCACCAACACCCCCAGAACTGAAGTGACACACATAAACTGTGGGTCGGTGGCATCCCTCTAACCCCCAGAAGCTCCCCCCGGAAGAGGCACATAAACCGAAGGATTGTGGTCCCAAACTCCACCAACCCGCCGAAGCTGTCACACATAAACTGTGGGTCGGTGGCATCCTCTCACCCCGGAGAAGTACCGGCCTATTAGGAGGTGTGGTGACCACAATTGACGAATATGTCTTTCAAAGGCCGGTTGGGCTGGCTCACATGCCACCCTATGGACACCTTCTTTCGGTGCCACTGGCCTGCAGTGCGCCCGCTTAGATTGCTCCGTACTCTGGCCTGCTCCGGCCTGAGCTAGACTCAGTGGTGACATTTGAAAGTGGTGCGGTGTAAAAGTTCAGAATGTTTGGACTGGTTTGCATCAACACTCGTCTAAAATGTAAAAATTACATGCAAAATGCGACATACACTGCTTTTACTCACAAAACATTCTGCATAATGCGCCTTTTTCTTGCCACAGATTTTAGTTTACCATGCCACTGAATTTCCTCTTGTAAAGCTGCTTATTTCCAGTATATTGGTTACAAAGATGGCGAGTAGGTCTTGGGTCAGAGAAAGCTGACTTTGACATAACATACTGCAGATATAGGACAAACAAGCTGACTTTCAATGAGCATTGTAAATTAAATATTGTTCTGTGATCTGCATAGTATAAGTTCTTTGCAGCAGGTCTATTAACCTCCTGCGCTACCTCAGCTGAGTCAATAATGCCACTAGACAAAAATCCTATTTCTCTCAAGCAGGTATTTAATCACCAGTTATCTTGATACTTTTAATGTTGACTGTGGCATGGTTTCATTTTATTTTACTACATTTACCTTCTGGGTTTTCTCCCATATAATGTAAGTTATAGTTTTTTGTGGCAGAGACCTTTTGTTGTTTTTGGTGACAACATGACATTAAACTGTAAACGAAGTCATTAAGGAAGCCGCGATACCACTGGAGAGGTACAAAATATTATCTTTCATAAATAACAATAATGAGGATTATGGAAAGAAATGTTACAAACCAAACATGCATATATAAAACACGTTTTGAACAGTTTTACTGAACTGTGTCCCTATCAGATACCCGAAGAGGCGCTATCCCTGTACATCACATGGCACCTAGAAACTACCTGTAGTTTCTGAGTACCTTGAGGAAAGCAGATCTTGCGTGCTGATGTCGGAATAGCTTCTTGCAGAAACATTCAAAACGCACTCTGCGTTCTACTGTTTTATGTTAACATGCTTTTTCATAGGCTGAAAACTGTTAGGTGCAAGGAAATCTTTAGTGCTTGTAAAACGCACTGCTACAAAACCGCCCTCCCCCCACAACCCTTCCAGCCCCAATGGAAATGCCTGATGCCCAGGCCTGGCACAAATCAAAACGGTAACGGAGTGACTGTAACTGACAAAGACAACTTCATTTAAGACTCTAAACAATAAAAGGCCCTGTGCCTGCGCACACCTCTGTTCTGCGCTGCCCTGTGCCGTTACTTTTAATGAATAGCCTGGCTCGGAGGGGGCTCATCTTGAGCTGAAAACAAGTGCAGCATTATTTTTAAATCATAATAATGTTGTTTTCAAGATGAGCGCACGCCGAGCTAAGCTATTCATTAAAAGGGATTCTATTTTAGGTAATGTCCGACGAGAGGAAATACGCCCTGCTCAGGCCTGAACAAGAGTGAGCAAGATTCAAAGATTGTCATGTATTTCAATTGTCGAGTAAGCCCCAGGGGAGGGAGTCACTGTAATAAATCTGGTTTCTAAAGTTAAAGCACTTACGAAGGCGAAGCACTGAAGCAGCTCTTTTTCATCAGCTCCATCTGTCTGTCTCTCTCTCTTCGTGATGCCTGAAATGGAAAGACAGCAGTCTTGGCCGGTAAACTCGTGGCCCCCGAGTCATGATGCCGCCGGCCGTGACTTAACATGGGAGCCAATCACAACGCTGCAATGGCAGCGTTGTGATTGGTGAGCCGCAGCAGGAGAGCGCCCCAGCCGCGCCATTTTCTCCATGTAGGAAAAAGGGAGAGTGGGCCAGGCTCCAGGGCCTGGGCTCCAGGGTTCCAGGGCTCCAGGGCCGACCAAACAGTCAGTACCCACAACAGTGGGCAAACCACTCCCCCCTGCCCTCGAGCAGGACCGCCTTTCATCCTCCCACAACCAGGCACTCCTGCTTTCTCGCAGTGCGAGAAGCAAAAACATAAAATGGTAGTTTTTACCATTTTATGTTTCTGCTTCTTGCACTGCGAGAAAAAGCAGTGGGGTGATGCCCAAATGCCATTATGGAGGAGCTGCCACTAGCTGGACTCCCAATCTGCAATGAGTTTTTTTCTTTCCCAAAAGACTCCATCACTGACGTGGTATCATCTTGCCGACTGTGCCAGTAGCCGCGCAAAGAAAACCACTTGAATGCAATGTTTCACGCTCTTAATGGAACATAGTGCTGTATCGAAATTGTGCTGCGAACCAAGGAAACGGCATCTTATGTACTGCTTATTGATCAACTAATGGAAAGCGTCTGGATCTCGAGTCAGTTCTGTGGGCCTGCGCGACACTGTTCCACATCTGGTATGAGTGAGTGAGTGGATTGTTGGTGTCAGTTCTCTACCTGGTAATACATGTATTAGAGTGTGAATAATGAATTTTGTATTATGAATCATTGATGACAATTATGTATTCTTTGATGAAATTTCTAAGCTCAAAATAATGATATGAAAAGAAGTACTAATGAAAAAATAATTTAAATAAAAAGAAAATGAGAAAGTAAAATGATTTTGTTATTGGATTTTGGTTGTGCCCATGTCTGAATTTAGAGGTTAAATCCCGTAAGAAAATATAGAGGTCACGAGGGAGTTGTTTCATAGTGTTTACTCCTTCGAGGCCTGACCTGCCTTCTCTGCAAGTTTGAGGCCAGAATCCCTCGTTGGAACTGCTGGGCCAAACCCCTGTACACAGCGTCGACGTGCCATTGCCAAGGTTTGTTGGCTCTGCACTTCAGAGATCTTCGGGCTACAAAAAGCTCCAGCTCCAGCACCTCTTCCCTCCAAGATCATGTGCTCTCACCACATCCCCTACACCGTGGTACCGCATCTTTGGTGAGCTGCTCAAGAGCCTCTGCGACTCCTGTGCCTTGAGGGGCTTCTACTGCTTCAGTGGGATCCCCTGCTTGCTTGAGTCCTTCTCTGACTCTTCTGCTGTTGGTGAGTATCTTGGAACTGGCTGGTTCCAACGTTGTTCTTTTTTTGTGGTCCACCCCAGTTGCAGCTACCAAGGCTTGTTGGTGCTCCCGCAGGGCAACGACCACCTAGTTACCAACATCTGATGTGGGACAGCCCTTGCAAGGCTCCTGGTCTTCCTCAGTATTGCCTGGTCCTCACAGCTGCAGTGACAAGGTCACCGTCAACTTCTCTGAACCTCCCGATATCTTTGGGCATTGTGTCTCTGTGCCTTCTGGTCACCTTCAAGTGGCATAGACTCTGTTCCCTCTACTTTGAGGTTCGTCACTTTCAGAATCCACCCTTGTATTCCATGGGACTCCTCCACCATTTTCTCCAGAGGTATCTTCTTTTAAGCCTTCCATTGTCGTCTACAAAGGTTCCCGACATCTCTTCACCCCTATACATCTGACTTCCCTGATGTAGGTAACCTGGTTCCCGGGGCATCCACGGGTTGTGTGGCTCTCCAACCTTCCATCCTCCAAAGGAATTCTTCACGGTCTTCTGGGAAGTGTCCTTCTCCTTAAAAACTGCAACTGCGACTTCTCCGTTGACTTCCATTGGGCACGCAGCTGTGTTCGCACTCTGCACAAAGCCTCCGTGGGGTTCCTGGGTACTTACTCTGGGTGGTTCTTTGTGTCTGTGGCTCCTGTGGGTTTTCTGGTGCAAGTCCCGTTCTTCTTTGGAGTTTGCATTCCACTTTTTTAGTGTATGGTTTGGTCTCCTCCTGGAGACCACTGTATTCTGTGCTACTTTCCTGTTTGGATTTGAAGTATTCTCATGCATTGCTGCATATCTCCAGGTAGGAGATATACCTATGTGATAGTGATATTGTGTAGTAATAGACTTTTTTGCGAACGCTGTGTAGTTTCTTTACATCTTTTTTACACTACAGATTAAACAGTTAAGACTCGTTCAAGATAATACTGAAAGCTGCTCTCCACAGCTACCAATTTGAAAGGCTTTATATGGTTATCAAAGACCACTAAAATCACCATAAGGGTTGCCTGGATCAGTGCAGAATGCACCACTTGAATAAGTGTGCACCATATACTAAGCCAGCCTCATACAAATTGCAAGTAACAAAAATTTCTCTTTGACAAAAGTAGAAACCCATGATCTATTTACATTATGTGCACTTTATGATCTGCATGGTACATGTTCTTGGCAGCAGGCATATTAACCCTTTGCGCTACCTTATAATGAGTCAAAACGTCCACTAGACAAAACTACAGGAAGAACCTTAATCACCGGAGTTATCTTCGCATTTTTATTGATGCCTGTAAATTGCTTGGGGCAAGGAATCCAGTAGCAGTTGCTTTTAAAACAATAATATACTTGCAAACATGGCACCCCCACCCCAAGTCAACTTCCGTTGTGGTGGCACTGATCACACCGCCCTAGAGCCGGCCCTGACTACTTTGTCCAGATAAACGGATATGAATGGAGGCTTGGAAGATAAAGCCTGCAGCTCGCTCACTCTCCGGGCAAATGTAATTGCCAGGAGGAAGGCTGTTATAATCACGAGCAGCGGGAGGGACAATTGTGAAGAGGCCCCAAAGGAGCACTCATCAACAATGTGAGGACCAAAATAAGGTCCCTCTAGGGCACATTAAAAGGAAAAGGGGAAACATATGTACAAGCCCCTACAAAAATCAATTTACAATAGGGAACCTCAAATAAAGAGGATTGGTCAGGCAGACGCAAGAAGGCAATGCGATGTCTTTCATTCCATCCTGGAACCTGGCTCTGGCAGAGGTGGGGTCGTTGGTGAGGGAGAGGATCAGTTGGGTATCGTCGGCAAAGGAGATGATGATGAGGTTGTGCTTGTGTGCGATGGCTGCGAGGGGGCTCATGTAGACGTTGAAGAGGGTGGGGCTGAGCGAGGAGCCTTGAGCACCAAGGTGGCTTCTGCGAGGAAGGGTGGGAGACGGACTCTTTGGGTTCTGTCAGAGGAAGGAGGTGATCCATTCCATGGCCTTTCCTTGGATCCCGGTGTGGCGGAGGCGGGTTGTCGAACACAGCCTAAAGGTCGAGCAGGATGAGGGCGGCGATTTCTCCGTTGTCCAGCAGGGTCTGTATGTCGTTGGTGGCCGCGATGAGGGCATTATCGGTGCTGTGGTTCGCTCGGAATCCGGACTGCGATGGGTCGAGGGAGCCGTTTGTCTCCAGGAAGGCTGTCAGCTGTTTGTTGATGGTTTTCTCAACGACTTTTGTAGGGAAGGGGAGGAGCGAGATGGGGCGGAAGTTCTTGAGGTCCGAGGGGTCTGCGGTGGGTTTCTTCAGGAGGGCGCTGATCTCTGCGTGCTTCCAGCTCTCCGGGAAGGTGGCGGATATGAAGGAGTTGTTGATGATGTCCCGAAGTTTGGGTGCGATGATGGAGTCGGCTTTGTTGAAGACGGGGTGTGGGCAGGGATCGGCTGGGGTATGGGTGGTATCTTCGTGTGGGTGGTATCTTCCGTGCTGACCTGAGTCCAGGCGCACAGGGTGGTGGTGGGGGGTGTAGGTTCGGTGGTGGGGTACGAGTTCTGAGCGCCGAAGCTGTCGTGTATGTCGACGATCTTACGGTGAAAAAAGGTGGCCAGAGAGTTGCAGAGGTCTTTAGAAGGCGTGATGTCATTGTTGCTGGCGTTGGGGTTGGAGAGCTCTTTCACGACGTTGAAGAGTTCCTTGCTGTTGTGGGTGTTGTTGTCCAGTCGTTCTCTGAAGGATGACCTTTTGGTGGTGCGGATCAGCTGGAGGTGTTTGCGGGTGAAGTTCTTGAGGGCTGTCATGTTATCCATTGACTGGTTGTGGCACCAGGCTTTCTCGAGGTCACGGCAGGATTTCTTGGAGTCTTTGAGTTCGTTGGTGAACCATGCAGCTTTCTTGCTGTTGAGGTTGCTGGGAGGGTTTTTCAGTGGAGCAAGGGTGTCGGCGCAGTCGGTGATCCACTGTGTGAGGTTGCGGGCTCCTTCGTTGGGGTCCGTGGTGTTGGTGGGAGGGTATAGGCTCAAGGAGGTGGTGAGTCGGTCGGTGGTGATCTTGCTCCAGCATCTTCGGGGGGTTTGTTGAGGGCAGTGGTGGGTCGCTGTTTTCCTGAAGTTGAAGTGTACGCAGCTGTGGTTGGTCCAGTGGAGCTCGGTGGTGTGGCTGAAGGAGATGTGGTTGCTGGAGGAGAAGACGGGGTCGAGCGTGTGGCCGGCGTAATGGGTGGGGGTGTTGACCAGTTGCTTGAATCCGAGGTTGGCGAGGTTGTCTAGTAGGGCGGTGGTGTTGTTGTCCTGGGCGTTCTCAAGGTGGAAGTTGAGGTCTCCTAGGAGGATGTAGTCGGGGGAGGCGAGGGCGAGCGGGCTGATGAAGTCTAAGATGGCCTCGCTGAAGTGTGAGCGTGGTCCCGGGGATCTGTAGATGAGGGTTCCTCAGAGGGTGGTCTTGGGGTCGGTGTGAACCTGGAAGTGCAGGTGCTCTGCGGTGGCGAGGGTGTCGTCGGTGTTGTTCGTGATGCGGATAGTGTTTCTGTGGGCGATGGCGATGCCTCCTCCGGTCTGGTTGACGCGGTCCCTCGGGATGATATTGTAGCCGTCCGGGATGGCAATGGCGGTGTCGGGGGCTGATGAGGCGTTCATCCAGGTTTCCGTGAAGAAGGCGATGTCTGGTGCCGTTTTGTCCAGGAAGTCCCATAGTTCGACGGCGTGCCTGTGGATGGAGCGGGTGTTGAGCAGGATGCACTTGAGGTGGTTGTTGTTGGCGGCTGTTTTGGCTGGCGCGGTGCAGGACCGAGTGCAGGTGAAGTAGCAGGCGTGGCAGGTGAAGGCTCCGTGGGTGCGTTTCGGGGTGACTTGGTAGCAGGCTGCATGTCGGCCGGTGTTGAGTGCGTGGAGGGTGGCGGCATCGTAGCTCAGTCGGGTTGACTGGCTCTGGCGGGGGTTCTGGCGCTGGGCGCGGTCCAGGCGTTGACGGGCTTGCCTTAGGCGTGCCTTCGGCGCGCAATTGGCACGCCCGCTGCGCGTACGCGCGGTCCCCGCCATTTATGGCGAAGTGGGAGGGAGGAGCAGCTGGGAGGCGGGAGCGGGGCGGTGAATGGGGAGCGGGAGACAGGAGAAGGGGGCGGGGCCACAGGAGAGCAGCGGCGGGGAGTAGAGGGGGGTTTGAAAGAGCGGGAAAGCGGAGCGGGGGAGAGCGAGTGCAAGCCTGGGCAAGCCTGGAGAGCGAGGGCAAGCCTGGGCAAGCCTGGAGAGCGAGGGCAAGCCTGGAGAGCAGGGGCCCTAAGGAGAGGCGGCAGCAAGAGGGCCAAGCAGGCAGCGGCAGCAGAGTCCGGGCACATGGGGGCCGTGCGGTAATGGAGTGACCGGGTATTTGATGTAATCGTGTAACTGATGTAATTTTGTTATTCATGTTGAACCTTATGTTTGCCCCCCCCTCCAACTGTCCCTTATCGGCCTCCATGATTATGCCCCTTGCCAAAGCACTCCCTCTCCCCTTGTTGGGGAGGGTTCCAGCAGTATTGCCTCGAAGTCTCAGAGTCCCCTCTGAGAGAGTCCACTGTGTTAAGGATCTCATACATAATGGAAATAGGCCTTAATTTGCCTCCTCGAATGTGCCCCTTGCCAAAGCACTCCCTCTCCCCTTGTTGGAGAAGGATCCTAGCATTCCAGTCCTGGAATCTCAGATACCCCTCTGAGAGAGTCCACAGTGTTAAGGGATTCTTCACTTCGCGGAGGTCTGGGATAGTTTCCTTTATCTCTGAATGGCACCCCTTGCCAAAAGCACTCCCTCTCCCCTTTTTGAGGAAGGATCCAGTATGTAGGCCTTAGAGTCTCAGAGACCCCGCTGAGAGAGTCCACTGCGTAAAGGAAACCTCTCACAACAGAGATGGGGAAATTATAATACTTCCCCTGGGATCACAACTTACTGGACTTTGGACGCAGCTTTGACTCCTGTAAACTTTATAACGATGTAACCTGCAACTATGGTCTGATACTCATGTAAAGCGCTCTGATACCTCCGGGTCTAGCCAGCGCTATATAAAACCTTTTTAAATAAAAAAATACAAAAATGATCCGCTAGGCATTGACGGCGGAGTTTGTCCGCTCTGACATTCAGGGAACCTGCCAGGTGTTGAACCAACAATGATATAACCTGCTGTTCCAGCCATGTCCAGAAAACAAGGCCTCTGGACAGAGTTCACAACCCCACCCACCTTGTTTGTTGCAGTACCACATGGCAGTGGTGTTGTCCATGAACATATGCATTAGCATTCCCTTGATGGAGGGTAGAAAGGCTTTCAATGCCAGTCGAATCACACGGACTTCCAGCATGTTGATGTGGAGTCTGGATTCCACCGGAGACCAGAGTCCTTTGATCTCCACCTCTCCCAAATGGCTGCCCCATCCCAGGACTGATACATCTGTCACTACTGTGAGATCTGTTAGGGGAAGGGAGAGGGGTCTGCCTCTGACCCAATCAGGTTCATTAGCCACCACTGCAGGTCATTTGCAGTTCCCTTCAAATCTGGACCATGTCAGAGAGATTCCCCTGATACTGCACCCACTAGAACTTCAGGTCCCACTGCAGAGCCTGCATATGCCATCTGGCATGCGTCACTGGCAGGATGCAGGAGGCCATGAGGCCCAGTAGCCTCAGATTTAGTTTAACCAAAACCCAAGATAGAGGCTGAAACATCGGCATCATAACCTAAATATCCTGGACTCACCGCTCAGGAAGATAAGCCAGGAACTGCACTGTGTCCAGTACAGCTCCAATGAAAGGAAGCATCTGAGAGGGAGGCAGGTGTGACTCCGCTACATTGATAATGATCACCAGCAACTGCAGGAGGTTCACCCTAGTCTAGAGGTGGGAGACAATAGGCTGGGGCAAGTGCGCCTTCAGCTAGGGGAAGAATGGCACCCCTGACCTGCGCAGATGAACTGTGACCACAGCCATCCCCTTGGTGAACACCAGAGGGGCGCTGGTAAGGACAAAAGGAAGCATGGTGATTTGAAAATGCTCATGGCCTACCGTAAACTGCAAGTAGCACTGATGGGCAGGCAGGTCCTTTCCACGCTGAGAAGGCAGAACGAAAATGAATTGTGAATTACAAGAAAGGTAGGCTACACAGGCCGGTTTCTATGGGCACCACCTCCGTATTTCCCCTTTTGTATTTTTTCAAAAATATAGTTTTGACTTGAATTTAATTTTAGATTCTACGAGAGAGTGGGCAAATATTTCTGCCTTGATTCTGATTCCTCAGACAAGGTAGGTTTGACGCTGAATGAGCAGCAAATTCCTTTCCAATTTGCATTACGTTGGGCTCAAAATATTCCCTTATTACTCAGATACCAACCTTTTTGGTGGTCGCTTGCCTTTACTGTTTCGGTGGTTAAGTCCTATACCAGTACCCTTGTGTTCTGAATCGTCTATGAAACAACGACCACAGTCTTCTACACATGATGGATGGTAAGTTCACTACTTGTTTACCCCACATTTTGCTCTCACAAAACTGGGTCGAATAAATTGCTTACCTGGTTGCATTTTATCCCACAGTTCCTGGACATATGCCATCCAACAATAATGCATTTTTGATGTGTGGGAATTTCCACCATTCCCTGGCTTTGGTGAGTTCTGTAATCCTGTGGCCACTTGAATTAATTAATTTTATATCTCATGGAACACACTTGATTTACGCTTGAATTCCCTTGCCCCCTGTAGGCTGTCCTCCAATGTTCTTTGACCTGAGGAAGACCGGCTGTGACGCTGTGACGCTCTTTCATTAGTGCAAACTTCAGGGTCGAAACATCAGCGGTTATTCAGGCTCATGTCCCTCAGTTTTCCTGGCACCAAGAAAGATATGGACTATAAAAGGGGTTGTTGAGAATATGTAAAAAACTGATCTTTATTGATTTTCACTTTTGTATATACATTTTGCACTTCATGTATAATATCACATTGTCAGGCATTTCACCTTCTAACTTTAATTACTTCATCTATATGTTATTTATGTGTTGATATTGATAAGAAGTGACAGCCATAACAAACCAGTAAATATTATGTTTTGAAACAATGACTAGTTCTGTTCATGTGTGTTCCATTCAAAGTCTATAAAAGAATGTATTAGACTTTGTCCTCACAGATTAATTCTTTGTATGACTATGCAATTGTTTCTCCCAACAGAACCACTTGTAATCTTTCTTGTTCATACCCAGGCTCTGAAGGACACTAGGTTATCCACTTGATTCCAGTGAGGATGTGAAAACAGGCATCCCGCAAGTCCAGTGCTATCATCTAGTCTCCTGGGTCCAGGGCACACAAGACCTGAGCCAATGTAAGCATGTGGAGATCTGAGCCAATATAAACATGTGGAGATCTAGGATAGGACGAAGACCCTTGACCTCCTTGGGGACCAGAAAGTTGCTGGAATAGCAACCACAACCTGCTTCTGGCACCAAAACCCTCTCAATGGCTCCCTTGGCCAGGAGACCCATGACTTCTTCGCGACAAATGATCCACCGTCAGCCTGTCGTAAGATGGACGCGTGGAGGGAGGGGTGGTCTCAAACAGGAGGAAGTAGGCCCTTCCGACGATCTGTATAACCCACCTGTTGGATATTGAGAACTGCCAATGGTGGAGATTGTAGGAGAGTAGGGTCTGCTTTCTTATGGTCACCCCATTTTTTGCTTTTTGCTTCACTGGTTTTCGACTTAATGTGGCTGTGGGCCTGCTAATCAGACCCACAGCCCTGCTGTTCTCTCTCTAAACTCACACCATGTACTTTAGGTACATCACTAATTGGGATTTGGGTCACTCTTATGAGTCCCTGTACAGTGTACTATAGGTACCCAGGGCATAGGTGTAGGTGTAGGCATAGGCATAGGCATTTTCGTCATAATCGAGTAACGATTTCACCTCGAAATCGTCATTTTCGTTCTGAACCCTTGGGTTCCATTTTGTGCACGGCGGCCATTTGTGAGTTGCCCTCACATAGGCAGACGAATTAAGCCAAATTCGATTCCAAAGGACACGCACACCTTAATTGACTTTTCTGCGACCTGGGCAAGCTGGAACCATTGCCCAAGGCCAAACCTGTTTGGTCAGTTCCTCTCCCAGTGGCCGAACGAGATAGCATCAAGGCACAACATGCCATAAACCTTTTTCATCACACACACACCCTGCCTAATCTTGCTCACACCTGCCCCTGCTCTTTTCTCTCTTACTTGCTTTATGATGAGGAGGTGCCCGGTTTTATTGGGGGTACACCGATATCTGATGAGAATGTTGGGCCTTGCCGGGTAATTTGTTGTGGGCTGGACAAACTGAAATATGGGCTTGTCATCATGACTCTGCTTTTTCTTTGTAGTAAAAACATGTGAATGGTATACTAAAATGTAAGGAAGGTTTGCCTAAAGCATAATATTTCGTATAAAAGGAGAAGCCTGGCTTTGTAAGATGGAGCAGTCTCCTGAGAATATACACACCGTGTTGTTGTACTTCTAGGACGCCTGTTACTTGGTTGCAGCCAATAAATTCGATCCTTGACTTCACCTAGAAGACTCTGAGTTTCTGTGTCTGAATCAGGAAAGTACTCGAGGTCTTTGGGTGTTGTCCCTGGCACCGCTGGGTTACCGGTCCAGTACCGGTTCTGAAAAACCCAGTACCTCAGTTGGCGCCCAATGTGGGGCGATACCAGCGGTACCGGTCCAAGCCTGAGGTTCGTGAGGAGCTTTGTGTGAAAATTCTGGAGGAAGGCCGCCACTTCATCGACCCCTGCATGTCGACGTGGTCCGAAAGTCTTTGCTGCGAGGTTCCCCGCTTCCCGACGGCTACGAAAAGACTGCTGCCCTGGCTATCGCCCTGATTTGGACCCTTGATGTTTGGTAGAGTGAAACGATTATACGAGTCTTCTGGTGACGTCATCGATATCTCAGTTAAGTATAAGTGGAGCGGGGGGGCGTGGCCAAGCAGCATGGCCGACAGGACGTGAGCTTCACCAGCTCCGTCCGAGGACCCTTAATATCCTGCCACAGAGATCCTTGCTGGACCCTCCCCAGGGGTGCTGACGGTCCGGATCCTTCCTCGTCCCGTCTGGGACCACCACGTCGCCAGGAGAGCCTCCGGTACCCCGTGAACGCCGCCGGAGAACGCCGCGGCGCTCGGAGGGCTCCGCCTGTCTCTACGCGAGACCGCGGACTGGGCCTGCGCGGGAGAGAAGCGGTGCGTGCGGCCCGCTTGCTGGAGAAGTACCCCGGCTGGGGAGGTGCTCGCGCACACGGCGGACCTCCCGATGGTCGGAGCCCTGTTGTGGATGTCCTGAGAGGCCAGTGGAGGGCTGCGCTGGGGTCCGGTGACTCCCGCTGACCTGCGCAGGGGTTGAGGTGCTGGCCCCTCCCCCCGCTGACCCTATCCTACACCGGAGCTCCCGGCTGCGGAGAGCGGCTCAGGGTGAGTGTTTCCCCTGGTGCCTGGGGCTCTACGTGACTCCTGGGGGAATGAGGCGGTGAACTCGCCGAGAGCTGGACGCTGGCCCGCAGGGCCCATTGACATTAAGGCCCGCCTCTACACTTGGAGCCGGTGCGGCCTGAGCGGACGGTCCCCTGTGGTTCCCCTGTAGCTGTGGGGATTGTGGCCTCCGTCCCTACTGCGGGGTGCTCCGGAGACCATTCCATGTGGCACTTGCACTGGCGCTGTGCCTAGTGGCGTCCTGCAGTGTCGACTCCTGGGGGACACGGGCGACTTGGGGTCCCCCCGTAAACTGCGTGCTGTTTTCCCCGACTGCTGGAGCGGCCCCCCCCTGGGTGGCGGCGGAGCTCGGACTGTGCTGCCCCACGAGGCTTGTGGATCACACTGTCGCGCCTGGAGATGGAGGGGGCTCGCCTGAGGTGCGCTGGTTGGCGGTAAGCTGCTTTTGATCTGATTATTGGAGGTCCTCCCGCCCAGCTCGGTGAGTGCATCTTACCCAATGGTTGCCACGCTCTCCCTTTGCTAGTGGTGGGGGTCGTCGCTTGGGCCGGATTTACCTGGTGCGCCCTACTGAATTGTCCTCCCCCCCGGTCCTCCCGCCTTCGCTCTGCTGTTGGGATCTGTGCCTACCCGGTGGGACCGGGTGAGTCCTTGCTGAGGCGCCTCGAGGGGGCTCCCGGTCTACTCCCCAGGATGATGACCCGCAAGGATAGGAATGCGAAATCTTCCCAACCCAACACCATCGTGCAGTATACCACCCCAAGACTGCCATCACAGAGGATCACGCGGCAGACGGGACTGGACGATGGGGGCGATGAACCGCATGAACCTTCCCGAGCAGAGAACCTGAAGGCAATCCAGGGATCCCATTCTGCCTTGGAGCGGCAGATCGAGACTGTGTCGATTGATGTAAACCTCCTCCGGACGGACCTCCGTAAGGTGGCGGATAAGGTCTCAGACGCGGAGGGCAACATCGCACAATTGCAAACTGAAGTGGCCTCCCTGCAGAAATCGGTCGCGCACCTGACGTCCACTACCCATGCACTGGAGAGGAGAGCGGAAGATGCGGAAGGCAGGGCCCGTCGGAGCAACATCAGGGTCCTAGGCGTGCCGGAGCGCCTTGAGGCGAGAAACGCTGAACGCTTCTTGGAGACGTGGATCCGTACCCAGCTATGCCCGACGGACTGTCCAGTGTCTTTGTCATTGAGAGGGCACACAGGGCCCTGGTTCCCCCTCCGCGCCCAGGCGAGTCACCTAGAGCCATCATTGCAAAGATCCTAAATTACAAGGATCGTGATTGTATTCTACGGGCCGCGAGAGAAATGGAGTCCATCACCATTGAAAATAGTCGTGTTTCCATCTACCCGGACTATACGCAACAGGTGCAGGAGCAACGGAAGTCCTACCTGGGAGTCAAGCAGAAACTGCGGGACATGAAGCTACAATACATGCTCCTTTACCCGGCCAAACTCAAGGTGCTCTCCCAGGGACGCGCTCACTTTTTCGAGTCCCCGGCGGAGGTGTGGGAGTGGCTCGAGATACGGGGAGACGACCTACCACCTGGAGAGCGAGGTGGCCCCCGCGAGACCTGGGGGACCCGGCCCCCGAGGCGCCGGCGAGGCAGAGGGAGACGCAGGTCTGGATCCCGGGGTTCTCCCGAGCCCCGGATTACCGTAGGAGAGGATGGGGCGCTCCACGTGAGGTCATCGACGGCGGGGGCCGCTCCGGAGTCCCCTGAGGCCACTGCACCCGGTGAGATCCTGGTCCCGGATACCTTGCAGGAAACTTTGCTGGATGTACACTCTGCTCCCCAGGTGATACCGGAAACTGCCCTCTCCGACACACGGCCTGAGTGAACTCTGATGTGAGGTACTGTCTTGTTAAAATGTTGTTGCCCTGGGAGGTTGGGTGAGTCGCCCCTCCTGGGGTTTTTTGCCTACCCAATGCTGTCTCTACCTGGCGCTGGGAACCCCGGTTGGTGGGCTGAACAGACAAATGGATACCGTGTTGGCCGAGGCGATGTGGTGCGAGGCCCGAGAGTTTATGGTGTACCGTCGCCCAGCATTGGAACTGACTTTCATGGACATTCCCAGAGACTGTCCTGGAACATTGGGTCCTCAGGGAGTTGGGGGGGAGGGTGGGTGGTTTTGGTTGGTTGAGTGTGTGTGTGGGGTGCGTGTGGTGTATGGGGTGGCTGTGCACGTCCTGGCACTGGCAGGGGAAGGGCAGAGTAGCGTTTTTGGTTGTTGCTGTCCTCTTGCTCGCGGGGGGGGGACTGGTTCTGATGGGGTGTTGAGTCCTATGGTTTTTGGATGGCACTGGCGTGGGATGACCGGGATGGTGTGTTTTCCTGTTGAGTCATTCCTGCTCGTGGATGGGGGAGGGGGGGGGGACTGTTTCAGGGGTTGGGTGGTTGCGGGTACTGTGGGGTTGGGGGGAGTTGTGGGGGGTATTTGTTTTTGGCATAGTGTGTACTACTGTTCGCGCCGCTAGGAGGCTGTCTGCAGAGGTTCAACTTGGGTGCCCGGATGGGCAAGACCAACGCTTATGGGATTCAAATCTTTAACTTGGAACGTGCGCGGCCTGGGTACTTGCTCCAAGCGGCATAGGGTGCTATCCTTCCTTCGTCGGCATGGAGTATCAGTGGCGTGCCTACAGGAAACGCATATGAATGAGGAGGGTGCTCTTAAATTGGCAAGGTAGTGGAGGGGTCAGGTGTTCCATTCCTCCTTCTCTACCTATGCTAGGGGGGTCCTGATCTGGGTGGCTCCGGGGGTTCCCCTAGCGGTCCAGTATGTTGAGGCTGATGTTGAGGGCAGATATGTTCTTATACGTGTGAAACTGGATGGGAGGGATTTCCTGCTGGTGAACTCTTATGCACCTAACATAGATGACCCGAGTTTCTTTACCGGCCTGCAGGAGCTTATAGCGACGGACCTAGATGCCCCCCTCCTCTGGTTTGGAGATTTTAATTGTGTACTGGATCCGCTGCTGGACAGGCATCCCCCCCGGGCGGGTACAAAACCTCGGATGACGACACGACTCCGGGAGGTGATGGATAATCTGGGTGCTGTAGATGTCTGGCGCATCGGCAACCCGGGACTGAAGCTTTACACTTGCTATACCCCCACACATAACACACATAGCAGGCTCGACAGGGTCCTGGCGGCCAACATTGGCGCATCCCTTGTTTTATCGGTCACACATCAGGCCCGGTTCTTATCCGACCATTCGCCCGTGACGTGCACGGTACAGTGGGTAGACCGCTCCTCCCGCCCAAGGACCTGGCGGATGCCAGGGGATCTTTTGCAGGATCCGGTGGGACGGGACCATGAGGAGACGTCCCTGCGTACTTATCTAGACTTGAACTGGGAAGTGAGTGATATCCCTTTTGCGACCAAATGGGATGCCCTTAAGGCAGTCGTGCGGGGCGCTTGTATGGGTCTGACATATGGAGTCCGTAAACAGCTGCTCCGTGACCTCGCGAGTGCTGAGGAGCGCCTCAGCCATTACCAGTCCTTACCGTACCCGGATGGGTCGACCATGGACTCTGAGCGGTCGGCCCGAGAAGGCGTCCATGATATCCTAGACCGGCCAGATAGATTCACTCTTGGTCGGTATCGCCAACGCCTTCATCGTGAGGGGGACAAGTCGGGCCGATTGCTGGCCTGGATTCTCCGTAGGGAATCGGCCCCTGCGCGGATTGTTGCGTTGAGAAATCCCGCTGGGGACCTAGTACACTCGGAACGGGACCTTCTTGCGGTGCTCCGCACACATCTGCAGAAGGTCTATACTGCTGACCCCCTGGTGACAGAGGCGCCCTATCAGCCATACCTCCGGGATTTGCCCCTTCAGACCCTCTCTACAGAGGATGCTGAGGACATGGAAACTCCTGTGACGCTTCATGAGGTCAAGGTGGCGGTGGCCGCTCTGCCGAAGGCTAAGTCGCCGGGTGGAGACGGTTTTCCCCCGGAGTTTTACCAGGCGTTTGCTGATATCCTCGCGCCCCGTCTCTTGCAGGTTTACCATGAAGCGATGGAGCGAGCCGCGCTCCCGCCCACCATGCAGCAGGGTGAGGTTTGCATGCCCCTGAAACCGGGTGGGGATGATTGTGATCCTGCGGCCTACCGGCCGATCACTTTAATCAATACCGACGCCAAAATTCTTACTAAGATCTTGGCCACCCGGCTGGCTCCGCACATGACGCACTTAGTTCATCATGATCAGTGCGGGTTCATTCCGGGCCGCAACACCGCCATGAATCTCCGGCGCCTGAACCACGTTTTACATGAGGTGCGCGATAGGGAGGATCCACAGGTCCTGTTCTCGATAGACCTGGCTAAAGCCTTCGATACAGTTAGCTGGGGGTACCTCTTGGAGGTGCTTCGGTTGGCGGGGGTGGGGCCCCTTTTCTGCACTTGGATTTGTATCCTGTACAGTGCGCCTACGGCCAGGGTCAGGCTCGGAGCGGCCCGCTCGGAGGAGTGGCAGTTGGGCAGGGGCACCCGCCAGGGGTGCCCCCTGTCACCGCTCCTGTTCGCTCTGGCGATTGAGCCCCTTGCGGTGACACTATGCGCGGAGATGGCACCCTGGGGAATACGAGTGGGGGATGTGGTACACCTGGTTTCGCTTCATGCGGATGATGCGTTGTTCTACCTGACCTCCCCGCGGGAGTCGCTACCGCTCCTGTTAAGCCACTTGGAACGCTTTGGGGCGGCTTCTGGGCTGCGTCTTAACCCTGCGAAATCCCTGATCTTTCCCCTTGCAGGATGCGGTGAAGACCCTCGTGTGGGTTTCCCGCCCCTGGGGCTGCGGTGGGAGATGGAGGCCTTCCGCTATTTGGGTATTCAGGTGGCTGTCTCTGATGAACAATTGATGGCCCGAAACGCCGACCGTGTGCTTAGTTCCCTACAACAATCTGTGTCCTTTTGGAATACGCTTCCACTCTCTCTCATGGGACGATTGGCCGTCTCAAAGATGGTGATGCTGCCTAGAATATTGTACATCCTACAGAATACCCTCTGTCCTCTTCCTCCTCGAATTTTCAACAAGCTTAATACGATGCTTACCTTCCTGCTTTGGGCAGGCAGACGCAGCAGAGTTGCGCTACGTACAATGGTCAGGCGCTGGGAGGTGGGGGGCTTGGAGGCCCCACGCTTTGATCTCTACTATTACGCGGCCCAACTTATACCGGCTGCGCGCTGGTTCGCGGGCGTGGAAAATTGGGAATTGCGACTCCTGGCTGGTAGCGCAGATGAGAAGGCGTTACAACTGGCTCTGATGCATGGCAGAGGAGCGGATGGCAGCCTGCCGTATATTGTTCGGCACACTGCGGGGATCTGGCAGCGAGTGGTGGAAAGAGTGCTGAGACGGGCCCCTTTTCATAGGGAGCTGCCAATATGGATATTGGCACCGGTCACACTAATGGAAGAGCACATGTCGTTTCAGGAATGGCGGGAGGGCGGCTGCGACACATTGGCAGACTTATATCCGGATGAGTCCTTTGTGACCCTGGAGAGAGCTATCGAGGCCTTCAGTCTTACTGGGGGCCAATATCTTCACTACGGAGGCCTGCGGGACATGGCGAAAGCGACGTGGCCACAGTTCCCTGAGGCGCCCCAGGTGTCCCACACTTTGAATATCCTGCTATCGTGCGGTGCGGTACGGCGATTGGTAACGCTTTTATATACAGCGATGAGATGCGACTCGGCGCCTCCGGTGTCTCCGTCCTGGGCGGCGTGGGAGGCAGATTTAGGGGTTGCCTTGGACCCGGGACAGCGGGGGCGGATAGGGACGCTCACCAAGAAGGTGTCGTGTAACGCACGTTTCAAATGAATCCATTTTAATTTCATGCACCGCACTTACGTAACCCCTGTTGCTCTGCGCGGCATTGCGGCGGATAAATCGGATGCCTGTCCTCGATATGGTTCAGTAGGAGCCGGATTTCTCCATTTAGCTTGGGAGTGCCCACTGGTTGGGGACTTCTGGAGGGTAGTAGTGGCCCACATCCGGAGGGTCACGGGACTGCGTCGTGACCTGACCCCGATCCATTGCTTGTTAGCCCTGGTCCCCAAACCTAAAAAGAAGAATCTGTCATACAAGATGCTGCAGCTGCTCTTAGTGCTGGCTAGACGGCGAGTGGCTATCACCTGGATGGGGCAAAGGGCGCCAGATATGACATTATGGCTTCGGGATGTGGGGGAATGGACATTAGCTGAAGAAACGCACATGCAACATACGCGTAGAGATGAGCGGCTACAGGAGGACTTGCTTGCATGGCGTATGATGTGTGCTGTGGGGTCGACTGACAGCGACTCCGAGGCTACAAGTGCTGCATTGTTCTCATCCGAGGAATCGGGGCCTGAGGAAGGGATGGCGGGTGAAGGGGAGGGAGAATAGGGGCTGGGGTACTACCCCGATGAGTGCGCACATGTTACCTTATGTCAGTTTCTATACTTGCACTGTCTCCCGTGGATCTGGTTCTTGCATCTCCTGTTCTGTCTGCAACTGTTGAAGCCGTGCTGGGAGTGTGAACTGCGTACACCTGTATTTTCTGTACACTGATGCCAATTTTGGGGGGGGAAAGTATTGTTTATTCTGCTGGAAAAAATAAAGTTTAAAAAAAAAAAAGTATAAGTGGAGCGTCTCCCAGTCCTTAGTTGGTCTTAGTTTGGGTATCCCCTTGGGATCTTTGATTTGGAACTTGCAAGTACCAAAGCCGAAGGACTCGTGTATTCACGAGAATATCGTAATCGATAATCCTTTGAAGTTTGAAGCTAGACTAGAGAGCGAAGATGCCTGGTCTTAGCAGACTTGGAAATTTGTTTTGTCTTGGTTGTAATAAAAGGGATTCCCGATTGGAGGACTCGTGTCCGGTTCCTCCGATTGGAACTCCAACGTATGAACTGTATGTGAAACATGGAATAGGCCCCATCACATATAATGAAGTGTGGATCAAATACACCAGAAAAGATGGTGTTTTAAAATGGCCCCAATATGGTAGCTTTGACACGGAAATCTTAGACAACCTCGAAGTTAAACTTTTTAAGAAGAAAGCCCGGCCGGCGATGTTTGACTCTTTCCGCCTATGGCGTAAGGAAGCCAAACAGAAGGAAATTAAATTAGCGAAGAAAAATAAAAGAGAAAGGGGTATTTCAATAATGCAAGCTGCTATGCAGTTTAAAGATAATGAAGAAGAACAGATGAGTGAGCGGTTGCACAGGCAACGTAAAATGGTCATTGATAAATGTTATCCAGTTTTACCGCAAGATGCAGCAAAAGACCTTGAAAAAGATCCCCTAATGTCACATTTGTTAAGTTCGCCACCCCCTTATGCGCAGAATGCTACAGCACCTCCGCAACCTTTAGTTGCGCAACCTGTGGTTGTATTGCCTCCTGCTCCTCCACAGCCCCCAGCTACTCTTCAGCTGGCTCCTGCTCCTCCGGTGCAGCCTCCTCAAGGGCCACCGGCTTTTACATCTGCTCTTCCTATACTTCCTACAACTTTGACTACTATATCGACTCCCACTTCTGGTATTCCTTCTGACACTGCCTCTGCATCTGCCTTGTCTCATCCTGCTTTTCTGCTTGTCTTTTCCTCGACTTCTCCTTCTGTCCGACAGAGAGTGGCTAGTACTGTTACTAGTCTCCTATATCCTCTCTTTGGTGCAACAAGTGTAACTCCTGACACAGAGCGTAAGCAGTTGTGTAGTCAACTGCCTGATTCTAGGGAGAAGAAAACGTTGAATTATTTGGCACATAGATGGATGACCGAACCGACTAAATATGGTCTAGAATCTGTTATGGATGTCTTCCATCAGTGGGAAGCATCGAAGCAGAGATACGTTTTTGAGAAAATGTGTGTTTTTCTTTGTGAAGATTTAGAGGAGAATGATTTGGACTCTAATCCGCCTGAGTTGAGCCATGTACGGTTCGAGTTTTCAAAAGGCGCAATTGTGGGTTCAGATGTTAAGAAAGCAGTTGCGACCTTAATGTTGCTTAGGACTGAAGGTGTTTCTAAGTCGTTGTTTGAGTCTGATTCTTCTGTCAAAAAGAAGGGAAGACAATACCCAATGAGAAAAGTTCCTCCAGTATGGAAGGAAGAAGTAGCGGCTGGTCCTGGTAATAACCCCCCAGCTGTTCCAGCACACTTTCAGCGTGTGTGGGTACATGTTCCATGGAAGCGAGCTGAAGTTTTGGCCCTTAAACAGACATTGCCTGATCCCCGTAAGAATCCTGCTGGGTATTACAAGAAATTGTCGCAGACTGCAGGTTCATGCATTATGAATTTAGCCGACATAGACATGTTGTTTGGGAATGTTGTTCCACAGCCTTTATGGGGGAAGATTCGCCATGCAGATCATGATCAGGAGTTAGGTGACTCATGGGCTAATATTACTGCTGCAGATGCCCGAAAAGTTGGTGGTGCTAAACCTGAGCCTTTAGTAGCAGATCTCCCTGGTAGGATCATTAATTACATGAAGACTTTAATGCCTGCGATGCGTGTGAATTGGGATAAATTGTCTGCATGTAAGCAGAAGAAAGATGAAACGGTGTCAGATTTCTTCACCAGGTTTGAAGAGACGTTTGTCGACCACAGTGGTCAAGATATGAGTACAGAAGGTGGTCAACGGTTATTCGTCGATAAGTTTGTGCACAATTTACTCCCCGAGTTGTGTAAAAAGTTGAAAGATTCAGAGAGTTCTTGGGCAGTTTCCTCTTCAGCACAGATATTTGCTTCTGCACAGTACTACGAAAATAGAGACAAAGATGAGAAAGATAGAGCAGAAAAGAAAACTAAAGAGTTGAAAACGAAGGTTCTGCTACAGCAAGCGTATCCACCACGTGGTGGTGGTGGCCACAATAGTGGTGGTCAGAGCAATTATCAGAATAACTATCAGCAGCCTCAACAGTTTCAGAGGAACTCGCAAAGAGTCGAGTATACTAAACCACGTGTCCCTGTAGGTCCCAATCAGTGTTCATATTGTAAGGAAGAGGTTCATTTCAAGTATAGTTGTCCTATTTTATTACAGCGTACAAATGGTGCTTCTGGTGTAAGAGGTCGAGGTGTTCAAAAAGCGTCTAGAGGTAGAGGACGTGGAAATTTCCCCCAGAACACACAGTCTCTTCCGCCTCAGAATTCAATGAATAGGTTCGATCAGCAGAATAACGCGTCTGGTAGGACGGCTCAGTACTATGCTGATGATTACTATGCAGAAGATGAACATTTGGAAGGTAATGATTGCTAGGACAGCCATAGACAAAGAGAGGGAGTTGTTTCAGTTCCAGTAGATCAGAGTGGACCATACGTCGAGGTGATTACATCAGGTGTGTCAGAACCTTTTCTGTTTGATACTGGTGCTACAAAGAGTTCTATTATGCACTCCAAACTCCCTGGCGCACCTTTGTCTGGCGAAACGAATGTATCAGTAGGTTTTTCTGGCGCCCCGGTTAGAAACCCAGTTTCTAGTCCTATGTCTCTTTCTGTTGGTCCTTGTGAATTCGAAGCACCCCTTATTCTGACAACAGGTTGTGGTGAAAACTTGTTGGGATTGGATCTGTTAAAAAGATTGTATGCGACTTTGTACTGTTCTCCTTCAGGAGTACAACTTACACTGGGTAAGAAAGTGGTTTCTCCAATGTATTTGTCAAGGGATAACCTTCCGACAGAATTGTCGTTTCTTCCTGATATTCTTTGTGTTACTGGTCCTAATGATGTGGGCCTTTTGGAAATACCACCATATGTTGTAACATTGAAAGCCAATGTTAAAATGCCACGCGTTCACCAATACAAAATCTCTAGTGAAGGTGAAAAAGCGTTGTTAGCGATCATTTACGATTTGATTGAAAAGGATGTGATTGAAGAGACAAGAGGCAACGTTTGCAATAGTCCTGTTCTGCCTGTTTTGAAACGAACTGATCCCTCTCAGCCACCTGTGTACAGATTTGTGATTGATCTTAGAGAGGTACATAAAATAGTTGTGCCACAAATTCCAGTTGTTCCTGACATTACTGCCCTATTGACTATGATTCCAGCTTCTGCAACCTGGTTTTCAGTGATTGACTTGAAGAATGCTTTCTTCAGCATTCCGATTGCTGAGGGGAGTAGGGATATTTTTGGCTTCAGATTAGGAGGTCGAAGCTTCCGCTTTAAACGCGCTCCCCAGGGCTACTGTGAAAGTCCATCAATATATAGTCAAGCTTTAAAAACACAGCTTGATACGATTGTTTTACCTGATGGAGCTACCCTCATTCAGTATGTTGATGATTTGCTTGTTGCTGCAGATACTGAGGAAATCTGTACAGAAGCCACGTTGTCTTTATTGCGTCATTTTTGCGATTTGCATCACAAAGTGTCTCTCTCAAAATTGCAATATTGTCGACAAGAAGTGACCTACTTAGGTCATCTCTTATCGAAGGAGGGAAGGAAACTGACCCCAGAAAGAATTCAGGCAATAGCAAAATTGAGTGTGCCAAGAACACAGAGAGAAGTGCGTGCTTTCTTGGGTATTACATCGTACTGTAGACAATGGATACCAAATTTTTCTTTACTGGCCAAAACTTTGGTGGCATTAACGTGTAAAGATACACCCAATCCCGTTCCTTGGTCTGAAGAGTGTCAGAAAAGTTTTTCTGAATTGCGCACAGCATTATGTTCGGCTCCTGTGTTGGATAGCCCCAACTACAGTAAGCCCTTTACATTGTATGTCCATGAGAAAGAAGGTTGTGCATTATCAGTGTTGACACAGTTGTTTGGAGACAAGCAGAGTCCATGTGCGTATTTTTCATCAACTTTGGATCCGGTAGCTAAAGCGTTGCCAAGTTGTTTAAGAGCAACAGCGGCAGCAGCTGTTTCTATTCGACAGTCTGCTGGGTTAGTGATGAATAACACGTTAATTGTGTTCAACAAGAGAATCACCTTCCGGCTCCTCACCCACGCACACAAAGCCCTACACAACCAAGGACCAGGATACCTCAACAGCCGCCTCAACTTCTACGCTCCCACGCGCCAGCTTCGATCGACCAGCCACGCCCTCGCCGCCGTCCCCCGCATCCGAAGAGCCACCACAGGAGGAAGGGCCTTCTCCTACCTGGCCGCCAAGACTTGGAACTCCCTTCCAACCCACCTCCGCCTGACCCAGGACCACCTCGCCTTCAGGAAGCAGCTCAAGACCTGGCTGTTCGAGCAGTAGCGGTCCCCCCCCCCAGCGCCTTGAGACCCTCCGGGTGAGTAGTGCGCTATACAAATGTTCTGATTGATTGATTGATTGATTGTAATGGTTCCACATGCAGTGGACACGTTGTTAAACAGAACCAAGACACAGCACTTAACTAGTGCTCGATTGTCAGGTTACGAGTTGACATTGTTAGCGAGTCATGTGCACATAAAAAGATGCAACACTCTTAACCCAGCTACGTTGTTGCCGAGTGTAGAGGAATTAGATGCTTCAGAACAGCATGATTGTTTTCTTAGAACAGAAGAAGAAACGAAAGGGAGAATAGATCTTAGGGACACTCCTCTTGTAAAGTATGATGGTACCTTATGGGTGGATGGTTCATGCTTCAAGCTTCCGAATGGTGATACGACTGCAGCATATGCTGTCACGACTTTGCATACAATTGTTGAAGCTGCACGTATCCCACATAATTCAGCTCAAGCAGCAGAGTTGATTGCACTTACAAGAGCATGTGTGTTGTCGAAAGGAATGAAAGTGACCATCTATACCGACAGCCAGTATGCATTTGGTGTAGCTCACAGTTTTGGACGATTGTGGAAAGAATGTGGGTTCCTGACTTCGCATGGAGCCAAGATACAGCATGGTCAGTTGGTGAATGAGCTTCTTGAGTCACTTACTTTGCCCTTGCAAGTTGCGATTGTGAAATGTAGCGCACACAAGAAGGTGACTGATGATGTTGGTCGTGGAAATGCATTTGCTGATGAAATTGCAAAACAAACAGCAAGGAATGTGATGAGCCGAATGTATGTTGCAGGCCCTGCAAGATGAATTGGTGATGTTGGAATGTGTGAAGACACGATAGAGAGTGTGAAGTCTATTCAAGCTGAGGCTACAGAGAAAGAGTTGAACATGTGGAGAGAAAGTACGGGTAGAATGGATGCAAATGGTTTTTGGGGATAAATTGTCAGAGCATCAGAGATGGTTGTTGCCCGATGCGTACGTGCTTGCAGTGGTTACAATGGCCCATGGAATGGCTCACATCAGTGTGAAAGGGATTTGTAAGTTGTTAGCTCCGGTATGGCAAAATGCTGGAATTCCCAAGTGTGCAGAGAATGTTGTCAAGAATTGTATGGTGTGTCTAAAATACAATCCTGGTAGGGGAACCCCAACTCCAGCTGGTCATTTTGCGCCTCCTACATATCCGTTCGAGGTTTTGCAGCTAGATTTCATCCACATGGAAAGGTGCAACAATTTAAAATACGTACTCGTTGTTGTTTGTGCCTTCTCAAGATGGGTAGAAGCATATCCCCTAAAGGACAATACTGCCTTGTCCACAGCGAAAGCCCTTGTGAAAGAGTTCTTCCCTAGATTTGGAATGCCGAGAATGGTCTGGAGTGACAATGGGAGTGAATTTGTGGATCGAGTGATGAAGAAAGTATGCGAAGGGCTAGGCATTCATCAGAAGTTTCACGCTGCAAATCACCCCCAATCAGCTGGACTAGTAGAATGCTATAATGGCACGCTAAAGTTAAAACTGGCCAAAATTCAAGCGAGCACTGGTCTTAAATGGCCTGACGCTCTGCCCTTAGCACTCCTATCAACTAGAATGACTGTACATTCGCGAGTGGGACTTAGTCCTTACGAGATCGTTTTTGACCGCCCGGCCAACATATGGGGAGTGCCAAGGCCCACAAAGTTCAGTGAAATCGAACACCCTGTTTTGCTTGACTATTTGTACGAATTGACGGCTAAATTGCGTGTTTTACACCAACAGGTCCATGACTCTCTGCCTCCGGTCTCTGAAGCTCCAGGTCATCAAATCGATCCTGGATCCTGGGTGCTGGTAAAGAACTTTCAGCGAACAAAGAACGACCAGCCGAGGTGGACCGGCCCACACCTCGTCCTTCTCTCAACAAGATCAGCCGTTCGAGTGGAGGGGAAGAAAAACTGGATCCACGGGATCCACTGCAAGCGGATCCCTCTGCCTCTGCCATATGACCGGTGGGTCCAGGAGAGTGTCACCGACTCAGAGACTGGAACTGTGCCACGTTTTCTGCCTTTTAGTGATGCACGTGTAAAAGGAACACTTACTGAAAAACAGAGTGACAATATTTTGCAACCAGCTGTATCACCGTCAGTTCGATTAGACACTACAGAGCCTGAACTCCTGTTTCAGGACCAGACAGTACCTGGGAAGAAGCGCTATAATTTGAGGCCGAGACCTATGGACAAATAAAAGAGTTTTTGCTCTCGCTGTTTTTGAAAGCGCAGCTCTCCCATCTGAGAAACTTGCTTATTTTTGTTTTTCGAACCGCCATCCGGGTTCCGCTGCTAGGGTCGCGATTGCCCAAAGTCTTTGGGGTGCAGCTGACGACGTTAGGTCGACAGTTCTGGTTGGTCTAAGGGAGTTGCCCTAGGCTGACAGAAGCATTCCTTAGCAGAAACAACCTACCATCGCGAGCAGCACTTTAGAGAGGATGGAGTTTTTCGAGATGGAGAGACCTGCCAAAGAAACGAACTTTAAAAGCAGAATATGTAAAATGATGACAAAGAAAAGCTTTTTGATACTGTGCATTTTCATGTTATTCAGTGTGATGATGTTTCTAATAGGATATGTTTTATTCTCTTTTCGAGTAACATTTGCACCCACTACATCGCCCATACCTCCTCCTACTGTTTCCTCACATTCTTTTCAACCCCTTCCTGAACATGAATCCGCTAGGAGATTAGAGTTTATTAATAACTCCTTTGTTCAGCTTTTGCACCAACACCAACTAGTAATGAACACAACTAACTGTTGGGTGTGTGGTCTTATGCCTCACACCACGGATAAAGATATCCCTTATCTGGTCCTGCCTTTCAGCCATAATGGTTCTGTGTGGGCATACAGAACAATGTTCATCTACGCACGTGCAGTCCACCCCCTACGTTCTGTAAAAGACAATCCCAAGAATAGTGCTCTAGTTAAGGGTATAGTCGACATGATTAAGGAAGAGATTTCTTATGAAACTACCCCGGAAGATGAGACACTTCCATATATAGGATGGAACGTGACCGGATATGGAGCTACTCTGAGTGAGAAACAGCAAGCTAAGAGATCTTCCCCGATTTGGATTGTACCCCATCGGGGTCACCTGTGTCTGCAAGGTAAAGGCAAGAATCCCAGGGCTCAGTTAGGGGAGAGTATCTGTACGGAAACATATATTTTTGGGTCTCAGACTTCCCCAGCGTTTTTAGCAGCTAAGGGTACCTATTTCATCTGCCATGATAGAGCCTATACATGGTTGTCCCCTGACTTTTCGGGCACATGTTTTGTTTCGTTCCTGTTGCCTCCCACCTACACAGCAGCGGCAGATTACCACAAGACAAGGGTAGTTAGGGGTGTCTTGAGTAAAGAAGACACTGCAGGACAAGAATTTGGGGACTTCGTAAAGGGTTTTCTGCCGTTCTGGGGACCCATGGTTAACAGCAGGAACATAAGGCAATTGACAAGGGTGGTTGAGTCCACCGTAATTGAAACTGCTGGTGCCCTTAGTAACTTGACTGCTGAGCTCCAGTCAGATCGTCTTATGACCCTTCAGAACAGGGTCGCGTTAGACGTCATCCTTGCAGACCGAGGTGGGGTATGTAAATTGATCCAATTAGGTTGCTGTGTTTTCATTCCAGATAACGCTCCAACAGTGTACCAGGCCATCTCCAAACTGCATAAGATTTCCGAATCTATTCATGTGGATAAAGGAGATTGGTCGTTAATGGGATGGTTCTGGGAACTGATATCCGCCTGGGGATGGAAAATTCTGATGGTCATTGGGATGGTCTTAGCCATTCTTTTCCTGTTCTGTCTGTGCGTGCAGTGTGCTCCTGCAATATGTGGCCTCTGTGCTACATCATGTGTAAGGAAACCTGTATCAAGAGACGAGCTAAGTACTAGGATGATGTTACAGCAGCATCTCAATGACTTTAGGGATATAGACCTGGACTCAGATTAGCATGAGATTAGGTTAAATTGCCTATGTAAGGGCAAAAGGAGGGTTTGTGGTTCTGAAAATTCTGGACTCGTGTAAAAAAACTTTGTCGTAGCATGACGAATTTGGTATCAAAAGACCGAGAATGGCTAGTACACTATGTACAAGCATTTTCGTCATAATCGAGTAACGTTTCACCTCAAAATCGTCATTTTCGTTCTGAACCCTTGGGTTCCATTGTGAGCACGGCAGCCATTTTGTGAGTTGCCCTCACATAGGCAGATGAATTAAGCCAAATTCGATTCCAAAGGACACGCACACCTTAATTGACTTTTCTGCGACCTGGGCAAGCTGGAACCATTGCCCAAGGCCAAACCTGTTTGGTCAGTTCCTCTCCCAGTGGCCGAACGAGATAGCATCAAGGCACAACATGCCATAAACCTTTTTAATCACACACACACCCTGCCTAATCTTGCTCACACCTGCCCCTGCTCTTTTCTCTCTTACTTTCTTTATGATGAGGAGGTGCCCGGTTTTAATCGGGGTACACCGATATCTGATGAGAATGTTGGGCCTTGCCGGGTAATTTGTTGTGGGCTGGACGAAATGAAATATGGGCTTGTCATCATGACTCTGCTTTTTCTTTGTAGTAAAAACATGTGAATGGTTTACTAAAATGTAAGGAATGTTTGCCTAAAGCATAATATTTCGTATAAAAGGAGAAGCCTGGCTTTGTAAGATGGAGCAGTCTCCTGAGAATATACACACCGTGTTGTTGTACTTCTAGGACGCCTGTTACTTGGTTGCAGCCAATAAATTTGTTCCTTGACTTCACCTAGAAGACTCTGAGTTTCTGTGTCTGAATCAGGAAAGTACTCGAGGTCTTTGGGTGTTGTCCCTGGCACCGCTGGGTTACCGGTCAAGTACCGGTTCTGAAAAACCCAGTACCTCATTGCTCCAGACTGGCCCTTGCTTCCCTGCGAAGGAGAAGCCCCTCAGTCCTTGCTGGCCTGAGTAAGAAGCCTCTTCGAATCCTGCGTGGGTTGCCTTTGCCAAGGCTTGTTGAATCTTATCCGGAAGCCGACACCGCCGACAGCGAGAACCTTCGTGGGACAGTCCGTGCCCAGCTCCTGGTTGTCGTCGACACCTCCTGGTCCACGTGGCAGCAGAGACAAGCTTCATGACATCACCTGATTGCTTCCCGACATCGCCTGGTTCGTTCCTGGTTGCATCCTGGTCACTGGCCAGTGACCCAGACTCTGTCCCCTCTGCTTTCAGGTACTCTTCATTATCGATCCGCCCTTGGAGCCAACCGGACTCTTCTCTCCTGGTCGCTTGCAGCATCTTTTCTCCAAGGCTCCATAGAACTGTGAAGATTAACTCTCCTAGTGTCCTAGTTTCAAGTGGTTAGCTTCTAGTCCAGTCGGAAGACTCCTAAACCTTTAACTTTCTAACTATACGCACCCATTGACTTCTATGTGTGCACGCGTGTGCATTTAGACACTGCATCCGCATCCCGTGGGCCTCCTGCTTCCTAATTACTGTTAGTCCAGTGTAGTTCTAGTGATTCCCAAGGCCCTAGGTCTTTCCATTGTTCGTGACGTGGTTCTTATACCACTATTTTAGTATATGGTTTAGCGGGCCACCAGGGCCTATCCATATTGTGCAACTTATTGTATGTTATATTGAGTTACTTGTTATGCGCTTGTGCTTCTGTGCTCAAAAAGAGTTTGGAGGATTGATTTAGAAATAAATACATATATAACCTGTGTGGTGTCCTTTCATTTGGTATTAAAAGGATTGCATATGGTAAAACAGCTGGCTTCACATGCCCTCTTGAGTTTAGCCTAAGACTGCTTTTGTCCATGCTACCCCTAGGATAGCTGGTCTATAAGGTTGACTTTACAACCATCACCATAAGGATTGTTTGGACTGGTGCAAGGTGCTCACTAGAATAGTGAACATCATATACCAGGCCAACTTCTCACATTGGTGTGCAGCGGTTGGGATTTGAGCTTGCTGTTGTTTTACCAATTGTAATCTTTGATATATCATTTGAAAGATCACATTAGGTACCATAGGTACATATAACAAGACTTAGAATACATAAGTTCTACTGAACTTAGTTGTTGTAGACCAAAGGGCCTAGCACACCCTGACTACAACTCCTAGAGAGGTTCTAGTAGGAAAACACATAGTGTAGGTAGGTGCACACACCACACCTCACTAGAATCATGTCTACCTCAGGGGAGCCAAGTATGACTCTTCCTGTGGGAGGTGACCCTCCCAGGGCACCCTCTAGATATGAAATGCTCAACTTCCAAGAGATGAGACACTTGTGTACCTCAAGGAGATTGAAACAGGGTTCCAACCCTACCATTTCCCACCTGATAGAAGTCCTAGAGAGGGCTGATGCTGAGAAGGCCTCTAGACAAGGTCCCTCAGTTCATGCAGAAGAGGTCTTGCCCTCTACAGATGATGCATCAGACCCCACTATCATAGGTGAAGAAGGAGATGAACAAGAGGAAGAATCTGAAGAAGAGGTTTTTCAAGATAGCCAGGTCCAAGTTGGGAGACTTAGCCAGGCTAACCTAAGCCTACACAGGGCTGACAATGGGCTAGCCCCATACAGACCTATTAGTAGACTTAACCAGGGGTATGAGAGGAGGAGGTCTCACTCAGGTGACTCCCACCACTCTAATGCCGCTAGGGGGTCCAATACCCTTGCTCAGAGAAGGATGACCTCTCCTGAAAGGAGAGAACATCAGGCTAGGATGAGGGAAGCTAATCTACGGATTGAGAGACAAGAACTAGAAGTTGCCCTTGCCAAAGAGAAGCTTGCCCTAGCTAGAGAGCAGAAGTTGGATGGGTTACAACCCACTGGTGGCAGCAATATCCCTAAGGATAAAGACAGGTCCCATGAGAATTCTAGGCACCTGAGTAAGATAGTGCCCCCCTACAAAGTTGGGGATGACACCCACAAGTGGATAACTGCTTTGGAAAGGGCCTGCAAAGTCCAGCAGGTCCCCCAGAGTCAGTGGGCAGCTATCTTGTGGCTCTCCTTTGAAGAAAAAGGCAGAGATAAGCTCCTCACAGTTAGTGATACGGATGCTAATAACTACCCTGTCCTGAAGAGTGCTCTAATTGATGGGTTTGGCCTAACCACTGAACAGTACAGGTTGATGTTCAGAGATACCCAGAAGACACAGACTCAGGACTGGACTGATTTTGTTGATTGTGCCACTAAGGCTCTGGAAGGTTGGTTACTGTGAAGTAAAGTTAAGGACTATACAGGATTGTATAATTTGATCATGAGAGAACAAATCCTTAATAATTGTCAGAACCAGCTGTTGCACCAACACCTGATTGACTCAGATCTGACGTCTCCCCAAGAATTGGAAAAGAAGGCAGACAAATGGGTCAGAACCAGGGTTAAGCAGAAGCCCCAGAACCAAGGTGGTGATCTGAAAAAGGCAGACCAAAAGGGTGGGGTTCAGAAACAAAAAGACCAGAAGTCTTCTTCAGGCCCCCAAAATACTTCCAATGAGGGGGTGTTCCTAAATTCCAAGAAAAAGAAGAAAGAAGGTCCAAAGAAACCTTGGCGTAATTATTGTAAAACTGCCTCTCACTGGTTTAGTGAGTGCACCAAGAAAGGTACAGCCCCTACCACTGCAACCCCCAGGGCAACTGCACCCCCTAGTACAGTCAGCAGTGGTAGTTCCCAACCCAAGGCTATAGTGGGGTTAAACATGGGTACTGAGGTGGACTCTGGCCTAGTCAGGATTCCAACTCAGGCTGTTCAGATCTGTGATGTGGACATGGCTATGTCCACTACTGTGAGTCCTAATACTTTGGGCAAGTACAGACAGACACCTTTGATTAATGATAAAGTGGCTCAAGCCTACAGGGACACATGTCCCAGTGTCACTATGGTGACACCTAACTTTGTGGACCCTGGACAGATTGTACTGGGTGATAATTACCTGGTGACCAATGCTAGCAATGTCACTACTACACATAGTGTGGCAGTTGTTAATTTCTCCTGGGGAGGGGTAACTGGCCTCAAAAGAGTGGTGGTAAGTGCATACCTCCCAGTTGAATGTTGTTGGACCTGGCCCTTCTGGCAGGTTCACCCCGAAACTTTTTGCTTTTTCCAAGCCTGTTTCTGGAACCTGGTGTTGGGGATTTTAGGCCTTTGCGCACTTTTTCACTGTGGTACAGTGTAAAGTGCGTGAGCTCTCGGTGTATGTGTGGTGAGTGACCTGCCCTCCCATAGGAATGAATGGGGAATATGTATGCCCATGGTAGTTCCTGATGTGTGGGGAGTGCAGGGTCGAGTTTGGTATGTCCAATCTTCTCTCCTTTCGCAGGCTCCTGAAGACCTGGCTGTTCCCTTAAATCCACTCATCTGTCTCCACCTACTCTATCATTAGCGCTGGGACGCTCACGGGCAGCCATGCGCTCTAGAAATCCGCAAATAAAATAAAATAAAATAAATATATACGAACTCGTGAGATTGAATGCTGCGTAATGATGTATGCGGCATGAATGTGTCTAGTGCGGAAGTGCCACTTCTAGGCATGTGGGCGCATGTGTAGTGAGTCTGCTGGCACGTGATTGGCTGGAGCCTGGCTCCAGGAGTGCCTGGGCCTGCTTGTGGATTGACTGTCTGGTTTGAGGATGACAGGGGCTGGGGGGCCAGCCCGAAGAGATGCGGAGTCCCCAGAGAGAGCGGCCCGGCCCAGTGAGAAAAAAGGGCCGGGGGGGGCTCCAGGGGGGCTGCTGTTGGTGCCGGTTTAGAGGCACTGCTTCAGGGCGGCCCCGGATGGCAGCGGGCCGCTACAACGGTGTGTAGAGCCTGAGAAGGCTCCCGCGGGCATTTATATTTACGAGCCTGCAAGGCTCGAGGCGGCATCTCTGTGGTTTTTGAGTCCAGGAGGGACTCCCAATGACGGCCGCATTTTGTGTATCGAGCCCAGAGAGGCTCTTTGATGCCGCAGTTGTCTTCAGAGTCCCCAGTGGGGGGACTCCAACGTTTGGGGCATGTGTGATGTTCAGAGCCTGTGTGGCTCCAACATGCGAAGATTTATTCTAGGGGCTAGTGACAGCCCCTGTCGCAGTTTGTTTTTCCAGCTGCCCAGCAATTAGTGGGCAGCTGCACCGTTTAGGTCTTGGGATGTTCCCAGGTGCCCAGCAAGTAGTGGGCACCTGCAACGTTTAGGTTTTGCACCAGTGGCGCACCCCTGACTGGCGCTGCATGGCAGCGCGCCCTGACATTCTGGACACAGGGCTATTTAGGCCCTTTAATAGATGGGGGCTGGTATGTGATTTAATTTAGGCGCAATGTGATTATCTATGTGATGGTAATTGCCTAATGTGAGTTTTGCGTAATGTGATGTGGTGCTAGGAAATGTAATGCATTTAATATGATTACGCACCTTGATCTTACACCTCTGAATGTTTTTGGGCATCATGTGTTTCTGCGCTATTGAGTTGTGTTCTGGCACCTCTGAATGTTTTTGAGGCATCATGTGTCTCCTTGTTCTTACACCGCTGAATGTATTTCTATGCATCATGTGTTTTCTTTCCTTACACCTCTGAATGTTTAAGGAATCAAGTGTTTTTCTTTCCCTACACCTCTGAATGTTTTTATGCATCATGTGTAATGTGTTCTTGCTTATACTTCTAAATGTATTTTATACTTAGGTGGTTGTTCTTTCTAGTACAGGTGATCCTACTGAGGTCCTGGTTCCCTGCGTGACATTTCTCCTAAGGTGGTTAGGGTTGCGTAGGTGGTACTTACCTGTTCCCAGTAGTTACTGGTTGAGTGCTATTCTTGCTAATTTGTGCTACAGTGATTTTATATCCTTTTATTCTAATTTCTGACAGTATTTCTATTTCGAAAAGTGTTGATGCGGACAGTGGCCCAAGTGGCCCTGTCTTGTACATAATCCCTTGTGAATATTGCCCGTGCCATGGGGTTCTGATAATTCTGGACTCGTGTGATCACTCTGGACTCGAGAATTAAAACTCTCCGAAACTCGACGAATTCGGTATCAAAAGACCGAGAATGACGAACACACCATGTATAAATATTTTCAGCATAATCGAGTAACGATTTCACCTCGAAATCGTCATTTACGTTCTGAACCCTTGACTTCCATTTATGTGTTGCCCTTTACATAGGCCTTAATCCAGCTGAATTCAATTCCACAAGGACACATACTCCTTAATCGACTTTCCTATGACCTATGCAAGTTAGAACCATTGCCCCAGGCCGAACTCGTTAGGTCAGTTCCCCTCCCAGTGGCCGAACAAGATAGCATCAAGGTTCAACAAACCATAAAACCATTTCAGCGCACACACCTGCCGTATCTTGCTCCCATCTGTCTTTACTTTTCTGGCTTCACTTACTTTATGGTGGGGAGGTGCCCATTTTTATTGGGGGTCCACCGATATCTGATGAAATGTTGGACCTTGCCGGTGATTTGTTGTGGGCAGCACGACGTGATATATGTACATGTCATAATGACTCTGCTTTTCCTTTGTAACAAGAAATGTTAATAAGTATACTGCAAATTCGAAGAATGTTTGCCTGAAGCTGAATATTCTGTATAAAGAGAGAAGCCTGACTTTGTAAATTGAAGCAGTCTCCTGAGAATATACTTCCCGTGTGTTGTACTTCTAGGACACATGTTACCTTGGTTGCAGCCAATAAAATCGATCCTTGACTTCACCTAGAAGACTCCGAGTTTCTGTGGTCTGAATCAGGAAGAACCCGAGGTCTCTGGGTGTACCCTGACACCGCTGGGTTACCGGTTCTGTGCCGGTTCTTAAAACCCAGTACTTCAGCTGGCGCCCACGTGGGGCGATTCCAGTGGTGCCAGTCAGCCAGAGGTTCGTGAGGAGCTTCGTGTGAAAATTCCGGAGGACGGCCAACCACCTCATCGACCCCTGCATGTCGACGTGGTCCGAAGGTCTTTGCTGCAAGGTTCCCCGCTTCCCGACGGCTACGAAGGACTGCTGCCCTGGCTATCGCCCTGATTTGGACCCTTGAAGTTTGGTAGAGCGAAACACTAAGACGAGTCTTCTGGTGACGTCATCGATATTTCAGTTAAGTATAAGTGGAGCGTCTCCCAGTCCTTAGTGGGTTTTGATTTGGTACTTGCAAGCACCAAAACCAAGGGACTCGTGTATTCACGAGAAATATCGTAATCGATAATCCTTTGAAGTTTGGAACTAGACTAGTGAGCGAAAATGCCTGGTCTTAGACTTGGAAATTTGTTTTGTCTTGGTTGTAATAATAGGGACTCCCGATTGGAGGACTCGTGTCCGGTTCCTCCAGTTGGAACTCCAACTTATGAGTTGTACGTGAAGCATGGAGTAGGCCCCATCACATATAACGAAGTATGGATCAAATACACCAGAAAAGATGGTGTTTTAAAGTGGCCCCAACACGGTAGTTTTGACACTGAAATCCTAGATAATCTTGAAGTTAAACTGTTTAAAAAGAAAGCCCGGCCGGCAATGTTTGACTCTTTCTGCCTATGGCGTAAGGAGGCCAAACATAAGGAAATCAAATTAGCTAAGAAAAATAAGAGAGAAGGAGGACTTTCAGTAATGCAAGCTGCTATGCAGTATAAAGACAATGAAGAAGAGCAGATGAGTGAGCAGTTGCACAGGCAACGTAAAATGGCAATGGATAAATGTTATCCAGTTTTACCGACTAATAAGCAAGATGCAGCAAAAGAGCTTGAAAAAGATCCATTAATATCGCATTTATTAAGTTCGCCACCTCCCTATGCACAGAATCCTACAGCTCCTCCGCAACTCTTAGTTGCACAACCTGTGATTACATTGCCTCCTGCTCCTACGGTGCAGCCTCCTCCAGGCCCACCGACCACTTCTGCTCCGCCTGTGCTTTCCACGATTTTGCCCACTGTACTTTCTACTTCTCCTGATGCCTCCTCTGCTATTGTCTCTGATCCTGCTTTGTCTTACTCTGTTTTTCCACCCGTTATTCCTTCAGTTTCACCTTCCATTCGGCAGAAAATGGCCAGCACTGTCACTAACCTTTTCTCGCCTCTTTTCGGGTCGCCTACCACGACCCCTAACATGGGACGCAGACAGTTGCGAAGTTGACTGCCTGACTATCAAGAGAGAGACTCACTGAATCGTTTGGCAAGGAAATGGGTTATGGACACTGTAAAATATGATGTACAGTCTGTCATGGAAGTCTTCCATCAATGGGAAGCACCGACGCAGAGATATGTCTTTGAACAAATGTGCGTCTTTCTTTGTGAGGATTTGGAAGACAATGATCCAGAATGCAACCCGCAAGAATTGTGTCGTGTGCGGTACAAGTTTGGAGAGGGTATGATCGTAGGTCCAGATGTCGAGAAAGCGGTTGAAATATTGTTATCATATCGGAGTAAGGGGAGCGCTTCTGGGTCACAATCTGAGTCTGGTACATCTAGTAGGAAAAAGGCGCGACAATACCCCATGAGAGAAGTTCCCCCACAATGGAGAGAGGGCAACACAACTGTTGACCCCCTATTCTGCCACACTTTCAGCGTGTCTGGGTACATGTCCCATGGAAACGAGCTGAAGTTCTAGCACTCAAACAGACATTACCTGATCCACGTAAAAATCCTGCAGGGTATTACAAAGAATTGTCACAGACTGCTGGATCATGTATAATGAATTTAGCCGATATCGATATGCTATTTGGGATTGTGGTTCCACAGCCTATATGGGGAAAATTCGTCATGTAGATCATGATCAGGAATTAGGTGACTCATGGGCTAATATTGCTGCTACAGATGCCCGACAAATTGGTGGTGCTAAGCCTGAGCCTTTGATAGCAGAACTCCCTGGTAAAATAGTTGATTATATGAAAACGATAATGCCTGCAATACGCGTAAATTGGGATAAGTTGTCTGCATGCAAGCAGAAGAAAGAAGAAACAGTCTCAGATTTCTTCACCAGGTTTGAAGAAACAGTTGTTGACCACAGCGGTCAGGATATGACCACAGAAGGTGGTCAGCGTTTGTTTGTCGATAAATTCGTGCACAACCTGCTTCCAGAGTTGTGTAAAAAGTTAAAGGATTGAGAAAGTTCTTGGGCTGTGTCATCTTCAGCGCAGATATTAGCTACTGCACAATATTACGAAAATAGGGACAAGGATGAGAAAGACAGAGCAGAAAAGAAGACTAAGGAATTAAAAACGAAGGTTTTGTTGCAGCAAGCATATCCGCCACGCGGTGGCGGTAGTCAAAATAATAATAATAATCAGAATAATTATCAGAATAATTTTCAGCACCCTCAACAGTATCATAGGAACTCGCAAAGAGTCGAGTACACTCAGCCACGTGTCCCAGTAGGCCCCAACCAGTGTTCCTATTGCAAAGAAGAGGGTCATTTCAAGTATAGTTGTCCTATTTTGTTACAACGTGCAAATGGTGCTTCCGGTGTAAGAGGTTGTGGTGTTCAGCAAGCACCTAGAGGTAGAGGACGTGCAAACGTCCCCCAGAACACACGTCCCCTTCCACCACAAAATTCTATGAATAGGTTTGATCAGCAGAACAACGCATCTGACAGGACAGCTCAATACTATGTTGATGATTACTATACAGAAGATGAGTATTTGGAGGGTAACGATTGCTAGGACAGCCATAGACAAAGAGAGGGAGTTGTTTCAGTTCCAGTAGATCAGAGTGGACCATACGTTGAGGTGATTACATCAGGTGTGTCAGAGCCTTTTCTGTTGGATACTGGTGCTACAAAGAGTTCTATTATGCACTCCAAACTCCCTGGCGCACCTTTGTCTGGCGAAATGAACGTTTCTGTAGGTTTTTCTGGCGCCCCAGTTAGAAATCCGATTTCTGACCCTTTGTCTCTTTCTGTTGGTCCTTGCGAATTCGAAGCACCCCTCATTCTGACAACAGGTTGTGGTGAAAACTTGCTAGGATTGGATTTGCTAAAACGATTATATGCAACTTTGTACTGTTCTCCTTCAGGAGTACAACTTACTCTAGGTAGAAAAGTGGTTTCTCCCATATATTTGTAGAGGGATAAGCTTCCAGCAGAATTGTCGTTTCTTCCAGATATTCTTTGGGCCACCGGTCCTAATGACGTGGGTCTTTTAGAAATTCCACCATATGTTGTAACATTGAAAGCCAATGTTCAAATGCCACGAATTCCACAATATAGGATATCTAGTGAGGGTGAAAAAGCTTTGCTAGCGATTGTTTATGAATTGATTGAAAAGGATGTGATTGAAGAAACACGAGGCAACGTTTGCAATCGTCCTGTTCTGCCTGTTTTAAAACAAACTGGTCCCTCTCAGCCACCTGTGTACAGATTTGTGATTGATCTCAGAGAAGTGAATAAAATAGTTGTGCCACAATTTCCAGTTGTCCCCGACATTACCACATTATTGACTATGATCCCAGCATCTGCCTCTTGGTTTTCGGTGATTGACCTGAAGAATGCTTTCTTCAGCATCCCGATTGCTGAGGAGAGCAGGGATATTTTTTCCTTCAGTTTAGGAGGTCGCAGTTTCCGCTTTAAACGCGCTCCTCAGGGCTACTGTGAAAGTCCATCAATATACAGTCAAGCTCTAAAAACACAGCTTGATACGATTGTTTTACCTAAAGGTGCTACCCTTGTGCAGTATGTGGATGATTTGCTCATTGCTGGAGATACTGAGGAAATCTGTAAAAAGGCAACGCTGTCATTATTGCGCCATCTTTGTGATGTGCATCATAAGGTGTCACTTTCCAAGCTACAATATTGCCGACAAGAAGTGACCTACTTAGGTCACCTCTTATCGAAGGAGGGAAGGAAACTGACCCCAGAAACAATTCAGGCAATAGCGAAATTGAGTGTGCCAAGAACACAGAGAGAAGTGCGTGCTTTCTTGGGCATTACATCGTACTGTAGACAGTGGATTCCAAATTTTTCGTTATTGGCCAAACCTTTGGTGGCATTAACGTGTAAAAATACGCCCAATCCTATTCCTTGGTCTGAAGAGTGTCAGAAAAGTTTTCTCGAATTGCGCACAGCATTATGTTCGGCTCCTGTGTTAGGTGCCCCTGACTACAGTAAACCTTTCACATTATATGTCCATGAGAAAGAGAGCTGTGCATTGTCTGTGCTGACTCAGTTGTTTGGAGGTAGGCAGCGTCCATGTGCCTATTTTTCGTCGACTTTGGATCTGGTAGCTAAAGCATTGCCAAGTTGTTTAAGAGCCACAGCAGCAGCGGCTGTTTCTATTCGACAGTTTGCGGGTCTAGTAATGAATAATACACTAGTCGTGATGGTCCCACATGCAGTAGAGGGGAAACAACCTTTACAACGCAACTTTTACAACGCACTACCATTACAACGAAACTTTTACAACGCAAAAACTTTTACAACGCATACCATTACAACGCATGTTTTTACAACGCAAGTACTTTTACAACGCATACCATTACAACGTAAATATTGGTAAGTATATAATTATATTTAAAATTATATTTTGTTTGGGTTTTTTTATGGGGTATTTTTAGGGTTCAGGGTCAGTTTTCAGTTTTTGGGTAAAGGGGTATTTTTAGGGTTCAGGGTCAGTTTTCAGTTTTTGGGTAAAGGGATATTTTTAGGGTTCAGGGTCAGTTTTCAGTTTTTGGGTAAAGGGGTATTTTTAGGGTTCAGGGTCAGTTTTCAGTTTTTGGGTAAAGGGGTATTTTTAGGGTTTAGGGTCAGTTTTCAGTTTTTGGGTAAAAGGGTATTTTTAGGGTTCAGGGTCAGTTTTCAGTTTTTGGGTAAAGGGGTATTTTTAGGGTTCAGGGTCAGTTTTCAGTTTTTGGGTAAAGGGGTATTTTTAGGGTTCAGGGTCAGTTTTCAGTTTTTGGGGTACAGGGGTATTTTTAGGGTTCAGGGTCAGTTTTGGGTTTTTGGGGTACAGGGGTATTTTTAGGGTTCAGGGTCAGTTTTGGGTTTTTGGGGTACAGGGGTATTTTTAGGGTTCAGGGTTATTTTGGGGTTTTTGGGGTACAGGGGTACAGGGTAAAAAAAAAAAATTAATTAAATTAAATTAAATTAAATTATATTAATTACAATTAATTTAAAATAAAAAAAATACTATATACTTACCAATACTTACGTTGTAATGGTATGCGTTGTAAAGGTACTTGCGTTGTAAAAACATGCGTTGTAATGGTATGCGTTGTAAAAGTTTTTGAGTTGTAAAAGATTCGTTGTAACGGTATGCGTTGTAAAAGTATGCGTTGTACGTCATACATCCGCAGTAGAGACGTTGTTAAATAGAACCAAAACACAGCACTTAACTAGTGCTCGATTGTCCAGTTACGAATTAACACTATTAGCGAGTCATGTGCACATAAAAAGGTGCAGTACTTTGAATTTTGCCAATTGCAGAAGAATCAGATGTTTCAGAACAACACAATTGTTTTCTTAGAATGGAGGAAGAGACGAAAGGGAGAGTAGATCTATTCGATATTCCTCTTGCTGAATGTGATGGTACATTATAGGTGGATGGTTCATGCTTCAAGCTCCGGAATGGTGACACAACTGCAGCATATGCTGTCACGACTTTGCATACAATTGTTGAGGCTGCACGTGTCCCACATAATTCAGCTCAAGCAGCAGAATTAATCGCACTTACGAGAGCGTGTGTGTTGTCTAAAGGAATGAAAGTGACTGTCTATACCGACAGCCAGTATGCATTTGGAGTGGCTCACAGTTTTGGACGATTGTGGAGAGAACGTGGGTTCCTGACTTCGCATGGAGCTAAGATTCAGCATGGTCAGTTGGTGAATGAGCTTCTTGAATCACTGACCCTGCCCCTGCAAATGGCGATTGTGAAATGTAGTGCTCACAAGAAGGTGACTGATGATGTTGGTCGTGGCTGTCACGACTTTCCGAATGTATGTTGCAGGCCCTGCAGGATGGACTGGTGATGATGGAATGTGTGAAAACACGAAAGAGAGTGTGAAGTCCATCCAAGCTGAGGCCACAGAGAAAGAGTTGAGCACGTGGAGAGAAAGTACGGGTAGAATGGATACAAATGGTTGTTGGATTGGATTGACAGAGCATCAGAGATGGTTGTTACCCGATGCATATGTGCTTGCAGTGGTTACAATGGCTCATGGGATGGCTCATATCGGCGTAAAAGGGATTTGCGAGTTGTTGGCTCCTGTATGGCAAAATTCAGAAATTCCCAAGTGTGCAGAGAATGTCGTCAAGAATTGCATGGTATGTCTGAAGCACAATCCTGGTAGGGGAACCCCAACTCCAGCTGGTCATTTTGCACCTCCTACGTATCCGTTCGAGGTTTTGCAGCTAGATTTCATCCACATGGAGAGGTGCAACAACTTAAAATACGTACTCGTTGTTGTTTGTGCTTTCTCAAGATGGGTAGAAGCCTATCCCCTAAAAGACAATACTGCCCTGTCCACAGCGAAAGCCCTTGTGAAGGAGTTCTTCCCAAGATTCGGAATGCCTAGAATGGTCTGGTCTGACAACGGGAGTGAATTCGTGGGTTGTGTGATGAAAAGAGTGTGTGAAGGGCTAGGTATTCGGCAAAAGTTCCACGCTGCAAATCACCCCCAATCAGCTGGATTAGTATAATGTTACAATGGCACTTTAAAACTCAAACTGGCCAAAATCCAAGCGAGCACAGGTCTTAAATGGCCTGATGCTCTACCCTTAGCACTCCTGTCCACCAGAATGACTGTGCATTCACGAGTGAAACTCAGCCCTTATGAGATCGTTTTTGGCCGGCCAGCCAACATATGGGGAGTGCCTAGACCCACAAAGTTTAGTGAGCTTGAGCACCCTGTTTTGCTCGATTATCTGTATGAATTGATGGCTAAATTGCGTGTTTTGTATCAACAGGTTCATGACACCCTGCCTCCGGTCTCTGAAACTCCAGGCCACACCATTGATCCTGGATCCTGGGCGCTGATTAGAAATTTTCAACGGACAAAGAACGACCAGCCCAGGTGGACAGGACCGCACCTCGTCCTTCTTTCCACAAGGTCAGCCGTTCGGGTGGAGGGGAAGGCCAACTGGGTCCACGGGATCCATTGCAAGAAAATACCTTTCCCTCTGCCTTATGACCAGTGGGTCCAGAAGGGTGTCGCTGACCCAGAACATAACACCGTGCCACATGCCACACCTTTCAGTGATGCACACATAGAAGAAACTGACTTTACACGTGAAAACGAAAACATTTTGCACAGGGCTGTGCCGTCATCCAATCGATTGAACACTACAGAGTCTGAAGTTTTGTTCCAGGATCAGACAATACCTGGAAGACAACGATATAATTTGAGACCAAGAAAAACGAACTAATAAAAGTAATTTCTTTTTGCAATTCAAGACCAAGATCTATGAACTAATAAATAGATATCATTTTTCTTCCCAAGTACTATTTTTGAAAGTGCAGCTCTCCCATTTAAGAAACTTGCTAATTTTTGTTTTTCGAACCGCCATCCGGGTTCCGCTGCTAGGGCCGCCATTTGATTAAAATCTTTGGGGTGCAGCTGACGACGTTAGGTCGGTAGTTCTGGTTGGTCCAAGGGAGTTGCCCTAGACTGACAGAAGCATCCCTTAGCAGAGGCAACCTCCCACCGCGGGCAGCACTTTAGAGAGGATGGAGTTTCCCGATGTGGAGAGACCTGCCAAGCAAACGAACTTTATGAGCAAATTGTGCAACGTGACGACAAAGAACTATTAGCGCCCCAGCTGTGGAATAAACTGCCTGTGTCCCTGCGCAGTTCCCCTAACCTGTTAACATTTAGGAAGGGGCTCAAAACTTGGCTTTTTTCCTCTTAGTTCCTGGCCCTATTAGGTTTCTTCCTCTCTGTTTTTATTTTCTTTTCCTGTTGTGTTATGAGATTGTGTGCAATTCAAAGCGTCGGGACACTCTTCTGAGTAGCCGTACGCTATATAAAACCCCGGGATAACATAACATAACAAAGAAAAGTTGTATAATATTGTGCATTTTTATGCTATCTAGTATAATGGTATTTTTAATAAGTTATGTTTTATTCTCTTTTCGTGTGACATTTACACCCACTGCATCACCCACACCTCCTCCTACTGTTTCCTCCCATTCTTTCCACCCCCTTCCTGAACACGAATCAGCTAGGAGATTAGAATTTATTAATAACTCCTTTGTTCAGCTTTTACACCAACACCAACTGGTAATGAACACAACTAACTGTTGGGTTTGTGGCCTTATGCCTCACACTACTGACAAAGGTATCCCTTATCTAGTCCTGCCTTTCAGCCATAATGGTTCTGTGTGGGCATTCAGAACAATGTTCATATACGCACGTGAAGTCCAACCCCTACATTCTGTAAAAGATAACCTCAAGACTAGCGCCCTAGTCAAAGGCATAGTTGACATGATTAAGGAAGAAATTTCTTATGAAAATACCCCGGAGATGAGATATTCGCATATATAGGTTGGAACGTGACCGGATATGGAGCTACTATAAGTGAGAAACAGCAAACTAAAGGATCGTCCCCGATTTGGATTGTACCCCATCAGGGTAACCTATGTCTGCAAGGTATTGGCAGGAATCCCAGAGCTCAGTTAGGGAAGAGTGTCTGTACTGAGACGTATGCTTTTGGATCTCAGACTTCCACTGCGTTTTTAGCAGCTAAGGGTACCTATTTCATCTGCCACGATAGAGCCTATACATGACTGCCCCCTGACTTTTCGGGCTCGTGTTTTGTTTCCTTCCTGTTGCCTCCCACCTACACAGCAGCGGCAGATTACCACAAGACAAGGGTAGTTAGAGGTGTCTTGAGTAAAGAAGACACTGCAGGTCAAGAATTTGGGGACTTTGCAAAGGGTTTTCTGCCGTTCTGGGGATCCATGGCTAACAGCAGGAACATAAGGCAATTGACAAGAGTGGTTGAATCCACCGTGATTGAAACTGCTGGTGCCCTTGGTAACCTGACTGCTGAGCTCCAGTCGGATCGTCTTATGACCCTTCAGAACAGGGTCGCGTTAGATGTCATACTTGCAGACCGAGGTGGGGTATGCAGATTGATCCAATCTAGTTGCTGTATTTTCATCCCTGATAACGCTCCAATAGTGTACCAGGCCATCTCCAAACTACATAAGATTCCTGAATCTATTCATGTGGATAAAGGAGATTGGTCGTTAATGGGATGGTTCTAGGAACTGATATCTGCCTGGGGATGGAAAATTCTAATGGTCATTGGGATGGTCTTAGCCATTCTTTTCCTGTTCTGTCTGTGCATACAGTGTGCTCCTGCAATATGTGGCCTCTGTGTTACACCATGTGTAAGGAAGCCTGTATCAAGAGATGAACTAAGTACTAGAATGATGTTACAGCAGCATCTCAATGACTTTAGGAATATAGATCTGGACTCAGATTAGCATGAGGATAGATTAATTGCCTATGTAAGGGCAAAAGGAGGGTTTGTGGTTCTGACAATTCTGGACTCGTGTGATCACTCTGGACTCGAGAATTAAAACTCTCCGAAACTCGACGAATTCGGTATCAAAAGACCGAGAATGACGAACACACCATGTATAAATATTTTCAGCATAATCGAGTAACGATTTCACCTCGAAATCATCATTTACGTTCTGAACCCTTGACTTCCATTTATGTGTTGCCCTTTACATAGGCCTTAATCCAGCTGAATTCAATTCCACAAGGACACATACTCCTTAATCGACTTTCCTATGACCTATGCAAGTTAGAACCATTGCCCCAGGCCGAACTCGTTAGGTCAGTTCCCCTCCCAGTGGCCGAACAAGATAGCATCAAGGTTCAACAAACCATAAAACCATTTCAGCGCACACACCTGCCGTATCTTGCTCCCATCTGTCTTTACTTTTCTGGCTTCACTTACTTAATGGTGGGGAGGTGCCCGTTTTTATTGGGGGTCCACCGATATCTGATGAAATGTTGGGCCTTGCCGGTGATTTGTTGTGGGCAGCACGACGTGAAATATGTACATGTCATCATGACTCTGCTTTTCCTTTGTAACAAGAAATGTTAATAAGTATACTGCAAATTCGAGGAATGTTTGCCTGAAGCTGAATATTCTGTATAAAGAGAGAAGCCTGACTTTGTAAATTGAAGCAGTCTCCTGAGAATATACTTCCCGTGTGTTGTACTTCTAGGACACCTGTTACCTTGGTTGCAGCCAATAAAATCGATCCTTGACTTCACCTAGAAGACTCCGAGTTTCTGTGGTCTGAATCAGGAAGAACCCGAGGTCTCTGGGTGTACCCTGACACCGCTGGGTTACCGGTTCTGTGCCGGTTCTTAAAACCCAGTACCTCAGCCAGTTGGCACAATGTACATGTGTGATTTCTATCTGATGTGTTTTGACAATACAAAAGTTATTTTCATATAACCTTGTGTGGAGTTCCTTTTGTGGTTTACCTAGGATGTTGTTGCTGTTGTGTGCTGGCGCAAACGCTTTACACATTGCCTCCGAGTTTAGCCTTACTGCTCGTGCCAAGCTACCAAGGGGGTGAGCAGGGGTTATCTTGGCGTGTGACTCCCTTGCCCTGACTAGAATGGTGGTTTCTGCCTGGCTTTGGCGTCAGCCTTAGCCTACCAGAAATAGCCTGTTCTAACAAATGTCTTTTGGGCAATGATCTTGAAAACACAGTATGGTCAGAAGTGGAGTATAGGACTCATGCAGAGATGTTAGGCATATCAGCTCATGTCCTTGCTGTGACCAGGTCACAGACCAAACAGTGCCAAACTGAACAGGCCTTGGATCCTGAAACTATGGACCAAGTGCCATCCAAGAGAAAGAGCAGTAGGGTTAAGGCAGTGCCTTCCCCCCTGACCTCAAGTGAGGATCAGCCTTCTCGGGAAGCTGATTTTGAGACTCCTGAAGGAACTGTCCTGGAAGAGCTTGAACCTGAACAGGTTGAGTTTCTTGGGACAGGGGGGCCTTCAAGGGGAGACTTGGGGCATGCTCAGTTAGACTGCCCCTCTTTTGAACCCCTCAGACAGCAAGCTGCTTCTGAGGCTTCAGGGAATGCTACAGGTACCCATAAAGTTTATTGGAATGAAGGACTTCTTTATTCTGAGGGTAGAGACCCCAAGCCTGGTGCTTCCAGTAGTACATATGTTTTCATTGACACCTAGTCAGACTAACTGGTGCAACCATGAGGTGGACACTGGTGACAGTCTGCCTGTGAAGAGTAAGATCTACAGGCAACCTGACCATGTCAGGGATTGTATAAAGACTGAGGTACAGAAAATCTTGAGTTGGGAGTAATTGAGCCATCAGAGAGCCCCTGGGCCAGCCCAGTAGTCCTTGTACCAAAACCTCACACACAAGATGGTAAGAGAGAGATGAGATTCTGTGTGGAGTATAGAGGTCTCAATGCCGTCTCTAGGACAGATGCTCACCCAATTCCAAGAGCAGATGAGCTCATTGATAGATTGGCTTCTGCCAAGTTTCTGAGCACATTTAATTTGACAGCTGGCTATTGGCAAATCAGGTTAGCTGAGGATGCCAAGGCCAAAACTGATTTCTCAACCCCAGGAGGTCATTATCAATTTGTGGTAATGCCCTTTGGCTTAAAGAATGCACCTGCCACTTTCCAAAGGTTGGTGAACCAAGTCCTCACTGGGTTGGATGACTTTTGTGCAGCTTATCTTGATGATATTGCTGTCTCAGAACTCAGAACTTTAGGGGTTTCCTTCTTACCTTAGCCCATGATATTCCCTTAGCAGGACATCTAGGCCAGAACAAGACTTGGGACAGGCCTGTCCCTCACTTTCACTGGCCCCAAACGTCAGAGGATACTAAGGAGTTTTGTCGCTCCTGTGTGACCTGCCAAGGCAGTGGCAAATCAGGTGGCACAACAAAGGCCCCCCTCATACCACTACCTGTGGTGGGGGTACCCTTTGAAAGAGTTGGGATTGACATTGTTGGACCAATGGATCCCCAAACAGCCTCTGGGCACAGATTTATACTGGTGTTAGTGGATCATGCCACCAGGTATCCAGAAGCTATTCCCCTAATGACCACAACAGCACCTGTTGTGGCAAGAGCCCTCCTGGGAGTTTTCTCAAGAGTGGGCTTTCGAAAGGAGGTTGTCTCAGACAGAGGTGCAAACTTCATGTCTGGGTACTTGACTGCTATGTGGAAGGAGTGTGGTGTTTATTACAAATTCACTACACCCTACCATCCAGAGTGCAATGGGCTAAGTGAAAGATTCAATAAGACCCTCAAGGGTATGATCAAGGGTTTACCTGAAAAGCTTAGGCGTAGATGGGACATCCTTCTACCCTGCCTTCTGTTTGCTTACAGAGAGGTCCCACAAAAGGGGGTTGGCTACAGCCTTTTTGAACTTTTGTTTGGGCATCCTGTAAGGGGACCCCTATGTCTGGTGAAGGAAGGATGGGAGTTACCTCTCAAAAAGTCTAAACAATACATAGTGGACTATGTACTTGGTCTCCGCTCCAGGATGGCTGAGTATATGAAGAAGGCTTCTAAAAACCTTGAGGCTAGCCACGAACTTCAGAAAGCTTGGCATGACCAAAAGGCTGTGCTGACTGAGTACCAGCCAGGACATAAGGTGTGGGTGTTGGAGCCAGTGGCCCCAGCAGCACTCCAGGACAAATGGTCTGTACCCCACACCATTGTTGAGAAAAAGGGAGAGGTCACCTACTTGATGGACCTTGGAACCCCTAGGAGCCTCCACAGGGTGCTCCATGTCAACAGACTCAAAGCATATGTTGACAGGGCAGACGTGGGCTTGCTCATGGCTACAGATGAGGGACAGGAGGAAGAGAGTGACCCTCTCCCAGACCTGTTGACTCAGAACCCTGATGATGGTTCAGTTGATGGTGTGGCCTTAGCTGGCAGCCTCACTGACCAGCAGCAACAGGACTGCAGACAAGTTCTACAGGCCTTTAGACATATGTTTTTATTGACACCTAGTCAGACTAACTGGTGCACCCATGAGGTGGACACTGGTGACAGTCTGCCTGTGAAGAGTAAGATCTACAGGCAACCTGACCATGTCAGGGACTGTATAAAGACTGAGGTACAGAAAATGCTTGAGTTGGGAGTAATTGAGCCATCAGAGAGCCCCTGGGCCAGCCCAGTAGTCCTTGTACCAAAACCTCACACACAATATGGTAAGAGAGAGATGAGATTCTGTGTGGACTATAGAGGTCTCAATGCTGTCACTAGGACAGATGCTCACCCAATTCCAAGAGCAGATGAGATCATCGATAGGTTGGCTTCTGCCAAGTTTCTGAGCACATTTGATTTGACAGCTGGCTATTGGCAAATCAGGTTAGCTGAGGAAGCCAAGGCCAAAACTGATTTCTCAACCCCAGGAGGTCATTATCAATTTGTAGTAATGCCCTTTGGCTTGAAGAATGCACCTGCCACTTTCCAAATGTTGGTGAACAAAGTCCTCACTGGGTTGGATGACTTTTGTGCAGCTTATCTTGGTGATATTGCTGTCTTCAGCTCCATCTGGGGGATCACCTGATCCACCTGTAGAAGGTTTTGGAGGCGCTGCAGAAGGCAGGCCTATCTATCAAGGCCACAAAGTGCCAGGTAGGGCAGAGTAAGGTTGTATACCTGGGCCACCTTGTAGGTGGGGGTCAGGTTCAACCACTGGAGAGTAAAATCCAGACCATCAAGGACTGGGCTCCTCCAACCACCCAGACACAGGTCAGAACTTTCTTGGGCCTGTCTGGTTACTACAGAAAGTTTGTTAAGAACTATGGGTCCATTGTGACACCACTTAATGACTTGACTTCTAAGAAGATGCCAAGAAAGGTTCACTAGACAGTTAGCTGTCAAAAGGCATTTGATGACCTGAAGAAGGCCATGTGCTCTGAACCTATCTTAAAGAGTCCTGACTACTCCAAAGAGTTTATTGTCGAAACAGATGCTTCTGAGTTGGGGGTGGGAGCTGTGCTTTCACAACTTAATGTAGATGGTCAAGACCAGCCCATTGCTTTTATTAGCAGAAGGATGACCCCTAGAGAGAAACGTTGGTCAGCTATTGGGAGGGAGGCCTTTGCTGTGGTTTGGGCCCTGAAGAAGTTGAGACCATACTGGTTTGGCAGAAACTTTAACATTCAGACAGACCATAAGCCCCTCTTGTGGCTAAATCAGATAAAGGGTGGGAATCCCAAACTGCTCAGGTGGTCCATTTCCCTACAGGGGATGGACTTTACAGTGGAGCACAGACCAGGGACTGACCATGGCAAGGCTGATGGTCTCTCCAGGTACTTCCACTTAGAACATAAAGACACAACTGGTCAAGGTTAGTCTAATGTCCCTGCGTTTGGGGGGGGGGGGTTATGTAGGAGAGTAGGGTCTGCTTTCCTATGGTCACCCCATTTTTTGCTTTTTGCTTCACTGGTTTTCGACTTAATGTGGCTGTGGGCCTGCTAATCAGACCCACAGCCCTGCTGTTCTCTCTCTAAATTCACACTATGTACTTTAGGTACATCACCAATTGGGATTTGGGTCACTCTTATGAGTCCCTGTACAGTGTACTATAGGTACCCAGGGCATAGGTGCATCCAAGGCCTACCAGGGGCTGCAGCATATCTTTTGCCACCCCTGGCTGGCCATCCAAACTGACACAACTGGCTGATCACTCAGCTGGGGCAAGGTCGTGTAATCACCCATTGCTTAGATATAGTATTCCTATGTCTAACCTTATATCTAGACACATACACACCTATAAGTCACCCCTATGGCAGACCTTAACAATCCTGAAGGCAGAGTGCTTGGTTTTATGTGAGATGGTGCTCTAGCATGAGCCTAGCCTGTCTTCAGCTTTCAGAAGCATGTCCTTATAGCTGTTCTAGGATATTGCCATACCATATACTCTTAAGTGCATTATGAACCTCGCAGTCAGATGCTAACTATGGTTTGGCTTTATCAAAACATGTCGTGTAAATTGTCATACGCTTTGGAATACTACCCCCTCGCCAGTCCTGGCGACGGGGGTAGCATTTCACCCTTCTAGAGGGAGAAGACATGTTACTTCCATTAATCCCGGTTAAAGTTAACCAGAGCCTCAGCATCACAAAATGGATGCTGCTGCCACAGACACAAGTTTGACCTCCTGCTGCTGGGAGTCCTTCCAGCGAGGGAGGCTTGGACAATAGGTTTCCTGTCACAGGGAGGTGCTAGCACCACCCCAGACAGGCTATAGTGCATTGGCGCAGGGAGGGCTGAATGAAAGGAGACACTGCCTGGGGCACACAAGGTGTCCCATGCATAGGCCAGTTCAAACTGGTGCTGGGGCACTCCAGCCCCAGCTCTGGTGTGAAACTGGACAAAGGGAAAGCGGTGTAACCACCCCCTTCCTGGGTCCCACCCATAGGAGGGACTAAGCAGGTAATCCAGCCCCTAGATTTGGTATATAGGTAGGAGCTGAGTCCCAAGACTTTAGATTTATCCTGACTGAAACTCTGATACGAAACTCTGGACCTTCGACATCCTACTCGACATAGAAGACTGAAGAATCTCCCTTGTGGTCAAGGAGTGACCACCCTGTGAAAGCAGGCACCATTAAGCGCTCAACGGTTTGCTTTGTCGTTGCTCCCGCTGGAGCCCGAACACAGAGCCGGACAAGACCCAGACTTCCTCTGCCCGATCCACAGCCACAGCAAAGCTGAGACCTGTGGAGGCGAAGCGAGACGTGGGACCGGCCATCTTGGAAACCCAGCGAAACGCTTTCCGTGCTGCTTCTGAGGCACCCTTGAATTTGTGCATTGGGGATTGAGAAGCCCCAGCCCCGAGCATCCACTGCACCAAAGATCACATCTCCACACTCACCGAGTGCTGCGTGGGGCTCTTTTGCATTTTCCTGCTCGACGCGTCTGTCCGGTCACTTGCCCGTTGGCTAGTGGCCTCTGTGACGATGAAATCCGAAATCTACACTGCTGGTCTGGTTGCTCCAGACTGGCCCTTGCATCCTTGCGAAGGAGAAGCCCCTCAGTCCTTGCTGGCCTAAGTAAGATGCCCTCTTTGAATCATGCGTGGGTTGCCTTTGCCAAGGCTTGTTGACTCCAATCCGGAAGCCGACACCACCGACAGCGAGAGCTTTAATGGGACAGTCCGTGCCCAGCTCCTGGTCATCGTCGACACCTCCTGGTCCACGTGGCAGTAGAGACAAGCTTCACGACATCACCTGATTGCTTCCCGACATCGCTTGGTTCCTTCCTGGTTCCATCCTGGTCACTGGCTAGTTACCCAGACTCTGTCCCCTCTGCTTTCAGGTACTCTTCATCCTCGATCCGCCCTTGGATCCAACAGGACTCTTCTCTCCTGGTCGCTTGCAGCATCTTTTCTCCAAGGCTCCATAGAACTCCACGACAAAATCCACGCACTTTGGGACCTATGCACCCGCTTCCTGTGGGTGAGGTAACGCGAGTACTGCTGTGCTCGTGTGAAGATTAACTCTCCTAGTGTCCTAGTTTCAAGTGGTTAGCTTCTAGTCCATTCGGAAGACTCCTAAACCTTTAACTTTCTAACTTTACGCACCCATTGACTTCTATGTGTGCACGCGTGTGCATTTAGACACTGCACCCGCATCCCGTGGGCCTCCTGCTTCCTAATTACTGTTAGTCCAGTGTAGTCCCAGCGATCCCCAAAGCCCTAGGCCTTTCCATTGTTCGTGACGTGGTTCTTATACCAATATTTTAGTATATGGTTTAGCGGGCCACCAGGGCCTATCCATATTGTGCAACTTATTGTATGTTATATTGAGTTACTTGTTATGCGCTTGTGCTTCTGTGCTCAATAAGAGTTCAGAGCATTGATTTAGAAATAAATACATATATATTTTGAATATATAACCTGTGTGGTGTCCTTTCATTTGGTATTAAAAGGATTGCATATGGTAAAACAGCTGGCTTCACTCTCTTGAGTTTAGCCTAAGACTGCTTTTGTCCATGCTACCCCTAGGATAGCTGGTCTATAAGGTTGACTTTACAACCATCACCATAAAGGTTGTTTGGACTGGTGCAAGGTGCTCACTAGAATAGTGAACATCATATACCAGTCCAACTTCTCACAGAGATGGTGGCAGATCCCGCCACCAACTGGGCGCCCATGTTCTAAAAGGGCAAGATTAGGATGGTTTGGAGGCTGCAGCTCCCGGGGGGAGCCTGTGCATGCTCATTCCTGGGGAGGAATGAGCATGCGCAGGCTCCCGCGCATGTGCACCTCCAAGAAGAAGGCTATACAGACAAGGAAGCTGACCCGGCGAAAAGGTAAGTTTTAAAAATCTTTATTTTTGGCTTTAATAATGTTAAAATGGTGGGCGGGCGGCAGGCTGCGGGCGGGTGCCGCGTAACGGAAATTTGCGGAGAGGCACGGACATTGGTTCAATCTCCGTGCCTCTCCGCGAAAGTCCCTTACGCGACTTCCGCCCACCCCAAGTCTTGACTGCCACTGAGGGCAACTCAAGGTCGAGGACCTCAATATCCCACCAAACCATCATTGCGCATGTAGCTCCCTCTTCTGTAGCAATTGTAGGGGGAGTATCTAGAGATGTATCCAGTCTGCTAGTATCACCAGGTTTCTCACACCAGTCCATATCATGATCATAAGGCTAGTATTCAGAAAGGGTCCAGTGACCCTTCCCATTCCTCCCTGAGGCCTAGCCCTTCAGAATAGCGTTCAGGCTCCAACCCTGGACATGGGGTCCTGATGGTGCCGTAATCAGCATTGGTTGAATCGGCTCTGTGTCAGATTCAGGGATCACAATGGGGCTGGTGCCGGTATGGAGCACTGGCTCAAGAGCCGGGAAAGGTTGGAGTGGCACGATTAGCGCCAGTCCAGATCCATGATTGGATCTATGGGGGCCCGAAGGTGCGATAGAGGGGTCAGGACTCTCAAACATAAAACACATGATTTCATAAATTTGAGGCGGGAGCTGCTCCGACTCCTGTAAAACTGGGGAGATGTGGAGTCAACACAGGTGCAGGATCTAGGAACCAGGTCTTGAACGCCAATGTTCCACGTCGGGCAACAGACGAGAAGTCAAAGCGCGCTTCAACTTCTTGTGTTGTTTGTTCCTGTTACCTGAATGCCCCAATGCTTTTGAGAGGGACAATGAAGACTTCAGACTCCTGGAACGGTTTCAAGAACTTCCTCTCGTGAGTGACAGTGACTTCTGTTGAACTGCATGCCAGGCTGCTAACAGCTTCAGGGGCCACTCCATCAAAGCCTTCGACACCATGGGCAGGCAGTCAGAACACGACTTGTAGTCATGGTCGCGCTCCAGACACTAGGATCATTGGAAATGCGGGTCCGTCCCCGACATGGCGCCACAGGGTTTCAAACATGTCTTCCTCAATGGCATCCTCGACACATCAGGAGGAAAAAACCTCAAAAAATGTTGCTGAGGGGGGCGTGGCCGAGATGGCAAAGGACTGAGACGTAGGATCCCATCTCTCTGTACCGGCCGGGCAAGACCTTCCCCACCACCCTAACTTTAGACCTCTCTCGGAGGGCAGAACACTTGGTAGGGCAACCAGGACGACCCTGGACACCCCTGGGGGTGATATCAAATGGATAGCTCTCGCAGAGCTCGAGAGAGAAATGAGCCAGGGCGTAGGTTGCGCAGACGCGGAGCCCTGCCTGACAGTGACATGGCAGGCCGACAGACGCCAGCAGGAGCTGAAACTCGCCCTCGATAGCCCGGAAGCGGCCGGAGTACATACAGAGACTGACTGCAGTCCCCGAGAGACACCAGGACAGCGAATTGGCTTCCTCAATTGGAATAGTGTGCACCAGGGCGGGTTAGTCAGAGAGAGACAGAAAAGAGGAGGGGCTGACAGCGAGAAGGCCCGGAGCAGAAAACGATGTGGCTGGTCGGGGCTCCCAAGTCCTGCTTCGAGAAGAAGAGCGCCCGGGTTGATTCAAAAGTGTGCCTGTCAAATGGGAACACAGAACCTGGCAGAACACAAATAACACCAAAGAGAGGCTATTGGCGGACAAGTCCATGCCCCTCATGTGAGTAAACATTGTCTGGGGGTGAGCTCCCTTCTCTGCCATCTAAGTAGATGGCCTGGAGCCGGGAGGAGACCCTGGGCTGGGTGTGTCGGGGGTAAAGCGTCTAACAGCAGGCAATACCCCACTGAGAGCACACATCAAGGAAGAGGTGGCTTCCCAGCAATGGAGAACTGTGAGGGTGGTGATTTTGCATAGCGGTCGGAGGGTAGATAGTCCTGGAAGTGCCTATGAAACTTAGTAAGCCACCAGGGTGGAGGACACCATCAACTATTGCAGGTGCCGCATCTGGGGGAAGAAGTGAAAGCAGCAGTTCAATGATTGAGACCCCTGTTATAGACAAGGGCAGACGCACGTTGGCACCCTGGAGCTATCAGAGATAGGGAAGGAGGCTTAATGAGGGAGAAACCAAGAGGGTCCTCACTATGGGGGCCACTCCATTCTTAACTCGCCCGCAGCGAAGTGCCAGAGATATCGGGCCACCACCAGGGTTGCTCGAAGTCATATCCACTGGATGTATCCAGGGATGCTGCAAGTGCAGCACATGTGAGGCTGAAGCCCAGCCAGAGGTGTAGAGGATTCAAGCCCTGAGCACTGTGCTGACCCATCATAGCTCCTTGCATACCTGGTCCTAGTAGCTCCGAAAGGATGGCATCCACGAAGGCAAAGACGGGAGGGCCCCATTAAAGACATGGTAATAAAGCAGTCGGGCTCTCAGGAAAGCAGCCCCAAGGTGGCCTAAGCAGGGCAAACTTACCGGCAGTGGAAAATCTGGAGGCCCCAGTCACACGCCCATATCTGGAGGCCCTGTTATTCAGTTTGAAAAATGGCCTCTTGGCGGTGAAGCGGGGTCTATTGAGTGACCTACAGTCGGTATGCAAGGAGGTGACTGATATTGGGGACGGGATGAATGCCATCGAAGGACGGGAAACGGGAAATGAGGAGATTGTGCAGCTGCAACAGGAAATCATTTGCCTAACCGATCAACAGTTGGACATACAAGCCCACGCAGAGGACTTAAAAAAAGTGCTCCAGACATAATAATAATCGAATTAGGGGGCCCCAAGAAAAGCGGAGGGAGGTAACATAGAGGCCTGCGTTGCAGAGCTATTTGCCCAAATCCTAGAAGAGAACGCAGCATTGGTGATCTGTTTGGAAAGGACCCATAGAGTGGGTCGCTGGGGTCCTCGGATCGCCTTGATCATTAGGCATCCTGACCTGTGTACATAATTTCTCTCTGAAAGAATGAATCCTGAAGAAAGCAAGAGAAATGCCATCAGTGTCGTACCCTGGCCAGGTTCTCCATCTGCTTCAAGACCTGGCAACCTCCAGGTCGCGCTGTGTAACAACTCCAGCTGAGCCACAACTCAATTATTGGCTCGCCCCTTAGAAAATGACCTAGATAGGGAGAGAAAGGAAAAAGGAAATAGCAAGACACAATGCGCCAATTATTCATAGGCACGTGGCATGTGTCTGATTTTGTAAAAGCGCAAGCGCTATCCGTGGACCTCTCCTCTTGAAAACCAACAGCTCCCACTTCCCAACATTCAGAAACTTATTGAACCACTCATGTTCTGATGGGGGGGAAGGATCTAACCACACTGTTGCTAGACATAATCTAAATGTAGCCATAACTATATAAAATAGCTTCCGTTCTGGCAGCGTCATACTTGTATCTGCCACCCCCAATATAATGGCTTGCGAAGACAATTGTATCTGATAACCGAACACTTGCTCCAGCCGTTGTTCGACTTTAAATATCAGTGGAGTTAAATTAGGGCAAGAAGAAAACATATGGATACTGTCAACTGCCATCCCCCCACACCTAGGACAATTGACTCCCGTGATCCCACCCCATTGTTTTATGCGATGTGGGGTTATATACAAACTGAACCATGTTTTAAAACATTGTACCTGGAGGTTAGCAGATATAGTGGCAGTATAGCTAAAACATAATGAGTCTTCACAAACATCCTGCCCAGCTTGTAAACCAATCTGCCATCGATTAAAGTGTTTAGGTAAATCATCACTCCGCCTTTCATTCAACATTTTATAAATTATAGATATATTAGAGTGCCCCCCCGATAGCCTCAACTAGTGGGATAGAAATCCAGCTAACAGATTTCCTAGAAAGAAAGTCACGAATCTGTAAGAACTTAAAGAAATGCTGGTTACTAATACCAAATTTGTGTTTTATGTATTCAAATGTCCGCACCCCCTGAGCTGAAACCAAGTCCCCCAACATGGTAACTCCATGTATAGTCCATTCTCTGAAATACCCATCTGCAAATATTTCTTGCAGAAGGGTATTACCCATCACCGGAGTATACATATGTATCCTTCCTATATTAAATAGTTCCCGCACAGGCGTCCAGACTTTAAAGGCTGCCAGTAAAACTTTAACCTTACACGTTTGAAATACGCAAAATCAATATGCCTGAATAATAACCCCTTCACCTCTTCCCCATAAATTAAACAATACGTAGAAGGCTCAGAGACCTCTAAGTCCGCAGAATCCACATGAGCGGATTTTGCGTATTGGCAATCCGCGGATTTGCGGATTTGCGGATTTGCGGATTTTGAAAATACGCAAAATCCGCGGATCCTAGCGTATTTTTTTTTGTGTGTTCGCACGGGTTTCTGCAAGTTCGCGAGGGTTTTATTGTACAAAACGCTCGCGAACGTGCAGAAACCCGTGCGAACACAATGTGCCTGGGTATTGCGCTCGTGAAAGTCAAGGATGCAAAGTCTATCCAGCATCACAGCTGATTTTCGACGGTAGATTTGGGAAGAAGGCACATCTGCCCAGCCTTGACAACGCTTACGATTGTTTTTGGGCTGATGAATGAGTCACTGAATTTAAGCTTCAACTAGGCACATGCTTTATTGATATCTGTAAGTGCTTCCTGTTGAGGTTTAATTTTTGTGCCAGGACCATCGTGCCAGAATGAACCCTGCCCTTCATATTTATTCAAGAAGACGCCACCGTTTTGTGCCATACCTCTACTCAACTGGAGTACTTTCTACTGGATAATCATCAGTAAGTGCTACCTCGTTGGGTAAATGTATAGTGCTTTTACTATACTACAGCTTCCTAAAGTGCCAGAGAGTTGTCTACAGCGACCATGTGTGTGTTACTATGCAATCGCCCCGAAGGGCGCAGGGGTCCCTTGGGTGAGCTGCTGCTGTAATTTACAATGATACAGAAAAGGAGGTGGTGATGAACAGAGTGTCTGAATTAAGCGGACCACTCTTACCCAGTCCAAAGATCAGGGCTTGATCCATCACCGTTATTTATCTCACTGCCCCATCCCAGCTCAGAACCTGGCTATATGCAAATTAGTCTGTCCCTGGCCCAGTGCATCATGGGAACAGGGCAGACCAAACTACCAAGCCAATTCTTCACCAGAAAGGAGACAAGCTACCGGGGACCGGTTTCTGGCATTTCAGCCTCTTCGGCCCGGCTTGCTTGAATCCTGATGGAGCAGTGAGACAGGGACTCATGTCTGAGTATACCCTGCCACACCTATAGTGGCCAAAAACGATACAGAAAAGGGGGTGGTGATGAACTCAGATGTGAGTCCCTTGCTCATTGCACCATCAGGATTCAAGCAAGCCGGGCCGAAGACGCCTGAAATGGCAGAAACCGGTCCCCGGAAGCTTGTTTCCTTCCCAGTGTAAGAATTGGCTTTTGTAGTCTGGTCTGCCCTGTTCCCATGATGCACTGGGCGAGGGACAGACTAATTTGCATACAGCCAGGTTCTGAAACTGGGATGGTGCAATGAGCTAAAAAAACGGTGTTGGATCTAGCCCTGATCTCTTGACTGGGTGAGAGTACTCTGCTTAATTCAGAGACTCTGTCCATCACCACCCCTTGTTGTAAATAATTTTGTCCACCCTAAGCGTGGAAGGGTATACTCAGATGTGAGTCCCTTGCTCATTGCACCATCAGGATTCAAGCAAGCCGGGCCGAAGACGCCTGAAATGGCAGAAACCGGTCCCCGGAAGCTTGTTTCCTTCCCAGTGTAAGAATTGGCTTTTGTAGTCTGGTCTGCCCTGTTCCCATGATGCACTGGGCCAGGGACAGACTAATTTGCATACAGCCAGGTTCTGAAACTGGGATGGTGCAATGAGCTAAAAAAACGGTGTTGGATCTAGCCCTGATCTCTTGACTGGGTGAGAGTACTCTGCTTAATTCAGAGACTCTGTCCATCACCACCCCTTGTTGTAAATAATTTTGTCCACCCTAAGCGTGGAAGGGTATACTCAGATGTGAGTCCCTTGCTCATTGCACCATCAGGATTCAAGCAAGCCGGGCCGAAGACGCCTGAAATGGCAGAAACCGGTCCCCGGAAGCTTGTTTCCTTCCCAGTGTAAGAATTGGCTTTTGTAGCCTGGTCTGCCCTGTTCCCATGATGCACTGGGCCAGGGACAGACTAATTTGCATACAGCCAGGTTCTGAAACTGGGATGGTGCAATGAGCTAAAAAAACGGTGTTGGATCTAGCGCTCATCTCTTGACTGGGTGAGAGTACTCTGCTTAATTCAGAGACTCTGTCCATCACCACCCCTTGTTGTAAATAATTTTGTCCACCCTAAGCGTGGAAGGGTATACTCAGATGTGAGTCCCTTGCTCATTGCACCATCAGGATTCAAGCAAGCCGGGCCGAAGACGCCTGAAATGGCAGAAACCGGTCCCCGGAAGCTTGTTTCCTTCCCAGTGTAAGAATTGGCTTTTGTAGTCTGGTCTGCCCTGTTCCCATGATGCACTGGGCCAGGGACAGACTAATTTGCATACAGCCAGGTTCTGAAACTGGGATGGTGCAATGAGCTAAAAAAACGGTGTTGGATCTAGCCCTGATCTCTTGACTGGGTGAGAGTACTCTGCTTAATTCAGAGACTCTGTCCATCACCACCCCTTGTTGCTGTAATTTACAATGGCGCCAGCAAGCTGCCAGCGCCGTTGTAAAATAGTTACAAAGTTAGCTTGCACAGGAAGCACTTAGATAAAATAAAGCAGCACCTGCTTCGTTTTATCTAGTGGTTCCTGTGCAAGCTAACTTTGTAACTATTTTACAACGGCGCTGGCAGCTTGCTGGCGCCATTGTAAATTGTGGGGGTTCAACTTTTGAACCCGTTACGTCCGCGCGGATTTTTTTTCGGATTTTGTGGGAAATCCGTAAAATACGCGTATTGCGGATTCCCCAAAAATCAGAAAAATCCGTGGGCGTAACGGATTTACCGCTCACACGTGTCTTAATGTAATTGCCTAATAATAAAGCTGAAAGTTTGGTAAAGACCAACCCCCCCTCTCCCTAGGTAACGTCATATATTAATGGGCTCGTCTAGGTCTTTTACCTGCCCATACAAACCACGATATTAGACGTTCTAGTTTCTTGAACCAAAGTTGTTCAAACAATACAGGAATCGCTCTAAAAAGATACAATATTTTTGGTAGAAAAATCATTTTAACAACATTACAGCGACCCATGAGTGTTAATTGAAGGTTGTTAAACTTTCTAGTATCTTTTTCCATCTTGCCTAACAGTGGTTTAAGGTTGATCTCAACAATTTCCTCGGGATTAGAGCTTATTACAATTCCTAAGTACTTTGCCCTGCCAATGACCCGAGGGTCCACCAACATAATTTTATCATTGCATATAATTTGGGTCTTAGAGTTATTCAAATGATATCCAGACAACCTACCAAACTGTGATGTTAGGTTTTGAATCTCTAACAGTGCTGCCTGAGGAGTGTCTGTCAAAATGGCTAAATCGTCTGCATACCCCAGTATTTTAGTGTTACCGCCCCTGGATCTCACTGGGCAGATCAAATCATTCAAAAGAATTTTTTTAATAAGGGGGTCTATATAAATTGCAAATAATAAAGGGGAGCAGGGGCAACCCTGGCGTGTACCTCTTAAAATATTAATTGAACCCGTCTGGATCCCCATAACTGAAATTTGGGCCGTCGGCTGTTTATACATGCTCTGTATCGCCCTTATGGTTCTTTCTCCTAGGCCATAATATCTCAACACAGCCCATAAAAAAGGCCAGGAGACCCTATCAAAGGTTTTCTCTGCATCTAGCAGAATTAGGGCCATAGGGTCTCCTGAAACCTTAGTCAAATCAAACAGCGTGATAACACGGAGTATATGGTCTATAGTTTCCCGCCCAGGCACAAAGACATGTTGTTGGACAGAGACAAGTTTCTTAATCACCCCAGAGATTCTATTTGCAAATATCTTGGCATAAATTTTAATATCACTATTGATGAGCGTGATAGGGCGATATGATCCCAAATCAGATGGATCTTTATCTTTTTTTAAAAAAGTTATAATTCGGGCACCTCGCCAAGACTCTGGAGGAACCTCCCCATCCTGAAATCTATGAAATAGTTCTAGCATGACCGGAGTGACCTGAGGCCGAAATATCTCATAAAATTCCCCCGGCAGAAAGTCTGGGCCAACAGCTTTGCCCCTCGGGAGAGAATCTATAGCCTCCCAAAGCTCCTCAATACTAATTTCTGCATCTAATGATTCTCGTTCTTCCGAGGTTAGCGTATCCACCCCGATCCCCTTCAGGTATTCCTGAATTTCCACCTGAAGTGTATCGTTATCACAAATATCATCATAATATAGTTTTTGATAGAATTTTTGAAATGCGAGAGCAATGGCCTTCTCCTCAGACACAAGCCCCAAATCCGGATCCTGAATCTTCTTAATACGTGTAGCTGCTTCTCTGTCTTTAGTTCTTACGGCTAACATGTGCCCTGCTCTCTCACTACTCTCAAACATTTTAGATCTCCAAGCAATGAATTTGCTAGCAGCTTTCGCCTGTGAACGTTCTGTGATAGCTGATTTTGCTATAGCAATCCGTGTTAGGGCTAGATCGCTATCCCCACCTATCTGTATCGAGGAGACAGATTCACCTCTGCTTTTTCCAGTTCTTTATACAGCCTCTGTAAATTAGCCTTCTCCTTCTTTTGAGCATCCCAGCCATATCTTGTAGTTTCACCCCTGATCCCAGCCTTAAGAGTATCCCAAACATTCTGAATACCTGTGCTACCCTTATTTTCCTCTAAAAACTGTAGAATCCAGGGGGACATGGTATCCACAAACTCCTTCTCACTAAGCAGGCCACGATTAAACGTCCAGACATCACTTTTGCTCTTACATGCCTGTATATTCATCTCCAGTACGAGCGGGTTATGGTCCGACATCACGCGAGGATATCTAATAATACTGGAGCCTTGACTGAGAGCTGGTGATATAAAAAAATAATCAAGCCTGGAACAAATTTTATGTGGTGCAGAAAAAAAAGTGAAACCAGGATCACCCCGATTAAAAAACGCCCAAGCATCGATTAGCCCATGTATCTCTATCAAGTGGCGTAGAGCCTTATACACTTTAGGTTTTCTCCCAGTGTATGAACTCTCTGGTTGATTCAATAGTCCACAGTCCATATTGATATTTAGGTCCCCGCAGATTATAAGCGGGGATGGCCATCCTATAAGCTCCAGGCTAAGCCATCTATACAATTCTGGGTCATCCAATACTGGGCCATATAGAACACAGAGTGTGATATTTTTGCCCTGAAAATCGCCATATACAATTACCAAGCGACCCAAACTATCAGCCAAAGAGCGAATTATGTTCACCTTCCCTCGTATTGCTAGGATTGAGACTCCTTTGGTCTTAGCCTCAAGTTTGGTCCAAGAGACTAATTGAAACCCCTCAAATTCTAGCAATTTATGACGGCTAGCTTCTATATGCGTTTCCTGTAGGCAGAGAACATCCGCCCGCAAGAATCGCAATTCTTCCCTCACTCTTCGCCGTTTAATCGGATTATTAAGACCGCATATGTTTATGGATACAATTCTGATATTAGCCATTTCTTAGAGACAATGTTCCAGAAAACAAATATAACCAGCACTTCATAATAATATTCAATACGGAGAGTTTATCAGAAAACAACGTTTCAAATCCTACCATTTGTGCCCCTCATAACAGATCCCCCTCCCCCCCACCCCCTCTCACCCCTCCCCTCCAAACACAGGCAAAATAGGTCCTCAGACCCGTGTGATGCCTCCCACTTCCCGAGTGTGCCCTGGTCACTCCCTGTATGCGTGCCCTTAAATACAAAAGTGAGCGAAGGTACCCAGATAAAATTAAATCCCATGTAAGTCTACCCAGGGAAAAACGATCAAAACAAGAGAATATGAGCGACCAGAGTATACCCCTCTCGGCCATTTTCCCCCTCCCTCCCTAGTTGGAGCTTGATTAAATGCCACTACAGGTTAAATCTACATAGATACTGATAAACCAAAAGCCATTTAGCCAACAGCTAATTCTTTTAAATAGTCCTCGGCCTGTATCTCAGAAGTGAAAACCCAGATTTTGCCACGAAAAATAACTTTGAGCCGTGCGGGGTTCATTAAGAACACCTCGCACCCTTTCTTTTGGAAAGGGGTAATCAATGAACGGAGCCGCCACCTCCGCTCAACTGTTGCGTGGCAAAAATCCTGGCGCACAAAGAAAGTATGACCTTCAACAGTTCTTTTGGTATCAGGACGCGCTTTTTCAAAGATGGCTTGCCGTAGTAGAAAATTGCCAAAAAAAATCAGGATGGCCCTAGGTTTTGCTCCTGGATCAGGATTCTTTTTTTGCGTAAGGGGAAAACGATGCGCTCTTTGAATCTCAGTGTCCCATGACCAATTAGAGAGCTCCGGAAAAGCAGCTTGAAATAGTTTTATCACAAAACCTCTGATATCTTGACCCTCTTTTTTCTCTTCAATTCCTAAAAGTCTAAGGTTATTTCTTCGTAACCTATTTTCGGAGTCTTCCAACTTCCACATTATATCTGTCAGTCTATCGCCATTGGCCGTTGTTTGAGTCTCAGTCCTCTGTAGCCCTGTCTCTAGCTCCACAATCCTTTCCTCAAGTGCAGCCGTCCTAGCAATAACTTCGGAGCATGCTTTGGTGTTTTTCCAGATAGCACCCTGGATCTTCATTGTGGCCAACTGAGCCCTCTTGTGTTCCTGATGGGCTTCACTCTGAATAGATTTTAACATTGCATAGATCAGAGTATTGGATGGGGGAGAGTTAGTTTCATTGCGGTCTTTCTCTTTCCCATGGGCCCTAGACCCCCCTGATCCTGTAAGACTAGTAGTAGCCGGGGCGTAGTCCCATTGAAGATTATGACTTACTTCGGAACCTTCACTATCTACATCCTCTGAAACCTGGATGGGTGTTAGCGTTGTCTTACTGTGGCGGCGTATAGCCCTTTTAAGTGTATCCGCTGTATTTGGTGGACCAGCACTCTCCTCGTCTGATGACAGATCCCCACTTATGGAGCCCCCAGTGGACTCCCCCTCAGACTCCCCAGCCACTGAGAAGAAGCTATCCGCATCCGGAGCATCAAAGAATTTGTAATAAAAGGCAATTAGCCTAAGAAGGCTGCATACAGAAAAACTATCCCTGTACATAAAATCAGACTGACACCTCGCCTTTAAGGCATCAGAGAATCTGAACACTTTGCCTTTAAGGCCTCCAGGGGAACCATGTTAAAAACCAACACTGGTGCCATTGAAACACGGGCCCTGAAAGAGGGAAAACCCTAACCGTAGATATCGGTTCGCTGAACGGGGGGGATGGGTGGGCGGTAAGGAATCTATCACTAACTAATGTCTCTTACAGATATATCGTTACACAAGTAGTAACTTGTGCATCTGAAAGAGACACGTTAGTGATAGATTCCTTACCTTAGAATAGATACCCCAGCAATACCAACCCCGGTGGTGGGACTGCGAACCAATAATCACACCAGAAAGTCCTGGAGGACAGAACGGCCAAAGAAGCCATCCCTCCGGACTTGGCTGTCCAGGCAGTAGTGTCTTGCAAACGTGTGCAGCGATGCCCACGTATCCGCCTGACAGATGTCTTGTAAGGGCACTCCCCGGCCCAGGGCAGTTGTAGTCGCCGTGGCTCGGGTGGAATGAGCCCGCAAAAAAACAGGGGGCTCCTTTCTAGCCAAGGAGTAACATGTCTGGATACACAAGATGATCCACCGGGAGATGGTCCTCTTGTGCACCACTTTCCCCTTCTTAGCGCCCACGTAACCAACAAAGAGTTCGTCATCCACCCGGAACTGGCGTGTGCGATCCAAATAGAATGAGAGCGCATGTTTTGGGTCCAGACGGTGGAGCCGCTCTTCCTCTTTAGAGGGGTGCGGTGGCGGAAAGAAGGTTGGCAAGGTGATAGACTGCCCGATGTGGAAGGCTGTGACAACCTTGGGCAGGAAAGATGGCTTAGTATGCAACACAACCTTGTCCGGATGGACCGAAAGGAAAGGAGGAGTACAAGAAAGGGCCTGGAGCTCACTCACTCTCCTGGCAGAGGTGATGGCAACCAGGAAAGCAGTCTTCAGAGTAAGAAGGCGGAGAGGACAGTTGTGAAGTGGCTCAAAGGGAGCGCACATCAGAAATGTAAGAACAAGGTTCAAGTCCCACTGAGGCATCACAAACGGAACAGGAGGGAACGTGTGTGTGATGCCCTTTAGAAATCTATTTACAATAGGGGACTTGAAAAAAGAAGGTTGATCAGGCAGCCTCAGAAAGGCTGAAAGGCCAGAAAGGTAGCCCATGATAGTGCCCAGAGCAGAGCCCTGCTGGGCAAGAGAAAGAAGGAAGAGAAGAACCTCAGAGAGAGGGGCAGCAAGAGGATCCACAGCCTTTGCTGTGCACCATGCCACAAATCTGTTCCACCTGCAGGCGTATACCGACTTTGTGGAGGGACGCCTGGCTGCCAGAATGACATTACAGACTTCAGGAGGCAAGTCAAATGGCCTCAACTGTCGCCGCTCAATCTCCAAGCATGGAGGTGGAGACTGGACAGGTTCGGGTGGAGGACCGTCCCCTGCTGCTGCGACAGAAGGTCTTCCTGAAGAGGCAGACGAACCGGGGGATCGACTGTCATACTGAGTAGCTCTGGATACCAGTACCTTCGTGCCCAGTCCGGAGCCTCAAGGATGACTTGGGCCCGGTCGCGCTTGATCTTCTTCAGCTCTCTGGGTAGAAGTGGTATAGGCGAAAAGGCATACAACAGACCGCAACTCCACTCGCGACGAAAAGCGTCTCCGAGCGAGTGCCGCCTTGGAAATTTCAACGTGCAGAACTGATAACATTGCGCGTTCTCTTCGGTGGCGAATAGATCTAACCAAGGCTCTCCCCATCGCTGAA